>NC_054468.1:100213396-102613396 GCF_017639515.1 Carcharodon carcharias
CTAGTGTTGTCCTCAAAGAGCCCCAGCTGGGATCCTGAAAGCTTTCACTGAACAGTTAACACTTCACCACTCACACTGGGGAAATCCAACTCTCATTAACAAAGAAAACTAAGCGACAATGTAGACTTTCTTCCGTCCCAGGCGCCGTACAATGATTTTCCCTTGAGGTGGGGAGCCGTATTAGTGGGACAGAACGTATGTCAGGCAGGGTGCAGGAAATTGTTAGGATCCCAGCTCCCTGTAACCTCCCCTCCCCCTTATTGTCCACCGACAAAGCTTTCCCTGCTATCTTGACGTCTCGCAAGTCCCGTTTGGATGAGGATGTAACTCGCAGGCAAAATGGGTTTGAAATGGCTTGGGGGGGAAGGAGGAGGAGGGGTGGGATGTGAAGCCCACATCTCCCCGGAGACCCTCATTAGGAGTCTCATTGAAAGCAATGTGTTAATGAACTCTCACAGTGGCGACATTGAGGCACTCCTCAAGCTGCTCAACAAGCGTCTCGAAGGCACTGGTTGCAATAATGAGGCCATCCAAGCTTCTTCAGAGAGAAACATACTAAGCTTTCCGATTAAAGGGAGCGGTTAGGGGTGGAGGGGCTCAAAAAAGCAAATTGTCTATTTACGTCCTTAAATATTCGTAAAGAGAGATGCGATGGGCGCTTTGCTGATTCAGAACTAGCGGGTCTGCACTAAACACTGAGCTGATAAGGCGGGGAAAAAGTAGAAAGCGAATAGCGAGCAGAAATAAATTATATCAATGCGTGTTATAACTGAACCCCCAGCGTCACTCTCGTTCAGGTTCTGGATGCTTTAAAAAGGGAAGCTGCCTTCCAGAAATTCAGCAAATACAAATCATGTACAATATTATATTGTGTTCACACTGCCATTAGTCTCGGTATTTCAAACACTAATGAAAGAGGCAGATAAAACAATAGCCAGGAGATGGGATGTAACAATGAAGTTCCATTAATACATTTGTACAACACAATGTCTGTGGTATTAACATACTCTATATAATCACCAAGTTCACAGGTTACCATGATATTGTCGAAACAGCATGAATCACTTTGAAAGATGTTCTAATACTGTCAGCGCGATGCTGCCCATTGTTTAATATGGTGAGGTGTACAAGAGCTCTCCTCGACCCACAGTATGTGTTAAGTAATTTATCACCCAGATATCCCGAAAAGAACATTTTCACATCATGTACATGTACAAAAAATACCAAAAAAGCGGTTCTTGCCGTTCCCTCATCTTGGAAAGTCTCATATTCTGGAATCAAGTCAGTCTGTAACTGCCCTGATCCATCCACCTTGTCTCGGAATATATAGCTTTTCAGAACCCCTGTGCACACACACACACACTGACACAGACACACAGAGAGATATTGACACACTCTCACAAACTGACACCCACACACCCCCACACACAAATACACGTACACACACTCTCATGCATCACACATTCACACAGGTAGACACACACACTGTATATCACACAAGCACGGACACTCACAGAAACCCACACATTTACAGTCACACACCGTGATTCACACTCACAAAGACACACAGGCATTCGCACACACACACACACATCACACGGACGCACACACAGACACACACAGGCATTCATAGAAAGATTCACACACATTCGCACAATGATACACTTTTCCCCTCACACTTTCTCTCTTGCACACACATTCAGCACAATCTGCCAGAGCTCAGTTTTATTTTTCCGAGTCACCTAATGATGCATCGCTGGCTGCCCCTCCAGTCAAGCTCCGCAAAGTGCCGGAGTCTAAATAGGAAAAGCGGGTCCCATCCTGGGAAACAGCGAACGAAACCCGAGGTAAATCCACCGGGCGCGCAGAGAATTCCAATCCCTTAGTCCAAAAACACTGCATTGCAGTTGCAAGAGAAACTGTACTGGAAAGGGAATATAACCGATCAACATCTGTTTGCAAATAAATAATACAGATTACTTTTGAAAAAAAAACTATCAGCCCCTCTCCAACAGCACTGGGAGACTCTGCTGCAACTTTTTTAAACATGCAAGTTTTGTTTTAAAACAAGACCAACAATTGCAAGGCTGCAAACAAGGGTAAATCACTGAATAGCAGGAGAATTAGGGGAGTTGTTACCTTCCACAGCACCGACTGCAGACAGCAGGCAGAGCATGAGAATGGGAATCATAGTTTTGGATCCTGCCCGGGGGGTCTCCTCCTGCTGCTGCTGGTTATATTCCAGATTGCGGAGTGCCACTCTCCTGCCTCTGTGTACACTCACATTGCAGCTTCGGCAGCGGCGGAGCGGAGTTCTCGCACACAGAGCGGGGTCTGGGGAAGGCTGGCACCCAGACCCCCAGCATCAAACCCCTTCCAATCACCGGCTCTCATTGCTCCCTACCCGACCAATCATCAGCCGGCCCAACCCACAACTAGGGCTGGCAAACAGGGGGGTGGCTATGAGAAATAGCAAACTTTGCACTATTCAAGGAGTTGGGAGTGCAAATAAAAGAGAGATGGCACTATCTAGTGGGAAGGAAGGGTACTGCACACTCAAACTTTGACGATTGGTGTGGGTATGTGTATGTATGTGGGTGTGGGTATAAGTGGGTGTGTATGTGAGTGTGTGTACGTATGCATGTGTGTAAGTGTGTGGTATGTGCATAAGGATGTGTGTGTGTGAATGCATGTACGTGTGTATGTGTGTGTGTGGACGTGTGTATGTGCATTTTTGTGTGTACGTGTATGTGTGTGTCTGTGGATTTGTGTATGTCTGTGTATGCGTGCATGTGTGGGTGTGGATATGTGTGTGTATGTATGTGTGTCTATGTGTGTGTATGTACATGCATATGTGTGTGCATATGCTTGTGTGCATGTTTGTGTGTGTATGTGTGTGCATATTTGTGCATGTGTGTATGCATGTTTGTGTGTATGTGGGTGTGTGTTTGCATGTGTGTGCATGCATGTGTGCGTATATCATGCATATATGTTTGTGTGTGTATGTGTGCATATGTGTATGTGCATGTATATTTGTGTTTGTGCATATGTGTATGTGCTTGTGTTTGTTATTGTGTTTATGTGTGTGTAGGTGTGCATATCTGTGTATGCATGCGTGTGTATGTGTTTTTGTGTGTGCATGTGTATGTATCTGTGTGTCCATGTGTGTTTGTGTTTGTGTGCGTGTGCATGCGTGTGTTTGTGTGCATATGCATGTGTGTGTCTGTGTGTGTGTGTGTGTTTGTGTGTGCGTGCATTTGTTTCTGTGTGTGTGTGTTTGTATGTAGTTGTTTCTGTGTGTGTGTGGTGAGTGTGTGTGTGTGTGTGTGTGTCTGTATGTGCGTGTGAGTATGACTGTGTGCCTGTATGTGTGCGTGAGTGTGCGTGTGTGTGTGGTGTGTATGTGTGTGTGTGCCTGTGTGCATGTGTGCATGTGAGGGAGTGTGTGTTTGTGTGTTTGTGAGTGCGTGTGTGTGTGATGTGTGTGTGTTTGTGTGCATGCGTGTGTGTGTGTGTGTGTGTGGTGTGTGTGTGTGAGCCTGTGGTGTGTGTGTGTGTATGTGTGTGTGTGTATGTGTGTGTGTGTGTGTGTGTGTGTGTGTGTGTGTGGGAGTCCATGAACCATTTCTCCTATTTTTTGGAATAGAAATTACAGGCAGTATCTGACTGTCTTGAGTTTAAATACTGGCACCAACTTTCTGAGGATTGACGTTTGATGTTGGAGTTTGACAGCAGCCACTTTGATTCTTGTATATGTGTCAGTCCTTTAACCCCCTTCTCCCCATCAAAGCAATGCCTGGAATCCTTCAAAACCAGTTTGCCTGATCAGTTTTTCTGCAGACATGCAACCTCTTCAAGTTGTCAGTTGGGGCTCAATGGTAGCACTGTTGCCTTTGAGTTATAATTTCGTGATTTCAAATCTATCTCCAGAGATAGTGAATGTTTCCAGTGCTTCATTGCTGGATGTGCTGTTTTATCAGGTCAGATGTTAAACGTTGTCATGTTAAAAGATATCATGGCACCATTGGAGGTGTCATAGCTGGAAGTTATTCTTCAACCAACATATTAAAAAAGAGTTTAGTTAGTTAGTCATCTCATTACTGTCTGTGGGATCTTCTATTATAAAATGGCAACTGTATGTTCCTACATTATAACATTTCAAAAGTACTCCAATAGCACTTTGGAACATTGTAGGGTTGTGAAAGGAGCTTTATAAGTAGAAGCTCTTTATCTCAATAACCTTTATTTCTCTTCTTCCCCTCACAGGCTGCCTGACCACCTTCCCCTACCCCTCAGTGAACTGGATAATAGTAAGCACCTTCAGCCACTCATAGGAGTGAGTGGTTCTTTTGCATCTGGAGCCTAGATTTGAATTGGACCCAGCCAATGAAAGTGCCAAATGCAGACCTCTGCTGCAGTTCCTACTGGGCCCAACTTAATTACTTAGCATTAACAAGCGTTGCCAACTTTATTTTAGAAGATGTCTCCACATAACTTCCTGTCTCCAGCTATCCTGCCTTCATACTTCTGCCACTGGCCATTTGACACTGTCCATCTCACAGCTCACTGCATTTACTCAGCCAATTAGAATTCTTTGTTTCCTGATTGGGTCATTCTTGCTAGTCAAACAACCTACTTCCCATCTCGAACATTTTCATAATTAGTAGATAAAGTGTTCAAAGAAAACAAACAGATAACATCACTTTTCCTAATACGACAATGATTTAGCTCTTGGATTTACTCACAGTGACGGGAAGATTATTTTTCAATTGATAGTCCAGGACAATACTCGAGTTAACAATCCAATCATTAACAGACAAGGCAGATCCATAGGGTAGCTTCAATTTTAAAAAAAGATACATTCCTTCCTATTGCTTTGAGGTAGACACATTTTGGGGGTGACTTCATTCTGCATATGTAGAGGAGGGCCATTACGCTAATGCCCTATTTAGAGCACCCTAGTTATCAAGATAGGCTCTAGCGTTGGCACTCTATGCTTTAGAGAAGCATCACCTTAGGGGAGATATTGAGGTTTGTAAGGTGATGAAGGGAATAGATTATGTTCCAATTCACAGTTTCCTACAATTCAACAGGTTTGGGAAGACCAGGGGTGAGAATGTTAAGTTGTTCAAGGTCAGATCTAGGTTAGAAATCAGGACCTGGTTCAGTTCCCATAGAATAATGGATCTCTGGAACAGGCTGTTAGATTGTTTGGTGGACACTGATTCATTGTATTCCTTCAAGCGAGAGCTAGACCTGTTTAAGATTGTGGGGAGAGCATTGGGTGGGGCAGGAGTGGAGATCACTTTGTACAAAAAGTATGAATTGTAAGAAATGATTAGGGCCAGGGTTGCGGAGAAGACACCCAGAACTTTGTTTCCACCAAATTGGCCTTTTTTTTAGGCTCTCCCAGGAGACTGCATCCATGGTACCTTGACAGTGTAGCACTCTCTCAATACTGCATTGGGCTGTCTGCCTGCAAGTGTGCAAATATGTTGGTGAGTATCATGGTACTTTCATCTGCTCAAATCTCTCATTATCTGGTTTGGTGTCATACTTTATCTGATGATATTCCTATGAGGTTTCTTGGCACGACCACCAATGGAGGTTGTTAGAGAAATGTCACTTCAGGGTCTGGCACAAATAGGGTTAATATGGGACTGAGTACAGTACCATCAATACAATGGTTTAAGAGGCACATGACCCACACCTCAAGTCAGTTGAGAGTTGGGCACAGCCACGTGTACCAGCAAGCATGGAAACAGCTCCTACCTTGTACCCTTTACTGTATATTTGCAAATAAACCTGCGAGTCAATGAAGACTTACAGTTAATCTACGTATGACTACAAAGACTTCTTCAGACCTACCAAACTGTATCCAACACCCTACAAAGCTACAGAGAGGAGTGAGGCCATGGAAGTATTTGAAAACAAGGTGTTGCTGGAATGGGAGCCAATGTAGGTTAATGAGAAAAGGGGTGCATATGAGTGGGACTTGGTGCAAGTTAGGATATAAGCAGCAGAGTTCTTTAATGAGCTTAAGTTTAGGGTGGAAGGTGGAGACTGGTCAGGAGAGATGTGGTACAGCCAAGTCTAGAGGTAACAAAGGCATGGACAAAGGTCTTAACAGTAGATGAACTGAGGCAGGGACAGAGTTGTGCAATGTTATGATCAATTAAATGCATTCTTCATTTGCCACAACAATGATGAGCAAGCTCCATGTTTACACATCTACTCCGAGCTGCTACTGATGGGAACTATGTGGAGTGAAGTGACATCATTGTTGGGAAAACACTCTTAAATCAAAACCATTTGCTTCAATCTTTAAGGGAAAACTTGCATTGCTGTAGCACCTTTCACATCCTAAGAACATCAGTGAGGACGTTGATGTGTCACAGCCAATTTAAATGAGTAAGTTCCCATGATCAGTATGAATGAATCACCAGTTAATTCTGTTCTGGTGACATAGGTTGAGGGATGACTATTGGCAAGGATATCAGGAAAATACCTTAAAAAAATGTAATGGGGTATTTTATACATATCTGGCCAACCAGATGGAACCTCAGTTTTAATGTCTTAGTACTGCCAGGAATATCAGTCTAGGTTACATCCTCAAGTCTTGCAATGGGGTTTAACCCCACTCCTGTCTGATTCAGAGATGCAAGCCCTACCATTGAGCCAAGCTGATATCAAACTATTCAAAAGGGCAAAGCAATCAATGAGCATGTTCAATTACTACTTACACTACAAATACTTTGTCTCAGTATTTACCAGGAAAGCTAACAAGATGGACACAGCATCAGGAAAAAATCAAGACATTTAAGATAGAAATTGGGGGGGGGGGCAGGATAATTGGTAAACTAATCCAATTTAGAGAGCATAAACTGCAGGGTCCCAAAAAGGAGCAAGCAATGAGATAGCAGAGGAACTATAATGTACCATAAAAAATCATTACAAAACGGAATAGTGCCAGAGGACTGGTGGACAGCTAATGTTATTTCTATGTTTTAAAAGCGAGATAGAACAAGCCCAGGGAAATATAGACCAGTCAGCTTAATGCCGGTGGTAGTAAAGATAATAGAATCTTCGCTCAAAGATGTAATAGAAAAATGTCTAGAAACCAAAAATATAATAAAGAGTAGTCAGCATGGATTCCGAAAGGGGAGGTCATGCTTGAACAACTTTATTGAATTCTTGAAGAAGTAACAGGTAGTATCGATATGGATAATGCAATAGTTGTAATATACTTGCTTCTTCAAAAGGTCTTTGATAAGGTACAGTAAAATAGATCCATGACCAAGGTCAGAGCACGTAGAATCAGCAGCCAAGTAGCAGAATGGATAGCAAGCTGGTAAGAAAGCAGAGAGTAGGGGTTAAATGTAGTTCCTTAGCCTATCAGAGATTGGAAATGCTGTTCAACAAGGAATAGTATCTGGACCACTGTTGTTCATTTATATAAAGATTTTGGATGTACATTGACAACATTTTCAGATAATACAAAATTGGGGTTACAGTTAATCCTGAAATGAGCTGCAACAATTTACAAGCAGAAATGAATAAACTTGCAGAATGAGCATGTAAATGACAAATTAAGTTCAGTATAGGTAAGTGTGAAGTGGTGCATCTTGGAAGAATAATGCGCAACATAGTGCTCAGCAAATAAGAGTCTGAATGTGTTTTGGGGATAGAGGTGGACATATCATTAAAAGTTGCAGGGTTCATCCTGAGTGGTTCTGTGATACAGGACTCTGTGCTCTACTGGCTGTTCCCAGGGACACACACCAAGACAACATCAATTGCAGCTGGAGGATCATCAACTCAGTGAAAGACGCTCTTTGGTCTGCCTGAAACTTGTTGGTCTTCCAGCGCAAAGAGTTCTCCCCGACCAAGTGTTGCAGACTGGCACATTCCAAAGTCCAGGACTACGTGCTGAGGGATGCACTAAAGCTTGGGGCAGCCGCCACAAAGGCGCAATGGGGAAAGGTCACTGTCTAAGACCTTTCTGCCACAGTGCACCGAGGGATTGGGAACTGTTGAGAGCCCCTCGGGCTGTACAGCTCAAAATGAATGTATGCAGTGAATACTAAGTGTATTATAAATGTATTGAAGCACCTCAGAGAGCAACATGATGTAAGTTGATAACTCCAATACCTTTATAAAAACAAAAAACTGCGGATGCTGGAAATCCAAAACAAAAACAGAATTACCTGGAAAAACTCAGCAGGTCTGGCAGCATCGGCGGAGAAGAAAAGAGTTGACGTTTCGAGTCCTCATGACCCTTGTTGAAGGGTCATAAGGACTCAAAACGTCAACTCTTTTCTTCTCCGCCGATGCTGCCAGACCTGCTGAGTTTCTCCAGGTGACTGCAATACCTTTGTCTGATTGTCTGCATTGACCATATTGAAATGACTGTAATATTCATTGACTGTATTGATGCACCTTGTGATACATGCGTAAAAGTTGAATCTGATTGTACTTATGTGATGGTGATTTTGAAATGGTTTGGAATGTTCTGTCAAATATTTTATGAATAAAGTTTGTTTTTCAAAAAAAAATCATTAAAAGTTGCAACACAGGTTAGCAAGGCCATAAAAAATCCAAAGTACTGACATTCGTTTCTAGCAAAATAGAACTGAAACAGCAAGAGGCTTTGTTAAACTTGCACAGAACATTGTTTAGAGTACACTTGGAGTATGGTGAACAGTTCTTATCTCCATATTATCTAAAGGAGAGAGAGGGACTGAAGAAATTACAAAATGATAAATCTACAAAGATGTTACTAGGACTGAGATGTTAAAGCTTTCAGAAGGGGCTGAATGGGCTGGGGATTGTCTCACTCGAGAGATGGTAGCTGGAGGGTAACCTAATAGTGATCTTTAGAATTCTGAAAGGGTGGACATAGAGAATATGGTTCCACTTGTAGGAGATTCCAAAATTATGGGCTATAAATATATCAGAGACAAAATAATGCACATAGGAATTCTAAAATATAAATAAAAATTGTTATAAATATTCAGAGGGCCGGATCGAAAGAGAGAGCAGCAGGGTTAACATTTTCTCTCCCCACAGAGGCTGCCTGACCTGATGAGTACTGCCAGTATTTATTGTTTATATTTTAGGTCATAAATATAAGACAGTCACTAGTAAGTCCAATTGGGAATTCAGGAGAAACTCCTTTACCCAGAGAGTGGCAGGGATGAGGAACTCACTACCACAAGAGGAAGATGAGGTGTGAATGGCATAGATTCATTTGAGGAGAGGCTAGGTAAGTTTATTCAGGGAAGGAAATGGGAGGAAATGGTGATAGGGTGAGGTGAAGTGTGGTAGGAGGAGGCTCATGTCAAGCATAAACACTGGCATGGACCACTTGGGCCAAATGGCTTATTTCAGTGCTGTAAGTTCTACGTAACTTAATCAAAGCTTTGGTCAATTAAATTAAAGCCCATTTCTAGGAATACACAAAAAGCCAAATCATTAAGGTGCATATGCATTTACATACAAATAATACATTGAAATCGGCTGTTGTAACAGCTGTGGTCTCTAACAGCCGAGTCCTTCCCAATCCCTCCACTCCTTTCCTTACTGCAGCATTCTTCATATTGCATGTCAGAAATGAGGATTTCTGAAGTGTGGTCGGTCCATGACTCCTGAAGAATCAAGTCCCTCCCTCACTGGCCTAGTTCCCAACTGACAAATCTCATTACTGATTTAATTGGCAAGGTCAAGTGTCAGGTCATAATGCGTGACCAAAACATTTGCAACAAGTGTCCCAAGTATTCCCTCACAGCAGTAGAATCCTTTAGCAGAATGCCATTACACGGTTTGACTGCATTGACCATAAAATGCTAGCATTTCTGTTCTAGCCCAAATACACATTATCATCAATTAACATACGTGTTTGACTGGAGCTTGCTGCTGATATTCGGATGTAACCAGTGAGCTGGGGCTGATAAGGCTCCACTTCCATTCATTTTAATGGAATGTAGAGCTCACTCAGAATTAAATAGGACACCCAGTTGTTTCAGGCTACTGATCTCAGCTGTGCAAAGAGTCTATCAAGCAATCATCTGGTACTGCGATTCAAACAGGTAATGCCAGTAATTTAAATACAGGCAGTGCACTTCTCATTGCAATGAATCAGGTGGGGAACTATATGAAGATAATTCAACATAGTTAATTTGGCTACTGGGACAATTCAAAGAGCTGTCACTGATCTATCTTCACAGGACAGGTTTATTTATAGCACAGGCTTCAAGGAGCACACCAGTATTCATCCATCACTGGCATTATAGCATGTTCGTTCAACCATTAATTACAGCAACAGTCCACCTCAAAGCCCAGTGAATACGTGTCACAAACTGATCCCCCTTTGCATAGTCATAAAATTAACTTTTAATATGATTTATTATATATATGGAGAACTGAGCAAAACAGAACTTATTACAAGAGAGTGAAGACCTCACGTTCTGATGATCTGGACTGCAGTGCCTGGAAGGGTGGTGGTAGCAGATTCAATTGAAACTTTCAAAAGGAAATTGGATAAATATGTGAAAAATAATAATTTTCAAGGCTATGGGGAAAGAGCAAGGGATTGGGACTAATTGGATAGCTCTTTCAAAGGCCCAGCACAGATATGATGGACCGAATGGCTTTCCCCTGTACTGTATCATTCTATGATTCACCTGAAAAGAGGGAAAAAAAATTACAATGATAAATAAAATTGAAATCATGGGGAATAATAAAGACAGTGGCCCAGATCTATTTTTCAGTGGTGGAGTGGAAGCACACGCCATTGACTGTGATTGAAACTGTTCACTTACATCGGAGTGTTTGGACCTTCCAGTCCCAGATCCAGTTTGAACCAGCGAAGAGCAGAGTCAGGAGGCCACATGGCAAAGGATAACTCCAGCGAAGTCACAACCCCTTTTTCACATGAACTGAAGTTCCTACCTTAAAGTCTAAACTGTTGAGTTTGTGAATGTTCCTGCTGGCCACAACACAGCACAGCTTTCCCCTGACACAGCTCACTCCCCCTCCCCCTCCCCCTTCACACCCCCTCCACTTCCCTCTCCCCGCTCACACCCCTCATCATAACACAGCTCAATTCTCCATACCACCCCTCCCTCACCCCTTCACCTCCCTCACCCCAACACAGCTCAAACTTCCTCCCTCACCCTCCTCAGTGTGACACAACTAAACCCATCGCACCCTGACCCAGATCACCTCCTTCCCTCACCCCCTCACCCTGACACAGTTTACTCCCTCACCCCCTCAACCCCCATCCCTTCTCTTCCTCACTCCCTTGACCTAACACAGCTCACCCATCATGCCCTCACCCCTTCAGCCCCTCACTCCTCTCATCCCAACACAACTCAGACCCCGTCCCTCACCTTCTCCCTCTCAGCCCATCACTGACACAGCCCAGTCCCCTCACACCCTCACTCTGATACAGCTCGCCTCTCTTGCCTCGCCACCTCACCCCCTCACCATGACTTTGCACAATCCCCTTCACCCTCCCTCAACCTCACCAATCCCTCACCATCCCTCACCCCCTTACCCTCCCTCACCCTGACACAACTCTGCCTTCACCCGACCCCCTCATTTCCAGACACAGCCCATCCCCTTCTCCCTCCCTCACCTACAACATAGCCCAGCCCTCTTCTCCCCCTCATCCCAGCCCCCCTCAACACCCTTCTTACCTGCTCACCCCACAACTGCTCCTCACCCCCTCACATTCTCTCCCAGACACCCACGCATCCCCTCCCCGACACCTTCTCACTGCCCAACCCCCAACACAGCTCATCTTCTCCCCTCACCCTCTGACACAGTTCAGCCTCCCCCTAACAATGGTGAACCCCCTCTCCTTAACCTTTCCCCTTGCCCCTGACAACATTCAGCCTTTTTACCTTCTCCTTGCACCTCCAGCACTGTTTAACCTGCTCACCCTCTCCTCACTCTCCTGAAAATGCTTACCACCTCCAACCCCAACAATGATGCATTTGTCGGCACTGGCAGGACAGGACTAGTGGATTCCGGATGGGCGGTTGGGAGAGACGGTGTTGGCAGGGAGGGGTTGTGGGTGGATGAGATTGTTGAGAGGAATGAGCAGTTTTGAGCTGCAGGATGAACATTGTGGGGGATGAGCAGTGTTAGGAATAGGTAGCATTATCGAGTGAGGGGAGGGTGACATTGTTGGGAGAGGGTGAGCATTATCAGGACGGGGGGTGAACATATTCGGGAAGGGGGTGAACATTGTCAAGAGAGGGGTGAGCATTGTCCATTTTCGGGAGGGGGTGAACATTGTCAGAGGGTGAGTAGTCTCAAGAGGGGTCTGAGCAGTGTTGTAAGGGGGATGAGCTGTGTCGGTGTGGGGGAAAGATGCTGAGCTGTGTCAGGGTTGCTGTGGTGCTGGGGTCTTTGACACTGCAGCTGATTTAATGTGGCCTGTGCTCCTGAGCTGGTTTAACACCTTCTAGGAAAAGCTCCAAATAAATCTGTGTGAAAAAGCAGGAGTGATTTCAGGGTTAATATCATAAGTCTCCATGGAATCAAAACAGGAAATGCTGAAAAGGTCCGGTAGCATCTTTGAAGAGGGAAACAGAGTTAACATTTCGAGTCCGTATGACCCTCCTTCAGAAGAAGAGGAGCCTGGGCTCTGAAGAAGAGTCATATGGACTCAAAACACTAACTCTGTTTCTCTGTCCACTGGTGCTGCCAGACCAGCTGAGTATTTCCAGCATTCTCTGTTTTTATTTCAGATTTCCAGTTTTGTATGTTGGCTGTGTGGTCTATCTTATCTCTAGTGTTTTTATACATTTCTGGGATGTGGGTGTTACTGGCAAGGCTAGTATTTATTGACCATCCCTAATTGCCCTTGAGAAGGTGGTGGTGAACTGCCTCCTTGAACTGCTGCAGTTCATGTGGTGTAGGTACACCCACAGTGCTGTTAGGAAGGGAGTTCCAGGATTTTGACCCAGTGCTGGAGTGGCAATATATTTCCAAGTTAGGATGATGAATGGCTTGGAGGAGATGTGGTAGTTGTGTTCCCATGCATCTGCTACCCCTGTCTTTCTCGATGGTAGTGGTTGTTGATTTGGAAGGTGCTGTCTAAGGCGGCTTGGTAAGTTCCTTCAGCGCATCTTGTAGATGATACACACTGCTGCCACTGTACATCAGTAGTGGAGGGAGTGAATGTTTGTGGATGTGGTGCCAATCAAGTGGGCTGCTTTGTCTTGGATGATGTTGAGCTTCCTGTATGCTGTTGGAGCTACACTCATCCAGGGAACTCATCCATCACAGTCCTGACTTGTGCCTTGTAGATGGTGGACAGGCTTTGGGGAGTCAGGAGGTGAGTTACTCACTGCTGGATTCCTAGCCTCTGACCTGCTCCTATAGCCATAGTATTTGTATTGTTAGTCCAGTTCAATTTCTGGTTAATGGTAACCCCCAGGATGTTAATAGTGGGGAGTTCAGCAATGGTAATACCATTGCATGTCAAGGGGCGATGGTTAGATTCCCTCTTGTTGTAGATGGGGTCATTGCCTGGCACTTGTGTGGTGCGAATGTTACTTGTCACATGTCAGCCGAAACCTGGATATTGTCCAGGTCTTGCTAATTTGGAAATGGGCTGCTTCAAATGCAGCAAGACAAGGACAATATCCAGGCTTGGGCTGAGAAGTGACAAGTAACACTCGTGCCACACAAGTGCCAGGTAATGACAAGAGGGAATCTAATAATTCTGGTCTGACTCTGGAGGGTTACTTCAGGCTAATTTATTTATATTACATACGCTATATACATGATAAACTACAAGGTAAGCACATCTCCCTTGTGTACAAACAATTCCATCTGTCTCACAGGGTCTCTAGCATATGATTACTGATGTCACTGTTACATCATGATATCCATCACTCATCACCATAACTATTCTAAAAAACCATTATGCTACACCTCCCCCAAGTACAATATCTACTTCTTTATTAATGATGTTAAGCTATTTCTTAAATTATTTACAGTGCATTTGCCCAAGCACCACCTCCTCCCAAAGTCCACTATTTAGAGGTTATGTCTTTATGGTGCCTTGACAGCTCTCCCTGATCATGGTTGTGACCAATAAGCAGGGGCGGTGACCTTGAACAAAGTCATTAGACGGGTCAGTATTCATAAATTGATTGATGTATCCTTGGGAGTTTCATCCCAAATCATATGGAACTGACCAGGGATAAAGCTATATTAGATCGAGTATTATGTAATGACGAAGGATTGATTAGTAATTTCACAGCAAAACATCCACTGGGAAATAGTGACATTAATACCATTGAATTTCATGTTAAGTTTGAAGGTGACTCTATTCCAATCAAAAACAAAAATACTAAACTTAAACAAAGCCAATTACATAGGTATGAGGGGAGAACTGGCTAAGGTTAACTGGATAAATAGACAAAAAGATATGGAAGGAAATGAACAGTGGGAAACATATGAATAACGGATTCAAAATCTTCAACAAAATTACATTCCACTGAAAACCAAAAGCTCCGCAAGAAAGACCCATCCATGGCTCACTCAGCAAGTTATAGGTGGTATTATGTTAGAAGAAAAGGCTTACAATGTTGGAAATCCAACAGTCACAAGTCTGAAGATTGGGAGTGTTTTAGAAACCAGCAGAGGGCCACCAAAAAGTTGATAAAAAGGGAAAAAAATAGAATGAGAGTAAACTAGCCAGGAATATAAAAAACAGATTTTAAGAACTTTTATAGGTTTATTGTCGGGAAATAGATAGTTTAATCAGGTTATATTTGTACTTGTGTGTGTTAGGAATGAGCTTTAGCTTTAAAGTTTAAGTTTGTTTTGTATTTTTGTACTTGTATGTAATGCAAAAATCAAATTGAGCTTTAATTTTACTTTAAAGGGTGAAACCTGGGATCATGTTTCATTTTTGGCAGAAACAGGAGGTCTAAAACTATTTGTAGACTTGCATTTCTAATGAGAGTTTCATGAATCTAAGGGTAGAAAAAAAACTGTGCTGTTGCCTAGCAACAGGGGTCCAGTGAGGCAGGCCCCACCCACACACAGAAGCACGCAGAAAAGCTAAAGAGTAACCAGTTTGAGCTCAGTTGGGATCAGCTGCCAGGCAGAAGCAGCCTAGAAGGACAGGTAGCCAGTCCCACGCTAAAGAAGAAAGTTCCCAAATCCAGGGGAGTGGAAGAGGAGACAATCCCAAGAAGACACTTTAGTCAAAGGAAGGACAGGAACCTGGAAAAGACCCTGTTAAGTGCAGGCAAGAGTGAGAAGCAGAGGAAGGCTCCAAGCTTTAAGCTTAAAGAGATGAACACTGCAGGAAGCAGATTTAAAGCAAGAATGGCTTGTGAGAAGTCAGAAAGCTCAAAGAGATGGCTGAAGGTCTGTAACTCTTTACTATGGGCATATGAAGCAGTGGTATTGTTGACAGCTGAGCTGGTGAGAGACAGTGCGTGGATAAAAGCTTGAATGCACGTGGTGACCTGAGGAGAGGAGCACCTGAAAGAGAATTTGAAACCCTGAAGGAGGACCCTGGCGGAAGGCATCTGAGAAAAATCATCAATTTGGGAGAAGATTCCAGAATGAGTTCTTGGAGAGTGGAGATTGGAAACCCTCATGTGGAAGACAAAGTTCAGTGAGACTGGTTGGCTCACAGTGTGACAAGCGTCTGGGTGGAGTTGATGAGAGAGACATCTTGAGTTGAGGTGGCATCTATCACTTGGTTTCAGAGTGTGGTGTGTCTGACCACAGGGTATCTATTGGTACATGGACTATGTATTTGCTGTGAACGTTGGAGTATAAGATAGCTTTTTTAACTTGTGTTATCCTTACAAATCTGTATATATCTGTAAAGGTATAGTTGTGTGCAAAGGAGTATTCTAATATAGTTCATCCTTTCTTATTAAATAAACGTTTTATTCTTTTGTTAAAAGTTCATCAGCTGATTCTGGTGACTCTATTCAGTAGCCACTCTCCATGTATCTAAACAAACAAATAAAAGTGAGGATCTACCAAGCCGGGTTCCACCCTGGGATCAAGCTTGTCTAGTGGTAACCTCGGTTGGGATCATAACAAACAAAGAGGAAGGGGGTAGCTAAAGTAAACATTGGTTCCTTAGGAGCAGAGGCAGGAGAAATTATCATGGGGAATGAGGAAATGGCAGAGGCATTGAACAAATATTTTGTCAGTATTCAGAGTTGAAGACACAAGTTTCATACCAGAAAAAGACGATAATCTAGGGGCAAAAAAGATTAGGGAAATTAAGAAAAATAATATCAGCAGTGATAAAGCATTGAAGAACTTAAGGGACTCAAATCTGACAAGTCCCCAGGACCTGATGGCCTACACTCTAGAGCTTTAAAAGAGATAGCTGCAGAGATAGTGGATGTGCTGGCTATGATTTTCCAAAATTCCTTAGGTTCAGGAATGGTCCAATTAGGTTGGAAGTTGGAAAATATTACACCACTCTTCAGGAAAGAAGGGAGAGAGAAAACAGTGAACTACAGGCCAGTTAGCCTAACATCAGTTGTTGGGAAAATGCTGGAATTTATTAATAAGGAAGTCTTAGCAATGTACTTAGAAAAGCATAGTATGATTTGAACAAGTCAACATGGTTTTACTAAAGGGAAATCCTGTTTGACAAAGTTATTAGAATTTTTTGAGGATGTAACTAGTAGGGTAGATAAAGAGGAATCAGTAGATGTAATACACCCAGATTTCCAGAAAGTATTCGATAAGGTGCCACACGAAGGATTAATAGGCAAAATAAGGGCTCATGGAGTTGGGGGTGATATAATAGCATGGGTAGAGGATTGGTCAACGGATAGAAAGCAGAGTGGACATAAATAGGCCTTTTTCAAGTTGGCAGGCAATAAATAGTGGAGCACCACAAGGATTAGTGACTTAGATAAAGATATCGAGGGTAATATATCTAAGTTTGCAGATGATACCAAACTAGATAGAAAGGTAAGCTGTGGGGAAGACACAGAGAGGCTGAGAAGAGATATAGGGTGGAATCGTCCCAGATTTGCACTAAGTGTGGTAGCGAGCAGGTAAAACAACATTTTACTCACCAGCCACAATGGCGGCTTCTCACACTGTATTGTCCCAAACCTACAGTATTAATTATGCATTCCTGGGAAACACACCATTTTGAAGGCAGGTGTTCCCCGATTTGCCCACCATGCTGTCACCTCGCTGCTACATCACACCGGGCTCCACATTTAAAATACAGCCACGTGCACATCTGTCAATGCTTCCAGTCCAGGACTGCTGCAAATAAGACATGGCCCTGAAAGGCAAGAAGACTGCAACCCCCAGGTTTAGTGACACATCCCTCGGTCGCCTTTTGGACGCGGTGGAGGCCCGCCATGATGCCCTCTACTCCCGCTCTGGCCACAGGAGGGGGAGCAACATTGGCACTCTGGCTTGGTAGGTTGTGGCAGTGGTGATCAGTGCCAATGCTGCAAAGAAGAGTTGGCCTTCCAAAGCAGATAGCGAATGAATGATCTAACCCATGCCACCAGGGTAAAGCAACCACCTCATCATTCTAAATTCACACACTCACAAACCCATCACATATTCACTGGCACCTCACTCACTGCCAGCTCAAGGGACATCACCACTAAATCTCTCACACACACCCGCACATCTCCATCTGGACTCATCTCCTCTGGAGATTGCCTCCTCAGCCCTCACCACTGTGAAGCCACTTGCACAGATCAACACACACACCCTGGGTTACCCCCTCACCCTACAACCTCTTTACTTGCCTGAGGCCACTTCTCCCCCTTCCACAAGCAAGCTCTAGCCCTGCAGCCATACAAAACTACCCCTGCCTCATGGCTGGCCTGGTAGGTAGAAACCTGCCCATAAGACCATCTAAAAGTGATGAGGCACTGTCTGCGAAGTGCTGCCTGAAGCAAAGTAGGCAAACAAACCCTGAAGCCCCAAGTGAAGCGCAATTCGCCAGGTGTACGTCACTTATGTGCAGCTGTGAAACAGGTTGGCTTGGAATGACGCTGACATGGGTGGACAGCCAGCTGCAGGTGGGGAATGAGTCCGGCGGGCTGGACTTAAAATGATGCGCAGATGTATTACAATGCGGTTCCCAATGTCCAATTGTGGGAAACACAGCCTGCTTCGATGGGCTGAGTGGCCTATGTTGTGAAACCAATTTTTGGCCTTCTCGCCATATTGTCCACTCATGCCGCTGAGAAAATTCTGCCCATAGACAGGTTCGGTGAGTGGGCAACAAGATGGCAGACAGATTACAATATCGGGAAGTATGAAGTTATTCACTTTGGTTGTAAGAATAAAAAAGCAGAATATTTTTCAAAAGATGAGAATCTTGCAAGTGTTGATGTTTAAAGACATTTGGGTGTGCTTGTAGAAGGAATTTAGAAAGTTAGCATGCAGGTGCAACAAGCAATTAGGAAGGCAAATGGCATGTTGTCCTTTATTGCAAGGGGATTATAAGAATAATTAATTTTCCTTACAATTGTACAGGGCTTTGGTGAGAGCATATCTGGTGTATTGTGAGCAGTCCTGGTCTCCATATTTAAGGAAGGAAAAGCTTGCACTGGAGGTGGAGCAGATAAGGTTCACTAGATTGGTCCCTGGGATAAGGGTTTTCTTATGATGAGAGGCTGAGTACATTGGGCTTATATTGTCTGGAGTTTAGAAAAATGAGAGGCGATCTCATTGAAACCTACAACATCCTGAAGGTGCTTGATAGGTTGAGAGATTGTTTCCACTGGTTGGGGAATCCAAATCATGGGGGCACAATCTCAGGATAAGGGGCTGAGCATTTAGGACTGAGATGAGGAGAAATTTCTTCACTCAAAGGATTGTGACCCTTTGGAATTCTCCACCTTAGAGGTTGTGGATACACCATCACTGAATACATTTAAGGCTAGGATAGACAGATTTTTGATCTCTCAAGGAAATAAGGGATATGGGGAGTGGGCAGGAAAATGGAGTTGAAGTCCAGGGCCAGCCATGATCATATTGAATGATGGAACAGGCACAATTGGTCATTGGTGGAACAGGCTCATGGGTGTAATAGGACATGTGTTCACTTAGGTGTCAATGAGATCAGGTCTTTCCTATTTCATCTGAAAGCATCTGATGGTGTCTGGACAAGGTAGGAATGTGGGTGCTCTGTTTGTTGAAGGATATTGCCCTCAGATCTATAATTCCGAATCCAGACATTCTGGCCTGGTGTTAAGGGGATAGAGTCTTGCCTCTGTGTCTGGAGTTGTACCAGTCCTCCTGCTTTCCATGCAGGCCAGGTTCCATGTTCCTCACCCTCTTGTGGACAGCTGCCATAGTGTTGAGTTGCAGGTTCTGTGGCAGCAAAGAGACTCGTGCCTTCAGCAGTCAGCTCATGACCAATTCAGCTGGTGTAAGGCCATTAGTTAAAGATGTAGTTCTGTAGTGCAGCAGGGCTGAATTCCAATCTGAATTCTTGGCCACTAACGTTTCAATGGTTTTGACAGCTCTTTCAGCCTCTCTATTATTCAGTGGTTGGAGAGGAGAACAGGTTATGTGGGTAATCTCATAGTCTGTGAATTTTTTGATTTGGTCATTGATGAATTGTGGCCTGTTATCCGAGGTAATCTTGTCTGGAAGCTCATGTGTACAGAATATGTTCTGCCATGCCTTGATCACTGTCTCCATTACAGGGAATGGAGTCTGGCAGCTTCTCACCACCTTGAATAATAATCAACAGTAACAAGGTAAGCTTTCCCTCGAAAATCAAAGAGATCAAATCCGTTTGGTCTATTTGGGAAGTTGGGATGGTGATAGAGGTTCTTTAGGTGGCTGACTATTAATTTTTCAAGCATGGCAGGACAAGACATTTTGCCAGGATTGTCCATGCCTTCTAGCATGTTCGGTGGTGTGAGCGGATAATATATGGCGAGAAGGCCAAAAATTGGTTTCCTGACATCGTAAAACCAGTTTGTGACAGTCTGCTCTGCCCGCTGATGGCATCAGGAACCTTATTGTAATACATCAACATATCATTATAGTGCCAGCCAGCCAGACTCATTCCACCCCACTGGACTGTCTGCCCACATCAGCGGGATAACACACCAATGTGTTTCACAACAGCATGTATAAGGCATGCACTTGGTGGGCTGCACTTCACCAGGGACTTCAAGGTTTGTTTGTCTATCTTGCTTCGGTCAGCTCTTGCAGTCATCAGGGCCAGGCTTCACAGGCAGCACCACATCACTTTTATGGGGAGGAAGGAGAGGGAAGTAGTTCATAGAAGAGTCAGTCGGCTGATTCCTGAAACAAAAGGGTTATCTTCTGAGGAAAGGTTGAACAGATTGGGTCTATGCCCATTGGAGTTTTGAAGAATGAAAGGTGATCTGATTGAAATATACGAGATCCTGAGGACACTCACAAGAACACAAGAACATAAGGAAAAGCTATATATTGCGGTTGCTGGAAATCTGAAACTACAGAAAGAAAATGCTGTAAAAACTCAGCAGGTCTGATAGCATCTGTGGAGAGAAAAATAATGTTTTGAGTCCGTATTACTTTTCTGGTTCAGATCAACCAATTTCACCCTTATTCTGAGACTTTTAAACTGCATCTTGGTTCTAGACCCCACCCCGAGCCAGGGGAAGCATCCTTCCTGCATCTACCATGTCCAGCCCTGTAAAAATTTTTCATGTTCCAATGCGATCATCTCTTATTTTTCTAAACTCCAGAGAAAAAAGACCCAATCTATTTAATTTTTCCTCATTGGACAATCCCGCCATCCCAAGAATCAGTCCAGTGAACCTTTGCTGCACTCCTTCTATGGTAAGTATAACTTTCTTTAGGTAAGGAGACCAAAACTGTACACAATTCTCCAGGTGATGTCTCACCAAGGCCCTGTATAATTGCAGTAAGACATCTTTACTCTTCTACTCAAATCGTCTTGTAATAAAGACTAACATATATTGCCTTCTTTCTTCCTGTAGCTGCATGTTAGCTTTCAGTGAGTCAAGAACAAAGGCACCCAAGGCCCTTTGAAGTTCAACACCTCCCAGCCTCTCACCATTGAAAAAATGCTCTGTTTTTCTACCAAAATGGAAAACCTCACATTTCTCCAGATTGCATTCCATCTGTCAAACTTTGTCCACTCGCTTAGCCTCTCCAAATCCCCTTGAAGCATTTTTGCATCCTCTTCACAACTCACATTCCACCTAGTTTTGTGTCATCTGCAAACTGTTTCCCCTTATGGGAGAGACTAGAACCAGAAGATACAGTTTAAAAATAAGGGGTCTTCATTCTAAGACTGAGATGAGGAGTAATTTCTTCCCCCAGAGGCTTGTCAGTCTGTGGAGTTCTCTTCCCCAGGAAGCAGTGGAGGCTGGGCCATCAATGTAAAGTTAGGCAGACTGTTGATCAACAAGGGAGTCAAGGGTAATGGGGAACAGGCATGAAAGTGAAGGCCACAATTAGATCAGCTGGGAACTTATTGAACGGTGGAGCAGACTCAAGGGGCTAAATGGCCTACTCCTGCTTCTTGTTCTTGTGAGGGGGAGAGGAGGTGAGAGGGAGATGGAGGGATATGTGTGCAAATAATGACCAGCACTAAAGCCCAGTTTTAATTTGGAGCCAAGAGCAACTTTGTTGTCCCCACATTAAGGTAAACAGAAAACTTGAAATATCCTCTGATGGCAGCCTTGAGTGGTCCCATTAAGAACTCTTTGGCTGCCACATGACCCAGAAAACTGAGCACAGAAGGGCACAGTGTTCAGACCAACCAATTTCACCAAGAGGCCTGAAGTGGGTGTTGATCCCTGATTTGCCGAAGCAATGAGCTTGACACCACTTTCAGGCAGGCTGCGTAATTCTTTTTCATTTCAGCATCTTTGATTTCTTTGCCTGTTAAATAACAATTGATTGATTTTTACCTTTACACTTTTCTTGAAAGAAAGATTCAAACACTCTTCATTATAATCAGTGCACTCCCATAGCATGATGACTTCCCTAGTCAACAGACTAAACTAGATAAGTGCCTGCCCATCTTTCCATAAATATTTGCATTGAATCATGTTTAAATCATTTCTGTATTTTGTACATGGCTCTGCAGAAGCCAGTGACAAACTAAACCTGAAAGGTGAAGAGATGTAAGAGATCCAAGAGTTAATAAGTGAGGATCTGAGTTTTGCCAAACTTAGTGAATTCTAGAATTGCACAGGTGCTGTCTCTGTAAAAATAATAACAGAGAGAGAAGGATAAAGTGTCATTTAATGGTATAAAGCCAAGTGATGTTGGTATATGTTTGTGTGTGTTTATTGTCATGGCAAGTAGTTATGATATTGTAAAGTTTTAGAAAAACTGTTTTGAAGGTCACAACACCTTGAATTGAGTTTAAAGACTGTTTCTAAGATGGACTCTGAGGGTAACCTGACTTTCTCCTTGTGGATTTGGGCTGGAGCTCCTTCAGTCAGATGAAGCAGAGACACCCTCAGACATACACATTTAAAATTCAATGAGTGTTCCAAAATAATAAATTTGGTGGCTGGTCCTCCAAATACAAAGACACTAATTGATAAGCCACTGTAAGGTGTGAACAACATTGACTCTTTTGATCACCACAGGGGGTAAGGAGATTTCAGATAACTAACGGAATTACCACTTGCCTTATATGGAAAGTGACTTGGCATTCTTGTACAGGTCACATGATAATGGTGGCCATCTTGGCTTACCTGCAAAAAGCATTGAAAAGGGCAAGAAGTCGGCAGATACACAGAGAACTGCCTTGAAGAAGCTTCAACCCAAGGAGAGACAGGGAAAGGCATCTAAAAACAGCTACAGGTCTGCTGTAAAGTAACTAGGCAGCAGAAAGTGCCATGCCTGCAGAATAGGAGTAAGGAATCTACGCTCCTCCCGATAAACCCTGATTCCTTCCACCTATTAAGTTTGCCTGTTAAAGCAACCTCTGGCAATCTGACAGTGGAATCTATTGCAGCTGCAGAGACAACTCTACAACCGCACACCTTTACTTCAGGCAACGCAGCATCTCAACTTCAAAATAGATCAGGCTTGCAACGAATATGGACTAAACTTGAATCACGTTTACAAATATTGTTTTATCTTCATTTGTAACTAACCTTTGTGTGTATGTATTCGTAGCTTTATCGTTGCTTAGGTATCTTTCAGAATAGTAGTGTCACTTAAACTAACCTTTTTCCTTTTTAAGTAAAAAGGTTTTTCTGATGGGTTATTTTAATTTTAAATTGAGAATGGCTGCAGGATGACTTAGAATGGAACCTGAATATGAATGATGGCTATCGGATCATTATTATTTATTTGTATTTGTGCTATCAGTTCATCTGTTTTGTTTCAAATGTTACATGCATTCAGATACAGAACCTTTAGTTTTAGTCTTTTAGATCCAACAGTTCCAACAATTTGCTCAGTTTCACTTCCCTGGTGATTGCAATTTTCTTCAGTTCCTCCCTCCCTTCCATTTCCTGATTTACAGTTATTTCTGAGATGGTACTTGCATCCTCTATGATGAAGGTTCATGCAAAATCCCAGTTCAATTCATCTGCCATTTCCTTATCTTCCATTATTAATTGCCCAGACTCACTTTCTATAGGACCAATGCTCACTTTGTTAACTCTTTTCTTTTTTAATACCTATCTATATAGGATATAGGAGCAATGTTCACTATCTGTCTGTATATTTCTAGCTAGCTTTTTCTCATTCTCTAATTTTTTCCTCCTTAATAATCTTTTAGTCATTCTTTGCTGTTTCATACTACCTTTATTTTTTATTTAACAACAGATGTTGGGCCCTCCCCTTGTAATTTATCTTTCTCATTGGAATGTATCTATTCTGTGTATTCTAAAATATCCCCTTAAATGTCTGCCATTGCATCTCTATTGACCTATCCCTTAACCTAATTTGCAAATTCACATTAGCTAACTCTGCTTTCATGCCCTCATATTTTCCCGTGTTTAAATTTAAAATACTAGTCTTAGACCCACTCTTCTCTCCTTCAAACTGAATGTAAAATCCAATCACCTTATGATCACTGTTATCTAGAGGTGCATTCACTATAAGGTTATGAATTAATCCTATCTTGTTGCACAATACCAGGTCTAGCATAGCCTGCTGTCTGGTTGACTCCAGAATGTGATGTTCTAAGAAACTATCCTGAAAACATTCTATGAATTACTTATCTAGGTTACCTTTGCCCATCTGATTTTTCCAGATAATATCTAAATTAAAAGCCCCCGCAATTATCGCTGTACCTTTCTGACAAGCTCCCATTATTTCTTCCTTTAATACCCCATCCTACCATATGGATATTGTTAGAGGGCCTGTTCACTATTCCCACAAGCGACTACTCGCCTTTACCATTTCTCATCTCTACCCAAACCACTACTATATCCTGGTTTGCTGGACTTAGGTCAATATTCTCTATTGTGCTAAAACCGTAATTAACTAACAGAACCACCCTCCACTTTTTCCTGACTTCCTGTCCTTCCTAAATGTCATGCAGCTTTCAATATTCAGGTTCCTTTCTAAGTCATCTTGCAGTCTTTTCTCTGTAATGGCTATCAGGTCATACTTATTTATTTCTATTTGTGCTATCAGTTCATCTGATTTGTTTTAAATGTTACGTACATTCAGGTACAGAGCCTTTAGTTTTGGCCTTTTAGTACTTTTGTAACCTCTAGCTTTATCTGCAGGTTTGATGTCAGATTTGGACTCTTTGCCCTTTCCTGTCATGGTCTGTTTATCATTTCCCATGTTAATACTTTTCTCTCTTGCCTTGTCTCTACTCTTTGATTTACCACATCTTCCCAAATTTAATCCCTTGCCCCTACTATTTTGTTGAAAAGTGCCTCTACTTCCCTAGTTACGTGTCTCACTAGAACACTGGTCCCAACAATACAGCCCCCATTTCCCCAGTACTGATGCCAGTACCCCACAAGCCGGAATTCATTTTTACCACATCATTCTTTGAGCCATGCATTAATTTCTCTAATCTCATTTGCCCTATACCAAATTGCGCGTGGCTCAGGTAATAATCCGGAGATTATTACCTTTGAAGTACTGCTTCTTAATTTGCTGCCTAGCCCCTCATACTGACTATGCAGAACCTCTTACCTTGTTCTGTCTATGGTAGGTCTACATGGATCATGATGACTGGAACCTTGCCCTTCCACTGTAATTTCCTCTCCAGCCCTGAGCATATATCCCAAACCCTGGCATCAGGCAGGCAATACAGCCTTCTGGACTCTTGCTCTTTGCTGCAGAGAAGAGTGTCAATCCCCTTCACTATACTGTCCCCTACTATCACTACAATCCTGTTTGCTCTACCTGGCCTGAACATGGTGTACCATGTACCATGGTGCCACAGCCAGGTTGCTTATCACCTTTCAGACCTCACTTTCGTCCATGCAGCTTGCAAACACCTCAAACCTCTTTGCTAATTGCAAAGGTTGAGGCTCCTCTGCAACTGTCTGACCTGTCCTTTTATCTGCCCACTCCTGGTCACAACCTCCTATTGCTCATCGCTGACCAAAACAGGTGACCCTATTCTAAGGGGTGTGACTGCCTTCTGGTACAAAGTGTCCGGGTATCTCCCCCTGCCCTGATGTTGTGCAGTATCTGCATTTCGGCTTCCAGGTCAATACTCCTGATCCAGAATTCCTCTAGTTGCTTATAGTTTCTACACATATGTATTTGCCCTGGAATACATTGGCATCCAGGAGATTCCACCTTCCACAGCTGCAACACAACACCTGTTCTGCCATTGTTACTCATGTTATTTAGTCAATTTAATTCAGTTACTTTCTCAATTAATTTAGAATAATTCCTATGTATACAATTTACTTTGCTTATTCAATGCTAGTACCATCATAACAAAGATTCCTGTTTCTTAAGTACACAGGTAGGTGTTTTACGTATTTATTTTAAAGGATTTTTCCAGAACTTCCCTAACTCTGATGTCCTAAGCTGGCTATTAACATGCTGTCCCTTACACTATGTACTTACCAACAAATCAACTTACTGGTTTCCTGTGATGTCACAGTTATTTTTTCCACTCAGTTTCTTCAAGCAAGGAGCACCCTGGCTCACAGTAGCTGAAATGCTATGCTCCACTGCTCCCATCTGTCTCCTGCAGGTCCGATCCAACCCTCAGGTAGGTTAGACCTCACTCTGACGCCTGAGCTTTAATTATAGGTGCTCTACATTTCCAGAATGTCTCTCACAGGACTGTTCCAACTCCCAGGCAGGTTAGGCTGCATTCCAATCCCTGGGCTTTATTTATCGGTGCTTTGCTGCTCATGACTGACTCCCGCAGGTCTGCTCCGACTCCCAGACTGGTTAGGCCACACTCCAATCCCCGAGCTTTATTTTTAAGTGCTCTGCTGCTCCCGAATGGAGGGGGAGCAAGGGCTGCCTTGTGGTTGAGGCAAGTTGGGGTGGGTAGGCGGAAGGCTGCCTTGCGGTTGATAGTAGAGCACAAGCACGTGTGGGGTGTGGGGGGATGGATGGCTAGCAGCCATGCATTAGGGAAACCTTGTACAAAGTGACCATTCCTCCACAGATGAGACAGTTTAAATGCAGCCACATTAACATGCTTGGAATCGGATCTCCAGTTTATCTGTTCACTCAAGCAACACCGAGGTATGAAAGTGCCACCAAGTGCTCCAGGGCTTTTCACCCCTCAGGCACAGACTGCAAACTAATGAGCGTTTTAGTGGATGGCAGAACAGTTGGATGATTGGGCATGTTGTACAATCTCCTTACTAAAGTTGGCCATAGACAAGATAAGATCACATGGAGTTAGGGGTAATATATTAGTTTGGATTGAGGATTAGCTAACCAACAGAAAGCAGAGAGTTGGGATAAATGGGTCAATTTCTGGATGGCAAGCTGTAACTAGTGGGGTACCACAGGGTTCGGTCCTTGGGCCCCAAGTATTTACAATCTATATTAATGACCTGGATTCAGGGATAGAAGGTACTATAGCTAAATTTGCAAATGGCACCAAAATAGGTGGGAAAGTATGTTGCAATGAAGAAATAAGAAATTAGCGAACATATATGGACAGGTTAGGTGAATGGGCCAAAGTCTGGCAAATGGAGTTTAACATGGATAAGTGTGAGGTTATCCTTTTTGGTCGGAATAATAAAAAGGTGACTTATTATTTAAATGGAGAGAAACTTCAGAATGCTTCAGTGCAGAGGGATCTGGTTGTCCTTGTGCATGAATCGCTGAAAGCTAGTAGCCAGGTATAGCAGGTAATAAGGAAGGCAAATGTAATTTTGGCATTTATTGCTAAATGAATAGAGTATAAAATAGGGAAGTGTTGTTGCAACTGTACAAGGCATTGGTGAGACCCCACCTGGAGTACTGTGCACAGTTTTGGCCCCCTTACTTGAGGAAGGATGTAGTTGCATTGGAGGCGGTTCAGAGGAGGTTCACAAGGTTGATTCCAGAGATGCGGGGCTTGTCTTATGAGGAGAGATTGAGCAGTTTAGGCCTATACTCGCTAGAATTTAGAAGGATGAGAGGAGATCTAATTGAGGAAAACAAGATGCTAAAGGGGATAGACAAAGTAGATGTGGAGCAGCTGTTTTCCCTTGTGGGGCATTCTAAAATGAGAGGCCATAGTTTTAGGCTAAGGAGTGGTAGATTTAAATCAGAAATGAGGAGGAATTACTTTTCTCAAAGGGTTGTGAATCTGTGGAATTCACTACCTCAGAGTGCAGTGGTGCTGGGACGCTGAATAAATTTAAGGAGGAGATAGACAGATTTTTAATTAGTAACGGGTTGAAAGGTTATGGGGAGAGGGCGGGAAATTGGAGTTGAGGCTGAAATGAGATCAGCCATGATCGTAATGAATGGCGGGTCAGGCTCGAGGGGCTGAATTGCCTACTCCTGCTCCTAGTTCTTATATTCTTATGGAACAGTCACTGGTGGAGGTGCTCACAGCCTCTTGCAATGTTATCATCCGGGTTTGGACCAGTGTCCCCCATGGTTAAAGCTAACAGAGCAGCCTTGCAGTGTGGGTTAGGAGAATATCTGTGCCTGAGCTGAGAGCACAGCATGCAGTCCAATGGGCAAAGCTGCTGCCAATCGATCAGGTGGAGTGGGGCAGATGTGGGTGGGGTTTTGGGCAGCTATGCAGCGCACTAAACTCTGGCCATCCAAGTGGTGGCCAGCACTCTCCAGGATACGTTAAGGGGCTTTCAGACTTAAACAAGAGAGGTTCTTATAACATCCAAACTAATCTACACGTCTCTCTCTTTAATCCTGCAGGAGTACAACAGCAGGATCATGGAACCTGTTGAACTAGCTGTATGCCTCGTGGCATGCCTCTGCATCCTGCAGAGATGATGGAGAAGAGAGTGGCAGAGGGGCCTAGCTGCGCAGAGGGAGGATCAGCATCCTCAGGAAGAAGGGGCAGCTGGGGCTCCTGTGCACATTGTTGAAGAGCCACAGTGAACTGTTGTTGTTGGTGCCTAGCTAGACTCAGGGTCTATAGACGCCGCCTTTCATTCTTGTAGATGACCGAGAACCAGTGTTGTCGAAGAACTGGTCAGTCACATCTGCCACCTGCTGCAGGATTTGGTGCCACAGGGACATGGAGGGCATCCACTGCCAGTGTCTGTGAAAGTGACTGTGGTGTTCAATTATTACACCAGTGGCTCCTTTCAGGGCTCCACAGGTGACCTCTGTGGGATATCACAATCCACCACCCACAAGTGCATCCATGTGGTCACGGATGCCAGCTTTGTGAAGGCACACAACTTTGACCATTTCACCTGGGATCAGGAAAGCCAGGAAGCAAGAGCACTGGGATTTGCCCAATTCTCGGGTTTCCCACAGGTGCAGGGTGTGATCGAATGCTCTCACGTGGCGCTCAGATCTCCATCGCAACACATCGTGAACTACATCAACCACAAGGGCTTCCACTCATTGACTGTGCAGGTGGTGAGCGACCACCAGAAACACATCCTCTGTTTCCAGGGAGTGTACACAACTCCTACATTCTCAGTCAGGTGGGAAAAACAACGTTTTACCCGTTGGCTTCAATGGCAGCTCCTCAAGCTGTATCATCCCAAACCAGTTGCATTAATGATGCATTCCCAGGAAACACGCCGTTTTGATGGCAGACAGGCTCTCATTCACCCACCATGCCATCGCTCCATTGCTTCGTCACGCTGGGCACCATTTTTAAAGTGCAGCCATGCACACACCTCTCGGTGCTTCCAACCCAGCACTGCTTGCCCCAAAAGGCAAGAAGACTGCAGCTCCTGGGTTTAATGACGCATCCCTCAAGCACCTTTTGGATGCAGTGGAGGCCCACTGTGAGGTCCTCTACCCCAACCCTGGACACAGGAGGAGCAGCAACATTATCAATCCAGCATGGGAGGCATTGGCAGCCGTGATCAGCACCAATGCCTGACAAAAGAGGACAGCCACCCAGTGCCGCAAGAGGATGAATGATCTCCACTGTTCCACTGTTCTTCTCATCACTCTCAACTCACACACTCATAGACCTATCACACATCCACAGGGATTTCACTCACTGCCAGTTCAAGGGGCATCATTATCCACAGATCCCTGATGACTTCCAGGATCCACGGAGCTTGCAGGGTTGGATCCTCGGTGACAAGGGCTACCTACCGAGGAAGTGGCTGATGACACCCGTGCGGCGGCCTCAGACTGCAGCAGAGCGATGCTATAATGAGGCTCATGCAGCAGCTCACAACTTGGTGGAGCAGACCATTGGGATGCTGAAGATGATGTTCCAGTGCCTGGGGTGGTCTTGTGGAGCCCTGCAATACAGTCCACAGAGGGTGACACACATTGTCATTGTCTGCTGCCCCCTTTACAACCTGGCACTGCAACGGGGAGAGGAGCTGGCTGAGGAAGAGATGGAGGAATTGGAGGTCTCCTCCAATGAGGAGGATGTTGATGAGGATGAGGGTTGGGGGGTCCAAGAAGGTGACGATGATGGGGATAAGTCCCTTGCACTGGCCAGACAAGGCAAGCATGTTCAGGAGGAACTCATAGCTGCTAGATTTGCGGAGGATGATGACGACATGCAGCGAAGTGTCCCCATAGATCCTCACATTGCATCTGTGAATGTCTGACTCCAGTCTGGCTGAGGGCAGCTCACTTTCACTCTGTGATCAGGGTCATATCATAGAGATGCAGCCATGAAACATTAAATGCACCTGATCCTTTGTCTGCCTTCAGCACCTGAGCCCTTCAGGAGCACAGCGTCACTCGTCACAGATGCTGAAGAGATGGGAGCCAGCCCCACCTTAAAGGTGCTGAGAGCACACAGAGAGAATGAGGGAACTCTGTGACACTTGCCCACTACATGACCAGCACCATCGAGGTGCAGGCATCAGGAATGTGTCTAGGGAGTGTGAGGCAGGACCAACACTTTGGTCTGAAGGCTGCACAAAGCACAAGGAAGAGGGCCTGGACTGAAACACCTGCCTTTATCTTGTGCAGGAACCAAGATTTCACATCTGAGTGACATGAACACTGTTCACCAGAACAAGGAGCCATAGGCAGGGAGACAGTCTTGGTAGTTTATTTACAATGGTGAACATTATGTAGAAGTGATTAACACCCCTGGAGGGCCCCGATCTGCTTTCAGGATCCTGCTGTGTGGCAGTGGCACCCTCCTCAGCCTGTGGAGTTGTCACAGGAAGAGGGGATTCGGATGGGCCAGACACACCCAGAGTCACCTGGGTGGATGGGCCCCGGGTTGACCCTCCTCCCTATGGGTGCCCGAGGGCCCGTGGCTGACTCCATGAGGAGAAGGGGAAACTAGAGCGAGATTGAGCTGCCTGGCACCCCTCTTGCATATACACTGCTGGAGGCCAACTGTGGCATCAACGATGGAGGTCAACCCACACAGCAGTGCAGGGGCAATGTCCTGGGCCATGTTCTCCATGGTGGCCACCATCCTACCAATGTTGACCTCATTGTGTTGGTATGCCGGTGCTATCGCCTGAGCCTGAAGTGGATGGACTCCTCCATTGTACCTTGCAGTCTGAGTGCAGTGGGCATCCCTTCCTGGTCCAGATGCTCACTGGCCAGCTGGATGGCTCTGTTTTCAAAGTCCGTGAGGAACTTGATTTCAGGCATTCCTCCACCAGTCTGTGACCTCTCCCTCTTGTTATGTGCCAGATCGTCCTGCATAAATAGAGATGGAGAGACTGTAAGCAGGATGCCTGCCAGGTCAGATGACTGGCCAATGTGGGTGGTGTGTGGTCCCACAGGTGGAATGAGGGCAATCAAAGTGTGTGTGAGAGAGTGAATGATGATGTCCCTTGAACTGGCAGTGAGTGAGATTCCTGTGGATGTGTGATGGGTTTGTGAGTGTGTGAGTTGAGAGCGGTGAGAAGAATGACTTACTCTGGCGGATTAATCATCCCCTTGTGGCACTGAGTGGCGGTCCTCTTTTGTAGGGTGTTGGCGCTGACCACCGCTGCCAATGCCTCCCACATTGGACTGGTGCTGTTGCTGCCCATCCTGCAGCCAGAGGGGGGTGTAGAGGACATCACAGGGGGCCCACGGTGTCCAAAATGCGCTTGGGTAATGCTCCATTAAACCGAGGGGCTGCAGTCTTCTTGCCTTATGGGCCATGTATTCTGTGCAGCGGTCCTGGGCTGGAAGCACTGAGAGGTGTGCATGCGGCTGCACTTTAAATATGGCCTCTGGTGTGAGGAAGGGGCGAGGTGATGGTGTGCTGCGTGAATGAGACCCCACCTGCCATCAAAACGGCGTGTTTCCTGGGAATGCATAATTAACGTAGCGGGATTTGGACAATACGGCGTGAAAACCCATCATTGCAGCAGATGGGTAAATCGTTCTTTTCTCCGCCTGCTATCGCACTTAGTAAAAATCTGGGAAATGTAACTTGGACATTCACACTTCAAAGCTCCTTCCATTACCAATAATGCCTCAAGTGCAAGCAATGATCGATTATGAACAAGTGGGAGCTGAGCAACAGAACAACAACAGAACACACAAACTGGAAGACTGATCAGATAAATCATCTTCCTCGTTTCTTCAATGAAATCACAAAAATTGTAACCTAAGTGATAACCTCAAAGGGTGTTACTACACAAGATTCAAGGTGTCATGACGGCGGGCACGATGTCGGAGTGAGAATGACTCACAACCTACAACTAACTACAGGCATATTGAACTGTTTAAAGAAGACCTGTGTGATTTAGAGAAATATAAGAAAAGACACTGATGAAAAGATGGCTGATGCTGTAATGGGATCCCATTATTATCTGGATTATACTGAGAAACCTGCCCTTACAGCACATGGAAATTTGCACCTGAAGAAGTGTCAAGGCCCACTTCAAACAGAGACACTTGAGAGGAAGGCATATAAAATGCAAAAGGCTGGACTTTTAAATCACTGTGTTCCTGTGAGGACAATGGAAACTGCCCCCTGGCCAGCTACATCTCATCAGATGCCAAAAAACCATCTCCTGATTTATAGCTCAGAATGTATCAAAAAGTTCCTGAGTTGGAAGCAAACTGGATTTTGGATGCAGGACATGCTTATTTCTCTCCCCGGAGTGCACAGAGAAATGAGATTAAAACTGACTCTGAAAATGGGCAGTGTTGGGCACAGCAGAAGAACAATGAAGAAGAAGCAAGAAGGATACCCCTGTGTGTGTGTGTGCCTCTCTCTCTCCCTTGCTGGAAACATGTGCTTTAACTGGAAGAAGCAAACAACAGGAAAAAAGGATAGCCACCCTGCAGAGACAAGCGAGTCATCTCTCCCTCTGGGGACAAGCCAACAAGTGTCTCCTTGTTTGGTTTCTTGTTAAAAAAGGGAATACATTCAGTCTGGAAAATGTATGCAACAAGTATCTCCAACAGATTGTGAAACTGCCAAAGTCAGCTCCAAAACTTTACTGAAATCACCTAATTAATGGCCACAATGTACCACCACCTCCACCTCATGGACAAGCCAAAGACTTATTCGGATATTCCTTATAACTTTTGTTTGGACTCTTAACCTCCTTTTCTGATCTGTGTGAATGTGTGTTGCACTTTTTATTATTTTTCCTCAGGTTTTAGTGACTAGTGAACTTCCTCTTTCTTTGGCTCAAGAAAACCTGGTTTGTTTGGTTTCTTGTTAAAAAAGTAAATACATTCAGTCTGGAAAAGGTATGCATGGGGGCAAAATTTTAAACAAACCTTGTCACAACTATGCTGCAACTAAATTCTACTTGCACTTTTGTTATGACCAACTAAGGGAGTTGAACAAAAAGGGAGCCAGCTCATTCCTCCTCACCCAATCATAACAAAGATGCAAGTAGAATTTAGTTGCAGCATTACTCTAACTTCGAACTAATGGATGATATCATGGATAGGGGAAGAGAGATAAATTAAAGCCTCAATTCCCTTCCCTTCTGTTCATAATCAGTGTGGTTTATTTTGAGAAGGTAGATGTGTGTGTTTCTATGCCCCCTTAAGAATGTGTGGTCAATTTAAAATTCTCAAGCATGGCTTTCATGGGTTAAACAAAGATGATTATTTATTCAGACACTCATCCCAAAAGATCTAATGTTACATCACTCACACACCACCCTTTCAAGAAAGACACAATTAAAGAAGATAGTGCACAGAATAGTTAACAACTCACATGTCTTTGACAGTCCAGTGAGGAAGGGCACCTTTTCCCACTCTGGAACTGTAGTTCAAGTAAATTCTAATGGCTGGGGTCAGATCTGGATTAACTGCAGGATTCCTTCCAAATGAAGACAGTTCACCAGGTTGCATAGATGGGCACACACCTGAGGCTGTTGTATCTAAAGATCCAATTTCTTTACAGGTGAACTTGAAACTTTGGAAACAAGCTGGAAGGCTTTTAAAGGGCTTTTAAGCCTTTTGGTTCTGGAAAGTCAAAGGTGGAACAGCCATCCTGGAAAGCTGTTGTCTTGTCAGTGTTATTCTGCAGGCTGCCCTGAACATTAGATGTGATCTTGCGATTGGACAACATTTGCTAAAGCGTCCTCAGCGTGCTAAGTATTACGCTAACAACCAAGTTAAGATTATGAATTGGGCTCACAGTGTGGTGCATTTGCATGTACTGGAAGTTACATACAATAAAACACAGGGCCCTGTTCTTTTCAGAGAGAAAGAGCATGTACAGACATTGTACCTTTCAGCTAAACAAAATAAGTGACAGACATTCACTGACTCATTCCACAGGGCAATCAGGATCGAGCTACCTGGTTTAAATTTCAAACAATGCTTGGCATTGTTTCTCTGAATTTTGGGATAAAAGGGTTTCAGCATCAGGAGAACCAGTTTCAGTCACATGTTTAAGAGCCATTGGTATTCAATAGAGGGTAAATGGTGATATTTTACACTTAATGTATGGCTAACTGGTGCAAATGTATTATTTTTAGGCCCATATAAGATGTCTGGGTTCTCCCCTTGTATCATATATTTGTTGGCCTTGAAATTTGAACTGCTGAGTTCAGGTACATTTAAGCTCTGAACCTGATGCTTTGATGGCTCTCTGCTTAATCCTGGTTCAGCTACATTTGAATTTCCTGTGTGGCTGTCACAAGTGCAGGTTAATTTCAGGGGTAATGGCTTTCTCATTTCTGTTACTTTGGAGATGGGTTGGTCCCCAGTCTTCCCCATATCCATGCCCAGAGGTGGATGGCCAGCATCTGTTGTGCTGCACAGTGGCTTTTCAGCAAGATGAGCTGCCTCCCTCACTGTCTGCTGTACAGAAACCTCCTCTGTCTGTATTTAAATCTAAAAGGTATCTGCTAATCAGACCTCTGGTTCAACCCCTTCATTTTTTAAAATCTCCATTCACCCTTCCTTGGCCTATTTTAACTCTACAGACCTTGTTTTGGCCTCTAACCTTTCTGGGCTCTACCCTGACCCTTTCTATCTCAGAAGGTTCATTCCTGGCCTTCAAAGAGTTCTCAGACTTGCCTCCAATTTCATAATCTGTGATGGCTCTATTAGGATGGTAGGGTTTTCTTTGGCATTCCACAGTTGAACAATCTTTTTCTGGTTGCCTCCTGTTTCCCCAGTCCCTGAGGAACCTACTGGACATGGTATCACCAAGTCATTTCCCAGCAATAGATCAATGTCCTCTTTGGGGAAGCTCAGAACCATCCCAACGATCACTACCACTGTCACATACTTACTCTGGAGGTGAATTTTATACAAGGGGAACTTTGGACCATGTAGTCATTTGATAGTACAGAACTTGAGTATTGCTGAAAAAAAGAGACACGTCAAAGCTTTTCGTCTTGCACTCATCAGGACACTTTGCAAGAATATCAATATAAGGGGAAAAGGAAACTTTATACTGTATGTGAAGAAATTGCTGATTGGTTGGCAAGTGGACCCTGATTGGCAGAGGTGTTGCCAATGGAGAATGCACTAGTGATGGTGACTGATAGTTAACTGCCAAGCATTGTTTTAAATTTAAACCGGGTAGCTTGACCCTGATCACCCTGAGGAATGAGTCAGTGAATGGCTGTAACTTATTGTGTTTAGCTGAAACAGGTACAATGGGCAGAATTTTCTGCCTGCTGGGCAGGCGGGCCCGACCCAATCTCCGGCCGATCCCCGCCGGAGCAGGCCCTGCTGCCATTTTATGTGGGCGGGCCAATTAAGGCCCACCCAGTGTGACGTCTGGCTACTCGCTCCCTGTGTGGGCGGGGGAGGGGGGGGGAATTCCCCAAAAGCGAGAGTGCACTCTTTCGCGCAAGTGTACGAAAGAACACACATCTCCCCAAGGCTAAGTTCTGTCGCAGGGAGATCACTTCCACTTTGAAAAAGATCAAAAATAGAAAAGGAAAAATTCCCTAACATGTTTCCCCTCATGTGACAATGTCACATGAGGTGGGACATGTTCATAATTTACACTATAACTTTATTAAACTTTTTAAAACAATGCATGAAACCTCATCCCGCCGGTGGATGAGGTTTCATGTTTTTTTTATTCCCCGTCAGGGCTCCTGGCCTGCCCGTTAATCTTAAGGTTGGACAGGTCCTTTAATTGTTTAAATGATCCTGTGAATGGCCTCAATTGGCCATTGACAGGTCGGTGGGCGGACAGCTGATTTCGCTGCACCCCCGCCTTCCTGAAAATTTAAATGGGGCGGGGTGACATCGGGGGTTCCGCCCAATGTCATCCCGCGTCATTTTACACGTTGGAGAGCGGACCCCGCCCCCTGCTCACTGACAGCAAAATTCTGCCCCATGTGTGTACATGTTCTTTCTGCCTATAAAGAACAGTGCCCTGTGTATTAATGCATGTAACTTTTAGTACATGCAAATGCACCATACTGTGAGCCCAACTGACAATCTTAAAGTGGTTGTTAATGTTATTCTTAGCACGCTGAGGGTTATTTAGCAAATGTTGACCAATCGTAGAATCACACCTAATGTTCAACACTTGAGTCTTGCAAACACTGGTTGGGTTTGGTCTGTACTTTGCCCATTGCAAACAGCAGCTGGGAAATGCTGTTTGATGTGATTGGGATGTATGGCGTACATACCTAGACATCACACAAGCACTGAAATTTATATACCACATTACTCATATTTGTGATAGGCAGAATGTCTTTTTGGCTTGGTAGCACCCTGTTAGTGGCAAATACCATTCAGGTTGCTGCTGCATGGTAGCACCTGAAACAGCTAGCTTCACCCGTTGCTCAAATGTTTGAGATACCGTGCTCTTCCAGGGTAACCAACATAAACTGGGCACTTTTCAGGGATGAAAGTGATGGTCTTAGGCCTGTTCATGAGCTTCCATGATAGACAGTGCAAAATGATCTGTTCAGGGTAGCCATTATCCTACAAGAGACCTTTGATAACATCAGGCGGGAGGTCTCAATATCACCCCCTCTCAATTCACTCCAACAGTGTTGCTTTCTTGAAGAGGGGAGGACGCCATGAGCTGCACACATAGTTTGAAACATGTTCATTATCTTCAGATTCTCATGAATATAGAAGACTCTTGTCTTTGTCCAAACCCTTGGGCAGATGTCTTGTCCTGTCCCTGGCCTGTCAACATTGAAGAGATTCCAGCATAGAGCTATATTTTTCATGTAGCTTTAGCATACAATTTCCTTGAGACATGCTGAAAATCCTAGAATCATTCATCTCTCATGATTGCTTGTTTTCAAATATAGGCCAGTTAGCTGGGCTGCTGGAATACAGTTTGTTTTCTTGCTGGCAAGCAGAACTCCACCAGGTGTTGTCAGGGAAGCACTGCTTGTCCTCAAACCAATCCATTTCAGGTCATTTATAAAGCTTCCACTTATAGCAAAGTCTACACATTTGGCAAGTTCTCCTGGTGTAATTTGTCTTCATAAAGAGCTAGCGGCTTTATCATCAGAGAGTGCTTTAAAAAAATACTCAAACCAGTGATTCAGAAATTATCTGATTTGAATACCTGGGCTAGCTCTCAGTGTGTACAGATTTTAATTTCTTGGCCCTTTATCTCCTTTGATGATTCACTAACATCAACACATTAGTCCTCAGACATTTCAAAATTAGGCAGATATCGAAAAAAACCCAGTTACCTCACAGCTTACCCCATTAATGCAATAGTTCTGCTACTCTAGGCAAACTTATACATGCCTTTCAGAAACACTGGGGTGAGTTTTACAGGTGCGTATTGCTTGTTGCCCCATTAGAAAAGTTGGTCGTGAACCCGCCAACTTAAGGAAGTATGTCCGGTAATGATAATGTACTGTGAGTGGCCTACACCCAGTCACAAGAAAAAGAGAAAATATCTCCTTGCACTATGGTGGGTCTAGGCTTTTTGGGTGGGGAGGGGTCAGGTAGAATAGGGAGGAGGGGGCTGGGGGGAATGGGCTCTGCAGCCCAGGGTGGGAGGTACAAAGGGAGAGTCCTCTCTTTGGGGGTTGCTCCCGGTGTGCACAGGGCACTCCCAAAGAAGGTACATCCCTTCCTTCCCACTTATTCCCCAACGTTGGTGAAATAGCGGCTTGCCAATGTCCTTTTGCTTTATAAGCCTACGTATCCACTTTCCAGAACCCTCCTCCCCCCCACCCCTCCCCCCCACCCCCGACCCACCCCCACCATTTAGTCTAAAACCCTCTCTACAGCCCAAGTTATTTGACTCACCAGGACGCTGATCCCAGCATGGCTCAAGTGAAGCCCCTCCCACCGGAACAGCTCCCTTCTACCCCAATACTGGTGCCAGTACCCCATGAACTGAAACCCACTCCTCCAACACCAATCTTTGAGCCACGCATTTAACTCCTTGACTTTACCTACCCTATGCCAGTTTGCTCATGTCTCAGGTAGAAATCCTGATATTATTACCTTGGAGGTTCCGCTTTTTAATTTAGCTCCTAGCTGTTCAAGTTCTTTCAGCAGAACCTCCTTTCTAGTCTTATCAATGTCATTGGTACCAACGTGGACGACGACAACTGGATCCCTCCCCTCCCATTCCAAGTTCCTCTCCAGCCTTGAGGAGATCTCTTTAACCCTGGCAACACAGCCTCCGGGACTCACACTCACAGCTGATGAGAACAGTATCTATCCCCCTAATTTTACTCTCCCCTTCTACGACTACATTCCTATTTCCTCCTTCCACATGAATGGCTCCCTGTACCATGGTGCCATGGTCAGTTCGCTCATCCTCCCTGCAGTCCTCGCTCTCGTCCACACAGCTTGCAAGAACCTCGTAACTGTTGGGCAGTTGCAGGGGCTGAGGACCATTGAACGCTACCCCCTGGGTCCCCAAACCTGCCTCACCTGCAGTCACACCCTCCTGTCCCTGATCACAAACCAAATTTGAATTACCTAATCTGAGGGGTGTGACTGCCTCTGGGAAAAGAGTGTCCAGTTAGCCTGCCCCCTCCCTGATGTGGTGCAATGTCTGTAGCTCGGACTCCAGCTCCTTAACTCAGATCTGAAGTTCCTTGAGTTGCAAACACTTGGTACAGTTGTGTTCGCTCTGGATCACCTTGGTGTCCTGCAGCTTCCATATGCTGCAGCAGCAACACATCACTATAGTCTAAACTTTTTACACTTGATTATAATTATATTTGGTACACACCAGTATCAATATTACATTGAAGAAGCTATCTTTAAGAAAAACATAAAAAACTGCAAGTGGCCTAAACACAAATTAAATACTTTAGCTTTCCCTTAAAGAGTAGATATGCTCGCCAATCAGCTGCTCTCCATGCTCTTATCCCTCTTGCACTATTTAATCGCCTCGCAAACTTCTCACACTGTAAAAGGTACCTCTCCTCCCATTCACACACTGTTAAAGGTCACTGTAATTTTGCAATCTGACTGTTAAAGGCCATCTTCCTCTCAGACCCACACTGTTATTGGTCACTCTTCTCTCACTCAGGCCCTGCAGATTCTCTCACAGTCTCTCTGTAAATGTCCCCGCTGATTTTCACAAGCGCTCACTCTGTAAATGGCCTCCTGATTTTCGTAAACACTCTCTGTAAATGGCCTCGCGGCTTTACACAAGCGCTCACTCTGTAAATGTCCTCACAGCTATTCACAAGCGCTCTCTCTGTGTAAGTGGCCCCGCTGCTTCTCACAAACACTCCCTCTGTGAATGGTGCCGCTGCTTTCCCTGTAAATGACCCACTGCTTTTCAGAAACACTCTCTGTAAATGTCCTCGCTGCTTTTCACAAACACTCTCTCTGTAAATGATCTCGTTGCTTTTCACAAACACCCTCTCTGTGAAAGTCCTCGCTAATTTTCACAAACACTCTCTCTGTAAATAATCTCGCTGTTTTTCACAAACACCCTCTCTTTAAATGTCCTCGTTGCTAATCACAAACACTCTCTCCGTAAATTTCCCTGCTGCTTTACACAAGCGCTCTATCTGTAAATGGCTCCAATGCTTTTCACAAGTGCTCGGTCTCTGTAAATGGCTCCGCTGCCTTTCACACTCTCTCTGTAAATATCTTCGCTGCTTTTCTCAATCTCTCTCTGTAAAAGGCCCCGCTGCTTTTCACAAGCTCTCTCTCTGTAAATGGCCCCCCTTTTTTTCACAAGCTCTCTCTCTGTAAATGGCCCTGCATTTTTTCACAAACACTCTCTCTGTGTAATTGGCCTTGCTGCTTTTCACAAACAGTCTCTTTGTAAATGGCCCCAGTGCTTTTCACAAGTTTGGCTCTCTAAAGGGCCCTGCTGCTTTTCACAAACATTCTCTCTGTAAATAGCCCCACTGCTTTTCACAAGTTCTCTCTGTGTAAATGGCCCCACTACTTTTCACAAACACTCTCTCTGTAAATGTCTTCACTGCTTTTCTCAATCCCTCTCTCCCTGTAAAAGGCCCGCTGCTTTTCACAAACATTTTCTCTGTAAATAGCCCCGCTGCTTTTCACAAACACTCTCTCTGTAAATGACCCTGCTGATTTTCACAAGTTCTGTCTCTGTAATTGGCCATCTGTTTTTCACAAGCTCTGTGTCTGTAAATGGCCTCCCTGCTTTTCACAAACACACTCTCTGGAAATGGCCTCACTGCTTTTCACAAACGTTCTCTCTGTAAGTGGCCTCGCTGCTTTTCTCAAACACTCTCTTTGTAAATGTCTTCACTGCTTTTCTCAATCCCTCTCTCTCTGTAAATGGCCCCGCTGCTTTTCATAAGCTCTCTTTCTGAAAATGGCTCCCCTTTTTTTCACAAACACTTTCTCTGTAAATAGCCTCACTGCTTTTCACAAACACTCTCTCTGGAACTGTCCTCACTGCTTATCAGAAACATGCTCTCTGTAAGTGGCTCCGCTGCTTTTGACAATCGCTCTCTCTGTAAATGGCCCCGTTGCTTTTCACAAGCACTCTCTCTGTAAATGGCCTCGCTGCTTTTCTCAAACTCTCTCGCTAAATTTCCACACTGCATTTTTCAACCTCACTCTCTGTAAATGGCTTCGCTGCTTTTCATAAAGATTCTCTCTGAAAATAGCCCCGCTGCTTATCACAATCGCTCTGTCTGTAAATGGCCTCGTTGCTTTTCACAAACACTCTCTCTGTGTAAATGTCCTCACTGATCTTCACAAGCACTCTATCTGTAAATAGCCTCGTTGTTTTTCACAATCACTCTCCCTGTAAATGGCTTCGCTGCTTTCCACAAGTGCTTTCTCTGTAAATGTCCTCAGTGCTTTTCATAAGCGCACTCTCTGTAAATGTACTCCTGCTTTTCACAATCACTTTCTCTGTAAAAGGCTCCGTTGCTTATCACAAAGACTCTCTCTGTAAATGGCCTCACTGCTTTTCACATAGACTCTCTCTGTAAATAGCCCCACTGCTTTTCACAAACATTCTCTGTAAATGGCCTCACTGCTTTTCACAAGCTCTCTCTCTGTAAATGTCCTCCTGCCTTTTTCAAACACTCCTCTTTAAATGGCCCCCTTTCTTTTCCCAGGCACTGTCTCTGTAAAAGGCCCCTCTGCTTTTCAAAAGCTCTCTCTCTCTGTAAATGTCCTCCTGCTTTTCACAAACACTCTCTCTGTAAATGTCCTCGCTGTATTTCACAAGCATTCTCTCTGTAAATGGCACCGCGATTTTTTCTCAATCACTCTCTCTATAAATGACCCCGCTACTTTTCACAAACACTCTCTCTGTAAATGACCCTGCTGCTCATCACAAGCACTCTCTCTGTAAATAGCCCCACTGCTTTTCAAAAACACATTCTCTGGAAATGGCCCCACTGCTTTTCACAAACATTCTCACTGTAAATACCCTTGCTGCTTTTCACATAGACTCTCTCTGTAAATAACCTCGCTGTTTTTCACATAGACTCTCTTTGAAAAAGACCCCACTGCTTTTCACAAGCTCTCTCTGTAAATGGCCTCCTACGTTTCACAAGTTCTCTCTCTGTAAATGACCTCGCAGCTTTTCACAAGCCTTCTCCCTTTAAATATCCTCGCCGTATTTCACAAACACTCTGCCTGTGTAAATGTCCTTGTTGCTCTTCACAAGCACTCTATCTGTAAATGGCCCCACTGCTTTTCACAAACACTCTCTCTGTAAATGGCTCTGCTCATTTTCACACTCTCTCTGTAAAAGGCCCCACAGCATTTCACAAACACTCTCTCTGTGTAAATAACCTTGCTGCTCTTCACAAGCGCTCTCTCTGTAAATGTCCCCGTGGCTTGTCATAAGCCCACTCTCTGTAAATGTCCTCCCTTTTTTCACAAACACTCTCTCTGTAAATGGCACCGCTACTGTTCAAAAGTTCTCTCTCTGTAAATGGCCTCGCTGCTTTTCACAAGTTCTCTCTCTGTAAATGACCTCGCTGCTTTTCACAAGCCTTCTCTCTTTAAATGTCCTTGCTGCATTTCACAAACACTCTCTCTGTGTAAATGGCCTCGCTGCTCTTCACAAGTTCTCTCCCTGTAAATGACCTTGCTGCTTTTCACAAGTTCTCTCCCTGTAAATGGCCTCGCTGCTTTTCACAAGTTCTCTCTCTGTAAGTGACCTCGCTGCTTTTCACAAGCCTTCTCCCTTTAAATGTCCTCACTGTATTTCATAAACACTCTGCCTGTGTAAATGCCCTCGTTGCTCTTCACAAGCACTCTATCTGTAAATGGCCCCACTGCTTTTCACAAACACTCTCTCTGTAAATAGCTTCGCTGCTTTTCACAAACACTCTCCCTGTAACTGTCCTCGCTGCTTATCACAAACAGGCTCTCTGTAAATGGCTCCGCTGCTTTTGACAATCGCTCTCTCTGTAAAAGACCCCGCTGCTTTTCACATGCACTCTCTATGTAAATAGTCTTGCTGCTTTTCTCAAACTCTCTCGGTAAATTTCCCCGCTGCATTTCTCAAACTCACTCTCTCTAAATGGTCTCGCTGCTTTTCATAAGTTCTCTCTCTGTAAAAAGCCCTGCTGCTTATCACAATCACTCTCTCTGTAAATGGCCTCGTTGCTTTTCACAAACACTCTCTCTGTAAATGGCCCCACTACTTCTCACAAACAATCTCTCTGTGTAAATGTCCTCACTGCTCTTCACAAGAGCTCACTCTGTAAATGGCCCTGATACTTCTCATAAACACTCTCTCAGTGTAAATAGCCTCGCTGCTCTTCACAAGCGCTCTATCTGTAAATAGCCTCGTTGCTTTTCACAATCACTCTCTCTGTAAAAGGCCTCACTGCTTTCCACAAGTGCTTTCTCTGTAAATGTTGTCAGTGCTTTTCATAAGCGCACTCTCTGTAAATGTACTCCTGCTTTTCACAATCACTCTCTGTAAATGTCCCCACTGCTTTGCACACTCTCTCTGTAAATGTCTTCACTGCTTTTCTCAATCTCTCTCTCTGTAAATGGCCCCACTGCTTTTCACAAGCTCTCTCTCTGTATATGGCCCCCTTTTTTTTCACAAACACTCTCTCTGTAAATAGCTTCGCTGCTTTTCACAAACACTCTCCCCGTAACTGTCCTCAGTGCTTATCACAAACATGCTCTCTGTAAATGGCTCCTCTGCTTTTGACAATCGCTCTCTCTGTAAATGACCCCGCTGCTTTTCACAAGCACTCTCTATGTAAATGGCCTCGCTGCTTTTCTCAAACATTCTCACTGTGAACACCCTTGCTGCTTTTCACATAGACTTTCTGTGTAAGTGGCCTCGCTGCTTTGCACAAGTTCTCTCTCTGTAAATGGCCTCACTGCTTTTCACAAGTTCTCTCTCTGTAAATGGCCTCGCTGCTTTTCACAAGTTCCCTCTCTGTAAATGGCCTCGCTGCTTTTCACAAGCTCTCTCTCTGTAAATGACCTCGCTGCTTTTCACAAGCCTTCTCTCTTTAAATGTCCTCGCTGTATTTCACAAACACTCTCTCTGTGTAAATGTCCTCGCTGCTCTTCACAAGCGCTCTCTCTGTAAGTGGCCTCACTGCTTTTCACAAGCACTCACTCTGTAAATGGCTGTGCTGCATTTCTCACAAACACTCTCTCTGTGTAAATATCCTTGCCGCTCTTCACAAGCGCTTTATCTGTAAATAGCTTCATTGCTTTTCACAATCACTCTCTCTGTAAATACTCTCGCTACTTTTCACATAGATGCTCTATGTAAATGGCCTCGTTGCTTTTCACATAGAGTCTCTCTGAAAAAGACCCCACTGCTTTTCACAAGCTCTCTCTGTAAATGGCCCCATTACTTCTCATAAACACTCTCTGTGTGTAAATATCCTCGCTGCTCTTCACAAGCGCTCTATCTGTAAGTGGCTTTGCTGCTTTTCTCAATCACTCTCTCTCTAAATGACCCCGCTACTTTTCACAAACACTCTCTCTGTAAATGGCTCTGCTGATTTTCACGAGCACTGCCTCTGTAAATAGCCCCACTGCTTTTCAAAAACACACTCTCTGGAAATGGCCCCACCTCTTTTCACAAACATTCTCACTGTAAATGACCTCACTGCTTTTCACAAACACTGTCTCTTTAAATAGCCTCCTGCCTTTCTCAACATTCTCTCTTTAAATGGCCCTCCTTCTTTTCCTAAGCACTCTCTCTATATATGTCCCCATTGCTTTTCACAAACACTCTCTCTGTAAAAGGCCCCACTGCTTTGCACAAGTTCTCTCTCTGTAAATGGCTCTGCTCACTTTCACAAGCACTGTCTCTGTAAATGGCCCCGCTGCTTTTCACCAACATTCTATCTGTAAATGGCCCTGCTGCTTTTCACAAACACTCTCTCTTTAAATGTCCTCCTGCTTTTCACAAGTGCTGTCCCTCTGTAAATGTCCCTGTTGCTTTTCACATTCACTGTCTCTGTTAATGGCCTCCTGCTTTTCACATGCGCTCTCTCTGTAAGTGGCTTTTTTGATACCCAGCCTGGTTAAGTGCCCAGAATTCCCGGCGCTATGTTCCTGTGCTGGACGTGAGATTCCCATCTCCCTCTCTCTCTCTTTGGAGAATGACATTGCTATAGCTAATTGAGGAGACAGTGTCATTGTAGTAATTGTGAGCGGATGTCCACACCTGCAATGGTGCACCCTTCTGGAAACTCGCCTGGCAAATATCCAATGAGACCCCACACACACTTTAGTGATGTTTACCATGTGGGTGGAACCTTAAGGACCTTCTTGGGCCAAAGATGAAGATAAATTTGATTTTCTGCTCCTACTTGAGCAAAAATCCTTTTAAAGTTCTTTGCACTCTCTTCCAAAGTGATTCTGATACTTGCTGATTTGCCTTGAGTTTTGGGCCCAGTTTGGGTTTCTTTGGGGATTGTCTTTTACTCTAAGAATGCTATGATGGACCATTATTCTAAAAACAATTCTTGCTAATTTACAGATCCATGTCCATCTCATTACTCTACACAATATTGTACTTCAGCTTCCCACCAGGTCTCAGTCTCCTCGAGATAGTTACATTAGAATCATGTGCTCCTGATGTTAACCCTTTACTCCAACACTCACCGCAAGTCTTTATTCCAACTATATACACTCTCCTACATCTCCCCCCAAAGTCTTGGACTTCATCGCGTTAGTCTCTGTTGTACTTTGACCAATCTGCCTGATTTAGTCCTGATTTCATTTCGAGGTTGAGGAAAAACTGCACTCTCTTGTCTTTCGATAGGAGTGTCCTCCATCTGGTTCCTTTTCTCCATCCGGATCTGAATAGCGTGTCCAAGATTACATTGGTTTCCTTCCCAATGACATCAAGGCTCTTCGGTTCTTTCTGATATTTCCTTGCTCTGACTCCATTCTATAAGATCGCAGTTGTGGAGTTCTTTCTAATACTCTGCCTTCTTTCTGTTGATCTCGTATTCACACTCTCACCCTGGGCAGTAGATCTCTCTAGTCCATGCTCTGTGTCTGAATTTGAACTTGCGAGCTTGACTGTCTCTTTGCTCCTCACACTTCCTAACTTTCTCACAGCTATCTGAGATACTATTAGATGATAGTGTTTGTTGTAGAACTGGAAATTGTGTTCACAGCTGTCTTCCCACCAATAGTTCTGATGTTGGGAACCTGTTTTTTCACAGTGAGTTTCTGTAGTTAAGGAGGACTAAGTTAGCATCTTCATTCCTTTTCATCAATTCCTTGATTGTTCAAACTCCTCTTTCTGCTTCAACTCAGGATATCGAGGTGAACTAGTCACAAACATGAAACCATATTCCTGCACAAAATTGTAGAACAACTCGTTAGCAAACTGAGGACCATTACCTGACACCACAATGTCCCTGATGCCATAAGTCATGAAGATTCTTCTTAGTGATGTAATGACTGCCTCCACCATGATGCTATACAGTCTACTCAATTCAAACCATCTGCAGTAGTGATCAATAACGATGATGAAAATTTTGCCTTTAAATGTGGCCTCAATGGAAAAGTGGAGAGTGCCAGTGGTTCACCCTGTTGATGACTCTGCACTGCACACAAACGGCAATTCGTGATTAACTCTTCAATGGAATGTCTGATACCTGGCCACCTGTTAGGCTCTTCCTTCGCACTCGACTTTCCCCAAGTGACCTTGATGGATTTTCTGGAGAACGTCATGTCAAAGTGTTTCAGGAATGACTTGCCTGTCATTAAAAACTAAGAAATCATCAATGATTGTTTTCTCTGTTTGAAGTGTTGGTGAAGTACTGGGTTGTTAGGGGTAAAATCTGGCCATCTGTTCTGGCAATACTCTTTTATTTGGATGCATTTATCATCCTGTTGTTGTGTTTGCTTAATCTTTTGTCACCTCTTTTCTGTGGCTTATAGTTGTTAGTAATGAGCAAAGTATATGCTTTCACTTCCTCAATAAAATTTAAACCTTCCAGTTTTACTTCTTCCACTGGTCCTCGTGACAATGTCATCAGGTACTTCTCTTGAACATACTCAATAACTGAATCATACCTCATGAGTCTCTGTGTAAAATGCTGAACTCAATGTGGCACTTTTGTAGTTTCCTTTAGGTTCAGAAAAATAACCAAATGTTTGTGGTTAGTTTCAATGTTAAACCACAATCCCATGACACAATCAGAGAACTTCTCACAGGCTCATGTGGCTGCTAATGCTTCTTTCTCAATGGTTGCATGCCTCTTCTCTATGCCTGTGAGAGATCTTGAGGTGTAATAAATTGGCCTGTTTTGCCCATCTTTTTGAACTTGAAACAGCACTGCACCCAAGCCTGCAGGTGATGCGGCTGTTGCTACAGTTGTTGGCAACTCTGGTTCGTAATGCGTTAGAATTTCTGATGAAATTAGGAGATTTCTGATCTTGTTAAAAGCGTTTTCCTGGTCCACTTTCCAGCACCACTGTTGGGGTTTTCTCATCATCTGTCATAACAGCTCATTGATTTCTGCCTTGCTCAGTAGGAACTTGCCTACTTGATTGACCATCCAAAGAACGTTTGTAATTCTGTGATTTTTTTAGGCTGTGGGAATTCTCTAACCACCTGGTTTTCTGCAGTTCGGCAGTAATACCTGAAGGTTGCACAATGTGGCCTAAGAATTTTATCATAGGCTTTGCAAATTCGCATTTGTCATTTAATGTCAAACCTGCTTCTTGTTGGACTTTGAGGACTGTTCTCATTCGACAGTCATGTTCTTCCTTTGATGAACCGTGTACCAGAATGTTGTCCATATGGCATGTTGTACCTTTTATGCTTTCCAGTGCCTGATACATCGCTGTTTGGAATATCTCAGGTTTAGAAGCAATTCTGAATGATAACTGGTTAAAGCAATAATGACCAAATGGGGTAATAAAAGTCATTAACAATCTGGATTCTTTGTCAAGAGGCAATTGCCAAAAGCTGCCGTTAGCATCAAAAAGTGAAGAGGGAGCATTTTGCTAATTAGACTTTCATCAACTGATACCATCAGGTGGATCTTGTGGTCGACTGATTTATTTAATTGAGTCAAGTCCACACAGATTGTAATTGAATCATTAGGATTTTGTACTGTGACCATTCCAGAACACCACTTTATTAGTATGATTACTGCCAAGATTACCCCTTTGAGGGACCTTCCTTGCTGTGAAGAGATATATAGACTTGGCATCTGCCCTTAGGGTTATGTGATATACTGTCTTCAGCTTTCCTAAGTCTGAATATAGGGATGGAAATTCATTCCTGAATTCCTCACTAGATTGCTCTTCAACAATTTCATCAACCTTGGAAATCATGCTTTTCAACTCAATAATGATGACTCCTGGTTCTGTATAACATACAGGGGTTCAACAATTTATTTATCCTTGTATCTTAATCTTGTCAAGTGCTGTCCTATTACATTGAGAGCAATGCTACATAGTAGCATTGCCTCTCCTGCACCTTGCAACTGGATAGTGGAAGGCTGTAATGTGGTATTTTTCAGCCACTTTACCTCAGTATCTATCTTGAATTCTGTGGGGTGACCATCTAATTTAATGTTCCAAGAATCATCTTCTGTTTCATTAACTTCAGCTAGAAAGGTTATTTGTCTTTTTTTTTTGTGGGTCTCTTCGACTTCTTGAATTTGATCTGGCTTTGCTACTTTCTCTTTCTTCCTGTGAGCTACTTGCATTTTAGATTGGCAGGCGTTTTTATAGTGTCCTAATTTTCCACAGTTGTAGCACTGTGTTGCCCTGCTGGGCATTCTTCTGGTTTAAGCATGATTTTCCCACCACATCGAAAGCATCTCAAGATGGTAACTGGTGCACTTTTTCACAATTTTACAGGCTTTTGCTTCACTGTGCTCTGTTTGTTGCCTGATACATTAAATGGCTTCTTTCATTTTTTTCTAAGGAATATCACTTTCTCCACAAACAACCATTCTGTTTAGCTTCCTAAACTTGGTCTGTCAAGCTATCGATACTGCCTTTGTGAGAGTTAACTCTCCCCTTGTTTGTATGAGATTTGATAGGTTTCATCTAAGACCCCAACTACTATATGATTGCATATTACTTCATCTCTGAGGATCCCATGGTTGCAGTTCTCCACGAGTCTGTACAGGTCATTTATAATTGAATCCACATATTCACCCAGTTTTTACTCCCTCCTGTTAAATTTTGCCCTCAATGATCACGTTTGTTCATACATTGAAATACACATCAAATGCCTGGAGGACTTCATTGTATGAGCTTGAAACTTCATCAACCTCTTGTCTCTCTGTTACATCATCTGCAATAGTCCCTACCGCAGAGAATAAAGTACTGACCTGGTTCCTTTATTCCTTCTTATGCAAACCTGAAGCTGTTCTGTATCTTAATAACCTTTCCTTCCAGCTGTCCTAGTATTGAAACAAAAACAAAAAATGCTGGAGAAACTCAACAGGTCTGACAGTATCTGTGAGGAGAAAGACAGAGTTAATGTTTGGAGTCTATGTGACTCTTCTTCAGAGTGAAGAAGACTCACATGGACTCAAAACATTAACTCTGTCTGATGCTGTCAGACCTGCTGAGTTTTTCCAGCATTTTTTGTTTTTGTTTCAGATTTCCAACATCCACAGTATTTTGCCTTTGCCCTACTGTTGAACCTGTTGTGAGCCTTCATTTCATCAGAAAGGTGCTAGAAGTAGAAATATAGAGTCCATGCTTGTCCAAAGCTCTGATCTTTTACTGCTTCAGCAGTTTGGCTTCAAGGTTGTGACCTATACTCACTGCTGTCTGCACCCCAGGTCTGTGTATCTGCTTGCATCTGCTGCACCAACTATGCTCCATTCTCAAGTGAGTCTTCAAACTTTTATATTCTTTTCCTTCTTCCATGGATTTGTATGTCTTTCAAGTCTGCCATATTCTCTTGGAGCTTTTCTGGGTCTTTACGCTCTGATGGTGCACATAAACAGTCGAGAGAAACCGGTATTGCACCAGAGGTTGCCACCATGTTTCATCTTGAGTTCAAGGTCTAGATGGGGGTTCCTTTAGCCTGTTACTCTAAGAATGCTACCATGGATGACTATTCATAAAAAAAATTCTTGCGGTGGCATAGTAGTAATGTCACTGGGCTGGTATTCCAGAGACATGGGGTAATGCTCTGGGGACCCAGGTTCAAACCCCACCACGGCAAATGGTGGAATTTGAATTCAATAAAAATCTGGAATTAAAAGTCTAATGATAACCATTGTTGATTATTGTAAAAAAAACATCTGGCTCACTAATGGCCTTTAGGGAAGGAAATCTGCTGTCCTCACCTGGTCTGGTCTACATGTGACTCCATGTCCGCAGTAATGTGGTTGACTCTTACATGCCCTCTGAAGTGGCCTAGCAAGTCACTCAGTTGTATCAAACCATTAAAAAGTCAATAATAAGGAATAAAAATGGACAGTCCACCCGGCATCAACCTCTGCACTTGAAAGCACAATGGCAAACCCAACACTGTCAGCCCTGCTAAGTCCTCCTTACTAACATGTGGGGGACTAGTGCCAAAATTTGGAGACATGTCTCACAAAGTATTCAAGGATAGACATATTCATACTCACTGCATCTTACATTACAGATCATGTCCCAGATACCAGCATCACCATTCCTGGCTATGACCTGTCCCATCAGCAGAGGTGGTGGTGCAGTGATATACAGTCAGGAGGGAGTTGTCCTGGGAGTCCTCAAAATCGACTCCAGACCCCATGAAGTCTCATGGCATCAGGTCAAACATGGGCAAGGAAACCTCCTGCTGATTACCACGTACCACCCTCCCTCAGCTGATGAATCAGTGCTCCTCCATGTTGAGCACCACTTGGAAGAAGCACTGAGGGTGGCATGGGCACAAAATGTACCCTGGGTGGCGGACTTCAATGCCCAACGCCAAGAGTGGCTCAATAGCACCACTACTGACTAAGCTGGCTGAGTCATAAAGGGCATAGCTGCTAAGCTAGGTCTGCAGCAGGTGGTGAAGGAACCAACAAGAGGGAAAAACATACTTAACCTCAACCTCACCAACCTGCCTGCTGCAGATGCGCCTGTCCATGACAGTATCAGTAGGAGTGACCACCGCACAGTCCTTGTGGAGACAAAGCCCTGCCTTCACATTGAGGATACCCTCCATCATGTTGTGTTGCACAACTGCAATGCTAAATGGTATAAATTTCTAACAGATCTAGCAACTGAAGACTAGGCAATCATGAGGTGCTGTGGGCCATCAACAGCAGCAGAATTGAACTCAACCACAATCTGTAACCTCATGGCCCGGCAAATCCTCCACTGTACCATTACCACCAAGCCAGGGAATCAACCTTGGTTCAATGAAAAGTGCAGGAGGGCATGTCAGGAGCAGCACCAGGCATACCTAAAAATGAGGTGTCAAAATGGTGAAGCTACAACACAGGGCTACTTGTGTGCCAAACATCATAAAGAAAAAGTGATAGACAGGGCTAAGTGATTTCACAACATACAGATCTGCAGTCTTGCCACACCCAGTCGTGAATAGTGGTGGACAATTTAACAACTACTGGAGGAGGAGGCTCCACAAATATCCCCATCCTCAACTATTGCAGAACGCAGCACATTAGTGCAAAAGATAAGGCTGAAGCATTCGGAACAACCTTCAGCCAGAAGGGCCGACTGGATGATCCATCTCGGCCTCCTCTGTAGATCCCCAGTATTACAGATGCCAGTCTTCAGCCAATTCAATTCACTCCACATGATATCAAGAAACGGCTGAAGGTGCTGGATACTGCAAAGGCCATGGGCCCTGACAATATTCCAGTAATAGCATCGAAGATTTGTGCTCCAGAACTTGCTGCACCCCTAGCCAAACTGTTCATTAACCTGGCTAGGTGGAAAATTGCCCAGGTATGTCCTGTACACAGAAAGCAGGACAAATCCAACCCAGCCAATTACCACCCCATCAGTCTACTACCCATCATCAGTAAAGTGATGGAAGGGGTCATCAACAGTGCTAGCAAACGGCCCTTGTTTAGCAATAACCAGCTCATTGGTGCTCAGTTTGGGTTCCGCCAGGATCACTCAGCTCCTGACCACATTACTGGCTTGGTTCAAACATGGAAAAAAGAGCTGAACTCCCGAGGTGAGGTGAGAGTGACTGCCCTTGACACCAAGGCCAGCATTTGACCAAGTGTGGCATTAAAGAGCCCTAGCAAAACGGGAGTCAATGATAATCAGGGCAAAACTCTCTGCTGGCTAGAGTCATACCTAGCACAAAGGAAGATGGTTGTAGTTGTTGGAGGTCAATTATCTCAGTTCCAGGACATCATTGCAGGAGTTCCTCAAGGTAGTGTCCTAGACTCAACCATCTTTACTTGCGTCATCAATGATCTTCCTTCCATCATAAGGCCAGAAGTGGGAATGTTTGCTGATGATTTCATAACGTTCAGCACCATTTGCAACTCCTCAGATACTGAAGCAGTCCATGTCCAAATGCATCAAGACCTGGACAATATCCAGGCTTGGATTGACAAGTGGCAAGTAACATTCACGCCACACAAGTGTCAGGAAATGACCATCTCCAAAAAGAGAGAATCTAACCTTCGCTCCTTGACATTCACTGGCATTACCATTGCTAAATCCCCCACTATCAACATCCTGGGAATTTCCATTCCCAGGAACTGGACTAGCCATATAAATACTAAGGCTACAAGAGAGGTCAGAGGCTAGGAATCCTGCGGCGAGTAACTCATCTCCTGAGTCCCCAAAGTCTGTCCACCATCTACAAGGCACAAGTCAGGAGTGTGATGAATGCTCTCCACTTGCCTAGATGAGTGCAGCTCCAACAACACTCAAGAAGTTTGACACCATCCAGGACAAAGCAGCCTGCTTGATTGGCAGCACATCCACAAACATTCACTCTCTCAACTACTGACGCACAGAGGTAGCAGTGTGTATCATCTACAAGATGCACTGCAGGAATTCACCAAGCCTCCTTACACAGCACCTTCAAAACACACCACTACTACCATCTAGAAGGAGAAGGGCAGCAAATACATTGTAACACCACCACCTGGAAGTTCTCCTCCAAGCCACTCACCATCCTGACTTGGAAATATATCACCGTTCCTTCACTGTTACTGTGTCAAAATCCTGGAACTCCCTCCCTAACAACAGTGTGGGTGTACCTACACCACAGGGACTGCAGCAATTCAAGAAGGCAGCTCACTACCAGCTTCTCAAGGGCATTTCAGGATGGGCAATAAATGCTGGCCTAGCCAACAATGCCCACATCCCATAAATGAATTTTTAAAATTTTACAGTTCCAAGCGAGATTATACTTCTGTTTCCCACTAGATCTCAGTTACTTAATCATGGTGACATTGCATCATAGTTACATCAGTATCAATGCTCCTGATTTTAACCTTTTATTCTGCACTTGACATGTCTCTAAACCTTTCCTGAAGCTCCAACAGAGCTCATGCCACCTACCAGGAAGTTTATGGCTTATGGGGGCAGGCAGGAAAGTGGAGTTAAGGCCACAATCAGATCAACCATGATCTTATTGATTGGCAAAGCCAGCTCAAGGGGCTAAATGGCCTATCTCTTCCTATTTCTTAAGTTCTTATCCTACTTAATGGGAGCTGCTTTAAGTCTTATGCTAACTCATACACCCAACTCCCCCCTTTACCTTGACATGGGATCAAGGGGTCAAGTGGAAAACATAGGGATTTAGGAACAGGAGATGACTGTTAAACCCCTCAAGTCTATTCCTTTATTCAGTGAGAAAATTGCTGATTTGCAATCAAACCACTTTTGCCCTATATCCCTTCATACTTTGGTTAACAAAAAAGAACAATTAATCTCAGATTTAAAATTAACAGTTGATTTAGCATCAATTACCATCTGTAGAAGAGAATTCCAAACTTCCAGTTCCCTTTACATATAAATGCCTTTCTTAATTTTACCCCTGAAAGGCCTTTCTCTAATTTTTAGATTAGTCCTGGACTCCCTAGCCAGTGGGTATAGTTTTTCTCTTTCAACCCTAACTTTTTCTTTTAATATTTTATAAATTTTAGTTTGTGTAATCTCTCCTCCTAATTTAACCCTTGGAGTCCGGTTCTCATTCTGGTGAATCTATGCTCCATTTCCTCCAAGGCCAACAATATAATTCCTGGGATGTGGCACCTAGAATTCCTCACAGCATAGAAACCTCATATGCTTCCCACGCAGATTTTCCTGTACCCTTTGCCCCAGCCAGAAACCCAAGCAGGTTCCTGCTCCTCCCTTAACCCTTTTCCCATAAGGCACAAAGTCTACCCTCTTTCTATGCTCATTACCCAGTGACCCTAATGCTCAGCTGTGTCCTGTGTTCAAAATTAGCCTCAGTGTGAATTCCTGGATCCACATTTGCAATCTTCTTCATCATCGTGAATGCCTGAAGGATGCATGAAAATCCCTTTTCCGACTTAGTTGCTTTCCCCATGTTCTTCTACACCCACTTTCTCTCTCATTTTTGATGGTCTTGTTGTTTTGTTTCTCTGACCCTTTCCCTCAACTCCAATTCCTTTTATCATTGGTTTATCCCTTTTTTCAAAAGAGTCTGCTGACCTAAGAAAGGGCCAGATTTTCAATGCAGTTTCAAGAACCCGACACCATATGAATTTGGGGTCCCAACCCCCTCCTGAACTGTGTTGCTCCCGTGATGTTATGTTCAAATGTGAATGCCCTAGTTGGGCAGAAGGACAGCTTGTTGTTCAATTAGAGGTGCTGAGCACCTCCAAAAAGCTGGAGCTGCCTGCCTGGCATGCCAGGGCCAAAGGCAGATGCAGCCATATTGGAGGCTGCCACTGCCTTGCTGAGGAGAGCAGGCAACTTATGAAAAAGCCATGGAAGATAAAGGCAAGGCAAAGTGACCATGGATACCAAGTCGGGGTGCAGCACTCAAACTAGTGCTGGTTGACACCCGAAATTTCAGATACACAAATGGAAACAAGCTTTATTTTGCCCCACAGTGACCCTAACAGTTGGGTGCCAACTTGCCCCAGACTGTTCAGGATCGCTGAAATCTGTTTTTAAAATTGTTTTCCCGAAAACGCCAGCCCCATAATCAGCTCCTTAAGGAGTTTAATGGGCTGGTGGTGAGCAGGTTTCCTGTTCTTAACTCCTCCCCGCCCGCCCATCCCCTGCCGGCCCTGTGGAAATCACATACTGTCCCAGAGGTGTCGGGATCCTGAGGCAAACTTAAGGACCATGATTTTCAAATCCGGCCCGCACTAAATCCTGACCCAATAGTCATTTGAAAATCCAATGCCTGGTATTGGCAACTTTTAACAAGAACAGAGAGTTTACAGGTCGGCACTGGGAAAATGAGAAAAATCTGGAGAAACGGTAGGGAGAGCCCCCCACCGCCCCCCCACCGCTGTACCCACAACTCACCCCGTCATCATTACTGGTAAAAGCTTGAAGAACTGTGCTCTCAGCAAATCCCAAAGTGCTAGTCAGCTTAATGGTGTTCTTGTTTTGAAGTGTAGCCACTGTTGTAATGTCAGAAACACAACAACATTTACACACTGCAAATTCCCACGAAGTAATGATCAGTTAATTTGTTTTTTTAATGATACTGTTTGAGGGATAAATATTGTTCAGGGCATGGGGAGAACTCCACCAGTCTTCTTCAGATTGTACCATGAGATCTTTTACATCAGCCTGAGAGGACAGACAAGGCCTTGCTTTAGTTAAATGTCTCATCTGAAAGACAATGCCTTCAACAGTGCTGGACTCCCTCAGTATTACACTGGAGTTATAGTCTAGGTATGTGCTCAAGAGTACTTGAACCCACAAACTCCTGACTTTGTGGTGGGAATACTACCACTGAGCCATGACTGACTTTGTCAGAGCACAGCACACTGTGTGTAAGAGGCCAACAATGCATGGCTGTTTTTGCAGCCTCCTTTTGCAATTTTGGGTATGTTAGCTCCCAGCAATGGGGTGAGCTTTATGTCCCCTCTACACACTCCCTCCAAGGAGTTTTAGCACCATAGCCCTCAGTAGGCACCCAACATAAAACCAGCCAAGAAATGCAGATTGTAGTGCCTTTGGGGTACAAGCACATTTGAGACTGAGAACTCCAAAAAGTTGACATTTTTTTATGTGTACATAACATTAGTGATGCAGGACATGTTTCTTCACCTTTCGAAGGAGGGTGACTCACAGTATTCCCTAGCCTGGTGTGAGAAATGGACGATTTTTGAAATATTTTTGGGGAATATTGTGCTATTCTGTGGAAGAAGCTGTGTGTGTGCTTGTTTGTGTGTGTGTAACTTAATTGAGCTGGGCAAAGAATAATAGGAGGCAGGTTGTCTGGGGTGTTTAAAACGTGAAAATGGTAGAGGTATTAGGTTTGAGGTACCTGTGAATAGGTCAGATCTGACATTTACATTTTTAGATAAATTGAAAGTTTATTTGAATATCAAAGGGGAGTCAGAGGTAACAAGAAACATGCTTGCATCTTGCAGGAGTTCCATAGATAAATAGAAGATGGTATATTACACTTAATTGATCCAAAAGCAAAGACAAAATTGAAACATGAAAGATTTTATATTTGGAAGGATTTCAGTTTCAAAGAGGTGTGAAAACAATGCATACTGAGATGAAAAAGGGGAAAAAGCTATTTTAGAGTTACTGTGGAGAGCTTAGATGGCTGTTGAGCTGGAACTGTGAGATGTAGCTGCTCAGCTGTGGCTTTGGGCTGGGAGAGGATGCAGGTTTGAATCAGCTATCCAGTCAAGTCAGGAAAGTATTGGGCTGCAAAAGCAGTTTTATTCTGATGTTTGGTTTTCTACAGCAGAGTGGAACAGGTCATGTGGTATGCCTTTATTTAAGCTATAGCAGTTTGCCTTGGGTAATATTACTGGATTATTTTTATAGTTAAACATCTATAAGGGAATGTTGCCTGGAAGATCTTTACTTGTGGTTCTGACCAATTAGAGACTTTTTGGGGGAATGTGTTATTAGACTAAGTTTAACTGTGTTTCTGTAATCTTGTGTGCTTAAGTTTTCTTTTATTCTTGTAATAAAACTTCCACTTTTAATTTTTAAAATCCCAAAAGTGTTCCTGGACTTCATGCTGCTGCGATCAGTATGACCTCTCTTTTTCAGAATACGAAAAAAAGGATATGGCCCATAAGCCAAGTTTCCCTCTGGGATTCGGTTTGTGCAACAATTAACACCAGCTATGATCATAACACTGGCAAGTCAGGCATTTGTGGCCTGTTAAGTTGTGGGAGTGGGGCAACATACCAGGTGTACCCCAATATCTGCCATTGGACCCCATGATCTCTGGCACAGTCAGTGGCAGAGATTGTTGGCAAGTGTTTCCAGGTATTTATCCTAGACTATATATCAGTATGCTTTGGTGGACTTCACATGTATGGGAGTGGAGCATTAGACAAAATAATTATCCAGCTGAACAAAACAGAGCATCACAGAAAAAACTTCTTCAGCTTAAAACTGTAGTCATTCTCATCTATGTACTATTGTTGATTGTCATTACCAACTTGCTCCCCCGATTTCTCTCTCTCACAAGAGCTTTGACATTGTGTGTTGTCAGGGCTAATTGACCACAACCAGGCATAATCTTGTTCTTATCTGATGCCCATACAGATGTACTTACAGTGGTTGCTGGGTGGTGATGAACATCTGGAGCCCAGGTTCCTAACATTGGGCCAATGACACTGTCTGTGGTATAGTCTAGGTAGTACCAAGACTCTGTGCATGCCATTCATTCAACTGGGAGCTTTCATCTTGGATCAGAACTCAATGGGGTGGAAATTGAACATTGCATTTCCACTTTTCTGGGTGGAAAATAGGAGCAACAAAGATTGATCTTTTGGGTTAATATCCCATGCCAAATCTGTGCTTGTGTGGATGAAGGCAGATTTGCTGGCATCCCAGGTAGGCCTCCTAAAATGAACATTAGGCCCCTTACATTTGTAAATGTGGAGCCTAAATCCTGTTTTAGGTTCTCTATCTAGAAATTGGTGTGGATTGAATGGAGACTGACCTGCTCCCCTCCAAACTCCCTCTGCAACCTAACTATCCAGCAACAAACAGTGAGTTTCTCTATGAAGAAAAGTGCTCCTATAGAGCCTGAAGGAACTTCCCCCAGCCCCACTGTCCTGGTGATTGGCCCCTCCAGCACTATTGCCGTTCCTACCCCACCCACTCGTAGAATTTACATTCCGGTCAGGTGGGTGGAGGCAGCTTTCTCAGCCCTTTAGTGATTTCAGTGCCTTACTCATTAGCAACAATCTGGTTGCTAAGGAATCTGACTGCAGGATTTTCCATGACCTCTCATGATAGGTAAAATCTGAACCACACATCTAAAATCTAAACCACCTTATTTTTTTCTCTACATGGGAACAAAAAGCAGCTCAGTGAAAATGATGGCAATGATTGTTCAATTATAAGCAAAGCCTTTGAATAATTGTAAACAGTCTTTCTAGATGAGCGTTTACACTGTAATTGGGAATTACAGATTCACACATGATTATTCTAATTATTTGTAATGCAGATTTAAGCCATGTTTGGCTGAGCAAAGGATGTTTTCTGCGATCACGCACAGTCTTGGAAACAATTTCTCATGAGTTGGAATCAAGCCTGTAATTGAAAACAAGATTTATAAAAATTAGCTATCACAGGGAATCTGGGTTTCAGATCACAATTCAGACTTGTATTTAAACACAACAATGCTGACAATTGTGAAAATCAAAACAGATTGGAAAAGTAGCAGCACTCAAGAACAGCAGAAATCTGATTTACAGTAAAAATAGTTTTTGAATGTGCCTATCACAGAAAAGGCTGTGGATGTCCATTGCCTATTGTCGCTCATCTCACGCTTCTGATTAAGTAAAGGCTATTTACTGTTGCAGTAGTTATACTGTTAGCCAGCGGTGAGAGAAGAGCTGACAATCAGACGGACCACTATGCACTACCCACCATGCTAACACATTTGGCATACTGCATCAATCGGAGACAAACTGCCTGTCACTTCTTGCTTTCAGCTCTTACCGCTGGCTAACAGTATAACTATTGTGAAAAGAGAGCCAAGTGTGCAAGACTCTTGCATTAGTACATAGCCTCTTCATCAGCAAGCCCAATGCAATGCCTCCGCACGTCAATTTATATAAACTGGTTACCTCGCAGACCTAGGTTAACCTGCAGGGGACTCTGACAAGGCCGGGCCCCCAGATGTATGGCATGCAGACCCACACAGGCGTGTGGTTACATCCTGGTGCCCACGAACCAGACCCCCTGCCTTGTGAGTGTGCTGGGAGAGAAGAAGGCTATGGAAATAAACCCTGACACAAAATCTGGACTGGAGTTCCGTAGGTGGTAATCTGTTAGCTATCATCAGCTTTCCGCCAACTCCTGCAGCAGAGCTGCTACCAAACAGTTCTGGTTATATTCTTTTCTTTGGACAATATTAGCAATGCTAAGAAGGGTGTCCTGATGCTTGGGCAACTCAAGGTCTCCATATATATGCCCAAGCCTGTGCCCGGGAGAGGATACTCCAGCTTCATGGTTTATGTTGGCACAACATGGGAAGAACCAGTTACTGTTTATAAACTCTCACTCGATTGGTTAGATCACAAGCAGCAGGGGTTACTTCCGATGGTGAGAGAGATCATCACACCTCATTGGGTAGCTAACACCCACCTCAAGCTGGACAGCCTCCAGTCAGTTAGATGCTATTTTGCCATGGCCTTCTTGCTTCAATGGGTACTTGGAGCTTAGGGAGACACCTCCCTATAGGCTGCTCAATAATCTATCTGCCATGCAAGGCCAACTCAACAAAGAAGACACCAGCCCTTTGTATTTCAAGCTGGAACGTAAGGACTGTGTGTCCTGGCCTTAGTGATGACATTCTACATGCTGATGACACACACAAGACAGCTGGGATAGTCAAGGACTTGCAAGGCTCAATGTGGACATTGCTACACTGCAGCAAGAAACAGGGCTCACTCAAAGTGGATCCCTTAAAGAGAAACACGACACGTTCTCCTGCCAGGAGAAAACCCAAGAGGCAACACATGAGCAAGGAGTGGGCTTTGCAGTGAAAAATACTCTCCTCGCAATGCTTGAACCCCCCTCAGAAGGCTCAGAGAAACTTCTTATTCTTCATTTGGCAACAAGCACGGGCCTAATTAACCTCATGTGCATCTATGCCCTGACACCCACCTTCACTCCAGATGTCAAGGATCAATTCTAATAGACACTTGACACTGCCATCAGCAGAATTCCCAGCACTGTGGGACTGTACCTTCTTGGGGACTTCAACGCAAGTGTGAGTACCGTCTACACAGCTTGGCCAGTGTGCATAGGGAATTGTCAAGGTGAACGAAAGTGGATAGAGGTTGCTGGATCTGTGCTGCTACCATGGTCTGTGTGATGAGCAGCTACTTCCAAACTAAGCCATGCCACAAGGTGTTCTAGAGAGAGCAGGGTCACATCACCAGTAACAGCTAGATCCCAACATCACCAGAAGTACCACTCTCAACAGAATCGTCATCACAGTTACCATTGCACTGACTGTGACACTGACCACTCCCTGGTGAGTAGCAAGGTCAGGCCTCAGACAAGGAAACTTTATCACTCCAAGAAAAAAGGTCATCCATAGTTCGGCAATTGCTGTACCATTAGGTCCAACCATCTTAAGCTGCTTCAAGACCTTCCTTCCATCATAAGGTCAGAAGTGGGGATATTCACTGATGATTGCACAATGTTCAGCACCATTCACAACCCCTACTGAAGCAGTGCATGCCCAAATGCAGCAAGACCTGGACAACATCAAGGCTTGGGCTGACAAGTGGCAAATAACATTCATGCCACAGAAATCCCAGGCAATGATCATTGCCAACAAGAGAGAATCCAACCATCAACCGCTGACATTCAATGACATTACCATCACTGAATCCCCACCTATCCGCATTCTGGGGGTGACCATTCTCCGGAAACTGAAGTGGATTAGCCATATAAATCTTGTGACTACAAGCACAGGTCAGAGACTAGGCAGGCAGTGACGTAGTGGTATTGTAATACAGTGTAATCCAGAGACTCAGGGCAGTGCTTTGGGGACCGGGGTTCAAATTCCACCACGGCAGAGGGTGGAATTTGAATTCAATAAAAATCTGGAATTAAAAGTCTAATGATGACCATGAAACCATTGCCGATTGTTGCAAAAACCATCTGCTTCACTAATGCCCTTTGGGGAAGGAAATCTGCCATCGACATGTGACTCCAAACTCACACCAATATGATTGACTCTTAAATGCCCTCTGAGCAAGGGCAATAAATGCTGGCCTAGCCAGTGATGCCCAAATCCAATGAACGAATAAAAAAAAAACCTGTGACGAGTAACTCATCTCCTGACTCCCCAAAACCTGTCCCCAATCTACAAGGCATGGGTCAGGAGTGTGTTGGAATACTCTCCATTTGCCTGGTTGTGTGCCACTCCCACACCACTCCAGAAACTTGACACTATCCAGGATAAAGCAGCCCATCCACAAACATTCAGTCCCTTCCCCACCAACACATAGTAGCAGCAGTGTGTACCTTCTACAGGATGCACTGCAGGAATTCACCAAGGCTCCTTTGACAGCACATTCCAAACCCACAACCGCTATCATCCAGAAGGACAAGGGCAGCAAGTACATAGAAACACCACCAGCTGGAAGTTCCCCTCCAAGTCACTCACCATCCTCAGAAATACATCACCCTTCCTTCACTGTTGCTGGGTCAAAATCCTTGAACTTCCTCCTTAACAGCACTATGGGTATACCTACACCACAGGGACTGCAGTGGTTCAAGAAGGCAGTTCACCACCAACTTCTCAAGGGCAACTAGGGATGGGCAATACATGCTGGCCTAGCCAGCAAAGCCCACATCTCATGAATGAATAAAAAAACTGACCCAGAAAGGACTCTGGGTTTCCTCAACATCATGATAAGTCTCCTTCAGACAACATCACCTAATGTTATTCACAATAAGAGGTTGTGGTGGAAGAATTAATCCAGGCTGGTCTTTTGGTTCAAGCTGGTTTATTTTCAAGACAACTCTTCAATGATACTGACTTCCAAGTCGCTTCCACATAAAGTGTTCCAGCTGTATCTTTTTATTCTGTTTAGATGGGATAATCACGGGCATAACTAGCAATTGTCTTTAATAAGGTGATTGCCATGCAGTGTGATTATTTATACACAGACAGAGCCTCCTCTTCTTTTTAAATTAAAACTTTGAAAAAAACTTAAAGAATATTTCTTTAACCAAACAGAAGGAAATAATGTCATGCATTTCCACATCTATAGGTCCTGTATTTCCTTACCAAATATATGTAAACAATTATAAAACAAGAAAGTATTTTTTTTCATTGCATCATTAAGATATAAGGTGCTCCTCTTCCAATATATTTAGTAATTTCTTAGAGCAGGCACTTCTTTTCATAAAACAGTCTGATAGTTTGGTGACTTGTGTCAATCCATCGTATCTTAGAGATCTCTCTCCTTTCCAACATTTCTTTTATGTTGCCTCGGTCTAGTCTTAGCCTTTTTTCAATGACTCTTTTCATGGAATGAATGTTGTCCCAAAGAGACCAGTTATCAACATAACATTCTATGGGCAAACCTTTCTCACATTGCCTCTTATATAATATTTCTGTCAGTATATTGGATGAATAAACCCCCATTTCTAATGCTTCTACTAATAATGTTTCAGCAGATAAGGTGCGTTTCACAAGCCTTTTTATTTTCTTGGCCTCCCTAGCCAGCAGGCAACATTTATCATTCTTTCCATTCCCACCAAGAATTTGATAAACCCTGCTGTGCCAGAGTACCCATCTGGAAGATTGGCATGTGAAACATAACTAAAAATTACCAACCTCATATCTTCTGGATCACCGAAGGCTGGAAACTTGAGCACACATCTCTCCGAATTTAATTTTAAAGTATTTTATTTGCTCTCAAAACTTCCTCAACTGTAGCATGTTTCATCCTGGTACTCGGCTCCAACTCACGTCAGGCCTAGTCTGACTGCGCAAACCAGTTCAACTGCCCAATTAAACTATTCAACTGTTCCGTTTCTTCCTTGCTAACAGGATCCTCTTTTTGTGAGGGTCTGACCCAAGTTATTGGGATATGATGAACATTTTCTAGATAAGATTGTTGATTCAATTTCAATCCTAACTTGCTCTGCTTAATGTTTAAACCTATGTATTTAAAGGCTCCTGAAGCCTGGCTTCTGACCTTGAATTCTTCTTTAACTTCTTGATTACCCATTGTTCAAATTCTACAGAGCTTCCCCACAGGAAATCAATCAACATGCATGATAAATGTTCCAGCTAGTTTCTCCTTATGGTACCAGTAGAACATCACAGAGTCTGTCTTTAACCGAATGCAACCTGTTTTGAACAGGACAGACCCCATGGAAAAATACCAAACTCTTGATGCACCATTCAACCCATAAACGCACTTGTTCAATTTCCATAGCTTTCCTTCCAGCTGCTTTGTGCGGTTTCAAAAAACTTCTCTTTGAAACTTCTCCCCCTGTAAAAATGGAGCCTTTATATCAATCGATTTGCATCCCCAGGAATAAGATGCCAAAATAGCTAAAAAATCTTCAAACTCACTTTCCCCACAGTAGGCAAGTCCACTCTGACATCCTGATCCCCTAGTCTCTCTTCAAGGCCTCGCTTTGGCCTTATATGTGCCATCTGGGAGTACCCTTTCTGTACAGATCCATCTGTGTGATAAAGTTGGCTTGTTCTCTGTCAGGTATTTCAGAATATATCGAAATTTCTTCCAACTTTCTAACTCTTTCTGTTTGGCTTCCTTTATTGGTTTATTTTCCAATTCATTAGCAGCTACTAGAATCTCTTGTTCATAAAGACTTCTACTCCTCTTGAGATTCCTCGCTTGTTCTCTCGTCCTCTTTCTTGTTAAGCTACGACTTCTACTCACCTTCCTCTCCCTTTCTGGACTGCTACTATATAATCTTTCTCCCACATGGGCAGAGCCCTATTTGCAAGTTCATCATTTTTTTCTAGGGTCAGACGACTTTCTGGTCCCCTGTCAGAACTCATATTGTGCTTTCTGGGTTTCCACATCTTTACCTCAGTTTCCAGTCGATAGGTTTTGTCTCCTGTCCTTCATTTTGCATATTTAGCCAATGTTTGTATTTACCAGTGGGCTTTCCTGCTCTCCCTATGATGGTGGCATCCCTCCATACACTTGTCCCTTCAGACACGTATGTTACCTTTGTTCCTACTTTGGGTAGTTGCCCTTTTGGACGAATAGCGTTGTTCTGTACCTCAGTGTCAGTCAACCCTGTATCTGTCATTGTCTGCTCCTCATAACTACCCAGTGTATGTGTATATGAAGTGCATGGTACTTCCTCGTGTTCTATGTCCTGTTCAGGACCTGTAAAGGTACCATCAGTACCAATTAACTGCGAGAAATGTACCCTTACAGTTTGATTGCTGTGTTGCACAATTACTACTTTCTCATCGCTCCCCATTACCTTGCCAGGTCCTTTCCACTCTTTCCTGCCTTCCGATTATAATACACGTCTTCTTGTCTATACTGCATTCCCAATGGTCTTATGAGGTGCTCTCTGGCCTGCCAAATTTTCTCCGAAACCTCAGCTTTAATGAAAGCTTTTCTGCTCAAATGCAAAGTGTTCAGATGAGCAGAAAAGGTGGAGCTAATGCTAGTCCCTTCTAGACTAGGGGGAGCATCCAATAACACCGATGGCAACGTCGGGTTTCTTCTGTACACCAACTGATACAGGCTGTATCCCCCCAACCACTTGCAGAGATCTCTTCACGTGCACCGCCCATGCTAGCGCCATTTGCAATTTACAATCTGGTTGATCAGCTAATATTTTATGTAACATGTCATCTAATACTGCATGGTTTCTTTCACAAAGGCCATTATTAAATGGGCTCTCAGTTGCCGTGTGTATAGCTATGATGTTTAAATTTTCTCACATATCTCGAAATTAATCATTGGCGAATTCCCCACTATTATCTGTGAGGAACTTCATTGGTGTTCCTAACCCTGTTCCTATCCATTTCTCCATGACTTTATTGATAATGGCCCTTTGTCTTTAATATGTATCACAGTGGATAGTGCCATATCTATGAAGTGTAGTAAAAAAATTCCCCTATCCTTGTCCCAAACTTTCAAGTCTATCACCATTACATCGTTAAACCCCCTGGCTAGTGGCAGCTCACAACAGGATGCAGTGGTGTCTTGCGATATTTAAGGCAAATTTCACACTGAGCAGTGATTTGTTCAGTAAGGTCGTCATATCCTTTATCAACCACTCCCGCATCTGTAAATAAAGGCTTCATTTTCTGTGGCACCAGATGTGCAAACTGTCTATGTAATTTCCAAATAATCTTCTTTTCGTCTACCAAATGCGTATTCTCAGTTAACAAAACTTCATGAACTCTTTGATGAGAAATCTCTGGCTTCCTTCGTGGCAGGAAGTAATGGCCTGACTGAATAAAATGTAGGTCCACCATGTTTTCCCAAACACAACTGCTCTATCATTCTTCATATCTAGCATCACCTGAGCCTCCTTCATCGCAGGTCGACTTAAGAATAATGGTATCTTGCTAGAAACCACATCAGCACTGATGAACAGGTTGACCTCTGCTATCTTACCAAGGAGGACCACCCATTTGGAGGATGTTAATGTATTGTCATCTCCGAACCGGAAGCAGGTGGAGCTCTCATACTCCTTGACCTTTCACTGATCTGCCCCATCCAGTGATTCCAGATAGCAGTCAAGCCAGTCCATGCCACACTCCGTAGAAGTGCAACCACTGTCCAGAACTACACAGTTGAAGGAATCTACCATCAAGATACTCATCAACGGATTCAAACTCTCAGTGATTAATATAATTCCATCATGGCAGTCACCATCATCATTTTCAGTTTCAGGTGAATCCGTCTCCTGGGTCACTTCAAAAATGCGATTCCTTCTCTGTGGACATTTCATCACATAATGATATTGGGAATCTCATCGAAACTACTGAATAACCATTCTCTGTGCAACTTTTGGGTTTAAATGCCTACGGTCACTGTCCCAGACACTTTTTGTCCTGACTCTCAAATTGGCTAGGGTTATAACAATTTTCAGACCTCCTGTCATTAACCCCATCTTTGTATTGGAACCTTTGTCTAATGTTTGGTCGACCTCGAAATTCAGCCACCATTGAATCCCCTATCCTTTGCTTCACAGCACAGTTGTTCGCATTTGCTAAGAAAGTGGCATGGGCAGCAGTCATTTCATCTAGGAGAGGTTCTTTCTCCTGGAATTGAACCCCCGTTAATACCAAAAGATGATCAACATGAGAAATGCGAGCACAGTCCAGTAATTTAAATGCCAATACCAATTCTGGAATTTCAAGTTCAAATCTCTGTAGTCTCCTGTACCATTTATCAAAATCCACGCTATATTCTTCCCTGGACTGATCATCTGATTTCCTATCAAAGATCCTCCAAGCTTCATACGCTTCCAATAACTCATCCTTTTTGTAAAGCTTATCCAAAAATTGTCACAGAAGGTTCAATCCCTCTTCATGATCCAAATCATCCACTTTCCACATGAAAATACCTTACTCCTTATCTCACTTTTGGTTGGTAATGATAACGCCAAAGCCATACCTTGCTTCTTTCAGGGCATGGGAGTAACCTGGGTCCACATTTCAACTTCAGCCTTCCATCGCTGATAAGGTTCAGAGTCAGAAAAAAATTGGTGGATAGTCAAAGCTTGCGGTTTTGCACCCCGCCATTCCTTAATTTAAATTGTCAACAACAGTGCACTTCTTTTCCCTCAGAGGATTGAGACGAAAAGCTTCATGTACAACAATCAATCAGCATAGTTTAAAGTTCATCCCCTGCTACCATGTTATTAACAATAAGAGGTACTAGTGGAAGAATTAATCCAGGCTAGTCTTTTGGTTCAAGCTGGTTTATTTTCAAGACAGCTCCTCAGTGCTACTGACTTCCAAGTAGCTTCCACACAACGTGTTCCAGCTGTATATTTTTACTCTATTTAACGGGATTATCAATGCCCATCTCCTGTTTAACTAGTAACTGTCTTTAACAAGGTGATTTTCATACAGTGTGATTATTTATACACCGACACCTAAGGCCAGAGTGCAGTGTCAAAGTGGATCATCTGCACAACAGCATCTCTAACTCTGCACTCACTGTGTACAGGAAAACAGATCAGGAGAACGCTGACTGGTTTGAGGCTTTTAGACTGAAATGGAGCAAGTTATTGCAGCCACCAGGAGAGCCCTCATGAACTACAAGCAAGTCCACAGCAAACAAAATCTAGATGCTCTCAGAGCTGCCAGAATCAGGTCTCAGCAGACGGCTCAGCACTGCGTCATTCAATAATGGTTAAAACTCTGCAGCAGCATCTAATCTGCTGCTGAACCTGGGAATACTAGAGGGATGTATGAAGGAATCAACAAAGCAACAGGCCCAGCAGCAACAAATAGTACCTGGGAGACAAAGACAGGGATGATCCTCACTGAACCGAGCAAGCAGATAGAAGGTGGGTAGCACATTGTCTTGAACTCTATGCAGCAGAGAACGTTGTCACTAAAGAAACTCTCAATGTTATTCTAAACATTCCTGTCATGGAGGAGCTGGGCGGTGAGCCCATCACTGCAAAGCTTACTAAGGCCACTGACCTTCATGCCAGTGGTAAAGCCCCAGGAAACAATGGCATTTCACCTGAAATCATCAAAAGTGGAAAACAAACACTCCTGCAGCATCTTCATGAGCTTTTGTGTCTCTGCTGGAAGGAAAGAGTTGTGCCTCAATACATGTGTGATGCAAAAATAGTCACCTTGTACAAACACAAAGGAGATCACAGTAACTGCAACAATAACCAAGGCATCTCCTTGTTAAGTAATGTGGGGAAGGTCTTTGCTTGCATTGCTCTGACCAAATTGCAGACCCTGGCATCACACCTCTACCCTGATTCTCAGTGCAGCTCCAGAGCTGACAGATTGACTATTGACATGACATGATTTTCTCACTTCGGCTGTTACTGGAGGAGTGTAGTGAACAGTGCAGACCATTAGACATTGGCTTCATTGACCTCACAAGGCCTTTGATCTTGTCAACAGGGATGGTCTCTTTAAATTACTGGACTCCTGGGTGTCATTTCTTCTTCCCAAGATGCACAATTCTGTCCGTTAATATGGAGCAACATCAGATGCTTTCAAGATCAGCAGTAGGTTAAAGCAGGGCTCCATCCAGGCACCCACTCTCTTTGCTATATTTTTCTCCACACTGCTATTGTACACTTTCAGTGACTCAAATGAGGGTCCCACCTGCTTTCCAGAGCTGACAGCAAGTTGTTCACCTTGACAAGACTGAGTACCAAGACCAAAGGGCATAATGGCCATGGCGGGACAGAACCTAACTGACTAGGGGCTGCCCCAGCTTGAGACAGGCAGCAGCTTTCCAATGAGACACGATGATCTCTCCTGTTAGTTGCTGTTTGTTGATAACACCCTGCTGGCACCCCATACTGAAGTTCACTTGCAGCAGCTAGTAGATCTGTTCTCCTGGGTCTGCAGGAAGACCAAAGTTATGGGCCTGGCCTTCGAGACACCACCTTCAATCAACATCAACAACCTCACTCTGGAGATTGTCAACAGCTTCATCTACCTTGGGTCAACAATTGCCAGCAATCTGTCCCATGATGCCGAAATCAGCACTAGGGTTGCCAAGGACATAGCTGTCATGTCAAAGTTAAGAAGTCGAATGTGGACCAACAGCAAACTAACCAAAATACAAAGCTCCGTTTGTACCAGACTTGTGTTCTCAGCGCCTTCTTTTACAGTGAGGAGGAATAGACAATTTTAGCAAACCAAGAAAAGCAGCCGAATAGCTTCTGCCTTCGCTACCTCAGATATTGGGCATCTCCTGACAGGACAGCGTGACAAACATAGAAGCACACCAGAGGGCAGGGATCCCCAGCATATTCACCCTCTTGAGTCAGCGGCGACTCTGTTGGCTGGAGCATATGAACCAAATGGATGATGGTTGTATCTCCAAAGACATGTTCCATGGTGAGTTGCTATCAGCACAAGACCAACAGGATATAAAGGTGTCTGCAAGTGAGACTTCAATTTGACCGGGATTGAAGTTGATGCATGGGAAGTCTTCATTGCTGACCAGAATATCTGGAGACAAGCAGTCAGGAAGGGCATGGAAAAAGCAGAGGACAAAAGGAATGACCAGGTGGTGGAAAAGAGACCCCTTGGGAAGGAAAAATTTATAGTCAACCTCAGATCAATGCTATTGGCCTGTGCCAGCTGCAGAAGGGTCTGCCACTCATGAATCACCCTCTACAGCCACAACAGATGATGTTGGATACAGAAGTGACATACCCCTAGGCACAGTCCATCATTTCTTGAGATGAACAGGTTCCATAACTTACTGTTGCAGGTACAACTTGACAATTCTGAATTAAAATCCTGCTTCTTGATAGGGTATATAAGGAGAAATTGTTTTCACTGGCAAAAGCCAGAGAATACATATTCAAGGTAGTGAAACTAGAATCTCTTATGGCATTTTTTGGGTGCTATGAGTGCCCTCAGACCTTCAAAATGGCGTTCGTGGTACACGTGTACACTTTTGGGCTGGGTTATATTGTTGAGGAGATTAACACAGCTCAGTGAATGTCCGCCAGAAAGATGCAGAGTAGGAAGATCATGAAGACAATCCGAGTGCAATTCTGATTTGATGCCACCAGTGACATTTTGGAACTCAATGGTCCAGTAATGCCCTCTCTTATCCTCACACATGATCACACATTCCACTGTGGAAAGGATCCTGCCACCAATGCTATACAGCAACTACTTACAGGTTAGCTGCTGGTTGATTTCTTCTGGCTGTTGCTATGATTCCACAACTGTTTAGTGCTTTGTAAAGTTGTTTCAACAGGTGTTAAAGAACTTTTTACAAACTTTAAGGCTTGTGCACAAACTTTTTGCTCCAAGATATAGGTGCACAAAGTAGCCATTCCTCCTGCAATATAGCATAACTTGGAGAATAAAGAAAGTTCAAGGAGAGCAGGGCAAGCCTCTGGAAAAGGGATGAGGAGGAAGATGAGCTGAAGGGTTCTCAGTAGGATGTATGTCCCATTCACCCAGAGTGCCCAAGGAACAATTTTGCTACTCGAATTTCAGCGAAGAACAATGTGTCAAATGTATGTGTTTTGGTAAAGATGTCCTGACTGGAGACTGCCTCCTGCTGCGTCCACTAGTACAACCTCAGAGAAATGTAGGAACTACACAGACAAAGTCGAATGAGGGATTGCTGAAAATGGCTGGACAAAAGAGGAAATTAGTGCATTACATCAGAGAGAAAGGTGCAATACTTCCATCACATCATTTGAGCAGATGGCAGAGACAGTTATTGGAGGGGAAGATCAATTGAAAACAAAGGATATAGGAACAGGGGAGAAAATGGATGGCAGATATAATGGATTGGATACAGTTAACCTAGCGGAATGTGTGAGGTCAGCAGGAGGTAGAGACCCATGACAGTCAACTACCTGAGAAGAAGATGGCACCAATGAGTGAAGCTTAACTCTTAGAGTCCAGATAATGAACAAAGCTTAACCCTTGCAGTCCAGGTATCAACCAGGTAAATCTATTCAGTAATTTCTTAGATATGGACACCCAAATCTCTGGTTCTCCAATGTTTCTAGCCATTCACCACTTACAACATAACCTGTTCTATCCATTTTTATATCTAAAGTAGATAACCTCGCTTTTGACGACACTGAAATCTATTTGCCACAATTCTTTCCCATTCACTTAAGGTATTAATATCTTTGTAATTTCATGTTTCTAACTACACTGCTTACAATGTTGTCGATCTTTGTGTCATTAGCCAACTTGATTATGTGGCTTTCTATCCCATCATATAAATCTTTAATAAAAATGGCGATTACCTTGGACTACAGCTGTGACACACGCAGGCTGTACAGTAACAAACAGGAGTGAAAATTCCATCCTGGGGGAGTTTATTCTTGGCTTATTTTTTAATGTTTGAGGGGAAAAAAAGAGTTCACAATCACAATAACCCATTATGGGATTTAAACTCCTGGGCTGGAATTTTACCTGCACTAGCAGCGTCATGGAGGTGGAACTGGAAGCTGGTTGTGAAGGCCTTCCCACTCTGACTGTTTGCGGAGAAATCTCGTACCGACCAACAAATTAATGGCCAGAATAGAGGTTTTTGACCACTCAGTGACCAGAGGCAGGACGTGAGGTGGTGGCTAAATTGTCACATGACACAGAAGGAGGTGCTGGTTGACATGATGATAATCAATTATTATGTAAGCTTAGCTATTAGGAACTATGCAATACTCAAATATTCAATACTGTACAGTAGTTCGATATTTGATAGTATACGGTAATCAGCTACTAGAAACTATATGGTACTTGGATATTAGATAGTGCGTGGTAATTAGATACCAGTATGGTACTCAGATATTAGATACCATATGTTGCTCGGATATTAGATACTATACGGTGCTCAGTTATTATAAACTGTACTGGTTGGATATTAGATACTGTATGGTACTCAGTCATTAAAAACTGTATGATACTCTGATATTAGATATTATATGTTACTCAGATATTAGATATTGCACTCGGATATTAGATACTGTATGGCACTCAGATATTAAATACTAAATGGTACTCGGTTATTATGTACTGTACAGTAGTTGTATATTAAATACCAAATGTTACTTGGATATTAGATAATGTATGGCACTCTGATATTAGATACTGTACTCGGATATTAAATACTGTCCGGTACTCAGTTATTTTATACAGTATGGTACTCAGACATTCGATATTATACGGTACTCGGTTATTATGTATTGTACGGTACTTGAATATTGAATATTATACATTACATGGATATTAGATACTGTATGGTGCTGGAACATTAGATACTATATGCGACTCTGTTACTAGAGACTCTATGTTACTCAGATATTAGATACAGTACAGCAGTGATGGTTAACCTCGGCTGGTGAGTGGGCTGTATGAATAGCCTTCTATCATCTCAGTGGGCCACAAAATTGAAATCGGGCAAGTGCACTAACCATGACCCCCTGAATAAGGCTAAATATATTTAACACATGCCAAATATTTCATAATGAGTTATAGAAAATGATTAATCATTCATATGTGCATAGAACTGCCATCAACTTCAAATGGTAAGAACAAAAGAAATATTTATGCTTACCTTACTTACATCATACTCATTGTGACTTCTGGCTGGATCTGTCCTCCACAAGCTTTCTTCGATTAGGACTCAGGGATGAGCAGATGCTTTGCAATTCAGGACTGAGGTTTCCATCCATTAGTGTGTTGTGCTTCTTGCATTTGATGTTTCTCATAGCAGAAAAAGTCTGCTTGCATGCAGCAGCCTGATTGGACGCAGTGGTAGCCCATGGCTCTCACAGTCAATGTTGTGTGCAATCAGCAAGCATCTCACTTCATGTGCCCTTGCTTCACATGCGTATCACTTTAGTAATACCGGTAGGAACAAAACTACACGGATGGAAACCAGCTGAGTCTGGCAACACTATGCATGGGCAACCGTCAACAAAATGTCTCGCAGGCCGTACTCAGAACTCTGATGGGCTGCAAGCAGCCCACAGACCATAGGTTCCTCACCACTACTGTATGGTATCCAGATATTAGATACAGTATGACATTCTAATATTAGATACTTTATGATACTCAGATATTAGATACTGTATGGTATTTAGATATTAGATACTGTATGACATTCTAATATTAGATACTTTATCGTACTCAGATATTAGATACTGTATGTTATTTAGATATTAGATACTGTATGACATTCTAATATTAGATACTTTATGGTACTTAGATATTAGGTATTATGCAGTAATCGGATATTGGATACTGCACAGTACTTGGATATTAGATACTATATGGCACTCGAATATTGAATACTATATGGTATTTATATATTAGATACTGTATGATACTCATATTAGATACTGTACAGTGCTTGGATATTAGATATTAAACAGGACTGGGATATTAGATACTATATGGTACCTGGCCGTTATAACTGTACGGCACTCTGATATTAGTGACTGTACAGTACGCGGATATTAGATACTCTATGGTATTCGGGTATTAGATATTATATGGTACTTGGATATTAAATACCATATGGTATTTGGATATTAGATACTGTACTGTATTTCAATATTAGATACTATACAGTATTTGGATATTAGATACTGCATGGCATTTGGATATTAGATACTGTACGGTACTCAGGTATTATTTACTATATGGTAATCGGATATTAGATACTGCACAGTAATCAGATGTTAAATACTGTATAGTACTCCAATATCAGATATAGAGTCACAGAATCACTGAACTGTTACGGCACAAAAGGAGGCCATTCAGCCCGCTGTGTCTGTGCGGCTTTCTGAATGGGTAATGCACCTTGTGCCATTTCCCACCTTCCCCCTGTAACCCTGTACATTCTGCCTTTTTAGATGATAATCCAATTCCCTCTTGAATGCCTTGATTGTACCTACATCCACCCCTTTCTCAGACAGTGCATTCCAGATCTTAACCACTTGCTGTGTGAAAATGTTTCTCCTCATGTGTCCATTGCTTCTTTTGTCAATTGCCTTAAATCTGTGCCCTCTGGTTCTTGATTCTTCCATCAATGGGAACAGTTTCTCCCTATCTACTCATGATTTTGAATACCTTTATCAAATCTCCTCTCAATCTTCGCTTCTCCAAGGAAAACAGTTCCAGCTTCTCCATAGTAATTGAAGTAATTGAAAGTTCCTCATCCCTGGAACTATTCTCATGAATCTTGGCTGCACTATCTCTAATGCCTTCATATCTTTCCTAAAGTGCGGCACCATCCATTATTCACATATTAGATACTATATGGTACTCAGATATTAGATTCTATACAGTATTCAAATGTTAGATACTATACAGTATTTGGATATTAGATATTCTATGGTATTTGGATATTAGATACTGAATGGTACCCAAATATTAGATACTATATATTACTTGGATATTAGGTACTATATGGTACTCGGATATTAGATAATGTACAATATTTGGATATTAGATGCTATACGGTACTCAGATATTGGATACCATTTGGCACTTGGATATTAGATATTGTATGATACTTGGATATTAGATGCTATAGGGTACTCAGATATTAGATGCAGGGCAGTACTTGGATATTAGATACTATGAGGTACTCAGATATTAGATACTACACGGTGCTCAGATATTAGAAACTGTACAGTATGTGGATATTAGGTACTATATGGTATTTGGATATTAGATACTATATGGTACTTGGATATTAGATACTATACAGTATTTGGATATTAGGTACTGTGTGGTACTTGGATATTAGATACTATACGGTTTTTGGATATTAGATACTATACAGTATTTAGATATTAGGTACTATGTGATAAATTCTCTGCTATGTACAGGATCACCTGACCCAGGGGTCGGGGTTCAGGTGGCGTATGTTGCAGGGACTGTGTCAGGGAGTGGGGATGCGGGCTGGTGAAGATGGCTAAATGAAGTCAATGAAGCGGGTTAAATCTCAAACTTGTTAACTGTAGCATGACCCAATTTTGAAGTGTCAAATCTGGGACACATGAAAAAGCCTTGGCAAGGTGGGACCTTGTGATGATTTTGAAGTGCTGGTGACCAGTGGCGAGAGTGTGGGAGGGGCAGTTGAAGGTAGGGGGTCGTGAGATGACATCTCTCACAATATGTTCAATCAGAGTTGACAACAAACAGCCAATTGTTGATAACAGCAGGCTTGTTTCAATGACATTACTGCCTCATTTTCTTTAAAACAACTGAACCAGGTTTCATTTGTAACAAGATCCCAGCCAGGATTCCCTATTACTCTGTAACTTTACTGTGCCAAATACAATGGCCAGACCAATCTCCATTTAAAAGCCTTGTTTACTCTCATCCATGAACTTGCCTGCATGAAATCTGAGTTGACCTAAGTGCAGCACCACTGCATGTTCTATATGGCACTCAGTAATTTCAGAACTCAGAACAAGGTTAAAAATGTTGATGGAGGACTCCAATTGCCCTTTCTCTTTCTCTATCATTTCCTAAGCCTTTTGAAATGCACAGTTGTCCATCTCTGGACTCTAGAATAAACACAATTCTCTACTGATTCTGTTGCTGGCTGTTGAGCCTGAGATTACATAGTTGACTGGAGACCGGAGAAATCACAACTGCTGTTGAGCTGACATCCAAATTGCTCCTAGCTACCGAGGATATACTGTTCCAGTAGTTATTTGCAATTCACAAAACAGATATCTCCAGCCTTTCGTGATCCATTGTCATTATAATGCCTGGTGATAATTGACCAAAAAGTTGAGTCAGTCTAGAAGATATCCACCCAAATCATTGATGTAGATTGTAAATAGTTGAAGCCCCAGCACTGAAGCCTGTGGCACTCCACTAGTTACAGCTTACCAGCCTGAAAAAGACCCATTTATCCCTAATATTCCTACTGTCTGCTTCCTGTTAGTCAAATAATCCTTTATCGCCTATACCATGTAATTTTATCTTGTGTAGTAACCTTTGATGTGGCACCGTTTGGAAATCCAAGTACACCACATCTGCTGGTTCCCCTTTCTCCACCTTGCTTGTTACTTACTCAAAAAACTCTAATAACTCAGTTAAACATGATTTCACTAAGCCATGTTGACTCTGGCTTATTATGATTTTCTAAATATTCTGCTATAACTTCCTTAATAATGGATTCTAGCCATTTCCCTATGACATTCTTACTTTTGATTTTAATTCCCACTGTGGTCTTTTCCCCTCCCTACCTCTTCATCCCTTCACCTCCACAACCCTCCAATATTTCTGTGCTCATCTAATTCTGGCGTCTTGAACATCCCTGATTTTAATTGTTTCACCATTGGTGGCTGTGCCTTTAGTTACCTCAGACCTCAGTCCTGGAATACTCTCTCATTGCCTCTCTGCCTCTCTACCTCATTTCCACCTTTAAACACTCTTTATTATCTACCCCTTTGACCAAGCTTTTGGTCACCTGCCCTAATATCTTCTTGTGTGGTTCCGTCTCTTATTTTGAATTATAGTTTTCCTGTAAATCGGCTTGATAGATTTTAATATATTAAAGGTGCTCTATAAATTTAGGTTGTTTTGTATCAGAGGCCCATGCTTTTTCTGTATCGGTTATTCCCATGCTGCAGTGAAGGCTGACAGCAGGGAAATTGTGATGAAGATGAGTAAGCTCCAAGGTAGGTGAAATTATTTCTAAGCAGCTTGAAGTGACCATCAAAGCAGTGCAATCTGGTTCTAAGAACAGTCCTGTGAACACAAGCCTTTCACTGAGCTGCCTGCTTGGAAGCTTCACCCTTTCAATACTTCCCAGCCTGTCAGTTCCATTAATCAATGACTCCCTCTCTGTTCTCAGCTTGTTGACCCTGGTGGGTTGCAGATAGTTTGGGAATCCTGCTGGGTTAAATCCTCAGTTAGTTGCTTATTTGAATATTTTAATGATTTATCCAACAACTCTTAGAGGGTGGGGCTGGGTGGCTCACCTGCAAACTCATGTGGGTTCAACCCAGAATTGGGGAGACCATGTAAGACTCTTAACATGATGCTACTTTCACAGTTTTCCCCCTGTCCACACCCGAAATCACATCCTACTGGCAGATAAAATTCTGTCCAAACAGTGGGAAAGGAACATCTCCTTAAGGTTAATGCCAACTAGTTTCCCAGCTTGGTTAGGTGGTGAAGTCACCTCAGCCCATCAATCCTGCCTCGTTTCTTATTATCCAGGTTATGAGGAACATGATGAAATAGATTAAAATTCACCATAAACTTTATCCTCTTTGTTCATAGATTAAGTGTCTAAACAAAGCCGCAAGTTGAATTACAATAATTTGCAGCTCTGATGAAGGGCCACCAATCAACGTTAGCCATTCCTCGCTCCATAGATGCTCCCAGAACTGCTGAGTTTTTGAAATGTAATATTTCCAAGCTTGCTGACAACACAAAACTAGGTGGGAGTGTGAGTGGAGGATGTTAAGAGGCTTCAAGGTGATTTAGACAAGATGAGTGAGTGGGCAAATACATGGCAGATGCAGTATAACCTGGATAAGTGTGAAGTTATACACTTTGGTAGGAAAACAATGGCAGAGAATTATTTAAACAGTGATAGATTGGGAAATGTTGATGTACAAAGGGACCTGGGTGTCCATGTGCACCAGTCACTGAAAGTAAGCATGCAGGTGCAGCAAGCAGTTAAAAAGGCAAATAGTATGTTGGCCTTCATTGAGAGAGGACTTGAATACAGGAGCAAGGGTGTCTTACTGCAGCTGTACAGGGCCTTGGTAAGATCACACCTGGAGTATTGTGTGTAGTTTTGGTCTCCTTACCTAAGAAAGGATATACTGGCCATAGAGGGAGTGCAGCAAAGGGTCACCAAACTGATTCCTGAGATGGCAGAATTGTTGTATGAGGAGTGATTGGGCTGACTAGACCTGTTTTCACTGGAGTTTAGAAGAATGAGAATAGATCTCATTGAAACGTATAAAATCCTGACCGGGATGGACAGATTGGATGCAGGGATGATGTTTCCTCTGGCTGGCGGGGTCTAGAACAAGATGTTAGAGTTTCAGGATAGGGGGTAGGCCATTTAGGACCGATATGAGGAGAAATTTCTTCACTTAGAGGGTGATGACCCTGTTGAATTGTCTACCACAGAAGGCTGTAGAGGCCAAGTCACTGAGTATATTTAAGAAGGAAATAAATAGGCTTCTAGACTCTAAAGACATCAAGAGGTATGGGGAGAGAGTGGGAGTATGGTTTTGGGATTGAGAATCAGCCACATCATATTGAATGGCAGAGAAGGTTTGAAGGGCTGAAAGATCTACTTCTGCTTCTATTTTCTATGTTTCCATATTTCTGTTTGTATTTCAGATCTTCAGCATCCGCAGTATTTTGCTTTTATTTTACAGGAAGTAACCTTCTTTCTGCAGAAATGTCATTCAACCTGTTTGGGGGGTAATTTTTATTCCTGTGCTTTTTTCCCTCCACTCCAATTACAGTTAGTTGGGGCAATTGACGGATGCTCTTCCTACCTCCCCTGCTTTTGTACAGCCACCTCTCTGCTTTTAAATTTAACATAATCCACTGAGTCAGTTGCTTTTGTGATTAGCGTTTCACTTGTCACCTCGAATCACCGATTAATTTTGCTTCCTGACCTCAGCTTATCTACTCAGTTGAATTGCCTTTGTTAAGGTTAAACCATCTCTTGACTACAAATGGTCAGACATTGCTTCATCGAACACTCCGATGACAATACTGCCTCTGATTAGTTCATCTTTCAAGCTGCCAAATTTCTTTGCAAGTCTATACAGGTTGTTTATAACTACATCTGTGCTTTCCCCTTGTCTTTAGATACATTTGTTGAATTTAGCCCGCTCGACAATGATATTCTTTCGCAGATCGAAGTAGGCATCAAATGCTTTTGTTACCTCAATTTTCGTAGCTTTTTCCTCATCAATCCCTTGCCTAACTAAGATATCACCTGCGCGGTCGCATATCACATATGACAGTGTACTGACCTGCTCACGGCTCAGCTTTTCAGCAAGGTCCAATGTGGTGCGATATGCGGTAAATCTTCAGCACCAATTCGGTATGCTTCTGCTTGGTTTAGGCCTGCAAACTGGTCAAAGATTTCCAATAACAGCAGAGACTTTTCTACACTTGTTCGTTCCTCTTGCTGTCATTGGCATTGTTGTGCTAATACAGATTATTTGCAGAGTTTGCTGAGTAAAACATTACCTTTTAATGGAACACATCTTACGGTGACTAGGTCTTATCACGAGGTTGTACAAGAGAAAGCAAGATCACGGGATGTGGCATCACTTCCTGTGATGATGTACACTGTGTCTGATTAGCATATTACACAGTTAGAAGTAACCCTTAAAGTAGATTATCAACCCTTCGAAGCTGTGCAGTTCTCTGTGGAGAAAACCATATGATAATGAACAGAATCTGTTTTTTATTAGTGATTTTGGTTGAAGGATAAATATTGGCCAGGGTACTGAGGAGAAGTTCTGTGTTCAGCTCGATATAATGATATGAAATCTCTTACGTCCATCTCAGCTAGTAGACAGGGCCTCAGTTCAGTGTCTTATCTGAAAGAAGCCCATCCAATGAAAGGGACAGTGGCAGCATGGAGTTGGCTGAATGACAGGAAACAGAAAGAAGTAGTGAATGGTTGTTTCTTAGGCTGGAGGAATGTATACAGTGGACTTCCCTAGGGTTAGAATTAGGGCCACTGTTTTTCAAAGGGACATAGATCAGCTGATGAAATGGGCAGAAACATGGCAGATGAGATTTAATACAGGGGAGTGTAGTGATAATTTTAGTCAGAAGAATAAGGAGACGTTATGATGGAGGGAAACTCATTAATGGAACATTGAAGATGACTGGGCCAGGGACACTGCCCTGAGGAACCCCAGCAAAGTCCTTGGGATGAGATGATTGGCCTCCAACAAATCTTATTTTGTGCTAGGTATGACTCAGCCAGTGGAGAGTTTTCCCCCTGATTCCCACTGAATCCAGTTTTGCTAGGGCTCTTTGACACCACACTCAGTCAAATGCTGCCTTGATGTCAAGGGCAGCCACTCTCAGCTCAACTCTGAAATGTATTTCTTTTGCCCATGTTTGAACCAATGTTGTAATGAGGTGTGGGCCTGAGTGGCTCTGGCAGAACCCAAACTGAACATAGGTGAGCTGACAGCACTATCAATGACACTGCCCACCACTTTACTGATGATTGAGAGTAGACTAATTGGTAATTGGACAGATTGTTTAGTCCTGGTTTTTGATTTTTGACAGGACACACCTGAGTGATTTTTCTCAATGCTAGGTAAATTCCAGTGTTGTTTATAGACTGGAATAGCTTGGTGCATTTAGTTCTGGACCACAAGTCTTTAGTGCTACAACTGGGATGTTGCCATGGTCCAGTGCCTTCAGCTGTTTCTTGAATCAAATTGGCTGAAGACTGGCATTTGTGATGCTGGAGACTGCAGGATGGATCATCCACTAAGCACTTCTGGCTGAAGATGGTTCCTTCAGCCTTATCTTTTGCGTTGATCATTGAGGATGGGAACATTTGTGGTGCTTCCTCTTTTGTCTAGCTGTTTAATTGTCTACCACCATTCATGGCTGGATGTGGCAGGACTGCAGAGCTTTGCATCGATCTGTTGGTTGTGTGACTGCTTACCTCTGTTTATAACATTCTGCTTCCGCTGTTTAGTGTGTATGTCTTCCTATGCTCTTGCTTCACCATTAGCACCTCATTTTTGGGATGCCTGGTTCTGTTCCTGGCATGCTGAATGATGGTTGATCCACTGGTTTGATGGTAATGGTAGAGTGAGAGATACACTGGGCCCCATGAGGTTAGAGATCTTGGTCCTAAAAGCCAGCCTTATATTACCTCCTGTACTTTTCATGAGTTAGCTAAAGGTGGTACTGCTTTCCCTATGAGTGTGTCAAGAGACAGGCTGTCGAACACCGTGGACTCAGGTAGTAGAATTTGTTAACACTTTCACCGGAGTGTTATTTAGTGTGATCAAGGGCAGATAACCATGTCCCATAACCATGGTTTTCTAGATGTTTCTAGTCAGGAAGAACAAGCTAGAGCCATGGGAGAGACAATCCCATGAGTCCCTGTAGCACAGTTTCCATGTCAGTGACTAGCACAGCATCATTAGCTTAGAGGGTTTACTATTAGTCTTTAACTCTCAATGTTGTTGTTAATGTTAAAGGCACTACCCAGCAGGGTTCAGATCACCTCAGACATAGATGTGAGTCAAAAGTAACACAAAACCCATGGAAAGCTGCCTCATGAGGATGTTGATGTAAAATTAAAAGTCACTTGACTAAATGTAGATTATTAAAGGAAAGCCAGCATGGGTTGTTAAAGGGCAAAAAATAAAAATGGAAGATGCTGGAAATACTCAACAGGTCAGGCAGCAGCTGTGGAGAAATGTTTGCAGTCCATTCATATCTGTTGTTTCACCAAGCACGGATACCAGTCAATGTTATCTCCTAATTTAAACAGTGTTGATATCTGAGCTGGTGGCGGTTGTGTGTGAAACTGAGTGAGTGTCTTCACCACCACAGTCGCAGTTCCTCAACCTCACCTGGTTTTCCCAAGACCCCCTTTTCGGGGGACAGTTGTCCACTAGGTTCCTCAGTGGATAATTTCACCATCTCCTGGGTGCAGTCACATTCACTCCTGCTGCCCCTCCCCACCAAGCTGAAACTTTTTAAAAACATTTATTCTTCTTGCTGTTTTTCCACTGCCAGGAAAGGCAGGACTTCTTAGGAATCTGAAAGGAAAATGCATAAAGGTGAGGTTGAGATGCATGGAGTGGGTATAAGTAGCTACATGTTTACACCATATAAAACTTGTAAGTCAGAAGAGGGGAAGGTGGGATGTGAGAAAGAGGATTAGGTATGAGGATACCATCATCTTCAATGGTTTCCACCCTGCCACTGTCCACAGCTGCACCACCTCCTCCATGTGGGTTAGGACATGTAGACGCAGCTGTGTCCTTCCGGTTGCTGCCTGCAGTTTTGCACTACCTTGTTGTGCAAGAGAGAGGAAGTGTGTCAGTGATTGGTGTGTAATCCTTTTGGCTGATATGATTGAATAGCTGGCCATGTGTGTGAGCCGCGAGATGTGAGTGTGAGGCTTGCAGTGTGGTAAATGCATGAGAGTGAGGTAGAACACGTCAGTGTTAGATAAGACTCATTACTGATAGAGTTGGTTGGTTAGGGAGTGATGATGGCATGGTGCATTTAGCAATATGTGAGGATAGTGGAATATGGGCAATTGCTGCATTAACTGACCGTGACACTCGTGATATCAGTGTACTTCCTTTGGTGCCGCTTGCCTGGCATTGGCCTTCATAACTATCTGCTCCCACTGTTTTCTGAGCACATGTCTGGAAGCCTTCCTTGTCCCTGTGGATACAAAATATCTCTCCTCCTTTACCCTCCTCCAGCAAGACCTTGAGTAGAGCATCTGAAACCGGTGAAACACACTATCTCCTATTGTAAACCATGAGACTATGTTTTACAGGTCTGATCCTGAATTCAGCATGTTGGCCAGTGTCTGCTCAGCCTAAATGCATATTGCCTTTAAGCATTGCAGGCTATCCTGAAGTGGTGGCAGCCACCCATTATATTGTTCCCCTGGTGATGCATTTGGCCAGTCAAAAGCAGGGTTAGTGCTAGCTGGATACTGAAATCATTGAAATGAGCGGGCAACACAAATTTAGCTTGTTGTCTGTGTGGAAATCAACAGGGCATGTGTTAATTAGGCCTCACAATCCCTGTGCCTATTTTGGGGTGGCTATTGAATTAACACCCCATACCCCCTTACTATTTTAATTGGAAAGAGGGGAGGATAAGGATTTTTTTTTTACACACAGTGAATTGCTGTGATCTGGAATGCACTTCTTGAAAAGGCAGTGGAAGTAGGTTCAATAGGAACTTTCAGAAGAGATTTTGATGAATAGCTGAATGACAAAAATGCAGTGCTATCAGGAAAGAGGAACAGAGGTTTTATGTCTTGAGTTTATGAGTTCACTAGTTGAGTAAACCCGGATTGCACGCCTTCATATACACTCGTTAGTTGATGCTCGCTATCAGTAATGGACAGAGACTGACATGAGAACAAACTGTGATAGTTTATTGCAACAGAAGACAGAGCACTAAATCCTTGTGTGCTCCCACAACCACCTTAAAAAGTTGACAAACTTAATAACATTTGAACTATTTACAGTAATAACTATTTACAAATCAAGCCTCTCAGGAGGCTTCCTCGAACGTGTTGAGCGTCGCTGTTCAACAACTTCGGCTGGTTTTTCCGAGTCCTCCTTTTCAGGGGATAGTTGTTCATTAGGTTTATCAGTGGATAATTTCACCATCTTCCGGGTACAATCCCGTTCACTCCTGCTGCCCCTTCTCTACAAGCTGAACCTTTTTTAAAAATTCATTCACAGGATGTGAGCTTTGCTGGCTGGCCCAGCATTTATTACCCATCCCTAGTTGCCCTTGAGAAGGTGGTGGTGAGCTGCCTTCTTGAGCCACTGCAGTCCATGTGGTGTAGGTACACCCACAGTGCTGTTCGGGATGGAGTTCCAGTATTTTGACCCAGCGACAGTAAGGGGATGGCAATATATTTCCAAGTCAGGGGGGTGAGTGACTTGGAGGGGAACTTCCAGGTGGTGGTGTTCCCATGTGTCTGTTGTCACTGTCCTGCTAGATGGCAGTGGTCGTGGCTTTGGAAGGTGCTGTCGAAGGAGCCTTAGTTAATTCTTGCAGTGCATCCTGTAGCTGGTACACATGGCTGCTACTGTGCGTCAGTGCTGGAGGGAGTGAATGTTCATGTATGTGGTGCCAATCAAGCGGGCTGCTTTGTCCTGGATGGTGTCAAGCTTCTTGAGTGTTGTGGGAGTTGCACTCATCCAGGCAAGCGAGTCAGATAAAGGGCAACAAGCACAAAGCAACACGGAAAAAAAATGTTTTTCTTTTTGAGGATTGTCAAAAATTCATCTTTTCCTTCCTCCATGTCCTTTTCCTGGTAGCACTGATCTGTATCTTTATCTTCTCTTTCATTTCGCTATTGGCTGGACTAGACTCAGTCACGAGCTGAACGTGAATAAGCTCAGTAGTTGTGTTTTCTGACAGCTCTTTTGAGAACTTAGGGCCTTCTAGTTTTAAAACTTCAGGGCTTTTACGCAGCAACTGCTTCAGCTCTTTCAATTCTTTCCTAATCTCATTAATATTTCCTGGAAAATCTCATATTGTTGCCTCTTCTCAGCTGATTTGTCCCTTAATTTGGCCAGGGACAGATTTAACTCTTCCTTTTCTTCTTCATATCTTTTCAGTGGCACAAATTGGGAGCTGTTTGAATTTTATAGCATGCCAAAGTATTTAATAGGTGTTCCTTTTCTTTTCGAAGGGTGCTGACTTCTGCTTGAACTCTGTCCTGGTGTAACACTTCTATGGGCTTCTCCTGTTGGGTCTTCGAGCACTCATTTTTTTCCTGCAGTAACGCTTCTGGTTTCCAATTGGGAACTTAGTGGGCCCTCAATGTTTATCCCTTCCAGCCAATCCCATCCTCATCGCCACTTTTATGTCTTGAGTCTATGAGTTCGCTAGTCGAGTAAACTTGGATTTCACACCTTCATATACACTTGTTAGTTGATGCTCGCTCTCAATAATGAAGAGAGATTGACATAAGAACAAACTGATAATTTCTTGCAACAGAAGGCAGAGCACTAAATCCTTGTGTCCCGCAACCACCTCCAGCTCTAGACTTACAGCTAATCAGTAGCCCGCGCGGTACAGTGATTGGTCAGTACTGTCACATGGTTAGACCACTTGCATTCTCTTAAAGATACATGGTACTTCACTTTACCCCAGGAATGAACTAAAATTGGATGGATTTTCCAAAGAACTCTGGAATCTGTGGGCTGTAGCCTTCTATAATTCTATAACAGTATTTCAAATAGAACTGACCAATTCTGAGCCACCATCATCTTAACTCCCGACAACCACCCATCCAAATTTAAATTCAATTAATAAAATCTGGGACTGAAAGCTAGGGCGGAAACAGTTGGTATTGTTGGTGATGGGTGTGAGCAGAGAATATGGTGAGAAAGCTGAAAATTGGTTTCATGCTGTCGTGGAAGAAATTTGTAATTGTCCACTCCACCAGTCAATGGTGGGTGTGTTTCCTGTTGTCAGGAACTTTTTAATTTTAATGTGTTTGCATCTCATTATTGCGCCCTCGCACCAGAATGATCCCCCCATGTCAAATTTACCCCTCCAAAGTCGGCGTGACTTCAGAACAGTGTGCATCACGACTGCCTTTAAAAGGTGTGCACCTGCTGAGCTGAACTTCGAGGGGCAATCGGAGATGAGTGCACACAACCTTGGGCATCGATCGCGAGGATCGGCTGTGGGACTGCGAGGAAGAGTCGCCGTGCATTCGGTGAGGGGGGGGTGGTGGGAGACAGCAAGTCACTGTTTTCAGGCTGCCTTTCAGTGTGGTGCCAGGGCAAGGGCTCCTGGGCAGGTGAGGTCAAGGGGATGGGAGACAGGCAGCACAGACTGAAGGAAGTGCACCATCACATGCCGGTGGGAGTGCGGGGAGCAGTAGGTGGAGGGGCCGCGTGACTGTTATGGCCCACACACACGGAAAAGCCAAAAGTGAGCATTCTTCCACAGCTGAGACCGTTTAGCAGCAGCTCCATTGACGTGCTTGGAGTCGGGTCTCTGAAGCTTTTCTGCCCACTCAAGCAACACAAAAGCATGAAATGTGCCACCAAATGCTCCAGAAATTTTCATCCCTCAGGCACAGACTGCAAATTGAGGTATGTTTTAGGGGACAGCAGATCAATTGCTGACTGGGCAAGTTGTACAATCCCCTTGTGAAAGGTGGCCATGGCACAGTCACTGGTGGAGGCACTCATGGTCCCTTACAACATCTTTATTACGCTTTGGACCAGTCTCCCCCATGGTTCAAGCTAACAGTGCAGCCTTGCAGTGTGGGTTAGGAGAATGTCTGTGCCTGAGCTGAGAGCACAGCATGCAGTCCAATGGTCAAAGTTGCTGCCAATTGGTCAGGTGGAGTGGGACGGAGGTGGGTGGGGTTTCAGACAGCCATGAAGCGCACTAAACTCTGGTCATCCAAGTGGTGGCCAGCACACCCTTGCATGCATGAAGGGGCCTTCAGATTTAATCAAGAGATGTCCTTAGGAAACATATACATATCACTCTCTCTGATCCTGCAGGAGGAGGACATCAGGATCATGGAGCCTGGTGGTTTAGTGCTATGTCTCATGGCTTACAGGGAGCAGAGAAGAAAAAGAAGAGATTAGCAGAGGCACCTGGGCTCGCCAATGGGAGGAGCACCTCCCTCATGATGAATTGGCCCCAGGACCTGCTGTGCACGCAGCTAAACATTCACAGCGAGCTGTTACTCATAGGTTCTTCACTTGACTTAGGGTCTATTGAGGGCGCCTGTCATTCCTGCACATGAGTGAGAACCAGTGTCATTGAAGACTGCGCATGTCCAGGGAACTAATCGGCCACATCTGCCACCTGCTGCAGGATTTGGCGCCATAGGGACATGGAGAGCATCCACTGTCAGTGGCCATGAAAGTGACCGTGTCGCTAAATTTTTATGCCATGTTTACTTCCAGGGCTCCACAGGTGATCAGTGTGGGATCTCGCAAGCTCCATGCACAAGTTTATCCGGGAGGCCATGGACGCCATCTTCGCAAAGGCAAAGAACTTTGTACATTCGGCCCAGAATCAGGTAAGACAGGAAGCAAGAGCACTGGGATTTGTGCAGATCTCTGGTTTTTCACAGCTGCAGGATGCAATTGACTGCACTCATGTGGCACTTAGATCTCCATGGCAACAAGCAGTCAACTATGTCAACCATAAGAGCTTCCACTTGCTGAATATACAGCTGGTTGCAACAACCACAGATGCATCCTAAAGATCTGCAAATGATTCCCACGACTCCTACAACCTCAGCAGGTCCCAGATCCTTTACACCTTCCAGAGTCCACAGAGGCTGCAGGCCTGGTTCCTCAGGAACAAAGGCTACCCACAGAGGCCGTGACTGATGATGTCCATGCGGTGGCCTCAGACTGCAGCAGAGTGACGGTATAATGAGGCTCATGCCGTGACCCGGAGTTTGGTGGAGCAAGCTATTGGCATTTTGAAAACGAGGTTCCGGTGCCTCGACAGGTCCAGTGGAGCACTGCAATCCAGTCCCCAGAGGGTGTCGCGCATCATCATCGCTTGCTGCATGCTTCACAACCTGGCGCTGCAACAGTGGGAGGACCTGGCTGAGGAGGAGATGGAAGAGCTGCATGTCTCCTCTGATGAGGAGGACGTTGAAGGTGATGATGTTGATGGGCTTCTTAAGGCGAGTGTTCCAGCAATGAGGCCATCGCACTGGCCAGGTGAGGCAGATGAGCTCGGGACGCCCTCATAGCCGCAAGATTCGTGGAGGATGATGACGAGATGCAGTGAGGACAGTCCTAACATCCTCACATGTTTGACTCCTATGTGGCTGATGGCAGCATACATACCCTCAGTGCTCAGGCTCATGTTATAGAGAGGCAGCGGAGGCCCAATTAGTCGCAAGGTTCCAGGAGGGTGATGAAATCATGCAGTGAGGACACTCCATAGATCTTCACATAACCTCTGAGAATGTTTGACTCCGGTCTGGCTGAGGGCAGCTCACTTGCCTTGTGTAATATCATGGAGAGGCAGCCATGAAATTTTAAATGCACCTGATCATTTGTCCACCTTCAGCACCCGAGCCCTTCAGGAGCACAGTGTCACTGGTCACAGATGCTGAAGAGATGGGAGTCATCGCCACCTTAAAGGTGCTGGGAGCACACAGAGAGAATGGGGGAACGCTGTGACACCATCCCGCAACATTCTGGCAGCAATGACCAGCACTATTGAGGTGCAGGTATCAGTAATGTTTCCAGGGAGTGTGAAGCCAGACCATCACTTTGGTGTGAAGGCTGCTCAAAGCAAAGGGAAGAGGCCCTGGACTGAGACACCTGCCTTTATCCTGTGCAGAAAAGTTTCACATCTGAGTGACACGAGCACTGTTCATCAGAACAAGGAGCCATAGGTAGGGACACATCCTTGGGAGTTTATTTACAATAGTGAACCTTATGTACAAATGATTAACACCCATGCCCAGGCTGTGCAACTATATCTTCTTAACCTTCCTAAACTTGCTGCTACGTCTTGCTGCTCCCTGGACATCCACAGTGGGGGTGGAAGCAGCCTGCTGACTTAAACGCCCTGTCTGTGATGACCTTGGCGCCGTCCTTCAGAGGCCTGGAGGGCTCCGGCCTGTTTTGAGTATCCTGCTGTGGACCAGGTGCACCATCCCTGGCCTGTGGGGCTGGGAATGATGGTGTCATAGGAGGAGGGGATTTAGATCGGCCGGCATCCCCGGAGTCACCTGGGTGAATAGCCTGGGTTTGTGCACCTGCTGACCCTTCTCCCTATGGGTGCCCGAGGGCCCCTGGCTGATTCCTCAAGGAGAAGGGGTAGCTGGAGTGAGATGGAGCTGCCCCGCACCCTTCTCACATTGACAGTGCTGGAGGCCAACTATGGCGTCAGCGATGGAGCTGAGCCCATGCAGCAGTGCAGGAGCGATGTCCTGGATCTAGGTCTCCATGGCAGTCACCATCCTGCTAGTGTTGACCTTGGTGCTATCACGTTAGAGTGAAAGAAGACAGATTCCTCCATCATCCCTTGCAATCTGAGCAGTGCACCAGATATCCCTTCCTCATGTTCCTGTGATTGTCTTTGCAGCTCCACCAACTGACTGAAGACTGAGGCCAGAGACTCATCGTCTGACTTGGCTACTCCTTGCCTCCGGCAGTCCCCCGAGTGCTGGCGACTAAGGATATCCCTGCCTCAGCCTGCTGTGGAACGGATTGTGCTGTACTCACCAGGCTGTGATCCCGAAGCTGCTCTACATTTAAGCCCCACTAAGGTATGTGCCGCTGCACTGCTGGGGGGTGTGGCTGAGAGCTGTGATGGGTCTTCAATGGTGCTGCCCTCAGGATCCTCACCCAAGGTACTCTCGGCGCTGGGGTTGGGGTCAAGGTTGCCTGAGGGCAATATGTCAGATGTGCCTAGGACAGAAAGTGGAGATTATTAGTGCTTGGTAGCCACACTGAACAGAGAACAGTGGATTCGGAGTAGCTCTGAGAGAGGGACAATATGGTGCAAGATCCTCACGTGGGTGTTTGCTGTTGAACTCACTATTGCCATAGGAACGGTTCACATCCACTCCAGCCAGCTCCAATGTGTGACTCACGAACGGAGTGAGGACCTTGATGTCTGACACTCCACCCCTGGTCTGGGACCCCTCCCATTGATCGTGCGCGATCTTGTCGTGCATAAACACAGATAGAGAGAGTGTGAGCAAGGCACATGCCAGGCCAAATGAGAAGGATGCCAGGCATGTGTGTGTGCTGAGTGGAGCCAAGGATGGGATAAGGAGATGATCTCCAGAGGAGATGAGTCCAGATGGAGATGTGAGGGTGTGTGTGAGAGAGAGAGTGGTCCCTTGAGCTGGCAGTGAGTGAGATGCCAGTGAATGTGTGATGGGCTTGTGAGTGTGTGAGTTTAGAGTGATAATGTGGTTGACTTTCTGTGGTGGCACGGATGAGACATTCATTCTCTTTCTGCACTGGATGGCTGACCTCATGTGTGTAGCATTGACACTGACCATCCCTGCCAGCACCTCCCACATTGGTGAGATTGATGGGCCTCCTGCGGCCAGAGCGGGGGTAGAGGACATCACGACGGGCTTCCATGGCACCAAGAAGGTGTCCCAGGGATGCCTCATTGAATTGGGGTACTGTGCTCTCCCAGTCTTTTGGGGCCATGTCTTCACCGGAGCAGCCCTGAGCAACAAGCATTGAGAAGTGTGACTACATTATTTATAAATCGGGAAGGGGGTGATATGGCACGAAAATCCACCATTGCAGCCAGATGTTTTATCATGTCCGCTATCGCAAATCTGGGACAATTCCACCTGTAGTCTCAGTAATGGTGACCATGAAGCTATCTTCGATTGTTGTAAAAACCAATCTGGTTCACTAATGTCCTTTAGTCCTCCAACCAGTGATAGTAAGGTAGGGGATGGTATCAAGCAGGAAATTAGGGACGCATGTAACAAAGGTGCTACAGTAATCATGGATGACTTTAGTCTACATATAGACTGGGCAAAAAAAAAACGAGCACTAATATTGTAGTGGATGAATTCCTGGAGTGTGTATGAGAAGGGTTTTTTAGACCAGTATGTCAAGGAACCAACTAGGGAACCGGCTATCCTAGATTTGGTATTGTGCAATGAGAAGGGGTTAATTAATAATCTTGTTGTGTGGGGTCCTTTAGGGAACAGTGACCATAACATGATGAATTCTTCTTTAGATTGGAAAGTGAAGTAGTCTGGAGGAAGACACAAATAACTTCGCAGAAATACTACGGAATTGAGGGTCTAGTGAGAAGGAGGAATTGCAGGAAATTAGTATTACTAAACATCACTGGAGAAATTAATGGAACAGAAAGCTAATAAATCCCCAGGGCCTGATAATCTATATCCCAGGGTACTAAAGTAGGTGGCCATGGAACTAATGGATGCGTTGGTTGTCGCCTTCCAAAATCCTGCAGATTCTGGAACAGTCCCGGCAGATTAGAGGGTGGCAAATGTAACTCCAGTATTTAAAAAAGGAGGGAGGGAAAAAGAGGGAATGACAGACTGATTAGCCTAACTTCAATGGTAGGGAAAATGCTAGAGTCTATTATGAAGGATGTGATAACTGTACACTTAGAAAATATTAACAATATTAAACAAAGTCAACATGGATTTACGAAAGGGAAATCATGTTTGACAAACCTACTGGAATTTTTCAAGGACATAACTTGCAGAATAGATAAGGGAGAACCAGTGGATGTAGTATATTTGGATTTTCAGAAAGCTTTTGATAATGTCCCACATAAGGGGTCTGTGTGTAAAATTAAAGCACATGGGATTGGGGGTAATATATTGGCATATATTGACAATTGGTTATCAGGCAGGAAACAGAGAGTAGGAATAAATGGGTCTTCTTTGGGATGGCAGGTGGTGACTAGTGCGGTACCACAGGGATCAGTGCTTTGGCCCCAGCTTTTCACAATATATATCAATGATTTGGATGAGGGAACCAAAGGTAATATTTCCAAGTTTGCTGACAACACAAAACTAGGTGGGAGTGATGAGTGGTGAGTGGTGAGGAGGTTGTTAAGAGGCTTCAAGGTGATTTAGATAAGTTGAATGAGTGGGCAAATACATGGCAGATGCAGTATAACCTGAATAGTGTGAAGTTATCCACTTTGATAGAAAAAACAGAATGGCAGAGTATTATTTAAATGGTGATAGATTGGGAAATGTTGTTGTAAAAGGGGGTCTGGGTGTCCTTGTACACCAATTACTGAAAGCAAGCATGCAGGTGCAGCAAGCAGTTAAGAAGGCAAATGTTATGTTGGCCTCCATTGAGAGATGACTTGAGTACAGGAGCAAAGATGTCCTACTGCAGCTATACAGGGCATTGGTAAGATCACATCTGGAGTATTATGTCCAGTTTTAGTCTCCTTACATAAGAAAGGATATACTGGCTTTAGAGAGAGTGCAGCGAAGGTTCACTAGACTGATTCCTGGAATGGCAGGATTGTCATATGAGGAGTGATTGGTTCAAGTAGGCCTGTTTTCACTGGAGCTTAGAGGATTGAAAGGGGATCTCAATTAAACATATAAAATTCTGACAGGGATGGACAGACTGGCTGGGCAGTGGAGGGAGGTGGGGGCGGCGGGGGGTGGGGGGTGGTGCGGTGTCTAGAACAAGGGATCACAGTCTCAGGATACGGGGCAGGCCATTTAGGACTGAGATGAGGAGAAACTCCTTCACTCACAGGATGGTGAACCTGTGGAATTCTCTACCACAGAAGGTTGTAGAGGCCAAGTCACTGAATATATTTAAGAAAGAAGTAAATAGATTTCTCGATTCTAAAGGCATCAAGGGGTATGGGGAGAGAGCAGGATTATGGCGGTGAGATAGAGGATCAGCCATGATCATATTAAATGGCAGAGCAGGCTCGAAGGGCCAATTACCTATCCCTGCTTCTATTTCTATGTTCCTATGTTTAGGGATGGAAATCTGCCATTGTTACCTAGTCCGGCCTACATGTGACCCCAGACCCATAGCAATGAGGTGGATTCTTAACTGCCCTCTGAAATGGCAAAGCAAAGTGAAATGAAAGTCACTGTAGTCCCGGAAGCTGCTCCCTCATGAGAGTGGGACAACCGGTGGTGAGTTTATCCTGAGGGTCACCACACCTCAGGCCAGTTGCAAGGTTGAGAAGGATGACTTCAGCTGCTATGGGAATTGAACCCACACTGTTGGCATCACTCTGCATCACAAAACAGCTGTTCAACCAACTGGGCTAACCAAACCCCAACAGACTCAGAAGCTACTCAGTTCAATGGCAATTATGGATGGGCAGCAAATGCTGGCCTTGACAGTGATGCCCACATCATGTGAAAGAATAATTTTTAAAAACTGCCCAGTGCAGCACCAGCACACTTACATTTTGGAAAAATTTGTTTATTCTGATATATTTGTAAAATGCTGCAATCAATCAGCATCTGTTAAGAAGAAAGAAGTCAAATCTTCAGGTACTGAACTCTTGCCATTCTTGGGTGTTGCATTGTCTGGTAAAAACATATCATGTGGATCGGAAAGGTAAAATTTCCCTGACTCTACATATGGATAGTGAAAGGTAACATATCCCTGACTCTCTATGTGGTTAGGGAAAGGTGACATTTCTCTGACTTACCATGTGGACAGGGAAAGGAGACATTTCTCTGAGACTCCATGTGGATAGGGAAGGTGACATTTCCCTGACTCTCCTTGTGGATAGGGAAAGGTGACATTACTCTGGCTCTCCAGGTGGATAGGGAAAGGTAACATTTCCATGACACTCCTTGTGGATAGGGAAATGTGACATTACTCTGACGCTCCTTGTGGATAGGGAAAGGTAACATTTCCCCGGCTCTCCATGTGGATAGGGAAGGTGACATTTCCCAGTCTATGCGGATAGGGAAAAGTGACATTTCTCTGACTATCCTTGTGGATAGGAAAAGGTAACATTTCCCCGGCTCTCCATGTAGATAGGGAAAGGTGACATTTCGCTGGGTCTCCATGTGGACAGGGAATGGTGATATTTCTTTGGCTCTGCATGTGGATAGGGAAAGGTGATATTTCTCTGACTCTCCTTGTGGATAGGGAAAGGTGACATTTCGCTGGGTCTCCATGTGGATAGGGAAAGGTGATATTTCTCTGGATTTCCATGTGGATAGGGAAGGTGATATTTCTCTGGCTCTCCATGCGGAGAGGAAAGGATATTTCTCAGGCTCCCCATGTGGATAGGGAAAGGTAACATTTCCCCGACTCTCACTGTGGATAGGGAAAGGTGACATTTCTCTGACTCTCCATGTGGACAGGAAAAGTTGACATTTCTCTGAGACTCGATGTGGATAGGGAAAGGTGACATTTCCCTGGCACTCCATGTGGATAGGGAACGTGATATTTCTCTGGCTCTACATGTGGATAGGGAAAGGTAAAATTTCCCTGACGCTCCATGCGGATAGGGAAAGGTGACATTACCATGACCCTCCATGTGGATAGGGAACGTGATATTTCTCTGATTCTCCATGTGGATACTAAAAGCTGTCATTTCTCTGACTCTACATGTGGATAGGGAAAAGTAACATTTCCCTGGCTCTCCATGCGGATAGGGAAAGGTGACATTACCATGACCCTCCATGTGGATAGGGAACGTGATATTTCTCTGATTCTCCATGTGGATACTAAAAGCTGTCATTTCTCTGACTCTACATGTGGATAGGGAAAAGTAACATTTCTCTGGCTCTCCATGCGGATAGGGAAGGTGACATTTCCCAGTCTCTCTATGCGGATAGGGAAAAGTGACATTTCTCTGACTCTACATGTGGATAGGGAAAGGTGATATTTCTCTGGCTCTCCATGTGGATAGGGAAAGGTCATATTTCTCTAGCTCTCCATTTGGATAGGGAAGGTGATAATTCTTAGGCTCTCCAAGTGGATAGGGAAAGCTGACATTTCCCTGACTCTCCATGTGGATAGGGAACATCAGATTTCTCTGAATTGACATGAGGATAGGGAAAGCTGACATTTCTCTGACTCTCCTTGTGGATAGAGAAAGGTGATATTTCTTTGACGCTCCTTGTGGATAGGGGAAGGTGACATTTCTCTGACTCTCCTTGTGGATAGGGAATGTGATATTTCTCTGACGCTACATGTGGATAGGAAACGTGATATTTCTCTGACTCTACATGTGGATAGGGAAAAGTAACATTTCCCTGACTCTCCATGCAGATGGGGAAAGGTGACATTTCCCTGAGACTCCACGTGGATAGGGAAGGTGACATTTCCCTGACACTCCTTGTGGATAGGGAAAGGTGACATTTCCCTGACTCTCCTTGTGGATAGGGAAAGGTGACATTTCCCTGGCTCTCCATGTGGATAGGGAAAGGTGATATTTCCCTGACTCTCCTTGTGGATAGGGAAAGGTGACATTTCCCTGGCTCTCCATGTGGATAGGGAAAGGTGATATTTCTCTGACACTCCTTGTGGATAGGGAAAGGTGACATTTCCCTGACTCTCCTTGTGGATAGGGAAAGGTGACATTTCCCTGGCTCTCCATGTGGATAGGGAAAGGTGACATTTCTCTGAGACTCCATGTGGATAGGGAAAGGTAACATTTCCAGGACACTCAATGTGGATAGGGAACGTGATATTTCTCTGCCTCTACATGTGGATAGGGAAAGGTAACATTTCTCTGACCTCCATGCAGATATGGAAAGGTGACATTTCCAAGACCCTCCATGTGGATACAGAACGTGACATTTCTCTGACTCTCCATGTGGATAGGGAAAGGTAACATTTTTCTGAGACTCCATGTGGATAGGGAAGGTGACATTTCGCTGGGTCTCCATGTGGATAGGGAAAGGTGATATTTCTCTGGATTTCCATGTGGATAGGGAAGGTGATATTTCTCTGGCTCTCCATGCGGAAAGGAAAGGATATTTCTCAGGCTCCCCATGTGGATAGGGAAAGGTAACATTTCCCCGACTCTCACTGTGGTTAGGGAAAGGTGACATTTCTCTGAGACTCGATGTGGATAGGGAAAGGTGACATTTCCCTGGCACTCCATGTGGATAGGGAACGTGATATTTCTCTGGCTCTACATGTGGATAGGGAAAGGTAAAATTTCCCTGACGCTCCATGCGGATAGGGAAAGGTGACATTACCATGACACTCCATGTGGATAGGGAACGTGATATTTCTCTGATTCTCCATGTGGATACTAAAAGCTGTCATTTCTCTGACTCTACATGTGGATAGGGAAAAGTAACATTTCCCTGGCTCTCCATGCGGATAGGGAAGGTGACATTTCCCAGTCTCTCTATGCGGATAGGGAAAAGTGACATTTCTCTGACTCTACATGTGGATAGGGAAAGGCGATATTTCTCTGGCTCTCCATGTGGATAGGGAAAGGTCATATTTCTCTAGCTCTCCATTTGGATAGGGAAGGTGATAATTCTTAGGCTCTCCAAGTGGATAGGGAAAGCTGACATTTCCCTGACTCTCTATGTGGATAGGGATGGTAACATTTCCCTGGCTCTCCATGTGGATAGGGAACATCAGATTTCTCTGAATTGACATGAGGATAGGGAAAGCTGACATTTCTCTGACTCTCCTTGTGGATAGGGAAAGGTGACATTTCTCAGACTCTCCTTGTGGATAGAGAAATGTGATATTTCTTTGACGCTCCTTGTGGATAGGGGAAGGTGACATTTCTCTGACTCTCCTTGTGGATAGGGAACGTGATATTTCTCTGACGCTACATGTGGATAGGAAACGTGATATTTCTCTGACTCTAGATGTGGATAGGGAAACGTAACATTTCCCTGACTCTCCATGCAGATGGGGAAAGGTGACATTTCCATGACCCTCCATGTGGATAGGGAAAGGTAACATTTCTCTGGCTCTCCATGCGGATAGGGAAAGGTGATATTTCTCTGACACTCCTTGTGGATAGGGAAAGGTGACATTTCCCTGACTCTCCTTGTGGATAGGGAAAGGTGACATTTCCCTGGCTCTCCATGTGGATAGGGAAAGGTGATATTTCACTGACACTCCTTGTGGATAGGGAAAGGTGACATTTCTCTGAGACTCCATGTGGATAGGGAAAGGTAACATTTCCATGACACTCAATGTGGATAGGGAACGTGATATTTCTCTGCCTCTACATGTGGATAGGGAAAGGTAACATTTCTCTGACCTCCATGCAGATATGGAAAGGTGACATTTCCAAGACGCTCCATGTGGATACAGAACGTGACATTTCTCTGACTCTCCATGTGGATAGGGAAAGGTAACATTTCTCTGAGACTCCATGTGGATAGGGAAAGGTAACATTTCTCTGAGACTCCATGTGGATAGGGAAGGTGACATTACCCTGACACTCCTTGTGGATAGGGAAAGGTGACATTTCCCTGACACTCCTTGTGGATAGGGAAAGGTGACATTTCTCTGACTCTCTATGTGGATAGGGAAAGGTGACATTTCCCTGACACTCCTTGTGGATAGGGAAAGGTGACATTTCCCTGACACTCCTTGTGGATAGGGAAAGGTGACATTTCTCTGACTCTCTATGTGGATAGGGAAAGGTGACATTACTCTGGCTCTCCATTTGGATAGGGAAAGGTAACATTTCCATGACACTCCATGTGGATAGGGAACGTGATATTTCTCTGACTCTACATGTGGATAGGGAAAAGTATCATTTCCCTGGCTCTCCATGCGGATAGGGAAGGTGACATTTCCCAGTCTCTCTATGTGGATAGGGAAAAGTGACATTTCTCTGACTCTACATGTGGATAGGGAAAGGTGATATTTCTCTGGCTCTGCATGTGGATAGGGAAAGGTGATATTTCTCTGGCTCTGCATGTGGATAGGGAAAGGTGATATTTCTCTAGCTCTCCATTTGGATAGGGAAGGTGATAATTCTTAGGCTCTCCAAGTGGATAGGGAAAGCTGACATTTCCCTGGCTCTCCATGTGGATAGGGAACATCAGATTTCTCTGAATTGACATGAGGATAGGGAAAGCTGACATTTCTCTGACTCCCCTTGTGGATAGGGAAAGGTGACATTTCTCTGACTCTCCTTGTGGATAGGGAATGTGATATTTCTCTGACGCTACATGTGGATAGGAAACGTGATATTTCTCTGACTCTACATGTGGATAGGGAAACGTAACATTTCCCTGACTCTCCATGCAGATAGGGAAAGGTGACATTTCCATGACCCTCCATGTGGATAGGGAAAGGTAACATATCTCTGACTCGCCATGTGGACAGGGAAAGGTGACATTTCTCTGACCTCCATGTGGATACAGAACGTGATATTTCTCTGACTCTCCATGTGGATAGGGAAAGGTAACATTTCTCTGAGACTCCATGTGGATAGGGAAGGTGACATTTCCCTGACACTCCTTGTGGATAGGGAAAGGTGACATTACTCTGGCTCTCCCTGTGGATAGGGAAAGGTAACATTTTCATGACACTCAATGTGGATAGGGAAAGGTGATATTTCTCTGCCTCTACATGTGGATAGGGAAAGGTAACATTTCTCTGACCTCCATGCAGATATGGAAAGGTGACATTTCCAAGACCCTCCATGTGGATACAGAACGTGATATTTCTCTGACTCTCCATGTGGATAGGGAAAGGTAACATTTCTCTGAGACTCCATGTGGATAGGGAAGGTGACATTTCCCTGACACTCCTTGTGGATAGGGAAAGGTGACATTACTCTGGCTCTCCCTGTGGATAGGGAAAGGTAACATTTCCATGACACTCAATGTGGATAGGGTACGTGATATTTCTCTGCCTCTACATGTGGATAGGGAAAGGTAACATTTCTCTGACCTCCATGCAGATATGGAAAGGTGACATTTCCAAGACCCTCCATGTGGATACAGAACGTGATATTTCTCTGACTCTCCATGTGGATAGGGAAAGGTAACATTTCTCTGAGACTCCATGTGGATAGGGAAGGTGACATTTCCCTGACACTCCTTGTCGATAGGGAAAGGTGACATTACTCTGGCTCACCATTTGGATAGGGAAAGGTAACATTTCCATGACACTCCATGTGGATAGAGAACGTGATATTTCTCTGTCTCTACATGTGGATAGGGAAAGGTAACATTTCATTGACGATCCTTGCGGATTGGGAAGGGTGACATTTCCATGACCCTCCATGTGGATAGGGAACGTGATATTTTTCTGACTCTCCATGTGGATACGGAAAGGTGACATTTCTCTGACTCTACATGTGGATAGGGAAAAGTGACATTTCTCTGACTCTACATGTGGATAGGGAAAGGGGACATTTCCCTGACACTCTATGCAGATAGGGAATGGTTACATTTCTCTGACTCTCCTTGTGGATAGGGAAACGTGACATTTCGCTGGCTCTCCGTGTGGATAGGGAAAGGTGATATTTCTCTGGCTTCCCATGTGGATAGGGAAAGGTGATATTTCTCAGACTCTTCTTGTGGATAGGGAAAGGTGACATTTCCCTGGCTCTCCATGCGTATAGGGAAGGTGACATTTCCCAGTCTCTCTATGCGGATAGGGAAAAGTGACATTTCTCTGACTCTACATGTGGATAGGGAAAGGTGATATTTCTCTGGCTCTCCATGTGGATAGGGAAGGAGATATTTCTCTGGATCTCCATGTGGATAGGGAAGGTGATATTTTTCTGGCTCTCCATGTGGATAGGGAAAGGTGATATTTCTCTGGCTCTGCATGTGGATAGGGAAAGGTGATATTTCTCTGGCTCTCCTTGTGGATAGGGAAAGGTCATATTTCTCTAGCTCTCCATGTGGATAGGGAAGGTGATAATTCTTAGGCTCTCCAAGTGGATAGGGAAAGCTGACATTTCCCTGACTCTCTATGTGGATAGTGATGGTAACATTTCCCTGGCTGTGCATGTGGATAGGGAACATCAGATTTCTCTGAATTGACATGAGGATAGGGAAAGCTGACATTTCTCTGACTCTCCTTGTGGATAGGGAAAGGTGATATTTCTTTGACTCTCCTTGTGGATAGGGGAAGGTGACATTTCTCTGACTCTCCTTGTGGATAGGGAATGTGATATTTCTCTGACGCTACATGTGGATAGGAAATGTGATATTTTTCTGACTCTACATGTGGATAGGGAAACGTAACATTTCTCTGGCTCTCCATGCGGATAGGGAAAGGTGACATTTCTCTGACTCGCCATGTGGACAGGGAAAGGTGACATTTCCCTGACTCTCCTTGTGGATAGGGAAAGGTGACATTTCCATGACACTCAATGTGGATAGGGAACGTGATATTTCTCTGCCTCTACATGTGGATAGGGAAAGGTAACATTTCTCTGACCTCCATGCAGATATGGAAAGGTGACATTTCCAAGACCCTCCATGTGGATACAGAACGTGATATTTCTCTGACTCTCCATGTGGATAGGGAAAGGTAACATTTCTCTGAGACGCCATGTGGATTGGGAAGGTGACATTTCCCTGACACTCCTTGTCGATAGGGAAAGGTGACATTACTCTGGCTCTCCATGTGGGTAGGGAAGGTGACATTTCCCTGACACTACTTGTGGATAGGGAAAGGTGACATTACTCTGTCTCTCCATGTGGATAGGGAAAGGTAACATTTCCATGACACTCCATGTGGATAGGGAACGTGATATTTCTCTGTCTCTACATGTGGATAGGGAAAGGTAACATTTCATTGACGATCCTTGCAGATAGGGAAAGGTGACATTTCCATGACCCTCCATGTGGATAGGGAACGTGATATTTCTCTGACTCTCCATGTGGATACGGAAAGGTGACATTTCTCTGACTCTACATGTGGATAGGGAAAAGTGACATTTCCCTGAATCTCCATGTGGATAGGGAAAAGTGACATTTCTCTGACTCTACATGTGGATAGGGAAGGTGACATTTCCCGGACACTCTATGCTAATAGGGACTGGTTACATTTCTCTGACTCTCCTTGTGGATAGGGAAACGTGACATTTCGCTGGCTCTCCGTGTGGACAGGGAATGGTGATATTTCTTTGGCTCTGCATGTGGATAGGGAAAGGTGATATTTCTCTGCCTTCCCACGTGGATAGGGAAGGGGATATTTCTCTGGAGATCCATGTGGATAGGGAAAGGTGATATTTCTCTGACTCTCCATGTGGATAGGGAAAGGTGACATTTCGCTGGCTCTCCATGTGGATAGGGAAAGGTGATATTTCTCAGACTCTTCTTGTGGATAGGGAAAGGTGATATTTCTCTGGCTTCCCATGTGGATAGGGAAAGGTGATATTTCTCTGACTCTTCTTGTGGATAGGGAAAGGTAACATTTCCCCGACTCTCCATGTGGATAGGGAAAGGTGACATTTCTCTGACTCTCCATGTGGACAGGGGAAGGTGACATTTCTCTGAGATTCCATGTGGATAGGGAAAGGTGACATTTCCCTGGCACTCCATGAGGATAGGGAAGGTGACATTTTCCTGAATCTCCTTGTGAATAGGAAAATGTGACATTACTCTGGCTCTCCATGTGGATAGGGAAAGGTAACATTTCCATGACACTCCATGTGGATAGGGAACGTGATATTTCTCTGTCCCTACATGTGGATAGGGAAAGATAACATTTCCCTGACGCTCCATGCGGATAGGGAAAGGGGTCATTTCCATGACCCTCCATGTGGATAGGGAACGTGATATTTCTGTGACTCTCCATGTGGATACGGACAGGTGTCATTTCTCTGACTCTACATGTGGATAGGGAAAGGTGACATTTCTCTGACTCTCCTTGTGGATAGGGAAAGGTGACATTTCCCTGGCTCTCCATGCGGATAGGCAAAAGTGACATTTCTCTGATTCTACATGTGGATAGGGAGAGGTGATATTTATTTGGCTCTGCATGTGGATAGGGAAAGGAGATATTTCTCTGGATTTCCATGTGGATAGGGAAGGAGATATTTCTCTGGATCTCCATGTGGATAGGGAAAGGTGATATTTCTCCGGCTCTCCATGTGAATAGGGAAAGGTGACATTTCCCTGACTCTCCATGTGGATAGGGAGGGTGATATTTCTCTGGCTCCCCATGTGTATAGGGAAAGGTCATATTTCTCTGGCTCTCCATGTGGATAGGGAAGGTGATATTTCTCAGGCTCTCCAAGTGGATAGGGAAAGGTGACATTTCCCTGACTCTCTATTTGGATAGGGATGGTAACATTTCGCTGGCTCTCCATGTCGATAGGGAAAGTCATAATTCTCTGAATCGACATGAGTATAGGGAAAACTGACGTTACTCTGACTCTCCTTGTGGATAGGGAAAGTTGACATTTCTCTGACTCTCCTTGTGGGTAGGGAACGTGATATTTCTCTGACTCTACATGTGGATAGGGAATGTGATATTTCTCTGACTCTACATGTGGATAGGGAAGCGTAACATTTCCCTGACTTTCCATGCAGATAGGGAAAGGTGACATTTCCCTGACTCTCCATGTGGACAGGGAATGGTGATATTTCTTTGGCTCTGCATGTGGATAGGGAAAGGTGATATTTCTCTGGCTTTCCATGTGGATAGGGAAGGTGATATTTCTCTGGCTCTCCGTGCGGAGAGGAAAGGTGATATTTCTGTGGCTCCCCATGTGGATAGGGAAAGGTGATATTTCTCTGGCTCCCCATGTGGATAGGGAAAGGTGATATTTCTCTGACTCGTCTTGTGGATAGGGAAAGGTAACATTTCCCCGACTCTCCATGTGGATAGGGAAAGGTAACATTTCTCTGACTCTCGATGTGGACAGGTAATGGTGATATTTCTTTGGCTCTGCGTGTGGATAGGGAAAGGTGATATTTCTCTGCCTTTCCATGTGGATAGGGAAGGTGATATTTCTCTGGATATCAATGTGGATAGGGAAAGGTGATATTTCTCTGGCTATGCAAGTGGATATGAAATGTGATATTTCTCTAGCTCTCCGTGCGGAGAGGAAAGGTGACATTTCTCTGACTCTCCATCTGGACAGGGAAAGGTGACATTTCTCTGAGACTCCATGTGGATAGTGAAAGGGGACATTTCCCTGGCACTCCATGTGGATAGGGAAGGTGACATTTCCCTGAATCTCCTTGTGAATAGGGAAAGGTGACATTACTCTGGCTCTCCCTATGGATAGGGAAGGTGACATTTTCCTTACACTCCTTGTGGATAGGGAAATTAGACATTTCTCTGGCTCTCCATGTGGATAGGGAAAGGTGATATTCCTCTGGCTCCCCATATGGATAGGGAAAGGTGATATTTCTCTGACTCTCCATGCAGAGAGGAAAGGTAATATTTCTCTGGCTCCCCATGTGGGTAGGGAAAGGTGATATTTCTCTGACTCTTCTTGTGGATAGGGAAAGGTAACATTTCCCCGACTCTCCATGTGGATATGGAAAGGTGACATTTCTCTGAGACTCCATGTGGATAGGGAAGGTGACATTTCCCAGTCTCTCTATGCGGATAGAGAAAAGTGATATTTCTCTGACTTTACATGTGGATAGGGAAAGGTGACATTTCCCTGGCACTCCATGTGGATTGGGAAAGGTGACATTTGTCTGACTCTCCATGTGGACAGGGAAAGGTAACATTTCTCTGAGACTCCATGTGGATAGGGAAAGGTGACATTTCCCTGGCATTCCATGTGGATAGGGAAGGTGACATTTCCCTGAATCTCATTGTGGATAGGGAAAGGAGACATTACTCTGGCTCTCCATGTGGATAGGGAATGTGACATTTCCCTGACACACCTTGCGGATAGGGAAAGGTCACATTTCTCTGGCTCTACATGTGGATAGGGAAAGGTAACATTTCCCTGACGCTCCATGCGGATAGGGAAAGGTGACAATTCCATTACCCTCCATGTCAATAGGGAACGTGATATATCTCTGACTCTCCATGTGGATACGGACAGTTGTCATTTCTCTGACTCTACATGTGGATAGGGAAAGGTGACATTTGCCTGGCTCTCCATGCGGATAGGGAAGGTGACATTTCCCAGTCTCTCTATGCAGATAGGGAAAAGTGACATTTCTCTGACTCTACATGTGGATAGGGAGAGGTGATATTTCTTTGGATCTGCATGTGGATAGGGAAAGGAGATATTTCTCTGGATTTCCATGTGGATAGGGAAGGAGATATTTCTCTGGATCTCCATGTGGTAGGGAAAGGTGATATTTCTCTGGCTCTCCATGTGGATAGGGAAATGTGATATTTCTCTGGCTCTGCATGTGGATAGGGAAATGGGATATTTCTCTGGCTTTCCATATGGATAGGGAAGGTGATACTTCTCTGGCTCCCCATGTGTACAGGGAAAGGTGATATTTCTCTGGCTCTCAATGTGGATAGGGAAAGGTGATATTTCTCTGGCTCTCCATGTGGATAGGGAAGGTGATATTTCTCTGGCTCTCCAAGTGGATAGTGAATGCTGACATTTCCCTGACTCTCTATGTGGATAGTGATGGTAACATTTCCCTGGCTCTCCATGTGGATAAGGAACATCATATTTCTCTGAATCGACATGAGAATAGGGAAAGCTGACATTTCTCTGACTCTCCTTGTGGATAGGGAAAGTTGACATTTCTCAGACTCTCCTTGTGGATAGAGAAAGGTGATATTTCTTTGACTCTCCTTGTGGATAGGGGAAGGTGACATTTCTCTGACTCTCCTTGTGGATAGGGAACGTGATATTTCTCTGACGCTACATTTGGATAGGGAATGTGATATTTCTCTGACGCTACATTTGGATAGGGAATGTGATATTTCTCTGGCTCTCCATGCGGATAGTGAAGGTAATGTTTCCCAGGCTTTCGATGTGGATAGGGAAAGTTGACATTTCTCTGACTCTCCATGTGGATAGGGAAAGGTGACATTTTTCTGACTCTCCTTGTGGATAGGGAAAGGTAACATTTCCCTGGGTCTCCGTGTGAATAGGGAAGGTGACATTTCCCTGACACTCTATGTGATTAGGGAAAGGTGACATTTTTCTGAATCTCCTTGTGGATAGGGAAAGGTGATATTTCTCTGGCTCTGCATGTGGATAGGGAAAGGTGATATTTCTCTGGCTCTCCATGTTGATAGGGAAGGTGATATTTCTCTGACTCTACATGTGGATAGGGAAAGGTGACATTTCTCCGGCTCTCCATACGGATAGGGAAAGGTGACATTTCTCTGACTCTACATGTGGATAGGGAAAGGTGACATTTCACTGACTCTCCATGCGGATAGGGAATGGTTACATTTCTCTGGCACTCCATTTGGATATGGAACGTGATATTTCTCCGAATCTACATGTGGATAGGGAAGGAGTTATTTCCCTGACTCTCATTGTGGATAGGGAAAGGTGATATTTCTCTCGCTCTCCATGTTGTTAGGGAAAGCTAACATTTCTTTGGCTCTCCACGTGGATAGGGAAGGTAACATTTCCCTGGCTCTCCTTGTGGATAGGGAAAAGTGACATTTCTCTGGCTCTCCATGTGGATAGTGAAGGTAATGTTTCCCAGGCTTTTGATGTGGATAGGGAGAGGTGACATTTCCCTGAGTCTCCATGTGGATAGGGAAAGGTGACATTTCTCTGGCTCTCTATGCGGAGAGAGAAAGGTGACATTTCTCTGACTCTCCATGTGGATAGGGAAAGGTGACATTTCTCTGACTCTGCTTGTGGATAGAGAAAGGTGATATTTCTTTTACTCTCCTTGAGGATAGTTAATGGTGACATTTCTCTGACTCTCCTTGTGGATAGCAAACGTGATATTTCTCTGACGCTACATGTGGATAGGGAAACGTAACATTTCCCTGACTCTCCATGCAGATAGGGAAAGGTGACATTTCCATGACCCTCCATGTGGATAGGGAAAGGTGACATTTTTCTGACTCTCCTTGTGGATAGGGAAAGGTAACATTTCCCTGGCTCTCCGTGTGAATAGGGAAGGTGACATTTCCCTGACACTCTATGCGGATAGGGAAAGGTGACATTTCTCTGAATCTCCTTGTGGCTAGGGAAAGGTGATACTTCTCTGGCTCTGCATGTGGATACGGAAAGGTGATATTTCTGTGGCTCTCCATGTTGATAGGGAACGTGATATTTCTCTGACTCTACATGTGGATAGGGAAACGTAACATTTCCCAGTCTCTCTATGCGGATAGGGAAAAGTGACATTTCTCTGACTCTACATGTGGATAGGGAGAGGTGATATTTCTTTGGATCTGCATGTGGATAGGGAAAGGAGATATTTCTCTGGATTTCCATGTGGATAGGGAAGGAGATATTTCTCTGGATCTCCATGTGGTAGGGAAAGGTGATATTTCTCTGGCTCTCAATGTGGATAGGGAAATGTGATATTTCTCTGGCTCTGCATGTGGATAGGGAAATGGGATATTTCTCTGGCTCTCCATATGGATAGGGAAGGTGATATTTCTCTGGATCCCCATGTGTACAGGGAAAGGTGATATTTCTCTGGCTCTCAATGTGGATAGGGAAAGGTGATATTTCTCTGGCTCTCCATGTGGATAGGGAAGGTGATATTTCTCTGGCTCTCCAAGTGGATAGTGAATGCTGACATCTCACTGACTCTCTATGTTGATAGGGATGGTAACATTTCCCTGGCTCTCCATGTGGATAAGGAACATCATATTTCTCTGAATCGACATGAGAATAGGGAAAGCTGACATTTCTCTGACTCTCCTTGTGGATAGGGAAAGTTGACATTTCTCAGACTCTCCTTGTGGATAGAGAAAGGTGATATTTCTTTGACTCTCCTTGTGGATAGGGGAAGGTGACATTTCTCTGACTCTCCTTGTGGATAGGGAACGTGATATTTCTCTGACTCTCGATGTGGATAGGGAAAGGTGACATTTTTCTGACTCTCCTTGTGGATAGGGAAAGGTAACATTTCCCTGGGTCTCCGTGTGAATAGGGAAGGTGACATTTCCCTGACACTCTATGCGATTAGGGAAAGGTGACATTTTTCTGAATCTCCTTGTGGATAGGGAAAGGTGATATTTCTCTGGCTCTGCATGTGGATAGGGAAAGGTGATATTTCTCTGGCTCTCCATGTTGATAGGGAAGGTGATATTTCTCTGACTCTACATGTGGATAGGGAAAGGTGACATTTCACTGACTCTCCATGCGGATAGGGAATGGTTACATTTCTCTGGCACTCCATTTGGATATGGAACGTGATATTTCTCCGAATCTACATGTGGATAGGGAAGGAGTTATTTCCCTGACTCTCCATGTGGATAGGGAAAGGTGATATTTCTCTCGCTCTCCATGTTGTTAGGGAAAGCTAACATTTCTTTGGCTCTCCACGTGGATAGGGAAGGTAACATTTCCCTGGCTCTCCTTGTGGATAGGGAAAAGTGACATTTCTCTGGCTCTCCATGTGGATAGTGAAGGTAATGTTTCCCAGGCTTTCGATGTGGATAGGGAGAGGTGACATTTCTCTGACTCTCCATGTGCACAGGGAAAGGTGACATTACCATGACCCTCCGTGTGGATAGGGAACGTGATATTTCTCTGATTCTCCATATGGATACGGAAAGCTGTCATTTCTCTGACTCTACATGTGGATAGGGAAAGGTGACATTTCACTGACTCTCCTTGTGGATAGGGAAAAGTAACATTTCCCTGGCTCTCCATGCGGATAGGGAAGGTGACATTTCCCAGTCTCTCTATGCGGATAGGGAAAAGTGACATTTCTCTGACTCTCCATGCAGATAGGGAAAGGTGACATTTCTCTGGCTCTGCATGTGGATAAGGAAAGGTGATATTTCTCTGGCTCTCCATGTGGATAGGGAAAGGTCATATTTCTCTAGCTCTCCATTTGGATAGGGAAGGTGATAATTCTTAGGCTCTCCAAGTGGATAGGGAAAGCTGACATTTCCCTGGCTCTCCATGTGGATAGGGAACATCAGATTTCTCTGAATTGACTTGAGGATAGGGAAAGCTGACATTTCTCTGACTCTCCTTGTGGATAGGGAAAGGTGACATTTCTCAGACTCTCCTTGTGGATAGAGAAAGGTGATATTTCTTTGACTCTCCTTGTGGATAGGGGAAGGTGACATTTCTCTGACTCTCCTTGTGGATAGGGAATGTGATATTTCTCTGACGCTACATGTGGATAGGAAACGTGATATTTCTCTGACTCTACATGTGGATAGGGAAACGTAACATTTCCCTGACTCTCCATGCAGATGGGGAAAGGTGACATTTCCATGACCCTCCATGTGGATAGGGAAAGGTGACATTTCCCTGACTCTCCTTTTGAATAGGGAAAGGTGACATTACTCTGGCTCTCCATGTGGATAGGGAAAGGTAACATTTCCATGACACTCAATGTGGATAGGGAACGTGATATTTCTCTGCCTCTACATGTGGATAGGGAAAGGTGACATTTCTCTGACCTCCATGCAGATATGGAAAGGTGACATTTCCAAGACGCTCCATGTGGATACAGAACGTGACATTTCTCTGACTCTCCTTGTGGATAGGGAAAGGTAACATTTCTCTGGCTCTCCATGTGGGTAGGGAAGGTGACATTTCCCTGACACTCCTTGTGGATAGGGAAAGGTGACATTTCTCTGACTCTCTATGTGGATAGGGAAAGGTGACATTACTCTGGCTCTCCATTTGGATAGGGAAAGGTAACATTTCCATGACACTCCATGTGGATAGGGACCGTGATATTTCTCTGTCTCTACATGTGGATACGGAAAGCTGTCATTTCTCTGACTCTACATGTGGATAGGGAAAGGTGACATTTCACTGACTCTCCTTGTGGATAGGGAAGGTGACATTTCCCAGTCTCTCTATGCGGATAGGGAAAAGTGACATTTCTCTGACTCTACATGTGGATAGGGAAAGCTGACATTTCCCTGACTCTCTATGTGGATAGGGATGGTAACATTTCCCTGGCTCTCCATGTGGATAGGGAACATCAGATTTCTCTGAATTGACATGAGGATAGGGAAAGCTGACATTTCTCTGACTCCCCTTGTGGATAGGGAAAGGTGATATTTCTTTGACTCTCCTTGTGGATAGGGGAAGGTGACATTTCTCTGACTCTCCTTGTGGATAGGGAATGTGATATTTCTCTGACGCTACATGTGGATAGGAAACGTGATATTTCTCTGACTCTACATGTGGATAGGGAAACGTAACATTTCCCTGACTCTCCATGCAGATGGGGAAAGGTGACATTTCCATGACCCTCCATGTGGATAGGGAAAGGTAACATTTCTCTGGCTCTCCATGCGGATAGGGAAAGGTGACATTTCTCTGACTCGCCATGTGGACAGGGAAAGGTGACATTTCTCTGCCTCTCCATGTGGATAGGGAAAGGTAACATTTCCATGACACTCAATGTGGATAGGGAACGTGATATTTCTCTGACTCTACATTTGGATAGGGAAAGGTAACATTTCTCTGACTTCCATGCAGATATGGAAAGGTGACATTTCCAAGACCCTCCACGTGGATACAGAACGTGATATTTCTCTGACTCTCCATGTGGATAGGGAAAGGTAACATTTCTCTGACTCTCCATGTGGATAGGCAAAGGTAACATTTCTCTGAGACTCCATGTGGATAGGGAAAGGAAACATTTCTCTGAGACTCCATGTGGATAGGGAAGGTGACATTTCCCTGACACTCCTTGTGGATAGGGAAAGGTGACATTACTCTGGCTCTCCATGTGGATAGGGAAAGGTAACATTTCCATGACACTCAATGTGGATAGGGAACGTGATATTTCTCTGCCTCTACATGTGGATAGGGAAAGGTAACATTTCTCTGACCTCCATGCAGATATGGAAAGGTGACATTTCCAAAACCCTCCATGTGGATACAGAACGTGATATTTCTCTGACTCTCCATGTGGATAGGGAAAGGTAACATTTCTCTGAGACGCCATGTGGATAGGGAAGGTGACATTTCCCTGACACTCCTTGTCGATAGGGAAAGGTGACATTACTCTGGCTCTCCATGTGGGTAGGGAAGGTGACATTTCCCTGACACTCCTTGTGGATAGGGAAAGGTGACATTACTCTGGCTCTCCACTTGGATAGGGAAAGGTAACATTTCCATGACCCTCCATGTGGATAGGGAACGTGATATTTCTCTGACTCTCCATGTGGATATGGAAAGGTGACATTTCCCTGACTCTCCATGTGGATAGGGAAAAGTGACATTTCTCTGACTCTACATGTGGATAGGGAAGGTGACATTTCCCTGACACTCAATGCGGATAGGGAATGGTTACATTTCTCTGACTCTCCTTGTGGATTGGGAAACGTGACATTTCGCTGGCTCTCCATGTGGACAGGGAATGGTGATATTTCTTTGGCTCTGCATGTGGATAGGGAAAGGTGATATTTCTCTGCCTTCCCACGTGGATAGGGAAGGGGATATTTCTCTGGAGATCCATGTGGATAGGGAAAGGTGATATTTCTCTGACTCTCCATGTGGATAGGGAAAGGTGACATTTCTCTGCCTCTCCATGTGGATAGGGAAAGGTAACATTTCCATGACACTCAATGTGGATAGGGAACGTGATATTTCTCTGCCTCTACATGTGGATAGTGAAAGGTAACATTTCTCTGAACTCCATGCAGATATGGAAAGGTGACATTTCCAAGACCCTCCATGTGGATACAGAACGTGATATTTCTCTGACTCTCCATGTGGATAGGGAAAGGTAACATTTCTCTGAGACTCCATGTGGATAGGGAAGGTGACATTACTCTGGCTCTCCATTTGGATAGGGAAGGTGACATTTCCCTGACACTCCTTGTGGATAGGGAAAGGTGACATTACTCTGGCTCTCCATGTGGATAGGGAAAGGTAACATTTCCATGACACTCAATGTGGATAGGGAACGTGATATTTCTCTGCCTCTACATGTGGATAGGGAAAGGTGACATTTCTCTGACCTCCATGCAGATATGGAAAGGTGACATTTCCAAGACGCTCCATGTGGATACAGAACGTGACATTTCTCTGACTCTCCTTGTGGATAGGGAAAGGTAACATTTCTCTGGCTCTCCATGTGGGTAGGGAAGGTGACATTTCCCTGACACTCCTTGTGGATAGGGAAAGGTGACATTTCTCTGACTCTCTATGTGGATAGGGAAAGGTGACATTACTCTGGCTCTCCATTTGGATAGGGAAAGGTAACATTTCCATGACACTCCATGTGGATAGGGACCGTGATATTTCTCTGTCTCTACATGTGGATACGGAAAGCTGTCATTTCTCTGACTCTACATGTGGATAGGGAAAGGTGACATTTCACTGACTCTCCTTGTGGATAGGGAAGGTGACATTTCCCAGTCTCTCTATGCGGATAGGGAAAAGTGACATTTCTCTGACTCTACACGTGGATAGGGAAAGCTGACATTTCCCTGACTCTCTATGTGGATAGGGATGGTAACATTTCCCTGGCTCTCCATGTGGATAGGGAACATCAGATTTCTCTGAATTGACATGAGGATAGGGAAAGCTGACATTTCTCTGACTCCCCTTGTGGATAGGGAAAGGTGATATTTCTTTGACTCTCCTTGTGGATAGGGGAAGGTGACATTTCTCTGACTCTCCTTGTGGATAGGAAATGTGATATTTCTCTGACGCTACATGTGGATAGGAAACGTGATATTTCTCTGACTCTACATGTGGATAGGGAAACGTAACATTTCCCTGACTCTCCATGCAGATGGGGAAAGGTGACATTTCCATGACCCTCCATGTGGATAGGGAAAGGTAACATTTCTCTGGCTCTCCATGCGGATAGGGAAAGGTGACATTTCTCTGACTCGCCATGTGGACAGGGAAAGGTGACATTTCTCTGCCTCTCCATGTGGATAGGGAAAGGTAACATTTCCATGACACTCAATGTGGATAGGGAACGTGATATTTCTCTGACTCTACATTTGGATAGGGAAAGGTAACATTTCTCTGACTTCCATGCAGATATGGAAAGGTGACATTTCCAAGACCCTCCACGTGGATACAGAACGTGATATTTCTCTGACTCTCCATGTGGATAGGGAAAGGTAACATTTCTCTGACTCTCCATGTGGATAGGCAAAGGTAACATTTCTCTGAGACTCCATGTGGATAGGGAAAGGAAACATTTCTCTGAGACTCCATGTGGATAGGGAAGGTGACATTTCCCTGACACTCCTTGTGGATAGGGAAAGGTGACATTACTCTGGCTCTCCATGTGGATAGGGAAAGGTAACATTTCCATGACACTCAATGTGGATAGGGAACGTGATATTTCTCTGCCTCTACATGTGGATAGGGAAAGGTAACATTTCTCTGACCTCCATGCAGATATGGAAAGGTGACATTTCCAAAACCCTCCATGTGGATAGGGAACGTGATATTTCTCTGACTCTCCATGTGGATATGGAAAGGTGACATTTCCCTGACTCTCCATGTGGATAGGGAAAAGTGACATTTCTCTGACTCTACATGTGGATAGGGAAGGTGACATTTCCCTGACACTCTATGCGGATAGGGAATGGTTACATTTCTCTGACTCTCCTTGTGGATTGGGAAACGTGACATTTCGCTGGCTCTCCATGTGGACAGGGAATGGTGATATTTCTTTGGCTCTGCATGTGGATAGGGAAAGGTGATATTTCTCTGCCTTCCCACGTGGATAGGGAAGGGGATATTTCTCTGGAGATCCATGTGGATAGGGAAAGGTGATATTTCTCTGACTCTCCATGTGGATAGGGAAAGGTGACATTTCTCTGCCTCTCCATGTGGATAGGGAAAGGTAACATTTCCATGACACTCAATGTGGATAGGGAACGTGATATTTCTCTGCCTCTACATGTGGATAGTGAAAGGTAACATTTCTCTGAACTCCATGCAGATATGGAAAGGTGACATTTCCAAGACCCTCCATGTGGATACAGAACGTGATATTTCTCTGACTCTCCATGTGGATAGGGAAAGGTAACATTTCTCTGAGACTCCATGTGGATATGGAAGGTGACATTACTCTGGCTCTCCATTTGGATAGGGAAGGTGACATTTCCCTGACACTCCTTGTGGATAGGGAAAGGTAACATTTCTCTGACCTCCATGCAGATAGGGAAAGGTGACATTTCCAAGACCCTCCATGTGGATACAGAACGTGATATTTCTCTGACTCTCCATGTGGATAGGGAAAGGTAACATTTCTCTGAGACGCCATGTGGATAGGGAAGGTGACATTTCCCTGACACTCCTTGTCGATAGGGAAAGGTGACATTACTCTGGCTCTCCATTTGGATAGGGAAAGGTAACATTTCCATGACACTCCATGTGGATAGGGAACATGATATTTCTCTGTCTCTACATGTGGATAGGGAAAGGTAACATTTCATTGACGATCCTTGCGGATTGGGAAAGGTGACATTTCCATGACCCTCCATGTGGATAGGGAACGTGATATTTCTCTGACTCTCCATGTGGATACGGAAAGGTGACATTACTCTGACTCTACATGTGGATAGGGAAAGGTAACATTTCTCTGACTCTACATGTGGATAGGGAAGGTGACATTTCCCTGACACTCTATGCGGATAGGGAATGGTTACATTTCTCTGACTCTCCTTGTGGAGAGGGAAACGTGACATTTCGCTGGCTCTCCATGTGGACAGGGAATGGTGATATTTCTTTGGCTCTGCATGTGGATAGGGAAAGGTGATATTTCTCTGCCTTCCCACGTGGATAGGGAAGGGGATATTTCTCTGGAGATCCATGTGGATAGGGAAAGGTGATATTTCTCTGACTCTCCATGTGGATAGGGAAAGTTGATATTTCTGTGGCTCCCCATGTGGATAGGGAAAGGTGATATTTCTCTGACTCTTCTTGTGTTTAGGGAAAGGTAACATTTCCCCGACTCTCCATGTGGATAGGGAAAGGTGACATTTCTCTGACCCTCCATGTGGATAGGGAAAGGTGACATTTCTCTGACTCTCCATGTGGACAGGGAAAGGTGACATTTCTCTGAGATTCCATGTGGATAGGGAAAGGTGATATTTCTCAGACTCTTCTTGTGGATAGGGAAAGATGATATTTCTCTGGCTTCCCATGTGGATAGGGAAAGGTGATATTTCTCTGACTCTTCTTGTGTTTAGGGAAAGGTAACATTTCCCCGACTCTCCATGTGGATAGGGAAAGGTGACATTTCTCTGACTCTCCATGTGGACAGGGAAAGGTGACATTTCTCTGAGATTCCATGTGGATAGGGAAAGGTGACATTTCCCTGGCTCTCCATGTGGATAGGGAAGGTGACATTTCCCTGAATCTCCTTGTGAATAGAGAAATGTGACATTACTCTGGCTCTCCATGTGGATAGGGAAAGGTGACATTTCCATGACCCTCCATGTGGATAGGGAACGTGATATTTCTGTGACTCTCCATGTGGATACGGACAGGTGTCATTTCTCTGACTCTACATGTGGATAGGGAAAGGTGACATTTCTCTGACTCTCCTTGTGGATAGGGAAAATTGACATTTCTCTGACTCTACATGTGGATAGGGAAGGAGATATTTCTCTGGATCTCCATGTGGATAGGGAAGGTGATATTTCTCTGGCTCTCCATGTGGATAGGGAAAGGTGATATTTCTCTGGCTCTGCATGTGGATAGGGAAAGGTCATATTTTTCTAGCTCTCCATTTGGATAGGGAAGGTGATAATTCTTAGGCTCTCCAAGTGGATAGGGAAAGCTGATATTTCCCTGACTCTCTATGTGGATAGGGAACATCAGATTTCTCTGAATTGACATGAGGATAGGGAAAGCTGACATTTCTCTGACTCTCCATGTGGACAGGGAAAGGTGACATTTCTCTGAGACTCCATGTGGATAGGGAAGGTGACATTTCCCAGTCTCTCTATGCGGATAGAGAAAAGTGATATTTCTCTGACTTTACATGTGGATAGCGAAGGTGACATTTCTCTGACTCTATGCGGATAGGGAAAGGTGACATTTCTCTGACTCGCCATGTGGATAGGGAAAGGTGACATTTCCCTGGCACTCCATGTGAATAGGGAAAGGTGACATTTCTGTGACTCTCCATGTGGATAGGGAAGGTGACATTTCCCTGACTCTCCATGCGGATAGGGAAAGGTGACATTTCCAAGACCCTCCATGTGGATACAGAACGTGATATTTCTCTGACTCTCCATGTGGATAGGGAATGGTAACATTTCTCTGAGACGCCATGTGGATAGGGAATGTGACATTTCCCTGACACTCCTTGTCGATATGGAAAGGTGACATTTCCAAGACCCTCCATGTGGATACAGAACGTGATATTACTCTGGCTCTCCATGTGGATAGGGAAGGTGACATTTCCCTGACATTCCTTGTGGATAGGGAAAGGTGACATTACTCTGGCTCTCCATTTGGATAGGGAAAGGTAACATTTCCATGACACTCCATGTGGATAGGGAACGTGATATTTCTCTGTCTCTACATGTGGATAGGGAAAGGTAACATTTCATTGACGATCCTTGCGGATTGGGAAAGGTGACATTTCCATGACCCTCCATGTGGATAGGGAACGTGATATTTCTCTGACTCTCCTTGTGGATACGGAAAGGTGACATTTCTCTGGCTCTACATGTGGATAGGGAAAGGTAACATTTCCCTGACGCTCCATGCGGATAGGGAAAGGTGACATTTCCATGACCCTCCGTGTGAATAGGGAACGTGATATTTCTCTGACTCTCCATGTGGATACGGACAGTTGTCATTTCTCTGACTCTACATGTGGATAGGGAAAGGTGACATTTGCCTGGCTCTCCTTTTGGATAGGGAAAGGTGACATTACTCTGGCTCTCCATTTGGATAGGGAAGGTGACATTTCCCAGTCTCTCTATGCAGATAGGGAAAAGTGACATTTCTCTGACTCTACATGTGGATAGGGAGAGGTGATATTTCTTTGGATCTGCATGTGGATAGGAAAAGGAGATATTTCTCTGGATTTCCATGTGGATAGGGAAGGAGATATTTCTCTGGATCTCCATGTGGTAGGGAAAGGTGATATTTCTCTGGCCCTCCATGTGGATAGGGAAATGGGATATTTCTCTGGCTCTCCATATGGATAGGGAAGGTGATATTTCTCTGGCTCCCCATGTGTACAGGGAAAGGTGATATTTCTCTGGCTCTCAATGTGGATAGGGAAAGGTGATATTTCTCTGGCTCTCCATGTGGATAGGGAAGGTGATATTTCTCTGGTTCTCCAAGTGGATAGTGAATGCTGACATTTCCCTGACTCTCTATGTGGATAGGGATGGTAACATTTCCCTGGCTCTCCATGTGGATAAGGACCATCATATTTCTCTGAATCGACATGAGAATAGGGAAAGCTGACATTTCTCTGACTCTCCTTGTGGATAGGGAAAGTTGACATTTCTCAGACTCTCCTTGTGGATAGAGAAAGGTGATATTTCTTTGACTCTCCTTGTGGATAGGGGAAGGTGACATTTCTCTGACTCTCCTTGTGGATAGGGAACGTGATATTTCTCTGACGCTACATTTGGATAGGGAATGTGATATTTCTCTGACTCTACATGTGGATAGGGAAACGTAACATTTCCCTGACTCTCCATGCCGATAGGGAAAGGTGACATTTCCATGACCATCCATGTGGACAGGGAAAGGTAACATTTCTCTGACTCGCCATGTGGACAGGGAAAGTTGACATTTCTCTGACTCTACATGTGGATAGGGAAAGGTGACATTTTTCTGACTCTCCTTGTGGATAGGGAAAGTTAACATTTCCCTGGGTCTCCGTGTGAATAGGGAAGGTGACATTTCCCTGACACTCTATGTGATTAGGGAAAGGTGACATTTTTCTGAATCTCCTTGTGGATAGGGAAAGGTGATATTTCTCTGACTCTACATGTGGATAGGGAAAGGTAACATTTCCCTGACTCTCCATGTGGACAGGGAAAGGTGACATTTCTCCGGCTCTCCATACGGATAGGGAAAGGTGACATTTCACTGACTCTCCATGCGGATAGGGAATGGTTACATTTCTCTGGCACTCCATTTGGATATGGAACGTGATATTTCTCCGAATCTACATGTGGTTAGGGAAGGAGTTATTTCCCTGACTCTCCATGTGGATAGGGAAAGGTGATATTTCTCTCGCTCTCCATGTTGTTAGGGAAAGCTAACATTTCTTTGGCTCTCCACGTGGATAGGGAAGATAACATTTCCCTGGCTCTCCTTGTGGATAGGGAAAAGTGACATTTCTCTGGCTCTCCATGTGGATAGTGAAGGTAATGTTTCCCAGGCTTTCGATGTGGATAGGGAGAGGTGACATTTCCCTGACTCTCCATGTGGATATGGAAAGGTGACATTTCTCTGGCTCTCCATGCGGATAGGGAAAGGTGATATTTCTGTGGCTCTCCATGTTGACAGGGAACGTGATATTTCTCTGACTCTACATGTGGATAGGGAAACGTAACATTTCCCAGTCTCTCTATGCGGATAGGGAAAAGTGACATTTCTCTGACTCTACATGTGGATAGGGAAAGGTGACATTTCCTTGACTCTACATGTGGATAGGGAAAGGTGACATTTCGCTGGCTTTCCATGTGGATAGGGAAAGGTGATATTTCTCTGGCTCTGCATGTGGATAGGGAAAGGTGATATTTCTCTGGCTCTACATGTGGATAGGGAAGGTGATATTTATCTGGCTCCCCATGTCTATAGGGAAAGGTGACATTTCTCTGACTCTCCATGTGGATAGGGAAAGGGGACTTTTCGCTGGGTCTCCATGTGGATAGGGAAAGGTGATATTTATCTGGCTCTGCATGTGGATAGGGAAATGTGATATTTCTCTGGCTCTCCATGAGGATAGGGAAGGTGATATTTCTCTGGCTCCCCATGTATATAGCGAAAGGTAACATTTCCCTGGCTCTCCATGTGGATAGGGAACGTCATATTTCTCTGAATCGACATGTGGATAGGGAAAGCTGACATTTTCTGACTCACTTTGTGGATAGGGAAAGGTGACATTTCTCAGACTCTCCTTGTGGATAGAGAAAGGTGATATTTCTTTGACTCTCCTTGAGGATAGGGAACTTGATATTTCTCTGATGCTACATGTGGATAGGGAACGTGATATTTCACTGACTCTCCATGCAGATAGAGATAGGTGACATTTCCATGACTCTCCATTTGGATAGGGAATGTTGACATTTCCCTGACTCTCCTTGTGGATAGGGAAAGGTGACATTTCCCTGACTCTCCATGTGGATAGGGAAATGTGACATTTCTCTGAATCTACTTGTGATAGGGAAAGGTGACATTTCTTTGACTCTCCTTGTGGATAGGGAACGTAATATTTCTCTGACGCTACATGTGGATAGGGAACGTGATATTTCTCTGACTCTACATGTGGATAGGGAACGTAATATTTCTCTGACGCTACATGTGGATAGGGAAATGTAACATTTCCCAGTCTCTCTATGCGGATAGGGAAAAGTGACATTTCTCTGACTCTACATGTGGATAGGGAAAGGTGACATTTCTCTGACTCTCCATGTGGATAGGGAAAGGGGACATTTCGCTGGGTCTCCATGTGGATAGGGAAAGGTGATATTTATCTGGCTCTGCATGTGGATAGGGAAATGTGATATTTCTCTAGCTCTCCATGTGGATAGGGAAGGTGATATTTCTCTGGCTCCCCATGTATATAGCGAAAGGTAACATTTCCCTGGTTCTCCATGTGGATAGGGAACGTCCTATTTCTCTGAATCAACATGTGGATAGGGAAAGCTGACATTTTCTGACTCACTTTGTGGATAGGGAAAGGTGACATTTCTCAGACTCTCCTTGTGGATAGAGAAAGGTGATATTTCTTTGACTCTCCTTGAGGATAGGGGAAGGTGACATTTCTCTGAATCTCCTTGTGGATAGGGAACTTGATATTTCTCTGATGCTACATGTGGATAGGGAACGTGATATTTCACTGACTCTCCATGCAGATAGGGATAGGTGACATTTCCATGACCCTCCATGTGGATAGGGAAAGGTGACATTTCTCTGACTCGCCATGTGGACAGGGAAAGGTGACATTTCTGTGACTCTCCATGTGGATAGGGAAAGGTGACATTTCTCTGGCTCTCCATGTGGATAGGGAAAGTTGACATTTCCCTGACTCTCCTTGTGGATTGGGAAATGTGACATTTCTCTGAATCTACCTGTGGATAGGGAAAGGTGACATTTCTTTGACTCTCCTTGTGGATAGGGAACGTAATATTTCTCTGACGCTACCTGTGGATAGGGAAAGGTGACATTTCTCTGACTCTCCATCTGGATAGGGAAAGGTAACATTTCCCTGGCTATCCGTGTGAATAGGGAAGGTGACATTTCCCTGACACTCTATGCGGATAGGGAAAGGTGACATTTCTCTGACTCTCCATGTGGATAGGGAAATGTAACATTACTCTGAATCTACTTGTGGATAGGGAACGCTGACATTTCTCTGACTCTCCTTGTGGATAGTGGAAGGTGACATTTCTCTGACTCTCCTTGTGGATAGGGAACGTGATATTTCTCTGACGCTACATGTGGATAGGGAACTTGATATTCCTCTGACTCTACATGGGGATAGGGAAACGTAACATTTCCCCGACTCTCCATGCAGATAGGGAAAGGTGACATTTCCATGACCCTCCATGTGGATAGGGAAAGGTGACATTTCCATGACTCTACATGCGGATAGGGAAAGGTGACATTTCTCTGACTCTCCATGTGGATAGGGAAAGGTGATATTTTTCTGACTCTCCTTGTGGAAGGGGAAAGGTAACATTTCCCTGGCTATCCGTGTGGATAGGGAAGGTGCCATTTCCCTGTCACTCTATGCGGATAGGGAAAGGTGACATTTCTCTGAATCTCCTTGTGGCTAGGGAAAGGTGATACTTCTCTGGCTCTGCATGTGGATACGGAAAGGTGATATTTCTCTGGCTCTCCATGTTGATAGGGAACGTGATATTTCTCTGACTCTCCATGTGGATAGGGAAAGGGGACATTTCGCTGGGTCTCCATGTGGATAGGGAAAGGTGATATTTATCTGGCTCTGCATGTGGATAGGGAAGGTGATATTTCTCTGGCTCCCCATGTATATAGCGAAAGGTAACATTTCCCTGGCTCTCCATGTGGATAGGGAACGTCATATTTCTCTGAATCGACATGTGGAAAGGGAAAGCTGACATTTTCTGACTCACTTTGTGGATAGGGAAAGGTGACATTTCTCAGACTCTCCTTGTGGATAGAGAAAGATGATATTTCTTTGACTCTCCTTGTGGATAGGGGAAGGTGACATTTCTCTGACTCTCCTTGTGGATAGGGAACTTGATATTTCTCTGACTCTCCATGCAGATAGGGATAGGTGACATTTCCATGACCCTCCATGTGGATAGGGAAAGGTGACATTTCTCTGACTCGCCATGTGGACAGGGAAAGGTGACATTTTCTGACTCTCCTTGTGGATAGGGAACTTGATATTTCTCTGACTCTCCATGCAGATAGGGATAGGTGACATTTCCATGACCCTCCTTGTGGATAGGGAAAGGTGACATTTCTCAGACTCTCCTTGTGGATAGAGAAAGGTGATATTTCTTTGACTCTCCATGTGGATAGGGGAAGGTGACATTTCTCTGAATCTCCTTGTGGATAGGGAACGTGATATTTCTCTGATGCTACATGTTGATAGGGAACGTGATATTTTTCTGACTCTACATGTGGATAGGGAAACGTAACATTTCCCTGACTCTCCATGCAGATAGGGAAAGGTGACATTTCCATGACCCTCAATGTGGACAGGGAAAGGTGACATTTTTCTGACTCTCCTTGTGGATAGGGTAAGGTAACATTTCCCTGGCTCTCCGTGTGGATAGGGAAAGGTGACATTACTCTGGCTCTCCATGTTGATAGGGAACGTGATATTTCTCTGACGCTACATGTGGATATGGAACGTGATATTTCTCTGACTCTACATGTGGATAGGGAAACGTAACATTTCCCAGTCTCTCTATGCGGATAGTGAAAAGTGACATTTCTCTGACTCTACATGTGGATAGGGAAAGGTGACATTTCTCTGACTCTCCATGTGGATAGGGAAAGGGGACTTTTCGCTGGCTCTCCATGTGGAAAGGGAAAGGTGATATTTATCTGGCTCTGCATGTGGATAGGGAAATGTGATATTTCTCTGGCTCTCCATGTGCATAGGGAAGGTGACATTTCTCTGAATCTCCTTGTGGATAGGGAACTTGATATTTCTCTGACGCTACATGTGGATAGGGAACGTGATATTTCACTGACTCTACATGTGGATAGGGAAACGTAACATTTCCCTGACTCTCCATGCAGATAGGGAAAGGTGACATTTCCATGACCCTCCATGAGGATAGGGAAAGGTGACATTTCTCTGACTCTCCTTGTGGATAGAGAAAGGTGACATTTCTCTGACTCTCCTTGTGGATAGAGAAAGGTGATATTTCTTTGACTCTCCTTGTGGATAGGGAAAGGTGACATTTTTCTGACTCTCCTTGTGGATAGGGAAAGGTAACATTTCCCTGGCTATCCGTGTGGATAGGGAAGGTGACATTTCCCTGACACTCTATGCGGATAGGGAAAGGTGACATTTCGCTGGCTCTCCATGTGGAAAGGGAAAGGTGATATTTATCTCACTCTGCATGTGGATAGGGAAATGTGATATGTCTCTGGCTCCCCATTTGTATAGCGAAAGGTAACATTTCCCTGGCACTCCATGTGGATAGGGAACGTCATATTTCTCTGAATCGACATGTGGATAGGGAAAGCTGACATTTCTCTGACTCACTTTGTGGATAAAGGTGATATTTCTTTGACTCTCCTTGAGGATAGGGGAAGGTGACATTTCTCTGAATCTCCTTGTGGATAGGGAACGTGATATTTCTCTGACTCTACATGTGGATAGGGAAACGTAACATTTCCCTGACTCTCCATGCAGATAGGGAAAGGTGACATTTCCATGACCCTCCATGTGGATAGGGAAAGGTGACATTTCTGTGACTCTCCATGTGGATAGGGAACGGTGACATTTCCCTGACTCTCCATGTGGATAGGGAAAGGTGACATTTCTCTGACTCTCCATGTGGATAGGGAAAAGTGACATTTCCCTGACTCTCCTTGTGGATAGGGAAAGGTGACATTTCTCTGACTCTCCTTGTGGATAGTGGAAGGTGACATTTCTCTGACTCTCCTTGTGGATAGGGAACGTGATATTTCTCTGACGCTACATGTGGATAGGGAACTTGATATTCCTCTGACTCTACATGGGGATAGGGAAACATAACATTTCCCCGACTCTCCATGCAGATAGGGAAAGGTGACATTTCCATGACCCTCCATGTGGATAGGGAAAGGTGACATTTCCATGACTCTACATGCGGATAGGGAAAGGTGACATTTCTCTGACTCTCCATGTGGATAGGGAAAGGTGATATTTTTCTGACTCTCCTTGTGGAAGGGGAAAGGTAACAATTCCCTGGCTATCCGTGTGGATAGGGAAGGTGCCATTTCCCTGTCACTCTATGCGGATAGGGAAAGGTGACATTTCTCTGAATCTCCTTGTGGCTAGGGAAAGGTGATACTTCTCTGGCTCTGCATGTGGATACGGAAAGGTGATATTTCTCTGGCTCTCCATGTTGATAGGGAACGTGATATTTCTCTGACTCTCCATGTGGATAGGGAAAGGGGACATTTCGCTGGGTCTCCATGTGGATAGGGAAAGGTGATATTTATCTGGCTCTGCATGTGGATAGGGAAGGTGATATTTCTCTGGCTCCCCATGTATATAGCGAAAGGTAACATTTCCCTGGCTCTCCATGTGGATAGGGAACGTCATATTTCTCTGAATCGACATGTGGAAAGGGAAAGCTGACATTTTCTGACTCACTTTGTGGATAGGGAAAGGTGACATTTCTCAGACTCTCCTTGTGGATAGAGAAAGATGATATTTCTTTGACTCTCCTTGTGGATAGGGGAAGGTGACATTTCTCTGACTCTCCTTGTGGATAGGGAACTTGATATTTCTCTGACTCTCCATGCAGATAGGGATAGGTGACATTTCCATGACCCTCCATGTGGATAGGGAAAGGTGACATTTCTCTGACTCGCCATGTGGACAGGGAAAGGTGACATTTTCTGACTCTCCTTGTGGATAGGGAACTTGATATTTCTCTGACTCTCCATGCAGATAGGGATAGGTGACATTTCCATGACCCTCCTTGTGGATAGGGAAAGGTGACATTTCTCAGACTCTCCTTGTGGATAGAGAAAGGTGATATTTCTTTGACTCTCCATGTGGATAGGGGAAGGTGACATTTCTCTGAATCTCCTTGTGGATAGGGAACGTGATATTTCTCTGATGCTACATGTTGATAGGGAACGTGATATTTTTCTGACTCTACATGTGGATAGGGAAACGTAACATTTCCCTGACTCTCCATGCAGATAGGGAAAGGTGACATTTCCATGACCCTCAATGTGGACAGGGAAAGGTGACATTTTTCTGACTCTCCTTGTGGATAGGGTAAGGTAACATTTCCCTGGCTCTCCGTGTGGATAGGGAAAGGTGACATTACTCTGGCTCTCCATGTTGATAGGGAACGTGATATTTCTCTGACGCTACATGTGGATATGGAACGTGATATTTCTCTGACTCTACATGTGGATAGGGAAACGTAACATTTCCCAGTCTCTCTATGCGGATAGTGAAAAGTGACATTTCTCTGACTCTACATGTGGATAGGGAAAGGTGACATTTCTCTGACTCTCCATGTGGATAGGGAAAGGGGACTTTTCGCTGGCTCTCCATGTGGAAAGGGAAAGGTGATATTTATCTGGCTCTGCATGTGGATAGGGAAATGTGATATTTCTCTGGCTCTCCATGTGCATAGGGAAGGTGATATTTCTCTGGCTCCCCATGTGTATAGCGAAAGGTAACATGTCCCTGGCTCTCCATGTGGATAGGGAACGTCATATTTCTCTGAATCGACATGTGGATAGGGAAAGCTGACATTTCTCTGATTCCCTTTGTGGTTAGGGAAAGTTGACATTTCTCAGACTCTCCTTGTGGATAGAGAAAGGTGATATTTCTTTGACTCTCCTTGAGGATAGGGGAAGGTGACATTTCTCTGAATCTCCTTGTGGATAGGGAACTTGATATTTCTCTGACGCTACATGTGGATAGGGAACGTGATATTTCACTGACTCTCCATGCAGATAAGGAAAGGTTACATTTCCATGACCTTCCATGTGGATAGGGAAAGGTGATATTTCCCTGACTCTCCATGTGGATAGGGAAAGGTGATATTTATTTTACTCTCCTTGAGGATAGTGGAAGGTGACATTTCTCTGACTCTCCATGTGGATAGGGAAAGGTGACATTTCCCTGACTCTCCATGTGGATAGGGAAAGGTGATATTTATTTTACTCTCCTTGAGGATAGTGGAAGGTGACATTTCTCTGACTCTCCATGTGGATAGGGAAAGGTAACATTTCCCTGGCTATCCGTGTGAATAGGGAAGGTGACATTTCCCTGACGCTCTATGCGGATAGGGAAAGGTGACATTTCTCTGACTCTCCATGTGGATAGGGAAATGTGACATTACTCTGAATCTACTTGTGGATAGGGAACGCTGACATTTCTCTGACTCTCCTTGTGGATAGGGAAAGGTGATATTTCTTTTACTCTCCTTGAGGATTGTGGAAGGTGACATTTCTCTGACTCTCCTTGTGGATAGGGAAAGGTGATATTTCTCTGACGCTACATGTGGATAGGGAACTTGATATTTCTCTGACTCTACATGTGGATAGGAAAACGTAACATTTCCCTGACTCTCCATGCGGATAGGGAAAGATGACATTTCCATGACCCTCCATGTGGATAGGGAAAGGTGACATTTCTCTGACTCGCCATGTGGATAGGGAAAGGTAACATTTCCCTGGCTATCCGTGTGGATAGGGAAGGTGCCATTTCCCTGTCACTCTATGCGGATTGGGAAAGGTGACATTTCGATGGATCTCCATGTGGATAGAGAAGGTGATATTTCTCTGGCTCCCCATGTGTATAGCGAAAGGTAACATTTCCCTGGCTCTCCATGTGGATAGGGAACGTCATTTTTCTCTGAATCGACATGTGGATAGGGAAAGCTGACATTTCTCTGACTCCCCATGTGGATTGGGAAATGTGATATTTATCTGGCTCTGCATGTGGATAGGGAAATGTGATATTTCTCTGGCTCTGCATGTGGATAGGGAAATGTGATATTTATCTGGCTCTGCATGTGGATAGGGAAATGTGATATTTCTCTGGCTCTCCATGTGGATAGAGAAGGTGATATTTCTCTGTCTCCCCATGTGTACAGCGAAAGGTAACATTTCCCTGGCTCTCCATGTGGATTGGGAACATCATATTTCTCTGAATCGACATGTGGATAGGGAAAGCTGACATTTCTCTGACTCAATTTGTGGATAGGGAAAGCTGACATTTCTCAGACTCACCTTGTGGATAGAGAAAGGTGATATTTCTTTGACTCTCCTTGAGGATAGGGGAAGGTGACATTTCTCTGAATCTCCTTGTGGATAGGGAACTTGATATTTCTCTGACGCTACATGTGGATAGGGAACGTGATATTTCACTGACTCTACATGTGGATAGGGAAACGTAACATTTCCCTGACTCTCCATGCAGATAGGGAAAGGTGACATTTCCATGACCCTCCATGAGGATAGGGAAAGGTGACATTTCTCTGACTCTCCTTGTGGATAGAGAAAGGTGACATTTCTCTGACTCTCCTTGTGGATAGAGAAAGGTGATATTTCTTTGACTCTCCTTGTGGATAGGGAAAGGTGACATTTTTCTGACTCTCCTTGTGGATAGGGAAAGGTAACATTTCCCTGGCTATCCGTGTGGATAGGGAAGGTGACATTTCCCTGACACTCTATGCGGATAGGGAAAGGTGACATTTCGCTGGCTCTCCATGTGGAAAGGGAAAGGTGATATTTATCTCACTCTGCATGTGGATAGGGAAATGTGATATGTCTCTGGCTCCCCATTTGTATAGCGAAAGGTAACATTTCCCTGGCACTCCATGTGGATAGGGAACGTCATATTTCTCTGAATCGACATGTGGATAGGGAAAGCTGACATTTCTCTGACTCACTTTGTGGATAAAGGTGATATTTCTTTGACTCTCCTTGAGGATAGGGGAAGGTGACATTTCTCTGAATCTCCTTGTGGATAGGGAACGTGATATTTCTCTGACTCTACATGTGGATAGGGAAACGTAACATTTCCCTGACTCTCCATGCAGATAGGGAAAGGTGACATTTCCATGACCCTCCATGTGGATAGGGAAAGGTGACATTTCTGTGACTCTCCATGTGGATAGGGAACGGTCACATTTCCCTGACTCTCCATGTGGATAGGGAAAGGTGACATTTCTCTGACTCTCCATGTGGATAGGGAAAAGTGACATTTCCCTGACTCTCCTTGTGGATAGGGAAAGGTGACATTTCTCTGACTCTCCTTGTGGATAGTGGAAGGTGACATTTCTCTGACTCTCCTTGTGGATAGGGAACGTGATATTTCTCTGACGCTACATGTGGATAGGGAACTTGATATTCCTCTGACTCTACATGGGGATAGGGAAACGTAACATTTCCCCGACTCTCCATGCAGATAGGGAAAGGTGACATTTCCATGACCCTCCATGTGGATAGGGAAAGGTGACATTTCCATGACTCTACATGCGGATAGGGAAAGGTGACATTTCTCTGACTCTCCATGTGGATAGGGAAAGGTGATATTTTTCTGACTCTCCTTGTGGAAGGGGAAAGGTAACAATTCCCTGGCTATCCGTGTGGATAGGGAAGGTGCCATTTCCCTGTCACTCTATGCGGATAGGGAAAGGTGACATTTCTCTGAATCTCCTTGTGGCTAGGGAAAGGTGATACTTCTCTGGCTCTGCATGTGGATACGGAAAGGTGATATTTCTCTGGCTCTCCATGTTGATAGGGAACGTGATATTTCTCTGACTCTCCATGTGGATAGGGAAAGGGGACATTTCGCTGGGTCTCCATGTGGATAGGGAAAGGTGATATTTATCTGGCTCTGCATGTGGATAGGGAAGGTGATATTTCTCTGGCTCCCCATGTATATAGCGAAAGGTAACATTTCCCTGGCTCTCCATGTGGATAGGGAACGTCATATTTCTCTGAATCGACATGTGGAAAGGGAAAGCTGACATTTTCTGACTCACTTTGTGGATAGGGAAAGGTGACATTTCTCAGACTCTCCTTGTGGATAGAGAAAGATGATATTTCTTTGACTCTCCTTGTGGATAGGGGAAGGTGACATTTCTCTGACTCTCCTTGTGGATAGGGAACTTGATATTTCTCTGACTCTCCATGCAGATAGGGATAGGTGACATTTCCATGACCCTCCATGTGGATAGGGAAAGGTGACATTTCTCTGACTCGCCATGTGGACAGGGAAAGGTGACATTTTCTGACTCTCCTTGTGGATAGGGAACTTGATATTTCTCTGACTCTCCATGCAGATAGGGATAGGTGACATTTCCATGACCCTCCTTGTGGATAGGGAAAGGTGACATTTCTCAGACTCTCCTTGTGGATAGAGAAAGGTGATATTTCTTTGACTCTCCATGTGGATAGGGGAAGGTGACATTTCTCTGAATCTCCTTGTGGATAGGGAACGTGATATTTCTCTGATGCTACATGTTGATAGGGAACGTGATATTTTTCTGACTCTACATGTGGATAGGGAAACGTAACATTTCCCTGACTCTCCATGCAGATAGGGAAAGGTGACATTTCCATGACCCTCAATGTGGACAGGGAAAGGTGACATTTTTCTGACTCTCCTTGTGGATAGGGTAAGGTAACATTTCCCTGGCTCTCCGTGTGGATAGGGAAAGGTGACATTACTCTGGCTCTCCATGTTGATAGGGAACGTGATATTTCTCTGACGCTACATGTGGATATGGAACGTGATATTTCTCTGACTCTACATGTGGATAGGGAAACGTAACATTTCCCAGTCTCTCTATGCGGATAGTGAAAAGTGACATTTCTCTGACTCTACATGTGGATAGGGAAAGGTGACATTTCTCTGACTCTCCATGTGGATAGGGAAAGGGGACTTTTCGCTGGCTCTCCATGTGGAAAGGGAAAGGTGATATTTATCTGGCTCTGCATGTGGATAGGGAAATGTGATATTTCTCTGGCTCTCCATGTGCATAGGGAAGGTGATATTTCTCTGGCTCCCCATGTGTATAGCGAAAGGTAACATGTCCCTGGCTCTCCATGTGGATAGGGAACGTCATATTTCTCTGAATCGACATGTGGATAGGGAAAGCTGACATTTCTCTGATTCCCTTTGTGGTTAGGGAAAGTTGACATTTCTCAGACTCTCCTTGTGGATAGAGAAAGGTGATATTTCTTTGACTCTCCTTGAGGATAGGGGAAGGTGACATTTCTCTGAATCTCCTTGTGGATAGGGAACTTGATATTTCTCTGACGCTACATGTGGATAGGGAACGTGATATTTCACTGACTCTCCATGCAGATAAGGAAAGGTTACATTTCCATGACCTTCCATGTGGATAGGGAAAGGTGATATTTCCCTGACTCTCCATGTGGATAGGGAAAGGTGATATTTATTTTACTCTCCTTGAGGATAGTGGAAGGTGACATTTCTCTGACTCTCCATGTGGATAGGGAAAGGTGACATTTCCCTGACTCTCCATGTGGATAGGGAAAGGTGATATTTATTTTACTCTCCTTGAGGATAGTGGAAGGTGACATTTCTCTGACTCTCCATGTGGATAGGGAAAGGTAACATTTCCCTGGCTATCCGTGTGAATAGGGAAGGTGACATTTCCCTGACGCTCTATGCGGATAGGGAAAGGTGACATTTCTCTGACTCTCCATGTGGATAGGGAAATGTGACATTACTCTGAATCTACTTGTGGATAGGGAACGCTGACATTTCTCTGACTCTCCTTGTGGATAGGGAAAGGTGATATTTCTTTTACTCTCCTTGAGGATTGTGGAAGGTGACATTTCTCTGACTCTCCTTGTGGATAGGGAACGTGATATTTCTCTGACTCTACATGTGGATAGGAAAACGTAACATTTCCCTGACTCTCCATGCGGATAGGGAAAGATGACATTTCCATGACCCTCCATGTGGATAGGGAAAGGTGACATTTCTCTGACTCGCCATGTGGATAGGGAAAGGTAACATTTCCCTGGCTATCCGTGTGGATAGGGAAGGTGCCATTTCCCTGTCACTCTATGCGGATTGGGAAAGGTGACATTTCGATGGCTCTCCATGTGGATAGAGAAGGTGATATTTCTCTGGCTCCCCATGTGTATAGCGAAAGGTAACATTTCCCTGGCTCTCCATGTGGATAGGGAACGTCATTTTTCTCTGAATCGACATGTGGATAGGGAAAGCTGACATTTCTCTGACTCCCCATGTGGATTGGGAAATGTGATATTTATCTGGCTCTGCATGTGGATAGGGAAATGTGATATTTCTCTGGCTCTGCATGTGGATAGGGAAATGTGATATTTATCTGGCTCTGCATGTGGATAGGGAAATGTGATATTTCTCTGGCTCTCCATGTGGATAGAGAAGGTGATATTTCTCTGTCTCCCCATGTGTACAGCGAAAGGTAACATTTCCCTGGCTCTCCATGTGGATTGGGAACATCATATTTCTCTGAATCGACATGTGGATAGGGAAAGCTGACATTTCTCTGACTCAATTTGTGGATAGGGAAAGCTGACATTTCTCAGACTCACCTTGTGGATAGAGAAAGGTGATATTTCTTTGACTCTCCTTGAGGATAGGGGAAGGTGACATTTCTCTGAATCTCCTTGTGGATAGGGAACTTGATATTTCTCTGACGCTACATGTGGATAGGGAACGTGATATTTCACTGACTCTACATGTGGATAGGGAAAGTGATATTTCTCTGACTCTACATGTGGATAGGGAAACGTAACATTTCCCTGACTCTCCATGTGGATAGGGAAAGGTGACATTTGCATGACCCTCCATGTGGATAGGGAAAGGTGACATTTCCCTGGCTCTCCATGCGGATAGGGAAAGGTGACATTTCTCTGACTCTCCTGGATGATAATGGGAGGTAACATTTCTCTGAATCTCCTTGTGGATAGGGAAAGGTGACATTTCTCTGACTCTCCTTGTGGATAGAGAAAGGTGATATTTCTTTGACTCTCCTTGTGGATAGGGAACGTAATACTTCTCTGACGCTACATGTGGATAGGGAACGTGATATTTCTCTGACTCTACATGTGGATAGGGAATCGTAACATTTCCCTGACTCTCCATGCAGATAGGGAAAGGTGACATTTCCATGACCCTCCATGTGGATAGGGAAAGGTGACATTTTTCTGACTCTCCTTGTGGATAGGGAAAGGTAACATTTCCCTGGCTCTCCGTGTGGATAGGGAAGGTGACATATCCCTGACACTCTATGCGGATAGGGAAAGGTTACATTTCTCTGAATCTCCTTGTGGATAGGGAAAGGTGATATTTCTCTGGCTCTGCATGTGGATACGGAAAGGTGATATTTCTCTGGCTCTCCAGGTTGATAGGTAACGTGATATTTCTCTGACTCTACACGTGGATAGGGAAACGTAACATTTCCCTGACTCTCCATGCGGATAGGGAAAGTTGACATTTCCATGACCCACCATGTGGACAGGGAAAGGTGACATTTCTCTGGCTCTCCATGCGGATAGGGAAAGGTGACATTTCTCTGACTCTACATGTGGATAGGGAAATTTGACATTTCCATGAGCCTCCATGTTGATAGGGAACGTGATATTGCTCTGACTCACAATGTGGATACGGAAAGGTGTCATTTCTCTGACTCCACATGTGGATAGGGAAAGGTGACATTTCCCTGGCTCTCCATGCGGATATGGAAGTTGACATTTCCCAGTCTCTCTATGCGGATAGGGATAAGTGACATTTCTCTGACTCTACATGTGGATAGGGAAAGGTGACATTTCGCTGGCTCTCCATGTGGAAAGGGAAATGTGATATTTATCTGGCATTGCATGTGGATAGGGAAATGTGATATTTCTCTGGCTCTCCATGTGGATAGGGTAGGTGATATTTCACTGGCTCCCCATGTGTATAGCGAAAGGTGATATTTCTCAGGCTCTCCATGTGGATAGGGAAAGATCATATTTCTCTGACTCTCCATGTGGATAGGGAAGGTGATAATTCTTAGGCTCTCCAAGTGGATAGGGAAAGCTGACATTTCCCTGACTCTCTATGTGGATAGGGATGGTAACATTTCCCTGTTCTCCATGTGGATAGGGAACGTCATATTTCTCTGAATCGACATGTGGATAGGGAAAGCTGACATTTCTATCTCTCACTTTGTGGATAAGGAAAGGTGTCATTTCTCTGACTCGCAATGTGGACAGGGAAAGGTGACATTTCTGTGACTCTCCATGTGGACAGGGAAAGGTGACATTTCCCCGACTCTCCATGTGGATAGGGAAAGGTGACATTTCTCTGAATCTACTTGTGAATAGGGAAAGCTGACATTCCTCTGACTCTCCTTGTGGATAGAGAAAGGTGATATTTCTTTGACTCTCCTTGAGGATAGGGAAAGGTGACATTTCTCTGGCTCTCCATGTGGATAGGGAAAGGTAACATTTCATTTACGATCCTTGCGGATTGGGAAAGGTGACATTTCCATGACCCTCCATGTGGATAGGGAACGTGATATTTCTCTGACTCTCCAAGTGGATACGGAAAGGTGACGTTTCTCTGACTCTCCTTGTGGACAGGGAAAGGTGACATTACTCTGGCTCTCCATGTGGATAGAGAAGGTGATATTTCTCTGGCTCCCCATGTGTATAGCGAAAGGTAACATTTCCTTGGCTCTCCATGTGGATAGGGAACGTCATTTTTCTCTGAATCGACATGTGGATAGGGAAAGCTGACATTTCTCTGACTCCCCATGTGGATTGGGAAATGTGATATTTATCTGGCTCTGCATGTGGATAGGGAAATGTGATATTTCTCTGGCTCTGCATGTGGATAGGGAAATGTGATATTTATCTGGCTCTGCATGTGGATAGGGAAATGTGATATTTCTCTGGCTCTCCATGTGGATAGAGAAGGTGATATTTCTCTGTCTCCCCATGTGTACAGCGAAAGGTAACATTTCCCTGGCTCTCCATGTGGATTGGGAACATCATATTTCTCTGAATCGACATGTGGATAGGGAAAGCTGACATTTCTCAGACTCTCCTTGTGGATAGAGAAAGGTGATATTTCTTTGACTCTCCTTGAGGATAGGGGAAGGTGACATTTCTCTGACTCTCCTTGTGGATAGAGAAAGGTGACATTTCTCTGACTCTCCTTGTGGATAGAGAAAGGTGATATTTCTTTGACTCTCCTTGAGGATAGGGGAAGGTGACATTTCTCTGACTCTCCTTGTGGATAGAGAAAGGTGACATTTTTCTGACTCTCCTTGTGGATAGGGAAAGGTAACATTTCCCTGGCTATCCGTGTGGATAGGGAAGGTGACATTTCCCTGACACTCTATGCGGATAGGGAAAGGTGACATTTCGCTGGCTCTCCATGTGGAAAGGGAAAGGTGATATTTATCTCACTCTGCATGTGGATAGGGAATTGTGATATGTCTCTGGCTCCCCATTTGTATAGCGAAAGGTAACATTTCCCTGGCACTCCATGTGGATAGGGAACGTCGTATTTCTCTGAATCGACATGTGGATAGGGAAAGCTGACATTTCTCTGACTCACTTTGTGGATAGAGAAAGGTGATATTTCTTTGACTCTCCTTGAGGATAGGGGAAGGTGACATTTCTCTGAATCTCCTTGTGGATAGGGAACGTGATATTTCTCTGACTCTACATGTGGATAGGGAAACGTAACATTTCCCTGACTCTCCATGCAGATAGGGAAAGGTGACATTTCCATGACCCTCCATGTGGATAGGGAAAGGTGACATTTCTGTGACTCTCCATGTGGATAGGGAACGTGATATTTCTCTGATGCTACATGCGGATAGGGAACGTGATATTTCTCTGAATCTACATGTGGATAGGGAAACGTAACATTTCCCTGACTCTCCATGTGGATAGGGAAAGGTGACATTTCCATGACCCTCCATGTGGATAGGGAAAGGTGACATTTCCCTGGCTCTCCATGCGGATAGGGAAAGGTGACATTTCTCTGACTCTCCATGTGGATGGGGAAAGGTGACATTTCGCTGGCTCTCCATGTGGAAAGGGAAATGTGATATTTATCTGGCTCTGCATGTGGATAGGGAAATGTGATATTTCTCTGGCTCTCCATGTGGATAGCGAAAGGTGATATTTCTCAGGCTCTCCATGTGGATAGGGAAAGATCATATTTCTCTGACTCTCCATGTGGATAGGGAAGGTGATAATTCTTAGGCTCTCCAAGTGGATAGGGAAAGCTGACATTTCCCTGACTCTCTATGTGGATAGGGATGGTAACATTTCCCTGGCTCTCCATGTGGATAGGGAACGTCATATTTCTCTGAATCGACATGTGGATAGGGAAAGCTGACATTTCTATCTCTCACTTTGTGGATAAGGAAAGGTGTCATTTCTCTGACTCGCAATGTGGACAGGGAAAGGTGACATTTCTGTGACTCTCCATGTGCATAGGGAAAGGTGACATTTCTCTGAATCTACTTGTGAATAGGGAAAGGTGATATTTCTTTGACTCTCCTTGAGGATAGGGAAAGGTGACATTTCTCTGGCTCTCCATGAGGATAGGGAAAGGTGACATTTCTCTGGCTCTCCATGAGGATAGGGAAAGGTGACATTACTCTGGCTCTCCATGTGGATAGGGAAAGGTAACATTTCATTTACGATCCTTGCGGATTGGGAAAGGTGACATTTCCATGACCCTCCATGTGGATAGGGAACGTGATATTTCTCTGACTCTCCAAGTGGATACGGAAAGGTGACATTTCTCTGACTCTCCTTGTGGATAGGGAACATGACATTTCCCTGACACTCTATGCGGACAGGGAAAGCTGACATTACTCTGGCTCTCCATGTGGATAGGGAAAGCTGACATTTCTCTGGCTCACCTTGTGAATGGGGAAAGGTGACATTTCTCAGACTGTCCTTGTGGATAGAGAAAGGTGATATTTCTTTGACTCTCCTTGTGGATAGGGGTAGGTGACATTTCTCTGACTCTCCTTGTGGATCAGGAACTTGTTATTTCTCTGACTCTCCATGTGGATAGGGAAAAGTGACATTTCCCTGACTCTCCTTGTGGATAGGGAAAGGTGACATTTCTCTGAATTTACTTGTGGATAGGGAAAGGTGACATTTCTCTGACTCTCCTTGTGGATAGGGAACGTGATATTTCTCTGACGCTACATGCGGATAGGGAACGTGATATTTCTCTGACGCTACATGTGGATAGGGAACGTGATATTTCTCTGACTCACAATGTGGATACGGAAAGGTGTCATTTCTCTGACTCCACATGTGGATAGGGAAAGGTGACATTTCCCTGGCTCTCCATGCGGATATGGAAGTTGACATTTCCCAGTCTCTCTATGCGGATAGGGATAAGTGACATTTCTCTGACTCTACATGTGGATAGGGAAAGGTGACATTTCGCTGGCTCTCCATGTGGAAAGGGAAATGTGATATTTATCTGGCTCTGCATGTGGATAGGGAAATGTGATATTTCTCTGGCTCTCCATGTGGATAGGGAAAGATCATATTTCTCTGACTCTCCATGTGGATAGGGAAGGTGATAATTCTTAGGCTCTCCAAGTGGATAGGGAAAGCTGACATTTCCCTGACTCTCTATGTGGATAGGGATGGTAACATTTCCCTGGCTCTCCATGTGGATAGGGAACGTCATATTTCTCTGAATCGACATGTGGATAGGGAAAGCTGACATTTCTATCTCTCACTTTGTGGATAAGGAAAGGTGTCATTTCTCTGACTCGCAATGTGGACAGGGAAAGGTGACATTTCTGTGACTCTCCATGTGGATAGGGAAAGGTGACATTTCTCTGAATCTACTTGTGAATAGGGAAAGCTGACATTTCTCTGACTCTCCTTGTGGATAGAGAAAGGTGATATTTCTTTGACTCTCCTTGAGGATAGGGAAAGGTGACATTTCTCTGGCTCTCCATGAGGATAGGGAAAGGTGACATTTCTCTGGCTCTCCTTGTGGATAGGGAAAGGTGACATTACTCTGGCTCTCCATGTGGATAGGGAAAGGTAACATTTCATTTACGATCCTTGCGGATTGGGAAAGGTGACATTTCCATGACCCTCCATGTGGATAGGGAACATGATATTTCTCTGACTCTCCAAGTGGATACGGAAAGGTGACATTTCTCTGACTCTCCTTGTGGACAGGGAAAGGTGACATTACTCTGGCTCTCCATGTGGATAGGGAAGGTGCCATTTCCCTGACACTCTATGCGGATAGGGAAAGGTGACGTTTCTCTGACTCTCCTTGTGGACAGGGAAAGGTGACATTACTCTGGCTCTCCATGTGGATAGAGAAGGTGATATTTCTCTGGCTCCCCATGTGTATAGCGAAAGGTAACATTTCCTTGGCTCTCCATGTGGATAGGGAACGTCATTTTTCACTGAATCGACATGTGGATAGGGAAAGCTGACATTTCTCTGACTCCCCATGTGGATTGGGAAATGTGATATTTATCTGGCTCTGCATGTGGATAGGGAAATGTGATATTTCTCTGGCTCTCCATGTGGATAGAGAAGGTGATATTTCTCTGTCGCCCCATGTGTACAGCGAAAGGTAACATTTCCCTGGCTCTCCATGTGGATTGGGAACATCATATTTCTCTGAATCGACATGTGGATAGGGAAAGCTGACATTTCTCAGACTCTCCTTGTGGATAGAGAAAGGTGATATTTCTTTGACTCTCCTTGAGGATAGGGGAAGGTGACATTTCTCTGAATCTCCTTGTGGATAGGGAACTTGATATTTCTCTGACGCTACATGTGGATAGGGAACGTGATATTTCACTGACTCTACATGTGGATAGGGAAACGTAACATTTCCCTGACTCTCCATGCAGAAAGGGAAATGTAACATTTCCCTGACTCTCCATGCAGATAGGGAAAGGTGACATTTCCAGGACCCTCCATGTGGATAGGGAAAGGTGACATTTCTCTGACTCTCCTTGTGGATAGAGAAAGGTGACAATTCTTTGACTCTCCTTGTGGATAGGGAAAGGTGACATTTTTCTGACTCTCCTTGTGGATAGGGAAAGGTAACATTTCCCTGGCTATCCGTGTGGATAGGGAAGGTGACATTTCCCTGACACTCTAAGCGGATAGGGAAAGGTGACATTTCGCTGGCTCTCCATGTGGAAAGGGAAAGGTGATATTTATCTCACTCTGCATGTGGATAGGGAAATGTGATATGTCTCTGGCTCCCCATTTGTATAGCGAAAGGTAACATTTCCCTGGCAATCCATGTGGATAGGGAACGTCATATTTCTCTGAATCGACATGTGGATAGGGAAAGCTGACATTTCTCTGACTCACTTTGTGGATAGAGAAAGGTGATATTTCTTTGACTCTCCTTGAGGATAGGGGAAGGTGACATTTCTCTGAATCTCCTTGTGGATAGGGAACGTGATATTTCTCTGACTCCACATGTGGATAGGGAAACGTAACATTTCCCTGACTCTCCATGCAGATAGGGAAAGGTGACATTTCCATGACCCTCCATGTGGATAGGGAAAGGTGACATTTCTGTGACTCTCCATGCGGATAGGGAAAGGTGACATTTCTGTGACTCTCCATGTGGATAGGGAACGGTGACATTTCCCTGACTCTCCTTGTGGATAGGGAAAGGTGACATTTCTCTGACTCTCCTTGTGGATAGGGAACGTGATATTTCTCTGACGCTACATGCGGATAGGGAACGTGATATTTCTCTGACTCTACATGTGGATAGGGAAACGTAACATTTCCCTGACTCTCCATGTGGATAGGGAAAGGTGACATTTCCATGACCCTCCATGTGGATAGGGAAAGGTGACATTTCCCTGGCTCTCCATGCGGATAGGGAAAGGTGACATTTCTCTGACTCTCCATGAGGATAGGGAAAGGTGACATTTCTTTGACTCTCCTGGATGATAATGGGAGGTAACATTTCTCTGAATCTCCTTGTGGATAGGGAAAGGTGACATTTCTCTGACTCTCCTTGTGGATAGAGAAAGGTGATATTTCTTTGACTCTCCTTGTGGATAGGGAACGTAATATTTCTCTGACGCTACATGTGGATAGGGAACGTGATATTTCTCTGACTCTACATGTGGATAGGGAAACGTAACATTTCCCTGACTCTCCATGCAGATAGGGAAAGGTGACATTTCCATGACCCTCCATGTGGATAGGGAAAGGTGACATTTCTCTGGCTCTCCATGCGGATAGGGAAAGGTGACATTTCCATGACCCTCCATGTGGATAGGGAAAGGTGACATTTCTCTGGCTCTCCATGCGGATAGGGAAAGGTGACATTTCCATGACACTCAATGTGGATAGGGAAAGGTGACATTTCTCTGGCTCTCCATGCGGATAGGGAAAGGTGACATTTCTCTGACTCTCCATGCGGATAGGGAAAGGTGACATTTCCATGACCCTCCATGTGGATAGGGAAAGGTGACATTTCTCTGGCTCTCCATGCGGATACGGAAAGGTGACATTTCTCTGGCTCTCCATGTGGATAGGGAAAGGTGACATTTTTCTGACTCTACTTGTGGATAGGGAAAGGTAACATTTCCCTGGCTCTCCGTGTGGATAGGGAAGGTGACATTTCCCTGACACTCTATGCAGATAGGGAAAGGTTACATTTCTCTGAATCTCCTTGTGGATAGGGAAAGGTGATATTTCTCTGGCTCTGCATGTGGATACGGAAAGGTGATATTTCTCTGGCTCTCCAGGTTGATAGGTAACGTGATATTTCTCTGACTCTACACGTGGATAGGGAAACGTAACATTTCCCTGACTCTCCATGCGGATAGGGAAAGTTGACATTTCCATGACCCACCATGTGGACAGGGAAAGGTGACATTTCTCTGGCTCTCCATGCGGATAGGGAAAGGTGACATTTCTCTGACTCTACATGTGGATAGGGAAAGATGACATTTCCCTGACTCTCTATGCGGATAGGGAAATTTGACATTTCCATGAGCCTCCATGTTGATAGGGAACGTGATATTGCTCTGACTCACAATGTGGATACGGAAAGGTGTCATTTCTCTGACTCCACATGTGGATAGGGAAAGGTGATATTTCTCTGACTCTCCTTGTGGATAGGGAAAGTTAACATTTCCCTGGCTCTCCATGCGGATATGGAAGTTGACATTTCCCAGTCTCTCTATGCGGATAGGGATAAGTGACATTTCTCTGACTCTCCATGTGGATAGGGAAAGGTGACATTTCGCTGGCTCTCCATGTGGAAAGGGAAATGTGATATTTATCTGGCTCTGCATGTGGATAGGGAAATGTGATATTTCTCTGGCTCTCCATGTGGATAGCGAAAGGTGATATTTCTCAGGCTCTCCATGTGGATAGGGAAAGATCATATTTCTCTGACTCTCCATGTGGATAGGGAAGGTGATAATTCTTAGGCTCTCCAAGTGGATAGGGAAAGCTGACATTTCCCTGACTCTCTATGTGGATAGGGATGGTAACATTTCCCTGGCTCTCCATGTGGATAGGGAACGTCATATTTCTCTGAATCGACATGTGGATAGGGAAAGCTGACATTTCTATCTCTCACTTTGTGGATAAGGAAAGGTGTCATTTCTCTGACTCGCAATGTGGACAGGGAAAGGTGACATTTCTGTGACTCTCCATGTGCATAGGGAAAGGTGACATTTCTCTGAATCTACTTGTGAATAGGGAAAGCTGACATTTCTCTGACTCTCCTTGTGGATAGAGAAAGGTGATATTTCTTTGACTCTCCTTGAGGATAGGGAAAGGTGACATTTCTCTGGCTCTCCATGAGGATAGGGAAAGGTGACATTTCTCTGGCTCTCCTTGTGGATAGGGAAAGGTGACATTACTCTGGCTCTCCATGTGGATAGGGAAAGGTAACATTTCATTTACGATCCTTGCGGATTGGGAAAGGTGACATTTCCATGACCCTCCATGTGGATAGGGAACGTGATATTTCTCTGACTCTCCAAGTGGATACGGAAAGGTGACATTTCTCTGACTCTCCTTGTGGATAGGGAACATGACATTTCCCTGACACTCTATGCGGACAGGGAAAGGTGACATTACTCTGGCTCTCCATGTGGATAGGGAAAGGTGACATTTCCCTGAATCTCCTTGTGAGTAGGGAAAGGTGACATTTCCCTGATTCTCCATGTGGTTAGGGATAGGTAACATTTCCCCGACTCTCCATGTGGATAGGGAAAGGTGACATTTCTCTGAGACTCCATGTGGATAGGGAAAGGTGACACTACTCTGGCTCTCCATGTGGATAGGGAAAGGTAACATTTCCATGACACTCCATGTGGATAGGGAAAGGTAACATTTCATTTACGATCCTTGCGGATTGGGAAAGGTGACATTTCCATGACCCTCCATGTGGATAGGGAACGTGATATTTCTCTGACTCTCCTTGTGGATAGGGAACATGACATTTCCCTGACACTCTATGCGGATAGGGAAAGGTGACGTTTCTCTGACTCTCCTTGTGGACAGGGAAAGGTGACATTACTCTGGCTCTCCATGTGGATAGGGAAAGGTGACATTTCCCTGAATCTCCTTGTGAGTAGGGAAAGGTGACATTTCCCTGATTCTCCATGTGGTTAGGGATAGGTAACATTTCCCCGACTCTCCATGTGGATAGGGAAAGGTGACATTTCTCTGAGACTCCATGTGGATAGGGAAAGGTGATATTACTCTGGCTCTCCATGTGGATAGGGAAAGGTAACATTTCCATGACACTCCATGTGGATAGGGAACGTGATATTTCTCTGACTCTCCATGTGGATACGGACAGGTGTCATTTCTCTGACTCTACATGTGGATAGGGAAAGGTGACATTTCCCTGGCTCTCCATGCGGATAGGGAAGGTGACATTTCCCAGTCTCTCTATGCGGATAGGGAAAAGTGACATTTCTCTGACTCTACATGTGGATAGGGAGAGGTGATATTTCTTTGGCTCTGCATGTGGATAGGGAAAGGAGATATTTCTCTGGATTTCCATGTGGATAGGGAAGGAGATATTTCTCTGGATCTCCATGTGGATAGGGAAAGGTGATATTTCTCTGGCTCTCCATGTGGATAGGGAAATGTGATATTTCTCTGGCTCTCCATATGGATAGGGAAGGTGATATTTCTCTGGCTCCCCATGTGTATAGGGAAAAGTGATATTTCTCTGGCTCTCCATGTGGATACGGAAAGGTGATATTTCTCTAGCTCTCCATGTGGATAGGGAAGGTGATATTTCTCTTGCTCTCCAAGTGGATAGGGAAAGCTGACATTTCCCTGACTCTCTATGTGGATAGGGAACATCATATTTCTCTGAATCGACATGAGTATAGGGAAAGCTGACATTTCTCTGACTCTCCTTGTGGATAGGGAAAGTTGACATTTCTCAGACTCTCCTTGTGGATAGAGAAAGGTGATATTTCTTTGACTCTCCTTGTGGATAGGGGAAGGTGACATTTCTCTGACTCTCCTTGTGAATAGGAAACGTGATATTTCTCTGACTCTACATGTTAATAGGGAAACGTAACATTTCCCTGACTCTCCATGCAGATAGGGAAAGGTAACATTTCCCTGACGCTCCTTGCAGATAGGGAAAGATGACATTACCATGACCCTCCATGTGGATAGGGAACGTGATATTTCTCTGACTCTCCATGTGGATACGGACAGGTGTCATTTCTCTGACTCTACATGTGGATAGGGAAAGGTGACATTTCTCTGACTCTCCTTGTGGATAGGCAAAGGTGACATTTCCCTGGCTTACCATGCGGATAGGGAAGGTAACATTTCCCAGTCCCTCTATGCGGATAGGGAAAAGTGACATTTCTCTGACTCTACATGTGGATAGGGAGAGGTGATATTTCTTTGGCTCTGCTTCTGGATAGGGAAAGGAGATATTTCTCTGGATTTCCATGTGGATAGGCAAGGAGATATTTCTCTGGCTCTGCATGTGGATAGGGAAATGTGATATTTCTCTGGCTCTCCATATGGATAGGGAAAGGTCATATTTCTTTGGCTCTCCATGTGGATAGGGAAGGTGATATTTCTCTGGCTCTCCAAGTGGATAGGGAAAGCTGTCATTTCCCTGACTCTCTATGTGGATAGGGATGGTAACATTTCCCTGGCTCTCCATGAGGGTAGGGCACGTCATATTCCTCTGAATCGACATGAGTATAGGGAAAGCTGACATTTCACTGACTCACCTTGTGGATAGGGAAAGTTGACATTTCTCAGACTCTCCTTGTGGATAGAGAAATGTGATATTTCTTTCACTCTCCTTGTGGATAGGGGAAGGTGACATTTCTCTGACTCTCCTTGTGGATAGGGAACGTGATATTTCTCTGACGCTACATGTGGATAGGAAACGTGATATTTCTCTGACTCTACATGTGGATAGGGAAACGTAACGTTTCCCTGACTCTCCATGCAGATAGGGAAAGTTGACATTTCCATGACCCTCCATGTGGACAGGGAAAAGTGACATTTCTCTGCTCTCCATGCGGATAGGGAAAGGTGACATTTCTCTGACTCTACATGTGTATAGGGAAAGGTGACATTTCCCTGACTCTCTATGCGGATAGGGAATGGTTACATTTCTCTGGCTCTCCATTTGGATAGGGAAAGTGATATTTCTCCGAATCTACATGTGGATAGGGAAGGTGATATTTCCCTGACTCTCCATGTGGATAGGGAAAGGTGATATTTCTCTGGCTCTCCATGTTTTTAGGGAAAGCTAACATTTCTCTGGCTGTCCACGTGGATAGGGAAGGTAACATTTCCCTGGCTCCCCTTGTGGATAGGGAAAAGTGACATTTCTCTGGCTCTCTATGTCGATAGGGAAGGTGATGATTCCCTGGCTCTCGATGTGGATAGGGAGAGTTGACATTTCTTTTCTCTCCATGTGGATAGGGAAGGTGACATTTCCCTGACACTCTATGCGGATTGGGAAAGGTGACATTCCTCTGACTCTCCTTGTGGATAGGGAAAGGTGACATTTCGCTGGCTCTCCATGTGGATAGGGAAAGGTGATATTTCTCTGAGACTCCATGTGGATAGGGAAGGTAATATTTCACTGGATCTCCCTGTGGATAGGGAAAGGTGATATTTCTCTGAGACTCCATGTGGATAGGGAAGGTGACATTTCCCTGACTCTCCTTGTGAATAGGGAAAGGTGACATTACTCTGGCTCTGCATGTGCTTAGGGAAGGTGACATTTCCCTGACACTCCTTGTGGATAGGGAAAGGTAACATTTCCCTGATGCTCCATGCTTATAGGGAAAGGTGACATTTCCATGACACACCATGTCGATAGGGAACGTGATATTTCTCTGACTCTCCATGTGGATACAGAAAGGTGTCATTTCTCTGACTCTACATGTGGATAGGGAAAGCTGATATTTCTCTGGCTCTCCTTGTGGATAGAGAAAGGTGATATTTCTTTGACTCTCCTTGAGGATAGGGGAAGGTGACATTTCTCTGACTCTCCTTGTGGATAGGGAACGTGATATTTCTCTGACGCTACATGTGGATAGGGAACGCGATATTTCTCTGACTCTACATGTGGATAGGGAAACGTAACATTTCCCTGACTCTCCATGCAGATAGGGAAAGGTTACATTTCCATGACCCTCCATGCGGATAGGGAAAGGTGACATTTCTCTGGCTCTCCATGTGGATAGGGAAGTTGGCATTTCCCTGACACTCTTTGTGGATAGGGAAAGGTGACATTACTCTGGCTCTCCATGTGGAGAGGGAAAGGTAACATTTCCATGAAACTCCATGTGGATAGGGAACGTGATATTTCTCTGCCTCTATATGTGGATACGGAAAGGTAACATTTCTCTGACGCTCCATGCAGATAGGGAAAGTTGACATTTCCATGACCCTCCATGTGGATAGGGAACGTGATATTTCTTTGACTCTCCATGTGGATACGGAAAGGTGACATTTCTCTGAGTCTCCATGTGGATAGGGAAAGGTGATATTTCTCTGTCTCTGCATGTTGATAGGGAAAGTGATATTTCTCTGACTCTACATGTGGATAGGGAAAGGTAACATTTCCCTGACTCTCCGTGTGGATAGGGAAGGTGACATTTCCCTGACACTCTATGCGAGTAGGGAATTTTGACATTTCTCTGACTCTCCTTGTGGATAGGGAAAGGTGATATTTCTCTGTCTCTGCATGTTGATAGGGAAAGTGATATTTCTCTGACTCTACATGTGGATAGGGAAAGGTGATATTTCCATGACCCTCCATGTGGACAGGGAAAGGTGACATTTCCCTGACTCTCCTTGTGAATAGGGAAAGGTGACATTACTCTGGCTCTCCATGTGTCTAGGGAAGGTGACGTTTCCCTGACCCTTCTCGTGGACAGGGAAACGTGACATTTCTCTCGCTCTCCATGTGCATAGGGAAAGGTAACATTTCCCTGGCTCTCTATGCGGATAGGGAAGGTGACATTTCCCAGTCTCTCTATGCGGATAGGGAAAAGTGACATTTCTCTGACTTCCATGTGGATAGGGAAAGGTGACACTTCTCTGGATCTCCATGTGGATAGGGAAAGGTGATATTTCTCTGGCTGTCCATGTGCATAGGGAAAGGTGATATTTCTCTGGCTCTGCATGTGGATTGGGAAATGTGATATTTCCCTGGCTCTCCATGTGGATAGGGAAGGTGACATTTCCCAGTCTCTCTATGCGGATAGGGAAAAGTGACATTTCCCTGACTCTCCTTCTGGATAGGGAACGTGATATTTCTCTGACGCTTCATGTGGATAGGGAACGTGATATTTCTCTGATTCGCCAGTGGATAGGGAAACGTAACATTTCCCTGACTCTCCATGCAGATAGGGAAAGGTGACATTTCCAATGACCCTCCATGTGGATAGGGAAAGGTGACATTTCTCTGGCTCTCCATGCGGTTAGGAAAAGGTGACATTTCTCTGACTCTCCTTGTGGATAGGGAAAGGTTATATTTCTCTGGATCTGCATGTGGATACGGAAAGGTGATATTTCTCTGGCTCTCCATGTTGATAGGGAACGTGATATTTCTCTGATTCTACGTGTGGATTGGGAAACGTAACATTTCCCTGACACTCCATGCGGAAAGGGAAAGGTGACAATTCCATGACCCTCCATGTGGACAAGTAAAGGTGACATTTCTCTGGCTCTCCATTTGCATAGCGAATGTGATATTTCTCCGAATCTACATGTGGATAGGGAAGGTGATATTTCCCTGCCTCTCCATGTGGATAGGGAAAGGTGATATTTCTCTGGCTCTCCATGTTGTTAGGGAAAGCTAACATTTCTCTGGCTCTCCATGTGGAGAGGGAAGTTAACATTTCCCTGGCTCTCCTTGCGGATAGTGAAAAGTGAAATTTCTCTGGCTCTCTATGTGGATAAGGAAGGTGATGTTTCCCTGGCTCTCCATGTGGATAGGGCAAGGTGACATTTCTCTGACACTCCTTGTGGATAGGGAAAGTGATATTTCTCTGACGCGACATGTGGATAGGGAACGTGATATTTCTCTGACTCTACATGTGGATAGGGAAACGTAACATTTCCCTGACTCTCCATGCAGATAGGGAAAGGTGACATTTCCATGACCCTTCATGTGGATAGGGAAAGGTGACATTTCCCTGACACTCCTTGTGGATAGGGAAAGGTGACATTACTCTGGCTCTCCATGTGGATAGGGAAAAGTGATATTTCTCTGGCTCTGCATGTGGATAAGAAATGTGATATCTCTCTGGCTCTCCATGTGGAGAGGAAACGAGATATTTCTCTGGCTCCCCATGTGGATAGGGAAAGGTGATATTTCTCTGACTCTCCATGCGGAGAGTAAGGTGATATTTCTCTGGATCCCCATGTGGATAGGGAAAGGTGATATTTCTCTGACTCTTCTTGTTGATAGGGAAAGGTAACATTTCCCCGACTCTCCATGTGGACAGGGAAAGTTGACATTTCTCTGAGACTCCATGTGGATAGGGAAAGCTGACATTTCCTTGGCACTCCATGTGGATAGGGAAGGTGACATTTCCCAGACTCTCCTTGTGGATAGGGAAAGGTGACAGTACTCTGGCTTTCCATGTGGATAGGGAAAGGTAACATTTCCATGACACTCCATGTGGATAGGGAACGTGATATTTCTCTGTCTCTACATGTGGATAGGGAAAGGTAACATTTCCCAGACGCTCCATGCGGATAGGGAAAGGCGACATTTCCATTACCCTCCATGTGGATAGGGAACATGGTATTTCTCTGACTCTCCATGTGGATAGGGAAAGGTGACATTTCCCTGACTTTCTATGTGGATATGGATGGTAACATTTCCCTGGCTCTCCATGTGGATAGGTTACGACATATTTCTCTGAATCGACATGTGGATAGGGAAAGCTGACATTTCTCTGGCTCACCTTGTGAATGGGGAAAGGTGACATTTCTCAGACTGTCCTTGTGGATAGAGAAATGTGATATTTCTTTGACTCTCCTTGTGGATAGGGGTAGGTGACATTTCTCTGACTCTCCTTGTGGATCAGGAACTTGTTATTTCTCTGACTCTACATGTGGATAGAGAAACGTAACATTTCCCTGACTCTCCATGCAGATAGCGAAAGATGACATTTCCATGACCCTCCATGTGGATAGGGAAAGGTGACATTTTTCTGGCTCTCCATGTGGATAGGGAAAGGTGATATTTCTCTGGCTCTGCATGTGGATAGGGAAAGATGACATTTCCCTGACTCTCCATGTGGATAGGGAAGGTGACATTTCCCTGACTCTCCTTGTGAATAGGGAAAGGTGACATTACTCTGGCTCTCCTTGTGAATAGAGAAAGGTGACATTACTCTGGCTTTCCGTGTGGATAGGGAAAGGTAACATTTCCATGACACTCCATGTGGATAGGGAATGTGATATTTCTCTGTCTCTACATGTGGATAGGGAAAGGTAACATTTCCCAGACGCTCCATGCGGATAGGGAAAGGTGACATTTCCATTACCCTCCATGTGGATAGGGAACATGGTATTTCTCTGACTCTGCATGTGGATACGGAAAGGTGTCATTTCTCTGACTCTCCATGTGGATAGGGAAAGGTAACATTTCCCTGGCTCTCCATGCGGATAGGGAAGGTGACATTTCCCAGTCTCTCTATGCGGAGAGGGAAAAGTGACATTTCTCTGACTCTACATGTGGATAGGGAAAGGTGACATTTCTCTGACTCTCCTTGTGCATAGGGAACGTGATATTTCTCTGACTCTACATGTGGATAGAGAAACGTAACATTTCCCTGATTCTCCATGCAGATAGGGAAAGGTGGCATTTCCATGACCCTCCATGTGGATAGGGAAAGGTGATATTTCTCTGGCTCTCCATGCGGATAGGGAAAGGTGACATTTCTCTGACTCGCCATGTGGATAGGGAAAAGTGACATTTCTGTGACTCTCCATGTGGATAGGGAAAGTTGACATTTCCCTGACTCTCCTTGTGGATAGGGAAAGTTGACATTACTGTGGCTCTCCATGTGGATAGGTAAGGTGACATTTCCCTGACACTCTATGCGGATAGGGAAATGTTACATTTCTCTGACTCTCCTTGTGGATAGGGAAAGGTTATATTTCTCTGGCTCTGCATGTGCATAGGGAAACGTAACATTTCCCTGACTCTCCATGCGGATAGGGAAAGGTGACATTTCCATGAGCCTCCATGTGGACAGGGAAAGGTGACATTTCTCTGGCTCTCCATGCGGATAAGGAAAGGTGACATTTCTCTGGCTCTCCATTTGGATAGGGAACGTGATATTTCTCTGATTCTACGTGTGGATTGGGAAACGTAACATTTCCCTGACACTCCATGCGGAAAGGGAAAGGTGACATTTCCATGACCCTCCATGTGGGCAAGTAAAGGTGACATTTCTCTGGCTCTCCATTTGCATAGCGAACGTGATATTTCTCCGAATCTACATGTGGATAGGGAAGGTGATATTTCCCTGCCTCTCCATGTGGATAGGGAAAGGTGATATTTCTCTGGCTCTCCATGTTGTTAGGGAAAGCTAACATTTCTCTGGCTCTCCATGTGGAGAGGGAAGTTAACATTTCCCTGGCTCTCCTTGCGGATAGTGAAAAGTGAAATTTCTCTGGCTCTCTATGTGGATAAGGAAGGTGATGTTTCCCTGGCTCTCCATGTGGATAGGGCAAGGTGACATTTCTCTGACACTCCTTGTGGATAGGGAAAGTGATATTTCTCTGACGCGACATGTGGATAGGGAACGTGATATTTCTCTGACTCTACATGTGGATAGGGAAACGTAACATTTCCCTGACTCTCCACGCAGATAGGGAAAGGTGACATTTCCATGACCCTTCATGTGGATAGGGAAAGGTGACATTTCCCTGACACTCCTTGTGGATAGGGAAAGGTGACATTACTCTGGCTCTCCATGTGGATAGGGAAAAGTGATATTTCTCTGGCTCTGCATGTGGATAAGAAATGTGATATCTCTCTGGCTCTCCATGTGGAGAGGAAACGAGATATTTCTCTGGCTCCCCATGTGGATAGGGAAAGGTGATATTTCTCTGACTCTCCATGCGGAGAGTAAGGTGATATTTCTCTGGATCCCCATGTGGATAGGGAAAGGTGATATTTCTCTGACTCTTCTTGTTGATAGGGAAAGGTAACATTTCCCCGACTCTCCATGTGGACAGGGAAAGTTGACATTTCTCTGAGACTCCATGTGGATAGGGAAAGCTGACATTTCCTTGGCACTCCATGTGGATAGGGAAGGTGACATTTCCCAGACTCTCCTTGTGAATTGGGAAAGGTGACATTACTCTGGCTCTCCTTGTGGATAGGGAAAGGTGACAGTACTCTGGCTTTCCATGTGGATAGGGAAAGGTAACATTTCCATGACACTCCATGTGGATAGGGAACGTGATATTTCTCTGTCTCTACATGTGGATAGGGAAAGGTAACATTTCCCTGACGCTCCATGCGGATAGGGAAAGGCGACATTTCCATTACCCTCCATGTGGATAGGGAACATGGTATTTCTCTGACCCTCCATGTGGATAGGGAAAGGTGACATTTCTCTGGCTCTCCATGTGGATAGGGAAAGGTGACATTTCTCTGGCTCTCCATGTGGATAGGGAAAGTTGACATTTCCCTGACTCTCCTTGTGGATAGGGAAAGTTGACATTACTGTGGCTCTCCATGTGGATAGGTAAGGTGACATTTCCCTGACTCTCCTTGTGGATAGGGAAAGTTGTCATTACTGTGGCTCTCCATGTGGATAGGTAAGGTGACATTTCCCTGACTCTCCTTGTGGATAGGGAAAGTTGACATTACTGTGGCTCTCCATGTGGATAGTTAAGGTGACATTTCCCTGACTCTCCTTGTGGATAGGGAAAGGTGACATTTCTGTGACTCTCCATGTGGATAGGGAAAGTTGACATTTCCCTGACTCTCCTTGTGGATAGGGAAAGTTGACATTACTGTGGCTCTCCATGTGGATAGGTAAGGTGACATTTCCCTGACACTCTATGCGGATAGGGAAATGTTACATTTCTCTGACTCTCCTTGTGGATAGGGAAAGGTTATATTTCTCTGGCTCTGCATGTGGATACGGAAAGGTGATATTTCTCTGGCTCTCCATGTTGATAGGGAACGTTATATTTCTCTGACTCTACATGTGGATAGGGAAACGTAACATTTCCCTGACTCTCCATGCAGATAGGGAAAGGTGACATTTCCATGAGCCTCCATGTGGACAGGGAAAGGTGACATTTCTCTGGCTCTCCATGCGGATAAGGAAAGGTGACATTTCTCTGGCTCTCCATTTGGATAGGGAACGTGACATTTCTCTGAATCTACATGTGGATAGGTAAAGGTGACATTTCCCTGACTCTCTATGCGGATAGGGAATGTTTATATTTCTCTGGCTCTCCATTTGGATAGGGAACGTGATATTTCTCCGAATCTACATGTGGATAGGGATGGTGATATTTCCCTGACTCTCCATGTGGATAGGGAAAGGTGATATTTCTCTGGCTCTCCATGTGGATAGGGAAAGGTGATATTTCTCTGGCTCTGCATGTGGATAGGAAATGTGATATCTCTCTGGCTCCCCATGTTGATAGGGAAAGGAGATATTGCTCTGACTCTCCATGCGGAGATGAAAGGTAATATTTCTATGGCTCCCCCTGTGGGTAGGGAAAGGACATATTTCTCTGACTCTTCTTGTGGATAGGGAAAGGTAACATTTCCCTGACTCTCCATGTGGTTAAAGATGGGTAATATTTCCCCGACTCTCCATGTGGACAGGGAAAGGTGACATTTACCTGACTCTCCATGTGGATAGGGAAAGGTGACATTACTCTGGCTTTCCGTGTGGTTAGGGAAAGGTAACATTTCCATGACACTCCATGTGGATAGGGAATGTGATATTTCTCTGTCTCTACATGTGGATAGGGAAAGGTAACATTTCCATGACACTCCATGTGGATAGGGAATTTGATATTTCTCTGTCTCTACATGTGGATAGGGAAAGGTGACATTTCCATTACCCTCCATGTGGATAGGGAACATGGTATTTCTCTGACTCCGCATGTGGATACGGAAAGGTGTCATTTCTCTGACTCTCCTTGTGGGTAGGGAAAGGTAACATTTCCCTGGCTCTCCATGCGGATAGGGAAGGTGACATTTCCCAGTCTCTCTATGCGGAGAGGGAAAAGTGACATTTCTCTGACTCTCCATGTGGATAGGGAAAGGTGACATTTCTCTGACTCTCCTTGTGCATAGGGAACGTGATATTTCTCTGACTCTACATGTGGATAGAGAAACGTAACATTTCCCTGATTCTCCATGCAGATAGGGAAGGTATCATTTCCCTGACTCTCTATGCGCATAGGGAACGGTGACATTTCTCTGACTCTCCATGTGGCTAGGGAAAGTTGACATTACTCTGAGACTCCATGTGGATAGTTAAGGTGACATTTCCCTGACACTCTATGTGGATAGGGAAATGTTACATTTCTCTGACTCTCCTTGTGGATAGGGAAAGGTGTTATTTCTCTGGCTCTCCATGTTGATAGGGAACGTTATATTTCTCTGACTCTACATGTGGATAGGGAAACGTAACATTTCCCTGACTCTCCATGCGGATAGGGAAAGGTGACATTTACATGAGCCTCCATGTGGACAGGGAAAGGTGACATTTCTCTGGATCTCCATGCGGATAAGGAAAGGTGACATTTCTCTGAATCTACATGTGGATAGGTAAAGGTGACATTTCCCTTACTCTCTATGCGGATAGGGAATGTTTACATTTCTCTGGCCCTCCATTTGGATAGGGAACGTGATATTTCTCCGAATCTACATGTGGATAGGGAAGGTGATATTTCTCTGTCTCTACATGTGGATAGGGAAAGGTAACATTTCCCTGACGCTCCATGCGGATAGGGAAAGGCGACATTTCTCTGGCTCTCCATGTGGATAGGGAAAGGTGACATTTCTCTGGCTCTCCATGTGCATAATGAAGGTGACATTTCCCTGACACTCCTTGTGGATAGGGAAAGGTGACATTACTCTGGCTCTCCATGTGGATAGGGAAAGGTGATATTTCTCTGGATCTCCATGTGGATAGGGAAAGGTGATATTTCTCTGGCTCTGCATGTGAATAGGAAATGTGATATCTCTCTGGCTCTCCATGCGGATCGGGAAAGGTGATATTTCTCTGACTCTCCATGCGGAGCGGATTGTGATATTTCTCCTGCTCCCCATGTGGGTAGGGAAAGGTGATATTTCTCTGACTCTTCTTGTGGATAGGGAAAGGTAATATTTCAATGACTCTCCATGTGGTTAGGGATAGGTAACATTTCCCCGATTCTCCATGTGGATAGGGAAAGGTGACACTTCTCTGACTCTCCATGTGGACAGGGAAAGGTGACATTTCTCTGAGACTCCTTGTGGATAGGGAACGTGATATTTCTCTGTTTCTACATGTGCATATAGAAAGGTGTCATTTTTCTGACTCTACATGTGGATAGGGAAAGGTAACATTTCCCTGGCTTTCCATGCGGACAGGGAAGGTGACATTTCCCAGTCTCTCTTTGTAGATAGGGAAAAGTGACATTTCTCTGACTCTACATGTGGATAGGGAAAGGTGACATTTCCTTGACTCTACATGTGGATAGGGAAAGGTGACATTTCGCTGGCTTTCCATGTGGATAGGGAAAGGTGATATTTCTCTGGCTCTGCATGTGGATAGGGAAAGGTGATATTTCTCTGGCTCTACATGTGGATAGGGAAGGTGATATTTATCTGGCTCCCCATGTCTATAGGGAAAGGTGATATTTCTCTGGCTCTCCATGTGGATAGGGATAGGTGATATTTCTCTGGCTCTCCATGTGGATAGGGAAAGGTGATATTTCTCTGGCTCTGCATGTGGATAGGGAAATGTGATATTTCTCTGGCTCGCCATGTGGATAGGGTAGGTGATATTTCTCTGGCTCCCCTTCTGTATAGCGAAAGGTGTTATTTCTCTTGCTCCCCATGTGGATAGTGAAAGATCATCTTTCTCTGGCTCTCCATGTGTATAGGGAAGGTGATATTTCTCTGGCTCTCCAAGTGGATAGGGAATGTCATATTTCTCTGAATCGACATGTGAATAGGGAAAGCTGACATTTCTCTGACTCTCCTTGTGTATAGGGAAAGGTGACATTTCTCTGACTCTCCTTGTGGATAGGGTACGTGATATTTCTCTGACGCTACATGTGGATAGGGAACGTGATATTTCTCTGCCTCTACATGTGGATAGGGAAACGTAACATTTCCCTGACTCTCCATGCAGATAGGGAAAGGTGACATATCCATGACCCTCCATGTGGATAGGGAAGGTGACATTTCCCTGACACTCCTTGTGGATAGGGGAAGGTGACATTACTCTTTCTCTCCATGTGGATAGGGAAAGGTAACATTTCCATGACACTCCATGTGGATAGGGAACGTGATATTTCTCTGCCTCTACATGTGGATAGGGAAAGGTAACATTTCTCTGACGCTCCATGCAGATAGGGAAAGGTGACGTTTCCATGACGCTCCATGTGGACAGGGAAAGGTGACATTTCTCTGGCTCTCCATGTGGCTAGGGAAGGTGACATTTCCCTTACTCTCTGTGCGCATAGGGAAAGGTGACATTTTTCTGACCCTCCATGTGGATAGGGAAAGGTGACATTTCTCTGACTCTCCATGTGGATAGGGACAGGTGTCATTTCTCTGACTCTACATGTGGATAGGGAAAGGTGACATTTCTCTGACTCTCCTTGTGGATAGGGAAAGGTAACATTTCCCTGGCTCTCCATGCGGATAGGGAAGGTGACATTTCCCAGTCTCTCTTTGCGGATAGGGAAAAGTGACATTTCTCTGACTCTACATGTGGATAGGGAAAGGTGACATTTCTTTGACTTTCCTTGTGGATAGGGAAAGGTGACATTTCGCTGGCTTTCCATGTGGATATGGAAAGGTGATATTTCTCTGGCTCTCCATGTGGATAGGGAAAGGTGATATTTCTCTGGCTCTGCATGTGGATAGGGAAATGTGATATTTCTCTGGCTCTACATGTGGATAGGGAAGGTGATATTTCTCTGGCTCCCCATGTCTATAGGGAAAGGTGATATTTCTCTGGATCTCCGTGTGGATAGGGAAGGTGATATTTCTCTGGCTCTCCAAGTGGATAGGGAAAGCTGACATTTCCCTGACTCTCTATGTGGATAGGGATGGTAACATTTCCCTGGCTCTCCATGTGGATAGGGAGGGTCATATTTCTCTGAATCGACATGTGGATAAGGAAAGCTGACATTTCTCAGACTCTCCTTGTGGATAGGGAAAGGTGATATTTCTTTGACTCTCCTTGTGGATAGTGAAAGGTGACATTTCTCTGACACTCCTTGTGGATAGGGAACGTGATATTTCTCTGACGCTACATGTGGATAGGGAACGTGATATTTCTCTGACTCTACATGTGCATAGGGAAATGTAACATTTCCCTGACACTCCATGCAGATAGGGAAAGGTGACATTTCCATGACCCTCCATGTGGATAGGGAAAGGTGACATTTCTCTGACTCTCCATGTGCATAATGAAGGTGACATTTCCCTGACACTCCTTGTGGATAGGGAAAGGTGACATTACTCTGGCTCTCCATGTGGATAGGGAAAGGTGATATTTCTCTGGCTCTCCAGATGGATAGGGAAGGTGATATTTCTCTGGATCTCCATGTGGATAGGGAAAGGTGATATCTCTCTGGCTCTCCATGTGGAGAGGAAAGTTGATATTTCTCTGACTATCCATGCGGAGAGGAAAGGTAATATTTCTCTGGCTCCCCATGTGGGTAGGGAAAGGTGATATTTCTCTGACTGTTCTTGTGGATAGGGAAAGGTAACATTTCCGCGACTCTCCATGTGGATAGGGAAAGGTGACATTTCTCTGACTCTCCATGTGGACAGGGAAAGGTGACATTTCCCTGGCTCTGCATGTGGATAGGGAAAGGTGATATTTCTCTGGCTCTGCATGTGGATAGGGAAAGGTAACATTTCCATGACACTCCATGTGGATAGGGGACGTGATATTTCTCTGTCTCTACATGTGGATAGGGAAGGTGATATTTTTCTGGCTCCCCATGTCTATAGGGAAAGGTGATATTTCTCTTGCTCTCCATGTGGATAGGGATAGGTGATATTTCTCTGGCTCTCCATGTGGATAGGTTAAGGTGATATTTCTCTGGCTCTGCATGTGGATAGGGAAAGTTGATATTTCTCTGGCTCGCCATGTGGATAGGGTAGGTGATATTTCTCTGGCTCCCCTTCTGCATAGCGAAAGGTGTTATTTCTCATGCTCCCCATGTGGATAGTGAAAGATCATCTTTCTCTGGCTCTCCATGTGTATAGGGAAGGTGATATTTCTCTGGCTCTCCAAGTGGATAGGGAATGTCATATTTCTCTGAATCGACATGTGAATAGGGAAAGCTGACATTTCTCTGACTCTCCTTGTGTATAGGGAAAGGTGACATTTCTCTGACTCTCCTTGTGGATAGGGAACGTGATATTTCTCTGCCTCTACATGTGGATAGGGAAACGTAACATTTCCCTGACTCTCCATGCAGATAGGGAAAGGTGACATTTCCATGACCCAACATGTGGATAGGGAAAGGTGACATTTCTCTGACTCGCCATGTGGATAGGGAAGGTGACATTTCCCTGACACTTCTTGTGGATAGGGGAAGGTGACATTACTCTTTCTCTCCATGTGGATAGGGAAAGGTGACATTACTCTGGCTCTCCATGTGCATAGGGAAAGGTGACATTACTCTGGCTCTCCATGTGGATAGGGAAAGGTGACATAACTCTGGCTCTCCATGTGGATAGGGAAGGTGACATTTCCCTGACACTCCTTGTGTATAGGGGAAGGTGACATTACTCTTTCTCTCCATGTGGATAGGGAAAGGTAACATTTCCATGACACTCCATGTGGATAGGGAACGTGATATTTCTCTGCCTCTACATGTGGATAGGGAAAGGTAACATTTCTCTGACGCTCCATGCAGATAGGGAAAGGTGACGTTTCCATGACGCTCCATGTGGACAGGGAAAGGTGACATTTTTCTGACCCTCCATGTGGATAGGGAAAGGTGACATTTCTCTGACTCTACATGTGGATAGGGACAGGTGTCATTTCTCTGACTCTACATGTGGATAGGGAAAGGTGACATTTCTCTGACTCTCCTTGTGGATAGGGAAAGGTAACATTTCCCTGGCTCTCCATGCGGATAGGGAAGGTGACATTTCCCAGTCTCTCTTTGCGGATAGGGAAAAGTGACATTTCTCTGACTCTACATGTGGATAGGGAAAGGTGACATTTCTTTGACTTTCCTTGTGGATAGGGAAAGGTGACATTTCGCTGGCTTTCCATGTGGATATGGAAAGGTGATATTTCTCTGGCTCTCCATGTGGATAGGGAAAGGTGATATTTCTCTGGCTCTGCATGTGGATAGGGAAATGTGATATTTCTCTGGCTCTACATGTGGATAGGGAAGGTGACATTTCTCTGGCTCCCCATGTCTATAGGGAAAGGTGATATTTCTCTGGATCTCCGTGTGGATAGGGAAGGTGATATTTCTCTGGCTCTCCAAGTGGATAGGGAAAGCTGACATTTCCCTGACTCTCTATGTGGATAGGGATGGTAACATTTCCCTGGCTCTCCATGTGGATAGGGAGGGTCATATTTCTCTGAATCGACATGTGGATAAGGAAAGCTGACATTTCTCAGACTCTCCTTGTGGATAGGGAAAGGTGATATTTCTTTGACTCTCCTTGTGGATAGTGAAAGGTGACATTTCTCTGACACTCCTTGTGGATAGGGAACGTGATATTTCTCTGACGCTACATGTGCATAGGGAAATGTAACATTTCCCTGACACTCCATGCAGATAGGGAAAGGTGACATTTCCATGACCCTCCATGTGGATAGGGAAAGGTGACATTTCTCTGACTCTCCATGTGCATAATGAAGGTGACATTTCCCTGACACTCCTTGTGGATAGGGAAAGGTGACATTACTCTGGCTCTCCATGTGGATAGGGAAAGGTGATATTTCTCTGGCTCGCCAGATGGATAGGGAAGGTGATATTTCTCTGGATCTCCATGTGGATAGGGAAAGGTGATATCTCTCTGGCTCTCCATGTGGAGAGGAAAGTTGATATTTCTCTGACTATCCATGCGGAGAGGAAAGGTAATATTTCTCTGGCTCCCCATGTGGGTAGGGAAAGGTGATATTTCTCTGACTGTTCTTGTGGATAGGGAAAGGTAACATTTCCGCGACTCTCCATGTGGATAGGGAAAGGTGACATTTCTCTGACTCTCCATGTGGACAGGGAAAGGTGACATTTCCCTGGCTCTGCATGTGGATAGGGAAAGGTGATATTTCTCTGGCTCTGCATGTGGATAGGGAAAGGTAACATTTCCATGACACTCCATGTGGATAGGGGACGTGATATTTCTCTGTCTCTACATGTGGATAGGGAAGGTGATATTTTTCTGGCTCCCCATGTCTATAGGGAAAGGTGATATTTCTCTTGCTCTCCATGTGGATAGGGATAGGTGATATTTCTCTGGCTCTCCATGTGGATAGGGTAAGGTGATATTTCTCTGGCTCTGCATGTGGATAGGGAAAGTTGATATTTCTCTGGCTCGCCATGTGGATAGGGTAGGTGATATTTCTCTGGCTCCCCTTCTGTATAGCGAAAGGTGTTATTTCTCATGCTCCCCATGTGGATAGTGAAAGATCATCTTTCTCTGGCTCTCCATGTGTATAGGGAAGGTGATATTTCTCTGGCTCTCCAAGTGGATAGGGAATGTCATATTTCTCTGAATCGACATGTGAATAGGGAAAGCTGACATTTCTCTGACTCTCCTTGTGTATAGGGAAAGGTGACATTTCTCTGACTCTCCTTGTGGATAGGGTACATGATATTTCTCTGACGCTACATGTGGATAGGGAACGTGATATTTCTCTGCCTCTACATGTGGATAGGGAAACGTAACATTTCCCTGACTCTCCAGCAGATAGGGAAAGCTGACATTTCGCTGGCTCTCCATGTGGATAGGGAATGGTGGTATTTCTTTGGCTCTGCATGTGGATAGGGAAACGTGATGTTTCTCTGGTTCTCCATGTGGATAGGGAAGGTGATATTTCTCTGGATCTCCATGTGGATAGGGAAAGGTGATATTTCTCTGACTCTGCATGTGAATAGGAAATGTGATTTTTCTCTGGCTCTCCATGCGGAGTGGAAAGGTGATATTTCTCTGGCTCCCCATGTGGATAGGGAAAGGTGATATTTTTCTGACTCTCCATGCGGAGCGGAAATGTGATATTTCTCTGGCTCCCCATGTGGGTAGGGAAAGGTGATATTTCTCTGACTCTTCTTGTGGATAGGGAAAGGTAATATTTCAATGACTCTCCATGTGGTTAGGGATAGGTAACATTTCCCCGATTCTCCATGTGGATAGGGAAAGGTGACACTTCTCTGACTCTCCATGTGGATAGGGAAAGGTAACATTTCCCTGGCACTCCATGTGAATAGGGAAGGTGACATTTCCCTGACACTTCTTGTGGATAGGGAAAGGTGACATTTCCAGGACACTCCATGTGGATAGGGAACGTGATATTTCTGTGACTCTCCTTGTGGATAGGGAAAGGTAACATTTCCCTGGCTCTCCATGCGGATAGGGAAGGTGACATTTCTCTGACTCTACTTGTGGATAGGGAAAGGTGACATTTCTCTGGCTCTGCATGTGGATTGGGAAAGATCATATTTCTCTGGATCTCTGTGTGGATAGGGAAGGTGATATTTCTCTGGCTCTCCAAGTGGATAGGGAAAGCTGACATTTCCCTGACTCTCTATGTGGATAGGGATGGTAACATTTCCCTGGCTCTCCATGTGGATAGGGAGGGTCATATTTCTCTGAATCGACATGTGGATAAGGAAAGCTGACATTTCTCAGACTCTCCTTGTGGATAGAGAAAGGTGATATTTCTTTGTCTCTCCTTGTGGATAGTGAAAGGTGACATTTCTCTGACACTACTTGTGGATAGGGAACGTGATATTTCTCTGACGCTACATGTGGATAGGGAACGTGATATTTCTCTGACTCTACATGTGGATAGGGAAAAGTAACATTTCCCTGACTCTCCATGTGGATAGGGAAAGGTGACATTTCTCTGACTCTCCATGTACATAATGAAGGTGACATTTCCCTGACACTCCTTGTGGATAGGGAAAGGTGACATTACTCTGGCTCTCCATGTGGATAGGGAAAGGTGATATTTCTCTGGCTCTCCAGGTGGATAGGAAATGTGATATCTCTCTGGCTCTCCATGCGGAGAGGAAAGTTGATATTTCTCTGACTATCCATGAGGAGAGGAAAGGTAATATTTCTCTGGCTCCCCATGTGGGTAGGGAAAGGTGATATTTCTCTGACTCTTCTTGTGTATAGGGAAAGGTAACATTTCCGTGACTCTCCATGTGGATAGGGAAAGGTGACATTTCTCTAACTCTCCATGTGGATAGGGAAAGGTGACATTTCTCTAACTCTCCATGTGGATAGGGAAAGGTGACATTTCTCTAACTCTCCATGTGGATAGGGAAAGGTGACATTTCTCTAACTCTCCATGTGGATAGGGAAAGGTGACATTTCTCTGAGATTCCATGTGAATAGGGAAAGGTGACATTACTCTGGCTCTCCATGTGGATAGGGAAAGGTAACATTTCCATGACACTCCATGTGGATAGGGGACGTGATATTTCTCTGTCTCTACACTTGGATAGGGAAAGGTGATATTTCTCTGGCTCTGCATGTGGATAGGGAAAGGTGATATTTCTCTGGCTTTCCATGTTGTTAGGGAAAGCTAACATTTCTCAGGCTCTCCATGTGGATAGGGAAAAGTGACATTTCTCTGGCTCTCTATGTGGATAGGGAAGGTGATGTTTCCCTTGTTCTCCATGTGGATAGGGAAAGGTGACATTTCGCTGGCTCTGCATGTGGATAGGGAAGGTGATATTTCTCTGGATCTCCATGTGGATAGAGAAAGGTGATATTTCTCTGACTCTGCATGTGAATAGGAAATGTGATATTTCTCTGGCTCTCCATGCGGAGAGGAAAGGTGATATTTCTCTGGCTCCCCATGTTGATAGGGAAAGGTGATATTTCTCTGACTCTCCATGCGGAGCGGTAATGTGATATTTCTCTGGCTCCCCATGTGGGTAGGGAAAGGTGATATTTCTCTGACTCTTCTAGTGGATAGGGAAAGGTAACATTTCCCTGACTCTCCATGTGGTTAGGGAGAGGTAACATTTCCCCGATTCTCCATGTGGATAGGGAAAGGTGACATTTCTCTGACTCTCCATGTGGAGAGGGAAAGGTGACATTTCCCTGGCACTCCATGTGAATAGGGAAGGTGACATTTCCCTGACACTCCTTGTGGATAGGGAACATAATATTTCTCTGTCTCTACATGTGGATACGGAAAGGTGTCATTTCTCTGACTCTACATGTGGATAGGGAAAGGTAACATTTCCCTGGCTCTCCATGCGGATAGGGAAGGTGACATTTCCCAGTCTTTCTTTGCGGATAGGGAAAAGTGACATTTCTCTGACTCTACACGTGGATAGGGAAAGGTGACATTTCTCTGACTCTACTTGTGGAGAGGGAAAGGTGACGTTTCGCTGGCTCTCCATGTGGATAGGGAAAGGTGATATTTCTCTAGCTCTTCATGTGTATAGGGAAAGGTGATATTTCTCTGGCTCTCCATGTGGATAGGGAAATTTGATATTTCTCTGGCTCTGCATGTGGATAGGGAAATGTGATATTTCTCTGGCTCTACATGTGGATAGGGAAAGGTGACATTTCCCTGACTCTCTATGTGGATAGGTATGGTAACATTTCCCTGGCTCTCCATGTGCATAGGGAACGTCATATTTCTCTGAATCGACATGTGGATAGGGAAAGCTGACATTTCTCAGACTCTCCTTGTGGATAGAGAAAGGTGATAATTCTTTGACTCTCCTTGTGGATAGTGGAAGGTGACATTTCTCTGACTCTCCTTGTGGATAGGGAAAGTGATATTTCTCTGACGCTACATGTGGATAGGAAACCTGATATTTCTCTGACTCTACATGTGGATAGGGAAACGTAACATTTCCCTGACTCTCCATGCAGATAGGGAAAGGTGACTTTTCCATGACCCTCCATGTGGATAGGGAATGGTGACATTTCTCTGACTCGCCATGTGGACAGAGAAAGGTGACATTTCTCTGACTCTCCATGTGGATAGGGAAAGGTGACATTACTCTGGCTCTCCATGTAGATAGGGAAAAGTGATATTTCTCTGGCTCTGCATGTGGATAGGAAATGTGATATTTCTCTGGCTCTCCATGCGGAGAGGAAACGAGATATTTCTCTGGCTCCCCATGTGAATAGGGAAAGGTGATATTTCTCTGACTCTCCATGCGGAGTGTAAAGGTGATATTTCTCTGGCTCCCCATGTGGATAGGGAAAGCTGATATTTCTCTGACTCTTCTTTTTGATAGGGAAAGGTAATATTTCCCTGACTCTCCATGTGGATAGGGAAAGGTGATATATCTCTGGCTCTGCATGTGGATACGGAAAGGTGATATTTCTCTGGCTCTCCATATTGATAGGGAACGTGATATTTCTCTGCCTCTACATGTGGATTGGGAAACGTAACATTTCCCTGGCTCTCCATGCGGATAGGGAAAGGTGACCTTTCCATGACCCTCCATGTGGTCAGGGAAGGTTGACATTTCTCTGGCTCTCCATGCGGATAGGGAAAGGTGACATTTCTCTGGCTCTCCATGTGGATAGGGAAGGTAACATTTCCCTGACTCTCTATGCGCATAGGGAACGGTGACATTTCTCTGACTCTCCATGTGGATCGGGAAAGGTGACATTTCTCTGACTCTCCATGTGGATAGGGAAGGTGACATTTCCCTGACTCTCCTTGTGAATAGGGAAAGGTGACATTTCTCTGGCTCTCCATGTTGATAGGGAAAGGTAACATTTCCATGACACTCCATGTGGATAGGGAACGTGATATTTCTCTGACTCTCCATGCGGAGTGTAAAGGTGATATTTCTCTGGCTCCCCATGTGGATAGGGAAAGCTGATATTTCTCTGACTCTTCTTTTCGATAGGGAAAGGTAATATTTCCCTGACTCTCCATGTGGATAGGGAAAGGTGATATTTCCCTGACTCTCCATGTGGATAGGGAAAGGTGATATTTCTCTGACTCTCCATGTGGATAGGGAAAGGTGATATTTCTCTGAGACTCGATGTGGATAGGGAAAGGTGACATTTCCCTGGCACTCCATGTGGATAGGGAAGGTGACATTTCCCGGACACTACTTTTGGATAGGGAAAAGTGACAGTACTCTGGCTCTCCATTTGGATAGGGAAAGGTAACATTTCCCTGACGCTCCATGCAGATAGGGAATGTTGTCATTTCCATGACCCTCCATGTGGATAGGGAACATGATATTTCTCTGACTCTCCATGTGGATACGGAAAGGTGTCATTTCTCTGACTCTCCTTGTGGTTAGGGAAAGGTAACATTTCCCTGGCTCTCCATGCGGATGGGGAAGGTGAGATTTCCCAGTCTCTCTCTCTGCGGATAGGGAAAAGTGACATTTCTCTGACTCTACATGTAGATATGGAAAGGTGACATTTCTCTGACTGTCCATGTGGATAGGGAAAGGTGACATTTCTCTGACTCTACTTGTGGACAGGGAAAGGTGACATTTCTCTGAGATTCCATGTGAATAGGGAAAGGTGACATTACTCTGGCTCTCCATGTGGATAGGGAAAGGTAACATTTCCATGACACTCCATGTGGATAGGGGACGTGATATTTCTCTGTCTCTACACTTGGATAGGGAAAGGTGATATTTCTCTGGCTCTGCATGTGGATAGGGAAAGGTGACATTTCTCAGACACTCCTTTTGGATAGAGAAAGGTGGTAATTCTTTGACTCTCCTTGCGGATAGTGAAAAGTGACATTTCTCTGGCTCTCTATGTGGATAGGGAAGGTGATGTTTCCCTGGCTCTCCATGTGGATAGGGCAAGGTGACATTTCTCTGACACTCCTTGTGGACATGGAACGTGATATTTCTCTGACGCTACATGCGGATAGGGAACGTGATATTTCTATGACTCTACATGTGGATAGGGAAACGTAACATTTCCCTGAGTCTCCATGCAGATAGGGAAAGGTGACATTTCCCTGACCCTCCATGCAGATAGGGAAAGGTAATATTTCCCTGACTCTCCATGTGGATAGGGAAAGGTGATATTTCTCTGACTCTCCATGTGGACAGGGAAAGGTGACATTTCTCTGACTCTCCTTGTGGATAGGGAAAGGTGACATTTCTCTGACTCTCAATGTGGATAGGGAAAGGTGACATTTCCCTGACTCTCCTTGTGGATAGGGAAGGTGACATTTCCCTGACTCTCCTTGTGGATTGGGAAAGGTAACATTACTGTGGCTCTCCATGTGGATAGGGATGGTGATATTTCCCTGACACTCTTTTTGGATAGGGAAAGGTGACATTATTCTGGCTCTCCATGTGGATAGGGAAAGGTAACATTTCCATGACACTCAATGTGGATAGGGAACGTCATATTTCTCTGCCTCTACATGTGGATAGGGTAAGATAACATTTCTCTGACGCTCCATGCAGATAGGGAAAGGTGACATTTCCATGACCCTCCATGTGGATAGGATACTTGTTATTTCTCTGACTCTGCATGTGGATAGGGAAAAGTGACATTACTCTGACTCTCCATGTGGATAGGGAAGGTGACATTTCCCAATCTCTCTATGCGGATAGGGAAAGGTGACATTTCTCTGACTCTACTTGTGGATAGGGAAAGGTGACATTTCTCGGACTCTCCATGGGGATAGGGAAATGTAACATTTCCCTAGCTCTCCGTGTGGATAGGGAAGGTGACATTTCCCTGACACTCTATGCGGATAGGGAAAGGTGACATTTCTCTGACTCTCCTTGTGGATAGGGAACGTGATATTTCTCTGACTCTATATGTGGATAGGGAAACATAACATTTCCCTGACTCTCCATGCGGATAGGGAAAGGTGACATTTCTCTGACTCTCCATGCGGAGAGGGAAAGGTGACATTTTTCTGACTCTACATGTGGATAGGGAAAGGAGACATTTCTCTTCATGTGAATAAGGAAAGGTGAGATTTCCGTGACTCTCTATGCGGATAGGGAATGGTTACATTTCTCTGGCTCTCCATTTTAATAGGGAACATGATATTTCTCCGAATCTACATGTGGATAGGGAAGTTGATATTTCCCTGACTCTCCATGTGGATAGGGAAAGGTGATATTTCTCTGGCTCTCTATGTTGTTAGGGAAAGCTAACATTTCTCTGGCTCTCCATGCGGATAGGGAAGGAAACATATCCCTGGCTCTCCTTGTGGATAGGGAAAAGTGACATTTCTCTGGCTCTCTATGTGGATAGGGTAGATGATGTTCCCCTGGCTCTCCAAGTGGATAGGGAAAGGTGACATTTCTCTGACTCTCCTTGTGGCTAGGGATAGGTGACATTTCGCTGGCTCTCCATGTGGGCAGGGAATGGTGATATTTCTTTGGTTCTGCATCTGGATAGGGAAAGGTGACTTTACTCTGGCTCTCCATTTGGATAGGGAAAGGTAACATTTCCATGACCCTCCCTGTGGATTGGGAACATGATATTTCTCTGACTCTACTTGTGGATAGGGAAAGGTGACATTTCGCTGAATCTCCATGTGGATAGGGAAAGGTGATATTTCTTTGGCTCTGCATGCGGATAGGGAATGGTGATATTTCTCTGGCTCTCCATGTGGATAGGGAAGGTGATATTTCTCTGGCACCCCATGTGTATAGGGAAAGCTGACATTTCCCTGACTCTCTATGTGGATAGGGATGGTAACATTTCCCTGGCTCTCCATGTGGATAGGGAGGGTCATATTTCTCTGAATCGACATGTGGATAAGGAAAGCTGACATTTCTCAGACTCTCCTTGTGGATAGGGAAAGGTGACATTTCTCAGACTCTCCTTGTGGATAGAGAAAGGTGATATTTCTTTGACTCTCCTTGTGGATAGGGGAAGGTGACATTTCTCTAAATCTCCTTGTGGATAGGGAATGTGTTATTTCTCTGACGCTACACGTGGATAGGAAACCTGATATTTCTCTGACTCTACATGTGGATAGGGAAACGTAACATTTCCCTGACTCTCCATGCAGATAGGGAAAGGTGACTTTTCCATGACCCTCCATATGGATAGGGAATGGTGACATTTCTCTGACTCGCCATGTGGACAGAGAAAGGTGACATTTCTCTGGCTCTCCATGTGGATAGGGAAAGGTGACATTTCCCTCGCTCTCCATGTGGATAGGGAACGTCATATTTCTCTGAATCGACATGTGGATAGAGAAAACTGACATTTCTCTGACACTCCTTGTGGATAGGGAAAGGTGACATTACTCTGGCTCTCCATGTAGATAGGGAAAGGTGATATTTCTCTGGCTCTGCATGTGGATAGGGTAAGGGGACATTTCGCTGGCTCTCCATGTGGAAAGGGAAAGGTGATATTTATCTGGCTCTGCATGTGGATAGGGAAATGTGATATTTCTCTGGCTCTCCATGTGGATAGGGAAGGTGATATTTCTCTGGCTCCCCATGTGTATAGCGAAAGGTAACATTTCCCTGGCTCTCCATGTGGATAGGGAACGTCATATTTCTCTGAATCGACATGTGGATAGAGAAAGCTGACATTTCTCAGGCTCTCCTTGTGGAAAGAGAAAGATGATATTTCTTTGACTCTCCTTGTGGATAGGGAACGTGATATTTCCCTGACGCTACATGTGGATAGGGAATGTGACATTTCTCTAACTCTACATCTGGATAGAGAAACGGAACATTTCCCTGGCTCTCCATGCAGATAGGGAAAGGTGACATTTCTCTGACTCTCCATGAGGATAGGGAAAGGTGAAATTTCCCTGGCACTCCTTCTGGATAGGGAAAGGTGACATTACTCTGGCTCTCAATGTGGATAGGGAAAGGTAACATTTCCATGACACTATATGTGGATAGGGAACGTGATATTTCTCTGCCTCTACATGTGGATAGGGAAAGGTAACATTTCTCTGATGCTCCATGTGGATAGGGAAGGTGACATTTCCCAGTCTCTCTTTGCGGAAGGGAAAGGTGACATTTCTCTGACTCTACATGTGGATAGGGAAAGGAGACATTTCTCTGGCTCTCCATGTGGATAGGGAAAGGAGACATTTCTCTGCATGTGAATAAGGTAAGGTGACATTACCCTGACTCTCTATGCGGATAGGGAAAGGTGACAATTCTCTGACTCTCCATGGGGATAGGGAAAGGTAACATTTCCCTGGCTCTCAAGGTGGATAGGGAAGGTGACATTTCGCTGACAATCTCTGCGGATAGGGAACGGTGACATTTCTCTGATTCTTCTTGTGGATAGGGAAAGGTGATATATCTCTGGCTCTGCATGTGGATACGGAAAGGTGATATTTCTCTGGCTCTCCATGTTGATAGGGAACGTGATATTTCTCTGACACTACATGTGGATAGGGAAACGTAACATTTCCCTGACTCTCCATGCGGATAGGGAAAGGTGACATTTCCATGACCCTCCATGTGGACAGGGAAGGGTGACATTTCTCTGGTTCTCCATGCGGATAGGGAAAGGTGACATTTCTCTGACTCTACATGTGGATAGGGAAACGTAATATTTCCCTGACTCTCCATGCAGATAGGGAAGGTATCATTTCCCTGACTCTCTATGCGCATAGGGAACGGTGACATTTCTCTGACTCTCCATGTGGATAGGGAAAGGTGACATTTTTCGGACACTCCATGTGGATAGGGAAAGGAGACATTTCTCTGCATGTGAATAGGGAAAGGTGACATTTCACTGACTCTCTATGCGGATAGGGACTGGTTACATTTCTCTGGCTCTCCATTTGGATAGGGAACGTGATATTTCTCTGATTCTACATGTGGATAGGGAAGGTGATATTTCCCTGACTCTCCATGTGGATAGGGAAAGCTGATATTTCTCTCGCTCTCCATGTTGTTAGGGAAAGCTAACATTTCTCTGGCTCTCCACGTGGATAGGGAAGGTATCATTTCCCTGGCTCTCCTTGTGGATAGGGAAAAGTGACATTTCTCTGGCTCTCTATGTGGATATGGAGGGCGATGTTTCCCTGGCTCTCCATGTGGATAGGGAGAGGTGACATTTCCCTCACTCTCCATGTGGATAGGAAAGGTGATATTTCTCTAGCTCTTCATACGGATAGGGAAAGCTGACATTTCTCTGGCTCTCCATGTTGAGAGGGAAACATAACATTTCCCGGACTCTCCAAGCGGATAGGGAAAGGTGACATTTCTCTGGCTCTCCATGTGAATAGGGAAAGGTGACATTTCTCTGGCTCTCCATGTGCAAAGGAAAGCTGATATTTCTCTGGCTCTCCATGTGGATAAGGAATGTGATATTTCTCTGACTCTACATGTGGATAGGGAAAGGTGATATTTCTCTGACTCTTCTTGTAGATAGGGAAAGGTAACATTTCCCTGACACTCCATGCAGATAGGGAAAGGTGAAATTTCCATGACCCTCCATGTGGACAGGGAAAGGTGACATTTCTCTGGCTCTCCATGTTGAGAGGGAAAGGTGATATTTCTCTGGCTCTCCATGTGGATAGGGAAACATAACATTTCCCTGACTCTGCATGCGGATAGGGAAAGGTGACATTTCCATGACCCTCCATGTGGATAGGGAAAGGTGACATTTCTCTGACTCTCCTTGTGGATAGGGAATTGTGATATTTCTCTGGCTGTGCCTGTGGATAGGGAAAGGTGATAATTCTCGGGCTCTCCACGTGGATAGGGAAGGTGATATTTCTCTGGCTCTCCATGTGGATAGGGAATATGATATTCCTCCGAATCTACATGTGGATAGGGATGGTAACATTTCCCTGAATCTCCATGTGGATAGGGAAAGGTGGTATTTCTCTGGCTCTCCATGTGGATAGGGAAAGGTGGTATTTCTCTGGCTCTCCATGTTGTTAGAGAAAGCTAACATTTCTCTGGCTCTCCAAGTGGAAAGGGAAGGTAACATTTCTCTGGCACTCCATGTGGATAGCGAAAGGTGACATTTCTCTGACTCTCCATGTGGTAGGGAAGGGTGATATTTCTCTGGCTCTGCATGTGAATTGGGAAAGGTGATATTTCTCTGGCTCTCCATGTTGATAGGGAACGTGATATTTCTCTGAATCTACATGTGGATAGGGAAACGTAATATTTCCCTGACTTTCCATGCTGATAGGGAAAGGTGACATTTCCATAACCCTCCATGTGGATAGGGAAAGGTGACATTTCTCTGACGCTCCATGTGGATAGGGAAAGAAGACATTTCTCAGCATGTGAATAGGGAAAGGTGACTTTTCCCTGACTCTCTATGCGGATAGGGACTGGTTACATTTCTCTGGCTCTCCATGTGGATAGGGAACGTGATATTTCTCCGAATCTACATGTGGATAGGGAAGGTGACATTTCCCTGACTCTCCATGTGGATAGGGAAAGGTGATATTTCTCTGGCTCTCCATGTGGACAGGGAAAGGTGATATTTCTCTGGCTCTCCATGTGGACAGGGAAAGGTGACATTTCTCTGACTCTCCTTGTGGATAGCGAAAGGTAACATTTCCATGACATTCCATGTGGATAGGGAACGTGATATTTCTCTGTCGCTACATGTGGATAGGGAAACGTAACATTTCCCTGCCTCCCAATGCGGATAGGGAAAGGTGACATTTCCATGACCCTCCATGTGGACAGGGAAGGGTGACATTTCTCTGGCTCTCCTTGTGGATCGGGAAAGAAGACATTTCTCAGCATGTGAATAGGGAAAGGTGACCTTTCCCTGACTCTCTATGCGGATAGGGACTGGTTACATTTCTCTGGCTCTCCATGTGGATAGGGAACGTGATATTTCTCCGAATCTACATGTGGATAGGGAAGGTGACATTTCCCTGACTCTCCATGTGGACAGGGAAAGGTGATATTTCTCTGGCTCTCCATGTGGATAGGGACAGGTGACATTTCTCTGACTCTCCATGCGGATAGGGAAAGGTGACATTTCTCTGGCTCTCCATGTGGATTGGGAAGGTAACATTTCCCTGACTCTCTATGCGCATAGGGAGCGGTGACATTTCTCTGAATCTCCATGTGGATAGGGAAAGGTGACATTTTTCGGACACTCCATGTGGATAGGGAAAGGAGACATTTCTCTGCATGTGAATAGGGAAAGGTGACATTTCACTGACTCTCTATGCGGATAGGGAATGTTCACATTTCTCTGGCTCTCCATTTGGATAGGGAATGTGATATTTCTCTGAATCTACATGTGGATAGGGAAGGTGATATTTCCCTGAATCTCCATGTGGATAGGGAAAGGTGATTTTTCTCTGGCTCTCCATGTTGTTAGGGAAAGCTAACATTTCCCTGGCTCTCATTGTGGATAGGGAAAAGTGACACTTCTCTGGCTCTCTATGTGGATATGGAAGGTGATGTTTCTCTGGCTCTCCATGTGGATAGGGAGAGGTGACATTTCCCTCACTCTCCATGTGGATAGGGAAGGTGATATTTCTCTGGCTCTCCATGTTGAGAGGGAACGTGATATTTCTCCGAATCTACATGTGGATAGGGAAAGGTGATATTTCTCTGGCTCTCCATGTTGAGAGGGAACGTGATATTTCTCCGAATCTACATGTGGATAGGGAAAGGTGATATTTCTCTGGCTCTCCATGTGGATAGGGAAGGTGACATTTCCCAGTCTCTCTATGTGGATAGGGAAATTTGACAATTCTCTGACTCTACATGTGGATAGGGAAAGCTGACATTTCTCTGGCTCTCCATGTGAATAGGGAAAGCTGACATTTCTCTGGCTCTCCATGTGAATAGGGAAAGGTGATATTTCTCTGACTCTCCTTGTGGATAGGGAAAGGTAACATTTCCATGACACTCCATGTGGATAGGGAATGTGATATTTCTCTGACGCTACATGTGGATAGGGAATGTGATATTTCTCTGACTCTACATGTGGATAGGGACAGGTGATATTTCTCTGACTCTTCTTGTGGATAGGGAAAGGTAACATTTCCTGACACTCCATGCAGATAGGGAAAGGTGAAATTTCCATGACCCTCCATGTGGATAGGGAACGTGATATTTCTCTGACTCTACATGTGGATAGGGAAGGTGACATTTCCCGACTCTCTATGCGGATAGGGAAATTTGACATTTCTCTAACTCTACCTGTGGATAGGGAAAGGTGACATTTCTCTGACTCTCCATGTGGATAGGGAAGGTGACATTTCTCTGACTCTCCTTGTGGATAGGGAACTGTGACATTTCTTTGGCACTCCATGTGGATAGGGAAAAGTGACATTTCTCTGACTCTCCATGTGGATAGCGAAGGTGACATTACTCTGGCTCTCCATGTGGATAGGGAAAGGTAACATTTCCATGAGACTCCATGTGGATAGGGAACGTGATATTTCACTGACTCTCCATGTGGATAAGGAAAGGTGACATTTCTCTGACAGTCCATGTGGATAGGGAAGGTGACATTTCTCTGGCTCTCCATGCGGATAGGGAAAGGTGACATTTCCCTGACTCTCTATGCGCATAGGGAACGGTGAAATTTCTCTGACTTTCCATGTGGATAGGGAAAGGTGACATTTCTCTGACTCTCCATGCGGATAGGGACTGGTTACATTTCTCTGGCTCTCCATGTGGATAGGGAACGTGATATTTTTCCGAATCTACATGTGGATAGGGAAGGTGACATTTCCCTGACTCTCCATGTGGATAGGGAAATGTGATATTTCTCTGACTCTCCTTGTGGATAGCGAAAGGTTACATTTCCATGACCCTCCATGTGGACAGGGAAAGGTTACATTTCTCTGAATCTCCTTGTGGATAGCGAAAGGTTACATTTCCATGACCCTCCATGTGGATAGGGAAAGGTGACATTTCTCTGGCTCTCCATGTGGATAGCGAAAGGTGACATTTTTCGGACACTCCATGTGGATAGGGAAAGGAGACATTTCTCTGCATGTGAATAGGGAAAGGTGACATTTCACTGACTCTCTATGCGGATAGGGAATGTTCACATTTCTCTGGCTCTCCATTTGGATAGGGAACGTGATATTTCTCTGAATCTACATGTGGATAGGGAAGGTGATATTTCCCTGAATCTCCATGTGGATAGGGAAGGTAACATTTCCCTGGCTCTCATTGTGGATAGGGAAAAGTGACACTTCTCTGGCTCTCTATGTGGATATGGAAGGTGATGTTTCTCTGGCTCTCCATGTGGATAGGGAGAGGTGACATTTCCCTCACTTTCCATGTGGATAGGGAAGGTGATATTTCTCTAGCTCTTCATATGGATAGGGAAAGGTGACATTTCTCTGGCTCTCCATGTTGAGAGGGAAAGGTGATATTTCTCTGGTTCTCCATGTGGATAGGGAAGGTGATATTTCTCTGGCTCTCCATGCGGATAGGGAAATGTGACATTTCTCTGACTCTACATGTGGATAGGGAAAGCTAACATTTCTCTGGCTCTCCATGTGAATAGGGAAAGGTGATATTTCTCTGGCTCTCCATGTGGATAGGGAAAGGTGATATTTCTCTGACTCTCCTTGTGGATAGGGAAAGGTAACATTTCCATGACACTCCATGTGGATAGGGAATGTGATATTTCTCTGACGCTACATGTGGATAGGGAATGTGATATTTCTCTGACTCTACATGTGGATAGGGACAGGTGATATTTCTCTGACTCTTCTTGTGGATAGGGAAAGGTAACATTTCCCTGACACTCCATGCAGATAGGGAAAGGTGAAATTTCCATGACCCTCCATGTGGATAGGGAACGTGATATTTCTCTGACTCTACGTGTGGATAGGGAAGGTGACATTTCCCGACTCTCTATGCGGATAGGGAAATTTGACATTTCTCTAACTCTACCTGTGGATAGGGAAAGGTGACATTTCTCTGACTCTCCATGTGGATAGGGAAGGTGACATTTCTCTGACTCTCCTTGTGGATAGGGAACTGTGACATTTCTTTGGCACTCCATGTGGATAGGGAAAAGTGACATTTCTCTGACTCTCCATGTGGATAGCGAAGGTGACATTACTCTGGCTCTCCATGTGGATAGGGAAAGGTAACATTTCCATGAGACTCCATGTGGATAGGGAACGTGATATTTCACTGACTCTCCATGTGGATAAGGAAAGGTGACATTTCTCTGACAGTCCATGTGGATAGGGAAGGTGACATTTCTCTGGCTCTCCATGCGGATAGGGAAAGGTGACATTTCCCTGACTCTCTATGCGCATAGGGAACGGTGAAATTTCTCTGACTTTCCATGTGGATAGGGAAAGGTGACATTTCTCTGACTCTCCATGCGGATAGGGACTGGTTACATTTCTCTGGCTCTCCATGTGGATAGGGAACGTGATATTTTTCCGAATCTACATGTGGATAGGGAAGGTGACATTTCCCTGACTCTCCATGTGGATAGGGAAATGTGATATTTCTCTGACTCTCCTTGTGGATAGCGACAGGTTACATTTCCATGACCCTCCATGTGGACAGGGAAAGGTTACATTTCTCTGAATCTCCTTGTGGATAGCGAAAGGTTACATTTCCATGACCCTCCATGTGGATAGGGAAAGGTGACATTTCTCTGGCTCTCCATGTGGATAGCGAAAGGTGACATTTTTCGGACACTCCATGTGGATAGGGAAAGGAGACATTTCTCTGCATGTGAATAGGGAAAGGTGACATTTCACTGACTCTCTATGCGGATAGGGAATGTTCACATTTCTCTGGCTCTCCATTTGGATAGGGAACGTGATATTTCTCTGAATCTACATGTGGATAGGGAAGGTGATATTTCCCTGAATCTCCATGTGGATAGGGAAGGTAACATTTCCCTGGCTCTCATTGTGGATAGGGAAAAGTGACACTTCTCTGGCTCTCTATGTGGATATGGAAGGTGATGTTTCTCTGGCTCTCCATGTGGATAGGGAGAGGTGACATTTCCCTCACTTTCCATGTGGATAGGGAAGGTGATATTTCTCTAGCTCTTCATATGGATAGGGAAAGGTGACATTTCTCTGGCTCTCCATGTTGAGAGGGAAAGGTGATATTTCTCTGGTTCTCCATGTGGATAGGGAAGGTGATATTTCTCTGGCTCTCCATGCGGATAGGGAAATGTGACATTTCTCTGACTCTACATGTGGATAGGGAAAGCTAACATTTCTCTGGCTCTCCATGTGAATAGGGAAAGGTGATATTTCTCTGGCTCTCCATGTGGATAGGGAAAGGTGATATTTCTCTGACTCTCCTTGTGGATAGGGAAAGGTAACATTTCCATGACACTCCATGTGGATAGGGAATGTGATATTTCTCTGACGCTACATGTGGATAGGGAATGTGATATTTCTCTGACTCTACATGTGGATAGGGACAGGTGATATTTCTCTGACTCTTCTTGTGGATAGGGAAAGGTAACATTTCCCTGACACTCCATGCAGATAGGGAAAGGTGAAATTTCCATGACCCTCCATGTGGATAGGGAACGTGATATTTCTCTGACTCTACGTGTGGATAGGGAAGGTGACATTTCCCGACTCTCTATGCGGATAGGGAAATTTGACATTTCTCTAACTCTACCTGTGGATAGGGAAAGGTGACATTTCTCTGACTCTCCATGTGGATAGGGAAGGTGAGATTTCCCTGAAAATCCATGTGGATAGGGAAAGGTGACATTTCTCTGACTCTCCTTGTGTATAGGGAACTGTGACATTTCCCTGGCACTCCATGTGGATAGGGAAAAGTGACATTTCTCTGACTCTCCATGTGGATAGCGAAGGTGACATTACTCTGGCTCTCCATGTGGATAGGGAAAGGTAACATTTCCATGAGACTCCATGTGGATAGGGAACGTGATATTTCTCTGACTCTCCATGTGGGTAGGGAAGGTGACATTTTTCTGGCTCTCCATGTGGATAGGGAAAGGTGACATTTCTCTGACTTTCCATGTGGATAGGGAAAGGTGACATTTCTCTGACGCTTCATGTGGATAGGGACTGGTTACATTTCTCTGACACTCCATGTGGATAGGGAAAGAAGACATTTCTCAGCATGTGAATAGGGAAAGGTGACCTTTCCATGACTCTCTATGCGGATAGGGAACGTGATATTTTTCCGAATCTACATGTGGATAGGGAAGGTGACATTTCCCTGACTCTCCATGTGGATAGGGAAATGTGATATTTCTCTGGCTCTCCATGTGGACAGGGAAAGGTGATATTTCTCTGGCTCTCCATGTGGATAGGGAAAGGTGACATATCTCTGAATCTCCTTGTGGATAGGGAAGGTGATATTTCTCTGGCTCTCCATGTGGATTGGGAAGGTAACATTTCCCTGACTCTCTATGCGCATAGGGAACGATGACATTTCTCTGACTCTCCATGTGGATAGCGAAAGGTGACATTTATCGGACACTCCATGTGGATAGGGAAAGGAGACATTTCTCTGCATGTGAATAGGGAAAGGTGACATTTCACTGACTCTCTATGCGGATAGGGAATGTTCACATTTCTCTGGCTTTCCATTTGGATAGGGAACGTGATATTTCTCTGAATCTACATGTGGATAGGGAAGGTGATATTTCCCTGAATCTCCATGTGGATAGGGAAAGGTGATTTTTCTCTAGCTCTCCATGTTGTTAGGGAAAGCTAACATTTCTCTGGCTCTCCATGTGGATAGGGAAGGTAACATTTCCCTGGCTCTCATTGTGGATAGGGAAAAGTGACACTTCTCTGGCTCTCTATGTGGATATGGAAGGTGATGTTTCTCTGGCTCTCCATGTGGATAGGGAGAGGTGACATTTCCCTCACTCTCCATGTGGATAGGGAAGGTGATATTTCTCTGGCTCTTCATACGGATAGGGAAAGGTGACATTTCTCTGGCTCTCCATGTGAATAGGGAAAGGTGACATTTCTCTGGCTCTCCATGTGCAAAGGAAAGCTGATATTTCTCTGGTTCTCCATGTGGATCGGGAAAGGTGATATTTCTCTGACTCTCCTTGTGGATAGGGAAAGGTAACATTTCCATGACACTCCATGTGGATAGGGAATGTGATATTTCGCTGACGCTACATGTGGATAGGGAAAGGTGATATTTCTCTGACTCGTCTTGTGGATAGGGAAAGGTAACATTTCCCTGATACTCCATGCAGATAGGGAAAGGTGAAAATTCCATGACCCTCCATGTGGATAGGGAACGTGATATTTCTCTGACTCTCCATGTGGATAGGGAAGGTGACATTTCCCGACTCTCTATGCGGATAGGGAAATTTGACATTTCTCTGACTCTACCTGTGGATAGGGAAAGGTGACATTTCTCTGGCTCTCCATGTGGATAGGGAAGGTGACATTTCCCTGACTCTCCATGTGGATAGGGAAAGGTGATATTTCTCTGGCTCTCCATGTGGATAGGGAAATGTGATATTTCTCTGGCTCTTCATGTGGACAGGGATAGGTGATATTTCTCTCGCTCTCCATGTGGATAGGGAAAGGTGTCATTTCTCTGACTCTCCTTGTTGATAGGGAAAGATAACATTTCCATGACACTCCATGTGGATAGGGAACGTGATATTTCTCTGTCGCTACATGTGGATAGGGAAAGGTAACATTTCCCTGACACTCCATGCAGATAGGGAAAGTTGAAATTTCCATGACCCTCCATGTGGATAGGGAACGTGATATTTCTCTGACTCTCCATGTGGATAGGGAAGGTGACATTTCCCAGACTCTCTATGAGGATAGGGAAATTTGACATTTCTCTGACTCTACCTGTGGATAGGGAAAGTTGACATTTCTCTGACTCTCCTTGTGGACAGGGAAAGGTGATATTTCTCTGACTCTCCATGAGGATAGGGAAAGGTGAGATTTCCATGACCCTCCATGTGGATAGGGAAATGTGACATTTTTCTCGCTGTACATGCAGATAGGGAAAGGTGACATTTCTCTGACTCTACATGTGGATAGGGAAAGGTGACATTTCCCTGACTCTCTATGCGCATAGGGAACCGTGAAATTTCTCGGACTCTCCATGTGGATAGGGAAAGGTGACATTTCTCTGACGCTCCATGTGGATAGGGAAAGTAGACATTTCTCAGCATGTGAATAGGGAAAGGTGACATTTCCCTGACTCTCTATGCGGATAGGGACTGGTTACATTTCTCTGGCTCTCCATGTGGATAGGGAATGTGATATTTCTCCGAATCTACATGTGGATAGGGAAGATGACATTTCCCTGACACTCCATGTGGATAGGGAAAGATGATATTTCTCTGGCTCTCCATGTTGTTAGGGAAATCTAACTTTTCTCTGGCTCTCCATGTGGATAGGGAAAAGTGACATTTCTCTGGCTCTCTTTGTGGATAGGGAAGATGATGTTTCCCTGGCTCTCCATGTGGATAGGGAGAGTTGACATTTCCCTGACTCTCCATGTGGATAGGGAAGGTGATATTTCTCTGGCTCTCCATGTCTATAGGGAAAGGTGATATTTCTCTGGATGTCCATGTGGATAGAGAAGGTGATATTTCTCTGGCTCTGTATTTGGATAGGAAAGGTGACATTTCTCTGGCTCTCCATGTGGATAGGGAAAGGTAATAATTCTCTGGCTCTCCATGTGCATAGGGAACATGATATTTCTCCGAACCTACATTGGATAGGGAAGGTAACATTTCCCTGACTTCCATGTGGACAGGGAAAGGTGGTATTTCTCTGGCTCTCCTTGTTGTTAGGGAAAGCTAACATTTCTCTGGCTCTGCATGTGGTTAGGGAAGTTAACATTTCTCTGGCTCTCCATGTGGATAGCGAAAGGTGACATTTCTCTGACTCTCCATGTGGAGAGCGAAAGTGACATTTCTCTTGCTCTCCATGCGGATAGGGAAATGTGACATTTCTCTCACTCTCCATGTGGATAGGGAAGGTGATATTTCTCTGCTCTCCATGTGGATAGGGAAGGTGATATTTCTCTGGCTCTTCATACGGATAGGGAAAGATGACATTTCTCTGGCTCTCCATGTGGAGAGGGAAAGGTGATATTTCTCTGGCTCTCCATGTGGATAGGGAAGGTTATATTTCTCTGGCTCTCCATGTAGATATGGAAACATAACATTTCCCTGACGCTCCATGCGGATAGGGAAAGGTGACATTTCCATGACCCTCCATGTGGACAGGGAAATGTGACATTTGTCTGACTCTATATGTGGATAGGGAAAGGTGACATTTCTCTGACTCTCCATGTGGATAGGGAAAGGTGACATTTCTCTGACACTCCATGTGGATAGGGAAAGGTGACATTTCTCTGCATGTGAATAGGGAAAGGTGACATTTCCCTGATTCTCTATGCGGATAGGGACTGGTTACATTTCTCTGGCTCTCCATGCGGATAGGGAACGTGATATTTCTCCGAATCTACATGTGGATAGGGAAGGTGACATTTCCCTGACTCACCATGTGGATAGGGAAAGGTGATATTTCTCTGGCTCTCCATGTTGTCAGGGAAAGCTAACATTTCTCTGGCTCTCCATGTGGATAGGGAAAAGTGACATTTTCTGGCTCTCTATGTGGATAGGGAAGATGATGTTTCCCTGGCTCTCGATATGGATAGGGAGAGTTGACATTTCCCTGACGCTCCATGTGGATAGCGAAAGGTGACATTTCTCTGTCTCTCCATGTGGATAGGGAAGGTGATATTTCTCTGGCTTTCCATGTGTATAGAGAAATGTGACATTTCTCTGGCTCTCCATGTGCATAGGGAAGGTTATATTTCTCTGGCTCTGCATGTGGAAAGGGAAAGGTGATTTTTCCCTGGCTCTCCATGTGGATAGGGAAAGTTGACATTTCTCTGACTCTCCTTGTGGATAGGGAAAGGTGACATTTCCCTGACTCTCCATGCGGATAGGGAAAGGTGATATTTCTCTGGCTCTGCATGTGGTTAGGGAAAGGTGACATTTCTCTGGCTCTCCATGTGGATAGGGAATCGTAATATTTCTCTGGCTCTGGTGTGGATAGGGAAAGATGATAATTCTCGGGCTCTCCATGTGGATAGGGAAGGTGATATTTCTCTGGCTCTCCATGTGGTTAGGGAACATGATATTTCTCTGAATCTACATGTGGATAGGGAAAGGTGATATTTCTCTGGCTCTCCATGTTGTTAGGGAAAGCTAACATTTCTCTGGTTCTCCAAGTGGAAAGGGAAGGTAACATTTCTCTTACTCTTCATGTGGATAGCGAAGTTGACATTACTCTGGCTCTCCATGTGGATAGGGAAAGGTAACATTTCCATGATACTCCATGTGGATAGGGAACGTGATATTTCTCAGACTCTCCATGTGGATAGGGAAAGGTGACATTTCTCTGACTCTCCATGTGGATAGGGAAGGTGACATTTCCCACTCTCTCTCTGCGGATAGGGAAATTTGACATTTCTCTGACTCTCCGTGTGGATAGGGAAAGATGACATTTCTCTGGCTCTCCATGTGGATAGGGAACATGATATTTCTCCGAATCTACATTTGGATAGGGAAGGTGACATTTCCCTGACTCTCCATTTGGATAGGGAAAGGTGATATTTCTCTGGCTCTCCATGTTGTTTGGGAAAGCTAACATTTCTCTGGCTCTCCAAGTGGAAAGGGAAGGTAACATTTCTCTGGCTTTCCATGTGGATAGGGAAAGGTGACATTTCTCTGTCTCTCCATGTGGATAGCGAAGGTGACATTACTCTGGCTCTCCATGTGGATAGGGAAATGTAACATTTCCATGACACTCCATGAGGATAGGGAACGTGATATTTCTCTGTCGCTACATGAGGATAGGGAAAGGTAACATTTCCCTGACACTCCATGCAGATAGGGAAAGGTGACATTTCCATGACCCTCCATGTGGATAGGGAACGTGATATTTCTCTGACTCTCCATGTGGATAGGGAAAGGAGACATTGCTCTGCATGTGAATAGGGAAAGGTGACATTTCCCTGATTCTCTATGCGGATAGGGACTGGTTACATTTCTCTGGCTCTCCATGCGGATAGGGAACGTGATATTTCTCCGAATCTACATGTGGATAAGGAAGGTGACATTTCTCTGACTCTCCATGTGGATAGGGAAAGGTGATATTTCTCTGGCTCTCCATGTTGTTAGGGAAAGCTAACATTTCTCTGGCTCTCCATGTGGATAGGGAAAAGTGACATTTCTCTGGCTCTCTATGTGGATAGGGAAGATGATGTTTCCCTGGCTCTCAATATGGATAGGGAAAGGTGACATTTCTCTGGCTCTCCATATGGATAGGGAAGGTGATATTTCTCTGGCTCTTCATACGGATAGGGAAAGGTGACATTACTCTGGCTCTCCATGTGGATAGGGAAAGGTAACATTTCCATGATACTCCATGTGGATAGGGAACGTGATATTTCTCTGTCGCTACATGTGGATAGTGAAAGGTAACATTTCCCTGACACTCCATGCAGATAGGGAAAGGTGAAATTTCCATGACCCTCCATGTGGATAGGGAACGTGATATTTCTCAGACTCTCCATGTGGATAGGGAAATTTGACATTTCTCTGACTCTACCTGTGGATAGGGAAGGTGATATTTCTCTGGCTCTCCATGCGGATAGGGAAATTTGACATTTCTCTGACTCTCCATGTGGATAGGGAAAGGTGGTATTTCTCTGGCTCTCCATGTTGTTTGGGAAAGCTAACATTTCCCTGACTCTCCATGTGGATAGGGAAGGTGACATTTCCCACTCTCTCTCTGCGGATAGGGAAAGATGACATTTCTCTGACTCTCCATGTGGTTAGGGAAGGTGACTTTTCCCAGTCTTTCTATGCGGATAGGGAAATTTGACATTTCTCTGACTCTACATGTGGATAGGGAAGGTGACATTTCCCTGGCACTCTATGTGGATAGGGAAAGGTGATATTTCTCTGGCTCTGCTTGTGAATAGGGAATGGTGATATTTCTCTGGCTCTCCATGTGGATAGGGAACGTGATATTTCTCCGAATCTACATGTGGATAGGGAAAGGTGATATTTCTCTGGCTCTCCATGTTGTTAGGGAAAGCCATCTTTTCTCTGGCTCTCCTTGAGGATAGGGAAGGTAGCATTTCCCTGGCTCTCCATGTGGATAGGGAAAGGTGATATTTCTCTGGCTCTCCATGTTGTTAGGGAAAGCCATCTTTTCTCTGGCTCTCCTTGAGGATAGGGAAGGTAGCATTTCCCTGGCTCTCCATGTGGATAGAGAAAAGTGACATTTCTCTGGCTCTCTATGTGGATAGGGAAAATGCTTTTTCCCTGGCTCTCCTTGTGGATAGGGAGAGGTGACATTTCCCTGTCTCTCCATGTGGATAGGGAAGGTGATATTTCTCTGGCTCTCCATGTGGATAGTGAAGGTGATATTTCTCTGGCTCTCCATGTGCTTAGGGAAAAGTGACATTTCTCTGGCTCTCCATGTGAATAGGGAAAGGTGATATTTCTCAGGCTCTCCATGTGGATAGGGAAAGGTGATATTTCTCTGGCTCTCCATGTGGATAGGGAACATGTTATTTCTCTGAATCTACATGTGGATAGGGAAGGTAACATTTCCCTGACTCTCCATGTTGTTAGGGAAAGCTAACATTTCTCTGGCTCCCCATGTGGATGGAGAAGGTAACATTTCTCTTGCTCTCCCTGTGGATAGCGAAAGGTGAAATTTCTCTGACTCTCCATTTGGTTAGCGAAGGTGACATTTCTCTGGCTCACCATGTGGAGAGGGAAAGGTGACATTTCTCTGGCACTCCATGTGGATATTGGACGTGTTATTTCTCTGACTACATGTATAGAGGGATAGGTAACATTTCCCTGACTCTCCATGCGGATAGGGAAATGTGACATTTCTCTCACTCTCCATGTGGATAGGGAAGGTGATATTTCTCTGGCTCTCCATGTGGATAGGGAAAGGTGACATTTCTCTGGCTCTCCATGTGGATAGCGAAAGGTGACTTTTCTCTGACTCTACATGTGGATAGGGAAAGGTGTCATTTCTCTGACTTTCCATGTGGATAGGGAAAGGTGACATTTCTCTGGCTCTCCTTGTGGATAGGGAAAGGAGACATTTCTCTGCATGTGAATAGGGAAAGGTGACATTTCCCTGACTCTCTATGCGGATAGGGACTGGTTACATTTCTCTGGTGCTCCATGTGGATAGGGAATGTGATATTTCTCCGAATCTACATGTGGATAGGGAAGGTGACATTTCCCTGACTCTCCATGTGGATAGGGAAAGGTGATATTTCTCTGGCTCTCCATGTTGTTAGGGAAAGCTAACATTTATCTGGCCCTCCTTGTGGATAGGGAAGGTAACATTTCCCTGGCTCTCCTTGTGGATAGGGAAAAGTGACATTTCTCTGGCTCTCTGTGTGGATAGGGCAGATGATGTTTCCCTGGCTCTCCATATGGATAGGGAGAGGTGACATTTTCCTGACGCTCCATGTGGATAGCGAAAGGTGATATTTCTCTGACTTTCCATGTGGATAGGGAAGGTGACATTTCTCTGGCTCTCCATGTGGAGAGGGAATGGTGATATTTCTCTGGCTCTCCATGTGGATAGGGAAGGTGATATTTCTGTGGCTCTCCATGTAGATAGGAAAACATAACATTTCCCTGACTCTGCATGCGGATAGGGAAACGTGACATTTCAATAACCCTCCATGTGGATAGGGAAAGGTGACATTTCTCTGGCTCTCCTTAAGGATAGGGAAAGGTGATAATTCTCGGGCTCTCCATGTGGATAGGGAAGGTGGTATTTCTCTGGCTCTCCATGTTGTTAGGGAAAGCTAACATTTCTCTCGCTCCCCATATGGATAGGGAAGGTAACATTTCTCTGGCTCTACATGTGGAGAGGGATAGGTAACATTTCCCTGACTCTCCATGCGGATAGGGAAATGCGACATTTCTCTGACTCTCCATGTGGATAGGGAAGGTGATATTTCTCTGGCTCTCCATGTGGATAGAGAAGGTGATATTTCTCTGGCTCTTCATATGGATAGGGAAAGTTGACATTTCTCTGACTCTACATGTGGATAGGGAAAGGTGACATTTCTCTGGCTCTCCATGTGGATAGAGAAGGTGATATTTCTCTGGCTCTTCATATGGATAGGGAAAGTTGACATTTCTCTGACTCTACATGTGGATAGGGAAAGGTGACATTTCTCGGGCTCTCCATGTGGATAGGGAAAGGTGACATTTCTCTGACTCTCCTTGTGGATAGGGAAATGTGAAATTTCTCTGGGTCTGCATGTGGATAGGGAAAGGTGATAATTCTCGGGCTCTCCATGTGGATAGGGGAGGTGATACTTCTCTGGTTCTCCATGTGGATAGGGAACATGATATTTCTCCGAATCTACATGTGGATAGGGAAGGTAACATTTTGCTGACTCTCCATGTGGATAGGGAAAGGTGGTATTTCTCTGGCTCTCCATGTTGTTAGGGAAAGCTAACATTTCTCTGGCTCTCCATGTGTATAGGGAAGGTAACATCTCCCTGGCTCTCCATGTGGATAGGGAAAAGTGACATTTCCCTGGCTCTCCATGTGGATACGGAAGATGATGTTTCCCTGCCTCTCCATGTGGATAGGGAGAGGTGGCATTTCTCTGACTCTCCATGTGGATAGGGAAGGTGATATTTCTCTGACTCTCCATGTGGCTAATGAAGGTGATATTTCTCTGGCTCTGCATGTGGATAGGGAAATGTGACATTTCTCTGACTCTACATGCGGTTAGGGAAAGGCGACATTTCTCTGGCTCTCCATGTGGATAGGGAGAGGTGACATTTCTTTGGCTCTCCATGTGGATAGGGAAAGGTGACATTTCCCTGATGCTCCATGTGGATAGGGAAAGGAGACATTTCTCAGCATGTGAATAGGGAAAGGTGACATTTCCCAGTCTCTCTCTGCGGATAGGGAAATTTGACATTTCTCTGACTCTAAATGTGGATAGGGAAAGGTGACATTTCCCTGATTCTCTATGCGGATAGGGACTGGTTACATTTCTCTGACTCTCCATGTGGATAGGGAAAGGTGATATTTCTCTGGCTCTCCATGTTGTTAGGGAAAGCTAACATTTCTCTGGCTCTCCATGTGGATAGGGAAGGTAACATTTCCCTGGCTCTCCTTGTGGATAGGGAAAAGTGACATTTCTCTGGCTCTCTATGTGGATAGGGAAGATGATGTTTCGCTGGCTCTCAATATGGATAGGGAGAGTTGACATTTCCCTGACTCTCCATGTGGATAGGGAAAGGTGACATTTCTCTGGCTCTCCATGTGGATAGGGAAGGTGATATTTCTCTGGCTCTTCATGTGGATAGGGAAAGGTAACATTTCCCTGACTCTCCATGTGGATAGGGAAAGGTGACATTTCTCTGGCTCTCCATGTGTATAGGGAAAGGTGATATTTCTCTGGCTCTCCATGTGGATAGAGAAATGTGACATTTCTCTGGCTCTCCATGTGCATAGGGAAGGTTATATTTCTCTGGCTCTGCATGTGGAAAGGGAAAAGTGATTTTTCCCTGGCTCTCCATGCGAATAGGGAAAGTTGACATTTCTCTGACTCTCCTTGTGGATAGGGAAAGGTGATATTTCTCTGGCTCTGCATGTGGTTAGGGAAAGGTGACATTTCTCTGGCTCTCCATGTGGATAGGGAATCGTAATATTTCTCTGGCTCTGGTGTGGATAGGGAAAGATGATAATTCTCGGGCTCTCCATGTGGATAGGGAAGGTGATATTTCTCTGGCTCTCCATGTGGATAGGGAACATGATATTTCTCTGAATCTACATGTGGATAGGGAAAGGTGATATTTCTCTGGCTCTCCATGTTGTTAGGGAAAGCTAACATTTCTCTGGTTCTCCAAGTGGAAAGGGAAGGTAACATTTCTCTGGCTTTCCATGTGGATAGGGAAAGGTGACATTTCTCTTACTCTTCATGTGGATAGCGAAGTTGACATTACTCTGGCTTTCCATGTGGATAGGGAAAAGTAACATTTCCATGATACTCCATGTGGATAGGGAACGTGATATTTCTCTGTCGCTACATTTGGATAGGGAAAGGTAACATTTCCCTGACACTCCATGCAGATAGGGAAAGGTGAAATTTCCATGACCCTCCATGTGGATAGGGAACGTGATATTTCTCAGACTCTCCATGTGGATAGGGAAAGGTGACATTTCTCTGACTCTCCATGTGGATAGGGAAGGTGACATTTCCCGACTCTCTATGCGGATAGGGAAATTTGACATTTCTCTGACTCTACCTGTGGATAGGGAAGGTGATATTTCTCTGGCTCTCCATGCGGATAGGGAAATTTGACATTTCTCTGACTCTCCATGTGGATAGGGAAAGGTGGTATTTCTCTGGCTCTCCATGTTGTTTGGGAAAGCTAACATTTCCCTGACTCTCCATGTGGATAGGGAAGGTGACATTTCCCACTCTCTCTCTGCGGATAGGGAAAGATGACATTTCTCTGACTCTCCATGTGGTTAGGGAAGGTGACTTTTCCCAGTCTTTCTATGCGGATAGGGAAATTTGACATTTCTCTGACTCTACATGTGGGTAGGGAAGGTGACATTTCCCTGACACTCTATGTGGATAGGGAAAGGTGACATTTCTCTGGCTCGCCATGTGGTAGGGAAAGGTGATATTTCTCTGGCTCTGCTTGTGAATAGGGAAAGGTGATATTTCTCTGGCTCTCCATGTGGATAGGGAACGTGATATTTCTCCGAATCTACATGTGGATAGGGAAAGGTGATATTTCTCTGGCTCTCCATGTTGTTAGGGAAAGCTATCTTTTCTCTGGCTCTCCTTGAGGATAGGGAAGGTAGCATTTCCCTGGCTCTCCATGTGGATAGGGAAAGGTGACATTTCTCTGGCTCTCCATGTTGTTAGGGAAAGCCATCTTTTCTCTGGCTCTCCTTGAGGATAGGGAAGGTAGCATTTCCCTGGCTCTCCATGTGGATAGAGAAAAGTGACATTTCTCTGGCTCTCTATGTGGATAGGGAAAATGATTTTTCCCTGGCTCTCCTTGTGGATAGGGAGAGGTGACATTTCCCTGTCTCTCCATGTGGATAGGGAAGGTGATATTTCTCTGGCTCTCCATGTGGATAGGGAAGGTGATATTTTTCTGGCTCTTCATACGGATAGGGAAAGGTGACATTTCTCTGACACTCAATGTGGATAGGGAAAGGAGACATTGCTCTGCATGTGAATAGGGAAATATGACATTTCCCTGACTCTCTATGCGGATAGGGACTGGTTACATTTCTCTGGCGCTCCATGCGGATAGGGAACGTGATATTTCTCCGAATCTACATGTGGATAGGGAAGGTGACATTTCCCTGACTCTCCATGTGGATAGGGAAATGTGATATTTCTCTGGCTCTCCATGTTGTTAGGTAAAGCTAACATTTATCTGGCTCTCCTTGTGGATAGGGAAGGTAACATTTCCCTGGCTCTCCATGTGGATAGGGAAAAGTGACATTTCTCTGGCTCTCTATGTGGATAAGGAAGATGATGTTTCCCTGGCTCTCCATGTGGATAGGGAGAGGTGACATTTCTCTGACTCTCCATGTGGATAGGGAAGGTGATATTTCTCTGACTCTACATGTGGATAGGGAAAGTTGACATTTCTCTGGCCCTCCATTTGGATAGGGAAAGGTGACATTTCTCTGACTCTCCATGCGGACCGGGAATGTGATATTTTTCTGAATCTACTTGTGGATACGGAAGGGTGACATTTTTCTGACTCTCCATGTGGATAGGGAAAGGTGATATTTCTCTGGCTCTCCATGTGGATAGGGAAAGGTGATATTTCTCTGGCTCTGCATGTGGATACGGAAAGGTGATATTTCTCTGGCTCTCCATGTGGATAGGGAAAGGTGATATTTCTCTGGCTCTCCATGTGGATAAGGAAAGGTGATATTTCTCTGACTCTCCATGTGGAAAGGGTAAGTTGACATTTCTCTGCCTCTCCATGTGGATAGGGAACGTGATATTTCCCTGACTCTCCATGCGGACTGGGAATGTGATATTTTTCTGAATCTACTTGTGGATACGGAAGGGTGACATTTTTCTGACTCTCCATGTGGATAGAGAAAGGTGATATTTCTCTGGGTCTCCATGCGGACCGGGAATGTGATATTTTTCTGAATCTACTTGTGGATAGGGAATGGTGACATTTCTCTTGTTCTCCATGTGGATAGAGAAAGGTGACATTTCTCTGACTCTCCATGTGGATAGAGAAAGGTGATATTTCTCTGGCTTTCCATGTGGATAAGGAAAGGTAACATTTTCCTGACTCTACATGTGGATAGGGAAAGGTAATATTTCTCTGACCATCCACGTGAATAGGGAAAGGTGATATTTCTCTGGCTCTCCTTGTGGATAGGGAAGGTAACATTTCTCTTGCCCTCCATGTGGATAGGGAAAGGTGACATTTCTCTGACTCTCCATGTGGATAGGGAAGGTAACATTTCTCTGGCCCTCTGTGCCACTAGAGAGGTCACAGAGGCAGATTGAGGCTTTACAAAAAAACAACAATTCACTCACCAAAATGGACAGGAACATTCCCACAGATTTCACAGAAACTGGCCTCTGCCAGAACTGAGGGATCTTGGGACTTCTCGCTAGTTCAGTAAAAGGACTTGAAAATATGTCCAACTTGACAGCTTGGCATTGAAGGGCATGGAATTAGAGAACAGCAAGTTTACACACTCAATTTAAAATTCCCCAAAAGGAAAAACCAGTAAAACCTGGAAATGATCGGTACCAGTAAAGCTTTTTTTCATTCATTTGTGAGATGTGGGTGTGGTAATCTGAGGTGCAGAACACTTTTAAGAGACTGTGAGCAGATTGTCCATATGACTGTAGGTCCCAATAGCTGCGTAGTGTGGGCTGCCAGGTAAATATTAGTCTGGGGTATGATCTGGTTGGAGAAGCACACATCATGTTAGTGGTCTTTTTTCTGTAAATAAATAGTATGTTCTTCATTTCATATTGGTCTCTGCATCTGCCGTAATTTGTAATCGACTCCCCTGCCAACAGATAAGCGTGCAACCAGTGCGCGAGCAAAGCGGGCCCATAGTTAAAACATAACAGTGGGCATCACTGGCTAAGCCAACATTTATTGCCCATCCACAGTTGCCCTTGAGAAGGTGGTAGTGAGCCGCCTTCTTGACCCACTGCAGTCCATGTGGTGTAGGTACACCCATGGTGCTGTTAGGGAGGGAGTCCCAGGATTTTGACCCAGCGACAGTGAAGGAACGGTGATACAGTTCCAAGTCAGGATGGTGTGTGACTTGGAGGCGAACTTCCAGGTGGTGGTGTTCCCATCTATCTGCTGCCCTTGTCCTTCTAGATAGTAGTCATTGTGGGTTTGGAAGATGCTGCCTAAAGAGACTTGGTGAGTTCCTGCAGTACATCTTGTAGATGGTACACACTGCTGCTTCTGTGTGTCGGTGGTGGAGGGGGTGAATGTTTGTGGATGTGGTGCCAATCAAGCGGGCTGCTTTTCCTGGGTGATGTCAAGCTTCTTGAATGTTGTGAGAGCTGCACTCATCCAGGCAAGTAGAAAATATTCCATCCCACTGCTGACTTGTGTCTTGTAGATGGTTGTCAGGCTTTGGGGAGTCAGGGGGTGAGTTACTCACCACAGGATTCATAGCATCTGACCTGCTCCTGTAGCCACAGTATTTATATGGCTAGGCCAGTTCAGTTTCTGGTCAATGGCAACCACTAGGATGTTGATAGTGTGGGAATCAGCTATGGAAATGCTATTGACTGTCAAGGCGCAATGGTTAGATTCTGATTTATTGGAGATGGTCATTGCCTGACATTTGTGTGGCGTGAATATTATTTGCCACTTGTCAACCTAAGCCTGGATATTGTCCAGGTCTTGATGCATTTGGACATGGACTGCTTCAGTATCTGAGGAATCGCGAATGGTGCTGAACATTGTGCAATCATAGGCAAACAGCCCTACTTTTGACATTATAATGGAAGCAAAGTCATTGATGAAGCAGCTGAAGATGGTTGGGTCTAGGACACTACAGTGAGGAACTCCTGCAGTGATGTCCTGGAACTGAAATGGTTGAGCTCCCACAACCACCATCATCTTCCTTTGTGCTAAGTATGACTCAAACCAACAGAGAGTTTTGCCGCTATTTCCATTGACTCAGGTTTTGCTAGGGCTCCTTGATGCCACACTTGGTCAAATGCTGCCTTGATGTTAAGGGCAGTCACTCTCACCTCGTCCCTAGAGTTCAGCTCTTTTGTCTATGTTTCATGTGCCGCTTGAAAGCATTGTTGATGACACATTCCATCACTTTACTGATGATTGAGAAGAGACTGATGGAGCGGTAATTGGGGGTCGGTTTGGATTCGTCCTGCTTTTTGTGTATGGGCCATATCTGGGCAATTTTCCACATTGCTGGGTAGATGCCAGTGTTGTAGCTGTACTGGAACAGCTTGGCTAGGGGCACTGCAAGTTCTGGAGCACAAGTCTTCAGTACTATTGCCGGAGTGTTGGCAGGGCCCTTAGCCTTTGCCGTATCTGGTGCCTTCAGCTGTTTCTCGATATCATATGGAGTGAATCAAATTGGCTGAAGACTGGCATCTGAGATGCTGCAGACCTCTGGAAGAGGTCGAGATGGATCATCCACTCAGCACCTCTGGCTGAAGATTGTTGCAAATGCTTCAGCCTTATCTTTTGCACTGCTGGGCTCCTCCATCATTGAGGATGGGGATATTAGTGGAGCCTCCTCCTCCAGTGAGTTCTTTAATTGTCCACCACCATTCACGAATGGATGTGGCAGGACTGCAGAGCTTAGGTCTGATCTGTTTGTCATGGAATCGATTATATATCACTTGCTGCTCACACTGTTTAGTATGCAAGTAGCCCTGTGTTGTAGCTTCACCAGGTTGACATGTCATTATTAGGTATGCCTGGTGCTGCTCCTGGCATGTCCTCCTGTATTCTTCATTGATACCCTGGTTCTGCTTTAATGGTGGGATGGGTGATATGCCGAGCCACGAGGTTACAGATTGTGGTTGAGTGCAATTCTGCTGCTGCTGATGGTCCACAGAACCTCATGAATGTCCAACCTTGAGTTGCTAGATCTGTTTGAAATCTATCCCATTTAGGGTATTCTCAATGTGAAGATTGGATTTCATCTTCACAACGGTTGTGTGGTGGTTACTCCTACTGATATTGTAATGAACAGATGCATCTGCAGCAGGTAGGTTGGGGAGGATGAGGTCAAGTAGTTTTTTCCCTCTTGTTGGTTCTCTCACCACCTGCCACAGACCCAGTCTAGCAGCTATGTCCTTTAGGACTCAGCCAGCTTGGTCAGTAGTGGTGCTACTGAGCCACTCTTGGTGATGGACATTGAAGTCCCCCACTCAGAGTACATTGTACACCCTTGCCACCCTCAGTGCTTCCTCCAAGTGGTGTTCAACATTGAGGAGCACTGATTCATCAGCTGAAGGAGGGCAGTACGTGGTAATCAGCAGGAGTTTTCCTTGCCCATGTTTGACCTGATGTCATGAGACTTAATGTGGAACGGAGTCAATGTTGAGGACTCCCAGGGCACCTCCCTCATGATTATATACCACAGTGCCACCACCTCTGCTGGGTCTGTACTGCCGATGGGACAGGACATACCCAGGGATGGTGATGGTGGTGTCTGAGACATTATCTGTAAGGTCTGATTTGGTGAGTATGACTGTGTTAGGCTTTTGCTTGACTAGTCTGTACCAATTTGGCACAAGCCCCCAGATGTCAGAAAGGAGGACTTTGCAGGGCTGAGTTTGCCATTGTCTTTTCCAGTGCCTAGGTCGATGTTGGGTGATTCATCCGGTTTCATTCCTTTTAGACTTAGTCGGGGCTTGATACAACTAAGTGGCTTGCTAGGGCAGTTAAGAATCAACAACTTTCTTGTGGGTCTGGAGTCAAATGTAGGCCAGGTTAGGTCAGAGTGACAGATTTCCTTCCCTAAAAGGCATTAGTGAACCAGATGGGGTTTTTATGATTATCAACAATGGTTTAATGGTCATCATTTGAATTTTAATTCCAGATTTTGATTGAATTCAAATTCCACCATCTGGCATGGTGGGATTCGAACCCTGGTATCCAGAGCAATACCCTGGGTCTCTGGATTAGAATAGGGGATATGCCAGGCCCGGAGATTACAGATTATGGTTGAACATATCTCTGCCGCTGCTGATGGTCCACAGCTCCTCACAGATGCCCAATTTTGAATTGCTAGATCTGTTCGAAATCCCATTTAGCACGGTGATAGTGCCACACAACACAACAGAGGGTATCCTCAATGTGAAGACCAGGCTCCGTCTCCATAATGACTGTGCGGTGGTCATTTCTACCGCTATTGGCACGGACAAATGCATCTGTGGCAGGCAGGTTGGTGAGGATGAAATTGAATATGTTTTTCCCTCTTATTGGTTCCCTCACAATCTACCACAGACCCAGTCAAGTGACAAAACCACAACGCCGCCGTCTCTCCTGTCTTGTCCAACCTGGAGTTGCATACCTTAAAATGCAATCCCAGCATTATTGATTTTGACTGGGATTTGAAAATTTTGAACTGGTTTCCCCTTCTGGGTGGCACAGTATTAAAACCTAACCACCAGGGGAAATGGATACTTTGAGGTTAATGTTACTGGATGAACAATGCAATATACAAAATATGTGGTAGATCCAGCAGGGTCATTTTGCAAATGGTCTCTCCTGTGTGGAGCTTGCCCCCTGCAACTGTGAACAGCAGTGATTCAGGCTCATGCTGCACTAACCTTTCCATAACTGTGCTCAACCAAAGGCACCTTTTCTGAATAAATTACTCTAATGTCTTTATTTGGCTCTTTCCAATCATAAGATTCATTTTTAGGTGCCAGCTGTGGCTCGGTTGGTAGCACTGTTGCTTCTGAGTCAGAAGGTGTGCATTGAAGTTCCATTCCAGGGAGATGAGCGTATGATCTAGGCTGACACTCTAGCACAGTTTTGCAGTTATGCTACACTGTCAATATTCCATTTTTCAGATTAGATATTAAATTAAATTAAATCTGCCCATCTGCCCACTTACAAGGATGTAAAAGATCCCACAGCAGTGTTTTGATCAGCAGTTAGGAGGTTATCCCTGGCATCCTGGCCAATATTCTTCCCTGAACCAATGTCACCAAAAAGACTAATTCAACATCAAGATAATTCAGATGTTGGAAATCTGAAATAAAAACGGTAAGTTCTGACAAGTGACCTGCAGCATAACTCTGTTTCTCTCCCCACAGATACTGCCTGACCTGTTGAGCATTCCCAGCATTTTCTGTTTTGTCACTATAACCAGGTTATCTGGTCAATACCTCATTGCTTTTTATAGGAACTTGCCTTGAGCAAATTGGCTGTTGTATTTCCTGCAGTGATGACATTTAAAAATGCTACATTTCAGATGCCCTGAGAAGGCGTTTTATAGAAATGCAAGTCTCTCTTTCTTTAAGAGAACTTTCTGGAGTTGGATTTAAAAGTCTCAGTCACTGCCTAACTAGTCACAGCTGAGTGTCACAGGGGACATTTTAGCAGCAATGATTGGGGACATCAGCTCCATGAATCAGGCATGTGAGTGATTCTAGTAGCAGAGATGGTACTGCAAGTAAACCTTTAGTTTCTGCTTTTAGTTTAAGATTTGCCTTGCTGCTGGGTGTAGGATAGCACAGCTGTATTGGTGTATTTTTTTTATTTTATATTCCTTCATGGGATGTGGTCATCATTGGCAAGCCCAGCCCATCCCTAATTGCTCTTGAGAGCAGTTAAGAGTCAACCACATTGCTGTGGGTCTGGAGTCGCATGTAGGCCAGACCAGGTAAGGATGGCAGATTTCCTTCCATCAAGGATATCAGTGAACCAGGTGGGTTTTTACAGCAATCGATGATAGTTTCATGGTCACCAATACTGAGACCATCCCGGATTTAGATTTTAAAATTATTTACATGAATTTAAATGCCACCAGCTGCCTGTGGTGAGATTTGAATCCATGCAAGCTCCAAGTTCCCTTTCAAGGTCCTTCGCCAAACTATTGAAACAATACTGTATTTTTGACGATTGAGTGGCATTGAAGTTGCAAAACTCCAGGTTGAGCTCTGGGAATGTAACATGGTAAGTGGCCAGTGCTGGAGGCCACAAAACACAGACAGCTCTGTGACTCTTTACACACGGGAATGACACCATCACAAAAGACCACAAACGATGGCGGGTGTTGGGTAAAAAAAGAATAAAAATGTATGAAGACATACCTGACTCTTGCATCCCCATTGGATTGAGGGAAAAGTGAGAAACCCAGGACACTGCCGGTGCTTTACTGACAGTAAGTAGACCAAAGGCTGGATTTAATGGGGTGCCATGTTCACCTCCCCTCCAACTCCACCCCCCTGAAAAATTCGGGGGCGTGGTGCCGACCCCACTCCCAGTGGCTTCCCTACAACTATTAAAAGCTATGAAGAATGTTAAGTGGCTGGAGGTGAGAGTTCCGCCCCAATCTGAAGATCAAATCCCACCTCAAAGAGCTTCCAGCCAATCAAATGGTTGGCAGCTCTCTGGTCCCACCAGTGCCACAAGGAGTGGTGGCCACTGCTGGTACTGCAACCAGTCCCAGCCATCGAGGCGCCAGGAGCTGCTGGCAAGGTTCTAGAGGGGGGGTGGTGGCTTATCATTGGTAGGCCTTGTCAAGGCAGTGGGGGTGGGTGGGTGTGGGCCCAGGGATAACAGACTTTGATGGGTGGGCCCAGGGATGACAGACTTCGATGGAGTGTGAAGAGGGGGATGAACTTGAGGGCGGAGCTACCGATGAGCCAATAGGCCCAGTAAAGGATGTTCCCCCCACCTTGCCTGCCACTAACATGTGCAGCTTCAGCTGCCAGGCTTCACACATGGTGTGGGTCTCATCCTACCATGGGTAAAATACTGGTGGCAGCAAGATGAAGCCCTTGTTCACCATTTAAGACTCCCATGCTGCATATATAATTGCAATGGGGGCAGAAGCAGGCTGACAGGCAGCAGGTTAGGCACCTATAGGATTTTACATGCCCCCCTGGGGGAGTGTAACCTCCAGTCCTATGCTAAAAACATACTGTTCGGTACAAACCTGGATATCTGGCCACCCTAAACCCTGAACTTGAAAGAGTAGGTCCGTTGCCTAATCGAAATTGGGCCTTGTGACCTTAGGGCAGTAAGGTGGGCATCGATGGGAGGTCTCTAACACTTGCAGTGGCTCTCCTGTAAATTTTACTACAGTAAATGCAGCATCTAAGTACAAAGTGCTGTTGTCTACCAGTCTTGTGTAGGGATAGTATGAGACAATAACCTAATGAAGCTGGGAGTTAAGTAGCAAAGAACAGCTTGCATGGAAAAAATTACGGCTAAAAGGTGTCCTCCCAATGCAAGGTTGTGTGTTTGTGTGAATAAGAGGAAGACGTAATAATCAGAGAAATGAAAATCACATTCCACCAAGTGTATAAGTCGCCTGCATCTATCAAGAAGTGCCAGATTTAGTCCATGTTTATTATTTTCATATCTGCCAGCTGTACCAGCCATGCCAGATACACAAACTGTGTCAACTTTGCCAGCTGCAGCACAAAGCTAACTGTGCCAACTGTCACAATCAGCCAGCTGTGATAGCATAGAACAGGAGCTGGACTCTTCTTCAACTCTCCCCTGAGACAGAATTACTCATAGTCAGGTAATAAATAGAGAGAACCAGAGGGAATTTATCTGTCGTACTGATAGATAGATCAGGGAGTAGGCATCTGCAGCACTGCTAACATTAGGGGAAAACACAATCCCCTGGTACTGACCAAAATGGCTCATCCCTCAGTGTCTGTGTTGTGTATATGGTGGTCATTATACAATACCACTACAGATACTGTAGGATAAAGCATTTAGAGATTGTATAGATTACACTGGAGTGCACTTATAGTCAGGAATCTAACTCCGTCTAATATTTATATAACCCCCTACATGTATCATAGTGTCTCAGAGCATGCAACATGACCACAGGAACTCCACCAGATGGACACACAGGGCTCCTGCAGTAGCCACTCGTTTCTCTGAAACCAAAGGTCACAACAACAGATGACCATTCAGCACTTTGAGCCTGTTCCACCATTCATGACTGATTTGTATCTTAACTCTATTAACCTGCCTTTTCTCCATAACCTTGAATACCCTTGCCAACAAAAATCCATCAATCTCTGTTTTGACAGCTCCAACTGACCCATTATCCACAGCCTTTGGTGGGAGAGAGTTCCAGAGTTCCACTATCCTTGATGTGAAAAAGTGCCTCTTGACATCATTTCTAAATGACAGTTCAAATTTTAAGATTGTGCCCTGCTTGTTCAGGATTACCCTGCCAGAGGAAATAGTTGTTTGTGATCAAATGCATTTATTATTTGAAACACTGTAGTCAATGTTTTATACTTAGCAACGTGCCTGTTCTCACTCTCAGCTTCCAGGTAATGTCTCCCAAAGGCAGTCAACCCAAGAGAATGATTTTTACCAAAATTCTTCTGTAACAAGCTGACTGGTCAGGTCAGCAGTATGTTTTACACTGTACCTATTGAAGTCAACATAAAACAGAATCTGGTGGGGTGTAAAATGGGTGTCTGGTCTAATCCTGTCAGTTTCTCGCAAGCAGATTGGTTCAGTTGACCTCAAAGAGTCAGTTACTTAGCATTTATAGAACATAGGACAGCTTAGGACATGTTCCATCAACTTGGTGTGGGGAAGAGCTGGGCAGTGGAACAAATTGGATATCTCTTTCAAAGAGCTGGTATGGGCACAATTAGCATGAATGACTTCCATTTGAGGTCTAAGATGCTGTGACTCTATCATAGAATATCTCGTTGATAATGGTGACCTTTAATTTGGTTCTTCAAGCTATCCATCTAAGGAGAGAGTCACTGATCCATTAGTTCAATGCCTCATGCCACGTTCACCTGTTACTAACTCCTTCATCCAGTGTCCTGTGTTAGGCAAAGACACCCACTCTGAGCCCACTCTGAGTTCCACCAGAATACTCAGTGATAATCCAATGTGGGTCAGAACTCTCTTTCTCTGCAGCCATTTACTCTTCTTGCAACATACCCCCTCTCCCATGGGAGAATTTATCAATGTCAGCAGAATGTCTTAGTTAACCAGTCCACTGGAGGGAAGAAATGGACTCTGCTTAATTCTACCAGCAGATAGACATCAGTCATGGACAATACTCATTCCCCTCGCTAAATCATACTCAATGAACTCATTTTTCATAAAGAAGAAGTGACACAGCTTTGCCTATGGGAACCCATTCTATTCAATTACTTCATTAATGATGGGTTAAGCAACATCAAACTAAGGGCCAACAATATCAGTAAGACTCCTCTCAGGCAGCTCCTTGTTCCTACATGTCATCACAGTTTGGAGCTTCCTCCAGGCCTGAGACTGCTCCTTGAACAGTAAAATACTATCAATAAAACCAAAACAGAGAAATAACTTGCATTCCTATATTGTCTTTCAAACCTCAGGATATTACAAAGTACTTTACAGTCAACGAAGTGCTTTTGAAATGTACTCACTGTTATAATGACAGAAACACTGCAGCCAACTTGCACACGGCAAGCTCTCACAAACAGCAATGTGATAATCATGCTCAATGACTTTGGGCGAGGGGAGATTAAAAGCTGATTTTAGCCAATGGGAAGTTGATTCAGGATTTTCTTGTGTAATTGCCCGTCCTTGCAGATGAATACAACCCAATGATTTTGTTTCAACTCTCTATAGAGGGTTCTGACCCACATTGGATTATCACTGAGTATTCTAGTGGAACTCAGAGTGGGCTCTATCATAGTTCTGTTGAAGGGTCATGAGGACTCGAAACGTCAACTCTTTTCTTCTCCGCCGATGCTGCCAGACCTGCTGAGTTTTTCCAGGTAATTCTGTTTTTGTTTTGGATTTCCAGCATCCGCAGTTTTTTGTTTTTATCTCTATTGGCCCCCTTGGCCTCACAATGCAATGAATCATAATTTGTGTTTGCAGCAGCTCTCAACTTTTCTGAAGAGGCTTCAAGTACTGTTTTAAAGGTCATCTCATTTTGTCTAGCAATTCTCCTTCCCTGAGCATGTATTGTAGCAGGAATGTGCTTAGCACTGATTGGCCAGCAGATTTCGCACTTCAATGCACTTACAGACAGCAGGCGAAACATTATTACAAAGAGGGCTGAGAAGCTGGAGAATGTACTATAGCTTGTGAATAAAGGGAACAGCCTGACATTTAAACAGAGTGATGGCAGTAGAAATGGCAGACAGCAAAAAACAAACAACGAGGGAATTTGCTAAAGTAACATTACAGCGAATGAACAGGGAGAGAATGTCAATCAACAAGGGCGGATGCAGGAGTAAGTTATGGGTAAATATTTATTTTAATTTAATCTACCTGTAATTTAAACTAGTTAAACTAATTTAATCTTAAATTTATTTCTGGTAAGTTTAGCTACTTGTCCAATAAATAGAGGCGTGACAGTGCACCTCAATACTGTTGAATGCACATCCTATATCATGTGAAAGCTCCAGAATGCCTTTTGTGTTCTGGACAACCAGATGTGCAGAAAGCGTTGTCAGGTAGAGGAGCCCCAGCTCTAAGTTTCAGAGCTTGAACAGCAGGAGTCACTGGGGTGCATCCATGGGCTGAGAGCTACATGGATAACAGGTTTTTGGAGGCCTCACCGTACAGTGTGCATAGGGAATGGGTGACTACCAGGTAGATAAGGAGGTCCAGGCAGGGAACGCAGTTATCTCCTGAGGGCATCCTGCTCTCTAATCACTGGTTAGTTCTAAATACTGGTGAAAGTGATGGTTCCTCTGGGGAGTGCAACCAGATCCAAGTGCATGGCATCCTGGGTGGCTTAGTTGTACAGGGGGAAGGGGGGGAATGTGGGGGCAGGATTCATATAGATTCAACAAATCAAATTGGCAAAGGTAGCTTTCAGGAAGGGTTCATCCCAAACTCATCAGGATGATGATGAGTACTTGGGGCAGTTTCTCCAATATATTCTAGAGCCAACCAGGGAACAGGCTGTTTTAGACTTGGTAATGTGTAATGAGACAAGATTAGTTAATGACCTCAGAGTAAATGATCCTCCAGACAAGAGTAATCATAACAAAAACAGAAAATGCTGGAAAAACTCAGCGGGCCTGGCAGCATCTGTGGAGAAAGAAACAGAGTTAATATTTCAAGTCCAATATAATTCCTTATCAGAACTAGCAAAAAAAAACAAAATGGAGGACAAAATTCATGGTCTAAAGTTGTTGAACTCAATGTTGAGTACCGAAGGTGTAAAGTGCATAATCAGAAGATGAAGTGCTTCCCTCGAGCATTGTAGCAGGCTGAGGACAGAAATGTGAGCATGGGAGCAAGATGGTGAATTGAAATGGCAAGCAACCGGGAGGTCAGGGTTATGCTTGTGGACTGAGTGGATGTGTTCCACAAATTGACCATTCATTTGGTCTCCCTATTGTTCTGTTTCAAAGAATCTTGGCCTTAAAACATTAACTCTGTTTCTCTCTCCACAGATACTGCCACACCTTCTGAGTTTTTACAGCATCCATAGTATTTTCCTATTGTTGCAAGATCACATTCAGTTTAAGGGTGAGAAACTTGGGTCTAATATTAATGCCTTAAACTTAAATAAAGACAATTTCAAAGGTATGAAGATAGAGTTGGTGATAGTGGACTGGAAATTTTATAGGTTAAAAGGTAAGGGGGAAGATAAGCATTGGTAGACATTTAAGGAGAAATTTCATAACGCTCAACAAAGATGTATTTCATTTGAAAAGGAAAGACAAACTGTATGAGAAAGATGCCCGGTCCAATACTAAGGAAGTTAAACATATTATCAAGTTGAGTAAAAAGATGTGCAATGCTGTGAAGATTAGTGGTAGGCCAGAAGATTTTAGAACCAGCAAAGGGTGACTAAAAAACTAATAAAGAGGAAGAAATTAGGATTTGAGTATAAACCAGTAGGAAATATAAAAAAACAAACAGTAAGAGCTTCAACAAAAGGAAGAGAGTAGCTCAAGTAAATGCTAGTTGTTTAGAGGGTGAGACTGGGGAATTAATTATTGGAAGCATAGAAATGACAGAGATTTTTAATAAATATTTTTAATCTGTCTTCACTGTAGAAGATACAAAAATAATCTCAAGAATAGTAGAAAATCAAGGGGCAAAAGGGAGGGAGGAAATTAAAACAATTACTATCAATAGAGAAAAAAAACTTCTCAGTAGATAAATGGGATTAAGGGCTGGCAAGTCCCCTGGACTAGATGGCCTGCATCCTAGCCTCTTGACTGCAGAGATAGTGGATGCATTGGATGTAACCTTCCAAAATTCCCAAGATTCTTGAAAGCCACAAATGTACCACCTCTGTTCACAAATTGAGGGAGACAGAAAGCAGGAAACTATAGGCCAGTTAGACTAAAATCTGTCATTGGGAAAATGTTGGAATCCCTTATTAAGGAGGTAGTAGCAGGACATTTACAAAATCATACTATTATCAGGCAGAGTCATCTTGCGTTTCTCCTATGCTGACAACCAAGAGATAGAATCTGCTTGCACCATCTCTTGTATGTCAAACTGAAATAGTAACTCCAAAGCCTCATGAGTGACCATTGCAGCCTTGCTGTTGCTCTACATAGATTTTTTCATGTAGATCTGCTCCAGTGGATGATGATCACTTTCCACTATGAATTTTCTCCCATAGAGATACTTACGGAATGTCTCACATCCGTACATGATTGCCAAAAGCTCTCTCTTTATGTTGGTATACATGGTCTCAGCTAACATTAGCACTTTGGGTGTGAATGCTATCGGCTTTCTCTCTTGTACCAGGGCTGCTCCCAGTTCTTTTGTTGAAGCATCCGCTTGCAGAGTGACAGGTTTCTGTTGTCATATGACAGACTTACCTCCTTGCATACTACTTCTTTGAGTTTGTTGAAACTCTTCATGTGTGACTGACCGCTGGTACTCAACATCTCTCATCAGCTTGTGTAAGTTTGCTGTGTGTCCTGACATGTGAGGTACGAAAATATTCATGCACTGGATCAAACCAAGGAAACTTCTTAGCTTTTTTTTCTCCATTGGAGCTTCCATCTCAGAGATGGCTGTGATCTCTGCAGGACTTAGCTTGACTCTGTTAGGTATATACACCATTCCAAAGATCTGGCATTCTGTCACCTTCACAATGCATTTGTCTGCATTTAGCTTGATCCCAAATTTCCTGGTTCTCTCCATGGATTCATATAGATGGCAGTCTTGGTCTTTTCCATCTACACCATAGATCAGGATATCGTCAGCTATGCCGAGTGCTTTTTACGTCCTCTGTATGTCTCATCTACTTTCTGCTGGAACACAACCTAGCTCTCTTTAAGGCCAAAAGGTAGATGCAGGAATTTGTACTGGCCAAAGGGTGTGTTGAATGTTGTCAACAGTGAAGATTCCTTGTCTAGTTTCACATCCCAGTAGCCATTTCTGGCATTGATCTTGCTGAAAACTTTTACCCCTCCCATCGCTGGCATGATCTCTGCCAGTGTGGGAATGGGGTAGTGATCTCTCTTTCTTGCTTGATTAAGATCTTTGCGATCCAGGCAAATTCTTAGCTATCCATCTTTACCCAATCTGTAGTCTCAGTGACTCTGACGATCTCCTTTTTTTCCATCTCTTGGAGCACTCTTTCAGGCTTTCCTTTGGCTTCTATTGGCTCTTTACATAGAGGACGAATCATTGTTTTCATCACTGAATCAATAGAGATGTGATAATCAAAATCTTCAAAGTATCAAACCGTCTTGTCGAAACACTCTGGGTACATCTGTACCAGATCTTTCTTGGTTCTAAATGGAGGGTGCTTTGCAATGGATGTACTACCTTCAACCCTCAGTGACAGCTGCTCCACCTCATGGTTTACTGCAATAATCTGCAGCTCTTTGCATCGCTCAACCCCAGATAAACAGGATCACCTTTTTCAGTGACATAGAACATGCAGTTAACATCTTTGCATTTGAGTCTGCCTCTGATATGGGGTGTTCCTAGCTACTAAATCTCAGTTCCCTATAGACTGTTAGCATGACGTTGCTCAGCTTTAGAACACTCTAAACTGGGGTAACCATTTTCTTTCAGGTAAGATCTTCTGGTAAAGTCTGAGGCTCCATTACTCTGCGCTTCAGTCTCAAACTTCAGTATCAAATTTATGGCTGTGGGCTTATTTCTCACCTTCCTCCAGATCTGAATGGTTGTGTGAATTTCTTTTCTCTGGGAACTGTCACATTCAGCCATTTCATGCAATTATATGGTTCCTATGTCTATTGTGTTTTCAAATTCATTGTCATGTTCCAGGATATGGATGATTTGGTTGCTTTTCTTTCTCATTCACCGTGTTACTCTGATTATGATAACTCCTTTATCATCTTGTTTTCTTGTTCTGCACGTAATTTCCCAGTAATTGGGCTTTCCGCAAGCTCCGCAGTTTGATCCATATGCAGGACATTTCCTTCTCTCTGTGAGCTCATGTGGTCATCCACAGCTCCTGCACATTTTCTCTTTGTCTGGCCTGTATACTTTTGTTGCTGTTTCATTGCATCAACACTGCTGCCTTTTCCCTTGACTTAATTAAGAGCCAGCCATTTGGGTGGGCAGTGTTTTCATCTGTCTACTCATGGCTCTGGTGGTGTCCACAGCCTGTGGTATTGCAAGTTTGTCCTTTACAATTAAAGCTTTTTCTAAATCAGAGCCCCAAATAAGCTGATCCAGTAGTCTTTCATTTGCGCCTTTAAATTTATATTTTCTGGCAGCATTTTTCAATCTTGTTTGGAAATTGTTTACAGGTTCACCTGATTCATGCCTCAGGTGAAATTCATGTTTGTAGATCTAATGATTTGACTTTGGCTGTGGATGTCTGCTCATCAACCAGCTAGTGAACACATTTATCCTCTTCCCTCCTGCCCACATAAGGATCCTATCCTCTGCACTAAGTGCCTTTTAGAAAGCTACTGAACGTCAGTCTGCACTTTTGTTTGAATTTCTTAAGTGGCTCTACAAAACCACCAACCTCCCAACTCATCACAGACTATAGCTGTGTGTTCATTGTTGCAGCAACCATTTCATTTTTATACAATTCACTTTTTGTCTCTTCTTCAGCCATGACTGAGGTCATAAATCAATACTTTGCATCCATCTTTACCAAGGAGGTAGATGCTACCCAAGCCAAGGTGACAGACAAGGAAACTCTGTCACGAGAAGGGTTCAAAATTGACAAGGACGAAGTATTGAATAGACTGTCAGTACTTAAAGTTGATAAGGCATCGGAACTGGATGAGATGCATCCAAGGATATTGAAGGAAGTGAGAGTAGAAATTTCAATCTTCCCTAGATTCGGGGTGGAGCCAGACGACTGGAGAATTGCAAACACTACGCCCTTGTTCAAAAAGGGTTGTAAGTATAAGCACAGCAAATACAGACCAGATTCTAGAAGCAAGATTCTAGAAAAAGTATTTGGGATTGAATTAGTGGTCACATGGAAAAATATTAGTTGATAAGGAAGAGCCAGCATGGATTTCTAAAGAGGAAATCATGTTTAACTAACTTCCTGGAGTTTTTTGAAGAGGTAACAGAAAATGTCAATGATGGTAATGGTGTTGATGTGGTATACATGGACTTTCAAAAGACATTTGATAATGTGCCATACCACAGACTTGTGAGAAAAGTTATTGCTCATGGAATAAAAGGGACAGTAGCAACGTGGATACAAAATTAGTTGAAAAATAGAAAGCAGAGAGTAATGTCAATGGATATTTTTTGGGCTGGAGGAAGGTTTGTATTGGAATTCCCCAGGGATCAGTATTGGGACCCTTGCTTTTCCTGATATATATTAATGATCTAGATCTTGGTGTGCAGGGCACAATTTCAAAGTTTGTGGATGATATGAAGCCTGGAAGTGTTGTGAACTGCAAGGAGGATGGTGTGGAACTTCAAGAGGACATGGACAAGTTGGTGGAGTGGCAGATAGGTGTCATGAAGTTCAACGTGGAGAAGTGTGAGATGATGCATTTTGGTAGGAAGAACATGAACAGACAATATAAAATAAGGGGTGAAATTTTGAAGGGGGTGCAGGAGCAGAAAGACTTGGGTGTATATGTGCATAGATCATTGAAGGTGGCAGGGCAGGTGGAAAGAGCAGTTAATGAAGCATATGATATCCTGGGCTTAATTAATAGGGCCATAGAGTACAAGAGCAGGGAGGGTGTGCCGAATTTATATAAGCTACTCGTTAGACCTCAGCTGGAGTATTGTGCACAGTTCTGTGTGCCACATTATAGGAAGGATGTGAACATATTGGAGAGAGTGCAGAAGAGGTTTACAAGAATGGTTCCAGGGATGAGAAACTTCAGCTATGAGAATAGATTGGAGAGGTTAGGACTGTTCTTCTTGGAGGGAAGAAAGCTAAGAGGAAATTTGACAGAGATGTTCAAAATCATGAGGGGGTTGGACAAAGTAGATAGGGAGAAGCTGTCCCTGCTCGTAAAAGGATCAAGAATGAGAAAGCACAGATTTAAAGTGATTTGCAAAAGAAGCAAATGTGATGTGAGAAAAAAACTTTTTCACACAACGAGTGGTTCGGGTTTGGAATGCACTGCATGGAAGTGCGGTGGGGGTGGGTTCAATCGAGACATTCAAGAGGGCATTAGATGAATATTTGAATAGAAACAATGTGCAAGAGTACAAGGAAAAGACAGGGCAATGGCACTAGGTCATGATGCTCATCTGGAGAGCTGTTGCAGACACAGTGGGCCGAATGGCCTCCTTCTGCACCATTAAAATTCTGAATTTCTGTGATTCTCTCTCTCTGGCATGAATTCAGGTGTCGATTTTAGAATTTAATTCAGCATTAAATTTGTTTAAAATGGTTGTGTTTTTTATGGAAAAAACAACCTACTGCTACCATGTTATGACTTTGGATTCCTTTAAGTTAATAATCACAATTTAGACTCGAAATGCTGAAGCTTCATTGAGTGTACTTCTTTCAGCTGTCATGTGGCTGGTAGGTTGATAGGCTGACACATTGTTACTTGGCACATGACTGCAGAGGGACAGTGAATGTGACATGTCTGGATAGATATTCACATAATAATGAGTTCCTAGTTCTTTACAACTAATATAACAATATAACAATGCCCCTGGGCCTCCAATTGGTTGCCCAACCTGTGCTCCAGCCAATTGATAGGGCTCTGACTGTGTGCCCCGCCCTGGTGGGGTTGGGACCCAGGTGCAGTCCTGATGTCCATTTCCTAGTCCCAGATGGAAAATCGATGCCCATCTTTAACATTTGCACACCCTTTATGACCACTGTGCATGGCCACTCTCAAAAGTCAGCCAGAAAACTACAGACTGGTGTCTCTCACCAACGTCACTTGCAAATCGCTTGAACAAATTGTTCATTTTCATTGTCATGAAACATTTTGAAGTTGACAATATCCTGGTAGATAGCAAACATGGTTTTCAGGTGAAAAGATCTACCGAAATAGCCGATGGCCTGACTTCAAGTTTTGAAAGAGATAAAGCCACTTTCATGCAATACTAGATTTCTCAAAAGCCTTTGACAAAGTTCCACATGAAAAGCTCCTGCCCAAACTCACCACTATTGAATCAGAGGGACATTATTAAATTGGATCCGGCACTTCCTTACCAACAGAAGACAAAGATAGGGAATCATCCTCACCTAGAGATGTCCTCTTTGGGCTGCCCTAGGGAACTGCGTTGGGACCTTTACTCTTCTTCACATATATAAGCAGCCTTACCAACAAGTTAAAAAACAGAATGTGTCTATTGTAGATGGCTACACAATTTACCCATCAGGAAAAACTCAAGATCATATCAGTTCATTGCGAGATGATTTTCTGCAAATACAAAAATGTCAGGACCAATGGAAGATGGCGTTCTATGCCAAAAAATGCTATGTCATGTGCATCACCAACAAAATGGTCAACCAACAGATAGTTTTAAGTTCTGTAATCAAATTCTTCAGTAGGAAGATACACCGCCATATCAGGGAATTCATTTTAAAAACAAACTTCAATGGGGATCCCACATTCAGCAGATAACACCCAAAGCAAACAGCATTCTTAGGTAAAACAAAAACAGAATTACCTGGAAATTCTCAGCAGATCTGGCAGCATCGGCGGAGAAGAAAAGAGTTGACGTTTCGAGTCCTCATGACCCTTCAACAGAACTCAGTTCTGTTGAAGGGTCATGAGGACTCAAAACGTCAACTCTTTTCTTCTCCACCGATGCTGCCAGATCTGCTGAGTTTTTCCAGGTAATTCCGTTTTTGTTTTGGATTTCCAGCATCCGCAGTTTTTTTGTTTTTATCTCAGTATTCTTAGGTTTCTGAGAGGGAATCTTTGGCATTGCAGCTGTTATAAGGATTTAAAAAAAAACTGGAGCCCTCTAAAGACAACAGAAATTGCCCAGACTGCTACAATACAAACAATCTTGCATTCCACCAAAAAAATGACACTCACCCCACTAAGAGAGCATGAAAGTCCCCCATCTCCTGTTGGCTTCACACCATCCTGAGACTTTTCTAGTGTTTCTGATGAGATATTAAAATGTAATTTAACCTGCTCTGAAACAATAACTGCAGCAGACATAGACTAATAGAAATAAAACAAAAATAAAAACAAAGATAAAAAGAGATAAATAAAAGATAATAGATAAATAAAAGATAAAAGACTAATAGAATATCTCTGGAATACACAGCCAGAAAGGCACATTTAAGGACCCACTTACTAAGCAGGAGAGAGAAAAAAAGGCAATGTTGGATTGACACAGGCTGTCAAAGCTGTGTGCTCTCTCTCTCTCTCTCTCTTGGAAGTGCTGGACCCAATTTGCAAAGTAACACACCTGAGAAGAGTCCTAAGCCCACCCATCTTCAGCTGCTTCACCAATGAACTTCCTTCCATCATAAGGTCAGAAGTGAGGATGTTCGCTGATGATTGCACAATGTTCAGCACCATTTGCGACTCCTCAGATACTGAAGCAGTCCATGTCCAAATGCAGCAAGACCTGGACAATATCCAGTCTTGGGCTGACAAGTCGCAAGTAACATTTGCACCACACAAGTGTCAGGCAATGACCATCTTCAACAAGAGAGAATCCAACAATCATCCTTTGATGTTTCACTTTATACATTAATGATCTAGGTGAAGGAACTGAGGGCATTCTGGCTAAGTTTGCAGATGATACAAAGATAGGTTGAGGGACAGGTAGTATTGAGGAGGCGGGAGGCTGCAGAAGGATTTGGACAGGGTAGGAGAATGGGCAAAGAAGTGGCAGATGGAATACAACGTGGTAAAGTGTGAGGTCATGCACTTTGGTGGGAAGAATAGAGGCATAGACTATTTTATAAATGGGGAGAGAATTCAGAAATCTGGAGTGCAAAGGGACTTGGGAGTCCTATTCCAGGATTCTCTTAAGGTTAACTTGCAGGTTGAGTTGGTAGTTAGGAAGGCAAATGCAATGTTGGCATTTATTTCGAGAGGACTAGAATATAAAAGCAGGGATGTGCTGCTGAGGCTTTAAAAGGCTCTGGTCAGACCACATTTAGAATATTGTGAGCAATTTTGGGCCCCGTACCTCAGGAAAGATGTGCTGGCCCTGGAGAGGGTCAAGAGGAAATTCACGAGAACAATCCCAGGAATGAAAGGCTTAACATATGAGGAACATTTGAGGACTCTGGGTCTATACTTAATGGAGTTTAGAAGGATGAGGGGGGATTTGATTGAAACTTACAGAATACTGAAAGGCCTGGATAGAGTGGACGTGGGGAAGATGTTTCCATTAGTAGGAGAGACTAGGCCCTGAGGGCACAGCCTCAGAGTAAAGGGAAGACCTTTTAGAACAGAGATGAGGAGAAACTTATTTAGCCAGAGAGTGGTAAATCTATGGAAATCATTGCCACAGAAGGCTGTGGAGGCCAGATCATTGAGTGTATTTAAGACCGAGAAATGTTCTTGATTGGTAAGAGGATCAAAGGTTATGGGGCGAAGGTGGGAGAATGGGATTGAGAAACTTATTAGCCATGATTGAATGACGGAGCAGACTCGATGGATCAAATGGCCTAATTTCTGCTCCTATGTCTTATGGTCTTATGGTCTTATGTTCAACAGCATTACTATCACTGAATCCCCCACTATCAACATCCTGGAGGTTACCATTGACCAGAAACTGAACTGGACTATCCATATAAATATTGTGGCTGCAAGAGCAGGTCAGAGGCTAGAAATCAGGTGATGAGTAACTCACCTGCTGACTCCCCAAAGCCTGTCCACCATCTGTCCACAAGTTAGGAGTGTGATAGAATACTCCTCAGTTGCCTGGATAAGTGCAGCTCCCACAACACTCAAGAAGCTTGACACTGTCCAAGGAAACGCAACCCACTTGATTGGAACCATATCCACAAACATTCACTTCCTCCACCACCGAAACACATTAGCAGCAGCATGTACCATCTACAAGATGCACTGCAGGAATTCACCAAGGCTCCTTAGACAGCACCTTCCAAACCCATGATCACTACCATCTAGAAGGACAAGGGCAGCAGGTAGATGGGAACACCACCACTTGGAAGTTCCCCTCCAAGCCACTCACCATCCTGACTTGGAACTATATCACCATTCCTTCACTGTCACTGGGTCAAAATCCTGGAACTCCCTCCCTAACAGCACTGTGGGTATACCTACATCACATGGACTGCAGCGGTTCAAGAAGGCAGCTCACCCACCACCTTCTCAAGGGCAATGAGGGATGGGTAATAAATGCTGTCCCAGCCAGCGAAATCCACATTCTGTGAATGAACAAAAAAAACTCCATCTTTTCGAAGTTTTTTCAAGATCTTGATCTCCCCTCCTAATCTCTCCCCACTTGGCTGGCCTTGCTTCTTTATTTCTGTTTCTCTTTGTTCTCTTTTCAATGTTAAACTTTTAAAGGCACTGTGCAGCTGGGAGCTGTTGGCAAATTCAGATATTCATCTCAGTGGTTAGTGTACCTTCTCTGGCCTTTAGCATCGATACAACCCTCTGCTCCCGTTGAGAAAATAAGAGCTCCTGAGGTAAGGGTCCCACCTGCTGTGGATTTTATATAAACTGTTGAGCTGTAGAGAAGCAGTCTACACAGTCTACAAATCCAGTGTTTATATGGAATAAAGCTTCAATCTCCAGCTCTGTCATGGTAGTTACAATAATTTTCTGTTACAAGTCCCTTCATCAAGCCCCTGACTCTTAACAACTGCTGTCTCATGTTGGTCAAATGCATGCAATAGCCCATTAATGGATCAGAAAGCTTTGTGAAAAGCCACTTTGTAAAATGTGAAACTACAGCTTTGAACCAGCTTATCTAATGTAAATAAGTCTAAGTGGAGCTAATGAATTCGAGACAAACAAACTCACTGCCAAAAAGCATCAGGGAGGCTGCAGAGGCAGGTGTTGCAGCTAGGACCACATTAACCTGAGGAACCTGAGCCAAGCAGTCTCCTGCTGAATTATACAGCTGTGATTCAATGTGCTTTGCTTCAGCTGGTTATCGAAGTTTGCTCATGGCTTTGAAAGATTATTGAAATCATATCTATTAGTGTAATTGAATGGGAATAGGAGCTTATGCAGTGCAGAGAAAGGTGAGTAAGGAAGAGATGTGAGAACAATTAAATGGGTTTGTTTCAGCATGCAAAAGATTAAGGAGCAGTTAAAGTTGTTTCCAATCATGTGATGCCTGAGATAACTGCAGATACCCTTCCCAAAAGTAAAAGTTTGTATATGGAACAGGGTAATTGCCAGAATTCAGGAAATGTGCATACAGGATACAAAGAGAAGGCCAGAATTCAGAAAATGTTTGTATATGGAACATACATCAGAATCTATTGACCATTTTTCCACAAAGAATTCTTCAGAAAAGGGCTACTTTTAATTCTGGGTTTTTACAAATGCATTCTCGCAAGTTTAGAAAAAGAAAGATGAAAGCTGATTAATTTTCTGAATAGGAGTTTCTCCTAGATATTTAATAATAGGCAATGCATTAGCTTGCCTAGATGAAAGGAACATAGAAAACATCGGATCATGGGAAAAGTATAGATCAGTGAGCGTATCGAGCCTGTTCCATTGTTTAATGAGATCATGGTTGATCTGCAAACTCACTCCATATACCAACCTTTGCCAGATCGTTTCCCCTTAATATTTTGAAAACTTTGATCAAATCACTTCTCAATCTTCAAATTTCCAGGGAATACGTGTCTAGTTTATGTAATCTGGCCCTGTATTTTAACCCTTGAAGTCCCTTGAAGTCCAGGTAAGATTCTAGAAAATCTATGCTATCACCAAGGCAGATATATCCTTCTGCTGGTCAATAGGACATGAAAAGAAATCTAAAACTTTATTCTTTTACTGTTTTTAAAATGGACTTTCTGATGAACCAAAAGATGGCTGCTACAAGTCCCATGACTACAGGATTGGCCCTTTGTTCTGGAAGCTACCAACAGGAGTTACAAGAACAAAAGAATACTTCTCTCAGCCTATGGATTCTCACATCTCATCATATAGACCCCTTGTAATCACAAAACCAGGGGAATCACACATAGGAACTCATTATGCCTATAGAGCTGTTAACAGACTCATCTCATAGGTGCATTTCAAAACGGGACAGTGGACATCATTTCTTTCTTGATAAGCTTACCCCTTGAGCAAATTCAGAGCGTCTACCCAGACAATGGCTGCCTAACTCCAGGACCTCATGAATCGAGTGACCATTTAGAAATCTCTATAGCCCGCTGAGAACTGAGAAACCCTCAGTCTGCTGTTTTAACACTGAGAGGAAAGGTCCCCAGTAAAAACCCTCTGTCTGCTGTTTTAACACTGAGAGGAAAGGACTCCAGTAAAATCCCTCAGTCTGCTGTTTTAACTCCGAGAGGAATAGACTCCAGCAGCTCTCGGTTGACAAAGCAGCCTGGTACCGTCTCTCAATTCCTCAAAGTCTGTTTGATTTTATAAGTCACTGATCTATGCCTTCCAAGCAGCATATGCACAAGAAGCCTGTTGCGTTCTAGCGTCATTCATTTCAAGGATTCTCATCTGCTGTTTTAACACCGAGTGGAAAGGACTCCAGTAAAAGCCCTCAGGCTGCTGTTTTAACACCGAGAGGAAAGGACTCCAGTAAAAACCAGAACTGTTTTCTCCAACCAGAAATTCATCTGGATTGAACTCCACCATTATGGAAACACTTCCTGGACTTTGACATCTCCGACTCTGTAGATCATGTATATTAATGTTTATTCCTGTGGTTCTTATACTGTTACTATGCATAATTGTAAAACTCTTTATTCTAATGTGTATGTATGTAGTGTGGTGAGATGTTGAGAACACCACCCCCCACCCCACCCCGGGTTTTGAATGTGAAATAAATAAACCTTCTGAGTTAATCATAACCTGAGTTTGCTGTGAGCTATTAGTAAATTAGGTCACACAAACCAAGAGTTCAGAAAACACACCACAGTATACCTTAAAAATAATTCAAAAAATAATTCTGCTTATGGACAGTTGGTGAGAAGAAAGATGTATAGTTTGCCTGTCTCTCTCCTGTCCTAAAATGTGATGTTAAGAATTACTCACAGTTCTCCAGGTGAAATCTAACCAGAGACTTGTACAGCTGAATGACTTCTACCCCCTTGTATTCTAATTCTCCAGATATCAAGGTCAGCATTCCATCAGCCTTTCTGATTATTTTCTGTTCCTGCTCCTGACATTTTAATGATCTAGGTATTTGGACTCTGGAAGTCTTTTTGGACATCTGACATTTCTAACTTCTTACCATTTAGCAAGTTCTCTGTCTGTCCTTTTAATATCCCAATTGGATAACTTCACATTTGGCTACATTGAAATTCATTTGCCTCAGTTTTGCCCATTTTCTTCATCTATTGTGCATCAGCTGTGGCTCAGTTGGTTAACACACTCGCCTCTGTGTCACAAGATTCCAGGTTGAAGTCCCAATCCAGGGTCTGAGCACAAAAAAAACCAAGGATGACATTCCAGTGCTATACCGAGGAAGTGCCACACTGCCCTTCGAATGAGACATTAAACTGAGGCCCCATCTACCTCCCACGTGTTCTGATCAATATTTATCTCTTGATCAACAAAAAACAGAGGCCAGGATTTTACTGCCCCTCCCGCCTAGTGGGATATTACTGTCCCGCTGAACTCAATGAAGATTTAAATGCCTTACCGAATCCGTTGATGGGGGAGATGTGCTGTGGCAGGGCTGTAAAACCCTGGGCAGAGTACCAGGCCATTATCACCTTGCTGCTGTGGGAGCTTGCTGTGTGCAAATTGGCTGTCTCATTGCTCACATTACAACAATGGGCAGAATCATCCCAGGTTTGCACAATGTGCGATGGGAGAAAGAACGTTTTACCCATCAGCTGCAAAGGTAGCTTTTCCCGCCGTATTGTCCCATTCCCGGCACGCCCCGCCTCATTAATTATGCATTCATGGGGAATACGCCAGAGTACTGGCAGGCAGACTCAAATTTGCCTGCCACCCCATGATCTCAGCGCTTCCTCACTCCGGGCACCATATTAAAAGTGCACCAGAGCACTGCTTACTTCTACAGACCAGGGCTGCTCCAGGCAACAGATGGCCCTGATAATAAAGAAGACATCAGCCTCCAAATTTAGTGATGCCTCTCTGGGGCGCCTGCTGGACACAGTGGAAGGACACCACGATGTCCTCTGTCCTTGGTCTGGCAGCAGGAGGTTCGCCAGAGTCAGATCCGGCCTGGGAGGCAGTGGCAGTGGTGGTCAGTGCCACCAAAGCACAGAGGAGGTCAGCCACCCAATGCCGCTACAGGATGAATGCTCTCATCTATTCCGCCAGGTAAGTCAAGCATCTCAACACTCTCAGCTCACACACTCACAAACCCTTCACACACTCACAGGGATCTCACACCTCAAGGGCCAACACCACTAACTCTCACACACACCCTCACATCTCCATCAGGCTCATATCCACTTGAGCTTGCATCCTCATCCTGTCCATGGCTCTGCTCACCACACAAACATTCCACACAGTGCCATGTGTCCTGGTCACACTCTCTCCATCAGTTTTCATGCAGGAGAAGCTGGCTCACAACAGCAGGGAGAGGTCTCAGACCGGGAGTGGAGTGGCTCACATTAGGCCCTCAGTCACTTTGAGGAGTGTAACATCACGCTGACTGGTGAGGACATGGACCGTGCCTGCGGTGACAGTGAGGTTGATGGTGAACACCCTCATGAGGATCCTGCACCACATCATCCCTCTCTCAATGCAGCTGTGAGTGCTCTCTCTCTTGCTTTTGACTCTGCTGCCATGCACTAATTATCTCTACTTTGGTTCACAAGGAGCTCTGCCAAGCGACCGACACCCTCAGCCAGTCAGTCCCTCAACTCCATCCACATCCTCACCTCCAGTCAAGAGGACTCCTCCTCCATTGAAGAGCTGGAAATAAGCAGCCTGGAAGACCCGTCACAGCGATTACGCACACCCTCCACCAGCACCGAGACACACACCTCGGTGGGACCTAGATCTAGAGCAGGCTTGTGTTCACAATCTGGTGGTGACTGCACGGACATGCGTCCACAGCAGGAGGAGGCAGGTTTGGCTGAGCTCTCCGGCACTCGGTGGACTGCTGGGGAAGAGGCATCTGTGAAGTCTGAGGCAGTTCTTTGGATTCGAGCCTCTGGATTCAGCCTTCCAACTCATTGTGGAGAGTCAGCAAAAGGCAGAGGGCATCACGCAGAGCTGTTGGAAGCCCTCAGTAGAGCGGCATGTGAGGAGTGTGTCTGCCTGCTCTCTGATGAAGTGGTGCCCATATGTGTATGTATGGAGGTATCCAGGGGAAAAATGGCATTTGCCATGGACACCCCGGTCCAGCAGAATGCGGAGATGTGTGCAGACCTGCACTTTGCCGCAGGAGCCATGGGTACGTTAATGCAGTTGGCAACATGGGAGGGGAACATGAACCTTAATGCCCCTCCAGGTGTTCCTTCCCTTTGAGGAGTGAGGGTGGTGCCCTCGGGCACCTGAAGGGAGGAGAAGCAGTAGCTGGACACCCCCGGGTCATCCACTCAGGAACCTCAGAGGCTCCCCTCTCCCTCCGAGACCCCTTTGCCTGTGACCCCCCTCAACCTCACCCTCTGTCACCACAAAGGGAGCAGCTGGCCCACAGGAGGACAGTCAACACAAGCCGGGGCCCACAATGCCTCGGCCCTCCAAGGGACCGATGCTGAACCCATCAGAGGCAACAGGGCAAACCATTGCACAGGTTCCTGCGGATGTCAGGGCAGCGCCTAGCTGATGTAGTAGGCCTAGAAAAGTTAAGAAAGTCTGATCACAAGTGGTTGCACAGGACATTTGTCACTTTATAATCTGAAAATATATTCACTTTCGCCGATTAACGTGTAATGTTGTCTTTCAACTTCCTTGGCAGGCTTCGCGAGTCCTCCACCTGCATCAACCCACCCCCCACTAACCGCCCCACTAGCAGTTCTGCTGCTGCATGCAGCCAGGCCATGAATCATTCTGGAGAGTGAAGTGTGTATGCAGCAGGGCTTTTCAGAGCCTCATGCAAGCTCTCTCCCTCGCACACAGAGTCTTCATCCATCACACTCATCTTAATATCCTGAGCATTTTCAATGCTGCCTGCTGGGGTTCTCTTTTGGTTGTCCATCTGAGCTGACCCGCATCTCCGCCCACCTACTGATTGCTCTCCCATGGGCACCAGTGCCCCTCCAATACGAGGCTCCCCTCACTTTCGATTTGAAAAACATGGTCATAATCAAGTTTCTGCTCAGTTCCCCCATCCTTTCCCTTCCCCCAGTCACCCATGTCCTTTCCCCGGTCACTGTTGACCCCCCGCAGTATCATCTTCCACCTCCCCACTGCCACCTATCAGCCAGAAACCGTATCTTTCTAGGATGTCCAGGTGAATGTGCATATTCCCAACCTTCCTGAGGATCCCACCCCCATCCACACTGACCTCCCTGACTTCCTCCTTCCCACCCCCAGGGGTCCATGTCTGCCTCCGAATCCCTACCAACTGCCATCACTATCCATCTGATGAAGTGGTGCCCACATGTGTGTCTATGGAAGCCTCCACGGGAAAGATGGTATTTGTCATGGATACCCTGGTCCAGCAGAATGCACATTCCTTTGGTCACCTTGTACTAGTAGAACAGGAAGAGAGTCCTGCATTTATATAGTGGTTTCCATGACAACTGACGCAGACACATGATGGGCCAAGTGGCCTCTTTCTGTGCCCTAAACTTTTTATCATTCTAACCAGATGTCTCAAAGTGCTTTACAGCCTATGATGTACTTTGAAGTGTAGTCATTGGCCGGAATTTACTTGCCCCATTCCTGTTGGGTGTCATGGTTTCCCGTGGAGGTCACCATAGACACACATGTGGGCACCACTTCATCAGATGGATAGCGATGGCGGTTGGTGGGGATTCGGAGGCAGACACGGATCCTGGGGGTGGGAAGGAGGAAGTCAGAGAGGTCCCTTTCAATGAATATTTTCAATATTAAAGCAATAGAATTTCAAGTTTAAAGGAGTGGAGGTCAATGACTATAAGGAATAACTGTTAAATAGCTCACAATCACCAAACACCACCCCCATGAAGGAGTTAAACATTAGCGGCTGTCATTGCAAGCAAGTCTGTGAAAGAGGCTTCAGAAATCGCAGTACCAGATGTCGTAAGTCAGTCACATCTGCCATTAATCAGAAGTTTGACTTTGATAATACTGGTTGCTCACAGATGGAAGTGGATTAAACCTGAGATGTTATCAACAGCTGGTACCAAAGATAGAAGAGATTGGTGCTGTTCCCAGAACATATGTAGCTCTATCAAATGCTAAATAGGCATCACACTGTTTATAACAGGCTCCTTTCCATCATCAGGATGCTGTTCTTCTACTGTGAGCACTGTTGTGTAAGAAACATCAGTTTACTCACCTCTGATGTTGAATTAACACTGAGATGTGTCACTTTTACTGTCCTTCATGATCAAAGATTTGAAATCAAATCACCTGGAAGGACATTGTCATTCATGAACTGAGGCAGGATGAATGGATAAAGAGAATTTTATGCATATCATAAAAGGTAATAGTGGTGAGGGGCTGAATTCCAAATGTGTATTTGGTATTGTTGCTTTCTTATGTATTTCATCTACACACTGTGCAATCTACATTCTGTTTCACACCCTTGATTAAATCCATTCTTCCAAGTGGATTTAATTCCTTATCCACTCAACTACAAATGTTTTGTCAATATAAAAGTAAAACACTGTGGTTGCTGGAAATCTGAAATAAAAACAAAAATGCTGGAAATATTGAGCAGGTGTGGCAGTATGTGTAGGGAGAGAAACAGAGTTAACATTTTAGGATGATGATCTTTCAACAGATGAAAAGTCACAGACCTGAAATGTTAACTCTGTTTCTCTTTCCACTGATACTGCCAGACCTGTTGAGTATTTCCAGCATTTTCGTTTTTATTTTACAAGGGTTAGCTAATGCAATATACAAACCAGCCAATTTTGATTACCTATTTATATTCTGCCAGCAAGGTAAAAATCCTCTCCAATATCTCATGTGAAAGTATTTAGGTCTGTTTTTGGTAAATTGTCTAGTTTCAGTCATCCAAACAAGATTTGTCTCCTATGGGTAACACTCGTATTTCTAACCTGGGATCAAAAATAACACATGCCTGATCCCAGTATAATTTGCAATTAATTGGAATTCTAATTGAGTGCATCATTTCCAATTCACTGTAACGTAGAATTCTTTTCATGAACGTAACAGATAAACAGATTGTACTCGTCTAAGCATAAAAGCTGCTTCTGATGTTCCTGTTTTTAAAGTCAACTGGAAGCAGTTGGACCTCATTCTGAATGTCCTGTGCTACAAAATGTTTCCCAGATCCCTATGTGGAGATCCGTTAATGTGAGATAGGCAGTTCAAGTTCAGACAAGCAGAACACACAACAAAAGGAACAATTTTGCCAGACCCTGGGGGCATGCATTTATGAAGGTTGAGTACATTGTCAAACTACTGTCTAATATCTTCCAAGGTCATTGTACACCGATGATTGCCAGGGCAACTGCTGTATAGGAACATTGATGAGTATTGTGTCCATTTCTGACCATTGTAATTATGAAAAGCCAAACATTAGAAATAATTCACATGGGCACACAAAATATATTTTCAGGTTGTAGGACTGATCTACAAAGATAGGCTGGAGCAGCTCCATGGGAAAATATCAAAATATATAAGGCTTTTAAAATTCATATTAGGAATAAACCAGAAAGATGGAATATTGTAGTCAGATCCCAGGAAAAGAGAACTTGATTCATCTGGCCTTTAGCTGTTCAACCAGTTAAAATTAATTAAATGAATTCACTCATCCTATTCACGGGGCAGAATTTTGACGTCAGCAGGTGGGTTGGGCCTGACTCGCTGATGCATAAAATGACACCTGATAACGTTGGGCATGCGTCCCGACGTCACCGCGTGCCATCGCGATGTTTCAGTGGGCGGGCGCGCTATGAGCTCCGATGCCATTAATTAACGGGCCACTTAAGGCCCTTGAGCCATTAATACACTGTGATTTTTCACAGCCCATGCGATTTTCAGAGTGTCGCAAGGGCACAATGGGCAGGTGGGTAGGCCACATTTTTAAAAGCCTCATCCACAGGCGGGATTAGAAGGGTGAGTGGGTTCGCGAATCTGAGTTGTTTACTTTAGAAACTTGCTGCTACTTGCTTGTGTGAACAGGAGAACTTCAAATCTCTTCACAGCTGCTTGTACAGGAATAACAGGCTTCAGGTCAGGACTCTGGAGTAAACATCATTCTTGGGGCCCTGCAGGTTTCAGGAAGCCTTCCCTTACCCTGGGAATGGGGGTTGTGCTGTCCACTGAAGGCACCTCCTCTGAGGAGGAAGAGAGGGCCAGAAGGGGGAGAAGGCCAGGAGTCCACATTCAGCCTCCAGGGGAGCCACCTTTGGGAGGACAGGCGCAGGCACAAGGGGCACAGGGCCAACAGGTAGTCCATGGTGGAAGGGGCTGCAGAAGCCGCCACTATCCTGCTGCCAGGGTTTACAGACAGCGATGCAGCTACCTCAATATGTCTGAGATGCAGTGCCAAAGGAGGCTCCGTCTCTCAAGGGAGACAGTCACCTCCATCTGTCAGATGATTGGCCTTGAGATCAGCTCCGACTGTGTGGCTGGACACACCATGCCTGTGGCATAGAAGGTCATGGCTGCCCTCAACTTCAATGACTCCAGCTCTTTCCAGGAGTTGGTGGGTGATCTTTGCGGAGTCTCCCAATCAGCTGTCCACAGTTGCGTCAAGCAGGTGACAGACGCTCTGTTCAGATGGGCATTGACTTTCATTCACTACCACATGGACCAGGCCAGCCCGGCAGATTGAGCCAGTGGCTTCACGACCATTGCTGGCTTCCCCTGTGTCCAGGGTGCTTTAGACTGTACACATGTGGCCATCAAGGTGCCAGCAGGTGAGCCCAGTGCCTTCATCAACAGGAAGGGCTTCCACTCCATGAACGTGCAGATAGTGTGTGATCACAGGATGCTGATTCTACAAGTCTGTGCAAGGTACCCAGGCAGCTCCCACGACGCCTACATCCTCAGACACTCCCAGGTGTCGGGGCTCTTCAGTGCTCCAGCCCGGCTGGATGGATGGCTGTTGGGTGACAAGGGCTATCCCCTCAGATGGTGGCTCATGATGCCTCTCCACTATTCAATATCAGAGGCTGAGCAGCGGTATAATAGGAGCCACGCCTCCACAAGAGCAGCGGTATAATAGGAGCCACGCCTCCACAAGAGCAGCGGTATAATAGGAGCCACACCTCCACAAGGTCTGTGGAGAGAACCATTGGTCTGTTCAAAATGCGCCTCCGATGCCTCTTCCGACCACTCAGGCGGCGCACTCCAGTACCCCCCAGATCGTGTCTCAGTGATAGTGGTTGCATGCTGCGCTCTCCACAATCTGGCACTGGGAAGGAAGGACGCAGTGGATGATGAAGAAGTAGACACAGTTGCTCCGGATGCACATGATGAGTCCAGCAGTGAGTCCGAGCATGAGCACACACGGGAGAACAGAGGGGATAGACGCTAACCCGGGCAGCTCCAGGGAGGCAGGGACTTTCAGCTAGGCCACCACAGATGGACCTTCAACACACGCCAGGCCGGCAGGCTCTATACTTAAACCTGAGAGCAGCATCTGCCTGGTTAGGAACATTATCCCAGTATCTCAGCTCGGTGTCCATCCATCCATGGTGAGTAGGGAGGTGCCTTGTCAATAAAGCTCAGTGACAAACAAGTCACTCATAACATCCTGGGTTTCTGTCCACATGCAGAAGTAATGAAGCATCCAAAGGCTTGTTCAGAACTAAAACCTTTAGTGATTTCACACTACAAAACAGAAATGAAAATGCGTTAAAATGAGTTGAGCTGCCGGGTGACTGAGAAGCAACTAATACAGGGGCAATAAAAAATCACCAGTGATAAGTCCATAGTGTGCATAAGGTGATTTACATTTACATTTGCTCCCCCCTCGCTGACACCGGCATTGGAGACAGCCTGCTCACTCTGCTGTCCTGTTGACCTTGATGACCTTGGCGGGTGTCCTCTGGCCCTTGCAGCCTGTGCTGGCCCCACCTGGGAGGGAGAGGCCAGTGCCATGTCTGGCACCTCCCCAATGGCCGCAGCCTCATCGGATGCCACGGTCACTGGCAGAGGGGCAGAGGAGCTGCTACCATTATCCGGAGCGCCTTGAGAGGAACCACAGAGACAACAGGCAGCTCGTGAGCCAACGTGAGGTCCCTTCGGACCTCCCTGCTCACCATGGATGGATGAGCACTGAGCTGGGATACTGGGTGCCCAATCCATCTCCCAACCTGGCACTGACCAGCTGAGGTCAATGCAATTGTGAGGGCTTGCAGGTCCAAGCGCATGCCCAGAAAGGCCTGATTGGTCTCCTGGAGGATCCTCTCCACGAGAGTTACCACTCTCTCCATGGAGGAAGTGTTGTGCTTGGTCATGAGGGTCAATGCATTGCTGATGCTCCGCATGGACTCCTCCGTCACGGGGACCATGGCACACAATTCCCTATGTATCTCCGCCAGATCCTCCCGCACACCCTGCTGGACTTCCAGCATCTGCTGTCTCAGGGACGACTCCAGAGGCCCATCATCAGCATGTTCCTGGTCCCCAGCAGTCCTCCGACTGAGATGGTGTGACACTGGTGTGGCTATACCTTCAGGGCCCTCCGGTGTCAGTGGCAAGCCCTCTGCCTCCTCAGCCCGCGCATGCTCCGGTGAGGCTGAAAGGAAGAACAAGGACATTTGATCAGTTGAAGTCGTTGCACTGTTAATGTGCATGGCTGGCCCCTGGATCAGGACACACTCCTCCTTCCATAATCAACGGGAAACCCATGTTGGAGGCTGGAATCAATATACAGTCAACAGTGGAATTGTTGCAATGACCTCAGTGCATCTCACTGTTACCTCCCAACCTCACCCTGGCTGGTTGACCTGGGTGCAGAGAGCCTCTCCAGCTTGAGAGCCTCCTGCTTGTATCTGGTGAGTATGAGTAGGTGGGGCTGCTCTCCACCAACCCGTATCCATTCAGCTTTATTGTGTGCGGTTTCCTCCTGAAAGGTGAGAGGAACATTGATTAGTCCACCCCGTACCTGCATTGCCATTGCAGCCCTGCCAACCCCAACTGAGTGAAACATTGCAGGGCTCATCCGATCCGTGACTCTGGAGCCGCCATATACTCACTCCAAGCAGCCAGGGCTGACCCCCTTGTCCAGATGCTGCCTCCATCACATTTGCCACTCACACTGCATCACCTTCCAAAGCAAGGAGCACTAGCACGTAGAATACAGGAGCAGATGGATGTGTGCCCCGCCAACTGGAAGTTCCCCTCCCAGTCAGTAAGCATCCTGACTTTGAAATTTCTCAGTGTTCCAGCACTGCGCCTGGGTCCTGATCCTGGAGCTCACCCCCAAAACAGCACTCTGGGTGTACATGTACCACATGGAGCGGATACAGGAGGCAGCTCAGCACCACCCTCTCAGGAGCAATAAATGCTGGCCCACCCAGCGAAAGTCACATGCCATGAATCAATTAATGCACTAGCTAAATTCAGAGCTGGGGAGGGTGGACAGGGAGGGGCCAACCTACCTGCTGTGCTAAGTGACCCATGCTAACACAGTACTCACCCTTCCCGATCGCAAGTGGTCATTGAACAGCTTGCGGCACAGCACCCAGGTGTGTCGCACCACATCATGGGGGCTGACCCCTTCTGCCACCTCCTGCCAGGCCCATTTCCTCATGTGGGGGGGGGGGGGGGGCCTCCTCCTCCCATCCCTTGGCACGATGATCTCGCACTGTGCTGCTACTTCCTCGCGGAGGGCAGCGAGGCACACATCTGAAAATCTCGGGGCACAATGCCCCACTGACCTGCCCCCCTGCCTGGCCTGCTCATCGAGAGCACACTCAGGAACCCTTCTGTGCCCCATTGTTGGCAGCCTTTAGAAAACAGGCTGCCAGGTCGCCATTGGACCCAGTGGTCATTGGACTCCCGCCACCACCTGCCCCCTCCCACTGTTCTCGGCAGCTGCAAATCACTCTGAGCGGGCCCACCCAGGTAAACTGGTGGCGCAGAGCTGATCGCCGGCAGCGATTGGCTCAGCACCCACCATGCCCGCTGTCGCTCAGCCTGCCCGACATGCTAAAAATTCTCCCCTGGAAAACATATAACAAGAAATGACAACAACTTGCATTAATATAGCACCTTTAACATAGATAAAAGTACCAAGATGTTTCACAGAAGCATGGTCAAAAGAAATCAACAGCAAGCCAATGAAGGAGATATTGAAGGAAAGGACAGAAAGTGGTGCATTTATGACCACAGGTTGCCCCAAAGCAATTAACAGCCAATTAAGTACTTTTCAAAGTGTTATCACTCTTGGAATGTAGGAAATATGGCAGCTAATTTGCACACACTAAACCCCCATAAACTGAAATGAAATAATGACCAGATAATCTGCTTTTTATGTTGATTGAGGAATAAGTATTGTCCAGGACACCAGGAAAAACTCATCTGCTCTTCTTTGGTATAGTTTCATGGGATCTTTGTATTCATTTATTTCACCTGGATTGGTTCAATATCTCATGCAAAAGATGCCACGTCTGAAAAGTGCAGCTGACTTTGTCAGCAGACTCAAGTCCTGGAATGGGATTTAAACCCACAACCTTCTGACTCAGAGGCAAGAAAGTTACCAACTGAGACACAGCTGATATTAGGGAAGGTTAGTTAATGAGGTAGTTTTGAAGGACGAGAGAGAAGTGGGGAGATGGAGATGCTTCAGGAGGGGATTCAAGATCTTAGTGATTAAAAATGGCCACCAATGTAAGGGAGTGGGGAGGTGCAAGAGGCCAGAATTCGGGGAATGCCGAGTTTTAGTGGCCTATGTGGCTGGAGGAAGTTATAGAAATTGGGAATGGTAAGACTATGAAGTGTAACATATCTGAAAGATAGCACCTCCAATAGTGCAGTGCTCCCTCAGTACTGTACTGTACTGGGTGTGTTAGTCTAGATAATGAAATTAATGTCATATTTTGGCTATTACACTTTGGAAAAAATCAGAGAAAGATGTTATTGATTGCTTTCAATATTTCATTGATTCAATGTAAAGCAATCAAAATGCACTCTGTTCATAAGATGGATGAGAAAAGCTACTGTTCAGCAATAAACACATAGAACAAAAGCATTAATCACTCAAGTTAATTAATTACTGCAAAACAAGGCAATCACATTGCTTAAGCATTTTTAAAGCACCTTCTACTGCTTTATACAGGATTGTATTGGCAGCTAAACCAGTACTTATAATAAAAAAAACATAAAATCATAACAAACTGAAGCAAATTCTTGTACAATAAGGGTTGTGTGTGCTTGTGAAAATCTTTCCCTGCACAGATCTGTCTGTCTCTTGAAGGTTTGAGGAAATGGAGAAAGAAGTTGTATTTCTGTAGCATCTTTCAGTATGGTGAATATTTGATATAGGAAAAGGTGACAACCATTTAGTGACATTGTGAAAACGTGTTCTGAGGGAGGAATCGTGTGGCATCCTAGTGAAACTACATTGCAGGCCTGCTGCATACTAAACTTTACTGCCCAAATCCTAACTCTTGCCAAGCCCCTCTCACCCATCACCTCTGTGCTCCCTGCTCTACATTGTCTCTCAGTTTGGCAAAGCTTCAATTATAAAATTCTCAGCCTTGTGCTTAAATCCTTCTATTGCTTCATCTTTCCCCTGTCTGAGACCTCTTCCAGCCCTACAAACTTTCAAAATGTCAGTGTTCCTCCAGGTTTGGTATCTTGCACATCTCTCCACAATTGCAGGCTGTACCTTCAACTCTCTGAGCCTTAAGTTCTGGAATTCCATTCCTAAACCTTCCCACTCTCTACCTCTCTCTGCTTCTTTAAGTCAGCCTTTAAAACAAGACCAAGCTTTTTTGATCAAACTTTCAAATACTGGCCATAATATCTCCTCAAGTGACTTGGTGTCAGTTTTGCCTGGCAATGCCCCTGTGAAGTACCTTGGAAGCCGCTTACCACATAAAAGTTGTTATACAAATGCAAGTTGTTGTTGTAACAATTGAAAGCAGCAGGCTTTAGACAAAGATAACTAATCTCTGAACCAACAGATCTACTCCTAGCATATCCATTTGAAAATGGTGCTGGACAGCCAACGGGAGAGTTCATGAATACCATCAGTCCCTCAGTCCTGATCCATTTGATGGCTTTGGGCTTGCAAGGGGTGGTCAAAAGTTCAGTTCCAGATACAAACTCCTGAAATAATCATATCCTTTCATGTGGGTTGCATCCCAGTTATGGAGGGGTAAAGTAAATCCAGGACCATATGGAAAGGCCAAAGTTACTTGCATTTTAAGTTGTGACAAGAGAGATTGGTGCTGTATCTTTCGATACAAATCTGCAACATTAAATGTTCCTTTAATAACTAATGGACTTGCAGGAACCATCAGGAATTACATTCCAAGATCAGGGATTACCTGAGATCAATGCAGTGAGGGATCTCCCAGTCAAGAGATAGAGCCCCATGCTGACATTGAAAGCAGTTTAACCCTATTACTATTCAATCTTTTCTTCACAACAACAACTCCTGAAGTCTAAAACAGAGTCTAGGTTTACTCCTATTTCAGAGTCTAGATTTGCTCCTATTTCAGAATCTAGCTTTACTCCTATTTCAGAATCTAGGTTTACTCCTATTTCAGAGTCTAGATTTGCTCCTATTTCAGAATCTAGGTTTGCTCCTATTTCAGAATTCTTGATCTAACAGTCCAAGAGGTCTGTGTATTAAATTAGCATCTATTGCATGCAGGTTAGGACTCAGTTAAGCAGCTTACTTTTTTTTTGCAAAAATATAATTTATTCATAAAAAATCTTCAACAACATTCCAAACCATTTCAAAACCATCATTACAAAAGTACAATCAGGTTCAACTTTTACAACATGTATCACAAGGTGCATCAGTACAAACAATGAATATTACAATCGTTTTCAGACATTCATTTTGAGCTGTACAACCCGAGGGGCTCTACACAGTTCCCAGCCCCTCGGTGCACTGTGGCAGAAAGGTCTTAGGCAGTGACCCTTCCCCATTGCGCCTTTGCAGTGGCTGCCCCAAGCTTTAGTGTGTCCCTCAGCACATAGTCCTGGACTTTGGAATGTGCCAGTCTGCAACACTCGGTCGGGGACAACTCTTTGCGCTGGAAGACCAACAAGTTTTGAGCAGACCAAAGAGCATCTTTCACTGAGTTGATGATCCTCCAGCTGCAGTTGATGTTTGTCTCAGTGTGTGTCCCTGGGAACCGCCCGTAGAGCACAGAGTCCTGTGTCACAGAACTGCTCGGGATGAACCTTGACAGAAACCCCTGCATCTCTCTCCAGACTTTCTTTGCAAAGGCACAATCCACAAGGAGGTGAACAACGGTCTCGTCCCCACCATAGCCACCTCGAGGGCAATGTGCTGAGGGGGTGAGACTCCTGGTGTGTAGGAAGGATCTGACGGGGAGGGCCTTTCTCACCAACAGCCAAGCTACATCTTGATGCTTGTTGGAAAGTTCTGGCGATGAGGCATTCTGCCAAATAACTTTGACAGTCTGCTCAGGGAACCATCCCACAGGATCCACCATCTCCTTTTCCCTCAGGGCCTCTAAGACGTTATGTGCTGACCACTGCCTGATGGACTTGTGGTCAAAGATAAAAACAAAAACAGAATTACCTGGAAAAACTCAGCAGGTCTGGCAGCATCGGCGGAGAAGAAAAGAGTTGACGTTTCGAGTCCTCATGACCCTTCGACAGAACTTGAGTTCGAGTCCAAGAAAGAGTTGAAATATAAGCTGGTTTAAGGTGTGTGTGTGGGGGGGCGGAGAGAGAGAGAGAGAGAGAGAGAGCTGGAGTGGGGGTGTGGTTGTAGGGATAAACAAGCAGTGATAGAAGCAGATCATCAAAAGATGTCAACGACAATAATACAAAAGAACACATAGGTGTTAAAGTTAAAGGTTGGTGATATTGTCTAAACGAATGTGCTAATTAAGAATGGATGGTAGGGCACTCAAGGTATAGCTCTAGTGGGGGTGAGGAGAGCATAAAAGATGTAAAAAATAAATAAATAAATAAATATTTTTTTTTTTCTCTTTTTATAATGTAAATAGGTGGGAAAAGGAAAATCTATATAATTTATTGGGAAAAAAAGAGAAAAGGAAGGGGGAAACAGAAAGGGGGTGGGGATGGGGGAGGGAGCTCACGACCTAAAGTTGTTGAATTCAATAGTCAGTCCGGATGGCTGTAAAGTGCCTAAACGGAAGATGAGGTGTTGTTCCTCCAGTTTGCGTTGGGATTCACTGGAACAATGCAGCAAGCCAAGGACAGACATGTGGGCAAGAGAGCAGGGTGGAGTGTTAAAATGGCAAGCGACAGGGAGGTTTGGGTCATTCTTGCGGGCAGACCGCAGGTGTTCTGCAAAGCGGTCGCCCAGTTTACGTTTGGTCTCTCCAATGTAGAGGAGACCACATTGGGAGCAACGAATGCAGTAGACTAAGTTGGGGGAAATGCAAGTGAAATGCTGCTTCACTTGAAAGGAGTGTTTGGGTCCTTGGATGGTGAGGAGAGAGGAAGTGAAGGGGCAGGTATTGCATCTTTTGCGTGGGCATGGGGTGGTGCCATAGGAGGGGGTTGAGGAGTAGGGGGTGATGGAGGAGTGGACCAGGGTGTCCCGGAGGGAGCGATCCCTACAGAATGCCGATAAGGGGGGTGAAGGGAAGATGTGTTTGGTGGTGGCATCATGCTGGAGTTGGCGGAAATGGCGGAGGATGATCCTTTGAATGCGGAGGCTGGTGGGGTGATAAGTGAGGACAAGGGGGACCCTATTATGTTTCTGGGAGGGAGGAGAAGGCGTGAGGGCGGATGCGCGGGAGATGGGCCCGACACGGTTGAGGGCCCTGTCAACGACCGTGGGTGGAAAACCTCGGTTAAGGAAGAAGGAGGACATGTCAGAGGAACTGTTTTTGAAGGTAGCATCATCGGAACAGCCACGGAGGCGAAGGAACTGAGAGAATGGGATGGAGTCCTTACAGGAAGTGGGGTGTGAGGAGCTGTAGTCGAGATAGCTGTGGGAGTCGGTGGGTTTGTAATGGATATTGGTGGACAGTCTATCACCAGAGATTGAGACAGAGAGGTCAAGGAAGGGAAGGGAAGTGTCAGAGATGGACCACATGAAAATGATGGAGGGGTGGAGATTGGAAGCAAAATTGATAAATTTTTCCAAGTCCCGATGAGAGCATGAAGCGGCACCAAAGTAATCATCGATGTACCCGAGAAAGAGTTGTGGAAGGGGGCCGGAGTAGGACTGGAACAAGGAATGTTCCACATACCCTATAAAGAGACAGGCATAGCTGGGGCCCATGCGGGTACCCATAGCCACACCTTTTATTTGGAGGAAGTGAGAGGAGTTGAAGGAGAAATTGTTCAGCGTGAGAACAAGTTCAGCCAGACGGAGGAGAGTAATGGTGGATGGGGATTGTTCGGGCCTCTGTTCGAGGAAGAAGCTAAGGGCCCTCAGACCATCCTGGTGGGGGATGGAGGTATAGAGGGATTGGACGTCCATGATGAAGAGGAAGCGGTTGGGGCCAGGGAACTGGAAATTGTTGATGTGACGTAAGGTGTCAGAGGAATCACGGATGTAGGTGGGAAGGGACTGGACAAGGGGAGAGAGAAGGGAGTCAAGATAACGAGAAATGATTTCTGTGGGGCAGGAGCAAGCTGAGACGATCGGTCTACCGGGGCAGTTCTGTTTGTGGATTTTGGGTAGGAGATAGAAGCGGGCCGTCCGAGGTTGGGCGACTATCAGGTTGGAAGCTGTGGATGGGAGATCCCCAGAGGAGATGAGGTCAGTGACAGTCCTGGAAACAATGGCTTGATGTTCAGTGTGGGGTCATGGTCCAGGGACCACCCACGGTCGTTGACAGGGCCCTCAACCGTGTCGGGCCCATCTCCCGCACATCCGCCCTCACGCCTTCTCCTCCCTCCCAGAAACATGATAGGGTCCCCCTTGTCCTCACTTATCACACCACCAGCCTCTGCATTCAAAGGATCATCCTCCGCCATTTCCGCCAACTCCAGCATGATGCCACCACCAAACACATCTTCCCTTCACCCCCCCTATCGGCATTCCGTAGGGATCGCTCCCTCCGGGACACTCTGGTCCACTCCTCCATCACCCCCTACTCCTCAACCCCCTCCTATGGCACCACCCCATGCCCACGCAAAAGATGCAATACCTGCCCCTTCACTTCCTCTCTCCTCACCATCCAAGGACCCAAACATTCCTTTCAAGTGAAGCAGCATTTCACTTGCATTTCCCCCAACTTAGTCTACTGCATTCGTTGCTCCCAATGTGGTCTCCTCTACACTGGAGAGACCAAACGTAAACTGGGTGACCGCTTTGCAGAACACCTGCGGTCTGCCCGCAAGAATGACCCAAACCTCCCTGTCGCTTGCCATTTTAACACTCCACCCTGCTCTCTTGCCCACATGTCTGTCCTTGGCTTGCTGCATTGTTCCAGTGAAGCCCAACGCAAACTGGAGGAACAACACCACATCTTCCGACTAGGCACTTTACAGCCATCCGGACTGAATATTGAATTCAACAACTTTAGGTCGTGAGCTCCCTCCCCCATCCCCACCCCCTTTCTGTTTCCCCCTTCCTTTTCTCTTTTTTTCCCAATAAATTATATAGATTTTCCTTTTCCCACCTATTTCCATTATAAAAAGAGAAAAATAAAATATTTATTTATTTATTTATTTATTTTTTACATCTTTTATGCTCTCCTCACCCCCACTAGAGCTATACCTTGAGTGCCTTACCATCCATTCTTAATTAGCACATTCGTTTAGACAATATCACCAACCTTTAACTTTAACACCTATGCGTTCTTTTGTATTATTGTTGTTGACATCTTTTGATGATCTGCTTCTATCACTGCTTGTTTGTCCCTACAACCACACCCCCACTCCACCTCTCTCTCTCTCTCTCCGCCCCCCACACACACACCTTAAACCAGCTTATATTTCAACTCTTTCTTGGACTCGAACTCAAGTTCTGTCGAAGGGTCATGAGGACTCGAAACGTCAACTCTTTTCTTCTCCGCCGATGCTGCCAGACCTGCTGAGTTTTTCCAGGTAATTCTGTTTTTGTTTTTGTTTTGGATTTCCAGCATCCGCAGTTTTTTTGTTTTTATCTTTGTGGTCAAAGATGTTTCTCTGCATAAATTTTTCCACGAGGGACAGGTGGTATGGCACGGTCCAACTACTTGGAGCGTTCCGCGGCCGCGTGGCCAGACCCATCCTTCGCAACACCGGGGACAGGTAGAACCTCAGCACGTAGTGACACTTGGTGTTTGCGTACTGAGGGTCTAATAACTCTTGATGCAGCCGCACACAAAGGTGGCCATCAGTATGAGGGCGATGTTGGGCACGTTTTTTCACCCCTTATCTAGAGGCTTGTACATCGTGTCCCTGCGGACATGATCCATTTTCGACCTCCAGATAATGCGGAAGATGGCTCGGATGATCGCCACCATGCAGGAGTGTGGAATGGGCTAGACCTGCGCCACATACAGCAACAGCAAGAGTGCCTCACACCTGATGACCAGGTTCTTACCCGCAATGGAGAGGGAGCGTCGCTCCCACATGCCCAGTTTTCTTTTCACCATAGACACTCGCTCCTTCCAGTTTCTAACGCGTGCCCTGGTCCCTCCGAACCATATCCCCAGCACCTTCAGGCCGTCAGCCCTGCCAGTGAAGGGGACAAAGGATCGGTCAGCCCAGTTCCCAAAGAACATGGCCTCGCTCTTGCCACGATTTACCTTGGCTCCCGAGGCCAGTTCGAACTGGTCACAGGTGTGGATCAGTCTGTGCACTGACAGCGGATCCAAGCAGAAGACGGCAACATCGTCCATGTACAGGGAGGCTTTGACCTGAGTGCCTCCACAGCCTGGGATCGTCACTCCTCTTATGCCCGGAACCTTCCTGATGGACTCGGCAAAGGGTTCTATGCAACACACGAAAAGAGCAGACGAAAGAGGACAGCCCTGCCTGACTCCAGATTTAATCGGAAAGCTATCTGATCCCCATCCATTGGTTGAGACTGCGCTACTGATGTTAGTGTAGAGCAGTTGGATCCAGTTTTGGATTCCCTCCCCAAACCCCATTTTAGAGAGCATATCCACCATGTAGGTTTGCGATATTCTGTCAAAGGCCTTCTCCTGATCCAGGCTGATGAGGCAGGTGTCCATACCCAAGTCCTGCACATAGGCAATCGTATCCCTGAGTAGCAAGAGGCTGTCAGAGATCTTCCTGCCCAGCACAGAGCAGGTCTGGTCAGGGTGGATCACCAATTCCAGAGCGGATTTGACCCGACTGGCGATGACCTTGGTCAGAATCTTATAGTCCACATTCAACAGTGAAATGGGTCGCCAATTTCTAATTTCCTCCCTTTCCCCCTTGTGATTGTAGATGAGGGTGATAATGCCTTTCCTCATGGATTCTGACATACAGCCGGCCAGGAGCATGCTTTCATACACTTCTAGCAGGTCTGGGCCCATCCAGTCCCACAGAGCTGAATACAACTCTGCCGGCAAGCCATCGCTTCTGGGAGTTTTATTCTTCTCGAAGGACTCAAGGGCCTTAGTCAGTTCGTCAGGAGTTAGCAGTTTGTCCAGACTCTCCCATGTACTGTTGTCTAAGATCTCCGTGATAGAGGACAGGAAGGACTGGGAGGCTGTGCTGAGTGTGGGCTTCACGTCATATAATACGGCATAAAAGGATTTGCTGATCCTCAAAATGTCGGATTTACTGAGCTATCTTCTTCCTTCAGGCTGCTGATCACAGAGCTCTCTCTGTGTACCTTTTGGAAGAAGAAATGTGAGCACATCTCATCCTGCTCCACAGAGCAGACTCTGTAATGGAAGATGGTCCTGGAGGTCTCTGAGGTAAAGAGCGAGGCTTGCTGGCTCTTCACCTCTTGGAGTTCTTCCTTGTCATCAACCCCCATCGACTGCAGCCGAAGAAGATTCTGCATGTTTTTCTGGAGTTGGAACATTTCCCTTTGTTCCTTTCTAGCTTTCTGGGTGCCTTTGAGGATAAAAAACCTCTCGCTGTTTCCCTTGATTGCTTCCCACCAGTGTGTGAGGGACTCAAAGAGGGGTTTCACGGTTCTCCAATCTTTGTAATCCCTCTTGAGCTCCTCAATGTTCTCTGGGGTCAGCAGTTGCAAGTTTAGCTTCCAGGTCCCCCTGCCCATCCTCTGGTCCTTCTCTAAGTGACAGTCAGCCAGTAGGAGGCAGTGGTCAGAGAACAACACCGGTTTGACGTCGGTGGATCTGACTGTGAATGCACGGGCCACAAACAGGAAGTCTATCCTGGAACAGATGGACCTGTCTGGCCGTGACCAGGTGTATCTACGCTCCGCTCCGTCTGCAGTGTTGCTGAAGATGTCGTGCAGCTTGGCATCCTTAACTGTTTCCATCAGGGATCTGGACGTAGCATCCAATCTGCTGTTGGCCCTGCCGGATCGTCCTGCTGCATCAATGATGTAGTTGAAGTCACCACCCAGAATGATCGGCCTGGAGGTCGCCAGCAGCAGTGGGAGCTGCTGAAAAATCTCCAGCCGCTCGGCCCCTTGTGACGGGGCGTAGACGTTAATTAACCGGAGTGGAGCATTCTCGTACATTACGTCTGCTACGAGGAGGCGCCCGCCCACCACCTCCTTAACCTGGGAGACAGTGAAGTTGCCTCCCCGCAGCAGAATACCCAGGCCGGAGGAACGAGAGTCGTTTCCTCCCAACCAGATCGATGGCCCATGGGACCACCATCGTGACCATTGCCTGTAGGAGCTGAGGTGCGGTATCACACACTCCTGCAGAAACAACAGGTCAGCTTTGACCTTAGCAAGGTAGTCCAAGGTCGCAACACATCGCGTAGTAGATTTAATGCTACGGACATTTATGGATACAATCTTTAAACTCATTTTAAAGCATTTATTCTCTTACTAAACCTGTTGTCTCTGAGAGTCCCAGACCTTTAGTCTGCTCCTTTAAACCTGTAGTGTGCTCAAATTGCCTCACTTTGGATGGGCTGAAGAAACTGTCCTGAACCTCCCCATTGGCAGTGTTCTGTTCGGGTGGCATCTGGGGGTCCATGCAGAGAGCGGGGTTTGAAATGACCTTTGTTGGAGAAGCTTCTCCAATCCTCTCCCCCTCTGGGGCGTTGCTGCTCCCGGCTTCCCGGAGGTGGAGTGCGCTGAGTGTCTCACTGCTCCCAGATTCCTGGGGCTGTGGTGCACTGGCCTCTTTGGGTTGTGGGCAAAGTTGGAGTGTGCTGGTCTCCTCATTGTCTCCAATGTTCTGGAGCTTGGGTGTCTTGTTCTCCATCTCCCTAGAGCTTTGCCACTTCTTCTGTCGGTGCCGCCCTTTCCCTTCTTTGTCTGAAGAGCTGCTGCCCTTGTCATCCGTGTCGGATGGGAGATGCCTCTTGCCACTTGTCTGGGAAATGGCTTGGTTCCTTCTTAACCCCTTCTTCCTTTTGGCTCTCTTCACCGTCTGCCACTCCCCCTGCTGCTTTTTCACTGCAGCCTCCTCCTCCTCCATTGATTCGCTCTCCTGAGGAGTGGGAGGTCCAGAGTGCAGTGCTGTTGATTGGATGTCTGTTGCCTCAATCTTTTCCTCCACCTTGTCTCTCTCTGTGTCCCCCTTTGTCCCGTTGTTCTCCCTGGGGGCCTTGGTGGTTGGAGTGACACGAAGCATTTCTTCTGCTTCCCCCTCATTGGCCTTGGCTGCCTGTGCATTAGTGAGGCAGGGTTTGGGGCAGGTCCTGTAGAGGTGACCTGCCTCGCCACACAGGTTGCAGCACTTAGTCTGTTTGCAGTCCTTTATCTGGTGCCCTTCCTGTTTGCAGTTCTTGCAGAGGACGGCGCTGCAGTTGGCCGCCACATGAACAGACTTGCCGCATGAGCGACAAAGTTTGGGCTGCCCAGCATAGACAAGGTAGTCACAGCTTCCCCTGATCGCAAATCTGGAAGGAGGATGGAAGGTGGCTCCCTTAACATCAGCCTTGAGCGTGACCTCAACCTGGCGTTTGCATGTCCAGATCCCCAAATCTTCTCTAACCTCAGTGCAGCTCCCAACCTTGTCGAAGTACCTGGTGAGGAAGGTAAGCATGTCGGCAACAGGGACGTAGAGGTTGTAAAGATGCACCGTCACCACCAGGTCCCATTGCAATAGCAAAGCAAAGAGTGGCTCTACCGTCAGGATCTACCTCTCCGGCAGGTCTCTCTTCTCCTCAAACACCTTCAGGAACTTGACGCAGGCTGCCACTCGCTTGAACGTCACATTGAAATTTCCAGCGCTGGGGGAGTCCTGCAGGCAGTAGATCTCCGCAGCTTCGAAACCACACACCTTGAACAGGATCCTCTTGGTGAAGAAGGCCCGATCCATAGGTGCTCCTTCTTCGCTGCCCTTCACCATGCGTCAGATGGTGTTAGGTACCCCATAGAATGGGGTTCGATTGGTTTTAGCCATTGCTTGACGACCTTTCTCTGGCAGAAATGTGATCAAGGTCTCTCCCCTGCCAGTTAAGCAGCTTACTTTTTTTTTGTTGCAAAAATATACTTTATTCATAAATCTTCAAAAACATTTCGAACCATTTCAAAATCACCATTACAAAAATACAATCAGGTTCAACTTTAACAACATGAATCACAAGGTGCATCAGTACAATTAATAAATATTACAATCATTGGCAGACATTTATTTTAAGCTGTACAGCCTGAGGGGCTCTAAACACTGTGCACTGGTGCACTGTGGCAGAAAGGTCTTAGGCAGCGACCCTTCCCCATTGCGCCTTTGTGGCGGCTGCCCCAAGCTTAACTGTGTCCCTCAGCACGTAGTCCTGGACCTTGGAATGTGCTAGTCTGCAACACTCGGTCGGGGACAACTCTTTGCGCTGGAAAACCAAGAAGTTTTGGACAGACCAAAGAGCGTCTTTCACCGAGTTGATGATCCTCCAGCTGCAGTTGATGTTTGTCTCGGTGTGTTTCCCCGGGAACAGCCCGTAGAGCACAGAGTCCTGTGTCACAGAACTGCTCGGGATGAACCTCGACAGAAACCACTGCATCTCTCTCCAGACCTTCTTCGCAAAGACACAATCTACATGGAGGTGAACAACGGTCTCGTCCCCACCACAGCCACCTCGAGGGCAACGTGCAGAGGGGGTGAGACTCCTGGCGTGTAGGAAGGATCTTACAGGGAGGGCCTTTCTCACCACCAGCCAAGCTACATCTTGGTGTTTGTTGGAAAGTTCTGGTGATGAGGCATTCTGCCAAATGACTTTGTCAGTCTGCTCAGGGAACCATCCCACAGGATCCACCCTCTCCTTTTCCCTCAGGGCCTTTAAGACGTTACGTGCCGACCACTGCCTGATGGACTTGTGGTCAAGGTTGTTTCTCTGTATAAATTTTTCCACGAAGGACAGGTGGTACCGCACGGTCCAACTACTTGGAGCATCCCGCGGCATCGTGGCCAGACCCATCCTTCGCAACACTGGGGACAGGTAGAACCTCAGCATGTAGTGACACTTGGTGTTTGCATACTGAGGGTCTAAGCATCGCTTGATGCAGCCACACACAAAGGTGGCCATCAGTATGAGGGCGATGTTGGGCACGTTTTTTCCCCCTTTATCTAGAGGCTTGTACATCGTGTCCCTGCGGACACGATCCATTTTCGACCTCCAGATAAAGCGGAAGATGGCTCGGGTGATCGCCACCACACAGGAGTGTGGAATGGGCCAGACCTGAGCCACGTACAGCAACAGCGAGAGTGCCTCACACCTGATGACAAGGTTCTTACCCGCAATGGAGAGGGAGCATCGCTCCCACATGCCCAGTTTCCTTTTCACCATAGACACTCGCTCCTTCCAGTTTCTAACGCGTGCCCTGGTCCCTCTGAACCATATCCCCAGCACCTTCAGGCCATTAGCCCTGACAGTGAAGGGGACAAAGGATTGGTCAGCCCATTTCCCAAAGAACATGGTCTCGCTCTTGCCACGATTTACCTTGGCTCCCGAGGCCAGTTTGAACTGGTCACAGATGTGTTTCAGTCTGTGCACCAACAGCGGATCCGAGCAGAAAACGGCGACATCATCCATGTGCCAGTTAAGCAGTTTACTAATTTATCACTAACAATGGAACTATTTGAGAAGAAATGTTTCCATAATTTATTAATGCTCAGAGTACTATTTATGGCTTAACATTATGGTCGTTGTTGGTGTTTCAGATTTATTTTAATAAGCTGATTAAATTATTCTCAAAATATAGTGTTCATGCTTCATAAGTGACCAAGTTTGACAATTTGATGAAAGAGGTCATTTGCTTCTTGGGCTACTTAAATTGATTCCAACAGATCAGTTCAATGATATGCAAATTACAACTCCAGATAGAATAATCAGGGCATGATGTCACCTGCTAATATCAGTTTTAGATTTGGGGGAAATGACGTAAACAATGAGATCACTATCTATTACTGCCATTCAAATATTGTCTGCCATAGTAAACATACAAGGTAAAACACTGTTGGTAAGGTTTTCTAAGCGGGTACTTATGTTTGGAAATCTCCGTCTTGTGATGGTAGAACCCCTTTAAAATGTCAGAATAAATCCTACTGGAAGGGATTTGTATTAAACTTTTGAATGGCAGCGCGTCATTGAACTTTATCAAGTAGAGTGTCCCAGATTCCATTCATAGTCTGTGCTGACTGAGCAGATCCCAGGCAGCATGGCAGTAAGGAACACAGCAGCTAGCCCTGTCAAGCCTGAAGTAGGTCAGGGCTGGGATGTTAGCAGTTGTTGTTATGCTCTCTATGGGCAGAAAATTGAGCTGAGTGGACGGGCGCCTGAACTGGCCAAGCGTAAAATGGTGCGCAGTCACGTCTGGCCAGCATCCCAATGTCAAGTGTAGTCCATATTTCATTCGGTGGGCATGCGCCATAATCGGCAGTGCGTGCGCCAAAAATTAAAAGGCCTATTAAGGCCACTAAAAAGTAATTAAATTCAAATTTACACTGCCCTTCCAGCCTTACAGGCAGGATGAGGTTTCCTAAAGCAAATAAAAATAAAATAAAAAGTTTACACATAAACATGTCCCTGTGCATGTGACGGAATCGCATGAGGGGGCATGTTTTATGACAGTTTTATTCTCTTTGTTAGTTTTTTTAAACAGCGCTTCATTTCCCTGATGCAGCTCCATGCCTCAGGGAGATTGAAGGGCTCACACGTGTGCATGTGCGAAGTTTGCTTGCCCTCCTCCCCCTGCTTGCCCAGGCAGCGCTGACCGCTGCTGCTCGTCTCCACGCAGGGCGGGCCTTAATTGGCCGGCCCGTGTAAGATCGCAGTGCGGTGCCGATCGCGGACGGCAGTCGGCTTCCCAACCGCCCCCGCCTGCCCCTGCCAACCACCCCCGCTAAGGGCAAAATCCTGCCCTATATTTGGATAACCTGCCAATACCCACTTCCTGGATTTATACATCAAGAATAATCATTTAGGAAGAATTGACATAGTAAAGTTGGCGGTGTCATTTCTGGGCTCTTTGCTAAAGAACTGATGAAGTTGAGTTCCACGGGCATTGGTTTCCTCTCACAATGCCGGTGGAACTTAACTTCATCAGTTCTTCATCAACTTTTAAAGTATTATTGTAACAGTTTCAGGCAAAAGAAGGCCTTCTATTCACAATATCTCCTTGACAGATTCCTAATAGCACTGAATTCTATTAATTTAAGTTTCTTATTCAACCAGTATTTTGTTCCATATAGTTACCACCTTTTAAAAAATAAGATCCCTCTCACGTTTCCTGTTCATTTGTAACATGGCACAAAAGCTTACTGCTTGCTCCAAACGTTTCATACTTTTAAATACGTCTATCATATTCCCTCTTAGCCTTCTCTTTTCCAAAGAAAAGTTACAGGATTTGCCAATCTTTCCACATATTTGACTCTAAGTTCTGGGATCAGCAAGCAGCCCTTCTGTGTGCCCTCTCCAACAACTGAATACCTTGTCTGAAACAGGGAGGCCAAAACTGCACATTGTAGTCCAGAGTTTTTTTTAAATTCATTTGAGGGACGTGGGCATGCTTGCCCAGACCAACATTTTTTGCCCATCACTAATTGCCCTTGAGGAGGTGGTGAGCTGCCTTCTTGTGGTGGTATAGGTACACTGATAGGACTGTTAGGGAGGGAGTTCCAGGATTTTGACCCAGTGACAGTGATGGAACGGCGATATATTTCCAAATCAAGATGGTGAGTGGCTTGGAGGAGAACTTCCATGTGGTGGTGTTCCCATCTATCTGCTGCCCTTGTCCGTTCCTGTGCGGAGGGTGGGGGATTCCACAACTGCCAGAGTGCGCTCTTTCACACATGTGCACAAAAGAGCTCAATCTCCCTGAGGCAAAGTGCTGCCTCAGGGAGATCGCTGAAACTCTGTGAAACTCTAAAAATAGAAAAATTTAAAAATCACTAACATGTCCCCCTCACGTGAAGATGTCACACAATATGGGACATGTTAGTGAAATACACAAACACTTTATTAAAAGTTTTTAAATCCGATCTCAAACTTTATCCCACCACTGAATGAGGTTTGTAAAAAAATCACTTACCCGCCTGCCCATTGGGCCCGTGCACCGAGCCGAAGTTCACACAGGCCCCTCAAAATCCTCGTCGATTGGAGAGTTAATGGCCTTAACAAGGCCTTTAATTAATGGCGGCGCATGTCCTGCTGCATAACGCGCCTGCCGGCCGAAACATCGCGGTGCTGCGCACTGACGTTAGGATGCTTGTGCGACGTCAGTGCGTTACATTTTAAGCGGTGGTGTGCCGACTCTGCCACTCGCACACTAGCCAGAAGATTCAGCCCAATGTCAATGGACTAGTAATCCAGAGAGCCAGGCTAATAGTCTCGGGACATGGGATCAAAATTCATTGTGGAACTTGAATTCAATTAATAAATCGGGAATATAAACTGGTCTTAATAACGTGACCATGACAACTATTAATGATTGTTGTAGACACCCACCTGGTTCACTAATGTCCTTTAGGGAAGGAAATCTGCCGTGCTTACCTGTCTGGCCTACACGTGGCTCCAGACCCACAATAATGTGGTTGACTCTTAACTACTCTCAAAAATAGCCTAGCAAGTCGTTCAAGGACAATTAGGGACAGGCAACAAATGCTGGCCTTGCCAGTGATGCAAACGTCCCATGAAAAAATAAGAGGAAAAAAAAGCCATAGGTGAAGGAAATCTCAAATCTCTCACACAAATGTACAACAAAATGATGCTTTCCTTTTGAAAGCCATCTTGGAGGAGATAATCTCATAAGCATGCAGGTGCCCATTTTAATGGGCAATGGTTGTGCTGTGTTTGGATTCTCATCCAACCCCACCAAATGTCCATCAGAAAAATCTAACATTGCATTTAGCGATTTACGTGAGGCTGTGCAATACCAACAATGCTTTCTAACAATTTCACCCCAAATCTCTTCTCATAAAATTTAGTTCTGAGTTCATTGAAAAAATGATATCAGCAGTAGTGGGGTTCCAAGATTCACCCTCATTCCTCCAGAATGTCAAATGGAGCTAAAGCTTTGAGAATAAACAAACGAAAAAAATGAAGATTAACATTCACCAACACGTTTCTTGATGTCTTGCTTGTATAGATAGCAGATGATACCAAATTAGGAGGTTCAGTGGTATCTGAAGACATGGCTCAGAAATTATAGATTTTTTTTTCATTTATGGGAGGTGGGCTTCACTGGCTGGGACAGCATTTATTGCTCATCCCTAATTGTCCTTGAGAAGGTGGTGATGAACTGCCTTCTTGAACCGCTGCAGTCCCTGTGGTGTAGGTACACCCACAGTGCTGTTAAGAAGGGAATTCCAGGATTTTCACCCAGTGACAGTGAAGGAACGGCGATAAATTTCCAAGTCAGGATAGTGAGTTGACTTCGAGGGGAACTTCCAGGTGGTGGTGTTCCCATGTATCTGGTGCCCTTATCCTTCTACATGGTAGTGGTCGTGGTTTTGGAAGGTGCTGTCCAAGGAGACTTGGTGAGTTCCTGCAGTGCATTTTTTAGATGGTACACACTACTCCCACTGTGTGTCAGTGGTAGGAGGGAGTGAATGTTTGAGGATGTGGTGCCAATCAAGTGGGCTGTTTTGTCCTGGACAGTGTCAAGTTTTTTGAGTGTTGTTGGAGCTGCACTCATCCAGGCAAGTGGAGAGTATTCCATCACACTCCTGACTTGTTGTGCCTTGTAGATGGTGGACAGGATTTGGGGAGTCAGGAGGTGAGTTACTTGCCACAGGATTCCTAGCCTCTGACCTGTTCTTGTAGCCACAATATTTATATGGCTAGTCCAGCTCAGTTTCTGGTCAATGGTAAAGCCCAGGATGTTGATATTGGAAGATTCAGTGATGGTAATGCCATTGAATGTCAAGTGCAGCAAAATGTGCAAGTGGCGGAACAATGGGGGATAAAATGTAATGGAGTCAAGTGTAAAATGCTGGAAGGAAAATTTGAACTATAGTATAAGGGTCTGGCATGTAAAGGGTTAATGTGGGACTGAGTAAAGTACCGCCCAGACAGTGATGCAAGAGGATATATGACCTGCACCCAGGGGTCAGTGTAGTGTTGGGCAGAGCCATGTGTAGAAACAAGCATGAAGACAGCTCTGAGCTTGGACCTTTACTATACTTATGTATAAAGCTTCTTCTGGTTAATAAATACGTATTGTTGAACTGCCTAAGACTATGAACATCTTAATAAGACCTAAGGAATGACGCCCAACACCTTACAACAGGAACCTATAGTATACCATGAATAGCATTGAAATAACTCAGGATGAATCTGAAAGTGACTGAGGAATCTTAGTAAATTCAATGTTCAACATATTGAACTGCAGCAGAGTAGCAATCAATAAAACCAATAGCCTGTTAAGCTGCACTTCGTTAAAGCAGCAGAATAAAGGAATGAGCAATTGAACTGCCCAGGGCTCTATTCAGACAGTATTGTGTCCAATTCTTGCTGTCAAGACACAAAGAAAAGATTTAAGTACTGCGTCCAATCCAGAGACAGGGAAAAGCCATGGGGCTGATCCCATTGTCAAAGGGCTGAGCTATGAGGGAAAACAAGTGTCAAGGGTGCTGAAGTCTACAAGACTGTTTTGTTTTGAAATGTACCTTTGACCCAAAGTGCAACAGAGAAATCCAGATAAGCACCTCAACTTGGAGGTGTGCCCATGTGGTCTGGTTGGCATGGAGAGAGAAACTCACACACAAACCTGTAGGAGTTTGACAACTTTTGGTCTGGAAGAAGTAACAGTACAGAAAATTTGTAATTATTTTAAAATGTTTGGGGAATCTGTAACAGCAATTTAAGAATGTTTGAAAATGACTCTTAAGAGTTTGTATCAATTGTAAAGGGATCAATTATAATTTTTGGATAATCAGAAATACTAGTCCATGTGACCTGGAAGTAGTACCAACAGGAAATAAATTAAAATATGGAGGCCATGCAGCCTACAGACAGAAAGAGGAAAGAGCTGGATTCCTGAGCGGTTAGAAAGTATGTTTAGGACTGCTGCTATTTTAAGTTCTGAGTTATTGTATGCCCAGAATCAGCCATACCATGTGAAGGTAAAGGAAGTTCTTGTGGATCCACTCTACCATGACTGATGGGAGCTGAGAGTTTCGAGCATTTTGGATAGATTGTACCATTGTATAGAAGAGTATACAGGTTTACACATTTTTACACAGAAGCTGCTGCCTGTGGAGAATCGACTCAGTCCTTGAAAGAAAGTGATGGGAATTTGGCCTGAGAAAGATCCAAGCTTGGAAGAACTTTGTGAATGACTTTGGGGCCATATAGGCAGAGTGGCTAGCTTACCTTTGTTGTATCTTCTATTCGATGTGTAATTTATAGTTCATACTGCCCATGATTTGCCTGTTAATTTATGTTTAATTGAAACTGATTTTGGTTCATGTTAAAGTAAAAGCTACAAAAAAGTGAAATCATGGCCAGAATTTTCTCATTGGCGTGTGGAGGCAGGCCCCACACGCTGACACTTAAAATGACGCACAGTGATGTCGGACGAGTGTCTCAACATCACTGCGGCCATTGTGAGATTTAGGTGGGCGGGAGTGTGATGTTCTCGGATGTGCGCCCACCATTAATTAATCAGCTAGTTAAAGCCCTTGAGCAGCAACTGTCTGTGATTTTTTGGAGCCTTCAGGATGTTGCACGGACAAAAGGGACAAGCGGGTAGGAGACATTTGTATAAACCTCATCTACGGGCGGGATAAGAGAGGTGAGTGGGGTCGCGATTGGTATCTGCTAGATATTTAATTGTGAAAGTTATTGCTACTTGACTGTGTGAGTAGGAATACTTCAAACTCATACCAGCTGCTTGGACAAGAGTAACAGCCTTCAGATCAGGACTCGACAGTAAAGATCATTTTTGGGACCTGCACGTTTCAGGAAGCCTTCCCTTAGCCTGGGAATGGGAGCTGAATTCTCCACTGGAGGCAGCTCCTCTGAGGAGGAAGGGAGGGCTAGAAGGGGGAGGAGGCCAGGAGTCCACATTCAGCCTCCAGGGGAGCCACCTTTGGGAGGAGAGGTGCAGGGCCAACAGGAGGTCCAAGGCGAAAGGGGCTGCAGAAGACGCCACTATCCTGCTGCCAGGGTATACAGGCGGCAAAGCAGCTACCTCAACATGTCTGATGTGCAGTGCTGAAGGAGGCTCTGTCTCTCAAGGGAGACAGTCAACTATATCAGTTAGATGATTGGCCCTGAGATCTCAGCTAACTGTATGGGTAGACACCCCATGTCAGTAGCGCTGAAGGTCACAGCTGCCCTCAACTTCTATGCCTCCAGTTCTTTCCAGGGGTCAGTGGGTGATCTTGCAGAGTCTCCCAGTCAGCTGTCCACACTTGAGTCAAGCAGGTGACAGACGCTCTGTTCAGGCGTGCATTGACCTTCATCCACCACCGCTGGGATGAGGCCAGCCAGACAGAGCAAGCCTGGGCCTTCGCAGCCATTGCTGGCTTCTCCCGTGTCCAGGGTGCTATAGACTGTACACATGTGGCCATCAAGGCACCAGCAGGTGAGCCCGGTGCCTTCTTCAACAGGAAGGGCTTCCACTCCATGAACGTGCAGATAGTGTGTGATCACAGGATGCTGATTCTACAAGTCTGTGCAAGGTACCCAGGCAGCTCCCACGATGCTTACATCGTCAGATACTCCCAGGTGCTGGGGCTCTTCAGTGTTCCAGCCCGGCTGATGGATGGCTGCTGGGTGACAAGGGCTATCACCTCAGAAGGTGACTCATGATGCTTCTCTGCCATCCAAGAGCAGAAGCTGAGCAACATACAATAGGAGCCACGCCTCCACAAGGGCTGTGATGGAGAGAACCATCGGTCTTTTCAAGATGCACTTCCGATGCTTGGACCACTCAGGGGGCTCACTTCAGTACCTCCCAGATCATGTATCGGTGATAGTGGCTACATGCTGAGCTCTCCACAATCTGGCACTGGAAAGGGGGGATGCTGTGGACAAAGAAAATGTAGACGCAGTTGCTCCGGCTGCACACGATGAGTCCAAGGATGAGCACGCACAGGAGAACGCTGAGGGGGTAGACGCTGACCCGGGCATACTCCAGGGAAGCAGGGACACCCAGGAGGCTTTAATTCAACAAACCTTCAGCTATCCCACCACAGGTGGACCTTCAATACACGCCAAGGCTGCAGGCTCCATACTTGATACCTGAGTGCAAAATCTGCCTGGATAGGAATATTAACGAAGGGCCTTGTCAATAAAGCTCAATGTCAAACAGCTCACTCATAAAATCATAGGTTCCTGTCCACCTATAGAAGTAAGAATCACCCTGAGCCATGCTTACATATCAAAATTTAATGAGATTACAAAATGAACTTCAGAAACCCAAAAAAAAGGTGTTGCATATCACACCAAGTGGTCATAAACTAATAGTGGGTAACATAAAAGCACCAGTGAGAAACCCGTGGTGTGCCTAAGGTGTCTAATGTTTACATTTCTGGGTGCTACATCTTGGTGCTGCGCTCTTGCTGGCACTGACATCTGAGCCAGCCTGCTCACTCTGCTGTCCTGTTGGCCTCGATGACTTTGGCAGATGTCCTCTGGCTTGTGGAGCCTGTGCTGGCCCCGCCTGGGAGGGAGCAGCCAGTTCCACAGCTAGCATCTCCCCAGTCGCTGCAGCCTCATCGGATGCCATGGTCACTGGGAGAGGGGCATAGGAGCTGCTGCCCTCATCCGGAGCACCCTGAGAGGAGCCCGCAGAGACGACAGGCAGCTGCTGCGCCGACGTGAGGTCGCTTCGGACCTCTCTGCTCACCATAGATGGATGGCACCGAGCTGGGATACTTGGTGCCCAAACCACCTCCCACACTGGCACTAACCAGCTGAGGTCAAAGCCGCTGTGAGGACTTTCCGGTTCGAGCACATCCCCAGGAAGCCCTGATTGTTCTCCTGGAGGAGCCTCTCCATGAGAAACACCACTGTCTCCATGGGGAAGCGTGGCGCTCGGCCATGAGGCTCATTGCATAGGTGATGCTCCGCATGGGCTCCTCCAGTATGGGCACCATGCCGCGCATAGCCTCATGTATCTCCGCCAGATCGTCCCGTATCCCCTGCTGCACTTCCAGCGTTTGCTGCCTCACGGACGACTCCAGAGGCACATCATCAGCCACTGACTGAGCATGTTCCTGGTTCCCAACCGTCCTCCGACTGCCGATGCCCTGGGCACACTCTGTCTCTGCCAGCTCCTCCAGCGACTGTGAAGTACCCTCACTGCTGTGCCCTGGGACACTAGCCAAAGATCTAATTCCCGCCAAGGTGCCAGCATCTGCGCTGGTGCCTGCCTGGCAGAGATGGTGTGACGCTGTGAGCCAATATGTTCTGGGTGTGAGAGGTGGCCCCTCTGCCTCCTCCTCCCTGCCCTGCTCTGGTGATGCTGAAAGGAGAAACAAGGACATTTGATTAATTACAGTGCAGACAATGTCAATGTGCATCCCTGTCCCCCGGATCAGTCTGCGCTCATCCTTCCATAATCAATGGTCAACCCATGTTGCAAACTTCAATCACTGAGCATTCAGCACTGCCATGGCTGCTGGGACACACATGGTGACCTCAGTGCTCGACAAGCATACCTCCCCGTGGCACCCCAGCCTCACCGCCACCGGTGAACCTGGGCGCATGGCGCCTCTTCAGATCCATGGCCTGCTGTTTAAAAGGAGTCAAGACAGCCAACTGGGCCCGGCCTCCGGCAGTCCGTATCCGCTCAGTGGAATTGTGTGCAGTCTTCTTCTGAAAAGGAGAGAAGAGCATTGATTATTCCAGCCTGTACCTGGATTCCCATCGCATCCCTGCCTCCCCAGCCAGAGTGGGACATTGCAGGACTCCAGTGCTTCATTATCCTGCAGCTGCCGCACACTCACACAAAGAAGCCAGGGCTGACCGCCCCCCCTTGCCCAAATGCTGCCTCCATCACATTTGGCACCACAAGATGTAACTTTGCTAAGCAAGAAGGCACAAGCACATGGAGTGCAAAGGCCAGCAGATGGATTGGTGCCCCGCCACCTGGAAGCTGCCCTCCCAGCATGTCAGCATCCTGAATTTGACTTGCTTCCCAGTTCCAGCTCTCTGCCTAGCTGCAGACCCTTGAGGTTCCCCCCCCATTCTATACTCTGGGCATCAGTGTCACACGTGCTGCTGGTGCAAGACCCATCTCAGCACAACCCTCTCAGGCAAACTAGACATGGCCAATATCTGCTGGCCCACCCAGCAAGGGAAACATGCCGGGAAAGAGTCGATGTTGTTGCTCCACTCAGAGTTGTTGGGGGGGGTTGCGGGGGGTTGGGGGGGAGGTGACAGGGGGGTGCTTTAGGGGGAAAGGCTGACGGCTGCAATATGTGACCTCAGCCAACATGGTCTTCACTCTTCCCGAGTGCAGGAGGTCATTGAATCTTTTGCAGTACTGGACCCATGTGCATCTCACCACACCATGGGAGTTCACACTCTTGGTCACCTCCTCCCAGGCATGTTTGATCAGGTGGGGAGGCCTCCACCTCCCTTCCCTCGGAAGCAGGACCTCCCGCCGTGCTGCCATCTCCTCCAGGAGGGCAGGTAGGCACTCATCTGAAAAATGAAGGGCACACTGCCCCACTGTCCTTCCCTCCGGCTTGGCCTGCCCCACTGTCCTTCCCTCCAGCCTGGCCTGCCCCACTGTCCTACCCTCCAGCCTGGCCTGCCCCACTGCCCTACCCTTCAGCCTGGCCTGTCCCACTGCCCTACGCTCCGGCTTGGCCTGCCCCACTGTCCTACCCTCCAGCTTGGCCTGCCCCACTGTCCTTCCCTCCAGCCTGGCCTGTCCCACTGCCCTACCCTCTGGCCTGGCCTGTTCCGCTGCCCTACCCTCCAGCCTGGCCTGTCCCACTGTCCTTCCCTCCAGCCTGGCCTGTCCCACTGCCCTACCCTCCAGCCTGGCCTGTCCCACTGCCCTACCCTCCAGCCTGGCCTGTCCCACTGCCCTACCCTCCGGCTTGGCCTGCCCCCTTGCCCTACCCTCCGGACTTGCCTGCTGATCAGAAGCCTTCTGGTGAGCCCTTCTACAGGCCACTGTGAGCAGCCTTGCAACAGCTGCCAGGGCTTCATTTAAACAGGCCGCCAGGTCACCATTGGACCCGGCTGTCAGTGCACTCCAGTCACCGCCTGCCCACTCCCACTATACTTGGGAGTCGAGAAATACGCTGGGCGGGCCTTAGTTGGCCCACCCTCGTAAAATGGCGGTGTGGACCCGATCGCAGGCAGCAACAGGGTCCCTGTCCACTCGTGCCTGCTCCCGCTTGGCTCGCCCGACATGGGGAAATTTCTCCCCCATGTCTTGTAATTTTTTCCTTTGGGGATTGTTTGGGAAATTTGGTTCTTTTGGTTTATGGATCCCCATGAGGGTTGTAACATGAGAAAATTCTTTTTGCCTGGAAAGGAGGCACCTGAGCAATGCTTCTCTAGAGGAATATAGATAGTTATGGGCACAGAATAACTTAACCTAGCAGAGAGTGCAAGAGCACAGGGTGAAGAGCACAGCAAAGGATGACTAAAAGTTGAATAAGGAGGGAAATTTCAGAATATGAAAGTAAGTTAGCCAGAAATATAAAAACAGATAGTGGGAGTTTTTAATACATATTTAAAAAAGAAGAGTTAACAAAGTGAGTGTTGGTCCTAAAGAAAGTGAGTCTGGAGAATTGATAATGGAAAACAAGGAGATGGTAGATGAATTGAACAGATATCTTTCATCAGTTTTCACTATGGAGGATACAAGTAACACCCCAGAGCAGCTATAAACCAGAAAATGGAAGTGGGGAAGGAAGTCAGGAAAATTACAGTCACCAGAGAAGTGGTACTGAGTAAATTGTTGGAGCTGTGGGCTGACAGAGCCAGGTCCTGATGGACTTCATCCTAGGGTCTTAAAAGAAGTGATTAGCGAGATAGTTGATGCATTGGTCTTAATTTTCCAAAACTCCCTAGATTCGGGTAAGGTCCCATTAGATTGGAAGATAGCAAATGGAACTCCATTATGTAAAAAGGGAGGGAGACAGAAAGTGGGAAACTACAGGCCAGTTAGCTTAACATCTGTTGTAGGGAAATGTTAGAAGTTAATATCAAAAAAGTTATAGCAGGGCACATGGATAAGGTCAAGGTCATCAGGCAGAGTCAACGTGGTTTTGTGAAAGGGAAAGCATGTTTAACCAACTTATCGGAGTTCTTTCAGGAAGTAACATGTGCTGTGGATAAAGGGGAACCAGTGGATATACTGTATTTAGATTTCCAGAAGGCATTTGATAAAGTGCTACATCAAAGGTTATGGCAGAAAATAAAAACTCATGGCATAGGGGGAACATATTGGTATGGTTAGAAGATTGGCTGGCTAACAGAAAGCAAAGAGTCGGCCATAAATGGGTCTTTTTCAAGTTGGCAAGATGTAACGAGTGGTGTGCCACGGGATCAGTGCTGGGGCCTCAACTGGTCACGATTTATATAAATGACTTGGATGAAGAGATTGAAGGGATGGTTGCTAAATTTGCTGATGACACAAAGATCGATAGGACATAAGGAGGCTACAAACAGACATAGATAGGTTAAGTGAGTGGGCAAAGATCTGTTGGATGGAGTTTAATGTGGAAAAATGTGAAGTTGTCCATTTTGTCATGAAGAATAAAACAGAAATATATTATCTAAATGGTGAGTGATTGCAGAGCTCTGAGGTGCAGAGGATCTGGGAGTCCTAGTGCATGAATCTCAAAAGGCTAGTATGCAAGTACAGCAGGTAATTAAGAAAGCTAATAGAATGTTATCATTTATTGCGAGGGATATTCAATACAAAAGTAGGGAGGTTATGCTTCAGTTGTACAGGACACTGGTGAGACCACACTTGGAGTATGTCTATAGTATCGTCACTTTATTTAAGGAACAATGTAAATGTGTGGAAAGCAGTTCAGAGAAGGTTTCCCAGACAATTGCCTGGAATGAGTGTGTTTTCTTATGAGGAAAGGTTGGACAGATTAGGCTTGTATCCACTGGAGTTTAGAAGAGTAAAAGGCGACTTGATTGAAACATATAAGATCCTGAGTGGTCCTGATAGGATGGATGTGGAGAGCGTGTTTCCTCTTGTGGGAGAATCTAGAACTAGAGGTCACTGTTTAATAATAAGTATTCACCAATTTTAAATGGAGATGAGGTGAAATTATTACACTCAGATGGTTGTGAGTCTTTGGAACCCTCTTCCTGAAAGCAGAATCTTTGAATATTTTTCAGGCAGAGCTGGACAGATTCTTGATAAGCAAGGAGGGTTATCGGCGGGATGCAGGTTTCAGGTTACTATCAGACCAGCCATCACCTTGTTAAATAATGGAGCAGGCTTAAGGAGCCGAGTGGCCTACTCCTGCACCTTTTTCATACGTTCTTATGATCGGAGGACAGAGTGCTTTGAGGTACAAGTGCTAAATTCAACAAGGCTCCTTGGACAGTGCCTTCCAAACCCAGGACCGCTGCCAATAAATGGAACACCATCACCTGGAAGTTCCCCTCCAAGTCACTCACCATCTTTACTTGGAAATACATCACTGTTTCTTCACTGTCGCTGAGTCAAAATCCTGGAACTCCCTCCCTAACAGCACTGTGGGTGTACCTACCACATGGACTGCAGCGGTTCAAGAAGGCAGCTCACCACCACCTTCTCAAGGGCAACTAGGGATGGGCAATAAATGCTGGCCCAGCCAGCGAAGCCCACATCCCATGAATGAATAAAAAAAAACTTAGGAATTTGGTGCAGGTGGGAATTTCATAGAAACAAGCAAAATGCCAGCAAAAAGGAGATAAAAAGGGGAAAAAATAGAATACACAAGTAAACTAGCCAGGAATATAAAATCTGATTGTAAGTACTTCACATATATATGAAGAGGAAGGGAGTAGCTGAAGTAAACATTGGTCCCTTTGAAGCAGAAACAGTAGAAATTATCATGGGAAATGAAGAAATGACAGGGACATTGAACAAATATTTTGTTTCAGTCTTCACAGCAAAAGAAACAAGTTACATACCAGTAATAGAGGGTAACCTAGAGGCTAATAATAGTGAGGAAATTAAGGCAATTAATATCAGTAGAGAAAAAGTACTAAAGAAATCCAAGGAACTAAAGTCCAAAAAAATCTCCAGGACCTGGTGGCTTACATTCTAATATTCTGAAAGAGATAGCTACAGAGGTAGTGGATGTGCTGGCTATGATTTTCCAAATTTGTCTGGATGGTCTCAGCAAATTGGAAGTTAGCAAATGTAACACTGCTATTCCAGAAAGGAGGAAGAGCGAAAACAGGGAAGTACAGGTTAGTCAGCCTGACGTCGTTTATCAGGGAAGTGCTAGAATCTATTATTAAGAAAGTCTTAATAATCCTCCTAGAAACCCAGTTGCAGCCTTCCATCGCAGAAAATGATGCTTTGTGCTGTGGGGGTCATCTCTGTGTTCACATTGCCTAGTGTGGCTCAGCAGCCTCACTCTAACATGGCAGTCTCTGCGCATATGCTGCAGAGGAAGACAGTGGGCTGAGAAGATATACAATTCACTGGTCTCTGTTTTCTATGGGCCCTCTTCTCAGCCAGCTGATCTTTTCATTTCTGCTCTTCTAATGCCTTTCCAAACAGTTGGCCTTCAGAGGTCAGAGTCATTGATAACTGTCTCCCAGTTGTCAGTGTGAATGTCATAAAATGATTAGGACAATTCAACATGGTTTTAAGAAAGGGAAATCTTGTTTGACAAAATTATGAGGTTTTTGTGGATGTAGCTAATAGGGAAGATAAAGGGAAACTAGTAGACGTCATATGCTTAGATTTTCAAAAGGGATTTGATGAGTTGCCACAGAAAAGGTTAATGTACAACTTAAGGACTCATGGTGTTGGGGGTGACGTATTCACATGGACTCAGAGCAGAGAGTAGGGATAAATGGGGCATTTTTAAGTTGGCAGGCTGTGGCTAGTGGAGTGGCACAAGGATTAGTGCTGTGGCCTCAACTATTTACACTCTATATTAGTGACTTTGATGAAGAGACAGAGGGCAGAATCATCTCAGATTTGCAAAAATGAAAAAGTCGTTGTGCCTGTCGCCACAATGATGGGTTTTTACCCACCGTATCGTCCCATTTGTGCCTCATTAATTATGCTGCCACAGGAACCATGCCATCTCGCTGGTGGGTGGCCTCTGATTTGCCCATCACATCGTTACCTCGCCGCTTCCTCATACAGAGTGTCATATTTAAACAGCAGCTACATGCACACTTCTCAATGCTTGCAGCTCAGGACTGCTCCAGTGAAGACATGGCCCCAAAAGACAAGAAGAGTGCAGCCCCCTGATTCAGTGACACATCCCGGGGTCACCTTCCGTGGAGGGCCGCTGTGATGTACCCTACCTCTGCTCTGGTTGCAGGAGGACCATCAGTCTCATCTCTCCAGCTTGGGAGATGGTGACAGACGTGGTCAGTGTCATTGCTGCACACAAGAGGTCAACCATGCAGTGCAGAAAATAGATGAATGATCTCCTCTGTGCTGCCAGGATAAGGCAACCATCTCATCAGTCTAAGCTCACTCATTCACAAGCCCATCACACATTCACTGACATCTCACTCAATGACAGCTCAAGGGACATCAACACTCAATCTCTCACACACACCCTCACATCTCCATCTGGACTCATCTCCACCTGGCCTCATCTCCTCAGCCCTCACCATCTTGAGGCCACTTGTACAGATCAACAACAGATGCCACACACACCATGGGATACCCACATTCCCCAGTACAGTCCTTGCCCTGCAGCCTTTCCCTTGTCTGAGGTCACTTCACCCCCTTCCCTAAGCAAGCCTTAGCCCTGCAACCATTGAAAAGCCAACCCTGCCTTATGGCTGATCTGGTAGGTAGAGACCTGCCTGTGAGACCCCTTAAAAGTGATGTGGTGCTGCCTGTGCTGCCTGGCACTGATGACCATGAGTGCTGCCTGGAGCAACATAGGCAAACAAGCCTCAAAGTCTCGAGTGAAGTGCAGCTTGTCAGGTGTATGTCACTTATGTACAGTTGTGAAACACGTCAGCGTGCAATCACACCGACGTGCCCAGGTAATCCACAATGAGGGGATGATTCTGGTGAACAGGGTTTATCACGAGATGCTGAAGTATTAAAATGAGGTTCCCGATGTGCAATGGTGGTTAATGCGGTCCTCCATTGACGGGTGGAGCGCACCATTGCAAACTGGCTTCACGATGGTGTGAAACCGATTTTTGGCTACCTCACCATATTGTTTCCACCTCCTCACCCTCCACCCCGCCTACCATGATGCCCGAGGCCAATGGGGCCAGAAAATTCCAGCCAGAGAGTAAATTATTCAAGTTTATTGACAATACAAAGTTCAGGAGGAATGTAGGCTGTGAGGAGTCAAAGGGGCTGCATAGACAGGATACAGGAGTGGGAAACAAAGCGGCAGAAGGAGTCTAATGTGGGGAAGTGTGAGGTTATTCATTTGGTTGTAAGAATAGAAAAGCAGATTATTTTTTAAAAAGTGTGAAACTTGTAAATGCTGACGTTCAGAGAGATTTGGGTGTACTTGTATGAGGAGCACAAAAAATTAGCATGCAGGTACAACACACAATTAGGAAAGCAAAAGGCATAAAAAAACAGCAAATGCTGGAAATACTCAGCAGGTCTGGCAGCATCTGTAGACAGAGAGGAACAGTCAAGATTTCCAGTCGAATATGACTTCTTCAGAACTGAAGGAATGTAGAAATGTGATTCGTTTTATGCTGTTGCAATCAGAGGGAGGAGGAAAAACAAAAGGAAAGGTCGGGGTAGTGTAGAGGCTGGAAGGGATTAACTGACAAAGGACAACAAAAAGACATGGACAACAAAAGGCAAAGGGAGTGGGAATCTTTGTAGTAAAGAAACAAAGTATTTGTCCAGAGAGAGTGTAAATACTCAAATAGCAAATACTTCTGTCCAAAAGGAAAAGCATGAAAACAAGATTCAGATTGGCACATTGCAAAAAAACAGAATTAAGGTGGGGAAAGAGGTTATATCCAAAATTGTTGAACTAAATATTGAGTCCACAAGGCTGCGCAGTGCCTGATCGGAAGGTGCAATTCCTCTAGTTTGCGTTGGGCTTCACTGGAACACTGCAGCAGACCGAGTGCATGGGAGCAGGTGGTAAGTTGAAATGGCGAGCGACAGGAAGGTCGGAGTCATCCTTGTGGACTGAGCGAAGGTGTTCCGTAAAGCAAGCACAATTTGCTTTTGGCCTCCTCACTGTAGAGGGGACCACATTGTGAGCAGCATATACAATATACTAAATTGAAAAAGGTACAAATGAATCAGTGCATCGCCTGGAAGGAGTTTTTAGGGACATGGGCAGTGGGGAGAGAGAAGGTAAAAAGGCAGATGGTACATGTCCTGCGATCGCATGGAAGATGCCATGGGAAGGGGACGAGGTGTTGGGGGCGATAGAGGATTGGACCAGGGCATCACAGAGAGGATGGTCCCTTCGGCATGCTGACATGGAATGGGAGGTGAAGACATCATGCTGGAGGTGACGGTGATGACAGAGGGTAATCCTTTGATTTACTTAGTGAATGCATATCCCTGGAGCCAAGCGATTGCCTCCTGATTAGCTGAATTTAAGTTGATTAGTCCACCATTTAATCTGTAGAGGGGACACTCCTCGGTAATGTACAGCATTGTTCATCTCTCTCCACAAGTGCATAAGGGGTTTGTACTGAAGGCCCAGAAGTGGAAGTTGGCTGCATAGGAACATTGACTTTTATGAACCTGTTTAGGAAGTACCACTCCCTCCATGGTAGATCAAAGCCTGCCATTCAACTGGTGGGATTTGTCACAAGCAGCTTCTTAGTGACTTCCCATGTTTCCCATTCCTTGGTCCAAAGGATGTCTCCTGGTAGACCTTGCCCGGGGAGATTACTCCATATGGGGCACCGAGATGGAAAGTGGGCAGTGGGTGACTTGATTATATCATTGTGGAGTGGTAAGTGAGGTGCAGCATGGATGGTTTCGACCAGCTGTGAGCTTTCGTCAGATGGTGGATGTGTGGGAGTGATGTTTGTGAGGACAGGAAGCCAGGGAAGGGGTGTTGAGTGTAGAGTTCCAGTTATAATGTGCATTGTTGCATTCAATTGTGTGTCAACAAGATGTGAGTGTGATGACCTGTGCCACCCAACACTCCATCAGCATAATTTGCCTAAAAGATACCCATACTGGAACTGAAGAAGCAGGTCGCTATTACATCGAAGGCTTTAACATACTGTGATACTCCCCTAATGCTAAATGAGGGGAGATGGTGGCATAGTGGTATTGTTGCTGGACTAGTAATTTAGAGACCCAAGGGAATGCTCTGGGGACCCTGGTTTGAATCCCACCATGGTGGAATGTGAATTTTAATAAAAAATCTGGAATTAAAAGTCTGTTGATGACCACAAAACCATTGTTAATTGTTGTAAAAACCCATCTGGTTCACTAATGTCCTTTAGGGAAGGAAATCTGCTGTCCTGACCTGGCCTGGCCTATATGTGACTCCAGATCCACAGCAATGTGGCTGAATCTTAAATGCCCCCTGAACTAGGGCAATTAGGGATGGGTAATAAATGTTGGCCTGGCCAGCGACACCCACATCCCATGAACAAATATAAAAAAGACAGGTGTACAGTGCTCTGCTGCGGAGTATGATAGGTGTTGAGGTTCGGAGTGTTTTGGCAGCTGAACCCCACGAGATCCAGCAAGTTTGGTTAATAAGTTGCTTCTGGTTTTGAACTTTGCTGCTGTTTTCTTCAGATGTTCCCGGAAGGATAGCATCCCATCCAGAGTGACTCCCAAGTATGTTGGGTTGAGGGTCATGCTTTAGTCTCTGACTACCCATATAGATGTGCAATTCTTTTATGGCACCGGTATTATGGAGGTGGGATACACTGGATATAGTTTTAGAATAATTCAGTGTAATTTGCCATGTGCTGCAGTAGTCCATCAACTTGGTAATGTCTTCATTAAAGGTATGGTGCAGGTTTCAGAAGGATGGGCTTAGGAGGCACAACAGATGTCATCAGCATGGATGAACTTAACAGATGTGGCTGTTGATCATACCAGCAGACTGAACTCCAAGCGAACATTAAAGCACTCTGACAGAGCTCCCTTGTGGAATCCCAGGTGCCCCAGAATCGGCAGTCTCAACATTGAGCAGCCCTCTGGCTTTATGGCAATGGGACATGGTCTCCAAATTTACGACTTAGTGTTGAGGGCTTATAACCCACCAAGCGAAACCTCACTGGATGCCTTGCCACCCAACACTCCATCAGCATCATTTACCTACAAGAGACCCATATTGGAACTGAAGAAGCAGGTCACTATTACATAAAAGGCTTTACTCCCCTCATGCTAGATGTGGCCACGCCACCTAAGTCCGATCCAGCATTGCTGTTGCAGCCTCTCCGTCATCCTTTGTATGTGGAGGCTGGTGGATTGGAAAGCGATCATTGTACTAGAAAAAGAGTTGGGGAAGGGGTCTGTGTAGTACTGGAACAAGGGATGTTCCACATACACCACAAAAAGATAAGCATGTCTAGGGCCCATGCGGATACCCATAGCCACACCTTTTATTTGGAGGAAATGAGACAAGTTAGAGGAGAAATTGTTCAATGAGAGAACAAGTTCAGCAAGATGTAGGAGAATGATGGTAGATGGGGAGGTTGGGCCTCTGTTCATGGAAAAGGTGGAGAGCCCTCAGACTGTCCTGGTGGGTTTTATATCTTGAGTTTATGAGTTCACAAGTCGAGTAAACGAATTGCATGCCTTCATATACACTCGTTAGTTGATGATCGCTATCAATAATGGAGAGAGACTGACATAAGAACAAACTGTGATAGCTTATTGCAACAGAAGGCAGAGCACTAAATCCTTGCGTGCTCCCATAACCAACTCCAGCTCTCGACTTACAGTTAACCAGTAGACCGTGTTGTACAGTGATTGGTCAGTAATGTCACATGGTTAGTCCACTTGCATTCTCTTAAAGGTACATGGTACTCCACTTTACCACATCCCTGCCTCTTTACTTAAAAAATACAGTTGACAAACTTAATAACATGTGAACTGTTTACACTAATAACTATTTACAAATCAAATCTCTCTGGAGGCCTTCTTTGATGGATAGAGTGTCGCATTTCAACAACCTCGGCTGGTTTCTCCGAGGCCTCCTTTTCAGGGGACAGTTGTCCATTAGGTTCCTCAGTGGAAATTGGCAGGCTTGTCTCCCCTACCCTCTCAGGCTCCACAGACCCCACTGGTACTTCCAAATCATGTGACCTGTTCCCTACATGCGGCACAAACTCAAGCTTAGATGAAGACTGCATTTCTTTTTGTGGGATTTGCGTTCTTTTGTGAAAATGATCCACGGTTGTCTAATTATATGGCTGCTCACCGATATATGATTGGAGAGGGGTCCGGTTACTGCGTTCACCTCGCCTAACAGCCAATTAGACCCATTTCCAAAGTTCTTCTCGAGGACCGCATCTCCCACTGTGAAAGTTCTTTCACAACCATGACCATTGTGCCTGGTCTTCTGCGCCTCTTTTCTCCACCCTCCCCTCTAAATGTGGCCGGATAAGGGTCAGGTGGGTGCAGAGATGCCTCTTCATTCTGCAGGAGAATGCCGGTCGTCATGTGTGGTGTGATCCTGTATGTGGACATGAACCAGGACAATCTAGTGCTCGCGGAATCCTCTTCCATCTTCTTCATCTTGGATTTAAAGGTTTGGACCGCCGCTCAGACATGCCATTTGATGCTGGGGGTTAGGGTAAGGTTTTGATATGGGTAATGCTGTTGAGGATCATGAACCTGTGGGACTCCCTGCTGGTAAAAGCAGTCCCGTTGTCAGACTCAAGGATTTCCAGCAACCCATGCACTGCAAAACTCTGCTGCAAATGGTCTATGGTGACAGCCGATGTGGACGACCAGACTTCGTAGACGTCCATCCATTTGAAGTGGGAGCCAATCAGTAAAGGGAACGTTGTGCCCAAGAAGGATCCCACGTAATCAATGTGGAGGCGCACCCATGGCCGCCCCAGCCATTCCCATTGGTGCAGTGGAACTAAGGGAGTGGGGGGAGCTTTTGCATCTGTTGGCATTGAGGACAGCTTTTGACCAGGGTTTCTATATCCAATCCATGCCTGGTCACCACAAATAGCTGCGCACGAGCATCCTCACAGTCTGAGGATATGGCGTAGACCATTTAGGATTGAGATGAGGAATAATTTCTTCAACCAGAGAGTGGTGAGCCTGTGGAATTCGTTACCACAGAAAGTAGTTGAGGCCAAAACATTGTATGTTTTCAAGAAGGAGTTAGATATAGCTCTTGGGGTGAAAGGGATCAAAGGGTATGGGGAGAAAGCGGGAACAGGCTATTGAGTTGGATGATCAGCTATGATCATAATGAACGGTGGAGCAGTCTCGAAGGGCTACTTCTGCTCCTAGTTTCTATGTTTCAATGTTTCATTCTGCTAATGCCCGGGTGAGCGCTATGTAGCTAGGCTAATAACAGCCTTCGCCCCTTTGGGGGAATGATAACCCTTGCTCTCCTGAGTAATATGCGGTCCTGGCAACAGAGTTCATATCTGTGATCAGAATAAGGCTTCATCTTCTCAGATTTAGATCCCCCTGATCAACCATTCAAGACCTGCTCCCGGACGTTAGACAATAATGGGTCCCATCTTGTCCGCTCACAGATTTGTCTGGTCTGAATAGGGGAGGAATCTTGAAAATTTAACACTAAGACCAGTTCCTGGGGAATCGGAGCCTCCTTGTTATTAGCTGGCAGGGGAAGGCAGCTTAGTGCATTGGCATGTGTGATCTGAGTTCCTGAACGCTGAACAAAAGTGTATTCATAGGTGGCTAATACTAGTGGTCATCTCTGGATGTGAGCCGATGTGATAGGTGGTATCACTTTGTCTTCTCCAAGTAATTCCAGTTAGGGGCTGGTGGTCGGTTATAATGTAGAAATGGCGACCATGGAAATATTGATGAAACTTCTGGACACTGAACACAATAGATAAGCTCTCCCTTTCAATCTGGGAATATCGTCACTCTGACATTGAATGTGCGAGAGGTATAACCAATGGGTCATTTAGAGCCATTCACCATCCAATGTGAAAAGACAGTCCCTATTCCATAAAGGGGCACATCACATGTTAAAATGAATTCCTTCTTGGGGTTAAAGTGGACCAACAAGGCCGTGATCTCAACAATCACTTCACTTTCAGGAAGGCATCTTGGTGCGCAGGGGTTGCCAACTCCATTTCTGGTTCTCCTTAAGCAGGCCGTACAATAGAGCCAACACAGTCAAGAGGTTTGTGAGGAATTGGCCGTAATGGTTTACCAGGCCTAAGAAGGCCTTAAGCTCTGTGATATTTCTCAGGCCAAGTGCCTCGTGAATGGCCTGGACCTTTTCTTCCACAGGATGCAGGCCCAGCGCATCAACCTTGTGGCCAAAGTATACTACCTCCTTAGCTTGGAACAGACACTTCTCTCATTTTAAATGTACCCGGCTTGTGCGAAGCGTTTGAGCACCTCTTCTAGATTTGTTAAGTGCTCATTGTCGGTCAGTCCCGTGACCAATACGTCATCCAAGTAAACGATAACATGGGGCAATCCTTGAAGCAGGTTTTCCATCGCTCTTTGGAAAATAGCACACGCTGAGGAGACCCCAAAGGGTAGACGTGTGTACTGATACAATCCTCGGTGCGTATTAATGGTGATGAATTCCCTTGGGTCCTTTTCCAACTCGTCCTGCTGGTAGGCATGGCACATGCCTAATTTCGAATATGTGGTGCCCTCTGCCAACTTCAATTCCTCAATCTTGGGTATTGGGTGCCTATCCAACTTGGCCACCTTATTGACAGTTAGCTATAGTCACCATATAAACGCACGCTTTGGCCCAGCTTCAGTACAGGTATGACGGGTGCCGCCCACTCAGAAAATTGCACTGGTTGTAGGATGTCCAATTTTTCCAGTCTGTCCAGTTCAGTTTCAACCTTGTCCCGTACAGCTTAAGGGACTGGTCTGGCTCTTGTAAATCTGGGGGTTGTGTTTGGGGCGACATGGATCCTGGCCTGCAGCCCTTGAATCCTTCCTAACTCGTCATTGAAAACGGAAGCATACTTTTCTAGCAATTCCTGTAAGCCTTCCATTATAATTTGAAAAATTTTGGCCCATTTCAATTTAACCTTTTCAAGCCAGTTGCAGCCTATTAAGCTGGGGCCCTCCCCAGCCACCACTAACAAGGGCAACCTTTCAGATTGATCTCCATATGTCACCGAGACTTGACATAACCCTTTCGGTCTTATTTCTTCAACCATGTATGTTCTCAGCTTTGTGTCTGAAACTTTCAGTCTTAAAGGATGGGGTCTTTTATTCAAGAATCTGAATGTATGTTCTCCAATGATGGACATCGACGCTCCAGTATCAACTTCCATATTAACGGGTTGTCCATTGACTATAACAACTACTTGGATTGGCTTGGTTCTACCTACTTTGAGGTTATATAATGAATGGATGTCTGATTATATTTCTGCTAGTTCTTCCGTGAAACATATGTCACAATTTCTCCCCTTATCTTTAAAATGTTGCCTCAGCCTATCTCTGCAGTACCACCTATGTGACCATAGTGGTGGCAGAAAAAGCATTCAACTTATTTGAATTGTTGATCGCCCACTGGATGCCTGGATGCATTTTTCTCATTAATTTTGTGGGTGTTCACTGTGGTACTGCTGTTTTTTATTGATCTGTACATCGGAGGTGTTTCCCGCCTTTTTGTGGGGTCCAATGTTTTGTTGCCAGTCTGTCCTGCCCTACCAGGTGGACGGCACCATTTTGTGCATCTCTTATAGCTTCTGAATTTCTAACAGCACTCTCCATGGCTGTGGCTAATTCTAATACCTTAATGAAGTATAGATTAGCTTTGGCTAGCAAACACCTTTGGATAGCATCATCTCCAATCCTGCATATCAGTCGTGTTATGACCGATGCAGTTGGTAAAGCAGAGTTCTCTAAAAATGTCCCGGGGTATTTTAAACAACTGTCATAACCAATAATTTTAAGTGTTATGTTTGAGATGCGACTCTAAACTCAGGAATCAGACCACTAGTTCTCAAGGCTTTACATTAAACTAAATAAAACATTTATTAATTTATACAGGTTAAAATATGTATACACATGGCCACAAATTACTACTATCACAACTTTTAACAAATTCCCAAACTAATCTCCATTAGGGCAACAGCAACCCATAGACTTAACCAAACACCAGGCAAAGCATTTTCACCTTACAAATTCAGAATGAGGTTCTTTTCACTGTGGAGCCAGTTGGAGGCTTTCAGCTGCCTTTTGACTTTACCTTGCCCCTGCCTCTGCACACCCGAAAACTACTGAAGTTATACCTACCAGGCCCATTGAATGTTAATTCTCATTGTATCAACAACCTTTTTGAACTTCACCTTTTAACAATGAAGCCCCTTTCATAGTACCAATTTTATTAGCAATATAAATGTATTGCTCGGTAGCTGCTAGAAAGGCATCAGTTTTCACCCCACTTCTTGAATGATCTATTCAAAAAAATGCAAATGTACGTTACCTCCCTGACATATCAAAACTAGTACCCATCAAAGCACCCAGACTAGCTGGCTTTAATCCAATTAAGACACACCCACACACTAAACATCCATTTTAAAAGAAAAATATTTTCCAAAATATTAAATACATTAATAGCTTCATGATAGTCAGTCTCTCAACATATCACTAATGGACGTTCCAAATTTGCAATGTTCAGTTACTGCTTTAAAAAGGCAACAAAGTCAGCTATTGTATCCCCTGGAAACCTATTCCTTGAATTAAACTTGAAGCGCTGCATAGTAACTGAAGGCTTTGGTCTCAGGTGGTTTTGTACAATTTTTATTTACTCGACGAAAGTCTTCGAGTCGGGGATGCTGGTTGGAATGAAGCTGCGGATCAGCCCGTATGTTTTGCTCCCGCATGAGGACAAAAGAATCACCATTTTCTTTTTCTCCTCCGTGATGTTGCTGGCAGCAAAAAAGAATGCTAGGCATTTGGCATTCTGAGACCAGTCATCTGAAATGGGGTCAAATGGATTGACACACCCGAACTGCGGCACCATGAACGACTGCAAGGGGACTGCGCTCCTGATAGGCTTTCCAGGTAATGACAAAATCATTGGCTTACCATGGCTTTCTTGACTGATGTCGATCAATTCGTGTTTTGCCTTCCTCAGAGTTGCTCTCTCTCTTATAATTTTCTGTCCATAGCCATTTTTCTTGCATGTACCTCTTTAAACGTATTGCCACTTTAAGAGCAGTCACCTTTCTTTTTAACTCAGCCTTTGCAGCTGCTGGCTTTTCTGTGCTGGGTTTCACACTCTTTTCGAATTTTGGCGGGACCCCCGCAATTGCGATTCTGCAGGATTTTCTCTTTTCTCTTTTAAAATTTTAAAACTGCAGCACTGTTTCTGGCTCTGATTGTCGTTTATTTGATAACATAAATACAGATTCCCTTTCTAATGTTTTGCTCACCAGTCTTGTGGATTCTCACTCAGGGTGCTATTTCCTGCTATTTTTAGCCTCGTCGCCAGTTTTATGCCTTTAGTCGGTGAGTTCACTAGTCGAGTAAACTCGAATTGCACACCTTCATGTAAACTCGGTAGTTGATGTTCGCTTACAATAGTGAAGAGAGACCAACATGAGAACAAACTGTGATAGTTTATTGCAACAGAAGGCAGAGCACTAAATCCTTGCATCCCACAATCACCTCCAGTTCTAGACTTACAGTTAATCAGTAGCCCACGCTGTACAGTGATTGGTCGGTACTGCCACACTTGCACTTGGCACTCCACTTTACCAAAGCTGAGGATGGAGGTGTGGAGATATTGGACATCTGTAATGAAGCGGTGACAGTTCAGTGAGGAAATTGGAAATTTTTGAATTGAAATCGAGCATCAGAAGAGTCCCGAATGTAGGGGAGAAGAGACTGGACATGGGCAGAAAAGATATTCAAGATAGAAAGAAATAAGTTGAGTGTGTCAAGAACAGGCTGAAATAATGGGCCTACCAAGAAAATGGCCTTTATTGCAAGGGGATTGAAATGCAAGAATAAAGAAGTCTTGCTTCAGCTCACCGACTAAAGGCATGATGAGACCACACCAAGAATATTGTGTGCACTTTTGGTCTCCATATTTAAGGAAGGATGTACTTGCCTTGGAGACAGTACAGTGAAGGTTCACACAATTGGTGGTGGTAGGTGGCATGGTGGTAATGGCACTGGACTAGTAATCCTGAGGCCCAGGCTAATGCTCTGGGGATGTGGTTTCAAATCTCACTGTAGCTGAGGTGATTTAAATTCAGTTAATAAAATTTGGAGTTGAAAGCTGGCCTCAGGAATTCTGAATATGAAGCTATCATTGACTGTTGTAAAACAAAGAGCCCATCTGGTTCACTAAAGTCCTTTAAAGAAAATCTGCCATCCTTACCTGGTCTTCCCTACATGTGATTCCAGACTCTGTTGACTCTTAACTGTCCTCTGAAATGGCCAAGCAACCCACTCAGTTTCCAGGTCCTTGCAAGTGGCACCCACATCCTATGAATAAACTTTTACGTTTATAGATGGGAATGTGGAATTCGAAACACAAACAGATCAGCCATGGTCTTATTGAATGGCGGAGCAGGCTCAAAGGGCCAAATGGCCTACTTCTGCTCCTATTATATATGTCCTTGGCATGTGAGGGTTTTCCTATGAGGCTGAGTAAATTGGATTTATATTTTGTGGATTTTAGAAGAATGACAGGTGATCTCATTCAAACATTCAAGATGTATGAAGGGACTTGAAAGGTAGATTTTGAAAGATTGTTTCCCCTGGCTGGGGGACTAGAACAAAGGAGGCACATTTCAGAATAAGATCATTTCAGACCGAGTTGAGAAGAAATTTCTTCATTCAAAGGGTTGTGAATCTTTGGAATTTTCTACCTCAGAGGGCCGTGGACACAATGCCATTGAGTATATTTAAGTCTGAGATAGACAGATTTTGGTCTCTAAGGGAATCAAAGGGATGTGAGGAGTGTGCAGGAAAGGGGTGTTGAAGCCCATGAGGAGCAGAGTAGGCTCAACAGGCCAAATATTCCTTCTCCTATTTCATATGTTCTTATGTGCTTAAATGAAACTGTGGGAGTAATACTTGGTACTAGTACTTAGAGTAATACTAGTTCAAACCAGTAAAAGTTAAAATAGGACCTGATAGCAGGAAATGCTTCTTTACACAATGTAGAATAAACTACCAGATGGTGTAATGAGGTGGAGATCATTTAAGAATGAATTGGATGCAAAGTTGGGGGATGAAAAGATCTTACTAGATGAATGAAGTAAGGTGGCTCCAATGCTCTTCTTTATTTATAATGATCTTGGGTGTCATTGTAGATGAAACGATTTGCCTGACAAATAAACTGACAATTCATCAAACAATAAGCTCTGTCCACAGTTCACAGGATGTAAATGTTTTTAATGGCAACATAGATAAGGTGAGAGCTTTTATTTGATGTCAGATGCAGATTTATTATCTTGCACGATCAGAAAAATGTTTTTCATTTCTCTTTTAAGATTTGAGCTGATATAACAACAACTGTCATGGTGAAACACAAAATACTATCAGCCAATGATCAGGACTGTAATAACCAAAGCTAGAGCTTCATTCAGCACTCAGAGATATGCAGATAAAGTCCAGATCAGCCCTTTCAAAAATTCACTTAATCCAGAATTATTGTTCCGGGACATAACTTGCATCAAGCCAGATTCGTCATTTTTACGAAAGAAACTGTTTTGACTGCCAGGTTGGTAACCAAAGACCACAGATTTAAGACAATTGGCACAGAACCAGAGAAGAATGTTTTTTATGTGGTATGATCTGTGATGTACTGTCTGAAAGGGCGGCGGAAGCAGGTTCAACAGTAACTTGCTAATGGGAATTGGATAAATACTTGAAAAGGAACAATTTGCAGGACTGCAGGGAATGAGAGTAACTGGATGGGTCTTTCAAGGAGCTGGAACAGGCATAATGAGCTGAATGGCCTCCTTCTGTGCTGTAAGAATTTATGGTCATGAGTCTGGATTCTGTAGCTTCTGGTCCCGGCATTACAGAAGTCCCAAGGTCAGCAAATGATGCTCACAATGCTCCTGACCACTTCCAGTGTGGACTATGCAGTGACTGATGCTGGCAAGTGCACTTGTGCAGGTATACCTTGCACACGCCAGAAGCATCAGGATTACCTGTCTGTCCCCCACTGGCTCTGCTCTACTCCCTGTGATTTTCAGTGAGCTTGTCCTATAGGGGAAGAGAGTCGAATGTCAGTGATTGCATTACATTGTTTTGGGGTGATGTGCTTGCCATAGCTGAATAGTTGGAAGTATGTGGGGGTTGTTGGAGATGGGTGTGAGACTGATATCATTAAAGGTGTGTGAGGGTGAGGTGGAGCATCAGAACATTAGGCCTGAGTTCTGCCTGCAATAGGGAGAATGAGTAAGTGATGGAGCTGTGGTACTCTGAGCAGCGTGAGAGGCTGGTGTTGCAATAGTTATGAAAGGGGTCAAGTTGCATTCACTGACTTTGAACACCCTTGTATGGTCATTACATTCTTGTAGCACTGTCACCGTGTCCTTGGAGCCAAATTCCTGGAGTTGACCTCCCTGGTTATCTGTTCTCAACCCTTAGGGAGGGTGTTCCTTAAGGATATCCTGGTAGTCTGCAGAAACATGTCTCCGCCTGTGAATCTCCATCAGGCCTCCTGCACCACATCCGTGAATCTGGGAGGCCTTTCTCTGCCTGGTGCTCTTTTGTTTTGCTTCCACTTGCAGCCAATTCTGCTTCAGACAATCAGCAGTAGCTTCCTTCCAGTGAGTGCATCTGCCCTTTAAGAGGCTGCCTTTAAGAATTGGACTCTAGCTACATCATGATTGCATGTTGTTAGACCCCTTGTTAAACGTCCAGTCAGCCAGCAGCATAGGACACACTCGGCTGAATGTTACAATCATGGAAATGTGGAGGGAGCATAACGTTTGTGTGCTGCCTGCCTGAAAGGCACTGGGCATGGGCAAATCACCAATCACAGCCCCTACCCGAACAGACAAATGATTAGCTCAAGGTCCTGTGATTTTTTTGACTCGGGGTGGTGGCAGGGCTTTGAAGGTTTGTAATTTAGTGCCAGTGAAGGTTTGAATCTGGGTAACAGCAGCTTTATCAAACCCCAACCATTGGACCTTTAGCTAATTCTGTTCTAACCCCGAGTCAAAGCTTTCTGGTTGACTCCAGAATAATTCTGCTGAAGTTTTCAGGAGAACTGACTGCAGTAGACTCACAGATTACAGAAGTCACTTATTGAAACAAACAGAAAGTGACTGTCAAGCAGGGAATTGTCTGTGAAGGAGTACCTTGAGGTTTCTCTCTAGGTGTTTCCAAAACCCACACCGTTCATTTTCTTTGTAACTGAGAATGTCAATTGGAGCAGCTCTCCAAGCCCCTGAGGTTTGCTAAATGCTAGGTTATGTCCTCTCCAAGGCAACTTGCCCGGCAAACTGTACTTCTAATAGTTCAAGCCTTCCAGGAACATCTAGGGGTTATCTTTGCCAAAGGATGATCACAGGTGCTAAGTAGCTGCTGCGCTAATAAGACAAGTCTGTTTGAAAGTCTAGGGTGAAAATTTTAGTCTGGTTAGTTTACAGGTGCAGAGACCACAATGAGTGGTTATGTTGCACTTGATGGAGAGGGTACAGGCAGCATGAAAACTTCACGTTGCCTGTTCGTCTCAATGATAGTGACATGTAGCCCAATGTTAAAAACCCTGCTCTCACCAGGGAGATGGGCAGTTAGACAGATTAGTTGTTTGTGGTACAGACCTTGAGTATTGCTAAAAAAAAGAGACATGTTAAAGCTTTATGTCTTGCACACATCAGGACACCTGCCACCAGTGTCCTGATGAGTGCAAGACGAAAGCTTTAACATGTCTCTTTTTTCAGCATTAGACAGATTAGTCGAGGGTTATGGGGAACAAGCAGGAAAGCGGTGTTGAGGCCAAGATCGGGTCAACCATGATCTTATTGAATGGTGGAGCAGGCTTGAGTGGGTGGATGGCCACCTCCTGCTCCTATTTCTTATAAGCTTATGTACTTATGTTCTTAGGTATGTGCAAAATTAGAGAGTGTTACAACTAGCCTGCACTTCTTAAAGACGAGGGGAATTCTGTCAGCAGCATGTGCTGGAAGTATTTGAGAAAGTGTTTCTCGCTGAATACCAATGAAACAGTAGGACAATCAGGGTGCTGAAGACCTTGATCCAGGAGGTGAAAAGGAGAAGAGAGTTATCCATAGGAGGCCCTCCAGGCACACACTGCAAAGGGAATGGAAGCAGGTGACCAAGGGGGTCAATACAAGGAGCCTGTAAAAATGTCACTGACTGCACCAGATTGCTCAAGGTCAACGCACCTTCAAATGCTGCTTCCTAGACACTACACCACTCACCAACACATTGCATTCAATGCTCCACAGCCCCATCACTCACCCCAGGCACCAAGGATGAAAGCAGGTTTGATTGTTACAGCATTCAAGCTAATTGAAATAACAATAATATGTGAATGAATCCCAGGAATGCCCAATGAATCGTTCCTGGCTGCTTCAGGTGTGACTCAAAGTATCATTACGTGATGATCTGCCCAAAGGGGGGAGGTGGGATCCTCAGTGACACACAACACAAAGAACTCGGAGAAATTGAATTTAAGTAATGTTGAACCCAAGCGAATTGTATTGGTCTCGGGGAGTTTCAGTCCTGTGATGAACATGGTAGTGGATTCCTTCAGTTGTGTAGTGCTGGATAGTAGCAACATCCCGAAGAAATCATCTGGCAATTGACCTGTAAGCAGTCGACGATCTCTTTAATCTGATAGTGGGGTAGTCTGGTCCTCCATGCTTGGGCCTTCAATGAGCCCACTTTTGCACCCCTGCTCCCCCCCCCCCCCCACATCCTGTGATCTTTCTAATAAAACATAAGACCAGTTCTCTGTACCTTTCCTGGGCACATAAACTTGCCCTTGCCAGGAAAGGGTTTGTCAGCCTGTCCAGAACTCTACTAATGGTACACTGTTAGTGAATTAGCATTAATTTGTAGCCTTCAGCTGTTAAACCAATGAACACAAGTAAATCTTAATTGACCCAGGGCTGACCCTGCAGCAATGTGGGTTTTAGGATGAAGCACTAAGAAGCTTGATTAAAGACAATGTATACTGGGTCACTTGATAATGGTGTTATCAAACAATGCTGCTAAGGAAAGCGTCTGGATGTTGATCATCTATTGTAATTGGTATGAATGGTCTCGAAGCAAAGATTTCACTTGCTGGAGTGGGAATTAGAGGGAACAAAGCAGTTAGCTTAATGGCAAATGTATATGTTAAATAAGAAAATTCAGTGTTATTGTTAAAGGATAAGTCAATTGAATTCTCTTTATTGAGTTGTATTTATACATTTATATAATCATTTAATACAGGATTTTGTGGATTGTCATAAGGAGGGTGCAAATAAAATGTATAAAAACTTTCTGTCTGTAATGGCCCACACCGTTCAGTCAGTGATACTGGGGCGATTGCTGCTGACTGTGAAGATAATTACTCCCCTACCTTTCTCCATCCTTGCAGCTGGGTATTCAGCAGTGATCCCTCATCGCAATCGCCCACAGAGACCAATTGCAAAGAGGAGCATTGAAGAGACCACCACCTGCCCCCTCACCACCACCCCCCCACCCCCATGCTTTTTACCACAGCAGCTGCTGTGTTCAGGCACCTTTTAAAGGTCTCAAACGTTTTAGTGTGTTAGTGAATGAATGGGTGGGGGGGGGGGTTAGGGAGGTGCCCTTGAGAGTGTGACGGGGTGGAGGGAGTGGGAGAAGGTGGGGGATCAGTGAATGTGAGGTATGAGAGTGTGAGGGGGTGGGTGAGTGGATGAGGGTGGGTAGTTGGCGTGTGGTAGTTGGGGGTGTGTGTATTCAGGTCAGGTAGTGGATATTCAGGGGGGCGGGTAGTTAGGGAGCAGCGGGTAGTTGGCAGGGTGGGTGGTCAGGGTTTGGGGGGTGCATGGTGGGATGTGTTGGGGTGGGGGATGGTTGTTTGGGCTCCACTGTCACTGAACTACACCAGAAATTAACAGCAGGATTATACGAGGGTCAGTGTCTGAGTATGGTGCAAACGGTCCAAGTCTCCAACATTCAGTTCAGTGTAAGAGACATGTGTGGAGGGGTCCAGGAGCACAAATCACCCTATTGGAAGCTTAAATTTCCTGGGCAATTATTGTGCATGTGTGTGGGTCACCAATTCCAAAGGGTCCTGATGTGCAACAGCGATGGATCTCTGATCATTTCCCGCACTGGCAACAGAAGATCTGGCCCAATGAGCATTTGGGCTTACAAAGGCCTACAATTGTGAACATAGAACTGTAAGACATTTGAATCCCCAACAAACCATTAGGGTTTGTTGCAAGTGTGACCTGTTAAGTATATTTCTCAAAGCAATTGTATGTGTCGTGCTTGATGACCCTTCCACACCTGAAGTCAATGGTAAGGCAACTTATTGATTTCAGGAGTATATAAGACCCAATATATAAGACCCAATCCTTTGACACTCACCAATAAATTCTGTGGGAGTCTATCCTGATTGATGCAACATTTAAGCTGTTTCACTGGGGTGGAAGTTACTGGTTATTATTTGAAGGAGATTGGAGGAGTTCTCCAGGTTTCCTGGTTGCATTGAACCCTCAGCCAACATCACCAAAAATGGACTAGCTGATTGCTTTTTGTGGGAGCTAGTCATGAGCAAATTATTTCCTATTGAGTAGAGATCAAACTGCAACAGATGCTAGAAATCTGCAACAAAGACTTAAAATACAGGTCATGCCACATCTGTTGGAATGAGGTTGTGACAAAAAGTCATTGACTTGAAAAGTTAACCCTACCTTCGTCTTTCCACAGATGCTGCCTGTCAAATGGCTACACATTTCATCATCAGCTGGTGACCAACTTGTCACCGGGGGATAGACTGGCAAACTGCAAGATGGGATTGAAGTGGAGCTCTGACAGTGACACAGCTCATAATCAGTGTACCACAATGCAATTTGTACATTTGTAACCATTCCGGTACTTTGAGAGGTTTCTGAATTTGTTTTTATAAAGCAATGCTATTACTAGTGTTCTTTCAAAATAAAATGAATAAATGTGATGCCTCCAAGCTGGGCATGTCCCTAGTGCTTTCAGTAAGGGCAAGGAATAAGAGCATATTTATTAGTCACAATACTGTACAACTGTTAATGAAACTTTGCCACGGGAAGTAATGCGACCTCTTCAACTCCCTTCAGCTCAAGAAATATTAATGGATGCTCTTGCCTGAACATGGGGCAGGATTTATGTTTTTGTGGAGTTGAAAGCATGTCAGGCATCACATTAGCCAGTCAACTCTCGATTACTAAGGTGACATGAGCTTCGCACTCAAGTCATGTTCCCAATAGCACTTTATCTGGCACAATTTCCTATTTTTTGCACTCATGTCAGGATTGAGCACTCCCAGGTTAGATTTGTTGTTCATTCTTATCTGTAACAAGTAACATAGGTTTCACCCCATTTCTTCCAGGGCTGTTACTTTGTGCCAGTGGCACTCTGGACTGCAAAGGGGAGTTAGTTATATTTCAGTTATACAGAGTATTGGTCAGACTCCTCCTGGAGGACAGCGCTCAATTCTTAGGGTTGATGTAGCGCAAATTATTTCTTCATCTGATTTAATTATCTGCCTTGATCTCAGCCCAGGAAAGTACCTTATTCAGCATCACTGGGAGAATTAAATTCCTATGCCCTTTGAAATAGGATGGTCAATTTAGAAAAAAATATCTTGCGTTTATACAGCATCTTTCATGACTTCAGGACATCTCAACATACTTTACAATTACACATTTTTGCAGTCACTGCTATAATGTAAGAAATGCAGCAGTCAATTTGCACACAGTAAAGTATCTCAAATAGCAATGAGATAATGACCAGCCAACTCCTTTTTTAATGATGTTATTTGAAAGGCAATGGCCAGGACAGCACCCCTGACCCCTGAGAGTGCAGCACTCCCTCAGTGTTGAGGAACATCAGCTTGGGGTATGTGCTTGTCTGTAGAGTGGTCCTTAAACCCAGAACCTTCTGACTCTGAAATGTGAGTGCTATCCACTGCACCTTGATGGACAGTTTAGGTGTGAGATGATCTGCAATATTAATCCTGTCCACTAGCACTGAAATAAACCAAACTCCCAACATGGAACAGCCAGCAGAGAGAGTCAGCTTTCAATCTATTTGTTTGGGATGAGGTAAGAAATGTATTTTTGGCCCCAAAGCTTGCTGCTTTCATAGATCGTGCACCACCTGCTCTATTTGGGAACCTGCCCCTTCACTTAATCCCCTCATTCAAAACTGTGTGGATTTTGTCCTTGGAACTCCCAAAGGCAATTGAACAAAATACCAGAAGACCTATTGATCCTAACACCTCCATTGTTTAAATCAGGCACTTTGCACAGTAGTGATCTGCACACTCCCTGCAGCATAGAATGCATGTATTGCATGGATTACTCCATGTTTTCTGTCTAGACTTTTGGATGAACCACTAATTTGAAATCCTAAAAATATAAAAACAAAAAACTGCGGATGCTGGAAATCCAAAACAAAAACAGAATTACCTGGAAAAACTCAGCAGGTCTGGCAGCACTGGCGGAGAAGAAGAGAGTTGACGTTTCGAGTCCTCATGACCTCATGAGAGGGGAAGTGAAGGGGCAGGTGTAGCATCTTCTGTGGTTGCATGGAAAGGTGCCGTGGGAGGGGGTTGAGGTGTAGGGGGTGATGGAGGAATGGAACAGGGTGTCACACCCTGCTCTCATGCCCACATGTCCATCCTTGGTTTACTGCATTGTTCCAGTGAAGCTCAATGCAAACTGGAGGAACAGCACCTCATCTTCCGACTAGGCACTTTACAGCCTGCCGGACTGAATATTGAGTTCAGCGATTTTAGATCGTGAATTCTCTCCTCCATCCCCACCCCCTTTCTGATTTTCCCCCTCCTTTTTGTGTTTTCCAATGATTTATATAGATTTTTCTTTTCCCACCTATTTCCATTATTTTTAAATGTATTTCCATCCATTGTTTTATCTCTACCTTTTAGCCTTTTTTGATTCCTTCACCCCACCCCACCCCCACTAGGGCTATCTGTACCTTGCTCATCCTGCTTTCTACCCTTAATTAGCACATTCCTTTAGATAATATCACCGCCTTCAATACCTCTTTGTCCTTCTGTCTGTGACATCTTTTGGTTATCTCCACCTATCACTGGCCCTCTATCCATCTCTTCTTGTCCCACCCCCCTCCCCTTAAATCAGCTTATATTTCACCCCTTTTCTATTTTTCTTTAGTTCTGTTGAAGAGTCATGCGGACTCGAAACGGTAATTGTGTTCCTCTCCACCGATGCTGTCAGACCTGCTGAGTTTTTCCAGGTATTTTTGTTTTTGTTTTGGATTTCCAGCATCTGCAGTTCTTTGCTTTTATCTTAGAGTTGAATAAATACTTTGTTTCAGTTTTCAGGGTAGAAGATGTTAGTAGCATTCCAAAAACATTAAATAATCAAGAGAAAAAGGGGGGAGGAAATAAATACAATAACTATCACTGGAGAAAAAGTAATAGAGAAACTAATGGAGCTAAAGGCTGGTAAGTCCCCTGGACCTGATGGGTTGCATCCTAGGCTATTAAAGGAAGTAGCTACAGAGATAGTGGATGCACTTGTAGTAATCTTCCAAGAATCCTTAGGTTCTGGAAAAGTCCCAGAGGGTTGGAGAATGTCCAATCTAACACCCTTATACAAAAAGGGAGAAAAAAGCAGGTAACTTTAGGTCAGTTAGCTTAACATCCATCATTAGGAAAATGTTGGAGTCTTTTCTAAAGGATATAATAGCAGAGCATTTAGAAATACATAATCTAGTCAAGCAGAGTCAGCATGGCTTCGAGAAAGGGAAATCATGCCGAACAAATCTATTAGAATTCTTTGAGGAGGTAACAAGCAGGATAGATAAAGAGGAACCAATAGATGTAATATATTTGGATTTCCAAAAGGCATTCAATAAGGTACCGCATATAAGGCTACTTAATCAGATAAGAGCCCATGGTGTTGGGGGTAGTATATTAGCATGGATAGAGGATTGGCGAACTAATAGAAGACAGAGTGTTGGGATAAGGGGGGTATTTTCAGGATGGCAACCTGTAACTAGTGGAGTGCCACAGGGATCAGTGCTGGGGCCTCAATTATTTACAATATATATTAATGACTTAGATGAGGGAAGTGAATGTACTATCACCAAATTTGCAGATGACACAAAAATAAGTGGGAAGACAACTGGTGAGGATGACACAAGGAATCTACAGAGGAATACAGACAGGTTAAGTGAGCAGGCAAAAACTTGGCAGATGGAATATAATATTGGAAAATGTGAGGTTATGCACTTTGGCAGAAAGAATAGGAGAGCTGAATATTATTTAAATGGAGAAAGACTGCAGAAGGCTGCAGCACAGAGGGATTTGGGAGCTCTTGTGCATGAATCCCAAAAAGCTAACATACAAGTTCAGGAAATAGGGAAGGCAAATGGAATGTTGGCCTTTATTTCAAAGGGAATGGAATATAAAAATAGGGAAGTCTTGCTAAAACTATACAAGGCACTAGTTAGACCACACCTAGAATACTGTGAACAATTTTGGTCCCTTTATCTAAGGGAAGATATACTGGCATCGGAGGCAGTCCAGAGAAGGTTCACTAGGCTGATCCTGGGGATGGAGGGATTTTCTTCTGAGGAGAGGTTGAGTAGATTGGGCCTGTACTCATTGGAGTTTAGAAGAATGAGAGGCGGCCTCATTGAAAGAGATAGGGCAGAATATTACGCTTGGCGTGCAGGCATGTGCTCGACACACCCGAGAGTAAAATGATGCATGATGACATCGGACGTGCGTTCCGACATCATTGCGCGCTCATGCAATATTTTGTTCAGTGGGTCTGCGCCAGAGTCGGCAGGGTGTCCGCCAATAATTAAAAGGCCTTTTAACAATCTAATTAAATTCAAATTTACGTTGCCTGTCCAACCAAACGGTTGGCGGGCAGGAAAAAAGTCTAAGCAGCCTTTACATTTTTTAGGAAACCTCATCCACGATGAGGTTTACTAAAGCAAATAAACATTTAATAAAAACTTTATTTTGGAATTAAAAAACATGTCCATATCCATGAACTGCATGCGAGGCACAGCTTGCCCTCCCCCCTCACCCGCACAGGCAGTGCTCAGTGCTGCCACTTGCGATCCACACAGGGTGGGCCTTAATTGGCCTACCCACATGAAATTGTGGTGCAGAGTCAATTACGGGTGGCAATCGGCTTCCCAACCACCCCCACCCGCCCCCACTGAGCACCCCAGCCAAGGACGAAACCCTGCCCATAAGATTCTTAGAGGGTTTGACAGGGTAGATTCTGAGAGGTTGTTTCCCCTTGTGGGAAAGCCTGGGACCAGGGGGCATAATCTCAGAGTAAGGGGGCCCCCAGTTAAAACAGAGATGAGGAGGGATTTCTTCTCTCAGATGGTAGCCAGTCTGTGGAATCCTTTACCGCAGAGGGCTGTCGAGGCTGGGTTGTTAGGTGTATTCAACACTGAGATAGAGAGATTCTTGATCAGTAAGGGAATCAAGGGTTATGGGGAAAAGGCAGGAAAGTGGAGTTGAGGATTATCAGATCAGCCATGATCTCATTGAATGACGGAGCCACCTCGATGGCCTACTTCTGCTCCTACGTCTTACGGTCTTAAAGGGAGTTGTGCTGGGGAATATTTATTGAGCAGCCAACATGACTGAAATGGTCAGTGCTGTTTGTGAGAGCTTGTCATGTGCAACTTGGCTCCTGTGTTTCCCACAACAGGTACAACATGTCAAAATTCCTAACTGACTGTAAAGCACCTTAGGACAGCCTGAGGTCATGAAAGGCATTAAAAAATGCAAGTCCTTTTCTTTCCCTTCTCCTAATAATATTCATTTCATGGCTATCCAACTTTTTTGTGAGGGAATGAACTGACATGGCACTAACCCATTCAACTGAAAATCAGTTTCACATATCCATTACCCTGCTAGGAGGAAAAACTCCTTGTAACCTCTAGATTTAAAAATGAGATAAGAAGATCGCATGATCACAGTTAGCCTAGGTCCAATGGAAGTGATGCAGGTAGCACACAAACTTTGTGCTGCCTGCTCATCTCCATGATTGTGGTGTGCAGCGCAGTGTTAAACACATTGCTGAGTGCCTGCACACTCAGTGGAGTCCTCAAGTCTGTGTGAGGCTAGAACCAATTAAGGCTGCCCTACACCTATTAAAGGGGAGATGCATTCTGGCTGCAGTAGGGGCAGGAGGTGGTTTTGGAATAGTTTCTCAGCAGAAGCAGCAGACCAAAGAAAGGTTTCTAGTTTCTCAGGTTCAGCACTGGAGGTCTTTGGTGGAAAGGATGAAAGAAGTCATCTGTCTACAGGTTGCTTTGGTCCCTCCAGATAGACTAAAAGAAGAGAACAGAAGCAGACAGCCATGGAGGTCAAGGCCACAGGCCTAGCCCCAGGACCTGGCTACAGAGCTGGATAAAGTTCAATGAACTATCATGAGTGGTCATGGTCAGTGAATGCATCGTCAAATCCTACCCAATGCACCAGCAATCCCATTCATTGCAAATTGCACATCACTCACCCGTCAACAATCTCCAGCATTAAGGCCTCATGCTTAACAGTTACATGCTTGCCCTCATCCTCACACAGTTAGCACTACTGCAAGTCCCACACCCACCTCTTACAGCTTCCACGTACTTCCAGTTATTCAGCTATGACAGAAACATTGCCCAAGCACATTGCAACACACTCACTCCTTGAAGAAGATGATAATCTGAATTATTGGAGCACCAGTGACTGAGGCTGTTAGAACTGGCATTTCTAAAGCCATCCAGGATGTTGGCATGTCTCAAACACTTTGTCCAAGCGAAACAATGATTTACTTGTCCTTCTTTCAATTCAGAATACTGTATTCACTACTCATGATGTGGCCTTCTCTACACTAGGGAGACCATACACAGACTGCATGACTGCTTTGGGGAACACTTCCATTCAGTCTGCAAACATGACCCCCAGTTTTATGCCACTTGTCATTTTAATTCTCCACCTTGCTCCCACTCTGACCTTTCTGTCCTTGGCCTGCTACAGTGTTCCAGTAAAGTTCAACACAAACCTGAGGACCAACACCTCATCTTTCGACTCGGCACTCTACAGCCTTTGGGACTCAACATCGAGTTTAACAATTTTAGATCATAACCTCTACCTCCATCTTGCCTTGTTTCTTTCTTTATTTGTTCACTTTGCATTCAGATGGTTGCTATCCAGCCATTCACTCCTCATTTGGAAATATCTTTTATTTCTTTACCCATTGCCATGAAACCTTTAGTCATTTAATCTCTCCTGCCCTCCACCCTATCACAAACCTTCCCATTTGTCCTTCCTACCCCCACTAACCACCCCCACCACCGCCTTCACTTGCTCAAAACCTATTATATTTTGATCTTTCCTCAGCTCTGAAATGTGAACTCTGCGCACTCTGTATGCTTCCAGTGCTTGCACAGGATGCCAATAATATCACCAGTTCTAACATGGCATTTGACATGGGCTGTGCCAGAAGTCATTGGGTACAGTCTCCCTGCCATCTTTTCCTCTCTGGGCTCCTGTTGCGCCAAAGCCAGTGGCAACTATGGAACTGAATTTTGTGGCCCTGCTCATATTTGTTAATTTTGCACAGTGTCGCTTTATCTGCACTGAACGTCCTGTTTATACCTATACTGTATCTGCTCATGAGCTCGATGAGGCTCACAGATATTTGAAAAACATCCAGCCTGCCACTGAAAACAACATCAATCATCTGCTCAGTGGAGACTGAGCCAGTGTAACGCACAGGACACACAAAAGACACAAAGATATTTCATTCAGAAAGTATATTAATACTGAAAATAAATGAATAACTTTGCAAATTGCAAGGATCCTTAATGTGCTGTATTTTGGAGATGATTGCAAGCCTCTCTTAGCATTGACTGAGGGCAGATGGCAGATTGAAAAGTGCCATTCCTCAGAGAGCTGTAGTAAAGCAGAACTCAGTGACATGGTGAGGTGGATATTTGCTTATCAATAAGATACAATGTTACACCTGTTTTAATTCAATTAATGCTCTTGGCACAAAAGCGATATTTACTGTGAGTCAGCCAAATGGCCATTGTCTTGCCGCCAAATCACAGCAAAAAATGCCCTCACTGGCTGAATCACATTGAGAACCTTTCTCCTGTTGTACTGGAGCTTAAAGGTACAGTGAGGCAGGTCTAACAATGACATTTGTTAATACCTAGTGCTTACCAAGGCTATCCAGGGAAATTTCAGTTCCTGCTAATGCTGATACAAAGAACTAGAATCCTTTTGTTAATTTGTGCAGCTGTTTATCACAACAGTTTATTTATTCCATATACAGAATTTCTGTGCCAATTGAATGGTTAACACACAACACACTGGATGCAGCTCATAACCAGCAGGCATTATGGCTTTGTTGTGATCATCAGATATAACCTGCATCTTCAGAGAAGGATCTACACTTGTCCCATCTATTCTGATATGATTGCAAGCCGCCTACTTTTGACTTATTTTTCTGCAATTTTTTTTTAATATTCCTCCTGTTTTATTGCCACCTAGGAATATTGGACCACTCCTGTTCCTTTTAAAATCTTGAGCCCGTTTAATTAGGTCATGGATGATCTATACCTTAACTCGTCTACTTCTTTAACCCTTAACAAACTTGCCTAACAAAAACCTATCAACATCAGCTTTGATATTTTCAGTTCATCGCCAGGTTCAACAGCTTTTTAGGGAAGCGAGATCCAGATTTCCAATTCCCATTGTGTAATGAAATGCTTCATGTCACCATCCATGAACAACCGAGCTCTAACTTTAATGTTATGCCCCCTTGTTCTGGAAATAATGTATCTTGACTTACCCAATAAACCCTCTAATCAACTTCAATTGGATTATCCCTTGATCTTCTATACTCAAGGGAATACAAGCCTAACCTATGCAACCTGTCCTCCAAATTTTGCGCCCAGTACCATTTTGCTGAATCTGTGCTGTAACCCTCTCAATACTAATATGTCCTTCCTGAGGTGCAATGACCAGAACAAGAGTCAAAATGGGGTCTGGACAGTGCTTTATAAAACTGATAAATGTCACACCTACCTCACACCAGCTGCAAATAATCCGATACACCATGAAAATTTACACCAACAATGACAAACCAAATCATCAAACCAATGACTAGAGATTAAAACATTGCAGCGAACTAACCACCACATATGACCAATTGGTGGTTGAGGCTGAAACGTTTAACTCATTTAAAAGGTACCTTGATCAGCACCTGAAGCGCTGTAACCCGCAAGGCTACGGACCAGGTACTGCAAAGTCAGGTTAGAAATGAGTGGCTAACTTTTTTTTTCTCTTTTTACGGCTGGTGTAGACACAATGGGCTGAATGGCCTCTTTCTGCATGGTAACTTTTCTATGGTTCTATGGACAACAACTGGGGGGCACAGTTTAAAAATAAGGTGTCTCCCATCTAAGATGGAGATGAGCAGGAAGTTCTTCTCTCAAAGGGTCATTAGTCTTTGGAATTCTCTTTTCCAGAGAGCATTGGAGGCTGGGTCATTGAATATATTTAAGGCTGAGTTAGATTGATGTTTGATTGATAAGGGAGTTGGGGTTATGGGAACAGGCAGAAAAGTGGAGTTAAGACTACAATCAGGTTAGCCATGATCTTATTGAATGGCAGAGCTAGTTCAAGGGGCTGAATAGTGTCCACCCGCTCCTTCACAACACTAACTGTCCTGACAGCTGATAGACCACACCAACCCCAACTATCCCCCAATCACTGAAACTTTACACCAACCCCAACAACAAAATACTGAGATAACATACCATATGCAATATCCAGAAACTTCACAGCAATACCAAACAGACCCAACACATCAAAATAACACTTTAGCCTTTGTGGTACTGCAAATGGGGAGGGGCACAGAAATTGAATAGATGAAAAAAATCAAGAGGGAACACTTAAAAGTTTGACATTGTTGAAAGTAAAAATGTCACCTGGTCTGGGCAGGTGTATCCTAAATTTTCGAGGGCAGTAACAATGGAAATATTGAAGGATCAGGCCACAACCTTCCAATCCTCCTGCTATAAGGGAGCAGTGCCAGAGCACTGGAGGGTATCAAATGTTACACCCCTGTTCAAAAAAATGGAGAGAGTGGAGTTTGGTTCTTAGAGGCAATCAACCCAGGTTCAATGGTGCGGAACCTTCCAGAAGCCATAACCTGGGGGAAAAGTAATTTTCGCCCAGGAAATCCTGGTTTAATAAATGACAGCCAATTTGGATTTATTAGAAGTAAACAATGCCCAACAAATAGAGTTTTTATGAGGAAATTTCAGAGAGAGTTGATGAGGTTGTGCTGTGTAATATGGACTTTAAATACACATCTTATAAAGTGCTATACAACAGACTTTTTAGCAAGATTGGAATTTATAAGATTAAAGGGGCAATGGTTGCATGTATACAAAATTGGTTAGGGGACAGAAAGTGAAGAATAATGGTGAAAGGATATATTTTTCTGACTGGAGGACTTTGATACCTGGTGCTCAGTATTTGGATCACTGCTATTTCTCGTGAACATTCATGACTTGGTCTTGGGAAGAGAGGGCATCATTTTAAAACTTACCAATGACACCAAGCTCAGAATTGCAGTAAACAGCGAGGAGGATATAAGACAGACTGTGAAATGAGTAGACATATGGCAAATGAAATGTAATCCAGGGAAGTTGTGAAATTATATATTTTGGGAGGAAAAATGGGGTGAGGCAATATAAACTAAATGGTACAATGTTAAAGGTGTGCATAAACAGAGAGAGAGAGAGAGACCTGCTTGTCCTCAGGGGGGTCAATGTAGTTGCGCAGTGCTGTGAAAAATGGAGCTTCATGAACAACTTTCTCCTCCATGCAGCAGAAAAGCCAAGGAAATTATACGAAACTTCATGCTGGCTAGACCTCAGCTGGAATATTGTACCCAATTCATAGGAAAGACATCAACTTTTTGGAGCTCTTCTTCAAATAGTGCCATGTGACCTGAGAGAGCAGGCGGTGCCTCCATTTAACATATCACCCGCGAAACCTCACCTCTGACAGTGCCAGTCATTGAAGTCTCAGCCCAGGTTATATTCTTAAATCTCTAGAATGGGAAGCAGCTGTCTGACTGAGAGCCAGAAATGTTGCCACTGTCACTGGGTGATGCCTTACCTAATTTATGAATATTTGACGATTCTTTCCCCTCTTTTTCGTGATTGGATATCACAGTTTGTCTTGAGACAATGGACTGGAAATTCCAACGCATCCATAGGGCACGTGGAGGACCTGGGAAGTAGTCACTAAATATGATAAATGTGCAACAGAGACTCACTAAGGGAGCAACAGGACAACTAACACAATGATGGAGATGGAGAGAGAAAGACAGTAATAGGGATAAAGAGTTACAGTAATGTTGAGAGAGAGCCTCTGTATCAGAGAAACAGTGATGTTGTATCAGAGCCACAGTGACACAGGCCTGGGTTTTGGCAGCAGTGAAGGAGCCCCAACATCAGGTGGTAAAGTGGGTGGTACGTCCACATGGGTGAGGGGTAAAAGTGAGAATGCAATATTCTCGGGGATGGCCAATTAATGGCTGGCAGGCAGGGGAGTTGGCCAGTTAAGCGGTGCAGGTGGGAGGGAGTCCCAGCTTAGGCAATGCTGGAATTATCATTAAAGGTATTCAGTGGGGCTTGTACAGGCAGCAGTCCAAGAGGGAACAGAGGCAACGGCACAACATTCTGAAATGACCGAAGGAAGATCAAGGGTCGCACTAAAGTTCACTGATACCTCCCTGGAGATGTTCCTCCGCGCTGCCAATTCTGAAGGGAAGTTCTGTTCCCCCTGGAGGGGAGGAGGAGACTGGCTCATCAAACCATGGATGGGTATAGCCAAAGAGGTGAGCAGCCGTGAGATGGTCCCACTTATGTGGCTGCAGTGTCACAAGCAAATCAATGGCCTGATGTGTTCTGGCAAAGTGAGTACAGCACATAACATTAAATTTACAGCCTTATGTGACCTGGGATGCATATGAGGTTGGTAGAATGGGGTGCCCACCTAGTCACCAGCAATGCCCAGGCATTAGCATTGGCTGTCAGAGGCATGTTAGTCTCTCTGTGGAGGACCCCAGTCAACTAGAGTTGACACCTGCACTATTACTAAGTGGCCACATGCAGGATGCATCCCTTATGACAACATGATGGAGAGTTAGACTGCTACCAGCACAGGTAGAGACTGTGTCTTTGATGGGTGAGTAACAATGGTGGTTTATGTGATTTGTGATGAACTCTGCACTTTGCTTAAAGCTTGTATTTGTGAAATATCCCCTTAACCCAAAATGAAACTAAACTACACTGGTTCTGGGAAAGGAATGTGTAATTGGATTTCCAAGCTGTGAGGTCATTTCTGAGAGATTACCTGCTGACTTGATGTTGATGTTGCTATAGAAAGGAGACCTGGGTAACTAAAAAGATGGCAAATAGAAGCTAATGGTTGGGTGCAGGGGGGGATATGGGGGGAGTGTGGCGGGGTTGGGGGGGTGGTGCGGGGGGCGGGGACTCAGATTTCAGCTTGTGGTGTGCAGAGCACAGACACACAAATCTCCTGGTGAAGAAGCAAGACCAGGTCAGGCAGGATGTGGAATGGAACCGTGGGTTTTCCAGCTGACTGAGAATAGGACAGGGACTGTGAAACTGTGGGTATGATGCCTGTAAGGTTGGAAGTCATGGCACAACTGGCAAAGGAGACCAAAAAAAGCTGATTCCAAGAGCGAGCGTTGTATCGATACAGAAAGGTGTGCTTGGGTGAACATTGTACCCATGACGCTTGAGGGTGATAACGTTGTTGGGGGATGGGACTCCTGACCTAACCCTGTATTACTAAAGGAACAGAAACTCTACTAGGGAAAAGAGTTGTCTGGGCATTTGCAGTTATATATCACTAGAAGGTGGAGGGACAGCTATAGGGATTTGTGAGAGTGAGCTTTGTAGTCACTATTTAAAGTGAACTTCAGTGTTTCTATTGAAATACCATTGCTTTGTTAATGCATGCTTAATTTTACATTAGCTTTGGGTTTGACTGTTACAGTAAAAGTTTTAAATAGTAATATCGTACCCTTTCATCAAGGTTGGGGATCCCTTCCTTTTCAGGTTATTGGTTTCTACAAGGATCGTAACAGCTTGCAGGAAAAGAGAGCTCATAATACATGAGAAAGGGAAAAAGCTGGTGGCAATGTTCCTTTCATCCATAGAAGAAGAGGTGCAGGGATGGGGAGGCCTAGAGTCAGGGCAGGCAAGCATTGGCGATGAGAGGGTCTGAAGTCCCAAGAGATGAATGACCCACTGGATGAGAAGATGAGACCTGGTGGCAAGCACAAAGCAAAGTGTTCATGTCTGCAGCACTGGTCACACAGCACTCCAGATGATGAGTGGTCAGAAGGATGTGTTGGAGCCTGCCCTGCCCTTTCAGCACTCTTCTCTCCCTCCCAAGTCATGGACAAGAGCAGTCAGCTGCCAAGCCTGTGGCACAGCCCTATATCTCCAAGGAGGAACAGGGGAACTCTGGGCGTGCACCATCACATCGCTCCCCAGCACAGTAGCACAGTTTATCCTGCATGAGTAGCAATGGGGTCACAAACTAGTGAGCACATCATTGCCAAGCAGCTGATAGAGGCGATCACTGCTGAGTTCACTCACACACCAAGGACTGTGGGAAGGTGTGCTGATGCTGAGCCTGAGGCTGCTGCAACCAAGGCACCTGCTGCCTTATGGTGCTGGAACTGCAGTGGGAGATGGAGTTTTTAGAGCTACAAACGCCCATGTGTGAATGATGGAGGAGTCCATCCAGGCCATGGGTGGAATTTTCCTGCCCGCTGGCATCGGGTGTGTTCAGCAGCATGACCGGACAACATAACGAGAAGGCCAAAAATTAGTTTCATGACGTCGTGAAACCAGTTTGTAATCGTCCTCTTTGCCTGGCTACATTTCTACCATCGTATGTTGGGAACCTCATTGTAATATACCTGCATATCATTATAAGGCCAGCCTGCTGGAATCATCCCCTCATGCTGGATTGTCTGCCCACATTGGCATGATTGCACACCAACATGTTTCACAACAGCATATATGCACTTGGCGGGAGGCACTTTGAGGGGAGCTCGGATGTCAGTGTACAGTAATATTGCGCAGCGCTCATGAGGGTCACCTGCTGGACTTCAAGGTTGAGGTGAGTTGTGGGGGGGTTGGTGGCAAAGGCAGCATTATGGTTGAAGTGACTTGGTGGATGGTGGTAAGGGCTCCCCTGCAGTTGATGGTAGTGCACAAGCACATGTTGGGTGGGGGAAGGGAAGCGGCCAAGCATGAGGGAAGCCTTGCATAAAATGACCATTCCTTCCCAGCTGAGACAGTTCAGGAGCAGCTACATTAACGTGCATGGAGTCGGGTCTCTAGCTTATCTGTCCACTCAAGCAATGCAGAGGCGTTGTCACCAAGCGTCACCAAGTGCTCGGGCACAGATTTCAAACTAATTAGTATTCTATTGGACGGCAGAAAATGGGACATTGGGCACATTGTACAATCTCCTTGCTAAAGCTGGCCACGAAGCAGTCACTGGTGGAGGTGCTCAAGGCCCTTTGAAATGTCATCGTTCAGATTTGGACCAGTCTCCCCATGGTTGAAGCTAACAGTGCAGCCTTGCAGTGTGGGTTAGGAGAATGCCTGTGCCTGAGCTGAGAGCACAGCATGCAGTCCAATGGGTAAAGCTGCCCCAGTTGGTCAGGTGAAGTGGGGTGTAGGTGGGTTGTGTTTTGGGCAACTATGCAGAACACTAAATTCTGGCTTTCCAAGTGGTGGACAGCTCTCTACAAGAAGCATTAAGGGGTCTCCAGACTTAACCAAGGGAGGTTCTTAGTACACCTATGCTAACCCATGTGTCTCTCTCTTTCATCCTGCAGGAGGAGCACATCAGGAGCATGGAGCCTGGTGACCTAGCTGTATGCCTCATGCTGTACAGGGAACGGAGACAAAGGAGGAGAGAGCGATGGAAATGCCTGGTTGCACAGAGGGAGGAGCAGCATCCTCAGGAAGAAGGGGCAGCTGGGGTTCCTGCACATGCCGCTGAAGACCAATAGCAAGCCTAGCTAGATGCAGGATCTATAGAAACTGCAGATGACTGAGAACCAGTGTTACTGAAGACTGCGCTTGTCTAGGGAATTGGTTGGTCATATCTGCTGAAGGATTTGGCACCACTGGGACATGGAGGGCATGCACTGCCAGTGGCTGTGAAAGTGATCACGGTGCTCAATTTTTACCCCAGTGGCTCCTTTCAGGGCTCCACAGTGACCTCTGTGGGATCTCACAAACTGCCACCTACAAATGTATCCATGAGGTCATGGGTGCCATCTTTGCAAGGGCACACAACTTTGTGCATTTCACCCAGGACCAGGACAGTCAGGATGTAAGAGTGATTGGATTCACCCAGATCTCGGGTTTCCCACAGGTGCAGGGTGTGATTGATTGCACTCACGTGGTGCTCAGGTCTCCGTCTCAACAAGTGGTCAACTATGTCAACCACAAGGGCTTCCATTCACTGAATGTGCAGCTGGTGAGCGACCACCACAAACCCATCCTGCAGGTCTGCTCATGGTTTCCAGGGAGTGTTCATGACTCCTCAGTGGGCCATAGATCCCTGACATCTTCCAGGGTCCTCAGAAGCTGCAGGGATGGCTCCTTGGGGACAAGGGCTACTCACAGAGGCCGTGGCTGATGACACCCGTGTGGCAGCCTCAGACTGCAGCAGAGCGACGCTATAATGAAGCTCATGCTGCAGCTCACAGCTTGGTGGAGCAGACCATAGGGATGCTGAAGATGAGGTTCCGGTGCCTGGACCGGTCTGGTGGAGCCCTGCAATACAGTCCACAGAGGGTGTCACACATCGTCATCGTCTGCTGCGCCCTTTACAACCTGGAACTGCAACAGGGAGAGGAGCTGGCTGAGGAGGAGATGGAGGAGCTGCATGTCTCCCCTGTTGAGGAGGACATCGATGGGGATAAGAGTGAGGAGGTCCTCGAAGGTGACAATGATGGGGATGAGGCCCTTGCACTGGCCAGACAAGGTAGGCACACTTGGGAGGCCCTCATTGCTGCCAGATTTGTGGAGGATGATGACGATATGCAGTGAGGAGACACCATGGATCCTCACATCACATCTGTGAATGTTTGACTCCAGTCTGGCTTATGGCAGCTCACATACCCTATGTGCTGATGTTCCTGATGGAGACGCAGTGGAGGCTCTGATAGTCACTCGATTGCAGGAGAATGTCTGACTCCTGTCTGGCTGAGGGCTGGCCGCTTGCGATCAGGGTCACATCATAGAGATGCAGCCATGAAACTTTAAAAACATCTGATCTTTTGTCCGCCTTCAGCACCTGAGCCCTTCAGGAGCACAGCATCACCGGACACAGATGCTGAAGAGATTTGGGCCAGCCCCACCTTAAAGGTGCTGAGAGCACACAGAGAGAATGAGGGAACTCTGTGACACCTGCCCACGACATTCTGGCAGCAATGACCAGCACCATCGAGGTGCAAGCATCAGGAATGTGTCCAGGGAGTGTGAGGCTGGACCATCACTTTGGTCTGAAGGCTGCACAGAGCACAGGGAAAAGGCCCTGGACTGAGACACCTGCCTTTATCTTGTGCAGAAAGGTTTCACATCTGAGTGACACGAACATTGCTCATCAGAACAAGGAGCCACAGGCAGGGAGATGTTCCAGAGAGTTTACTGACAGTAGTGAACATTATCTACAAATGATTAACACCCATGCCCAGGCTGTGCAATTACATCTTCTTAACCTTCCTAACCCATGCTGCTACACCTTGATGCTCCCCGGACATCCACAGCGGAGGTGGAGGCAGCCTGCTGACTGTGCCCCCCCTAATCTGTGATTATCTTGATGGGCATCCTCTGGAGGGCTGAGACTTGGAGGGCCGTGGCCTGATTTCGGGGTCCTGCTATGTGGCAGTGGCACCCTCCTCAGCCTGTGGAGCTAGAGATACTGAGATCAAAGGAAGATGGGCCGGACACTCCCAGAGCCACCTGGGTGAATAGCCCTGGGGTGTGCACCTGCTGATCATCCTCATTATGGGCGCCCGAGGACCCCTGACTGACTCCTTGAGGAGAAGGGGAAGTTGGAGTGAAATCGAGCTGCCCCACACCCCTCTCACGTTGACACTGTTGGAGGCCATATATGGCATCAGTGAGGAAGTTCAGCCCAAACAGTAGTACAGGAGTGCCATCCTGGACCAAAGTCTCCTTGGCAGCCACCATCCTACCAGTGTTGACCTCGGTGCATTGGCATGCTGGCACTATCACCTCAGTCTGAAGGTGGACGGAGTCCTCTACCAAGCCTTGCAATCTGAGGAGTGCAGCGGACATCCCTTCCTGATGTTCCTGAGCTTGCCTTTGCAGATCCAGCAACCGTGACATGACCGAGTCTAGAGGCTCATCATCTGACTCGCACTCAGCAGATTTCTGGCCTCCAGCAGTCCTCCAAGTGCCGGAAACCTGGGAAGTCCCTGCCTCTGCCTGTTGTGGAGCAGACAGTACAATGTGCTCATCAGATTGTGATCCTGAGGCTATTCTGAAGTTTGTTCCCACCGAGGTGTGTGTCTCTGCACTGGTGGAGGGTGTGGGTGAGCACTGTGACAGGACCTCAGGGAGGGTTTCAGCAGATTCCTCTTCTGAGTTTCCCTTGGGGCTTGATTGGAGGCCCTGGGTCATGGACACTGTCAGCTGTTTCCCAGATGTGCTGTGAAAGCAAGGAGAGATAATTAGTGCATGGCAGTGGCCTGTGAAAGAGTACACATCACTCGTGGCATGGTTGTCTGATGGATGTTGCATTGCTGGATCCTCACTTGGTAGAGCAGCACTGACCTCACCGTTAGCACAGGAATAGTCCAGATCCTCGCTGGCCAGCTGGATGGCTTTGTTTTCTAAGTCCGTGTGGACCTTGATTTAAGGCATTTCTCCACCAGTCTGTGACCTCTCCCTCTTGTTGTGTGACAGCTTGTCTTGTGTGAATAGAGTTGGAGAAAGTGTAGGCAGGATGCCTGCTAGGCCAGATGATAAGTATCCCTGACCTGTGTGTGTGATGAGTGGTCCCATGGACAGAATGAGGAGAATTAAATTATGTGTGAGAGAGTGAATGGTGATGTCCCTTGAACTGACAGTGAGTGAGATCCTTGTGGGTGTTTGATGGGTTTATGAGTGTGTGAGTTGAGAGTGATGAGAAGAGTGACTTACCCTAGCGGAACAGAGGAGATCGTTCATCCTCTTGTGACACAGGGTGTCTGTCCTCTTATGCAGCGCGTTGGTGCTGATCACCACTGCCACCACCTCCCAAGCCAGATTGGTGACATTACTGCCTATCCTGCAGCCAGGCCGGGGGTAGAGGACCTCACGGTGGACCTCCACTGCGTCCAAAGGGCACTCAGGGGATGCACTGTTAAAACAGGGAGCTGCAGTCTTCATGCCTTTTGGGGCCATGCCTTCCATGCTGCAGTGCTGGGCTGGAAGCACTGAGAGGCATGTGCATGGCTGCACTTTAAATGTGGTGGGCAGTGTGATGAAGCAACGGCGTGTTGGCATGGTGGGCAAATGAGAGCCCCTGCACTATGGAAACAGCATGTTTCCCAGGAATGCATAAATAAATAGCTGGATTGGAACGATTCTGCGTGAGAAATTGCCATTGTGGCTGATGGGTAAAATGTCGTTTGCACTTAGTGCATATCTGGTCTGATTCTGCCCTGCATCTGTCATGTGCGTGCTTGACTTCCTCCATTGAGTGGTGATCCTCATGGCGGACCACTTCCAGTCAGTGTGAAAAATTCCATGAGTGTTTACAATGTTATTAGATGTCACCTTACTGTTTACTTGTCTGCAATGAATTCTGAATGCACAACAAAAAGACTCTTTTACCTCTTTACACATGATTGGACCATTAACAGTTCATTGGCTTCTGCATCGGGTATCATGGGAAGGACTGAAAGAGGTCAATGAATTTCCCATGCTGTTGTCTCATGTAATGACAGGTCCAGGGAAATGGTAAGGAAACTCAAAGAAATGGTAACAGGGCTGCAGGAGATGAAAAGTTTATTGGATTGACTGGGTGTGTAAATCTGGCTCAAATGAAATGTGTCCATATTAGCGAGTCATGAGTCTATCTTATGTACCTCCCATTGCACCTTGGCTGCTATTCCTCGAGGCCTACATCAAGTTGTGCCTGATCACCATCTCCCTTCATATCCTTTTCAGGATGTCATCATTGTCCAAAGGATGGCATCTTATTGTGGGGAGCATGAGTGACAGTTCCTCCAAAGGGAAGGGAGCCACTTTTAATTGAACTACACAGTGCCCATCCAGGAATTTCCCAAGTGAAGGCCAAAGCACACAGCTATCTATGGTGGCCTGGGATGGATGGTGAAATAGAGAGTTTAAATGTGCAATATCAGCAACTGCAAAAGTTACCAGTGACAGCTCCATTACGCCCATGGAAGTGCCCAGGTAGACCCTGAGTGCAATTACACATTGACTAGGTTGGACCTTTCCTGAGAACAATGTTTTTGCTCATTGTCGATGCCCATTCAAAATGGTTGAAAGCTTATGAGGTGAAGTCACCAACGTCAAGAGCTACAATTGAGAAACTACGTCAGTTTTGCCATTCATTGACTACCAGAAGTAGCTGTATGAGTTAGCAGCACGGTATTTACGAGTGCTAAGTTTCAACAGTTTATCAGCCTCAACAGTATCAGTCATGTGAAAACTGCACTGGACCACCCTTCCTCAAACAGACTGGTCGAAAGGACAGTTCGAACATTCAAGGCAGGCATGAAAAAGTGATTCCTTGGCAACCAAGCTAGCACGCTTTCTTTTTCATTACAGGACTACCCCTCACACAACAACAAGTGTCACATCTGCGGAATTATTGTTGAAACACCATCTCAGGTTGAGATTGAGCTTAAAAATGCTAAATTTAGAGGGGAAGGTGGAAAGGAGTCAGGGAAGCCAGAAAACTAGACACAACTGGCAGAGTCGTGAGAGGAAATTTACCGTGGGAGAGCCAGTATACGTGAAAAACTTTGGTGAAGGACCAAAGTGGTTAACGGGTGAAATAAGTGTGGTGACTGGGCCTCTATCTTACCACGTGGAAGTAAAAGGCCGGATCATCCATAAACATGTGAACCATTTAAAGAAGAGAGAGACAAATCACCAAGATTTGTTTCCACCAGTGGTCATGACCAGGTCTGCAGTTCCTGTTGAGGATACTCAACCCAGACATGTCTGATGTTCCTGTAAGAGTTGAGGATACAGAACTGTAAGTGCCACCGAAGCACCTGATGTTTAGACAACTCTGGAAAAGGAGGTTCCTGACAAAGAATCTGAAGTTGTGGAGCTGCGACGTTCCACACGTACCAGGAAACCACCCGAAAGACTGAACTTGTAAATTCCTCACCCAGTGTCAATATTATGTTGTCTTGAAAAATATGTACTTGTAAATATATCTATAGCCGAGTTAAAGGGAGAGGAATGTAGTAATTATGGTTTTATTTAGTGTATAATGCCCCTTTGCTAGGGATACTTGTGCAACAATACTTGTTAGGAAAGATCACATGATCTGTTGTAATCAATAGGGGAGTAGCACAGGCTACGTCAGCAGTCAGCCTAGAGATAGAGTTGGAGTTGAAAGCACACTTGTAGTTGCTGCTGAGTATATTGTAAATAAAGTTAATGCCTAGGATTTTTTGCTAAGCGAGCGGGCACGTGCCTGACCTGCTCGAGTGTAAAATGAAGCACAATGATGTTGGGCGAGCATCCCGACGTCATCGTGCACTCACGTGATATTTTGGTCGGAGGGCGCACGTGGGAATTGGCAACACACCCGTCGAAAATTAAAAGGCCTAATAAGGGCATTAACAATCCAATTGATTTAAATTTTTTCACTGCACGTCCAATTTTACAGTTGGTGGGCAGTCGAAAAGGCCTTTGCGTTTTTACGAAACCTCATCCGCTATATAAGTCCTGGCTGAGAACAGGATTTTGTGCAAAACCTCCAGGAAGAACTCTAAGGAGGACAAAGAAGAAGAAATTCAGAAATCACCCGCTGTTCTGTCAAAAGAGTCCAGGCAATCTGTAAGTGCCATAACCATAGAACTAGAGAGGAAAAAGGAACTGCTCTCTCTCCCCAAAACACCAACTGACCTGTTGAGTCCATCCACAAAGCCAGCCTCTGCCTATCCAACTATAGAAACCATCATAGCTGTTGAACAGCTCTTTAGCTTCAACCCTTCACTCCAAACAACCAGCATTTCAATTTCAAGCTTTGGGCCTGCAAGGATATCTTAAAGGATTGAACTGAGTTCCATATTTATAAGTATCTTTTATTCTTATCAGCATTGAACCTTTGCATTCATTCAGTTAGTAGCTTCATTGCTTTCACTTAAGTAACTTACAGCAGTATTTTTGTAATGAACAAACCTTTATCTTGTTTAAGGCTAAAACTTTGCTGCTGGTTATTTTTAAATTGAATCACTTGCAGATTACACAGGCACAGCCAGGCGCATACATATAAATTCTTAATTCACAGACCACTTTGAGGAAATGCCTTTTACATGATATGACATTTGTCTTTACTCAAGATTGCTATTGTTGTTGTCTATTCACTTTCATTTATCTTACAACATGATACCTCTCAGAATGCCTACTGCCTGCAGCCAACACTGAATTTCTTTCTCAGTATAGCTGGTGAGAATCTGAAGCTCCGTTGTTCATGTAAGTTCCTCTTAAACTGGAAAAAAAGCTGTGATAACTTTGCTGTTAGTTGCATGTTTAATAGCCTAATTACCTACCCTCCAACAATCCCGTCCCACCAGCATGGCTTTCTTGTGGTAAGCACTGCCACATCCAGCCGTGAATGGTGATGGACAATTAAACAACTCACTAGAGGAGGAGGCTCCACGAATATCCCCTTCCTCAATGATGGAGGAGCCCAGCACATCAGTGTAAAAGAGAAGGCTGAAGCATTTGCTATAATCTTCAGCCAGAAGTGCTGACTGGATGATCCATCTCTCCCTCCTCCAGAGATCCTTAGCATCACAGATGCCAGTCTTCAGCTAATTCAATTCATTCAACATGATTTCTCAAAACAGCTGAAGGCACTGGATACTGTAAAGGCTATGGGCACTGACAATATTCTGGCAATAGTGCTGAGGACTTGTGCTCGAGAACTTGCTATGCCCCTAGCCAAGCTGTTCCAGTACAGCTACAACACAGGCATCTACCCGGCTATGTGGAAAATTTAATTGCCCGGGTATGTCCCGTACAAGTTAGGATGGTGTGTGACTTCAGGGTCAATGTCCATCGATGAAGGCCACAATTTAATTGCCATTTTCACACTGATGTTTCGGTGATGCTGCTGCTCTTTACTTCTCATAGGAGCACAAGAACATGTCAGAGGCTAGGAATCCTGTGGCGAGAAACTCACCTCCTGACTCCCCAAAGACTGTCTGCCATCTACAAGGCACAAGTCAGGAGTGTGATGGAATACTCTCCACTCGCCTGGATGAGTGCAGCTCCCACAATACTCAAGAAGCTTGACACCATCCAGGACAAAGCAACCGACTTGTTTGGTACCCCATCCACCACCTTAAACATTGAATCCTTTCACTACCAATGAACAGTAGCAGCAGTGTGTATCATTTACAAGGTGCACTGTAGCAATTCACCAAGGATTCTTCAACAGCACCTTCCAAAGCCACAATGATGACCACCTAGAAGGACAAGGGCAGCAGACAGATGGGAACACAACCACCTGGAAGTTCCCCTCCAAGTCACTCGCCATCCTGGCTTGGAAATATATCACCATTCCTTCACTGTCGCTGGGTCAAAATCATTTGACTCCATCCCGAACAGCACTGTGGATGTACCTACACCACGGGGACTGCAGGCGTTCAAGAAGGCAGGTCACCACCACCTTCTCAAGGGCAATAAACAATTTAGACTTGAATGTAGGAGGGTTGATCAGTAAGTTCACAGATGACATGAAGATTGGTGGGGTGGTAAATAGTGAGGAGGATAGCCTTAGATTAAAGGAGGATATAGACGAGCTGGTCAGATGGGCTGATCAGTGGCAAATGGAATTTAATCTGGATAAGTGTGAGGTGGTGCACCTGGGCAGGACAAATAAGGCACGGGAATACACGATGAATGGTAAGACCCTGGCAAGTACCGAGGATCAGAGGGACCTTGGTGTGCATGTCCACCAGTCCCTTAAGGTAGCGGGACAGGTAGATGAGATGGTTAAGAAGGCATATGGGATACTTGCCTTTATTAGCTGAGGCATAGAATATAACTGCAGGGAGGTTATGCTGGAATTGTATAAAATGCTGGTTAGGCCACAGCAACAGTATTGTGTGCAGTTCTGGAATCTGCATTATAGGAAGGATGCGATTGCACTAGAGAGGGTGCAGAGGAGATTTACCAGGATGTTGCCTGGGCTGGAGAGTTTTAGTTATGAGGAGAGATTGGATAGGCTTGGGTTATTTTCCTTAGAGCAGAGGAGATTGAGGGGTACATGACTGAGGTGCATAAAATTATGTGGGGCATAGATAGGGTAGACAGGAAGGAACTTTTCCCCTTGGTGGATGGATCAAAAACCAGGGAGCATAGATTTCAGGTAAGGGGTAGGAAGTTTAGAGGGGATGTGAGGAAGAATTTTTTCACCCAGGGGGTGGTGGAAATCTGGAACTCACTGCCTGAAAGGGTGGTAGAGGCAGAAACCCTCATAACACTTAAGTAGTATTTGGATGTGCACTTGCGATGCAATGGCAAACAAGGCTATGGGCCGAGTGCTGGAAAATGGGATTAGAATAGTTTGGTGCTTGTTTGACTGGCGCAGACTCAATGGGCCGAAGGGCTTTTTTCTGTGCTGTAGATCTCTATGACTCTAAATATGGATGGGCAATAAATGTTGGCTTAGCTAGTGATGCCAACATCCCGTAAGTGAATTTTAAAAATTCACAGCTATATTGGTCAATATTTAACTCTCAATCAACATCACAAAAAAACAGATTATCTGGTTGTTATTACATTGCTGTTTGTGGGAGCTTGCTGTGTACAAATTGGCTGCCGCATTTCCTGCATCATAACAGTGACTATACTTCAAAAGTAGCTCATGGGCTGTAAAGCACTTTGGGTAGTCATGAAAACACTATATAAATGCAACTCATTTCCTCTTTTAGCAGAGTAAAGGCTACTTTATAGAGAAACAGAATCTTCAGAGCTCTCAGAGACAATGGCTAAGTTAGCCCTATATTGAAACCAGAGATGGGCCATGTGACCCAGCTCTTGGGTGCAGAATGCAATGGATTTCAACTAAAAGTCAGGTACAGGCTTTCATAAGATAGAAGGGGCAACATTCTCACCTCTCTAATTTTCACTGAAACCACTCTCATTAAAGTTGAGCTGTTTGTGATTTTGTAACCCAGTAGAAGACTACATTGCTGTAAACTGAGAGTTCTTAAAGGAAGGTTCTGAATCAGCACAACTATCTCCAAGAGAAACGAGAATCAACCAGCCATGGCTGCTCCAGTGAGAAACTCAAGTCCCAGCAGCTAGTGTGGAAAGTGCCCTTCAGCCGTGAACAAGCATCTGGACAATCCCTGAAGAGTCTTTTTTTCTGACTTTACTTTTTACTTGGTCAGATTTTAAGATCCGATACTCTAAAGAGTTTTTTTGCATTTGTGTGTGTGGGGGGTGGGGTGGGGTTGTGCCTGTGTTGTTTTTGTATTAGTGGGTGGTTGGGCATGTTGTGTATTTTAGATGTTTTGTTAATAAATTTTCCATCTTTAGCTGAGTAATGTTTAGCAATAGAGCAAATTCTTTATATGTAAATGTAAGGAACCTCGATGGCTTATTTTTTAAATCAAGCTACACACAGTTAAGGATATACGTTGAACTGGCATTATCACTGTTTTAAATTAAACTCTGTTATAACTGACCTAGCAGTGGGACAAAGAGGGGAGTCAGTTCATCCCTGCTAATCTAGTAGTAACAGAAAGAGAGCGTCACAGTCACAGGGATACAAAACCACAGTCAGAGTGATACAGAGACACCATCAGAGTGATGCTGTGACAAAGTCAGAGTGATACAGAGACACAGTCAGAGTGATACAAAACACAGTCAGAGTCATACAGAGACACAGACAGAGTGATAAAGAGACACAGTCAGATTGATACAGACACAGTCAGAGTGATGCAGTGACATAGGTCAGTGTGATACAGAGAAAGTCAGAGTGATACGAAGCACAATCAGAGTGATACAGAGACACAGTCAGAGTGGTATGAAGCACAGTCAAAGTGATACAGAGACACAGTGGGAGTGATATAAAACACAATCAGAGTGATAGAGAGAGACACTGTCTGAGTGATACAGAGACACAGCTAGAGTGATGCAGTGACATAGTTCAGAGTGATACAGAGACACAATCAGAGTGATGCAGTGACATAGGTCAGAGTGATACAGAGACACAGTGTGATGCAGTGACACAGTCAGGATGATACAAAACACAGTCAGAGTGATACAGAGACACAGTCAGAGTGGTATGAAACACAGTCAAAGTGATATGAAACACAATCAGAGCGATAGAGAGAGACACTGTCTGAGTGATACAGAGATCACATCAAAGTGATACAGAGACATAATTCAGAGGGGCAGACACGGTCGGCGTGATACAAAACACAGCCAGAGTGATACAGAATCACAGTAAGAGTCATGCAGTGAGAGAGACACAGTGAGAGTGATGCAGTAACATAGTTCAGAGTAATACAGACACACAGTCAGGATGATACGAAACACAGTCAGAGTGATACAGAAATTGAGTCTGAGTGATGCAGTGACAAAGTCAGAGTGATACTGAGATGCTATCAGAGTGGTACAGAGATATAGGTCAGAGTGATATAGAGATGTCGGTCAGAGTGATACAGAGACACCGTCAGAGTGATTTAGAGACATAGGTCACAGTGATACAGAGACATAGGTCAGAGTGATGCACAGACACAGTCAGGGTGATACAGAGACATAGGTCAGTGTGATACAGAAAAACAGCCAAAGTGATACAGAGACACAGTCAGAGTGATACAGAGACATAGTCAGAGTGATAGAGAGACTCAGTCAGAGTGATAGTGAGACACAGTCAGAGTGATAGTGAGACACAGAGTGATATGAAACATAGTCAGAGTGATACAGAGACACAGTCCGAGTGATACAGAGACATAGTCAGAGTGATAGGGAGACTCAGCCAGAGTGATAGTGAGACACAGTGATATGAAACATAGTCAAAGTGATACAGAGACACAGTCAGAGTGATACAGAGACATAGTCAGAGTGATAGAGAGACTCAGTCAGAGTGATAGTGAGACACAGTCAGAGTGATAGTGAGACACAGAGTGATATGAAACATAGTCAAAGTGATACAGAGACACAGTCCGAGTGATACAAAACACAGTCAGAGCGATACAGAGACTCAGTCAGAGTGATACAGGGACATAGGTCGGACTTGTATGGAGACACAATCCGAGTGATACAAAACACAGTCAGAGCGATACAGAGACACAGTCCGAGTGATACAGAAATTGAGTCTGAATGATGCAGTGACAAAGTCAGAGTGATACTGAGACACAATCAGAGTGATACAGAGACATAGGTCAGAGTGATATGGAGACACAGTCAGACTGATACAGAGACATAGGTCAGAGTAATACAGAGACACAGCCAGAGTGATAGAGAGACACAGAATGATACAAAACATAGGCAGAATGATACAGAGACACAGTCTGAGTGATCCAAAACACAGTCAGAGTGATACAGAAATTGAGTCTGAGTGATGCAGGGCCAAAGTCAGAGTGATAAAGAGACATGGTCAGAGTGGTACAGAGACATAGGTCAGAGTGATATAGCGACATCGGTCAGAATGATACAGAGAAACAGTCAGTGTGATTCAGAGACATCGGTCAGAGTAATACAAAACATAGTCAGGGTGATACAGAGGCACAATCAGAGTGATAGAGACACAGTCAGAGTGATTGAGAGACAAAGTCAAAGTGAAAAAGAGACACAGTCAGATTGATATAGAGCCATAGTCAGGGTGACACAGAGATACAGTTACAGTGATACAGAGATACAGTCAGAGTGATGCAGTGACAAAGTCAGAGTGATACAGAGACATAGCTCAGAGGGATACAGAAACACACTCAGAATGACATAGAGGCATAGCTCAGAGTGATAGACACATTCAGAATGATACAGAGACACAGTCAGAGTAATACAAAACACAGTCAGGGCAATACAGAGACACAGTCAGAGTGATAGAGACACAGAGTGATAGAGAGATGAAGTCAGGGTGATAGAGTAATACATTCAGAGTTATACAGAGATACAGTCAGAGTGATGCAGTGACAAAATCAGAGTGGTACAGAGTCACAGTCAGAGTGGTACTGAGATAAAGTTAGAGAGATACAGAGATACAGTCAGAGTGATGCAGAGATACAGTGAGAATTATACAGAGACACAGTTAGAGTGATACAGAGATAAAGTCAAAGAGGTACAGAGACACAGGTCAGAGTGATACAGAGACACATTCAGAGTGATACAGAGATAGAGTCAGAGTTATACAGGTGAAACAGAGATATTGTTACAAGTGATACAGAGAAACAGTCAGAGTGATACAGAGAAATATGTCAGAGTGATACAGAGGCACATTGAGAGAGAGGCAGTGACATAGGTCAGAATGATACAGGGACATAGTTCAGAGTGATACAGAGACACAGTCAGAGTGATACTGAGATACTATCAGAGTGATACAGAGATATAAGTTAGAGGAATACAGAAATACATTCAGAGTGATAAAAAAAACACAGTCAGAGTGGCCCAGAGACACAGCCAGAGCGATACAGAGATGCACTCAGCATAATACAGAGACACAGTGTGAGTGATACAGAGAGGCACTCAGCATAATACAGAGACACAGTGTGAGTGATACAGAGAGGCAGTTCAGAGTGATAAAGGGACACAGTCTGAGTAAAACAGAGAGACAGGTCAGAGTAATACAGAGACACATGTCAGGGTGATAGAGAGACATATTTCAGAGTGAAAGACACAACCAGAGTGATATGAAACACACATTCAGTGTGATACAGAGACACAGTCAGAGTGATACAGAGACACAGTCAGGGTTATACAGAGACACAGTCCGACTGATAGACAGACGCAGTCAGGGTGACACAGAAACATATGTCAGAGTGATACAGAGACACATGTCAGTTCGATACAGAGACACAAGAGCGATACAGACATAATTAGAGTGATACAGAGAGAAAGTCAGAGTGAAGTAGAGGCAAAGTCAGAGTGATACAGAAACACAGTCACATGTACATGGAGATAAGTCAGAGTAATACAGAGACACAGCCAGAATGATACAGAGACACAGTCAGAGTGACACAGAAACATATGTCATAGTGATACAGAGACACATGACAGGTTGATGGATAGACAGAGTCAGAGTGGTACAAAACACAGTCAGACTGATACAAGGACACAGTCAGAGTGACACAAAATACAGTCAGGGTGATACGGAGATACAATCAGACTGATAAAGAGACATAGAGTGATACAGAGCTATTGTCAGTGCGATAGGGAGACACCATCAGAATGATAGAGACACATTCGGGGCGACAGAGAAACACAGTCAGAGTGATACAGACATAGTCACAGTGATACAGAGAGAAAGTTAGTGTGATCCAGAGGCACAGTCAGAGTGATACAGAAACACAATCATACTGATGTAGAGGTACAATCAGAGTGATACAGAGACACAGCCAGAGTGAAACAGGGACATAGTTAGGGTGATACAGAGACACAATCAGAGTGAAATAGTGATACAGTGAGATACAGAGACACAGCTCAGAGTGATGCAGAGGCACATTCAGAGTGATAGAGAGACGCAGTCAAAGTGATAGACAGACATAGTCAGAGTGATACTGATATAGTCAGAGTGTTACAGAGTGAAAGTCAGTGCGATCTGGACACACAGTCAGAGTAATGCAGAAGCACAGTCATGCTGACATAGAGATACAGAGTGATACTGAGTCACAGCCAGAGTGAAACAGAGGCACAGTCAGGGCGATACAGAGCCACATTGAGAGTGGATCAGTGATATAGGCCAGAGTGATAAAGAGATAATTCAGAGTGATATAGAGACACATGTCAGGGTGATAGAGAGACATAGTCAGAGGGACACGAAACACAGTCAGAGTGATATAGAGGCACTTTCAGAGTAATATAGAGACGCAGTCAGAATGTTGGAGAGACATATTCAGAGTGATAGAGAGACCCAGTCAGAGTAATACAGAGACACAGTCAGAGTGATACAGGGGTACAGTCAGAGTTATACAGAGATACAGTTAGAGTGATACAGAAACACAGTCAAAAGAATGCCGTGACAAAGTCTGAGTCATACAGAGAAACAGTCGGAGTGATACAGAGGTACAGTCAGAGAGATCCAGAGGCACAGTTCAGAGTGATACAGAGATGCATTCAGAGTGATAAAGAGACACAGAGTAATGCAGAGCTATTTTGATAGGGAGACACCATCAGAATGATAGAGACACATTCAGAGCGATAGAGAGACACAATCAGAGTGATACGGAGACACAATCCGAGTGATAGAGAGACACTGTCAGTGTGATACAGACATAGTCACAGTGATACAGAGAGAAAGCCAGTGTGATCTAGAGGCACAGTCAGAGCAATACAGAAACACAGTCATACTGACATAGAGATACAAACAGAGTAATACAGAGACATCATCAGAGTGATACAGAAACAAAGTCAGGGTGATACAGAGACACTGCCAGAGTGAAATACAGACACAGACAGGGTGAAACAGAGACACAGTCAGAGTGATACAGAGACACAGTCAGACTGATACAGAGGCACAGTCAGAGTGAAACAGAGACACAGTCAGAATGATACACAGAGACAGTCAGAGTGACACAAAAAACAGGCAGAGTGATACAGAGACATAGGTCAGATTGATACAGAAACACTCAGTGTGATATGGAGACCTACGTCAGAGTGATAGACACAGTCTGAGTGATACAGAGGCACAGTCAAAGTGATACAAGCCATTCTCAGAGTAATACAGAGACACAGTTGGATTGCTACAGAGACATATGTCAGATTGATACAGAGACACATTGAGAATAAGTCAGTGACATAGTTCAGAGTGATACAGAGACATAATTCAGAGTGATACGGAGAAACAGTCAAACTGATAAAGAGAAACAGTCATAGAGATACAAAGACACAGATCAGAGTGATACAGAGACATATGTCAGAGTTATACAGAGGCACATTGAGAGTGATACAGAGATATAAGTTAGAGGAATACAGAAATACATTCAGAGTGATACAGAGATAGAGTCAGAGTGATTAAAAAAAAACACAGTCAGAGTGGCCCAGAGACACAGTCAGAGCGATACAGAGACACAGTCAGAGTGAAACAGAGACACAGTCAGGGTGATACAGAGACACATTCAGAGTGAAACAGAGACACAGTCAGGGTGAACAGACACACAGGGTGATACAGAGACACAGTTGCAGAAACTATACAAAGCAGAGTTATGATAGGAGAAATAAACATGCAGAGAAATTGATTGTGAAAACACAGACACTCTTCGAGTGACTAAAAGAAGGATTTTTGGAAATGACAGGTTCGAGAGGAACATTTTCTGTCAGTGAAGGAGTCTAGGAAATGAACGTTTTTAACCTTAAAATCAGAGCCTGGTCATTGATGAAATAATTTAGGTGTCAGTTTTTCACAGAAAGAGTAGTAGGGTCCCTCCCCAACAAAACACAGTCAATGGTAGCTCAAGTAATAAACATTTATTATTCATTCACAGGATGTAGGCATCGCTGATTGTGGCCAGCATTTATTGCCCATCCCTAATTGCCCTTGTGAAGGTGGTGGTGAGCTACCTTCTTGACCCACTGCAGTCCATGTGGTGTAGGTACACCCACAGTGCTGTTAGGGGGGGAGTTCCAGGATTTTGATCCAGCGACAGTGAAGGAATGGCGATATATTTCCAAGTCAGGATGGTGAGTGACTTGGAGGGGAACTTCCAGGTGGTGGTGTTCCCATCTATCTGCTGCACTTGACCTTCTAGATGGTAGCAGGCATGTATTTGGAAGGTCCTGCCTAAGGAGCCTTGATGAGTTCCTGCAGTGCATCTTGTAGATGGTACACGCTGCTGTCACTGTGTGTTGGCGAAGGAAATGAATGTTTGTGGATGTGGTGTCAATCAAGCAGGCTGCTTTGTCTGGATGATGTTGATCTTCTTGAGTGTTATTGGAGCTGCACTCATCCAGGCAAGTGGGAGTATTCCATCACTCTCCTGACTTGTCCCTGTAGATGCTGGACAGGTTGAAATCAATAGATTCATGCTAGCTACGGCTATATGGAGCTAGGGCAGGTGGAGGAATGAGGAGACAGGTCAGCCATGGTCTAACTGAATGGTGGAACAGGTTTGAAGGGCTGAATACCCTACCTCTATCCCTATGATCAGAGCTAGTTTTGTATACTCCCTTTGGGTTCAACACTCAGTATTGTATCAGTCCCTGCTCTGCACTTGACTAACTGCTACTGCCTGCTGCAATGTCAAACAGAATGTGTGAGATTTGCTGTTTGAATGTGTGCAAAGTGTGGGAGGGATCACACACCCGCCTGTTCCTCTACCTTCATAATTAAAAGAAAGATAACTACACTCGTCACTGTCATACAAGCCTACCCTGAGCATAGGCAATAACTTCTGTTAATAACTGGGTCGGTATCATGTAGATAACTCAATGATCATGGCTCTCTCACTGTTGGTAATATGTACTGCTCTCACAATGAAAGCTAATAAAAATGAATCATTAAAAAATAGATATGAGCTGCCATCTATATTGATGGGCTGATTAAAAAAATTGTCCATGCAGTTTTGAAGCAGAATATTTCAAGAGCCATGTTCCAAACCTACAAAGATCAAAACAAGGAATACACTTTAGATATTTGATTCCTGACATTTTTCTGCAGTTTACATGGGTCAAGGGAAAAGAGGTGAGTGTTTCAGACACCCTGTGGATTGTGAAGGAATATGTCTGGATCAGAAGTGGGTCAGCAACACTCGGCTGCTGATCACTTTATTTCAATTCCTGGTATGTGCGCCTGGCTCTGTGCAGCTGCAGAGATCGTGCCAAAATAGGATCGATGAAACTTGGAGGAGAATTGGATTGGGCCCGACAATGCTAAATGTGAAACGCAATGAACCCATTGCTGTTTGTTGCAATGCAGACAACATGCAAGCTTTGCACTGTATACTTTGTCATTATAATATCAGTAATGTGCAGTCTGGCGCTAAATGCAGGATTGAGTGGCTCAGCGGGGGTCTCAGGTTTGCATGAGGTTAGTCCCACTTAAAGCTAGCCTGCACCTCTTAAATGTGGCCTGCATCTCTGAAAGACAAGGGGCATTCTGGCTGCAGCAGATGTTACAGCTGGTTTCAGAAGACACTCTGGGCAGGAATAACAATGTAAATGGGGCAAACAGGCCAGAGAGCATGCTCCAAGGTTCTCTGATGCAGCATTCAGGGCCTTGGTACAGGAGGTGGACAGAAGGAGAGAAACTCCCTTCTCTCAGGAGACCAGGAAGACAGTGGGAAGACAGTAGGAGCAGGTAGTCATCATAGTCAATGTCAGCAGACTAAGCCCAAGAACCTAGATGGAGTGCAGGAAGACGTTTAATGACCTCACACAAGTGGCCAAGGCCAGTGAATGCATTTTTAAATGCCATATCTTATAAATGAACCATAAGCCTGGCACACTGCTCGAATCAACAAATCCTCCACTCACCTACCAACAATTTCCATCAACCAGGACTCAGACCTAACATTCAAAGCCTCACCTCACCCTCACACAGCCTCACACCCATATCTCACAGATTGCACACACTGCCAGCTATTCAACTATGACAGGAACATCATCCAAGCACCAAATTGTCACTCAATCTCATACTTTTAACCACCTGTTCAGTCATTGGCATCATGCAAACTTCAAAGAGCAGCACAGGGGCGGGATCTGCATGTGGTGAGTCAGTGGGCAAGAGCAACTCGTAGCCAGAGCAAGGGGAAAGGGTAGTGCAGGTGCAAGCTCCCCAGAGCATGAGGTCACACATGAGTTCTTCTGCAGGGAACTCAGATCAGGACTTTCATGGGGTGGCCTTCAGAAAAAGCCTGATGGGCATGCACAATAAAATGCTTGGTGCATTGGCATAGAAAGCTTGTTGTTGAGATACATGGAGGAGTCCAGCTGCAATTTGGTACATGGCGTTGCAAAGAGCTTGGAGCCCATTGTTTTCAATGTGGAAATGGTGGTCAACTTTATCAGCACACTTGCAGGCCCAACCATGATGCAGCGGTTGATATTCGATGGTTTATTTGTTTCCACTGAAGCACAAGCAGAAGCCACGTCATGTCTGAGTGCTGTAGTGGAGGTTCAGACTGGGGTCACAAGGTTCCAGCTTGGTGTTGTACAAGCACAGCTTGCTGCCATTTATAACCACTTATGCTCTGTAGGTAAATACAGCAGCCAATTTGCACAGCAAGATCACACAGACTTCAAAGGAATAAAACCAGTTAATCACTATTTGGTGGTGCTGTTTCAGAAATAAATGCTGGTCAATACCCTGTGTGCGCTGTCCATTGGTTGGATGGTGTTCATATCCACTAAATAGAGGTAATTTTTCTGCGCACAAAGTGAGCACCTAAAGTTCCAATATGATCCACAAGGAGTGCAGCCTGTTATGAGTTCAAAGCACCATATGGGTTCCATTGACATTATCCTTCCAGGAACATATCACACAAAGCAGCACTGATTTCCCATCTAATACAGCAGTGGAGGTGTAAACTGGAGTTAGATTTACCCATGCATCGCATGAGGCATTTTGTCAATTAATAAATAGAATTTGACACAAACATAGACTTAATATTGCTATCCTTAACTCCCCCACATATTCCATCCCCACAACACCCCACCCCCTTCTTGCCCCCACCTCGTCTCCCTACTTCCTTCCGTCAGAAAAAAGTCACGTTCTTGCTCTGCTAAATCTTTGACTCTGCAACATGGGAGGTCTCATTGGAATCAAGAAATTTCTGATGGCATGCACTCCACATCATAAAACATTCAACAGATTTTCTGAAGTAAATGAAAAAGCCTGTACTATGTGGGGAAGCCTAAAATGCTCCGTGAGTTAAACTGGACAAATGTTAGAACTCAGGACACTGTCTAAAGCACTAAGAGCATTTTCTCCACAAGGCCACATTATAACCAACCTTCTCTGCAGATTTCTAACAAAAGCACAAAGCTGGCAGAGTGCAGGCATGTTATGAAGTGATTAATTCCCGTTTGTCATGTTGAATGATTGTGTCTGCTGATTTTGGCAAGCCGACCATATTGTGATTAATTTTATATTATCATGTTGAGTGATTGCACCTGGAATCTCTGCCCAGCTCCAATAATGTGATCATTTTCATATTGTTATATTGAATAATTGAGCTGATGTTAATGCAGTTAGTGGCGTAAATGTTTTAAACAGATATTGTAGTACCACAGAGACGTATGGAAATGTTAAAGGATTATCTACTCTCATAATAGATCATATATGCTGATATACCATTGAATATAGATCAACTTTAAGCGAGAATTATTAAGAATTAATCTCAATTCCTAGTATTACCTAATAGCAGCCTTTCCACCTCCTGATAGCAGGCTGCCAGGTGTGCTTTCTATCTGATTGTTCTACAGTTCACTTTAAGCTGGGCTTGATAACATCTGTTGAACAACATTCTGTATTCCTAGATTGCCACCATGATGCAACTCTTTACTCATGTCAAACCACACTAAGAAGATAATTGTACTGCAAAACCCATAGAGAAATTCAGACTGTTGAAGGACGCATCTGAAGGATCAGAATTTTGTGTGAAAGCAAGAGAACAGTTCTACAGAAGCAAAAGATTAAATATAAGAACTTCAGAAGGTGGATGTATGAGCCTGATGTATGTAAAGATCAAAGCATGTGGGAAGAAAACGCGAGTGTCTATTTCCAGTGATCTTGCCCTGTACATACTGCACATTGGGCTATGTTGCATACATAATATTAAATATGTTAGAACGGGAGACCTCATGTTGTGTAAGATCTTTATCAGTGGGTCATGCTTTGCTATAATGAATGGTATCTGCATAATACCTAACATCATCTACCAAATATATCAGCTTTAATTAAAGGTGGGACTTTTTTATCAGTTCTCTCCCATTTCTTTCTCCCACCTTTCACATGAGATGTTAAACTGAGGCTCCTCGGATTGTCATGAAAGTTCCCGTGGCACTATTCAAAGCAGAACAGAGACATTCTCCCCAGAGCCCTGACCAATATTTATGAACTGAAAATTTGGGACTACATCATAGTATTATCATACAGCACAAAAGGAGGCCATTCATCCTGTTATGTCAGTGCTGGCTCCTTTAAAGAGCCATGCAATTAATGCCTTTGGCCTTCCCATAAGACCATAAGACATAGGAGCAGAAATTAGGCCATTCGGCCCATCGAGTCATGCCCCACCATTCAATCATGGCTGATAGGTTTCTCAACACCATTCTCCCATCTTCTCCCTGTAACCTTTGATCTCCTTATCTCGGTCTTAAATACACCCAGTGACCTGGCCTCCACAGCTTTCTGTGGCAATGAATTCCATAGATTCACCACTCTCTGGCTAAAGAAGTTTCTCCTCATCTCTGTTCTAAAAAGTCTTCCCTTTACTCTGAGGCTATGCCCTTGGGTCCTAGTCTCTCCTACTAATGAAAACATCTTCCCCATGTCCATTCTATCCAACCATTTCCGTATTCCGTAAGTTTCAATCAGATCCCCCCTCACCCTTCTAAACTCCATCAAGTATAGACCCAGAGTCCTCAAATGTTCCTCATATGTTAAGCCTTTCGTTCCTGGCATCATTCTCGTGAACCTCCTCTGGACCCTCTCCAGGGCCAGCACATACTTCCTGAGACACGGGGCCCAAAATTGCTCACAATATTCTAAATGTGGTCTGACCAGAGCCTTATAAAGCCTCAGCACCACATCCCTGCTTTTATATTCTAGTCCTCTCGAAATAAATGCCAACATTGTATTTGCCTTCCTAACTACCAACTCAACCTGCAAGTTAACTTTAAGAGAATCCTGGACTAGGACTCCCAAGTCCCTTTGCACTCCAGTCTTCTGAATTCTCTCCCCATTTAGAAAATAGCTTATGCCTCTATTCTTCCTACCAAAATGCATGATCTCACACTTCCCCACGTTGTATTCCGTTTGCTACTTCTTTGCCCATTCTCCTAACCTGTCCAAATCCTTCTGCAGCCTTCCTGCCTCCTCAATACTACCTGTTCCTCCACCTATCTTTGTATCATCTGCAAACTTAACCAGGATGCCCTCAGTTCCTTCATCTAGATCATTAATGTATAAAGTGAAAAGTTGTGGTCCCAACACTGACCCCTGCAGAACACTACTAGTCACCGGCCACCATCCTGAGAAGGACCCCCTTATCCCCACTCTCTGCCTCTTGCCAGACAGCCAATCTTCTATCCATGCTAGTACCTTGCCTCTAACACCATGGGCTTTTACCTTACTGAGCAGCCTCCTGTGCGGCACCTTATCAAAGGCGTTCCGGAAGTCCAAGTAGATAACATCCATTGGCTCTCCTTTGTCTAACCTACTCATTACCTCCTCAAAGAATTCTAACAGATTTTTCAGGCATGACCTCCCCTTGATGAAACCATGCTGACTTTGCCCGATTTTACCACGCATTTCCAAGTATTCTGAAATCTCATCCTTAATAATGGACTCTAAAATCTTACCAACGACTGAGGTCAGGCTAATCGGCCTGTAATTTCCCGTCTTTTGCCTCACTCCCTTCTTAAACAGGGGGTTACATTAGCGATTTTCCAGTCCTCTGGGACCCTCCCTGACTCCAGTGATTCCTGAAAGATCGCCACTAACGCCTCCACTATCTCTTCAATTATCTCCTTCAGAACTCTGGAGTGTAATCCATCTGGTCCTGGTGATTTATCCACTTTCAGACCTTTCAGTTTTCCTAGCACCTTCTCCTTGGTAATGGCCACCATACTCACCTCTGCCCCCTGCAGCTCCCCTCTCCATCTAGTTCCATAGCGACTTATCTTAAATCTGCATTATCTGGCTACTGACCCTGCTGGCAATGGAAAAAAGTTCTCCTGATTTACTCCTTGAAAACCTTCGTGATCTTGAACATTTTCCTTAAATCTCCCTTTGACCTTCTCTGTTCTATGGTGAAAAATGTCAGCTTCCCTGCTGTGCCCATGTAACTGAAGTCCCTCATTCTTGATGCCATTCAAGGAAATTTTCTGTGCACCATGACATCCTGCCCAAAGTGCAGTGCCCAGAATTGAATACAATACTTCGGTTGAGTCTAATTCAATAGTTTATTCAAAGAAGACTATAATGTCTTTGCTTTGGTACTCCATAAGGATCCTGCACACTTTTCCAATAACTATCTCAACTTGTCTCACCACCTTCCAAGATTTTTGTAAGTGAATTCCCAGCTTTCTCTGTTCCTGCATTGCTGTTGAAATTGTACCATGTATTTTATATTGCCTCTCCTCATTCTTCCTACCAAAATGTATCACTTCCAAGTCTTTCTTTTTTCACTTTCATTCCAGACAAGACATCTGTCCAAGTTACTAGTTTATCCGGTTTCCTAACTCTGAATGCAAACCTGAAGGTGTTTGTTAGATTATTTCATGCATTACATAAAATGTCCAAAGGCAAAAGGGCACATTAAATTATATTTTAAAAAGTAAGAGTATAAATCCACTCATTTAACTTTAATCATCAGTTTCAGTTAAAAGCTGCTGTTTATTGATCCGGGCTCGATTTGCAAATCATACATGATTCACATTAGAGGAATGAGGGGAGAGAGGCAACATTCCAGTCTGACAGATGTTGAAAGTAAAGTTAAAAACTGGTGCTTACAGATGTATTAAATTTCTTTCGCAGTGCCCATCACCTTGTGATTCTGCTACTACAATGCTGCTATTTTCTCCTCGTCCTCTGTTTGCTATTTATGTCAGATTACTGGCTCTGGGAGGGAGAGAGGGCCTTATGGCTCTGACTCCGTCTTTAAAAGAGACCATCACTTTCCAACCAGCAGCAAGAGAAGTGGCCACAATACCTGAACACTGTCCTCAAATGGAGGCTATGACCTCAGACAGGGGTCATGGGCTCAACAATGGACTCTGAAAGAGGTCACAGGCTCAGATGGAAGTCATAGGCTCTGTTGCATCTTGTGGATCCTCGTCACACGCTTGTTTTAAGTGATGACCAAGTTGGTACTATTGATAGAGTTGATCAGCCGACACTTCTTAGGTGAAAACTCTTAGTTTTTTTATAAAGGTACTCAGCAGCAACTAAACATGTCCTTTCCTGGAGTTGTCAGAACATCAGGTGCTTCAGTGCGCATCTGCAGATCTGTATCCTCCACTCTAGTAGGAACATCAGGCATGTCTGTACTGGGTTTGAGTTCTCTCAACAGGAAACGCTGACCCGGTCATTAACAATATTGGAATCATTTCCTGGTGCATTGTTGCTCTCCTCCTTAGATGATCCACATATCTCCATATCACTCAGCCTTCCACCTCCGCTTAATTAGATAGAGGACCAGCCACTGCACTTATTTCATCCGGTAACCACTTTGGGCCTTCCCTGGAATTTTTCACATATACTGTCTCTCCCACAGTAAATTTCCTCTCGCGACTCTGCCAGTCGTGTCTAGTTTTCTGACTTTCCTGGCTCCTTTCTGCCTTCCCCCCTAAATTCAGCATTAGTAAGCTCAATCTTATACTGAGACAGCGTTCCAACAATAACTCCGCAGGTGGGGCATCTGTTGTTGTGTGAGGGATGATCCTATATTGGAAAAGAAAGCGTGCTAGCTTGGTTGTTAAGGAATCTCCAGTTAACTTCTTCATGCCTGACTTGAATGTTTGAACCGCCCTTTTGTCCAGTCCATTCGAGGAGGGGTGGTATGGTGAGTGATACCGTTGAGGCTGATAAACCACTGAAACTCAGCACTCGTAAATGCTGTGCCACTATCAGAAACGACCACTTCTGGTAGTCCATTAATGGGAAAGCTTTGACGTAACTTCTCAATTGTAGCAGAAGACGATGGTGACTTCACCTTATTGATGCCCATCCATTTTGAGCAGACATCAACAATGAGCAGGAACATCGTCCCATGAAAGATCCCACATAGTCAATGAGTAACCGCACCCATGGTGTTCCTGGCCACTCCCAAGGGTGTAACAGAGCTGTCAAAATGAACTTTTGCAGTTGCTGACATTGCACACAATTCTTCACTATCTATCCAAGGCCACCATAGGTAGCTGTGAGCTATGGTCTTCATTCAGGATATACCTGGATGTGCACTGTGTAATTCAATTGTAGCTCTCTTCCCTTTGGAGGAACTATCACTCGTGCTCCCCACAACAAGATGCCCTCCTGGCTGGTTATTTCATGTCTTCTGTTAAAGTACGGTTTCATTTCATCAAATACAGGCTCTTGTGACCAACCATGAATCACTTGTTCTCGTACTTGAGATAGGACAGGGTCCCGACTTGTCCAATCTCTGATCTGTCGATCGCATACTGGTGAGGAATCTAAGAAATTTAGCAATAAAACAAGTTCCTGTGGAACGAGAATGTGCTCATCATTTTCTTGTAAAAGCAAATGCCCTAAGTGCCAGGCCTATGAACGAAAATATGCTTGTATGCTGCCAGGATTAAAGTCCTGTTGTATTCTTGCTGAGGCTATGGGTGGTGTAGCCTTGTCCTCACTGAATAATCCTAGCAATAGCTTCTGGTCTGAAATGATAGTAAAATGGCGGCCGTGTACATACTCGTGTAAGCTCTTGACATCAAAGATGATCAACAGGCCTTTTTCTATCTGCGAGTATCCCTTTTCTGCTGTGATGAGCATTCTTGATACGTATCCTATAGGTCGTTCCATCCATCATCCATCCGGTGGGAGAGCACTGCTCCCATTCTGTAGGGGGATGCATTACAAGTCAACATTAATTCTTTTCTCTGGTCATAATGTACTAATAGGTTGGATGAGTGTAATAATTGTGTGACCTTTATGAAAGCTTCTTGCTGAGGCACTCTCAAGACCAACTTTTGTTCTTTTTGAGTAGATAATGTAGGGATGCCAGTTCTGTTGACAATTTGGGTAAGAACCGCCCATAACAATTGATCAATCCTAGGAATGATTTGAGCTCTGAGACGTTCTTTGGAGCAGGTGCCTCTTTTATGGCTCTTACTTTCTCCTCAACTGGGTACAGGCCCTGTGCATCTACCCGGTGACTCAAATAGATTACCCCCCTTGCTTTTCTTTCTTTAAACGCATCCCAGCCTGCAAGAAACTTCTAAGTTTTCCAAATGTTCTTTTTCAGTGAATCCTATCACCAAAACATCATCTGAATAGACTACAACCTGGGGCAGTCCCTGCAGTAAGCTCTCCATTGTTCTCTGAAAGATGGCACAAATGGAGGAGACACCGAAAGGCAATCATGTATATTGTACAACCCTTTGTGGGTATTAATTGTGACAAATTCTTGGGAGGCATTATCCAATTCTAATTGTTGATAAGTATGACTTATATCAAACTTGGTGTAGGTGGTTCCAACTACCAGCTTGGCATACAAGTCTTCGATTTTTGGGGTGGGGTGCCTGTCTAGCCTAGTTCCTTTATTAACTGTCAATTTATAGTCTCCACAAATTCGGGCACTTTGGTCAGGTTTAAGGATGGGGACTATGGGTGCTGCCCATTCTGAGAACTGCATAGGACGTATAACACCGAGTTTTTGTAGTCTGTCCAACGTCGACCTTTTATCGCAGTGCGCAAGGTACTGGTCTCGCCTTCATGAATTGGGGGGTTGCCCCAGGATGCACATGAATTTTCACCTGCAGCCCCTGGATCTTCCCAAGCCTGTCCTTGAAGGCTGTGGCGTACTTTTGTAGGAGCTCTGGTAATCCACTTGCTCTTAACTGGAAAATTTCAGCCCATTCTAACTTAATCTCCTTTAGCCTGTTTTGCCCCAGGTGGCTTGGCCCCTCGCCTGGTACCACCTTCAAGGGTAGCTTTACTGATTGGCTTCCATAATGGACAGCTACTATACTTATGCCTCTGCCTTGAATGTCTTCACCCGTGTATGATTTTAATTAGGCAGTCGTTTCTTCTAAATTTAATTGATGTTCTGCAGTATTCAGATATCTGAAAGTATGTTCCCCAATTACTGTAATGGAAGCTCATGGGTCCACTTCCATTCTAACTGTTCTGCCATTCGCTTTCACTGTGACAAATATTAGTTCTGTCTTTCCGACCTTCAAATTAAATAATGAGTAAATATCTGAATTTGTTGCTCCAGGTTCTTCTACACTGTAGATCTCACTAGGCAGAATATTGCGCTAGTCGGGCAGGTGTGTACCCAACCCGAATGAGCGTAAAACGACGCGCAATGATGGGTGTCCCGATGTCATCGCGCAATCGCGCAACATTTCGGTTGGTGGGCGCACGCGGGGGAGTCAGCAACAATTGACAGGCCTATTAAGGCCATTAAAGTAATAATTAAGTTCAATTTTCATTACCCGTCTAAGCTTACAGTTGGCGGGGAGGAAAAAGGGCAGGGCCATGTTTTTAACATTTTTAAAATCTTTCTTTTTCATTTTCAAAAATCTCTCATCTCCCTGAGGCAGCTCTGTAACTCAGGGGGCTTTTCCTGTGCACACCCGCGGGCAGTGGGCGGTCCCTTTTGGGGCCGTTCCTGTGCCCACCCAACGAGGGCAAAATTCTGCCCACTGGGTTTTTCTTTTGTTTAAAAGTCTGCCTGTCTCATTATGTGTCCATTTCCAAGACAATAAAAACGTTCTATTTTTTTCAACTGCCAATCGTTAAAAGGCTGCTTGTTTCCACCACTATTGAAATTATTCCTTGTTTTTGCTGTTGTCATTTTTCCTCATTTTCCTGCGAGCGGAGGCTTTTTCCCACCCCTCGGCAGAGTCTTGCATTTTTGTGCCCTTTTTGGCTGGAGCTTCCTGCCCGATGTGGAGGATGGCCCCATTTTGCACTCCCGGTATGGTTTTTGAATCTCTTGTTGCGCTTTCCATGGCCAGTGTTATCTCTAGCACCTTCTTGAAATCCAAATTTGTTTTGGACAACAATCGCTTCTGAATCGTGTCCCCATTCACAATGCACACTAAACGATAACCAAGTCATTTAGGGCTGTACCAGACTCACAATGTTCCATCAATTGCTTGAAACTTGCCACATAGCATGTAACTGTCTCTCCTGGGGCTTTGTATCTTGAATTAAATTTGAACTTTTGCATCATTACCGAGGGTTTTTCCTGGTAATGACCCTTCAGGAGGTCCAACAATTCATCAAAATATTTTGAATCTGGGGCACTGGGTGCTGTCAAACTTTGAATCAAACCATAGATTTTATTCCCACTTGTACTAAAGAGGATCGCCTGCCTCTTCTCTTCCCCTGTAACTTCGTTCGCTTGGAAAAAGAACACGAGACATTTAATGCAGTGAGACCAATCGTCCGTTGCTGGATCAAAAGGGTCAGTTCTTCCAAATTGCAGCATTCTGTGAGAGAATTACTTCAACGAAATGAAAGGAACTCCGACTTAAAATTACTGTGCGAGGTACAGTGCCAATTTCATTTCTCCTGCTTTCTTCTGTTAAGTTGTTTTATCTTCATCGCCAGTTTGTTGGATCCTGTGGATCCTCATTGCACGCTTGTTGTGAGTGGTGACCGAGTTGGTATTATTGATAGAATTGATTAGCTAACACTTCTTAAGTGAAAACTCTTAGTTTATTTACAAAGATACTCAGCAGCAACTAAACAAACTAAACATGTGCTTACACTTCAAACTCTATTCTGCACTACTAACTACTAACTACAGGGGCAGCCCATGCTACTCTACTATTGGATACTAAAATCATGTGACTTTCCTTTATAACATTCTTTTTAAAGGTATATTATATGTCCAGTTAAACCATAATTACCAGAGACTCAGATGCTCCAAGTTTATCAGGTGCATCTCTAGGTGCTGCTGGCTAATTTGAGGGTTAAAAAAGGCAGGTTGCTGGCCATTAATGGCAAGAAGCCCTGTAAGAGAGGAGTGAAAGATATCAAAACAAGGTGCTTCATCTGAGAGTCAACCACATATTGCAAAAATAGGTTCAGCAATCAGACAAGTGTAGTTAATGATAATAAAGTATTATAATGCTCTTTTGCTCAGCAACCATGTCTTTAAAAGTGTATGTTACAGTGTGTGTGCAGTTAAATAAGCTCTTCCGTATTTGAGGTCGGAAACAGCTGCACCTTGGATGATGAGGCAGATTGGGATGATGATGTTCCAGGCACTTCCACTATGGTTTCAGCTTCCAGAACCCCAGCTCCAGCTGCTGTCACTTCCTCACCAATTGCATCATGGCCTGTTACCATCAGCACTGAAAACTCCACAGGGAAGGAGGAGATAGTCGCTTAGTCAAAAAGTTTGTCATTGGGTGAAGCACTGAGCCCTGGTGAATTCAAAGGCCTTGAAGGGAGAGTGCTGAGTTGAGATTGAGCAGCGAGAGACGGTGGGGGGTATATTTTGTTCAAGCGATGGAAGGCCCTCAATGCCTCTCATCATTGAGAAGCAGCTATTCTAGTGGGATCAGCTTCTGGTAGTTTTTCACTTGCAGTGTAAGGGATGCCATGCCTGAAGAGCCCTGAACTGGATTGGGGGGTTTAGGATGCAACACCACGGTCTTGAGAAATAGAGACACTATTGCTGACCCATTTCAGCCCACTGGTGCTGGGAATAGGCTAAGAGCAATGACGGTAACACTTATACTCCTCCATCTGTGAAAGCCTTAACAGAATCATCAGCTGTAACATCAAAGGACAATCCTGATCATCAATCAGCCACCAGCACACATGACTCCAAAGCATAAAGTTGGGCACAATGGATTTTCGCTTGATGAAAGCAACATGGCAGCCTCCAGGTTATCTGACAGTGGTTCAGGAGAAGGTGATTGGCAATAACAGGATGGAAGCTTTTCCTGACCATGAAGCTGAGGAGCTGAGGGGGTGAGGGTGTGGCAGCGGGGTTGTGGGGGGTGTGGGTGTGGTAGGGAGCAGGGGGTGGTTGGTCAAATGGCACCTCAAGTGTCAAGGATGTTGTTCTCTCATTTACACCTTGTAACTGCATGAGCACAGTCAGTCTGTAGAAATCAATTGCTCTCTTTCCCTTAGCTGCTGGGTCGAATTTTCACTCCTGAGTCAGGAGCGCAGAGTCAGGAAAATTCCCTGACTCCCCAAATCATACTCGGGAGAAGGTGCCCCAGATTTTGGATTTCTGTTCCGGGGGTTGGGGAGGCGGCTATTAACTAGAGTCGACCCTGTTGCCTTGGAAACAGTGTGGAGGCAGCCACAGGGGCTACCTGTTGCCAAGGTGTGCTAGCTAAAAGGCCTGCCATGGTTCTCAGGGGCTTCATCCCAGCTATAAAAATGTAATAAAACCAAAAGTAGCCCACAATCTCCCACCCCTCAACTCAACACATGCTTCATGCCCCATCCATGCCAACTCATGCCCCCTACCCAACCCATCACCTCCATGTCAAACTATGTCCTTCTACCCACTTGCCCTTGGCCCCGCATACCATCCATGCCAAAGGATAACCTTCTATACACCCCATGGCCCTTTATAGCCCCTATGCCAACTTAGTGCCAGCTCATGTCAACCAATGAATCCTACTCATTCCCATGACACTTTAAAGCCACTATGCCATTTCATGCTAACTCATGCCACCCATCCACTATCCTTTGCCCATCTCACTCCATGTCCACCATGGGGAGACTGCAGGAGCCATGATAAGATTAAATAAAATAAAGTTTGAGGTGTCCGTTGATGTTTTTCACTTTTTAAAAAAATCTCATTCATATTACCTAATGCATTTAAATTACTTCAAATATTTAATTCCATATAAAAACAAACATTTCCTTCAAGTACTTAATCCCTTATGAAAGCAAATATTTGTATTCATTGCCTACTGTGATAATGATAGATTGTGCAACCAATCATGCAACACAAATCATATAATGGTCATCCTCAGACTGATGTCAATAGACAGTGAGTGAAATTGCAAGCACTTCTTTTTTTAATTTAAAGAGCATGGGGATTTAAATGACAGCTCCACTGAGTTTATCCACTTTTTTATGTAATTGCTTGTCTACTTTTAAAAATCCTAAAGGACACCTTACCTCTCCAAAAAGGTATTCCATCTTGCCAAATAACTTCAGCAGCTTTGGGCTTTTTGCTCAAATGTCTCAAGCCCATGAATCATGTTTTAAACATCCCACTAACAAAAAATTTGATCTGTTCGAAGGCAGCTGCACTTTTACATGTGTAGCTGCCTCTTTGAACTATGGATGTGCAAACTACAACCTACCCCCCGATCCACCCCCATTGAAAATGGCGGCTGCTGGGTTCAGGGGTGGGACTTCTGGTATCAGAGCTCTGGCACCATTTTGCCTTGGGTGTAGAGCCCTTCTGCTTCTGCAAAAATTCAGGCCTCTGTGTTTTTATTGGGATGAATAGGAATTACATAGCTGCCTTGGATAGAACATGAGTGACTTCCTTGGTGCAGAGGTTGAGTTGTTGCCTGATGAATGCTGCAATGGTCACTCAGCAGTAGCCTAAAATCAGGAGTCTGAGGTTCAAACCCCACTCCTGACACGTGAGCACATGATCTAGGCTCCCACTCTGGTGCAGTGCAAGGGTGTGCTGTGCAATGTGAAGTGCCATCTTTCAGATGAGATGTTAGACCAAGGTCCCAGCTCCCATCTCATGGTAAAGTAAAAGATCCTGTGGCACTACATCAAGCCGTGCCTTCAGGTGTCTAGGTCCAAAGTTCTGGAATTCCTTTTTTGAGATATTCCTTTAAATCTACTTCCTCGAGAAAGCCTTTGATCCCCTGCCCTCATATTTATTTACCTGGCTTATTGTCAAATGTTGCCTGATAACATTCCTGTGAATTACTATGGGACGTTTTACATGTTACAGATGCTGTATAAATGTCGGTGTTGTTAACCTACTGTTAAAAAAATGTGAAATAAACTATTCCAGCTTTGGCTGGGAGTGATGGATGATGATGGGCAGCTTCATTGAATGAGCTCTCTTATGCCCCAGCCCACTCTTTAGAAGCAAACCAGTTAATCACATGGAACAGACGCTCTGCTCTGGCATTCTGTTTGAATGAATCACCAAGACATTTTTTACAATTCATGACATGGTGAAGCAAAAGGGTACGAAATATTAAAGAAATGAAAATAAATACAGTTCAGCATGGGTAGAAAGTTGTGCCTGTTGCCTAGTTGGCAGGCTTTCCTCTGAGTCCAACATTGCAGCCTGCATTCAAAAACATTCTGTGTTCACGCATCAAAGTAGAAAATTACTCCGATAAAGTGGGGTTTCTTCAATCCCAAAGGCCCCACAGATCTTGGTACAATCAGATCTTCCTGTTCACTTAGTAGTATTGCCCTTTTGAGGGTTGTACCTGCTGAATTTTGGTAGGACCTTTACTTTATCCCACCTCACATGCCCCTCTGCTTTTATTTAAAATTGGACCATTACCTATTAAACTAAACCCCTGGAACATTGTGGAATTTTCTTGTTGATTTCTCCTCACTTTTCCCTTTAAATTTGATTTTTTGGAGTTGGTTTTCCTTCATTCTTTTGTTTATTGCAGCTTTGGGTGGGCCATTCCCATTTGAGTTCTCTTGATGGCTTTCTCATTTGAGGAAGCGCTGGAGATACCACAATGAGGTTAGATTAATCCAACGCCTCTGTTCAACTGACCTACTTAATGTAGGACCACATCGTGTTGTACACATGTTTACTGTTATGCTTTCCTTTACATAATTGGTTCAAGTCTGGTTGGAGATAATCAGCCTTCTGTCTCTTACAACTTGGGCTGCCTGCCAAAACTGATTATTCATTCTCAGTGCAAACAGCAACATCCAGAGGCAAGCCCGTACTTCTTCGGAACTGAAAAGTATTTGCTAACGGGTGCTGCAGGGCAAACAATTCCAACTTGTAGGTTGTGGCCTTGTCACTAGGTTTGCGTTTGAAGATTGTGGGTTCAATCCCTACTCCAGGACCTGAGCTAGAACCTAAATTATAAAAGACCACGGTAATCTGAAAATTAACAGCAGCAAGTACTGTCACTCACTGCCTGACGCTGTGCAACACAGATCCCTGACTGTCCTTGCAACTCATTCATAGCATCACCTGCTAAGCACCAACAATTGTTTCTTTTGTTTATCGTATAGTTTCTAAAGGCTCTGCAATCGTGTATTAGCCGTTTCCTCAATATTGGATATCCAATAATAGCTTGGAACATAGAATGTCGGATAGGTCACATTTCCTGCCCATCTCACCTTGCCCTGAGATATTGGCAATGGGTTCTTGTATTACTGTCGTATTTACACTGATCATTTATACAAATCTCTGACTGTTAGGGCAACTTAGAAACACAGAATCCTGGAAAGATATGATAAAGAAGGAGGCCACTCAGCCCCTTGTGCTGATATCAGCTCCTTGAAAGAACTATCCGATAAGCTCCACTACCCTATACTAACCCAAGGCCTTGTAAATACTTCCTTCAAGTGTTTATCCAATTCCCTTTTGAAAGTTACTATTGAATCTGCTTCCAACTCCCTCTCAGGCAGAAACAGAATTACCTGGAAAAACTCAGCAGGTCTGGCAGCATCGGCGGAGAAGAAAAGAGTTGACGTTTCGAGTCCTCATGACCGTTCTGTCGAAGGGTCATGAGGACTCGAAACGTCAACTCTTTTCTTCTCCGCCGATGCTGCCAGACCTGCTGAGTTTTTCCAGGTAATTCTGTTTTTGTTTTGGATTTCCAGCATCCGCAGTTTTTTTGTTTTTATCCCTCTCAGGCAGCATGTTCGAGATTTTAACAACTCTCTGAATAGAAAAATATTTCCTCATGCCACCTCTGGGTCTTTTGTCAGTCACTTTAAATCTGTGAGCTAATACAGGATTGCAGAGCCTTTAGAAGCTACACAAGAAACAAAAGAAACAATTGTTGGTGCTTAGCAGATGATGCTGTGAAAGTACTTGACACCTCTTTATCTTGTGTAAACAAACATTGAGCCATTGACAAAATAGATCTAAGAAAATAAATTGCCAATCAAGCAATGTTTCCTATTAAATCTTCTCTTAACCTCCTTTGTTAGAAAGATGCACAACTTCAGCTTCACGATCTCTCCTCATTCCTGGTACTATCTCTGGGAATCTCTTCTGCACCTTTTCTCAGGCCTTGATAACCTTCCTAAATTGTGGAGTCCAAAATTGAATAAAATCCTCCAGCTGAGACCTAACCAGCATTTTATAAAGGTTTAACATAACTGCAGTGCTTCTATACTTTATTAATAAAGTGAAGGATCCTACATGCTTCTTTAACAGGCTTCTCACCTTCTGCCACCTTCAAAGATTTGTGTATAAACACCTCAAATTGTTCTGTCCTTGCACACTTTTGAAAATTGTACTACTGAGTTCATTCTCTCTCTCATCATGCTTTCTACCAAAATGTATCACTTCGCAATTCTCTGCATTAAATTTCATCTGTCCATCTCACTATGCCCAAGTAGTCCTGAAATAAAAACAGAAGATGCTGGAGAAACTTAACTGGTTAGGAAAAATCTGTGGAGACAGATTTAACGTTTCATATCGATGACTTTTCATCAGAATTCTCATTATACATGCTTGGCTGAGAGTCCAGACCTCCATTAGTTTGTTGAAACAGGTGCAAACAAGGGAAAACATTTGTTTGATTGGCAGCTTTGTTCTTCAATCAATTTCATCAGTGGCACAAGATAAAGAGGTGTCAAGTGCTTATAGCTTCTGCTATTGATGTATTAAAGGTGTGGTTAATTGACACTTTTATAGGTTTTAGTAACAGCAATTTTTCAGAGAAAGTGACGAATGGCTGTTTTCATAACCTTTTTCACATATGTCATTGTTACTGTAGAGTCCATTGGTTCTGTACAGAGTGTAGACTGGGTGAATGGACATGGAAGTGCTATGTGTTGGCATGGAGGGAACGAGGGGCAATTGGGGGTATGTGTGTGGCATGGGTTGGCCTGGAGGATTTAAGGGGCCATTGGGGATGAGTGAGGGCATGAGTAAGCATGGGGGCATGGGTAAGAGCTTTTGAAGTTATCTTTCAAACGTTCCCGCATCCAGACTATGGTTGATGACTCCTCTGAAAGGCCACAAACCATGAGTCAGGGAGAAGCTGACCTGAAGAAACCATGAAAGTTGCAGGGGCTAGGAGATGCCTGCCACCACAATGGAGCCAGCCAGATAGGGAACACAGGGCACAAGCTCCCTACCTGCACCTTTCTCAAGCGCGAGCATTCAGGATAGCAGTGGGAATCGCAGGATCGGGTCCTATCTGCAATTTTTAAAAGTCAGCAGGATCACTCCGACTCCGCGGAAACCCAGTCGACATCTTCAGTCATTCAGGGAGCTCACGCTCTGGATGCCCTCCCTTTCCCCATGGGAATGTGTCTACATTGTATCCTAACCATCTCCTCTTTAAAGCCTCCATTGTTTGGTCTGCTTTTCCTATTAGTTTCAATCCACCTGGTCCAGGTCCCTTTTCAACTCATTGAAGTCAGCCCTGCTTCAATTAAGAATTTTTAGGCTTGAATATGACTATTCTAAAACTGATGATATTATAATCACTGTTCCCCAAATGCTCCCCCACTGAAACATGCTCCATTTACCCCAATTCATTCCCCAGAACTAGATTCCTTCCTCATTGGGCTGGAAACACACTGATCAAGAAAGCTCTTGTGTACATATTTCAAGAATTTCTCCTGCTCTTTACTCTTTACACTGTTACTATTTTAGCTTCTAAGAGACATCTTCCTGAGATTTCCAAATCTCAGCTTCCAAAGACATCACAGATGAGTATGTGAACTGCAGTGGAAATTCACCCCAAGTGTAAACCACATAAGTGTGGGCCCAGTGTCTTATGAGGGATATCAGGGAACTATAGTTAATGCCAATTAATTTCCTTGTGTAAGTTCCGAATTAACCAAACTATGGAACTGAACTTCACAACATGTCAGCCTGTATTTGCCCTCACAACATCTGATTTGCAAGGCCTATACTGTAATCAATACATGGCTGCGTTCATTGTTGTGTGATTAATGCACTTTCCAAACAAGACTTTGCAACTTTTTCATGGATTTTTTTTTGAGGTTGGAGAGCTAGGAAGAATTTGCATTTATCTAGCTCCTTTTGCAATCACAGGATGTTAGCATTTCACAACCAGTGAAGTACTTTCAAAGTGCAGTCACTGTTTCTTTATTCTTTGATGGGACATGGGACACTCGCTGGCAAGTCGAGCATTTGTTGCCCATCCCTAATTGCCCTTGAACTGAATGGCTTGTTAGGCCATTTCAGAGGGCAGTTAAGAGTCAACCACATTGCTGTGGGTCTGGAGTCCAGCCCAGGTGAGGATAGCAGGCTCTCTTTCCTAAGGAAAAACAGAATTACCTGGAAAAACTCAGCAGGACTGGAAGCATTGGCGGAGAAGAAAAGAGTTGACATTTCGAGTCCTCATGACCCTTCAACAGAACTAGGTGAATAAGGAAGGGGTGAAATATAAGCTGGTTTAAGGTGAGGGGGGGGTGGGTTGGGTGAGGGGAGAGAAGTGGAGGGGGGTGGTGTGGTTGTAGGGACAAACAAGCAGTGATAGAAGCAAATCATCAAAAGATGTCACAGACAACAGAACAAAAGAACACATAGATGTTGAAGTTGGTGATATTATCTAAACAAATGTGCTAATTAAGAATGGATGGTAGGGCACTCAAGGTATAGCTCTAGTGGGGGTGGGGGGAGCATAAAAGATTTAAAAATATTTAAAAATAATGGAAATAGGTGGGAAAAAGAAAAATCTATATAATTTATTGGAAAAAAACAAAAGGAAGGGGGAAGAAACAGAAGGGGGGTGGGGATGGAGGAGGGAGCTCAAGACCTAAATTTGTTGAATTTAATATTCAGTCCGGAAGGCTGTAACGTGCCTAGTCAGAAGATGAGGTGTTGTTCCTCCAGTTTGTGTTGGGCTTCACTGGAACAATGCAGCAAGCCAAGGACAGACATGTGGGCAAGAGAGCAGGGTGGAGTGTTGAAATGGCAAGCGACGGGGAGGTTTGGGTCATTCTTGCGGACAGACCGCAGGTGTTCTGCAAAGCGGTCGCCCAGTTTATGTTTGGTCTCTCCAATGTAGAGGAGTTCGCATTGGGAGCAACGAATGCAGTAGAATAAGTTGGGGGAAATGCAAGTGAAATGCTGCTTCACTTGAAAGGAGTGTTTGGGCCCTTGGACGGTGAGGAGAGAGGAAGTGAAGGGGCAGGTGTTACATCTTTTGCGTGGGCATGGGGTGGTGCCATAGGTGGAGGTTGAGGAGTAGGGGGTGTTGGAGGAGTGGACCAGGGTGTCCCGAAGGGAACGATCCCTACGGAATGCCACCAGGGGGCGTGAAGGGAAGATGTGTTTGGTGGTGGCATCATGCTGGAATTGGTGGAAATGGCGGAGGATGATCCTTTGAATGCGAAGGCTGGTGGTGTGATAAGTGAGGACAAGGGGGACCCTATCATGTTTCTGGGAGGGAGGAGAAGGCATGAGGGCGGATGCGTGGGAGATGGGCCGGACACGGTTGAAGGCCCTGTCAATGACCGTGGGTGGAAAACCTCGGTTAAGGAAGAAGGAGGACATGTCAGAGGAACTGTTTTTGAAGGTAGCATCATCGGAACAGATGCGACGGAGGCGAAGGAACTGAGAGAATGGGATGGAGTCCTTACAGGAAGCGGGGTGTGAGGAGCTGTAGCCAAGGTAGCTGTGGGGGTCGGTAGGCTTGTAATGGATATTGGTGGACAGTCTATCACCAGAGATTGAGACAGCGAGGTCTAGGAAGGGAAGGGAAGTGTCAGAGATGGACCACGTGAAAATGATGGAGGGGTGGAGATTGGAAGCAAAATTAATAAATTTTTCCAAGTCCCGACGAGAGCACGAAGCAGCACCGAAGTAATCATCGATGTACCGGAGAAAGAGTTGTGGAAGGGGGCTGGAGTAGGACTGCAACAAGGAATGTTCCACATACCCCATAGAGAGACAGGCATAGCTGGGGCCCATGCGGGTACCCATAGCCACACCTTTTATTTGGAGGAAGTGAGAGGAGTTGAAGGAGAAATTGTTCAGCGTGAGAACAAGTTCAGCCAGACAGAGGAGAGTAGTGGTGGATGGGGATTGTTCGGGCCTCTGTTCGAGGAAGAAGCTAAGGGCCCTCAGACCATCCTGGTGGAGGATGGAGGTGTAGAGGGATTGGACGTCCATGGTGAAGGGGACGTATATGGGGTCCTGTGGAATGGGGTATGTGGAACATTCCTTGTTCCAGTCCTACTCCGGCCCCCTTCCACAACTCTTTCTCCGGTACATCGATGATTACTTCGGTGCTGCTTCGTGCTCTCGTTGGGACTTGGAAAAATTTATTAATTTTGCTTCCAATCTCCACCCCTCCATCATTTTCACGTGGTCCATCTCTGACACTTCCCTTCCCTTCCTTGACCTCTCTGTCTCAATCTCTGGTGATAGACTGTCCACCAATATCCATTACAAGCCTACCGAATCCCACAGCTACCTTGACTACAGCTCCTCACACCCCACTTCCTGTAAGGACTCCATCCCATTCTCTCAGTTCCTTCGCCTCCGTCGCATCTGTTCCGATGATGCTACCTTCAAAAACAGTTCCTCTGACATGTCCTCCTTCTTCCTTCAACCGTGTCCGGCCCATCTCCCGCGCATCCGCCCTCACGCCTTCTCCTCCCTCCCAGAAACATTGTCCTCACTTATCACCCCACCAGCCTCCGCATTCAAAGGATCATCCTCCGCCATTTCCGCCAACTCCAGCATGATGCCACTACCAAACACATCTTCCCTTTACCCCCACTGTCGGCATTCCATAGGGTTCGTTCCCTCCGGGACACCCTGGTCCACTCCTCCATCACCCTCAACTCCTCAACCTCCACCTATGGCACCACCCCATGCCCACGCAAAAGATGTAACACCTGCCCCTTCATTTCCTCTCTCTTCACCGTCCAAGGGCCCAAACACTCCTTTCAAGTGAAGCAGCATTTCACTTGCATTTCCCCCAACTTAGTCTACTGCATTCGTTGCTCCTAATGCGGTCTCCTCTACATTGGAGAGACCAAACATAAACTGGGCGACCGCTTTGCAGAAAACCTGCGGTCTGTCCGCAAGAATGACCCTAACCTCCCTGTCGCTTGCCATTTCAACACTCCACCCTGCTCTCTTGCCCACATGTCTGTCCTTGGCTTGCTGCAATGTTCCAGTAAAGCCCAACACAAACTGGAGGAACAACACCTCATCTTCTGACTAGGCACTTTACAGCCTTCCGGACTGAATATTGAATTCAACAACTTTAGGTCTTGAGCTCCCTCCTCCATCCCCAGCCTCTTTCTGTTTCTTCCCCCTGCCTTTTGTTTTTTTCCAATAAATTATATAGATTTTTCTTTTTCCCACCTATTTCCATTATTTTTAAATATTTTAAAATCTTTTATGCTCCCCCCACCCCCACTAGAGCTATACCTTGAGTGCCCTACCATCCATTCTTAATTAGCACATTTGTTTAGATAATATCACCAACTTCAACATCTATGTGTTCTTTTGTTCTGTTGTCTGTGACATCTTTTGATGATCTGCTTCTATCACTGCTTGTTTGTCCCTACAACCACACCACCCCCATCCACTTCTCTCTCCCAACCCAACCCACCCCCCCCCCCACCCCCCACCTTAAACCAGCTTATATTTCACCCCTTCCTTATTCACCTAGTTCTGTCGAAGGGTCATGAGGACTCGAAACGTCAACTCTTTTCTTCTCCGCCGATGCTGCCAGACCTGCTGAGTTTTTCCAGGTAATTCTGTTTTTGTTTTGGAATTCCAGCATCCGTAGTTTTTTGTTTTTATCTCTTTCCTAAGGGATGTTAATGAACCAGATGGGTTTTTAAAACAATCAGTCGACTAAGTAATTATAGATTATTCAACTCAATTCAAAATCCAGCTGCCATGCTGAGTTTTGACCCTATGTCCCCAATGTATTAATCAGGGGTTCTGGATTGCTAGTGAAATGTCAGTGCCACTTCCCACCATCTCCTCTTATTATGATGTAGGCAAATGCAACACCCATTTAACACAAAGAAAGCTTTCACCAACAGCATTGAGGTCAGTGGCCAGCAGATGTTGGTTGAGAGATATTGGCCAAGACACCAGGGAGAACTCCTTGTTATTCTTCCAATAGCGTCCTGGAATCTCTTACATCCACAGGAGAGGACAGACAGGGGCTTGGTTTTAATGTTTCAGCTTTAACAAACAACTGTAGTTTTAACAAAAACAGAATTACCTGGAAAAACTCAGCAGGTCTGGCAGCTCTGTGTTATAACTATAGTTTCATTTCTGTTTTAATTAAATTACCCACATACGTTTTACAGAGTTTCAGATTTTAAAGTCTCTTACTGCAGCTTATTAGGCTTGTCACGTCTTGTCAATTATTTCATTCAAATTATAGCCCACAGGGAGATTATACCCTTGTGTTTTGATGCCAATCACTTTTTATTTTTATCATTTAATGTTGAAAAAAAGATTCAGCCAAATCATGGGTCACCATATTTTTATTCAAGTTTGGTGACATGAGATTGAGAGTTTGTTTTGTTACTGGCAGCCAAACGGTCTTCTGTCCATGTCACTTAATCACAGAATTGTTGCAGTGCCATTTGGCCCATCGCGTCTGCGCTACTCTCTAATTGAGCAACTCACCTAGTGCTATTCCCTCCTGACACCCCCCCCCCCCCCCCGTAACACTGCACATTCTTCCTTTTCAGATAACGGCCTAATTCCCTCTTGACTGCTTCAGTTGAACCCACCTTTGCCACACTCTCAGGCAGTGCATGGGTAATGAGAAGCAAGGGACAGCCAGCGTGGATCTTTCAAGGGCAGATCTTGCCCGGCTAACCTCTTCAAGCTCTTCGATGAAGTAGCAGGGGGTTCTGATGAAGGTAGTGCAGTAGATATTGTGTCTTTGGACTTTCAAAAAGCCTTTGATAAAATACCACATTGGAGACTTAGGGCAGAATTTCCCGGTCGGCCTAAGGGCGTGGGACCTGCACGCTGACGCGTAAAACGATGCAGGGTGACATTGGGCATGTGTCCTGAGGTCACCCCGTGTCATTTAGATTTTCAGTCCAGCGGGAGCTCAGCTGAATCTGCTGCATGCCCACCAAACTGTCAAAGACCTATTAAGGCCTGTTAATTACCTAATTGAGGTGGTTGTCAGGGCTACCCGTCCAACCTTACAGTTGGCGGGCAAGTGAAGAACACAGGTGGCCTTCAGAAAAAGCATGAAACCCCATCCACGGGTGGGATGAGGTTTCATGAGGGGTTTAAAATGTTCAGAAAATTTTTAAATAAAAGTAATGGACATGTTCCAGCTCATGTGACAGTGTCACATGAGGGGACATGTCAGGAAAATGTTTTCATACCTTTAATAAATTTTTAAAAGTTCAATCAATCTCCCTGAGGCAGCACTTTGCCTCAGGGAGATCTGTGCGCTCTTCCGCCTGCCCACATAAAATGGCGGTGTGCCCCCAAACGGGGGCACCAATCAGGAACCCGCCGGTTCACGCTCACTCCCGCACAACCCCGCCCCCCGACAGGCAGGAAATTCTGTCCTTAGAAAATGGAAGCACATGATATCGAATGCACAGTGGTAACCTGTGTGTGAAATTGGCAAAGGGGTGACTGAAGGTCATGGTGAATGCATATTTTTCAGGCTGCAGAGAAGTATAATGTGAAGTCTCACGAATAAAATTATTATTATATTATAATAATATTACACCATGGACCTGGATTTTACATATAGGGAATACCATTTTGAAGTTTATGGATGATACAAAACCTGGCAGCATAATAAATAATGAGCAGGAAAGTAACTAACTGCAGGAGGTGATGGTGTTATGGCTGCAAAGTCTAATAATATGAATATAGGGAGAATTTTTAGCTCAGCGGGTGGGCGTGTGCTCAACCTGACTGAGCATAAAATGAAGTTTAATGGCATAAAACATTTTTTAAATCTTTTTTTTTATTTTGAAAAATGTTAATCTCCCTGAGGCAGCTCTGTGCCTCAGGGAGATTTTCCAGCGCGCACCTGCACGCATGTGGGAAGTCAGTGCTCGCCCTCCTCTGTGCGCCACACAGGCAGCGCTGAGCACTGCTGCTCACATTTCACACTGGGCAGGCTTTAATTGGCCCGCCAGCATGAAATCACAGTCTGGCCCCGATTGCAGGCGGTGGTCATCTCCATATTGTAATAAAGTAATGTGATCTGCTTTGAGTTCTGCCTGACAAAAAGCCTGTGTGGCGTAGTTACCATGGAAACACAGGGGCCCAGGTTGTGTGCGATTGAAATTCACATACCAGGCTTAACACCTAAGAACAAAGGCAGGAGTCGATGTTTTTGTTATTGCAGGCTTTCTGTCTCAGAGACTTTGAACAGCAACAGAGACAGAGAGAGAGAGAGAGAGAGAAGCCTTGTCCAGTATTCAAAGAGAAGGAAGCTTCAGCAATTTAAGGATGCTGGAATATTCAACCTGGTGAGGCTGGGAGATGGAACCAGGAGCGTGCACCTTACTGTTGAAAGTCAATTTGAGAAATCACAGGAGATTACGGAAAAGGAACTTAAACAGGCATGATACATTGTGACTCAGTGAAACAGGGAGGAATGAACCATTTGGAAGTTGGGAGTGGCTGTGGACTGTTTCTTTTAAAGACTGTAATCCTGAGGAGAGTGTGTTGTAATGTATATATATGCAGGTTATTGGTCATATTAAGTTATTAATAACATAGGAACAAAGGAAATAGGAGCAGGAGTAGATCATTCAGCCCCTTGAGTCTGGTCCACCATTTAGTTAAATCATGGCTGATCTTCTACTTCAACACCTTTTTCCTACACTATCCCCATTTCTCTTGATGTTTTTAATATGTAGAAATCTATTGGTCTCTGCCTTGAACATACTCAATGACTGAGCCTCCAAAGCCCTCTGGGGCAGAGAATTCCATAGATTCACCACCATCTGAGTGAAGAAATTCCTCTTCATCTCAGTCTCAGCCTTTTCTAACATTTTGTCCCCTGGTTCTAGAGTCCCCAGCCAAGGGTAGCATCCTTCCTGCATCTACACTGTCGAGAATTTTGTATGCTTCAATGAGATCACCTCTCATTCTTCTAAACTCGAGAGATTATAGGCCCAGTCTCCTCAATCTCTCCTCAAAGGACAATCCCGCCATCCCAGGAATCAGTTTGGTAAAGTTACATTGCACTGCCTCTTTGGCAAGTATATCCTTTCCTTAGATAAGGAGGCTAAAAATGTACACAATACTCCAGGTGCGGTCTCACCAAAGTTTTATACAATTGTAGCAAGACTTCTTTACATCTGTACTCAAATCTCCTTATGACGAAGGCCACCATACCATTTGCCTTCTGAATTGCTTGCTGCTCCTGTGTTAGCTTTCCGTGAGTCATGAACAAGGGCACCCAGGCCCCTTCTTACATCAACACTTCCCAGTCTCTCATCATTTAAGAAATGCTCTGCATTTCTGTTTTAACTCCCAAAGTGAATAACTTCATGGGCTGAATTTTGCCCTTGATGGGTGGGTGGGCCTGATTGACTCAGCGGCGGGCGGGCAGCCGTTTGCCGCCGCCGAAACAGGCTGTGCTGCCATTTTGCGCAGGCGGGCCAGTTAAGGCCTACCAAGCGTGACGTCCGGCGGGAAGCGCTATGCGCTCCCTGTGCGGGCAGGGGTGGATTCCCCAAATGTGAGAGTGTGCTCTTTCGCGCAAGCGTGTGAAAGAGCCCACATCTCCCTGAGGCTAAGTGCTGTCTCAGGGAGATCGCTGAAAGGTTTTTAAAGTTTAAAAATAGAAAAATAAAAAAATCCTTAACAAGTCCCCCTCATGTGACAATGTCACACGAGATGGGACGTGTTAATAAAAACCACAAAAACTTTATTAAAGTTTGTTAAACCTTACACGAAGCTTCATCCCGCCAGTGGAAGAGGTTTCATGTTTTTACTATTGCCCGCTGGGGCTCCTGGCCTGCCCGCTAACCTTAAGGTTAGACAGGCAGGTCCTTTAATTGTTTTAATTATCCTGTCAATGGCCTCAATTGGCCATTGACAGGTTGGTGGGCAGACAGCTGATCGCGCTGTGCCCGCGCCTTCCTGAATATTTAAATAGGGCGGGGTAATGTCGGGGGTTCCCCCGATGTCATCCAGTGCCATTTTCGCATCGGCGAGCAGGCCCCACCCCCTTCTCACCAACGGAAAAATTCAGCCCCATATTTTCCCACATTTTATTCCATCTGTCATGTTCTTGCCCACCCACCCAGCCTGTCTAAATCCTCTTGAAGCCTCTTTGCATCGTCTTCATAACTCACATTCCCATCTAGGTTAGTGTCATCAGCAAACTTGGGAATATTACATTTGGTTCACCACATTCAAATCATTGATAGAGATTGTGAATAGCTAAGCACTGATGCTTCCAGTGCCCCACTGGCCACAGCCTGCCAACCTGAAAATTGTCCATTTATTCCCACCCTTTGTTTTCTGTCCATTAACCAGTTCTCAATCCTTGCCAGTATATTCCCCCTCATCCCATGTTCTCTAATTTTGTGTCGGGTCTTATCAAAAGCTTTTTGAAAATCCAAATACACCATATCCATGGGTTCCCCCTTATCTATTCTGCTGGTTACATCCTCAAAAAACTCCAAATGGTTTGTTAAACAATATCTCCCTTTCATAAATCCACATTGACTCTGCCCAATTCCACCAGTACTTTCTAAGTGTTCAGTTATTACATCCTTTATAATAGATTCCCTCCTACTGATGTCAGACTAACAGGCCTGGAGTTCCTCATTTCCTCTCTCCCTGCTTTCTTAAATAGTGGGGTTACGTTGGCTACTTTCCAATTTGAAGGAACCTTTTTGGAAGATGACCAAGAACGCACCTCCAGCCACCTCATTCAACACACTGGGATCATCAGCTCGGGGTGGGGGCAGGGGTTGCAGGGGGGTTGATCATCTTTCAGTCCCGTTCATTTCTCCAGTGCTACTTTTCGCAAATACTAACCTCTTTCAGTTCCACGTTCCTGCTCGCCTCTTGGGTCTTTGGTATTTCTGGGAGATTTTTTTGTATCTTCCTCTGTGAAAACAGACCCAATGGGTGGAATTTTCCATTCTGGAGACTAAGTGGGCAGGAAATTCGGCACGATCGCAACCGGGCGGCGGGTTCTCGTGCCAGATCGCCAGCTTTCCAGCTCATTATTGATGCATAAATCAGGAGCTCGTTGAATCTTGTGGTGGTGTGGGCTGGGATTCGTCCGCCCCGCCTCATGGGGTCAAAGGTCCGGCTGCCATAATTAAACTGTGCCTGCACAGAAATTTGCACTGTGCAGCCCAGACGAGTTATGGCCTGCAGAAGCTCAGCGAGAAGTGCATGGAGAGACTCCTCCAGGCAGCCTAGGGCCAACAAGAGGTCCTCTTGATGGAAGCCTGAGGCCCACCAACTTCACCACACTGGCTTGGGAGGCGGTTGCCAGGGAGGTTGGCACATGTAGATCCCAGAAGAGGACCGCCATGCATTGCAGTAAGAGGATGACTGTTCTCATTTGCTCCGCCAGGCAAAGTCAACATCCTCCTCAATCCAAACTCACATTCTCATAAGACCATCAGGCAGTCGCAGGGCTACAGTCCACAGGGATCTCACACACTACCAGCACAAGGGACATCACCATTGATCCTCTCACACACACATCAACACCATCATCTCCTGTGACATCTGCACAAGTCATGTCTTCAGCCAAACACACAGGGGGACATTTTCCTCCCCAATGGGTGGGGAAGTGCGGGAGTGGCCGGCCTTCCGATTGGCGCCCCCACTCGGAGGGGTGGGGGGGGGTGCTGCCAATTTAAGTGGGCGGGTCAATTAAGGCCCACCCAGCGTGTCGTGAGCCAGGAAGTGCATTGTGCTCCCTGTGCAGGTGGTGGGGGGGAGTGGTATTCCCTCAGCTGGGAGTGTGCTCTTTTGCGCATGTGCGTGCAATAGCGCACAGAACTCTCTGAAGCAGTGTGCTGCCTCAGGGGGACCGGCTCCAAATAAAAACTTGACAGAAAGGTAATAAAAAAATTTTCCTGACGTCCCCTCATGTGAAACCGCCACGTGAGTTGGGACATGTCCATAACTTTTATTTAAACATTTGATAAAAATTTTAAAACCCTCATGAAGCCTCATCCCGCCCGTGGATGAGGTTTCATGTTTCTTCCTAGGCCCATGTGGGCCCTCGGCCTTCCCCCCAACCCTAAGGCTGGACGGGCAGGTCCATTAATTAGGTTAATTAGTTTTATAATGGCCTCAATAGGCCGTTGACAGTTCGGCAGGCGCACAGCAGAACTGAAATTCTAAATGACGTGGGGATACGTCAGGGCACCCGCCTAATGTATTCCCACATCATTAGACGCATCAACGAGTGGGCCCCACCCCTGCTCACCAACTATAAAAACCTGACCACAGTCACACAAATGCACACACTCTGACATACAAATGCACACACTCAGACACACAAATGCACACACTCTGACATACAAATGACTCAGACACACAAAAGCACACACGCAGACACACAAACGCACACACTCAGACACACAAATGACTCAGACACACAAAAGCACACACGCAGACACACAAACGCACACACTCAGACACACAAATGCACACACTCAGACACACAAACGCACACACTCAGACACACAAATGCACACAATCAGACACACAAATGCACACACTCAGACACACAAACGCACACACTCTGACACACAAACACACACACTCAGACACACAAATGCACACACTCAGACACACAAATGCACACACTCTGACCTACAAATGCACACACTCAGATACAAACGCACACACTCTGACATACAAATGCACACACTCAGAAACACAAACGCACACACTCTGACATACAAATGCACACACTCAGACACACAAACACACACACTCTGACACACAAACGCACACACTCTGACACATACACGCTCATATATAAAGACACGTACACACACTCAAATGCACAAACACACACACACCATACCTTTCACACAAACATACACACACATTTGCACACACACATACACTCACACGCTCATACAAACTCAGACACACACACGCACACACACAGAGACAGGCGCAGATACAAACACACTCACAGAATGCACAGATTCACACAGAAACACCCTGACACGCATACATACACACAAACACATTCATTCACAAACACGCACACAGCCACACACACACTTAAAATCACACACACACTCAAATACGCACACACATGAACTAACGCGTGTGCACTGTTATGACTGGGAAGGGAGGAGTGTGCGAATTAGTAAGCCCCACTGTTCTGCAAACCATACCATTAATTTAAATGTTTAATTTTCTTACTAAAATGACCAATTTTGTACCTATACCTCTCGTAGCCAGAAGAAAAGAGACACTGACCAGGCTACTTTCAAAAACTCAATGATTAATTAATTGCAAAACAAAATTTCTTTTAACAAGTTGCAAGTACTGCTTATCACACAATTGTAATTGGGGAGTATAACTATCTACCTCTACCTAAAGAATTCCCCCAGCACTCACACAGACACACACAAACAAAGAATAAACAGATAGAGTCTCTGTGCAGAGATGGGGTTTGGAACATGGGCATTATAAACTAAAGGAAAAGTCTGCAGGATCTCAATGCTGTAGACCTGGAGTTCTCTCGTGTGAAGACGTGTGCTGGTCCAGGTGGATGCTTGGAAGTTCTCACCACTAGTCTCAGTTTTGCAGGTCCAAATGCAGACTAGTTACACTCAGATGAGGACTCCCTGGCTGCAGGTTGATAGCCAAATACAAATTTAGGCAAGGTAGAGAGAGGGAGCCAGTCAAACCTTCCCTCCTTAGCTCATTCTTCAACAAGACTGCCTTCAAAACAAGCAGGTTCACAACTGAAGCTTTTTTTCCCCTCTCTCCCATATGATTGCCTTTTTGTCTCCCAACTTTTTATTAATTGAAGAGCTTTGCAGTTCAGCACAAATAAACAACTCCTTCTCAAGTACCATATAGGTCAAGTGATTTTTTGGAAGAGGCCGCTTGTTTACAGTTCAAAGGTTAATAACCTTTTTAAAAAATCCCAGGTTAGCATCCACATGCCCTGATCATGCCATGTCCTTCCATTTTGTAAAAGAAAGCTTCAGTCTTGAGAGAGATGATTCTAACCACCCACCACCCACCCACACACACACACACACACACACACACTCATTCTCACACACAAACACAAACACTCACACATACTGTACCATTCACGCATGCACACACTCAGACACTCTCACATGCACAGACACAAACTCTCACGCATACCGTACCATTCACACATGCACACAATCATACAGACGCAGACACACACAGGCACACACACTCACACCATACCCACAAGCACCTGTACACACGCTTGCACACACACATACACATACTTTCAGACACACATAGGGCAAAATTCTTAGCTCGGCAGGTGGGCGCACGCCTGACCAGCTCGAGTGTAAAATGACACACGTTGGTGTTTGGATTCGGTTGTCGCAGTCACGTGATATTTTGCACCCGCCGACAATTAAAAGGTCTACTAAGGCTGTTAAAGGATCAATTAAAATCCATTTCTTGCTGCCTGCCCAACCTTACAGTTGGCGGGCAGGCGAAAAGGCCAAGCAACCTTTGCACTTTTTAGGAAACCTCATCCTCAGGTGGGATGAGGTTTCCTAAAGCAAATGAAAATAAAATAAAAAAATTAAAATTTAATTAATAACATGACCCTGCTCATGTGACAGAGTCACATGAGGGGACATGTTTTATAACATTTTTAATTTCTTTATTTTTTTTTAAACTCTTCATCTCCCTGAGGCAGCTCCATGCCTCAGGGAGATTTCCAAGCGCTAACTCATGTGCAAGCATGAAGTTCGTACTCGCCCCACTCTGACTCCCTCTCCCCGCCCGCACAGGTAGCGTTAAGCACTGTCGCTCGTGTTTCAAGGCCCGTCAGCGTGAAATCTGGGTCCAGCTCCAATCACGTGCAGCGGTCAGTTTCCTGAGCCCACCCAACATGGGTATAATTCCACCCATACACATTCACACTTATATGCACACACATACACTTGTGCACACTCACACACACGCTCACACAAACACAGACACACACGTACACACTTATGCGTACACATGCACACAAATACACACACTCCGCACACTCACACAGACACATACACTCTCAGACACATACACACATTCACCCACACTTGCACATATACACACACACATACACACAAACGCTGCCACATACACACACACAGACACCCCTACACACTCTCACACACGCTCATGCAAACAGACACACAAGAACACACACACTTCACACACATATTCATTCACACAGACACACACACACACTCATACACTCTCACATGCACACACGTACTCACTCACACATATTCATACACCCAAACACAAACTCACACCATACCATGCACATACAGGGACACACACACGTACATGCTTGCACACTCAGACACATACATATAGAAACACACATTAATTGACAAACACACTCATACGCTCTCACATGCACACACACGGGCACACAATCATACATTCACACCCGCACACTCGCACGCTCTCCTGCACACACACACATGCTTGTGCAAACACAGACACACATGCGTACATAGAGACACACACACAAACATACACATGTACATGCATACAGACACATGTACACGCACACACACACAGAGTGCAAATCTGGGACGATTCTGCTGTAAGCGCGGTATTGAGCGGGGCCATATCGGCACAAACCCGTTGTATTAATTATGCATTCTCATGAAACACGGCATCAGTTACCACTTCATCATGCCAAGTGCCATATTTAAAGTGTAGCCGCGTGCACACTTCTCAGTGCTTATAGCCCAGGGCTGCTGCACAGAATCAGGCTGGCCCTGAAAGACAAAAAGTCTGCAGACCCCAGCTCAATGACATGTCCCTCAAGCACCCTTCGGATGTCATGGAGACCCGCCAGCATGTTCTCTACCTTTGCTCTGGCCACAGGATGAGCAGCAACATCACCAACCCAGCATGGGAGGCGGTGGCAGTGGTGTTCAGCACCAACGCCCTACAAAAGAGGACAGCCACCCAGTGCCGTAAGAGGATGAATGATCTCCTCTGTTCCACCAGGGTAAGTCACTCTCTTCATCACTCACAAACCCATCACACACCCACAGGGATCTCACTCACTGCCAGTGCAAGAGACATCACCATTTACTCTCTCACACACACCTTCATTGTCCTCATTCCGTCCCTGGGACCACTCACCACCCACACAGGCCAGGTATACTTATCATTTGGCCTGGCAGGCATCCTGCTTACACTCTCTCCATCTCTATCCATGCAGGACAAGCTGGCACACAACAAGAAGGAGAGGTCACTGACCAGGTGGAGGAATGCCCGAAATCAAGGTCCTCACGGATTTTGAAAACAGAGGCATCTAGCTAGCCGGAGAGGACCAGGACCGATCCTGTGCTGACAGTGAGGTTGGGGCTGCTCTACCAAATGAAGATCCAGCAGTGCAACACCCATCAGATAACCATGCTGTGAGTGATGTGTCCTCTTTCACAGGCCACTGCCATGCACTAATTATCTGCAGGCACATCTGGAAAACAGCCAAGAGAGTCCACGACCCGGGGCCTTCAACCAGGCCCTGTGGGAAGCTCAGAAGAGGAATCTACTGAAATCTTCCCTGAAGTCCCGTCACAGCGCTTGCCCACACCCTCCACCAGCGCAGAGACACACACCTTGGTGGGACCTAGCTTTAGAGTCGCCTCAGGATCACAATCTGGTGAGCACATCTCACTGACTGATTCACAGCAACAGACAACAGGGACTTCTCAGGTCACCAACACTCGGAGGGCTGCTGGAGGCCAGAACGTTACTGAGTCCATGTCAGATGACAAGCCTCTGGACTCGGAAATGTCTCAGTTGCTGGAGCTGCAAAGGCAAGCTCGGGAACATCAGGAAGGGATGTCCGCTGCACTCCTCAGATTGCAAGGCATGATGGAGGAATCCGTCCGTCTTCAGGCTGAGATGATAGCGCCAGCATTGCAACGCACTGAGGTCAACATTGGCAGGATAGCGGCCGCCATGGAGACCTTGGTCCAGGACATCGATCTTGCACTGCTGCATGGGCTCAACTCCATCACTGATGCCATTTGGCCTCCAACAGTGTCAACGTGAGAGGGGTGTGGGGCAGCTTGATCTCACTCCAACTTCCCCTTCTCCTTAAGGAGTCACCCAGGGGCCCTCGGGCACCCACAGGGAGGAGGATCAGCAGGGGCACATCCGGGGACCATCCACCAAGGTGACTCTGGGAGTGTCCAGCCCATCTGAATCCCCTCTTCCTGTGACCAGCTCCAGCTCCAGCTCCAGCTCCACAAGCTGAGGAGGGTGTCACTGCCACACAGCAGGACCCCGAACACAGAGGTCACCCATCAAGGTCATCACAGACAGTAGCAGTCAGCAGGCTGCCCCCACCCCCACTGTGTAGCAGCATGGGTTAGAAAGGTTAAGAAGATGTAGTTGCACAGCCTGGGCACAGGCGTTAATCACTTGTACATAATGTCCACTGTTGTCAATAAACTCTCAGGAACATCTCCCTGCCTGTGGCTCCTTGTTCTGATGAACAGTGTTCGTGTCACTCAGATGTGAAACCTTCCTGCACAAGATAAAGGCAGGTGTCTCAGTCCAGGGCCTCTTTCCTGTTCTCTGTGCAGCCTTCAGACCAAAGTGATGGTCCAGCCTCACACTCCCTGGACACATTCCTGATGCCTGCACCTCAATGGTGCTGGTCATTGCAGCCAGAATGTCGTGGGCAGGTGTCACAGAGTTCCCTCATTCTCTCTGTGTGTTCTCAGCACCTTTAACGTGGGGCTGGCCCCCATCTCTTCAGCATCTGTGTCCGGTGACGCTGTGCTCCTGAAAGGTCAGGTGCTGAACGTAGACAAAGGATCAGATGCTTCTAAAGTGTCATGGCTGCGTCTCTATGATGTGACCCTGATCACAGAGTGCAAGTGAGCTGCCCTCGGCCAGACAGGAGTCAGATATTCTCAGAGGCTGTGTGTAGATCTATGGAGAGTCCTCAATGCATGTTGTCATCATCCCCCTGGATTTGAGTGACTATAGGGCCTCCACTGCATCTCCATTACAGGATCATTCACACAGAGGGTATGTGAGCTGCCACCAGCCAGACTGGAGTCAAATGTTCACAGATGCAATGTGAGGATCTATGTTGTCTCCTCACTGCATGTCATCATCATCCTCCACAAATCTAGCAGCTATGAAGGCCTCCCCATTGCACCTGCCTTATCTGGTCAGTGCGAGGGCTCATCGCTGTCATTGTCACCTTCAAGGACCTCCTCACCTTCATCCCCATCAGAGTCCTATTCATCGGAGGAGGCCTCCATCTCCTCCTCAGCCAGCTCCTCTCCCCATTACAGTTCCAGGTTGTAAAGGGCGCAGCAGATGACAACGATGTGTGACACCCTCTGTGGACTGTATTGCAGGGCTCCACCAGACTGGTCCAGGCACCGGAACCTCATCTTCAGCATCCCAATGGTCTGCTCCACCAAGCTGTGAGCTGCTGCATGAGCCTCATTATAGCGTCGCTCTGCTGCAGTCTGAGGCTGCCGCACAGGTGTCATCAGCCACATCCTCTGTGGGCAGCCCTTGTCCCCGAGGAGACATCCCTACAGCTTCTGTGAACCCTGGAAGATGTCAGGGATCTGAGACCAACTGAGAATGTAGGAGTTGTGGACACTCCCTGGAAACCATGCGCAGACCTGCAGGATGTGTTTGTGGTGGTTGCACACCAGCTGAACATTCAGTGAATAGAAGACCTTGCGGTTGACATAGTTGAGCCCTTGTTGCGATGGAGACATGAGCGCCACATGAGTGCAGTCAATCGCACCCAGCACCCTGTGGGAAACACGAGATCTGGGTGAATCCAATCATTCTTACATCCTGGCTGTCCTGGTCCTGGGTGAAATGCACAAAGTTGTGTGCCCTCGCAAAGATTCCATCCGTGACCTCATGGATGCATTTGTGGGTGGAGGCTTGTGAAATCGCACAGAGGTCACCTGTGGAGCCCTGAAAGGAGCCACTGGGGTAAAAATTGAGCACTTGGTGTCACTTTCACAGCCACTGGCAGTGGATGCCCTCCATGTCCCTGTGGTGCCAATTCCTACTGCAGATGGCAGATGTGACCGACCAGTTCCCTAGACATGCGCAGTCTTCGGAGACACTGGTTCTTGGACATATGCAGGAATAAAAGGCAGCGTCTATAGACCCTGGATCTAGCTGGGCACCAACAAGCGGCGGCTCACTGTGGCTCTTCGGCAGTGTGTGCAGGATCCCCAGTGGCCCTTCTCCCTGAGGGTGCTGCTCCTCTCTCTGCCCATCCAGGCACCTCAGTCGCTCTCTTCTCTGTTGTCTCCATGCTCTCTATGCCACAAGGCATACAGCTAGTTCATCAGGCCCCATGGTCCTGATGTACTCCTCCTGTAGGATGAAAGAGAGAGAGAGATGTATTGCTTGAGTGCTCGAAGAATCTCTTTTGGTTAAGTTTGAAGGCCCCTTAACATATCTTGAAGAGTGCTGGCCGCCACTTGGATGGCCAGAGTTTAGCGCACTGCATGGCCGCCCAAAACCCCATGTTCATCCATCCAAATCCACCCAACCGATTGGCAGCAGCTTTGCCCATTGGACTGCATGCTGTGCTCTCAGCTCAGGCACAGGCATTCTCCTAACCCACACTGCAAGGCTGCACTGTTAACTTGAACCATGGGGGCATGGGGGAGATTGATCCAGGCTGACACCTCATTTTTAGGTGTGCCTGGTGCTGCTCCTGGCATGCCCTCCTGCACTCTTCATTGAACCATGTTTAATCCCCCAGCTTGATGGTAATGGTAGAGTGGGAGATATGCTGGGCCATGAGGTTACAGATTGTGTTTGAGTACAATTCTGCTGCTGTTGATGGCCCACAGCACCTCATGGATGCCCAGTCTTGAGCTGCTAGATCTGTTCGAAATTTATCCCATTTATCACGTGATAGTGCCACACAACACGATGGAGGGTATCCTCAATCTGAAGGAGGGACTCCATCTGCACAACAATTGTGCAGTGGTCACTCCTACTGATACTGTCATGGACAAATGCGTCTGCAGCAGGCAGGTTGGTGAGGATGAGGTGAGGTCAGTACATGGCAAATGCAGTGTAATGTGGATAAATGTGGAGTCATCCAATTTGGTAGGAAAAACAGAATGGCAGAGTATTATTTAAATGGTGATAGATTTGGAAATGTTGATGTATAAAGGGACCTGGGTGTCCTTGTACACCAATACCTGAAAGCAAGCAAGCAGGTGCAGCAAGCAGTTAAGAAGACAAATGGTATGTTGGCCTTCATTGAGAGAGGACTTGAGTTCAGGAGCAGGGATGTCTTACTGCAGCTGTAAGGGCCTTGGTAAGACCACACCTGGAGTATTGTGTGCAGTTTTGGTCTCCTTACCTAAGAAAGGATATACTTGCCATAGAGGAAGCGCAGCGAATGCTCACCAGACTAATCCCTAGGGTGGCAGGACTGCTGGAGACCAGAAATCTGCTGAGTCTGAGTCAGATGACAAGCCTCTGGACTCAGTCATGTCACAGTTGCTGGAGGTGCAAAGGCAAGCTCGGGAACATCAGGAAGGGATGTCCACTGCACTCCTCAGATTGCAAGGCACGATGGAGGAGTCCATCCGCCTTCAGTCTGAGGTGATAGCGCTAGCATTGCAGCACACTGGGGTCAACACTGGTAGGATGGTGGCCACCATGGAGGCCTTGGTACAGGATAGTGGTCCTCTTGCAATGAAGGCCAACATACCATTTGCCTTCCTAACTGTTTGCTGCACCTGCATGCTTGCTTTCAGTGATTGGTGTACAAAGACACCCAGGTCCCTTTGTACATCAACATTTCCCAATCTATCACCATTTCAATAATACTCTGCCATTCTGTTTTTCCAACTGAAGTAGGATGCACGGGCTGAACTCCATTGCTGACACCATAATTGGCCTCCAACAGTGCCAACACAAGAGGGGTGTGAGGCAGCTCAAACTCACTCCGGCTTCCCATACTCCTCAAGGAGTCAGCCAGGGGTCCTCGGGCACCCATAGTGGGGGAGGATCAGCAGGTGCACACCCCAGGGCCATCCACCCAGGTGACTCTGGGAGTGTCTGGCTCATCCGAATCCCCTCTTCCTGTGACCCCAGCAGCTCCAGCTCCACAGGCCAAGGAGGGTGCCACTGCCACACAGCAGGATCCCAAAAGCAGGTCTCAGCCCTCAAGGTCATCACAGAATTAATGTGCGGCGCCTCAACCTTGAAGTCCTACAGGCGACCCCGGCGAGTGCCACACAACGTTACAGTGTACTCACCTCCGAGCTCCCCTTGAAATTCAGCTCTCCAGGTTTACCCCATATAAATGCTGCTGTGAAACACGTTGGTGTGCAATCACACTGACGTGTTCGGATGATCCAGCGTGAGGGAATGATTTTGGTGAGCAGGGATTCTAATGATATGCAGATGTATTAAAATGATGTTCCCAATGTGCTGCGGTGGACCCTCCATTGACAGGCTAAGCAGATGATAGCAAACTGTTTTCATGCTGGCGTGAAACCGATTTTTGGCCTTCTCTCCACATTGTCTACTCACACCCGTATAACGCCCGACACCAACGGGGACAGAAAATTCTGTCCACAGAGCACGCACACACACACACAAACTCACACAAACACACATACAAACTCACACACACACAAACTCACACACACACACACACACATACAAACACACACACATACAAACTCACACAGACACACACACACACAAACTCACTCACACACACACATACAAACTCACACACACATGCACATATAAACTCACACACAAACTCACACACACACACACACATACAAACTCACACAGACACACACACACACAAACTCACTCACACACACACATACAAACTCACACACACATGCACATATAAACTCACACACAAACTCACACACACACACAAACACACACAAACTCCCACACAGACACACACACACACACACAAACTCCCACACAGACACACACACACAATCTCACACACACATACAAACTCCCACACACACAAACACATACAAACTCACACACACACACACAAACACACACACACACACAAAAACACACACACACACAAAAACACACACACACACAAACTCTCACACACACAAACTCTCACACACACACACATACAAACTCACACATGCATATACAAACTCACACACACACACATGCAAACTCACACACACATACAACTCACACACATACACACACGTACTAACTCACACACACATACAAACACACACGCACACACATACGAACTCACACACACACACAAACTCACACAAAAACACACACATACATACACACATACAAACTCACACACACACACATAAACTCACACACACATACAAACTCACACACACATGCACATATAAACTCACACACAAACTCACACACACACACACACACATACAAACTCACACAGACACACACACACACAAACTCACTCACACACACACATACAAACTCACACACACATGCACATATAAACTCACACACAAACTCACACACACACACACACACACACAAACTCCCACACAGACACACACACACACACAAACTCCCACACAGACACACACACACAATCTCACACACACATACAAACTCCCACACACACAAACACATACAAACTCACACACACACACAAACACACACACACACACACACAAAAACACACACACACACACAAACTCACACACACACACATACAAACTCACACATGCATATACAAACTCACACACACACACATGCAAACTCACACACACATACAACTCACACACACACACACGTACTAACTCACACACACATACAAACACACGCACACACACATACGAACTCACACACACACACATACGAACTCACACACACACACAAACTCACACAGAAACACACACATACATACACACATACAAACTCACACACACACACATAAACTCACACACACACACACACACAAACTCACACATAAACACACACAAACTCTCACGCGCGCACACATACAAACTCACACACGCACACACATACAAACTCACACACATACAAACTCACACACACACACATACAAACTCACACACACACACATACACACACACACACATGCACCCACTCTCTCTCACACACACACACACACACACCCACACACATACACACATGCGCTCAAATGCACCCACACTCACACACACACACACACACACACACACACAAACTCACATGCACACACACACTCAAATGTACCCACTCATATACATACACAAACTCACACATACACCCACTCACATGCACACACACACACACACACACACACACACATACAGGCACACATACAGAAAGAAACACACACATGCACTTTCACTCAGACGCACACATGCACAAAGACACACACATGCACACACACATTTATTCACAAACACACAATCACACAGACACATACACGCTTACACCATACTATTCACATGCACACACACACATGTGCCCACACACAAACACACATTCATTCGCTTACATACATACAGGCACACACACAGGCACACACATACACAGGCACAGACACACAGGCACACACTTGCATGCACACTCGCACATGCATGCATATACTCATAAATTCACGGTCTCAAACCATACCATTCACACACACAGACACACACTCACTCACACACAAATGCATGCACACACATCACACATTTGTTCACATACACACACTAATACATCTGCACTTACACTCACAGCATACACACACACAATACCATTCGCACACACTCACATATACACACATGCACATACACAGTTAGATGGACACACACAGACATGCACACTCATACACTCTCACACGCACAGACACACATTCATACACTATCAGACACACACAGATGTGAAAACCAAAGCCTAAGTATGCCTGACTTCAAGATGCTGCTTATTTCATGCTGTTATCTATTTCTCCCTGCCCACTGCAAGAGACTACAATTGTGTAATGTGCCTCACCAGACAATTTACTGTTTACCAGACCACCATATGCTACACTTGCTTTTTATTGAGAAAAGCAAATTAGATGAGTTAAGGGATTCCAGGGTGGTCTTGTCTGGTTTGATATGCTGCCAGTGCTGAAGGTTGCAGCTTTACTGTTGGTGCCTTGTGTATAATAACAGAAGTGGTTACTGCCAGTTTTTATTCATTTTGTTCTCCATCAAATACTTCAGTAGTGAAAAGTTTGCTTCTTTAAGGGAAACTGCCCATTCTCTATTGTCACTGCTTCACAGCAAATGAATTTTTTTGAAATATGGCCACTCTTATAATGCAGGAAACATGATAACCAATTTGTACGCAGCTAGATCCCACAAGCTGCAGTGCAATCATTTGTTTTATAGATTAATATTGGTTATGGGGTAAATATTGGCTAAGACAGTAGGGAAGATCCCTTGTTTTTTAAATAATGCAATGGGATATTTTACAACTACCAGATATAACAGTCAAGTCTCAGCTTAATGTTTCATCTGAAAGACAGCACCCCTGACAATGCAGCACTCCATCAGTGCTGCACTGGATTGTCAGCTTGGATGCTGTAGTCAATGCTCTGGTGTGGAACTTGAATCCAAAAGCTGTGATGCAGAGATGAGAATGCTACTCACTAAGTTTCAGCTAATGCATGAGGATAAATTCCTAGGAATGTATGTTGGAATCAAATTCTGGTGTCATTCATTACATTTGAAATTCTTTTTGTGAATCGTTATGTTCATCAAGGTGAGGGATGTGAATATAGGTGGAACTGGAACTATTTTCATTAGGGCTACCATGTGTCAATACTAAACTCCCGGGTCATATATTGCTTCATTAGATGCAGAGGGAAAGGAGAGGAAAAGTTTGCAGGGGTATGGGCCAAATGGTCTCCTGCAATGCTGTATGATTCTCTGACTCTATGGTGAAGCTCCTTCTAATTTTAAACCTCAGCCTCAAACGTTTAAGAGTCCGCTGATACCTGTGACACAGCTTCCTATTTCTCACACAAACTATCCATGGGCTTTGAGTTACAGGCCATTACTTTGAACAAATATTTTGTGTCTGACTTCATAGCAGAAGGCACTAGCTACATACCAGAAACAGAGGGTAACCTAGGGGCTAATAAGAGTCAGGAAATCAGGGTAATTAATATCAGCAGCGAAAAAATGCCGGAGAAACTTTAAAGCTCTAAAATCAAACAAATCCTCAGGGTTCTAAAGGAGATAGATGCAGAGGTAATGGATGCACTGGCTGTGATTTCCAAGTTTCCTAGATTCTGGAATGTTTCTGGCAAATTAGAAGTTATTAAATATAACACCACTATTCAAGAAACGATGCAGAGAGAAAACAGAGAACCGCAGGCCAGTTAGCCTGATATCAGCATCGGGAAAGTGCTGGATCTATTTTTAAGGAAGTCTTTGCAAAGTATTTAGAAAATATTAGTATGATCCAACAAAGTCAACATGGTTTTACGAAAGGGAAATCCGGTTTGACAATTTTTTTTGTATTTTGAGGATGTAACTAATAGATTAGGTAAAGGGGAACCAGTAGATGTAGCATAATTGGATTTCCAAAAGGCATTCAGTTTGGTACCACACAAAAGGCTAAAACACAAGTTAACAGTGCATGGAATTGTGGATGATATACTAGCATGGACAGAGGATTGGTTAATGAAAGGAAGCAGATGGTGGACAAGTTGGCAGGTTGTGACTAGAGGAGTGCCGTAAAGATAGTGCTGGGGCCTCAGCTATTTACAATCTATATTAATGACTTAGGGAAAGAGATACAGAATAACGTATCTAAATTTGCTGATGATACAAAGCTAGGTAGGAACACAAAGAGGTTGCAAAGAGGTATAGACAGATTAAGTGAATGGGCAACAATGTGGGAAGATGAAGTATAATGTGAGGAAGTGTGAAGTTATTCACTTGGTTGTAAGAATAGGAAAGCAGAATATTTTTTTAAAGGTGTAATACTTGTAAATGTTAATGTTCAGAGAAACTTGGCTGTACTTGTACAAGGAACGCAGAAAATTAACAAGCAGGTACAGCAACAATTAGGAAAGCAAATGGTGCTTTGGCCTTTATTTTAAGGAATTGGAATACAAAGAATAAGGAATAGTTGCTACAATTTTATGGGGCTTTGGTGAGACCACACTTGGAAGATTGTGGGAAATTTGGTCTCCAGGAAGGATAGAGTTATATTGGAGGCAATACAGCGATCATTCATTAGGATGGTCCCTGGGAAGAGATGGTTCTCCAAAGATGAGAGGCTGAGAATGAGCGATGATCTCATTGAAACATTCAATGTTCTGAAGGGGTTTGACAGGATAGACACTGAGACATTGGGCAGAATTTTCCAGCCCCCCTCCTTGCATGGCAGGTTTAATAGCGGGCGGGGGGAGCTGAAAATTGGTTTCCCGCTGGTGTAAAATGACAGCGGGAACTTGCACTCCTGTTAAAGGGGTGCAGATGAATGTCTGACTGGAATTGTCCTCCACTGTCCAATTGTCTGCACAGCCAGCGGGATATCACACCTGTCCAGAACATGTCTGGACCAATGTGGCGTGGAGATGTCAGGACTTAGCTGAAGGAGGCCTGGGGCTGCCTGTGGAGATTGGGATGGAGGTCTCTGGCTGTGAGAACCTTGATTTCAGACATTCCTCCACCAGTCTGTGTCCTCTCCCTGTTGTTGTGTGCCAGCTTGTCCTGCATGAATGGAGGTGGAGAAACTGTAAGCAGGGCCCCTGCCAGGCCAGATGATAACTATGCCTCGTGGTGAGTGGTCCCATGGACGGGATGAGGACAATGAAGGTGAGTGTGTAAGAGTGAATGGTGATGTCTCTTGAACTGGCAGTGAATCAGATCCCTGTGGATGTGTGATGGGTATGTGAGTGTGAGAGTTGTGAGTGAGGAGAGGGATGAATTACCCTGGCAGAAAGGAGGAGATCATTCATCCTCTTGCAGCACTGGATGGCTGTCCTCTTTTGAAGGATGTTAGCGCTGACCACTGCTACCATCACCTCCCAAGCCTGGTTGGTCACGCTGCTGCCCATCCTGCGGCCAGAGTGGGGCTAGAGCACATCCCAGCGGGACTCCACGGCTTCCAAAAGGCGTTCCAATAACATGTTGCTAAACCTGCGGGCTGCAGTCTTTTCACCTTTTGTGGATATCTTCTGTGCAGCTGTCGTGGTTTGGAGGCACTAGTGGTGCACTTTAAATATGGCATCCAGCGTGATGAAGCAGAGGCGAAGTGATGGCAGACAGGCGAATGAGAGCCCACCCACCATGGAAACGGTATGTTTCCCCGGAATGCATGAATAATGTGGCGGGTTTGGAACAACAGAGTGAAAACCCACCATCGCGGCCAGAACATCGTTTTACCTGCCCGTTCTGGCACAGTGCAAATCTGGGATGATTCCACCCTTAATCTGTAATCACCTGAAGTTGTTTCTACGCATATCTTGTTGGATGTTCAAACGTTCTCTGTAAATACAAACTGTAAAAAAACTAAATGGGGGGGAAATGTAGTAACTGAAGGTATAGCCTCTCCTGCTATCTATCAGAGGTCATGTGATGATCTTGAAGGCTCTGACCGGGGCGGGGGGCAGGGCTTCCTGACGAGAGTCCTGATCCAGCATGTAGCCTCTGAAAAGCTCTCTGTAATAAAGTCTATCTGTTTCTTGTTGAAACCTGTCCAGTCTGTCAAGTCAATACAGGTAGAGATAAGAAACAGTAAAGGTAGGAAAGCCACTTGCAGGTGTAGGCCCCTAACAGTAACCACACTGTAAAATTGGGTATACAGGAAGAAATGATGGGGGATTGTGAGAAAGATACAGTGATAGTCATGAGTGATTTTAATCTACATATAGATCTGGTGAACCTGATTACTAAAGGTAGCCTAGAAAATCAGTTCATTGAGTGCTTTTGGGACAATTTCTTAGAGCAGCACATGCTAGAGCCAAACAGAGGGCAGGCTATTCTAGATCTGCCAATGTGCACTGAGACAGGGTTTATTAATGACCTCATTGTAAAGGCGCTCCTAGGTAGCATTGTTCATAACATGATTGAATTTTGCATTCAGTTTGAAAGATAGAAGAGTGGGTCTAAGCCTGGTGTTTTGAACATAATTAAGGGCAATTATGAGGGTATGAAGGCAGAGGTGACTAAACTGAACTGGCCTTCCGGGGCTGGGGTGTTTTATCGACCCTCTTAACCACATTTTGATTTGATGTTTGTAAATTTTCTTTAAACTTTGTCTTTGGTTTTACAGCTAACATAACTTAGGGGCTGTGTTTACTTTATCCCTCATTTTATTAATTTAGTTTATTAAGTTGGCTTTAAAAGAATTAAACTGAACCGGGAAATTAGGTTAAGGGGTTGGTCAGTTGAGATGCAGTGGCAGACATTTAAGGAGATATTTCAAAATAATCAGCAAAGGTACATTCCAGTGAGAAAGAAAGAATCTGACAGGATGCACCACCTGTGGCTAACAAAGGAAGTTAAAGTTAGTATCAAATTGAAAAAAAAAGTGCATAGTTCCACAAAGATTTGTGGCAGGTTGGAAATTGGACAGAATTTAAAAATCAGCAAAGAATGGGTAAAAAAAGTATGGAGGGAGAAATTAGTGTATGAGAAAAAAGCAGGCTAGAAATATAAAAACAGATAGTAAGATTTTTACGGGTATTTACAAAGGAAAAGAATAGGAAAAGTGAGCTTTGGTCCGCTAGAGAGAGCCTGGGGAATTAATAATGGAAAATAAGGAAATGGCGGATAAATTAAACACATATTTTGCATTTGTCTTCACTGTAGATGACACCAATAACATCCCAGAAATAAGTGTGAAGGAGGAGGTGAAAGGGAGGGAGGAACTTAAAAGAATTACAATCACCAGGGAGAGAATACTAGGAAAATTATGATGGACTTCGTTCTCAGATATTAGAAGTGGGTGCTGAGATAGTAAATGCTTTGGTTTCAATATTCCAAAATTCCCTAGTTTCAGGAAAGAACAAAGAACAAAGCAAAGTACAGCACAGGAACAGGCCCTTTGGCCCTCCAAGTCTGCACTGATCATATTGCCTGTCAAACTAAAACATTTTGCACTTCCGGGGTCCATATCCCTCTATTCCCATCCTATTCATGTACTTGTCAAGCTGCCTCTTAAACACTACTATCGTACCTGCTTCCACCACCTCCTCTGGCAGTGAATTCCAGACACTCACTACCCTCTGCGTAAAAACTTGCCCCGCACATCTCCTCTAAAGTTTTCTCCTCTCACCTTAAACCTATGTCCCCCAGTAATTGACTCTTCCACCCTGGGAAAAAGCTTCTGACTATTTACTCTGTCCATGCCACTCATAATTTTGTAAACTTCTATCAAGTCGCCCCTCAATCTCCGTCGCTTTAGTGAGAGCAATCCGAGTTTCTCCAACCTCTCTTCATAGCTAATAACCTCCAGATCAGGGAGCATCCTTGTAAACCTCCTCTGCACCCTCTGCAACACCTCCATATCCTATTGGTGCACACAATATTCCAAGTGCAGCCTAACCAAGGTTTTACACAGCTGCAGCATCACTTCCCAGCTTTTATACTCCATACCCCTGCCGATGAAGGCAAGCATGCCATATGTCTTCCTGACTACTTTATCCACCTGCGTTGCCACTTTCAGTGACCTGTGGACCTGTACACTCAGATCTCTCTGCCCGTCAATGCACTTAAGGGTTGTGCCATTTGCTGTATAATTCCTACCTGTATTAGACCTTTCAAAATGCATTACCTCGCATTTGTCCAGATTAAACACCATCTGCCATTTCTCCGCCCAAGTCTCCAACCGATCTATATCCCGTTGTATCCTTTGACAATCCTCTTCACTATCTGCAACTCCTCCAAACTTAGTGTCATCTGCAAACTTACTAATTAGCCCAGTTACATTTTCCTCAAATAATTTACAAAGGTCCCAGCACTGATCCCTGCGGAACACCACTAGTCACAGCTCTCCATTCAGAAAAGCACCCTTCCACTGCTACCCTCTGTCTTCTATGACCAAGCCAATTCTGTATCCATCTTGCCAGCTCAGCTCTGATCCTGTGCGACTTTACCTTCTGTACCAGTCTGACATGAGGGACCGTGTCAAAGGCCTTACTGAAATCCATGTAGATAACATCCACTGCCCTTCCATCGTCGATCGTCTTTGTCACTTCCTCGAAAAACTCGATCAAGTTAGTGAGACACAACCTCCCCTTCACAAAACCATGCTGCCTCTCACTAATACACCCATTTGCTTCCAAATTGCAGTAAATCCTGTCATGAAAGGCCCCATCAGATTGGGAAATAGTGAATGTAATTCCTCTATCCAAGATGGGAGGGAGACTGAAAGCAGGAAACTGCAGGCCAGTTAGCTTAACATTTGTCACAGGGAAAACACTGGAATCTATTATAAAGGAGGTTATAGCAGGGCACTTAGAAAATCTCAATGAAATTGGGCAGAGTCAAAATGGTTTTGTGAAAGGGCAATTGTGTTTGACTAATTTATTGGAGTTCTTTGAGGAAGTAACAAGCAACATGGATAAAGGGGAACCTGTGGATGCTCTGTCCTCAGGTTTCCAGAAGGCATTTGACAAGGTGCCACATCAAAGGTTACTATGCAAAATAACAGCTCATGGTGTAGGGGGTAACATATTAGCATAGATAGGATATTGGTTAGCTAACAGGAAACAGAAAGTGGAGATAAATGGGTCATTTTTGGCAAGTTCTAATGAGTGGAGTACCACACAGATCAGTGCTGAGCCATCAACTAATTACAATTCATATAAATGACTTGGATGAAGGGACTGAATGTATGGTTGTTAAATTTGCTGATGACACAAAGATAGGTCGGAAAGTGAGTTGTGAAAAGGACATAAGGAATTTGCAAAGGGATAAAAAAAAGGTGAAGTGAATGGGCAAAAACATTGACAAATGATGCATAATGTGGAAATGTGAACATATCTATTTTGGCAGGAAGAATGGAAAAGCAGCATATTATTTAAAGGGAGAGAGATTGCAGAATTCTGGGGTACAGAGGGATCTGGGTGTCCTGGTACATGAATCACAAAAAGTTAGTATGCAAATACAGCAAGTGCTTAGGAAGACAAATGGAATGTTGGCATTTATTGCAATCCTTGCCATGCTGGAGTATAAAAGTAGGAATGTTTTTGTTACAGTTGTTAGGGTGTTGGTGAGACTACATTGAGTACTGTGTAACAGTTTTGGTCTCCTTATTTAAGAAAGGATATAATTGCATTAGAAGCAGCTCAGAGAAAGTTCTCTTGACTGATACTTAGGATGAAGGGGTTATCCTATGAGGAAAGGTTGGTCAGGCTGGGCCTGTATCCATTGGAGTTTAGAGAATGAGAGGTGATCTTATTGAAACATATAAGATCCTGAGGGGACTTGACAGAGCGGATGTTGAAAGGATGTTTCCCCTTGTGGGAGATACTAGAACTCGGGGACACAGTTCAAAAATAAGGGGTCTTTCATTTAAGATGGGGATGAGGAGATTTTTTTTCTCTCTGAGGTTGTAAATCTTTGGACCTCTTCACCAGAGAGCCGTGGAGGCAGGGTCAATGAATAATTTTAAGGTAGACTAAGAAGGGAGTCAAAGGTTATCTGGGGCAGGCAGAATGTGGATTTGAGAACACAATCGGATCAGCTATGATCCTATAGAATGGCGGAGCAGATTTGATGAGCCGAATGGCCTAATCCTGCTCTGAATTTGTATGTTTGTATGTTTGCAAGTTCATATAGAAAACATCCAGTATTGTAATGTTAACTATTGTTTCTTAACTCTAACCAAATATTCGGTCATTGACCTCTCTAGAACTTCCTCTCACTCCATATTGTCCTTAATAAATACTGCCATCTCTCCTTTTTTTCCTTCTCTATCTGCCCTGTTTTAAGCCAGGTCTCCATTATCACTACAACATCAGATTTCAATATGTGCTACCTTGGGAAGTATATTCATTTCTTAAATTCATTCTCATTTCAAATTTTTTAAGCTGAATTCAAATTCTCAAACTCCATGGTGAAATTTCAATTTATCTCCCGAGGATTAATAGTCCAGCAAATTAGATTACAAGGCAAGCAATGTACTTCATCCAGAATTATCCCGCTATTTTCTATCTAGACAGCATTATTTTGGCTTTTATTTTCAGACAGGTAGACCATATTATCCATGTGCCAACACAGCATTATTGGAGCAGCCCCTATCTTAGGAAGTGTTTGGCGCTTGATGGAAAGCCAATTCTGAACTCAAAGGCTGGAGAATGAGCCTATCCCTTTTGTTGCTGGTTGCATTGTGGTCTAGCCAGAGACCTCAGTGCACATTACCAAACGTTCTTCTCAACAGAGTTGACATTGGAAAGTGGGGGTGTGGCTACTGACTGAAATTCTGAAAGAAGAAGAAACAGAATTGCAGAAACATTTAATTGCTTCAGCATTCCTATATTTCCCACATTCAGTGACTAGAGGCGGAATCGTCCGTGCCCACTGGTGTCAGATGTATTCAGTGGCATAAGCAGACAACATAGTGAGAAGGCAAACAATCAGTTTCACAACGCCATGAAACTAATTTGCGATTGTCCACACCACCCGCTGATGGCGGGCCGCGTTTCCCACCATTGGGCGTCGGGAACCTCATTGTAGTACATCTGCATATCATTATAAGCCCAACCCTCTGGAATCGACCCTCCCACTGGATCGTCTGCCCATGTCAGCATGATTCCATGCCACGTGTTTCACAACAGCATTTAAAATGTGTGCACTTGGCTGGCTGCACTTCGAGGGGAACTTGGAGGTGAGTGCACAGTAACGTTGTGGAGTGCTCATCCGGGTCGTCTATGGGGCTTCAAGGTTGAGGTGTGTTTAGGGGTGGGGGGCGCCGGCAAGGGCTGCCCTGGGGTTGAGGATAGCACACAAGAATGTGTAGGGTTGGGTGGGGGGGTGGTCGGTGGGCGAGGGAAGTGGCCATGCATTAGTGACACTTTGTATAAGGTGACAATTCCTCTGCAGCTGAGACAGTTCAGACGCAGCCACATGGATATTATTGGAGTCAGGCCTCTAGCTTATCTGCCCACTCAAGCAATGCAGAGGCATCAAAGTGCCACCAAATGCTCCAGAGCTTTTAATCCTTTGCGCAGAGTAATGAGCGTTTTATTGGACTGCAGAACAGTTGGACGACTGCACACGTTGTCCAATCTCCTTGCTAAAGCTGGCCATGGAGCAGTCACTGGTGGAGGTGCTCACAGCCCCTTGCAATGTCATCAGCCTGGTTTGGACCAGTCTGCCCCATGGTCAAGCTAACAGTGCAGCCTGTGCCTGAGCTGAGAGCAGAGCATGCAGTCCAATGGGCAAAGCTGCTCCAATCGGTCAGGTGGAGTGGGGCGGAGGTGGATGGGGGTTTGGGCAGCCATGCAGCGCATGAAACTCTAGCCATCCAAGTGGTGGACAGCACTTTCCAGGAAGCGTTAAGGGGCCTTCAGACTTAACCAAGAGAAGTTCCTAGTGCACCCATGCTAACCCACACGTCTCTCTTTCTCATCCTGCAGGAGGAGTATATCAGGAGCTTGGAGCCTGGTGAACTAGCTGTATGCCTCATGGTGTGTAGAAAGCGAAGACGACTGGGAAGAGAGCGACTGAGGTTCCTGGTTGTGCAGAGAGGAGCAGCACGCCATTGAAGAGTGACAGCGAGCTGTCGCTGATCACCTACTAGCTAGATCCAGGGTCTATAGACGCTGCCTTTCATTCCTGCAGATGACTGAGAACCAGTGTTGCTGAAGGCTGCACATATCTAGGGAACTGGTTGATCACATCTGCCACCTGCTACAGGATTTGGCACCACAGGGACATGGAGGGCATCCACTGCCAGTGACCGTGATAGTGGCTTCAGCACTCAAGTTCCACATCAGTGGTTCTATAGGTGATCTTTGTGGGATATCACAAGATTCCACCAACAAATGCATCCATGAGGTCACAGATACCACCTTTGCGAGGTCACACAACTTTGTGCATTTTGCCCGGAACCAGGATAACCTGGATGCAAGAGCGATTGGATTTGCCCAGATCTTGGGTTTCCCACAAGTGCAGGGTGCGATTTGCTGCACACACATGACACTCAGATCTCCATTGCAACATGCACTCAGCTATGTCAACCGCAAAAGGCTCCATTCGCTGAATGTGCAGCTGGTGTGCAACTGCCACAAACACTTCCTCAGGTCTGCACACGTTTTCCAAGGACTATCCATGACTCCTACATTCTCAGTGGGCCACAGATCCCTGACGTCTTCCAGGGTCCATAGAAGCTGCAGGGATGGATCCTCAGGGACAAGGGGTACCCACAGAGGCCGTGGCTGATGACACCTGTGCGGTGGCCTCAGACTGCAGCAGAGCGACGCTATAATGAGGCTCATGCTGCAGCTCACAACTTGGTGGAGCAGATCATCAGGAGGCTGAAGATGAGGTTCCGGTGCCTGGACCGGTCTGGTGGAGCCCGGTAATACAGTCCACAGAGGATGTCACACATCGTTGTTGTCCGTTGCACCCTTTACAACCTGGCACTGCAACGGGGAGAGAAGCTGGCTGAGGAGGAGATGGAGGGCTGGAGGTTTCCTCCAATGAGGAGGATGTCGATGGGGGCGAGGGTGAGGAGCTACTTGGAGGCGGTGATGAAGGGGATGAGAGCCTCACACTGGCCAGAGGAGTCAGGTGCACTTGGGAGGCCCTCATAGCTGCTAGAATTGTGGAGGATGATGATGACATGCAGTGAGGAGACACAATATATCCTCAGATTACACCTATGTACGTTTGACTCCAGCCTGGCTAATGTCAGCGCACATATTCTCTGTGAGAATGCTCCTGTCATGCAGACGGAGTGGAGGCCCCAATTGTCACGCGATTCCAGGAGGATGATGATGACATATAGTGAAGACTCTCCATAGGTCTACACATAGCCTCTGAGAATGTCTGACCTCTGTCTGGCTGAGGGCAGTTCGCTTGCGCTCTGTGATCAGGGTCATATCATAGAGACACAGCTGTGAAACTTTAAAAGCAACTGATCCTTTGACCGTCTTCAGCACCTGACCCCTTCAGGAGCACAGTGTCACTGATCACAGATGCTGAAGAGATGGGGACCAGCCCCACCTTAAAGGTGCTGAGAGCACACAGAGAGAATGAGTGAACTCTGTGACACCTGACCACTACATTCTGGCAGCAATGACCAGCACCATCGAGATGCAGGCATCAGGAATGTTTCCAGGGAGTTTGAGGCTGGACCATCACTTTGGTCTGAAGGCTGCACAAAGCACAGGGAAGAGACCCTGGGCTGAGACACCTGCCTTTATCCTGTGCAGAAAAGTTTCACATCTGAGTGACAAGAACACTGCTCATCAGAACAAGGAGCCGTAGGCAGTGAGACTTTCTTGGGCATTAATCGACAATAGAGAACAGTATGTGGAAGTTTTTAACATTGATGCCCAGGCTGTGCAAGTACATCTTCTCAACCTTCATAACCCTGCTGCTAAACCTTGGTGCTCCCCGGCCATCCACAGTGGTGGTGGAGGCAGCCTGCTGACTGCTACTGTCTGTGCTGATCTTGGCGGGCGTCCTCTGGAGACCTGAGACCAGGAGGGCCCCGGTTTGCTTTCGGGGTCCTGCTATGTGGCCGTGACACCCTCCTCGGCCTGTAGAGCTGGAACTGCTGAGGTCACAGGAAGAGGGGATTTGGATGGGCTGGACACTCCTAGAGTCACCTGGGTGGATGGCCCCAGGGTGTGCACCTGCTGATCCTCCTCCCTATGGGTGCCCGAGGGGCTCTGACTGACTCCTTGAGGAGCAGGGGAAGCTGGATCGAGCTTGAACTGCCCCACACCCCTCTCACGTTGACACTATTGGAGGCCAACAATGGCATCAGTGATGAAGTTGAGCCCGTGCAGCAGTGTGGGTTGAAGGTCTGGACCAAGATATCCATGGCGATCTCCATGGCGGCCGCCATCCAACCTCACCATCAGCACAGGACCGGTCTAGAGCATTGCCAGCCAGCTGGATGGCTCTGTTTTTAAAGTCTTTGAGGACCTTGATTTCAGGCATTCCTTCACCAGTCTGCAACCTCTCCCTCTTGTTGTGCCAGCTTGTCCTGCATGAATAGAGATGGAGAGAGTGTAAGCAGGATGCCTGCCAAGCCAGATGATAAGTATGCCTGGCCTGTGTGGGTGATGAGTGGTCCCCTGGATGGGATGAGGACAATGAGGGTGTGCATGTGAGAGTGAATGGTGATGTCCCTTGAACAGGCAGTGAGTGAGGGCCCTGTGGATGTGTAATGGGTTTGTGAGTGTGTGAGTTGAGAGTGATGAGAAGAGTGACTTATCCTGGCGGAATGGAGGAGACCATTCATCCCCTTGCGACACTGGCTGGCTGTTCTATTGTGAAGGGGCGTTGGCACTGACCACCTCTGTCACTGTCTCCCAAGCCAAACTTGTGAGGTTGTTGCCCATCCAGTGGCGAGAGCGGGAGTAGAGGACATCACATTGGGCCTCCACTGCGTCCAAAAGGCGCTCGAGAGACGCATCATTGAAACTGGGGGCTGCAGTCTTTTAGCCTTTCAGGGCCATGTCTTCTTTGTAGCAGTCGTGGGCTGGAAGCACTGAGAGGTGTGCACGTGGCTGCACGTTAAATATGGTGCCCAGTGTGAGGAAGCAGCGTCTTTCCTGGGAATGCATAATTAATGGGTTTGGAATGATACAACGTGAAAAGCCACCATTGCGGCCAGCAGATAAAACGTCGTTTTACCCGCAGCTACCGCACTTAGTGCAAATCTGGGATGATTCTGCCCGAGCAGTTAGATTTTATTGCTAGCTTTGTGGTACTGGTCTCAAGCCAATATCAGGTCCTGAGCCCACACTTGCTGGCAGTGAGATAGGGTCCATGATTTTACTGCAGGCGGCCTTCAAATTTGCTTCCTGCAGGCTCACTGACCATTAAGGGTGGTGGGCAGGCTCCTGATACTGCTTTCCCTTCTAACAAATATTGCTTTAATGTCAGGCAACAGCCTGACATAGTCATTCTCATGGAATCATACCTTACAGATAATGTCCCAGACACCACCATCACCATCCCTGGGTATGTTCTGTCCCACTGGCAGAGGTGGTGGCACAGTGGTATACACTCAGGAGGGAGTTGCCCTGAGAGTCCTCAACGTCGACTTCAGACCCCATGAAGTCTCATGGTATCAGGTCAAACATGGACAAGGAAACCTCCTGCTGATTACCACATACCGCCCTCTGTAAGCTGATGAATCAGTGCTCCTCCATGTTGAATACCGCTTGGAGGAAGCACTGAGGGTGGCAAGGGCACAGAATGCACGCTGGGTATGGGGACTTCAATGTCCATCACCAAGACTGGCTGGGTAGCACCACTACTGACCGAGCTGGCCAAGTCCTAAAGGACATAGCTGCTAGACTGGGCCTGTGGCAGGTGGTGAGAGAACCAACAAGAGGGAAAAACATACTTGATCTCATCCTCACTAACCTGCCTGCCGCAGATGCATCTGTCCATGACAGTTTCAGTAGGAGGGACCACCACACAGTCATTGTGGAGATGAAGACCTGCCTTCACATTGAGGTTACCCTCCATTGTGTTGTATGTCACTACCACCATGCTAAATGGATAGATTTCAAACAGATCTAGCAATTCAAGATTAGAAATCCATGAGGTGCTGCGGGCCATCAGCAGCAGCAGAATGCTACTCAAACACAACCTATAACCTCATTGCCCAGCATATCCCCCACTCTACCATTACATCAGGGGATCAACCCTGGTTCAACAAAGAGTGCAGGAGGGCATGTTAGGAGCAGCAGCCGGCACACCTAAAAATGAGGTGTCAACCTGGTGCAGCTATAACACAGGACTACTAGCATGCCAAACAACATAAGCAGTAAGCAATAGACAGAGCTAAGCAAGCCCACAACCAATGGATCAGATCTAAGCTTTGCAGTCCTGCTACATCCAGTCGTGAATGGTGGTGGACAATTAAACAACTCACTGGAGAAGGAGGTCCCACAAATATTCCCATCCTCAATGATGGAGCAGCCCAGCAGATCAGTGCAAAAGATAAGGCAGAAGCATTTGCAATCTTCAGCCAAAAGTGCCGAGTGGATGATCCATCTCAGTCTCCTCCAGAGGTCCCCAGCATCACAGATGCCAGTCTTCAGCCAATTCAATTCACTCCATGTGATATCAAAAAATGGCTGAAAGCATCGGATACTGCAAAGGCTATGGGCCCTGACAATATTCCGGCAATAGTACTGAAGACTTGTGCTCCAAAACTTGCCGTGCCCTAACGCAAAATGTTCCAGTACATAAACAATGCTGGCTCTACCTAGCTATGTGGAAAACCACTCAGAAATGTCCAGTACACAAAAAGCAGGACAAATCCAACCTGGCTAATTGCTGCCCCATCTCCATCATCAGTAAAATAATGAAGGGGTCATCAACAGTGCTATCAAGTGCACTTGCTTAGCAATAACCTGCTCACTGACATTCAGTTTGGCTTCCGCCAGGGCCACTCTGCTCCTGACCTCATTACAGCCTTGGCTCAAAAATGGACAAAAGAACTGAACTCCTGAGGTGAGGTGAGAGTGACTGTCTTTGACATCAAGGCAGCATTTGGCCGAGCGTGGCATCAAGGAGCCCTAGCAAAACTGGAGTCAATGGGAATCAGGGGGGAAACTCTCCACTGGTTGGAGTCATACCTAGCACAAAGGAAGATGGTTGTGGTTGTTGGAGGTCAGTCAGCTCAGCTCCAGGACATCACCGCACCAGTTCCTCATGGTAGTGTCCTTGGCCAAAAACCTTCAGCTGCTTCATCAATGCCCTTCCTTCCATCAGAAGGTCAGAAGTGGGGATATTCGCTGATGATTGCACAATATTCAGCACCATTCGCGACTCCTCAGATACTGAAGCAGTCCACGTCCAAATGCAACAAGACCTGCGCCATATCCAGGCTTGGGTTGACAAGTGGCAAGTAACATTTGCACCACACAAGTGTCAGGCAATGACCATCCCTAACAAGAAAGAGTCCAACCATTTCCACTTGATGTTCAATGGCATTACCAACACTGAATTTCCCACTATCAACATCCTGGGGTTACCATTGACAAGAAATGGAACTGCACCAGCCGTATAAATACTATGGCGACAAGGGCAGGTCAGAGGCTTGGAATCTTGTGACAATTAACTCTCCTTCTGGCTCCCCAAAGTCTGCCCACCACCTACAAGGCACAAGTCAGGAGTGTGATGGAATACTCTCCACTTGCCTGGACGAGTGCAGCTCCCACAACACTCAAGAAGCTTGACACCATCCAGGACAAAGCAGCTCACTTGATTGGCATCGTACCCACAAATATTCACTCCCTCCGCAAAAATGAACATTAGTAACAGTGTGTGCCATCTACAAGTTGCACTGCAGGAACTCATCAAGGTTCCATCGGCAGCATCTTCCAAACCCATGACCACCACCATCTAGAAGGACAAAGGCAGCAGATAGATAGGAACACCATCACCTGGAAGTTCCCCTCCAAGTCACTCACCATCCTGACTTGGAAATATATCATCGTTCCTTCACTGTTGCTGGGTCAAACTCCTGGAACTCCCTCCCTAACAGCACTGTGGGTGTACCTACACCACATGGACTGCAGCGGTTCAAGAAGGCAGCTCTCCACCACCTTCTCAAGGGGCAACTAGGGATGGATAGTAAATGCTGGCCCAGCCAGCAAAGCCCACACCCAGTGAAATGAATTTTAAAAATTGCCCTTTAAGGACTTTAAGGACAGGCCTACATGTGATTCTGGACCCAGAACAGTTCTGTTGGCCCTTGTTGGCTCATTACTGCTTTCTGAATTGGATTTGCAAACCAGTCAGTCATATCAAACCACTGCTGGAAGGTCAAATAACAATAAGACTGTGCAGATCACTATGCATCAGCTCAGGCACCAGATAGAACAAAGGCACCCCTAGCTCAGTTGACCCGGAAAAGTCCCCCTTGCTGACAGCTGGGGCCTTACCAGCATTGTGAGAGCTACCCCACAAAGTCGTGCTCGTAGAATCAAACCATACAGTGTTACGGTGCCAGTAGGGAAACCATAAAGCAAGATAAACAATTCTACCAAGCCACCCCCATATGAAGAAATTACCAACATAATTTCACTTTTTGTAATGTTTACTTTAACATGAATCAGGGCTGATGCAAATTAAACATGAATTAACAGGCAAACGATACTTCAAATAAAAAGGGAAATTTTACTTTAAATAGTCAACACAACAAAGATACACAATCTTTGTCTTATGCAATCACACGCACCCACCTCATCCCCACAGACATGTGTTACCACATGCAGTTCCGAAGTTTTGTAACTCAGCCTCTGCTGCATAGGATCTCTCTCTCCTACCCAATTGATTTGGCTCTCACATTGCATTCACATGCAGCCGTATTCCATTTAAGACCAAGGAAGATGGTTGTCACCTGAATGGCACATACCTGCAAAACCCCCTTAATGAGGTTCATGACAGTCTTGATGACACAGATTCCCCAGAGAATCTGATTCATTTCATAAACCATGTTAAACTATCTGTTTGGCTCTGGCAAAACTGAAGCATCATCATAGAATTGTCCAATTCACAATGTCTATTTCACCCTGTCTTAGCTTTTTGTCTCTTTTAACTGTATTACACACACAGCTTCTTGTAAATGCGCCTCCTCTGTTCTGCTCCTGCTACAGCTTCTTTGCCTCAAGCCCATACTCTCCATCAGTATCTTAAATTCATTTCTATGGTACGATTTCCAGGTCAAAGGTTGCCAGATCACATGGGTCACTGTTCCTTATTATTGAGAAAATTACTCAATTGATTATTTTACAATTGATGCAAATTATTAAAAGCACTTTTAAAAAAAATCTTAAAAACACTGATTGATTCTACAGATATTTTAAAGAAATTACAAATGTTCCTTATTGTGTTGCTTCCGCGTCTAAAGCCATCACCCCTCCATCACCATCCCATAGTACGTCCTGACTCAAAATGGGTAGCAGCACTATGATATATATTCAGGAGGCAGTGATCCTGGGATGCGACAACATCGACTCTGGAGCCCATAAATTCTCACAACATCAGCCCAAACATGGGCGAGGAAACCTCCTGCTGTTTACAACTACCAAGTTCCCTCAGCTGATGAATCAATATCCTCCATATTGAAAATCAGTTGAAAGAAGAACTGAGGGTAGTAAGGGCACAGAATATTCTCTGGGTGAGGGACTTGAATGCCATCACTAAGACTAGCTCAGTAACACAACGCCTGACCAAGCTGGCCAAGTCCTGAAGGACATACCTGCCAGACTGCACCTATAGCAGGTGATGAGGGAACCAACATGGGGGAAATTCCTACTTGATCTCTGTTACAAAACCCATGGGGAAAACATAAACGAGAAAAACTAAATTTACTAAATCACCCCCAAATGAGATTCCGCTTTTTTGTCGCTTTTACTTTAACACAGCTTGGAATCGATGTAAATTAAACACGAATTAACATCCAACTGATACTTCAAATAAAAAGGTAAATTCCACTTTAAATAGTTGATGCAACAAAGACACATCTTAAATAACCATTTTCCATTGCTTACCACACAATTGTGGTGCAATGTAGCTACACAGCTCCACAATATGCTGTTCCTTATTCACCCAGGGTAGGTCAGGGGACAATAGCTTTCACCTTTGAATTGCAGGACTCCAATTATAATCAGCAAGGCACACTTCTATGAACCCACTCTCCTTTGGGTCACAACCATTCAAATGGTGTAGCTTTCTAGAGTTCCTTTCCAACTGAACAACTAATAACACTATGGTTCACAGTTTTGACACTTTTGGAAAAACTCTTTAGCATCTCTGAGCTATTCATACAGCTTTCCATGTGTTAGACCTTTTTAGCCAGCTCATAAAGTACCTCCAAGAGCTCCTGTCTGTTTTCCTGTCAACAGAAAAAACTGCACTCTTCCTGAGAGTGTTTTGTTTTATCTCTTCTGTCTCTGCCTGCTTTCTCTTTGTGTCTGCATCTGTGCACTGCTAGTCTCACACTCCAGCTCCTTTGCTTGCAGCTCTCCTTCACATCAGCAGCTCTCTTTTGTGTCTATCTTTTATCTATCTAATTTGTATCTGTTATGGCTTCTTTCTTACCTTCCTTCTTGTTGGTACTGCTTCCAGGTCAATGGTGCCATGTCACATGGACCAGTTTTTCTAATTATCAAAGAAAATTAGATAATATTCTTTTACAAGTGATGCAAATTCTTAAAAGCCCTTCTTAAATATTCCTAAAAAAAATGAAGACTGATCTTTTAAAGAAATTGCACATTTCCCTTACTGTTATGCTTGTCCTCACCAGTCTGCCAGTGGTAGATGTGCCTGTCCATGACAGGATTAGCAGGAGTGACCACCGCACAGACTTTGTGGAGATCACATTACGTGGCCCTAGCACTGTGCCAAATGGATTCAGAACAGATTTAGCAACTCAATACTGGGCGTCCATGAGGAGCTGTGGGCCATTAGCAGCAGCAGAATTGTATTCAACCAAAATCTGTAACCTCATTGTTCAGCATGTCCCTCAGTCTACCATTACCATCAAACTGGAGTATCAACCCTGGTTGAATGAAGAGTGCAAGAGAACATATCAGGAGCAGCACCAAGCATACCTAAAAAGTGAGGTGCCAAGCTTATGAAGCTACAACAGGACTACATGTATGCTAAACAACAGAAGCTGCATGTTATAGACAGAGCTAAGTGATCCCACAACCAACAGATTACATTAAAGCCCTGCAATCCTGTCACATCCAGTCATGAATGGTGGTCGGCAACTAAAGGACTCACTGGAGGGGGAGGCTCCAAGAACATCTTCATTCTTAGTGATGGTGGTGCCCACGATGTGGCAAAGCTGAAGGATTTGCAACCATCTTTAACTGGAAGTGCCAAATAGGTAATCTACCTTGGCCTCCTCCTGAGTCCCCAGCACCTCAGTTGCCAGACATCAGTCAATTAGAATAATTCCATGTAATATCATGAATATAGGATCATAGGAAAAAGGGGCAGGCATGGGCCACTGAATACAGCAAAAGTTATGGGCCCCGACAACATCCCGGCAACTCTATTGAAGATTTGAGCTCCAGAACTAGCCACACCACCAGTCAAGCTGTTTCAGTATAGCTGTAACACTGGCATCCACCCAACAATGTGGAAAATTGCTTACCTCCAAAATACAGGATGGATCCAACCTGGCCCATTACTGCCCCATCAATCTACTCTCAAGCATCAGCAAAGTGATGGAATATGTCATTGACAGTGCTAACAAGTGGCACTTACTCAGCAATAACCTGCTCACTGAAGCTCAGTTTTGGTTCCACAAGGACCACTTGACTCAGGATCTCATTACAGCCTTTATCCAAACATGGACAAAAGAGCTGAGCTCAAGAGGAGGTGAGACATTAATACAACATTTGACCAAATATGGTACCTAGGGGATCTAGTCAAAATGAAGTCAGTAGGAATCAGGGGTTGGAGTCATACCTAGCACAAAGGAAGATGGTTGTGTTGTTGGAGGTCAATCATCTCAGCCCTAGGACATTGCAGCAGGTATTCCTCAGGGTAATGTCCTAGGCTCAAATATCTTTGGCATCAATTATCTTGCCTCCATCATAGGACCCTGAAAGGGGAATATTCACTGATGACTGCATAGTATTCAGCTCCATTCATAACTCCTCAGATAATGAAGCAATCCACGCCAATGTGCAACACTTTATGGACAACATTTAGGCTTGGGCATGTAATTGGCAGGTAGCATTCGCAACACACAGTGCCAGGCAATGACTATCCTCAATAAAAGATAATCTAACCATCCACCTTTGACACTCAGTGGCATTACCACACTGAATCCCCCACTATCAACATCCTGGGGGTGACCATTGACCAGAAGCTGAACTGGACTAGCCATATAAATACTTTAGGCAGAATTCTGTCCTTGATGGGCGGGCGGGCCTGACCAACTCCGCGGTGGGCGGGCAGCCAATCGCCGCCACCGAAACAGGCCCTGCCACCATTTTGGCCCGTCCAGTGGACTGCCCGACGGGAGGTGCTATGTGCTTCCTGTGCGGAGGGTGGGGGATACCACAACTGCCAGAGTGCGCTCTTTCACACATGTGCACAAAAGAGCTCACATCTCCTTGAGGCAAAGTGCTGCCTCAGGGAGATCGCTGAAACTCTGTGAAACTCTAAAAATAGAAAAATTAAAAAATCACTAACATGTCCCCCTCGTGTGAAGATGTCACACGTTATGGGACATGTTAGTGAAATACACAAACACTTTATTAAAAGTTTTTAAATCCGATATCAAACCTTATCCTACCACCGGATGAGGTTTGTAAAAAAAATCACTTACCTGCCTGCCCTTTGGGCCCGCGCACCGAGCCGAAGTTCACACGGGCTTCTCAAAATCCTGGTCGATTGGACAGTTAATGGCCTTAACAAGGCCTTTAATTAATGGCGGGTGCGTGTCCCACCGCGAAACATCGCGGTGCTGCGCACTGACGTCGGGATGCTCGCGCGACATCAGTGCGTTACACTTTAAGTGCTGGCGTGTGAACTCTGCCACCCGCACACCAGCCTGAAGATTCTGCCCTATGGCTACAAGAGCAAGTCAGAGGCTATGAATCCTGGAGTGAGTAACTCACCTCCTGACTCCCGAAAGGGGAGAGGCCAAATGGCCGACTCCTGCTCCTATTTCCTACGTTCCTATGTTATAAAAAGGTTGAAACCAGGAGTGTGATGGAATACTCCTCACTTGACTGGATGAAAGCAGCTACAGCCCACTCAATAAGCTCAACACCATCAAGAGCAAAGCATTAGTGCCCCATCCATCACCTAAAGAATTTATTCCAACATCACACCACAATGTGGCTGCAGTGTGTACCATCTACAAGATGTGCTGCAGCTACTCACCAAGCCTCCTTTGAAAGCACCTTCCAAATCTATGATCCCTCCCACCGAGGAGGACAAGGGAGTAGATAGGTGGGAACGCCACCACCTGGAAGTTCCTCTCCAAGCCACTCACCGTCCTGACTTGGAAATATATTACCGTTCCTTCACTGTCACTGGGTCAAAACCCTGGAACTCCCTCCCTAACACCACTGTGGATGTACCTAACCACAAGGACTGCAGCGGTTCAAGAAGGCAGCTCACCATCACCTTCTCAAGGGCAACTAGGGATGGGCAATAAATGCTGGCCCAGCCAGCAATTCACTTATCCTGTGAATGAATTTTTAAAAAAAACTTGGTGGTGGTAAATGTTTTTCTAATATCGTGATTTAAAGCTGAACACAGTTACCTGTGATAAATCCTATTTGGGTGAAACATCAAGGGTTACAGGACAGCAGTAATGCTGTCATAGAGGAAGTAACCGAGCAGTAATTAACAGCCAGCATTGCTAATGAAATTGACTCAATGCTACAGTGACCTAGTCCTTGGCTGGAATTTTCTAGCCTCACAGTGGTGGGTTCCTGAGCAGTGGATGCGGGAAGCCATTCAAATGTCTATTGACTTTGGTGGGAGCGGAAGATCCCAGTAGCGGGAAGGGCTGGAAAATTCCGGCCCTAATCCTACACATGGGAAAGGAGGCTGAGCTTGCTGTACTCCGAATGACTCCAACTCAATCTATCGGAAATTTCAGTTCAACACATTGTTTGATCGTAACAGTTGATAATTTGAAACATTCCAGGTCATTGAATAGAGCCCTGCCTTCTGCTCAAAAGGGATCTTTACTTTTCTCTTCCAAGATCAGCGAAAGCTCACTATCTTCTAAGCATGATACTGGGATAAACTTTGAAGTATCCTCTAAATCACAGTTAATGAGATCAAAAACATTAGTTCTGTACAAAACAAGTAACTTGTGTTATCAAAATTAAACGCAGATAAAATATTGCTCTCTTTACAGAGAAATCTCTCATGGGTCTTGCAGATGTTAGAATGCTGTACCTCTGAAACATGAGAAAATGCCTGTCTATGGACTCCAGAAGGTAACCTAGGCTTGCACTCCAGTGCATCATCAAGGAAATACAATGTGGTTTTAAACTGAGGCCCTGCCTATCTTTCGGTGGATGTAAAAGGCTCTTAGTCATCATTTGAAAAAGAGCAAGGGGGATCCCTGGATATGCTGACCAGCATAAATCTCAGTTGATACCAGCAAAGTGGACTAATTCGACTGCATTTATCTATATTACAATAGTAACTATAAATTAAAATATGACATTCTATGGACCACCTTTGGACTCCCTGGGGTTGTGAATGATACTGTATCAATGCAAATTTGTTCTTTGAAGCATATAATTTTCTTTCAGGCTGTCCACAGTCCATGAACAAGATAAAAAAAATAATTTCTCACGAACAGACGAATCAGGGGCAGGACGAGGCCACTCAGCCCCTCGAGTCTGCTCCGCAATTCAATATGATCATGGCTGATCTGATTGTGTTTCGAGTTCCACATTCCCATCTGTCTCTGATAACCTTTGATTCCCTCGCCTAACAAGAAACTACCTCCGCCTTAAAAATATTCAATGATCCCATCTCTGCCACCTTCTAGGACAAAGAGTTCCAAAGTCATACAACCCTCTGAGGGGGAAAAAAAACCTTCTCATCTCTGACCTAAAAGGGCAACCCTGATTTTAAAACAGTGCCCCCCTAGTTCTGGAGTCACCCACAAGAATATAATAAGAACATAATAAGAAATAGGAGTAGGTATGGACATTCAGCCCCTCAAGCCTGCCCTGCCATTCAATAAGATCATGGCTGATGTGCCCCAGGCCTCATCCCCTCTTTCATGACGGCTCTTCATAGCCCTCAACTCCCTGATATTTCAAAAATCTATCTACCTCCTCTTTCAATACTTTCAGTGATCTAGCCCCCAAAACTCTTTGAGGTAGAGAATTCCAGACATTTACTACCCTCTGAGAGAAGAAATTCCTTCACACCTCAGTTTTAAATGAGTGCCTCCTTATTCAGCAACTTTGTCCCCGAGTTCAAGATTCCCCCACTAGTGGAAACATCTTCTCAACATCTACTCTGTCAAGCCCCCTCAGAATCCTGTATGTTTCAATAAGATCACCCTTCATTCACCTAAACTCTAATGAATAAAGGCCTAACCTGATTAGCCATTCTTGATAAGTCAGCCCCTCAGATGTTAGGCTGATTGGCCCATAGTTTCCCGCTTTTTGTCTTCCTTCCTTCTCGAACAAGGGTGTCACATTAGCAGTTTTCCAATCCACTGGGACCCTCCTGGAATCCAGTGAGCTCTGGAATATTTTGACCAAAGCCTCCACTATCTCTGCAGCCACTTCCTTTAAAACCCTTGGATGTAGGCCATCAGATCCTGGCAACTTGTCTGCCTTTAGTCCCATTAGTTTGTCAAAAACTTTGTCCCTCATGATAGAGACAATTACAAGATCTTTCCTCCTATTAGCTCCTTGCTTATCTGATATCTTTGGGATGTTTATAGTGTCCTCTACCATGAAGACCGATACAAAATATTGTTTAAATTATCTGCCATTTCCCTGTTCTCTGTTATCAATTCTCCAGTTGCATCCTCCAAGGGTCCTACGCTCTCTTTAGTTACTCTCTTTCTTTTTAAAAACCCATAGAATCTCTTGCTGTTTATTTTTATATTTCTTGCCAATTTACTTTCATAATCAATTTTCTCCCTCTTTGTTAGCTTTTTAATCATTGGCTGCTGGTTCCTAAAAGATTCCCAATCCTCTGGCCTACTACTAGTTTTCACCGCTTTGTATGCCTTAGTTTTTGATTGGATACTCTCCTTGACCACCTTTGTTAACCTTGGGTGGTTCATCCTTTTCATTCAGCCCTTTTTGATTGGAATAAATCTTTGCTGAGTGTTATGAAATATCTGCTTAAATGTCTGCCACAGTTCATCCGCTGACCTTCCCCTTAGTCTATTTTCCCAGCCTGCTTTAGGCAACTCTTTCTTCATACCTCTGTAATTGCCCTTATTTAAGCTGACGACACTGGTTTGAGACCCGAGTTGCTCAACCTCAAACTGAATTTGGAATTCTACCATGTTGTGATCGCTACCCCCTAGAGGAACATTAACTATGAGATCTCTTATTAACCCTACCTCATTACACATTACTAGATCTAAAATAACCTTTTCTTGGGTAGGTTCTTAACATATTGCTCTAAGAAACAATCCCTGATGCACCACACAAATTCGACTTCATGTTACCCCTGCCAAACTGATTTGTCCGGTCAATATGCAGATTAAAATCACCCATGACAATTCTAGCGTCCTTCTTACATCATCCATTATTTCTCAATTTATATTTTGTTCTACAGTGAGGCAATTCTTTGGGGGCCTATATACAACTGCCGCACATGACCTCTTCCCCTTGCTATTCCATATTTCCACCAAACTGATTCCACATCACTATCTATTGTACCTATATCACTACTCACTACCATACTGATTACTTCCTTTATTAACAAAGCTACCCCACCTCCTTTTGCTTTTTGCCTATTTTTCCAGAATGTCAAATGCCCTTGAATAGTGAGTTCCAAGCCTTGGTCACCCTGTAACCATGTCTCTGTAATACTTATCAAACCATATCCATAAGTTTCTATTTGTGCCATCAATTCATCTATCTTATTACAAATGTTGCATGCATTCAGATAAAGAGTCTTCAGCTTTTAATTTTTACCATTATTACTCATTCTGGTTTTAATTTCTGCTGCACTCTTCTGCTTATATTTTCTACCCCTTCCTGTCACACTTTGATTGTCGTTCGCCTCTTCACTACCCTGCACCTCTGCTGTCTCATTTATTTTTGATTTTCTAAGCTTCCCTTCAATTGAAACCTCCCCCTCACTAAATAGTTTAAAGCGCTATCTACAACCCTAGACACAGCATGGTTCAAATGAAACCCAATCAAATGGAACAGCTTTCTCCTTCCCCAGTACCGGTGCCAGTTCCCAATGAATCGGAATCCATTTCTCCCATACCAACCTTTGAACCATGCATTTACCTCTCTAATCTTATTTACACAATGCCAATTTGCATGTGGTTCAGGTAGTAATCTGGAGATTAGTACCTTTGTGGTTCTGCTTTTTAATTTAGCCCCGAGCTGCTCGTAGTCCTTCAGCAGAACCTCTTTCCTAGTCCTATCTATGTCATTGGTACCTACATGGACCAGGACAACTGGATCCTTCCTCTCCCACTCCAAGTTCCTCTCCAGCCAGAAGAGATGCCCTTAACCTTGGCACCAGGTAGGCAACACAGCCTTCGGGTTTCTCAGTCTTTGCTGTAGAGAATAATATCTATTCTCCTAACTATGCTACCCCTATTACTGCTACATTTCTCTTTACTCCCCCTCTACTAGAATGGCACTCTGTGTTGTGGTCAGTTCACTCATCCTCCCTGCGGTCTATGCCCTCGTCCACACCAGGAGCAAGTACCTCACACCTATTGGAGAGAAGCACTGGATGAGGCTCCTCCAAAGCTAAAATTTGGATCACCGTACCTGCCTCACTCGCGTTGCACTTTCCTATCCCTGACCACAGTCCAAATTTGCTGTAATTAACCTAAGGGGTATGACTGTCTCCTGAAACAGTGTCCAGGTAACTTTCCCCCTTCCTGATGTGTTGCATGTCTGCAGTTCAGACTCCAGCGCATCAACTCTGAGCTGAAGTTCCTTGAGCAGCCAACACTTGCTGTAGATGTGGTCACCGTGGATCACACCGGTGTCCACCATCTCCCACATACTAGAGTCACAGCACATCACCTGCCCAGCCATCTCTATTCTACTTAATTAATTAATTTGGATGTTAAATATTTCAAAAGTGAATTTCTTAATGTACTCTACAGCTGTAATAACGCCTCCTTATTTAAACCATTTGGCCAATCAAAAGAGACAGGGAAGAGATACCCACCAATCACCTACCTGTATGCCTGTGATGTCAGCCTTTGGCTCTGACAGGCAGAAACAGGTTGAAGGGGCTCTCTGCTGTGAGTTTTTATCTACCCCCACCGCTGCCCTTCTCATGCAGGTTCGCTCTTCGTGTGCTCCCGGCTCTCCTCTTGCTGTTTTAAACTGTGAAAATCCCAGCTTTCCTGTCACTGTTTTAAACTGTGAAAATCCCAGCTCTCTCTCTGTTTTAAATTTTCAACATCCATCTTGTCAAGGTCATTCAGGATCTTGTATACTTCAATCAAGTCATTTCTCACTTTTCTAAACCCCAGTGGAAACAGGTCCAACCTTTCCTCATAAGCCAACCCACTCATTCCAGATATCAATCTAGTAAACCTCCTCTGAACCATCTCCAATGTATTTACATCCTTCCTTAAATAAGGAGACCAAAACTGCACACACTATTCGAGGTGCGGTCTCACCTGTATAACTGAAGCATAACATCCTTATTTTTATGTTTGATTCCTCTCGTAATAAAGGATAGCGTTCCATTAGCCTTCTTAATTACTTGCTGTACCTACATTAACTTTTTGTGACTCATGCACTAGAACACCTAGATCCCTCTGCATCTCGGAATTCTGCAGCAATTCCCCATTTAAGTAATACTCTGCTTTTTTATTCTTCCTGCCAAAGTGAACAACTTCACATTTTCCCACATTACGTGCCATATTTTTGCCCATTCACTCAACCTATCTATATTCGTCTGCAACCTCCTTATGTCCTCTTCACAACTTACTTTCCTGCCTATCTTTGTGTCATTTGCAAATTTAGCTACCATACCTTTGCTCCCCCATTCAAGTTATTGCTATAAATTGTAAAAAGTTGAAGCCCTAGCACAGACCCCTGTGGGGCCCCAGTCGTCACAAATTGCCATTGATGCCTACTCTCTGCTTTCTGCCAGCCAGCCAATCTTCTATCCATGCCAGTATGTAACCTCCTACACCATGATCTCTTATTTTCTGCAATAACCTTTGAAGTGGCACCTTATCAAATGCCTTCTGGAAATCCAAGTATAGCATGTCTACAGGCTCCCCTTTATCCACAGCACATGTTACTCCTTCAAAGAACTCCGATAAGTTGGTTAAACATGATTTCCCATTCAAAAAACCATGCTGACTCTTCCTAATTATCTTGATTTTTAAGTTTAAGATATTAGTCTTAGACCCACTCTTCTCCCTTTCAAACTGGATGTTTGTCGGTGCCTTTACTCTGAGGGCATTAATTAATCCTGTCACATTACACAATGCCAAGTCTAATATAACCTACTCTCTGGTTGGTTCCAGGATGTGCTGCTCTAAAAAACCTATCTTGAAACCATTCTATGAACTTTTCATCCACTATTACCACTACTGAGAATCTGACTTTTCCAATTTATATGTAGATTAAAATCACCGGTGATTATGGCTACCCCTTTATCACAAGCACCCAATATTCCTTCTTGGATACTTTGTCCTATACTCTGGTTACTGTTAGGGGTCCTGTAGACTAATCCCACTAGTGGCTTCTTTGCCCTACTATTCCGCATCTCCATCCAAACTGATTCTACATCCTGATCTCCTGAACCAAGGTCATCTCTAACTATTGCACCAATGACATCCTTGATTAACAGTGCTACCCCTCCACCTTTACCTAGCTTCCTATCCTTATTGAATGTCATAACCCCTCAATATTCAGGACCCAATCCTTGTCATCCTGCAGCCACATCTCCATAACGGCTATCAGATCATATTTATTTACTTCAATGTGCTATCAATTCATTTACTTTGCTTCGTGCATTCAGATACAGAACTTTTAGATTTGTCTTTGTTATCTTTGTAACATCTAGACTGTTGGTGTATTCTGAAGTTTCCTCTCTCTGTCCCTTCCTGCCATTCTCTGACCCCTATTTCCCATATCACTATTTTGATCTTCTGTCTTGATTTGACCTCTTGAATTGTTACCTCCACCCAAGCTTGATCCCTCACCCTTGTTTAGTTTAAAGCCCTCTCTCCTTCCATAGTTATGTGGCTTGCTAGAACACTGGTCCTGGCATAGTTCAGGTGTAGACTGTTCCAATGGTGCAGCCCCCACTTTCCCCAGTGCTAATGCTAGTGCCCCACAAACTGGAACCTATTTCTCACACACCAGTATCTGAACCATGCATTCATTCCCCTAATTATGTTTGTCCTATGCTAAGTTGCATGTGGCTCAGGTAATAATCCAGAGATTTTGCTACTTCATCTGGTGCCTAACTCTTTGTACTGACTATGCAGAACCTCTATCCTTGTCCTGCCTATGTTGTTGGTACCTACATGGACCTCAACAACTGGATCTTCCCCCTCTCACTTTAAGTTCCTCTCTAGCCCTGAGTGCAATCTGGAACAGTTCACTGTGGTCCCCTCACTATACTGTCCCCTACTAACACTACATTCCTTTTTTCTCCCATGCTTGAATGGCTCCCTGTACCATGGTGCCATGACCAGACTGCTCATCCACCCTGCAGACCTCACTTTTGTCCACACAGTTTGCAAGTATCTTGTACCTGTTTGACAATTGCAAAGGCTGAGGCTCTTCCACAACCGTCTGCTCAACCTCTTTACCTGCCTCACCTACAGTCACATCCTCCTGTCCCTCACAGCTGACCAAAACAGGTGACCCTATTCTAAAAGAGGTAACCATTTTCTGGAACAAAGTATTTTCCCCCTCCCCTATGTTACACATTATTTGTAGTTTGGCTTGCAGATGAATAATCCTGATCCAGAATTCCTCTAGCTGCTTATACTTCCTGCAGATGTGTTTGTCCTGGGTCGCCTTGGTGTTCAAAAATCCCACATTCCACAGCTGCAACATAACATCTGTCCTGCCATTATCTTTTATGTTATTTAGTTAATTTAATTACTTTCTAAATTAACTTCAAATAATTCCTACATATACAACAAATACACTACATATATTACAATTTAATGTGCTGATTAAAAGCTAGTTCCACCTACAACTAAAAGTTGCAGGTTTCTTAATTACACAACTATGTATTTTAGGTATTTATGTGAATTTATTTTATTTTAAAGCTTTAATTATATTTATTTATTTGCATTAATTTTTGTTTATTTGCATTCATAAACCCTACTACCCCAATACAACTGCTATTACAAAAACCTTATTCTAAAACTAATAAATTGTACGAGTATTTAAAAGATAAATGAGCAAAACAAGCAATATACTCACAAACCAATCACTTATCTAATTCCTATGTTGTCACACTTGATTTTTTCCAAATCTGGTCTGTCCACTGAGACCCACCCGCAGCCCCAGCAACTCTTTTACCTCCCGGCTCCTTCTGCTCCTTCTCGCTCTTTTTACCTCCCAGCTCCTTCTGCTCCTTCTCGCTCTCTTTTATCTCCTGGCTCCTTCTCGCACTCTTTTACCTCCCAGCTCCTGTCTTGCTATATGAGGTCAGCCTGCTGGATGGAACCTCGGGTGCCCTGAGCTGCTGATCTCCCATGCCTCCAGTCCCAATCGTGGAATCCAAAAATAGTCTTATAAATGCAATGTATTCTTGTTATTGCCAGTTCCAAATTGATCATCACAAGTGACAATATACAGAATCTGACACTAGCTGGATAAAATTTCTCAATAATCTAGTTCTCTCAGGGAAACACACACTAAAATATGAGATATGCATTTTTATAGTTACTGCTCAGTTGTCTTTTCAGGAAGGATCAGTTTTTAGTTAGATTTAGATTGTACAATGAAACAAATGAGAATGAACCAGTGATAAAAAATTACAGCAAAATCACTGAGCTTTTCATTTAGTTTACAATATAAATTTGAAAAGAAAACAAAGGATTAAAGTCTAACAGAAATAATGCCTAATGAATTATTGAGTTTCATTTATATATGAATAATTTCACCACAAATATATGAATGAGCCCAAAAAAATGCAATTGAAATGTGCTCAATAAAATTCTGGACCATGTTTTCAATCAGTTAAAACCCCAAATTCAATAGAGGTAAACTGGAGCAGCAGAAACATTTCACAATTTTCTGATGGAGGATTTGCAAACAGTGAGGATAATACTAATCGATTGCAGCAGGATGTAGTTTAGGGGAAGCAGTGGCATAGTGGTATTTTTCACCGGACCAGTAATCCAGAAACCCAGGGTAATGCTCTGGGTACCCAGGTTTGAATCCCACCATGGCAGATAGTGGAATTTAAATTCAATAAAAATTAATAAAAATTGGGAATTACAAGTCTAATGATGACCATGAAACCATTGTCAATTGTCATAAAAACCCAGCTGGTTCACTAATGCGCTTTAGGGAGGGAACCTTACCTGATCTGACCTACATGTGGCTCCAGGCCCACAGCAATGCCCTCTGAATGGCTTAGTAAGACACTCAGCTGTATCGAACTGCTGTAAAGTCACAAAAAAGGAATGGAACCAGACGGACCACCCTAGGTGGTCCTAGACATCTAGACACCAGAAATGACAATGGCAAACTCATCCCTGTCAACCCTGCAAAACCCTCCTTACTAACATCTGGGGGCTAATGCCAACATTGGGAGAGCTGTCCCACAGAATAGTCAAGCAACAGCCTGACATAGTCATCCTCACGGAATCATACCTTACAAATAATGTCCCAGGCTCCTCCACCACAACCCCTGGGTATGTCCTGTCCCACTAGCAGAACAGGCCCAGCAGAGGTGGTGACACAGTGATGTACAATCATGGGGGATTTGTCGTGGAAGCCCTCAGCATTGATTACAGACCCCTTGAGTCTCATGACATCAGGTCAAACATGGGCAAGGAAACCTCCTGCTGATTATGACGTACCAAACTCACCCCCACCACCACCAACAGCCCCCCCCACAAACACCACCACCCTTCCGCACCCCCCCACCCCCCACCCCCCAGCTCAGCTAATGAATCAGTACACCTCCCAGCATCACAAATGCCAGTCTTCAGCCAATTCAATTCACTCCACATGGTATTAAGAAATGGCTGCATACTGCAAAGGCTATGGACCAAGACAATATTCTGGCAATAGTACTAAAGGCTACAGCTACAACACTGGCGTCTACCCGGCAATGTGGAAAATTGCCCAGCTATGTCCCGTATACAAAAAGCAAAAAAAATCCAACCCTGCCAATTACTGCCCCGTAACATCAGGAAAGTAATGGAAGGGGTCATCAACAGTGCTATCAAGCGGCACTTGCTTAGCAATAACCTGCTCACTGGTGCCCAGTTTGGGTTCCGCCAGGACCACTCAGCTCCTGACCTCATTACAGCCTCAGTTCAAACATAGCTAAAAGAGCTGAACTCAAGAGGTGAGGTGAGAGTGACCGCCCTTGACATCAAGGCAGCATTTGACAGAGTGTGGCATCAAGGAGCCCTAGCAAAACTGGAGTCAATGGGAATCAGGGGAAAACCCTTCACTGATTGGAGTCATACCTAGCACAAAGGAAGATGGTTGTGATTTTTGCAGGTCAATCATCTCAGTTCTAGGACATCACTGCAGGAATTTCCCAGGGTGGTGTCCTCAGCCCAACCATCATCAGCTGCTTCACCAATGACCTTCCTTCCATCATAAGGTCAGAAGCGGGGATGTGCGTTGATGATTGCACAATGTTCGGCACCATTCACGACTCCTCAGATACTGAAGCAGCCCATGTCCAAATGCATCAAGACCTAGACAATATCCAGGCTTGGTCTGACAAGTGGCAAGTAAAATTGATGCTGCACTAGTGCCAGGCAATAACTATCTCCAACACTAGAGAATCTAACCATCACTCCTTGCTATTCAATGACATTTCCATTGCTGAATCCCCCATTATCAACAATGGGAGGCTACCATTGGCCAGTAACTGAACTTGGCCAACCATATAAATACTGTGGTTACAAGAGCAGGTCAAAGGCTAGGAATTCTGCAGAGAGTAACTCACCTCTTGACTCCCCAAAGTCTGTCCACCGTCTACAAGTCATAATTCAAGAGCGTAATGGAATACTCCCCACTTGCGTGGATGAGTGCAGCTCCCACAACACTCAAGAAGCTTGGCACCATCCAAGACAAAGCAGCTCACTTGATTGGCACCATTTCAACAAATATTCAGTACCAATTACAAGATGCACTGCAGAAACTCACCAAAGTTTCCATCAACAGCACCTTCTAAACCCACCACCATCTAGAAGGACAAGGCAGCAGATACATGGGAACCACCACCTAGAAGCTCTCCCCCGAACCATTCTGACTTGGAAATGTATCACCATTACTTCACTGTCGCTGGGTCAAAATCCTGGAACTCCCTCCCTAACTGCACTGTGGGTGCACCTACACTACATGGACTGCAGTGGTTCAAGAAGCCAGCTCATGACCACCTTCTCAAGGGCAACTAGGGATGGGCAATAAATGCTGGCCTAGCCAGCAAAACCCCATCCTGTAAACAAATTTTTAAAGTGATAGGTTAGCAGAAGGGATGGACAAGTGACAGCTGGAATTTAGTACAGAGAAGTATGAGATGACGCATTTGGCAGATGGGATAGATAGAGGCAATATAGATTTAATGGCACAGTTCTAAAGAACGTGCAGCGAGACAAGGGCCTGGAGCTTCGTGTGCATCGACCTTTGAAGGCAGCAGAACATATTGAGAGAGTGGTTAGCAAAGAACCTGGGATCTTGGGATTCATAAATGGAGGACTGAATACATCAGCAGGGAAGTTTTTCTGAACCTTTATAAAGCTCTGGTTAGGCTGCAACTGGAGTATTGTGTCCAGTTCTGGTCATCATACTTTACGAAGGATGTAAGGATCCTTGAGAAGGTGCAGAGGAGATTCATCAGAATAGTTCGAGGGATGAGGGAATTTAGCTAAATGTTAGGCTGGAGAAGCTGGGGATGTTCTCCTTGGAGCAAAGGGCATTCAGGGGAAATTTGATTGAGGTTTACAAGATTATGACAGATTTAGATAAAATAAACAAAAAAAAACTTCTTGTTAGCTGATGGTACAATGACTCGGGGACACAGATTTAAGGTTTTCGCGACAGATACAGTGGGGAATGTGAAGAATAACCTCTTACACAGCGAGTGATAATGGCTGGGACTCACTGCCCATGAGGGTGATGGAATGGAGACAACGAATAATTCCATTATATCATAATGATGGTAATGAGCTGTTCAGAGAAATAAAACTACAGGGTTACAAGGATAGACCAAGAAATGGGGGCTGACAGAATTGTTCTGTAAAGAATTAGTTTGGGCTTGATGGTCCAAGTAGCCTCCTGTTGTGCCATAATGACCCTATGACTCCATGATAATCTTTTACAATTCAATCACAATGTTAAGTAACAATCTGCTACAGTATAATCCCAGTGTTCAGTAACAATCTGTTACAGTACAATCCCAGTGTTCAGTAACAATCTGTTACAGTACAATACTAAATCAAGTGCTACATTATAGTAAATTCCCAACTACATAAATTTGCTTGCTGCATTTAATCTTTTTTTGATAACAAGAAATATATTTTTTGCCGTGAATCCTTTAATGATTAATGAATATTTTGCCGGCCACACATTGAGCTATGATCCCAAATATACCACGTTTGTGACCTTATTTGTTCAGGTATGAATGCCTTAGTTGGTTCAGCATCAGCAACAGACCTCCTGGTTGGAGGTGCTTTTATGGATGGATTCTCACCAAGTTTACTTACCTTGATCAAGTTGTTCACACTGAATTTTCAATTTTGTACTATTTCAGAATATCTTTGAAGCAGCCTTTGTATATATTTTGTTTTCCACCACCAAATTGCTTTCCAGTGTCAATGTATCAACCCTCTCAGATGGATGCAAAGGCAATGTGACATGATTTGAGGAAGAGCAGGGGCGTTCTCCCCAGTGTCCTGGCCAATACTCATCCATCAATTGACATTCCTAGGTTATTAATAATAAAAGCAAAATATTGCAGATACCAGAAATCTGAAATAAAAACAAAAAGTGCTGGAAAAACTCAGCAGGCCAGGCAGCGTCTGTGAGGAGAGAAACAGAGTTAATGTTAATGTTTTGAGTCCAGTATAGCTCTTCTTCATAACTGAAGAGAGGCAGAAATGCAATGGGTTTTTTTGCCATAAAAAAGGGGGGGGGGGGGGCAGGTGGAACAAAAAGTGGGAGGTCAGGGGTAGATTAGAGGGCAGGGGAGATTAAATTACAAGGATGTGATGGAACAAAAGGCGAAGAGAGTGGGAATGGTACTCATAAAGGAACAAAGCATTGGTCCAAAGTAGGTGTAAATAGCAGAATAAAGGTCATCACTGTCTGAAAGCAAAATAGCTCCACCACGAAGCAGCTCTCAGAAGGTGGGAGATCTCTGTAGATGTCTTGGGTCTGCTTCAGGACATCACAGTCTTGGCCATGAGCTGCTATTGATGATCATCTGGGATGCGGGAAAGAAAGGTCCATCCTAGAGTGAGAGAGGAAGGTGTACCAGGGGGTGAGTGAGAGAAGCTGGGAGGGAGAAAACAAAGGCATTGAGGGTGGCGGGGTTGGATGGAGGAGTATGGAGGGTGGGGGGTGGTAGGGAGAATGCGGCAAGTGGGGAGGCTGGTGTAATCTGGGAGGAAGGTGTAAGGGAAGGAAAGAGTTCAGTGTGAGGGAGGAGTTCAGTGGGAGGGAGGAGTCTGGGGCATGGAAGGAGTTTGGAGGGGAATGAGTAAGGGTGGAGAAGGGAGTAAGGGTGGAGGAAGTAGTAGGCGCAGTGGGGGTGTCCAGGTGAACATGAAAAGGAGGGGCCTATGGAGTTAATGGCTGCCTCCTGGGAGCGAATTGAGGGTGAGCGTGGTAGGAGGGAATGACGTGTATGAGAGAGGGCAGAGTGAGCTTGTAGAGTGGTAGGGTGAGGGTGAGTCGGTAGTGGTAGAAGGAATGGCGAGGGTGGTTGGTAATGGCTCGGAGGGAGGCACGGACACCGGGGTGGAAAGGAGGAGGTCGGGGAGGTCGATATGGATGGGGGTTGGTTTTCTCAGGAAGGTAGGGAATATGTACTTTCACTTGGACATCCTGGAAAGAAAAGGGTTCTGGTTGGTAGGTGATGGTGGGGAGGTGGAAGGTGATGTCAGGGGGGTCAACACTGAGGGGGGAAAGGACATGGGTGACTGGGGAAGGGGAGGGATGGGGGAGTTTATGAGAAACTTGACTACGACCATGTTTTTCAAATCGAAAGTGAGCGGAGCCTCATGTTGGACGGGAACAGATGCTACAGGGAGTGTGATCAATGGGAGGGCAGGGATGCAGGTCAGCTCAGATGGACAACTGAAAGAGAGCCCCAAGAAGAAGCATTCAAAATGTTCAGGACATTGAGATGAGTGTGATGGAGGAAGGCTCCATGCATGGGAAAGGCTTGCATGAGGCTCCGAAAGGCCCTGCTACACACACAGTTCTCTCTCCAGAATCACTCGTGGTCTGGCTGCGTGCAGCTGAACTGCTAGTGGAGGTGGTGGGCATGAGGTGGGGACACATGCAACCACTCATGATCAGAATTTCCTAACACCTCTAGGCCCACCATGTCTTCTAGGAGCTGCCCTGACATCAGCAGCGGGGGTGGAGACAGCCTGTGCAATAGTTGGCCATGTGGCCTCTGGAGAGCTGAGGCCTTGAGGGCCCCATTTTGCTTTGGCTGTCCTCCTGTGGGCCAGCTGTTCCCTCTGCGATGACAGAGGACAAGGTTGAGGGGATCACAGGCAAAGGGGACTCAGAGGGAGTGGACAGCCTCGGAGATCCTGAGTGGATGACTCAGGGGTATCCAGCTGCCTCATCCTCCTCTCTTTTGGTGCCCAAGGACCCTGGCCTGACTCATTGAGGGGAAAGAGCATCTGGTTGGACATCAACGTGCTCTGGTTCCTTCTCGTGTTGCCACTGCAGGACATCACCATGGCTCCCACGATGGAGTGCGGGACTGCACACATCTCCACTTTCTGCTGGACCAGGGTCTCCAGGGTGTCCGTCATCCTCCCCATGGAGACCTCCATTTGTGCACATGTGAGCACCACTTCGTCAGAGAGCAAGCGGACTCACCCCTCCGACTCATGTGCTATTCTGTTCAGGGCTTCCAACAGCTCTGCGTGATGTTCCCCCACTTTCTGCTGACTCTCCACAATGAGTTGGAAGGCCGAATCCAGAGACTCTTCATCTGACTCAGACCTCACAGATGCCTCTTCCCCAGGAGTCCTCCAAATGTCGGGGAGCTCAGCTGAACCTGCCTCCTCTTCCATGCGGTGACCAGCAGATTGTAAACCTGACCCTGCTCTAGATCTGGGGCCCACCGAGGTGTGTGTCTCTGCACTGGTGGAGGGTGTGGGTAAGCGCTGTGACAGGTCTTCCAGGCTGCTTATTTCCAGCTCTTCAATGGAGGAGGAGTCCTCTTGGCTGGAGGTGAGGATGTGGATGGAGCTGAGGGACTGTCTGGCTGAGGGTGTCAGTCGCTTGGTAGAGCTCCTTGTGAACCAAAGTAGAGATAATTAGTGCATGGCAGCAGAGTCAAAAGCAGGAGAGAAAGCACTCACAGCTGTGTTGAGGGATGGATGATGTGGTGCAGGATCCTCGTGAGGGTGTTCACCGCCGATCTCACCATTGCTGCAGGCACAGTCCACGTCCTCACCAGTCAGCGTGATGGCACACTCCTCAGAGTGAGTAAGGGGCCTAATGTGGGCCACTCCACTGCTGGTCTGGGACCTCTCCCTGCTGCTGTGAGCCAGCTTCTCCTGCATGAAAACAGATGGAGAGAGTGTGAGCAGGAGACATGGCACTGTGTGGAATGTTTGTGTGGTGAACGGAGACATGGACCGGATGAGGATGTGAGCTCCAGAGGATATGAGCCTGATGGAGATGTGAGGGTGTGTGTGAGAGTTAGTGGTGTTGTCCCTCAAGGTGTGAGATCCCTTTGGATGTGTGATGGGTTTGTGCGTGTGTGAGTTGAGAGTGATGAGGCGGCTGACTTACTCTGGCAGAACAGAGGAGACCATTCATCCTCTTCCTGCACTGGGTGCTGACCTCCTCTGTGCTCCATTGGTGCGGACCACCGCTGCCACCCCCTCCCAGGTTGATTGGTGACTCTGGTGGACCTCCTGCGGTTAGAGCAGGGGTAGAGGACATTGTGGTGGCCTTCCACTGTATCCAGCAGGCGCCCCAGGGAGGTGTCACTAAATTTGGGTGCTGCCGTCTTCTTTGCTTTCGGGTCCATCTGACACTTAGAGCAGTCCTGGTCTGAACACATGAAGTAGGCTGTGCTCTAGTGTGCTTTAAACATGGCGCCCGGAGTGAGGAAGCACTCAGATCACAGTTTGGCGGACAAATCTGAGCATGCCCACCACTGATCTGGCATGTTCCCTGTGAATACGTAATTAATGAGGTGGGCCAAGCCAGGAATGGAGCTGATAGGGCACGAAAAGCTAGTGCTTTTCTAGATCCAAGAAAAGTTACTTTTAAGAATTTAAAAGTTCTGCCCCTCAAAGAGCTAAAATTCTAGCTAGGCACTAGAATTAGAGTTTCACCCGAAAGCTGTGAAATGTAGAGTGGTAAAACGCTTGGCCAGAGAATTAAGTTGCAAACCTAAAACAAGTGTACAAAACAAAGAATTGGCCAAAACACAGTTGCAACGGAGACAAAGAATCACAGAATCACAGAATCACATAGTGCAGAAGAGGCCCTTCGGCCCACCGAATCAGCACCGACACGTGAGAAACACCTGATCCCATTTCCCAATAGATGAGACTATGTGAACTGGAAAGGGAAATAATGGCAGTTGAGGCAGGCCAAATGATAGTACTCCTAAAAAGCCAGAGAAGCAACTTGAATCAAAAGAAGCTGAAAAGGCTGGAGAAAACTATGCCGGACTCTATAGGAAGGCAGGGCGCTTCAAATGGTTCAGAGGCCCTGTGGGTGGCAATAGACCTGTGAGGTTTGAAAGGCTATTTGCAGTTAAAGAGGCTGGAAATGAACAGCAGAGTTCCGCAGAGGTGCAGACAGCTGGAGAATGTTCAAAGGCCCCAAAGAGGACGTTAGAATCTGTGAGGGGTAGAGTCGCTAAGAAAAAGCTGCTTGCATTTAAAAAGGCCATGTTTAGGCCTGAGGAGATAAAGGGGGTCAAGAAAGGACCTGTGGAATTGAAAACAGGCAAAGAGGATGACTGTATATTAGGTTGGCGGATATAGTTTCCTCAGAATTAAACAAGGACCAGGGATATCCCAAAGCAGGTAAAGAGGCAGTGAGAGAGATGCTACAGCCAGTTGGAGAGCCCTTTGAAGTTAAAAGGCCCAAAATCAGGCCATTAGAAGTACAAAGAGCCAAGATGCCAGCGTAAGAATAATCAGCTGGCGGAGAGCGGACTTCAATGGGGCAAAAACAGAGCTGGGCCGGATAGACTGGAACTAAAGGTTGTTGGGGAAAACAATAGCTGACCAATGGGCTACCTTCAAAAAGGAGGTGGCTTGGGCACAGTCAAGGTATGTTCCCTCAAAAGGGAAGGATAGGACAAACAAATCCAGAACTCCCTGGATGACAAAGGAGATAGAAATTAAGTTAAAGAGGGAAAAGTGTGCTTACGACAGGTGTCAGGTAGTAAATACATTTGAGAACCAAGCTGAATACAGAAGGTTTAGAAGGGATGTGAGAAAGTGGCTAAAATAAAAGGAAATCCCAAATTATTCTATTAGCACATCAATAGTAAAAGGTGGTAAGAGGAGGAGTTGGACCAATTAGGGACCAAAAAGGGGATTTACACAGAGGCAAGAGGCATGGCTGAGGTGTTAAATGAATACTTTGCATCTTGTCTTTACCTACGAGGCAGATGCTGCCCACACCATGCTGACAGAGGAGGAAACTCAGTCACTAGAAGGGTTTAAAATTGATAAGGAGAAAGTATTGGAAAAGCTGTCGGTACTTTAAGTTGATAAGGTACTGGGACCAGATGAGATGCATCCAACAGTAGTGAAGGAAGTGAGAGTGGAAATTGCAGAGGCACTGGCAATAATCTTTCAATGTTCCCTGGATTTGGGGGAGGTGCCGGAGGACTGGAAAATTGCAAACGTTACGTCCTTGTTCAAAAAAGGTTGTAAAGATCTGCCCTGTAATTACAGATTAGTCAGTTTAACTCTGGTGGTGGGAAAACTTCGAGAAACAATTACTCAGGATAGAATAAATAGTCACATGGAAAATTGTGGATTGATTTGGAAGAGCCAGCATGGATTTATTAAAGGAAAATCATATCTAACTAACTTGTTGGAGTTTTTGAAGAGGTAACAGAGGTGATTGATGAGGGCAAGGCCGTTGATGTGGTGTACATGGACTTCCAAAAGGTGTTCGATACAATGCCACACAACAGGCTTGTGAGGAAAGTTAAAGGTCATGGAATAAAAAGGACAGTAGTGAAATTGATATAAAATTGGCTGAGAGATAGGAAACAGAGAGTAATGGTTCATGGGTATTTTTCGGGCTGGAAGAAGGTTTCTAGTGGAGTTCCCCAGGGGTCAGTATTAGGACCCTTGCTCTTCCTGATATATAGAAATGACCTAGATCTTGGTGTGTGGGGGACAATTTCAAAGCTTGTGGATGACACAAAGCTTGGGAGAATAATAAACTATGAGGAGGACAGTGTAGAACTCCAAAAGGACATTGACACATTGGTGGAGTGGGCAGATAGGTGGCAGATGAAGTTCATTGTGGAGAAATGTGAGGTGATACACTTTGGTACAAAGGACATGGAGAGACAGTAGAAGATAAAGGGTGTGCAGGAGCAGAGAGACTTGGGTGTATATGTACATAAGTCATTAAAGGTGGCAGGGCAGGTAGAGGGAGCTGTTACTAAAGTATGCAGTATTCTAGGCTTCATTAATAGGGGCATAGAGTACAAGAGCAGGAAGGTTATGATGAACTTGTATAAGACACTGGTTAGACCTCAGCTGGAGTATTGTGCACAGTTCTGGGTGCCACACTGCATGAAGAATGTGAACGCCTTGGAGAGAGTGCAGAAGAGGTTTACGAGAATGGTTCCAGGGTAAGACACTTCAGTTATGAGGAAAGATTGGAGAAGTTAGGATTTCTTCCTTGGAGAGGAGAAGGATGAGAGGAGACTTGATAGAAGTTTTCAAAATCATGAGGGATCTGGACAGAGTAGACAGGGAGAAACTGTTCCTGCTCGTAAACGGATCGAGAACCAAAGGCCACAGTTTTAAAATGTTTTGCAAAAGAAGCAAATGTGAGGTGAGAAAAAACTTTTAAAATAGCAAAGTAGTTAGGGTTTGGAATGCACTGCCTGGAAGTGTGGTGGAGGCAGGTTCAATCGAGGCATTCAAGAGGGCATTGGATGATTACTTAAATGGAAACAATGTGCAGGGTTACGGGGAAAAGGCTGGAGATTGGCACTAAGTTAAAATGCTCAGAGACGATGGGCTGAAAGGCCTGCTTCTGCACCAAAACAATTCTGTGAAAGAGAATGAGGAGCTTGAAAAGATTAAAAAGGAGAAGAGAAATAGGTCAGTGATCTGTTCAGCAGATAGCCCCATGGCAGATTTAAGGAGGGACGAGTGGAGCTCCCAAACAAGCAAGGAGATAGTGAGGGAGAGGCCTCACCCAGCTGAAGAGCCACAAGGGAGTAAGGCAGGAGCTGAACATCCACTTAGAGGCAGCCCTGTTGCAGGGAACATGGAACAGCTTAGGGGAATGTCCATTCCCAAGACAAAGAAGAGAGCTAATGAGCCAATGATCTGCTTAGAAGATAGTTTCATGGTGGATTTAAATGAGGACGAGGGAAGTTCCCAAACAGACCAATAAAGAGTGAAGGTGATGTCCAACTTAGCTGAAGAGTAACAGGGGAACACAACAGGAGCTGAACATCCACCTGAGGGCAGTAATGTTCCAGAAGACATGGGGCAGTTTAGGGGAAAACCCATTCCCAAAATGAAGGAGGACGAGAAGAATAGTGAGGATGAGTTGGAGACATGGGTATTCAGCTAACAAGCACAGAAATTCTTGTGAAATTGGACCCCATTGTCACCCACCTAAATGCAGAAGAGTGAGGAGACCTGACCTCACTGCATTTAATAGCCTCTGTAGAGACAAGCCAGGCTGCACCACCCTAGCTCTACATGACGTGGATGTGGGAGAGGCCCCTCCCTATTGTCTAGGTCCAGAGAAGCTGGCCCAGGTTCGGGAGGAGATTAACTGCATGCTGGAGCACCAACTAATACAGTCTAGCACCAGTAGCTGGAACTCCCCAGTTGTTCTTGTGCCCAGGCCGGACGCTAAACCAGAATCCCTACAGGAGGTGAAAATCAAATTACAGCCCACTAACCTGCTAGCAATGAGATTTGTAAAAGTGCCTGGGGTTGAGCAAACAAATACACAGATTACAGAGGTGGACAGGGAAGAGTTAAACTTGACAAGAGTAGCTCAGCCCTACAGTTAAAAGATTTAGATTTACATAGTGAGAAGCACAGCATACCCCTACAGGTAACCAAGAGTAGCTTGGTTGTTAGTAACAATCTTGGAGCTAACAGCCATGTAAACTGACCAAAACCCTTAGAAAATATTTAATCTGGCATTACTGAAAAAAAGAGGCACTGGGTTTCTGACAAAATCATCTCCCATGATTATTACCAAAAATGAAGCAACTTCAGAATGCTGATGACAGCCTAATCTTTTCAAGTGAATGTGGGCAACCTCCTGAAAGGGGAAAAAGAACAATGTATAAGCAGATTATCCAGAATCTAATGCAGTTCAGGGTCATTTGCATATCAAGACCACAATGGAGCAGAATGACTGCAATGCGGCTAAGAGAGTGAATGGGTGTGCATGTGATTAGTTTTAATTGTCTTAATATTTGGACGTCTATAATGAAACACTTATTATAATCCATATTTCATTCTCCGTGCGATGGAGGGTTATCTACCAGTAGCTTCATCAGCTTTCCAAAAACATCCTAAAATATTTAAAAAGGACCTTTTTTTTAAGTACAGAAAAAAAACAATGACCAAAAATAGCTGCCCCAAGTCACCTGATGACTGGAATTGTAAGTTGACCTTTTCTGGAAAGTTACTATATGGATTGCACTGGAGGCATGACCTGACAAGATTGTTCATGGAATGTCACACCTGGGGGTGTCAAGGCCCACTTCATAAGGGACTATCAAAACAATGAGGTACTGCTAGCCAGCCAGGATATACAACCAGTCAAACCCCCTGTAGAGGATGAAAGAACCCCACGTCTTGTTGGCTTTTACTATCTACTGTGTCAACAGTTTCTGAGATGAAACACCAAAATGTTATTACTTGTTCGACAACAATAACTACACCAGACATGATCATCGAATTCCTTTGGAATATACAGCAAGAAGGGTTTGCCAAGCGGAAGCAGAAGATTCTGGAAAAGCTGCTAATGGAGCAGTAAGGACTCTCTCTCTCTCTCTGCCTTAAGATAAGAAAAGCCTTATCCCTTAACAGTCTAAAAATTATTCATGGATATAGTCTGTTCTATCAGAAGGAACCTCAGGAGAAACATTTTGATTTCTGGAAAAGACGGCTCACGGGTTATAAAAGGAAGCTGTCTCCAGCAAAGTGCAACTAATGGACTTCAGTTCAATTCCAGAAATTTAAAGGAACCGGATAACTTAAAACAATTGTAACAATTAACAGCCCACTCCTCAAAGGCAAGCAAAGGACTTCTAACCATACCATCTTTTAACTTTTATTTGGACTCTTAACATTCCTCACTTCTGAAGCCTGTGCGAGTGACATCACATCTTTTATTATTTTTTCTCAGGTTCAGTAACGAATAAACTTGCTCTTTCTTTGACCCAAGAGAACCTTGTTTGATTGGTTCCTTATTGCTCACTGCATAGATAGTAAAAATACTTTTGGATTTGAAAAAGACATCCACGGGGAAAATAAATTTAAAAAAAACCTTTGTTGTGATCAACTGAGGAGGCTGAATAGAGAGGAGGCAGTTCACCCCTCCTCACCACGTCATAACACAAGCTTTGCATTACTCCAGCTCCCTGGTATCTCATCAACAGAGATTTATTGTTATGCTATACTCACCCACAATACTCCCTTTTGCTAGCTCCTGTCCTATTTGTTTCTTAAAAGCTATCCTTCTCATAATCATGCCCAAATTTCAGTTTTGCAAATTTGCCAAAAAGTGTGAATCAAATAAATCTTTAGAAAATTTCCATCCCTCTCATTAATGAGCACTTTATTTTAAAAAATGGTTATCACAGGACAGTGCACTAATTTGTATTCCAGAGCAATTTTAAGAGTGTGGAGAAAATAATAGTTCACAAAAATGCCCTCATTGTCAACATGATGGTCCCAAATTTCCATGGGTTCTCCTAATCTGATTTCAGTGGGAGATCAACAGAAGCCCTGGAAGAGTGGTAACCAGCACAGGTCTAAAAATGTTAGAGGTTTTTGTTTAATTAATTCACTGAACATGAACGTTTCTGGAAAGACCAGGATTTATTGCCCATCCCTAATTTGCCTGGAGGTGGTGTTCAGCCACCTCCTTGAATTGCTACAGCCCATGTAGTGTAAGTATGCACTGTCAAGTGTTGGGCCCCAGGTTTTTCACTCAGTGACAGTGGGCAGAAATTTTTGGATGGAGGGCAGGGTTTCCTGTGCCAGCATCGATAAAGTTGGAGGGTAATGCATGCTGCGGAGCACTAGTTGGCTGGAGGTGGGCCTTTGTCTCACCTCAGAGAGCTGCTGACCACTTGATTGGCTAGCTGCTCTCTAGTCTCAGCAGCACAACTGGGAGCAGTGGCCACTGCTGGAATTACAATAATCCCCAATAACTAAGTGCAAGGAGCCAGGATGAGGTCAGTGCATGGGTCTCTCAGCAAGGAGGGCGGGGGGAGGATTACCCAGGGCTTGGTTGTTGGAAAATGTTAGAGTATTTGCTGGAGTCGAGAGGTGTGGGTGTTGGCTTGCAAAGGCTAGAAGGGATGGGGAAACCTGGGAGTGGGATGGGGGGAGGTGTGAGAGGTGGGGCATGGGGGAAGTGGTGGTGGTCTTGGTGGGAGGCTCCAAACTTGAAAGGAAGCCCATGAGGGAGACATCCGTTTCTTTCCTACCCAAAGCCTGAGCAGACTAAGTTGTTGAGCCTTCTCCCCACCCCATCACTGACCTCATCCCACTGGCCTGAAAATTGTAGCGAAGTGGGAAGTGGCTTTTAAATGGCGGTCTCCTAGATAGTGACAGTTTATCTCATGATTCAGATCATAGATGTTAAAGAATTTAGCATTCACAATTATTTCATCCTAGAATTTATTGTTATCTAAATGTATCAGGAGAAAATATCACACAGGGAAGATTTGTCTCACTTCCTGAAGGAGTAAGAACCATGTTTTATTGTGTGAATAAACGGTTGATCACTATGCTGCACAATACAGATTCAAATGATTAATTTAACAAATAACCAAACCTAAATAAATCTGTCTGAGTAGCATCATACTTGCAGATAATGTTTTTAGTTAGAGGGACACATTTTATGGTTATGAGTATTATTGTTTCTCATATAGTTCAGATGATAATTTTTTTGAAAGCGCTAGTAGAATTTTTTTTTATCATGAGAATCAATTCCACACACCTTAAGTTAAGGTTTATTATAAAGGTGAATTCACTGGAAAAACTATAGTTTAAAAAAATTATTACAAGATCTGTTCTAAAGACACAAGGACAAATAACATTCAGTTTTAAATATAATTTACTTATCTTCGTTCAAAGTGGGAAAGTGCAGTTTTCTATTAAAGTAACATTGTTTGCTATTTTTACATTTTCTATTTCTTTAATGTTGTACATATATCTGCACTAAAACATTAAAATAACACAATTTACAAAGAATCATTTAAAATGAAAACAAGCTGAATACTATCGAACGAGACCCACCTGTAGCACAACACTGGAATAGCCTTAGCTACAGATATCACAAGATGCATAAGCCTCTGATTTTCCAGGAGGCTCATCAAAAGAATGCTTGTTTGGTTACAAAAAGATTTACAAGAAAAAAAGAGTTATAAATAATTTATTAAGAAAAGGAATCCTACTTCGGCTTCTGTATTGGATTTGTCAGCATCACACATTAACATCCACATTCTGCCAAAATGTATATGGATAGCGCTGGCAAAACTGGGCATGGGCTGCTGAGTTGGTCATCCTGATAATAAACAACCTATAAATGGGAACAATCTAAAGGTGGGTCCTGAAGATTTCAAGTGATGGGGCTGTGAGTATTTCCTTTGGCAGCTTGTTCCATTGTGGGACAAAAACAAAAATAGCTGGAAAAACTCAGCAGGTCTGACAGCATCTGCTGGGAGGAACACAGCTGACATTTCGAGTCCGTATGACTCTTCATCAGAACTAAGGAAATATAGAAATGAGGTGAAATACCTATCACTGGCCCTCTATCCAGCTCTACCTGTCCCAACCCCCCTCTACCACTTTATATTTCACCTAATTTCTCTATTTCCTTAGTTCTGATGAAGAGTCATATGGACTCGAAACGTTAACTGTGTTCCTCTCCGCAGATGATGTCAGACCTGCTGAGTTTTCCCAGCTATTTTTGTTTTTGTTTCAGATTTCCAGCATCCACAGTATTTTGTTTTTATCTTAGTGTTCCATTGTGGGATTGTCCTTAGGAAGAAAGAATGTTGATGCACTGTCTTGGAAACAAATGAAATGAATCACAGAGAGCTAAATGGTTGAATAGCATTGAAACCAAGAATCAACGAAGATGAAAACTGTGACTTTAGCTTTGAGAAATGTCTGATATGGGTGATATGGGTGATATGGTGAGAAATGTCTGATATGGGTGAAATGTTCCATGTAAAAAAAAAATTGAATTCTGATCGTCAGTTGTTAGTGAAACTCAATACATTTGCCGAATAATACCCAAGTGGAAATGAAATTTTTTTTTCAATTCTTTCATGAGATGTGAGCATCTCTGATAAAGGCCAGCATTTATCATCCATTCCAAATTCACCCTTGAGAAGGTGATGGTGAGCTGCCTTCTTGAACCACTGCAGTCCATGTGGTGTAGGTACACCCACAGTGCTGTTAGGAAGCGAGTTCCAGGATTTTGACTTAGTGATGTTGAAGGAATGGCGATATATTTCCAAGTCAGGATGACGTGTGACTTGGAGGTAACTTGCAGGTGGTGGTGTGCACAAGCATCTGCTGCCCTTGTCCTTCTAGGTGGTAGAATTTGCAGGTTTGGAAGGTACTGTCTAAGGGCCATTGGTTTGTTTCTTGCAGTGCATCTTGTTGATTGGACACACTGCTGCTACTGTGCGTTGGAGGGGCGGCGGGGTAGTGGATTTTGAAGGTGGTGGATAGGGTGCCAATCAGGTGGGCTGCTTTGTCCTGGATAGTGTCAAGCTTCTTGAGTGTTGTGGGAGCTGCACTAATCCAGGCAAGTGGAGAGTATTCCATCACACTCTTGACTTATGCCTTTTAGATGGTGGACAGGCTTTGGGGAGTCAGAAGGTGACCAAGGTTGCAATGAGATCAGGAGCTGAGTAGCCCTGGTGGAACCCAAACTGGGCATCAGTGAGCAGGTCATTGCTAAGCAAATGCCACTTGCTAGCACTTGTGATGACCCCTTCCATCACTTCACTGCTGATCATGAGTAATTGGCCAGGTTGGATTTGTCCAGCTTTTTGTGCATAAGATATATCCAGGAAATTTTCCACACTGTCAGTTAGATGTCAGTGCTGTAGCTGTACTGGAAGAGCTTGGCTGGCGGCACAAATAATTCTGGGGCACCAGTCTTCGGTACTACTGACAGGTTGTCTACAGAGTGTGTGAAGCCAGGGATCTGGTGAGTGAGGGAGTTTTAAGGGTTAATTTCTCTCCAAAGCACACTTTTTTTAATTTAGCAATTAACTAAAAATTAAGAGATAAGTTCAGTTTATTCCAACCTTAAACAGGGATATACAAGCTGTCAGAGAGCAACTGTGGCTAGTTCATTAGGTAGCTATCTTAAACTGGTTTCTGAGCTTGACTCAGCATTGTCTTTCAAAAAGTATAAATACAAGGGTCTCTGAGTGTTGCTTGTCTGCACTAAGTGCTGCTTGAGTGCAGAGTGTGAAGCCAGGAATTTGATGAATGAGGGAGTTCGGTGAAGAGGGGAACTGTAAATTAATTAAGAAAAATACATTTAATTAACACAATAAAGATGGCAGGATGGGTGATGTATAATGGCTACCCCATGTGAGAACTCCTGGACACCACTGAAATCCATGGCAATCAAATTTGTAGTAAGTGCCTGTGGTTTGATGAGCTTTATCTCAGAGCTGATGAGCTGGAGGCTGAGCTGCCGACATTGCAATGCATCAGGGAGGAAAGTTACTTGGACACTTCGTTCCAGATTGCAGTCATAGCACTTGGATTAGTGTTATGTGACATGGTCAGTGGTCAGGGACGGGAGGGTGCGTCTGCAAAACAGCCAGGTAAGGAGATCAAGCCTCAGCCCTTGCAATTGAGCAGCAAGTTCAAGATTCTTGTAGCTTGTCAAGAGCAAGGGCTGTAGTGTGGAAGAGCAGGCTGACCATGGCACCATGGTACACAAAGCCATTCAAGTTGGGGGATTTAAAAGGAATGTAGTGGTATGAGAGGGAAGTATAGTGAGGGAAACTGACAGTTTTCTCTGCAGCTGAGAGTGAGAATCCAGAGACTGTGTTACCTGCCCAGGGTTCAGGATATCAGCTCAGGTCTAGAGAGGAAATTACAGTGGCAGGGGAAGAATCCAGTTGTCATGGTCCATGTAGGTACCAATGGCATACATAAGATGAGGAAAGAGATTCTGCATCGAGAGTATGAGGAGCTAGGCACTAAATTAAAAAGCTGAATCTCAAAGGTAATAACCTCCGGCTTATTACCGAGCCACGTGCAAATTGGCATAGGACAAATAAGGTTAGAGAGATGAATGTGTGGCTCAAAGACGGGTGTGGGGGAAGTGGTTTCTGGTATGTGGGGCACTGGCACCAGCATTGGAGAAAGAGGGGGATGGACCATTGGATAGGCTTCACCTGAACAGTGTTGGGACCACTGGGAAATAGAGAGGGCTTAAAACTAAATAGAGGGGAAGGGATCATGTAGGGGAAGATTGAGTAAATTAAGAGAAATGACAAGGCAATTGATCAAGGTAGCAATAAAGGCAATGATAATCAGAGTATGGCAGGAAGGGACAGTAATTGCAAACTTAAGATTGTGCCACAATGGGCCTGGGTTTACACAAAGAGTAAAAGACTGAATTAAGGGTTCTGTATCCGAATGCCTGCAGCATTAGTAATAAAAAAGGTGAATTGTCAATTCAAACCAAAATTCATATGGATGATCTGATAACCATTATTGAGACATAGCTACAAGGAGATCAAAGCTGGGACCTGAATATCCAAGCGTATGTGGCACTCAGGAAGGACAGGAAACTGGGAAAAGGTGGTGGGATAGCTCTGTTAACTAAAGAGGGCATTAGTACTGTACCGAGAGATGACCTTGGTTCTAAAGATCAAAATGTAGAATCAGTTTGGGTGGAACTAAGAAACAGCAAAGGACAGAAAATATTGGTGGGAGTTGTTTATAGGCCACCTATAGGTTATGTAAATCACAGTATAAATCAGCAAATTAGACATGTGTGCAACAAGAGAAATACAGTAATCATGGTGGATTTCAATCTACATATAGACTGGGTAAACCTAATTGGTACTAATGTGGTGGAGTATGAATTCTTGGAATGTATGCAAGGTGGTTTTCTAGAGCAGTTGGTTGAGGAACCAAAAAGGGAACTGGCTATTTTAGATCGAGTATTAGATAATGAGAAAGGGCTAATTAATAATCTTGATGTAAAGGAGACTTTAGGAAAGAGTGACCATAACATGATGGAATTTTACATTAAGTTTGAAAATGACGTAGTTCATTCAAAGACTAGGGTCTTAAACCTAAACAAAGGAAACCATAAAGTTATAAGCTGTAAGTTGGTTATGGTAGATTGGGAAAGTTTATAGAATAATGGTAGGGCTGGGCAGAGTCAACAAGGATTTACAAAAGGGAAATCATGTTTAACAAACCTGTTGGAATTTTTTGAGGATGTAACTAACAGAATAGAGAAGGGAAAACCATTGGCTGTGGTATATTTTGATTTTCAGAAAGCTTTTGATAATGTCCCATTCAAAAGGTTAGCGAACAAAATTAGAGCACATGGGATTGGGGGGAATAAACTGGCATGGATTGAGAACTGGTTAATGGACAGAAAACAGAGAGTAGGAGTGAATGGATCATTTTTAGGTTGACAAGCTGTGACTAGTGGGAACTGAAATGATCAATGCTATCGCTATTCACAATCTATATCAATGATTTGGATGTGGGCATTAAATGTAATATTTCCAAGTTTGCAGATGACACAAAACTAGGTGGAAGTGTGAGTTGTGAGGAGAATATAAAAACACTTCAAGGAGATTTGGAGAGACTAAGCAACTGGGCAAAAGTTTGAAAGATGGAATACAATGTGGAGAAATGTGAGGTTACCCACTTTGATAGGAAAAATATAAATACGGAGTGTATCTTAAATGGTGAGAGGCTAGAAAATGTATGTTATACTCTGTTGCAAGAGGATTTGAGTAGAGGAGTAAAGATGCCTTACAGCAATTATACAGGGCCTTGGTGAGACGTCACCATGTGTATTGCATACAGCTTTGGTCTCCTTACCTAAGGAAAGATATACTTACCATAGAGGGAATGCAGCGAAGGTTCACCAGACTAATTCCTAGGATGGAGGGATTGTCCAATGAGGAAAGGTTAAATAGACTGGGTCTTTATTCTCTGGAGTTTAGAAGAATGAGAGGTGATCTCATTCAAACATAAAAAATTCCAACAGGGTTTGACAATGTAGATGCAGGAAGGATGTTTTCCCTGGCTGTGGGGGGCACCTAGAACCAGGGGACACAGTCTCAGAATAAGGGGCAGACCATTTAGGACTGATCTGAGGAGGTATTTCTTCACTCAGAGGGTGGCGAATCTTTGAAATTCTCTACCTCAGAGAGCTGTGGAATCTTGGCCATTGAGTATGTTCAAGACTGAGATCGATAGATTTCTACATATTAAAAACATCAAGAGATTAGGGGATATTGCAGGAAAATGGTGATGAAGTAGAAGATTAGTCTGGTTGAATGGCAGAGCAGAATGAAGGGTTGAATGGCCATGCCCTTTCCTATTTCTTGTGTTCTTATGGTGTTGTCAATGCTTTTCCCATCACCACAGGTGCAAGGTGGAGCTGCAAATGCTGCTCTCATGCTGCACCGAAGGCTGGCAACAGGCAAGTGTAGCGGAAAGTGAGTGAAGCGTTTGGCAGGTGGAGTGTCTTCCAGAATTGGCAATCTCTTGTTAAGCAGTAATAACACTCTGTGGAAGAGGAAGTGTTTTGAACAGCAGTCCCTCAATGGCCATGGCCACAGCTCTTCAGTTCCACTGATCAAAACCTTCCCAGCTTGTCAGTTTCTTTATTTTCACTGTGTTCTTGCCTTCTCCAACCTGCTGGGTTGCAGACACTCCTGTGTTGATGGGAAAGTGAGAATCCATGTACAAAATTACCTTTCTACTCCTTCAATTGGCTTCAGTTGTCAACCATGAGGGTTTCAAACTGCACTCCCAGCCTAGCCTGGATCACATCAGGATCCTGACCCAATGTTATTTCCTGCAATTTAACTAAAATCCCGCTCCCAACTTGCCTCCACCAACCTGGGAAAATTCCAGCCTAAGCGCCTGCTTAGTGCCATTTCTGCTAGATTTTGGAGAGGGGTTCTAAACAGGTAATAGGGTCCTAATTGGCATATTCCAGCCTATCTAATTTGGCAGTCAGCATGCTTCTGGGGCTGAACCAGCATGAGTCTACACATTTGGAAGTTGCTCTTCAGTAACATTAATTTTGCTCTGAAACAGGCATGGTGGGAAATAATTTATCCAAGAGGGGTCCTCTTTCTCCAGGAAATGAACCCAGAAAACGAACCCAGTTAACAATACACTTGCCCAACACAAGGGTAGAGCACTCACTATGTTTGGGTCAGCAGAGTGTAATGGTGAGGACTGAGACTGCATGACATGGAGTATAATATTCATTGGAGCGACTACGTCAAATGTGCAAAAACATTATTGGGTTCCTCTGACACGGAACAGAAACCCAGCCCTGTATATATTTCAAAACTTTACCCTAATGACGATTTCTAAACTGGACTTTTCTGCTGAACAAAGCCAATTTAAGATAGTTGACCCTCTGCCCGGAAATTATCTTGCAGTGATCTCCAGAGCAAAATAATTCTTAGTTTCAAGGAATGTCTCGTTATGCCTAAGGAGCTTTGAATAGACCACAGGCAGAAGTACAGAGCAATTTCAAAATGAGCTACAGAAATACCATTTGCATTTGATAAGAAAACCTTGCTAAAAGAGTCTGTGGGCTTGTTGAGGCAGTGGCTTCCCACACACCTCAACATGAATGGCACCACTTTCAAACCATAATGGCGGAGACATTAAAAGTCCTGAATACAAAAGCTAAATTCCAGATGCTGGATAAACATCCTTTGTTGAAGTCACTGTGGAGAAGGAATAACACATGACGAAAGACTCTTGGCCTTTTGAGCTGTTTAATATTATCTTTCTGAGCTGTGTGGCCAGCCTGCTGTTTAACATCCAACTGGCAGGCCACATGGAAGCAAGCTCTGTTCAAGTTGAACCATCTAAACTGACTCTACTGGAAGATTTTGTATCCTTGCCCACGGAGCTTATGCCATCTCTGCATGCGTAGTTCATCTTGCGGAATCAATGCCACCTGAGAAAGCAAACCTAACAACACCAGTCTCCAGCCAGACGACCATCGAACATCCTCAGTGAACTCTGACTTTGGGTCTCTGGAACTCACATGAACCAATATTCTGTTTTTCTGTGGTCCCTGTACTGTAGAAATTCTTTTCTCTATCCCTCCCTTTACTATGGGTGGCTTTACCCATCGGCCGCAGTGGTGGCTTCTCACGTTGTATCGTCCCAAACCCTCCACATTAATTATGTATTCCTGGGCAATAAACCATTTCAATGGTGGCCGGGCCCTCATTTGCCCACCATGCCATCACCTTGCCACTTCATAACACTGGGTGCCTCATTTAAAGTGCAGCCATATGCACACCTCTCAGTGCTTCCAGCCAACGACTGCTGCATGGAAGACAGAATGGCCCTGAAAGGCAAAAAGCCTGCTGCCCCACCCCCGTTTTAGTGACGCATCCCTCGAGCGCCTTTTGAACGCCAGGGAGACCCGCCATGATGTCCTCTACCCCTGCTCTGGCCGCAGGATGGGCAGCAATCTCACTAATCCAGCATGGGAGGTGGTGGCAGTGGTGGTCAGCACCAATGCCCTGCAAAAGAGGACAGCCACCTAGTGTCACTATGGGATGAACGGTCTCATCCATTCTGCCAGGGTAAGTCACTCTTCTCATCGCTCTCAATTCACACACTCACAAACCCGTCACACACCCACAGGGATCTCACACCTCAAGGGACAACACCATTAACTCTCACACACACCCTCACATCTCCAACAGGCTCATATCCTATTGAGCTCATGTCCTCATCCGGTCCATGTCTCCACTCACCACACAAACATTCCACACAGTCCATGTGTCCTGCTCACACTCTCTCCATCTGTTTTCATGCAGGAGAAGCTGGCTCACATCAGCAGGGAGAGGACCCAGACAGGGGGTGGAGTGGCCCACATTAGGCCCCTCACTCACTTTTAGGAACGTGTCATCACACTGACTGGTGAGGATGTGGACCATGCCTGTGGTGACAGTGAGGTTGGTGGCGAGCACCCTCATGAGGATCCTGCACCACATCATCCCTCTCTCAACACAGCTGTGACTGCTCTTTCTCCTGCTTTTGACTCTGCTGTCATTCACTAATTATCTCTACTTTGGTTCACAGAGAGCTCTACCAAGCGACCAACGCCCTCTGCCAGACAGTCCCTCAGCTCCAACCATGTCCTCACCTCCAGTCAAGAGGACTCCTCCTCCATTGAAGAGCTAGAAATAAGCAGCCTGGAAGACCCATCACAGCGCTTACCCACACCCTTCATCAATGCAGGGATACATACTCGGTGGGACCTAGATCTAGAGCAGGGTCAGATTCACAATCTGCTAGTCATTGCATGGACACATGTCCACAGCAGGAGGAGGCAAGTTCAGCTGAGCTCCCAGTACTCGGAGGACTGCTGGGGATGAGGCATCTGTGATGTCCGAGTCAGATGATGAGCCTCTGGATTCGGCCTTCCAACTCATTGTGGAGATTCAGAAAAATGTGGGGGAACATCACGTAGAGCTGTTGGAAGCCCTCAACAGAATGGCGTAAGAGTCAGAGGAGTGTGTCCGCCTGCTCTCTGATGAAGTGATTCTCACATGTGTGCGTATGAAGGTCTCCATGGGAAGGATTCCTATGCCATGGAGATCCTGATCCAGAAGAATGCAGAGATGCACACAGACCCGCACTTCATTGTGGGACCCATGGGTGAGTTCCTGCAGTGGCAATGCGAGAGGGGAAGGGTCACCTCAACGACACTCCAGGTGCTCCTTCCCTTCAAGGAGTCAGGGCTGGGACCCTTGGGAACCCGACGGGAGGAGGAGCAGCAGCTGGACACCTCTGGGTCATCCACTCAGGAATCTCAGAGGATGTCCGCTCCCTCTGAGTCCCCTTTGCCTGTGACCCCCCTCAACCTCGGCCTCTGTCACTGCAGAGGGAGCAGCTGGCCCACTAGTGATTCTGGAAAGAGAAGTGTGTGTGTGTCTGTAGCAGGGCCTTTCAGAGAGTCGGGCAAGCACTCTCCCACGCACGCTGATCCTTCCCATGTTACTCTCGCCTCAATGTCCTGAGCATTTTCAATGCTGCCTGCTGGGATTCTCTTTTAGTTGTCCATCTGAGCTGACCTGTATCTCCACCCACCCACTGATCACACTCCCATGCAGCACCTGTTCTCTCACACCATGACTCACATTTATGTTTTGATTTATACAGCATGGTGGTGATATAGTATTCCATTCAGTCCCCCACCCTTTCAAACTCTCCAGTCACCCATTTCCTTTCCCTCATCACAGTTGAATTAGCTGAAGACTGGCATTTGTGATGCTGGGGACCTCTGGAGGAGGCTGAGATGGATCATCCACTCGGCACTTCTGGCTGAAGATTGTAGCAAATTCTTCAGCCTTATCTTTTGCAATAATGTGCTGGGCTCCTCCATCATTGAGGATGGGGATATTTGTGGATCCTCCTCTTCCAGTCAGTTGTTTAATTTTCCACCACCATTCATGACTGGATGTGGCAAGACAGCAGAGATTAGGTCTGATCTGTTGGTTGTGGGATCACTTAGCTCTGTCTAACACTTGCTGCTTATGATGTTTGGCATGCAAGTAGTCCTGTGTTATAGCTTCACCAGTTTAACACCTCAATTTTAGGTATACCTGGTGCTGCTCCTGGCATGCCCCCCTGCACTCTTAATTGAACCAGGGTTGATCCCCTGGCTTGATGGTAATGGTAGAGTGGGGGATATGCCGGGCCATGAGGTTACAGATTGTGTTCGAGTACAATTCTGCTGCTGTTGATGGCCCACAGCACCTCATGGATGTCCAGTCTTGAGTTGTTAGATCAGTTTGAAATCTATCCCATTTAGCACGGTGGTAGTGCCACACAACACGATGGAGGATATCTTCAATGTGAAGGCGGGATTTTGTCTCTACAAGGACTGTGCGGTGGTCATTCCTATCGATACTGTCATGAACAGATGCATCTGCAGCAGGCAGGTTGGTGAGGATCAGGTCAAGTATGTTTTTCCCTTTTGTTGGTTCCCTCACCACCTGCCGCAGACCCAGTCTAGCAGCTGTGTCCTTTAGGACTCGGCCAGCTCAGTCAGTAGTGGTGCTACCGACCCACTCTTGGTGATGGACATTGAAGTCCCCCCACCCAGAGAACATTCTGCACCCTTGCCACCCTCAGTGCTTCCTCCAAGTGGTGTTCAACATGGAGGAGCACTGATTCATCAGCTGAGAGGGGGCGAAACATGTTATCAGCAGGAGGTTTCCTTGTGCATGTTTGACCTGATGCCATGAGGCTTCAAGGTGTCCCGAGTCCATGTTGAGGACTCCCAGGGTAACTCCCTCCTGACTGTATACCACTGTGCTGCCACCTCAGCTGGGTCTGTCCAGCCGGTGGGACAGGACATACCCAGTGATGGTATCTGGGACATTGTCTGTAAGGTATGATTCTGTGAGGATGACTACGTCAGTCTGTTGCTTGAATAGCCTGTGAGATAGCTCTTCCAATTTTGTCACTAGCCCCACAACATTACTAAGGAGGACTTTGCAGGGTTGACAGGACTGAGATTGCCTTTGTCATTTCCGGAGCCTAGGTCGATGCCGGGTGGTCCATCCAATTTCATTCCTTTTTTGAGACCTTTTAGCAGTTGATAAAACTGAGTGGCTTGATAGGCCATTTCAGAGGGCATTTAAGAATCAACTACATTGCTGTGGGTCTGGAGTCACGTGTAGGCCAGACCAGGTAAGGACAGCAGATTTCCTTCCCTAAAGGACAATAGTGAACCAGATGGGTTTTTACAACAATCAATAATGGTTTCATGGTCGTCATTAGACTTTATTCCAGATTTTTATTGAATTCAAATTCCACCATCTTCCATGGCGGGATTGGAACCTGGGTCCCTAGAACTTTATTCTGGGTCTTTGGATTACTAGTCCAGCAGGTGCTAGATGTGCCCGGCCAGTTTCCTGGACATGCGCGTCTTCTATGACACTAGTTCTCGGTCATCTGCATGTGCTGTCTGTAGTCCCTCGGGTTATCTGGGTGCCGACCAGCGACGGCTCACTGTGGCTCTTCAGTGGCACGCACAGGAACCCCAGCCACCCCTTCTTCCTGAGGATGCTACTCCTCCCGCATCCCAGCCAGGAGCCTCCGTTGCTCTATTCACATTCATATCCACTCTCTGTAAGCCATGAGGCACACAGCTCAGTCACCAGGCTCCATGCTCTTGGTGTACTCCTCCTGCAAGATGAAAGAGAGAGGCGCCTGGGTTAGCATTGGTCTCCTAGGGACTTCTCATCCTTACATGTGTGGTTCTGGCTCTGTTTCAAGTCCCCTTAATGCATCCTGGAGAGTGCTGGCCGCCACTTGGATGGCCAGAGTTTCATGCGCTGCATGGCTGCCCGAAACGTCACCCACCTCCGCCCCACTCCACCTGACCAATTGGCAGCAGCTTTGCCCATTGGACTGCATGCTGTGCTCTCAGCTCAGGCACAGGCATTTTCCTAACCTGCACTGCAAGGCTGCACTGTTAGCTTCAGCCATGGGGGAGACTGGTCCAAACCGGGATGGTGCCATTGCAAGGGGCTGTGAGCACCTCCACCAGTGACTGATCCATGGTCAGCTTTAGCAAGGAGATTGTACAACATGCCCAGTTATCCAGTTGTTCTGCAGTCCAATAAAACACTCAATAGCTCGCACTCTGTGCCCAAGGGATACAAAGTTCAGGATCACTTGGTGGCACTTTCAGGCTGACGTGTTGCTTGAGTGGGCAGATAAGCTAGAGTCCCAACTCCATGCCTGTCAATGTGGCTGCATTTGAACTGTCCCAGCTGCAGAAGAAAGGTCACTTTAGACAAGGTTTCCCTAAGCCGTGGCCGCCTCCTTCCCTCCCACCGCACATGTGTGCCACCATCACGCCATGCAACCTGTCCCCTCCTCAACCGCAGGGCAGCCCTTGCCCCAGCGCTACACTGCCAGCCAGCTGGGAAAGGGCAACTTGCCTGTGTCCTCTGCTGAATATGCTGCGCCTCTTTCCTGAAGTCAAAGGGGCGACCCTCACGAGCTCTGCTCAATATCAGTCAGCACCCTGAGTTCCCCTCAACGTTCAGCTTGCCCGTTGCACACCTTTTGAATGCTGTTGTGAAACACATCAGTGTGCAAACACGTCACTGTGCCTGTACGATCCCATGTGGGGAGATGATTCCGGTAAGCAGGGCTTATAATTAAATGCAAATGTATTACAATGACTTTCCTGACATCCGGCGGTGGGAAAAGCAGCCTGTCATTGACAGGTGGAGCGAATGATCGCAAACTAGGTTCACGATGGTGTGAAACCGATTTTTGGCCTTCCCTCCATATTGTCCACTTGCACCCGCCATGACGCCCATGCTAACAGGGCTGGAAAATTCCAGCAAATATAAAAGAATGGGTACAGGAACAGAAGCTACTCTGTAAGATGTGTATAAGTTATTGAAGATGGCAGGACAGGTTGAGAGCATGGTCAATAAAGCATAGAGTATCCTATCCTCTATTAATGGAGGCAGAGAGTACAAGAGCAAGGAGGTTATGTTGAACTTGTTTAAATCACTGGTTTGGCCTCAGCTGGAGTGTAGCATCCAGTTCTGGCTGCTGCACTTCAGAATACATGTGAAGACATTGGAGAGAGTGCAGCAAAGAATCTCTGGAATGGCTACAAGAATGAGGGACTTTAGTTACATCGATTGATTAGAGGGATTGACACTTTTTTCCTTGAAGAGAAGGCTGAGAGAAGATTTGGTAAAGATCTTCAAAATCATGAGGGTTTAGACAGATTAGATAGAGGAAAATTGTTCCCACTGGTGGAAAATTGAGAAAATGAGGGCACAGATTTAAATTAATTGGCAAGAGACACAACGGAGTCATGAGGAGAAACTTTTTCACGCAGCAAGCGGTCAAGATTTGGAATACATTGCCTGAGAAATTGGTGGAGGTAGGTTCAATCGAGGCATTCAAGAGATATTATCTAAAAAGGAAGAATGTTCAGGGCTATGGGTAGAAGGCAGGAGAATGGCACTAGGTGCTTTGCTCAGTCAGAAAGCTGGCACAGGCACGATGGGCTGAACGGCCTCCTTCTGTACTATAACAATTCTGTGTGCAGAATATTATGCTCGGCATGTGGGCATGAGCCCAACACGTCCGAGCGTGAAATGACACAATGATGTTGGGTGAGTGCCCCGACGTCATCACGCAGTCTCGTGATATGTTGTTGGGTGGGTGTGCGCTGGGGCCGGCTGCACGCCCGCTGACAATTCAAAGGCCTATTAAGGCCATTAAGAAGCTAATTAAATTCAAATTTACACCAAGCGGCATTTACATTTTTTAGGAGACCTCACCCACGGGCGGGATGAGGTTTCCTAAAGCAAATAAACATCAAATAAAAATTTATTTTTGAATTAAAAACATGCCCCAGTTCATGTGACAGAGTTTTATGACAATTTTTTTTCCTTTATTTTGTTTTTAAACAGCACTTCAGCTCCCTGAGGTAGCTCTGTGCCTCAGGGAGGCTGAAGCTTTCTTTCACGCGCATGCGTGAAGTTCGCGCTAGACCCACTCACCCTCCTCCCCTCGCCCGCACAGGCAGCGCCGATCACTACCACTCGCGTTCTATGCTGGGCGGGCATTAATTGGCCCACCTGCATGGAATCGCGGTGCAGTGCCGATCGTGGGCAGCGGACAGCTTTCCAGCTACCCCTGCCGAACGCCCCTGCCAAATTCAAAATGTTGTCCTGTGATTCCGTGATAATTCCATATATTCCAGTCATGGCAGATACATCTTCCAAATACAGTAGAACACAATAAACGACATTCCTCCCTCTATCATGTGGACAAGGTGGCCCATAACGGGAGGAAACAGAGCAGACAAGGGCACCTGCGCCTCTTGAATGGCTCCTCACGTCATGGGGCCAGCTGTGACTGAGCCCATGACATCCTGGATAAGAAAAAGGAGCAGGAGGAAGCCACTCAGCTTCTTGTGCCTGCTCCAACACTCAATAAGATCATGGCTGATCTGATCGTGGCCTCAACCCTGCTTCCCCTCCTGCAAGGCATAATGCTGACTCCCTCCTCGGTCAAAAATCTGTCTAACTCAGTCTTGAATAAAGTCAATGACCCAGCCTCCACTACTTTCTGGGGGGATAATTCCAAAGACTAACAACCCTCTGAGAGAAGAAATTCCTCCTCATCCCCATCTTAAATGGGGAGACCCCTTATTCTTAAATTGTGTCCCCTAGTTTTAGATTCATCCATGATAGGCAACATCCTCTCACAATCTGCTCTCTCAAACCTCTAAGAATCTTATATGTTGCAATAAGATCACCTCTCATTCTTCTGAACTCCAATGAGTATAGGTCCAGCCTGCTTAACCTTTCCTCATAAGAAAACCCCTTCATCTCAGGAATCAATCTCTTCAACATTCTCTTAATAGCCTCCAATACAAGTATATCTCTCTTTAAATAAAAGGTCTAAAACTGTAACAAAACCAGAAAATGTTAGAAAAACTCAGCAGGTCTAACAGCATCTATGGAGAGAAAACCAGAATTAATGTTTTGAGTTCATATGATATGGACTCGAGATGTTAACTTTGTTTTTCTCTCCACAGATGCTGTTAGACCTGTTGAGTTTTTCCAGCATTTTCCATTTTTGTTTCAGGTTTCCAGCATTCGCATATTTTGCTTTTATCTTAGAGTCTGAAACTATATGCTGACAACATTGAGGATGATATCATATTCCTGCTTTATGCTCCTTCTCAGCTCCCAGCACACCCTCATTCTGCTATGATGAGTGAACTGCTGACGGTGCGACTGCCTCCTGCTTCCCACCCAACCCTAAGGTCCTCATAGCAAACTTCTGCTTCAGGGTTCCTGTTCTCAAACAATGAAGAAGTGGCACCTGCCCAGCCGCAGGTGCCCCAGGGGGAAGAAAAAGAGCAACAACAGCACTGATGAAGAGACCCCATCACTTGATCAGAAACTGGTACTGCATGTACATTAGACACAGCTGATATTTGTAACATAAACTTAACATAATAACTGTCCCCAGGTGGTTCACAGGAGCATTAGAAACAATATATAACACCGAGCCACATAAGGAGATATGAGTTCAGTTGATGTAGATTTTAAGGAGACTCTTAAAGGAGGGAGGCAAGGTAGAGAGGCGGAGAGGTGTAGGGAGGGAATTCCAGAACTTAGGGCCTAGGCAACTGAAGGCACATCCACCAGTGGTGGAGGGATTAAATTTGTCACTGAGGATCAGCACATAGATGGTAATTGTAGATTAAAGGGCTAACATTAGGAGCACCTGACACTGATGTAACTATGATGCAATGTCACATGACTAAGAGATTGTGATCTAGTGGGAAACAGATGTACAAACTCGTGTAGAGTACTGTGATGTGCATAGATCTGTGGTTTTCGCAAACAACAGTCTATGTATCATTCTTGGGGTAACAGGCAAACCCTAAAGAAACCTCATCTAGACCCTGAAACCAAGATGAAACAGTAATTAGGAGTGGGACAAAGGGTACACTAGAGGTAGTGATACAGGAGCAGGGAGAGAAACATTTGCAAGTCCAGCAGATCAGACCTAAGCTCTGCAGTCCTGCCACATCCAGCCGCGAATGGTTGTGAGCGAATAAATCTGGGAGGTGGTGGCATAGTGGTATTGTCACTAGTAATCCAGAGACCCAGAGTAATGCTCTGGGGACCTGGGTACAAATCACACCACAGCAGATGGTGAAACTTGATTTCAGTAAAAATCTGAAATTAATGACCATGAAACCAATCTGGCATTACTAATGCCCTTTAGGGAAGGAAATCTGCTGCCCTTACCTGACTCCAGAACCACAACAATGTGGTTGACCCTTAAAAAAAATGCCATCTGAATGAGGGCAATTAGGGTTGGGCAATAAATGCTGGCCTAGCCAGCAATGCCCGCATCCCATGAACAAGTTTAGAAAAAAGTGATACTCTGGTCACAAGTCAGGATCTGCACAGGGAGACTCAACAGGCAAGGGTGAGCTGCAGTCAGGCCAGGGGAAAATGATAGCTCACCAGAGGGCTGGGTTACAGGTGGGTTTTGCTGAAGAGGAGCACACGAGGATCTTGATAGGGCAACAGGAAAACATTGAGGAGGATGCCCATCGAGATGATGAGCTAGCCTGCCTCACTGTCACACAGCATGGAGGAGTCCAGATCCAAGTTGGCAGAAGGCATCACATAGAGCTTTCCCTCCGTGCATTCTCTGCTCCATTTCCCTGTTGTGCTACATACCTGTTGCTGTCTTTATGTAGACAGGTCACCTACTCCTCTGAAATCCCTGTGAGGACGTAGTAACACTCCTTCAAATCCAGAAACGCACAACATTACTGCCAAAGCCTTTACCATGGTTGCCTGTCCCTTTAAATAATGTTAATCCTGGGCCCCTCTTGCAGTTGATTGCATGCTTTTTGGTGGGTAACAAGTGAATATGCTGAATGGACCCACTTGTTCTAAGTTCGCACATAGAGTGTCAAATCAACCAGTTGGGCTAAATGATGTCAAAATAGCACCAGCTGGGAGTCTACTGACACAAAGGGGAAGGTCGCTTGTATGCCCTTCCCAGCAAGGGGCACTGCATAGGCCTTGTTGGAACTGGCTAAAGACTCAGGAACCACAGATTCAAATTTCTATGCATATAGTTTCATATCCACGTTTTCCAACACGTTGTTAGTTGGCATAGTAATTAATGTAGGTCAGAGCCAAAAAGTTGCAAAGGGACATTGATAGATTAAGTGGGTGAGTAAAACTGTGGCAGGTGCAATTTAACGTGAGGGAATCCACTTTGGAGCTCAGAAAAGTAGATGAGAGTATTTTATAAACAGTGAGAAGATGGGAACTGTGGAGGAGCAGAGATAGATCGGGATCCATATACAGAAATCACGAACAGATAGTGCACAGATACAGAAAATAATTTCAAAGGTTCATGGAATGTTGGCCTTTATCTCAAGGTAGCTGGATTGCAAAGGGATGAATATTATGTAACAGTTGTACAGTGATCAGGATAGATTCCATATCTAACGTTGTGCTCATTCTGGGTACTGCATTTCAGAAAGGATATATTGGCTTTAGAGGGGTGCATGCACAGACTTACCAGAATGATAACAGGGGAGAAAAGGTTTAAATAAATAGGACAGGTTGCATAGTCTAGGCTTGTACTCCCTTGTGTATAGAAGATTAAGGGATGATCCAATTGATGTGTTTAAGTTGATAGTGTCAAATTGGTAGGACAGAATTTTGCCCTTGATGGGCGGGTGGGCCCCACCAGCTCGGTGGTGGCAGGCAGCCGATCACCGCCGCTGAAATGGGCCCCGCCGTCATTTTAAGTGGGCGGGCAATTAAGGCCCACCCAGCAGCATCCCTGACGGGAAGATCTATGCACTTCCTGTGCGGGGGTGGGGGGGGTTGCGGATGCATTCCCCAACTGTCAGAGTGCACACTGCTCCCTGAGGCTAAGTGCTGTCTCAGGGAGAGTACTGAAAGTTTCATAAATATTAAAAATAAAAAAATTATTAACACGTCCCCCTCATGTGACAATGTCCCACGATATCGGACATGTTAATAAATATCATATAAACTTTATCAAAGTTTTTTAAAACAGACATGAAGCTTCGTCCCGCTGGTGGATGAGGTTTCATGTTTTATCAGAAGCCCGCTGGGGCTCCTGGCCTGCCCACCAGTCTTAAGGGCAGGTCTTTAATTGGCTTAATTATCCTGTCAATGGCCTCAATTGGCCATTGAAAGGTCAGCGGGTGGACAGCTGATCGCGCTGTGCCCCTGCCTTCCTGACTATTTAAATAGGTTCCCCCCCGACGTCATCCTGCATCATTTTTGCATCAACGAGTGGGCCCCGCCCCCAGCTCGCCGATGGAAAAATTCTGCCCACAATTTCTCTTCCCCAAAAACTGAGGGGCAAATTGAAAATTTCAAAACTGAGATTGATAGATTTTTGTTGGGTAGGGATTTTAAGGCTTACAGAACCAAGGCCAGCTGATGGAGTTAAGATACAGATCAGCTATGGTCTCATTGAGTGACAGAGCAGGCTTGAGGGGCTGACTAGTCTCCTTCTGTTCCTATGTTTCAGGCAAGGCTAATTATAAACCTCTTGCCTCAGTGAAATTGTGGGGCTCTTCTGGCACACAACCCTGGCAGGAGCTTCGTAGAGCTCCTACTCTTCCATTAGGCATCTGTAGCACCCTGATGATCAAACAACGGGCTGGCAAACAGCAAGTGTGGGGCTCACCTTGAGCTGATGGTATGGTTTGGACCTCCTAAGAAAAATGATGTTCATTTCATTACAAAGGGGGAATTGCTGCTCTCTTGCTGGATCTGAGATGGGTATCCACACGCTTTGCTATGGGACCCAGCTCCTGGGACCGGCTCCAGATACACTGCTAGTAGAAGGGAAATAAAGAAACCCTGAGAGGGACACAGACCTTGGCATGTATCCCGGGATGTGTCCTCCTTCCCGTGCATTTTCAGCCCCAGCCATATAACAGACCTGTTTTTATGAAAGGTTATTGTGACAGGAGTGAGAGGAGACATTACAACTCTGATCATTGAGACTTGGGAAGGTATTTGGGAGGATGAAATAGCGGAAAAAAGAGGATTCTTCTGGACATGAAAACCGATAGTAGGAACACAACCCCCTTCATTCATTAATTCCCACTGTGAGGCCATTGACTCAACATTAACACTCCTGCTTTTAACATCAGAAAGTTGTGGATTGTGGGTCTCACTTTAGACACATGGGGCAGAATTTTGCCGCCGGCGAGCAGGGGGCCGGGCCCACTGGCCGATCCATAAAATGATGCGGGATGGCGGAACCCCCGACGTCATCCCGCCCCATTTAAATTTTCAGGAAGGCGGGGGAGCAACAAAATCAGCTGCGGGCCCATCGACCAGTCAATGGCCAATTGAGGCCATTGACAGGATCAATTATACAATTAAAGGACCTGCCTGTCCAACCTTATGGTTAGTGAGCAGGCCAGGAGCCCCGGCAGCAACTAGAGAAAACATGAAACTTCATCCAGCAGCGGGATGAGGTTTCATGTGGGGTTTAAAAAAGTTTAATAAACTTATGTAAATTATGAACATGTCCCAACTCATGTGACATTGTCACATGAGGGGGACATGTTAGGGATTTTTTTTTTCTATTTTTAATCTTTTTAAAAGTGTCAGCGATTTCCCTGAGGCTGCACTTTGCCTCAGGGAGATGGGCGCTGTTTCGTGCACATGCGTGAAAGAGCGCATTCTCGCTTTTGAAGAATCCCCACCCGCCCGCACAGGAAATGCTTCCTGCCGGATGTCACACTGCGCGGGCATTAATTGGCCCGCCTACTTAAAATGGCGGCGGGGCTGCTTCTCAGGCGGGGATCGTCTCCCCACCTGTAGGAGATTGGATCAGGCCTGCCCGCCCGACAGACAGAAAATTCTGCCCATGAGAATATAAGGTTGGGATTTCTCTGGTAATTCACCTCCTGCCTCCACAAAGCCTGTCCACCAGCTACAAGGCACAAGTCAGGAGTGCGATGGAATACTCCCCACTTACCTGGATGAGTGCAGCTCCAACAGCACTCAATAAGCTTAACACCATCCAGGACAAAGCAGCCCGCTTGATTGTCACCCCACCCACCACCTTAAATATTCTCTCCCTCCACCACCGCAGTGGCAGCAGTGTGCATCATCTACAAGATGCACTGTAGCAACTCACCAAGGCTCCTTCGACAGCACCTTCCAAACCCACAACCACTAGCACCTAGAAGGACAAGGACAGCAGATAGATGGGAACACAACCACCTGGAATTTCCCCTCCAAGCCACATACCATCCTGACTTGGAAATATATCACCTTCACTGTCACTGGGTCAAAATCCTGGAACTCCCTCCCTAACAGCACTGTGGGCATAGTGGTTCAAGAAGGCGGCTCAGCACCACCTTCTCAAGGGCCATTAGGGATGGACAATAAAAGCACTGGCTTTGCCAGTCATGAAAGAATATAAAAACTATATATAATCCAAGTTAGCACTCCAGTGCATTACTGAGGGAGTGCTCCACTGCTGGAAGTGCTGTATTTTGAATGTGACATTAAGCAAAGTCTGCAATTTGAGTTAAATGTAAAAAATCCCGTGGTACTGCCTTAAAGTAGAACAGATGAATTCTCCACAGTGTCCTTCTCTGTATTTTTCCCTCATAGATAGATAGGAAAGTTGGTTGTGAAGAGGACATAAGGAGTTTGCAGATGGATAAAGATAGGTTGAGTGATTGGACAGAAATCTGGCAGATGGAGTTTAATGTGGGAAAATGTGAAGTTGTTCACTTTTGCAGGAAAAATAAAAAAAACAGAGTATTAATTAAGTGAAGAACGACTGCAGAATTCCGAGGTGTAGAGGGGTCTAGATGTTTTTGTACATGAGTCACAAAAAGTTAATACAGGTACAGCAAGTAAATAAGAAGGCTAATGGAATGCTATCTTTTATTACAAGAGGGATTGAACATATAAGTAAGGATGTTATGCTTCAGTTTTACAGGGCATCAGTGAGACTGCATCTTGAATACAGTGCGCAGCTTTGATCTCCTTATTTAAGGAAGGATGTAAATGCATTGGAGGCATTTCAGAGGAGGTTTACGAGATTGATACCTGGAATGAGCAGGTTGTCTTATGAGGAAAGCTTGGACAGGCTGGGCTTGTTTCCAATGGAGTTTAGAAGAGTGAGGGGTAATTTGATTGACATATACAAGATCCTGAACGGCCTTGACAAGGTTGACATCGAAAGGATGTTTCCTCTTGTGAGTGAGTCCAGAACTGGGGGCAGTGTCTTAAAATTAGGGGCCGCCCTTAAGACAGAGATGAGGCGATTTTTCTTCTTTCTGAGGGTTGTGTGATTTTGGAACTCTCTGCCTCAGAAGGCAGTAGAGGCGGAGTCACTGAATATTTTTAAGGCAGATAGATTCTTATTACGCAAGGCAATCAAAGGTTATCAGGGTTAGACGGGGTTGTGGAACTCGGAACACAAATAGATCAGCCATCATTAAACTGAATGGCAGTGCAGGTACGAGGGGCCAAATGGCCTACTTCTGCTCCTATGCTTGTTATAGCACAGAAGGAGGTCATTCAACTTGGTATGCTCATATTGGTTCTCTCCAAGAGTAATTTACTGAGCCCCACCTCCCACCCTTTTCCCATAGTCCTGCCATTAATGTTCCCATTAGCTGCCAATTTCCTGAGCGAACATCACTAAAACAGTTTATCTGGTTATTCTCAAGTTACTGTTTGTGGGAACTTGCTGTGTACAAATTTGCTGCCGTGTTTCCTATATTATACCAGTGACTACATTTCGAAAGTACTTCATTAATTGTGAAGAGCTTTCAGAAATCCAACAGTTATGAAAGGTTCTATAAAAATGCAAGCCTTTCTTTTGTTTTCCTTTGCTCATGCTCTCGTCCCAAGCCATGCATCCCCCCACCTGCTTGGAGTCAAGTGTGGATTAGACAAAGGAAATCGAACCAGACTGGGTAGGGAATTGTAGAAAGTGTAGAGAGTTCATCAGATTTCCTATCCTAATGTACACTTCCACTGTTCTAATCCTTGTTATGTCTAATCTTGTTCAGCACCTTTATAGCACAATACCAGGATGGTAAAGGATGCTGCACGGGCAATTAGATTCCTTGTAAATTGTATTCTCAATTTTTATTAAGTAGATTACTCTGAATAGGTTTAATTTTGGAGGGCTGGCAGGCAGTTTCGAAAACCTTGTCTGCACGTTTAATTGAGTTTTTAATTAGTTTTCCTGCACAGAGACGAAAATTGATTCAAACCCATTTTTTGCTATTGACCCCCAATGATTTCACATTCCAGCAGGTCTTAACAGTTTACACCTGACTCAGCTTTGCCTCCGCACAGTTAAATATCAGATTAGTCTTTTGAGGATGATTTACCATCACTGTAGCAACTTGATTGAAGGACAACACTTCTGTCGGTATCTACAAGTAAAAAATAAGTCAGGTCTTTTAGAAATTGTGCATTCAACTGATCTGCACTGGGAATAGGATGAGCTCTAATTGATTCACTCCTACAGAGCTTTTCTGTCAAGTAATCAGAAATGACAGAGGCAACAATGACTCACAAATCAGAATTTGCTGGCAAAATAATGGTGAGTTTAATGATTCTACCATCATTAATGTGTAAATTGTCTATCAATTTGTGGCTAGGAAAGAACACCCCATGAGTTGTGAATCAGCACAGAACAGTTGTTTCCTACCCTGGAGCAGTGATTACACTTCAACAAATATTCCATTGGCTGTAAAGTGCTTTGAAACATCCAATCGCGAAAAGCACTATATAAAGGCAGGTCTTCCTTTCCTTTCCCTCCGCCTTTAGCCTCACGCCAATGGCAGCACTCTGGCCGTTTTAAATCACTGCATTTACACTGTAAAACCCAGTTAAAACTTGCTGCAGAAAGTTGGGGTTCTCATTTAACGATTCAAGGACTAATTAATGATGAGGTTCATGTTTCTGCCACTCAATGTTTCTGACCCAGAAATGACATTATTTAAGCTGTTCTTAGAGGTTTTTAAAACTTGCAATTTAAAATGTTTTTCTTACCTTTTCTTCTTGTTGTTTCTCTCTCTTAATTCAATCTTCTTTTCCCTCTCTTTCTATTCCTGATATGAATCTGATTCACCCTAATTCCTTCTCCGCTGTTCACTCAGCTCCCAGATGCTTTGTTCCTCCCACTGCCCCATACTCACACTCCCACCAATTGCAGCACAGGAAAATTCTAACCAACAGGGCTTGGCATGAGATGCCACACTCCAGCAAACGCTGGGCCAATAATGCCACTTTTTATTGTCACTTATCCATGCTTATTTTAAAAAAGTATTACAAAGATTTTGCTCAGGATTGCCCATATTTGCATTTACAAAGCCAATTTACCTGTTTGCAGCATGGCCCAAGACACCTCATGTTCTACTTGCCCACTTCTGATGTGAGATCAGCACCCTGCCCAGCGTTGTGAACTGTTTACTGTGCTGTGTACTGTTAGTCAAGCCTATGTGGGGGTTTTAGAGAAGGAAAAACTGAAAGCAAGCTGGAAGTTTCAAGCTGGGATCATTTAAAAAAAGCATTTGTAATCAATTCCTGTTCCCACATAAAACTTGGTGTATATCATCTCTGCATTTCTCTCAAGCACAAAACATAGTAACTGGCAACGCGGACGGAGAATGGTTTAAATTCGCTGGCTCCAGCACCTTTTGGCTCTTCACCGGGAGATCCACCCACGCTGTGGGGCCGATGGCTTTTGGAGGTCAAGGCCAACTTTCTGGCTCCAGGCATGGAAGATAGCGAGGAATCCACAAGAAGGCAATGCTTGTCCATTGCTTCGGGGCAGAAGGCAAATGAGTATTTGAGCAGCTCATAGAAAGCACGTCTATTTTTGATGTTTGGTAAATGCTCTCAGACAATACTTAGGGCCAAAGAATAGTGTGATCATTGAATAATATACATTTCACCAGAGATGCCAGGGTAAGCCCATGAAACAATATGTGGTAATGTTGCAGCAGTTGACTTCCGCATGTAAATTTGGCACACTAACCAACTAACTGCTTCGTGACCAACTGAAAAAACTTCAAGTCCATGAATTAGGGAATGACTGCTCATGGGCAATGGTGATTTAACCTTTTGCAGTCCTAATCACTTTTGCCATGTTTGATTCAATCTACCTTCAGATTCGGAGTAACAGACATGGCTTGCCTAACCAGCTCAAGTGCAAGAGTTAAAGACAAAGAAATCTTAGCAGGCTCATCAACACTTCCCCCATTGGGGGCAGATACCCTCAACAATGTGCCTGAATTGTGCTGATAACCATTGATTTGCAATATCATGTCCAACTTGAGAGAAAAAAGTGTAACTCATGCTCAAAAGTGAATCACTTTGCAAAGGTGTACAGGTAGACTTCAGGAGGAATATTTTCCCAAGAGTGAAATATCACATATGTTTAGCATCATGGACAAGGAAAACCAGGTCATTTTAAGGATTGCTCAGTCGAGATCACAGAATCACAGAATCACAGTGCAGAAGAGACCCTTTGGCCCATCGAGTCTGCACCAACACATGAGAAACACCTGACCTACCTACCTAATCCCATTTACCAGCACTTGGCCCATGGCCTTGAATGTTATGATGTGCCAAGTGCTCATCCAGGTACTTTTTAAAGGATGTGAGGCAACCTGCCTCCACCACCATGCCAGGCAGCGCATTCCAGACCGTCACCACCCTCTGCATAAAAAAGATTTTCCTCACAACCCTCCTAAACCTCCTGACCCTCACCTTGAACTTATGCCCCCTTGTGACTGACCCTTCAACTAAGGGGAAGTGCTGCTCCCTATCCACTCTGTCCATGCCCCTCATAATCTTGTACACCTCGATCAGGTTGCCCCTCAGTCTTCTCTGCTCCAATGAAAACAACCAAAGTCTATCCAACCTCTCTTCATAACTTAAATGTTTCATCCCAGGCAACATCCTGGTGAATCTCCTCTGCACCCCTCCTGTGCAATCACATCCTTCCTATAACGTGGTGACCAGAACTGCACACAGTACTCCAGCTGTGGCCTCACCAAGGTTCTAAACAACTCCAACATGACCTCCTACTTTTGTAATCTATGCCTCGATTGATAAAGGCAAGTGTCCCATATGCCTTTTTCACCACCCCACTAACGTGCCCCTCTGCCTTCAGAGATCTATGGACACACACGCCAATGTCCCTTTGTTCCTCAGAACTTCCTAGTGCCATGCCATTCATTGAATACTTCCTTGTCAAATTACTCCTTCAAAAGTGTATCACCTCACACTTTTCAGGGTTAAATTCCATCTGCAACTTATTTGTCCATTTGACCATCCCCGTCTATATCTTCCTGTAGCCCAAGACACTCAACCTCACTGTTAACCACCCAGCCAATCTTTGTGTCATCCGCAAACTTACTAATCCTATCCTCCACATAGTCATCTATGTCGTTTATATAAATGACTAATAATAGGGGACCGCGCACAAATCCCTGTGGTACACCACTGGACACTGGCTTCCAGTCACTAAAGCATCGTTCTGTCATCAACCTCAGCCTCCTACAAATAAGCCAATTTTGAATCCACCTTAGTTAATTACCCTGTATCCCATGTGCTTTTGCCTTCTTTTTAAGTCTCCCATGTGGGACCTTGTCAAAGGCTTTGCTGAAATCTATATAAACTACATCAACTGCACTACCCTCATCTACACAACTGGTCACCTCCTCAAAAAATTCAATCAAATTTGTTAGGCATGACCTCCCTCTGTCAAAGCCATGCTGACTATCCCTGATCAAACCTTGCCTCTCCAAGTGGAGACAGATTCTCTCCTTCAGAATTTTCTCCAATAGTTTCTCTACCACTGACGTAAGACTCACTGGCATGTAGTTCCCTGGCTTATCGCTATAACCCTTCTTAAATAGCAGAACCACATTAGCTGTTTTCCAGTCCTCTGGCACCTCCCCTGTGGCCAGAGAGGAATTAAAAATTTGGGTCAGAGCCCCTGCGATCTCCTCCCTTGACTCTCTCAGCTTCCTGGGACACAAATTATCCGGACCTGGAGATTTGTCCACTTTTAAGCCTGCCAACACCTCCAATACCTTGTCATCCCCTCTATCAATTTGCTTAAGAACCTCGCAGTCTCTCTCCCCGAGTTTGATACCTTCATCCTCATTCTCTTGGGTGAAGATGGACGTGAAGTATTCATTCAACACTCTAGCGATGTCCTCGGATCACAGGCATCTTATTGTTACTCCTCACCGGGATTGCTGTAAAAGTATCCATGTTGAGCAACAAACTCTACCGTCATTAGTTTTCAAAAGTTTCTCTCACTCCTTCAAGTTTACAGTGACTCGATTATTCCAGTTTCAGGAATAATCGCAGTTCCAGTGAACTACAAAAATGTCAACCTCGACAAGTTCATGTTTTACACAGCCAAAGGAAGAAGCCTGAAAGAGACAAACCGCTTTTATAGGCTTGGCTTATGCAGAGACTAGGAATCCTGCAGCAAGTAACTCACCTCCTGACTCCCCAAAGCCTGTCCACCATCTATAAGGCACAAGTCCGGAGTGTGATGGAACATTCTCCAAATGCCTAGATGAGTGCAGCTCCCACACCACTCAAGAAGCTTGACACCATCCAGGACAAAGCAACCTGCTTTATTGGTACCCCAGGCACAAACATTCATTCCTTTCACCACTGACGCACAGTGGCAGCAGTGTGTGCCATCTATAAGATGCACAGCAGGAATTCACCAAGGCTCCTTTGACAGCACCTTCCAAACCCACGACCACTACCACCTAGAGGAAAAAGGGCAGCAGATAGATGGGAACACCACCTCCTGGAAGTTCCCCTCCAAGTCACTCACCATCCTGACTTGGAAATATATCGCCGTTTCTTCACTGTCGCTGGGTCAAAATCCTGGAACTCCCTTCCTAATAGCACTGTGGGTGTACCTACACCACATGGACTGCAGCGGTTCAAGAAGGCAGCTCATCACTGCCTGGCCAGCCAGCGTGAAATCCATGTTGGGCTTCGATGGTCATATGCCTCTGCCTCCCCTGAGCAGGTTCACACACAGATATCCTTTAAACTAATAGCACTGCTGGCTGATATATGTTTCTGTTGAATGATCTATTTACAATGATTTCTTTTCTCTGTGTTCAGCAGCAAACCTGAACAATTACATCTGTAAACATTTAAAGAATCATTTTTTCCCTTTTTCTGTGGTTCGCATCCCAGACCTTTGGTCCCAGGTGGCAGTGGACGGTGGTCAGCTTCGAGACTGCTCCCAGGTCCGCCCACTGCTCCCACCTGCCCGATGATGGCAAAATTCTGCCCCTGGAAGCAAATTCCTGTTCACATACAGAACCTTGTGTGATCACCTCTGCATATATCTGAGCCAAAAACACAGTACCTGCCATATTGGATGTTCATTTTCCCACCTGCTAAATGGAAAATGGTACATGGTCTTTGAATTTCAAGGTCCATTATACTGAAATCAGGGTTTGTCATAAGGCAGAATCAATGGACACAGGAGCCTTTCACATAGGCTGGATGGGAAGTTCAGACTGAGAGTCACACCAGAGTCACTCATGCCCAGTGACTGGTTTATAGGGTGGCAATACATCAGTGCATAGTGCTAGGGTCGGAGCTCCTGTTCGGTGGTGTGTGCTGCACCAAAGGTCTGGGATGTGAACCACAGAAAAAGGGGAAAAAATGATTCTCTAAATGTTTACAGATGTAATTGTTCAGGTTTGCTGCTGAACACAGAGAAAAGAAATCATTGTAAATAGATCATTCAACAGAAACATATGTCAGCCAGCAGTGCTATTAGTTTAAAGGGTATCTGCGCGTGAACCCACACTGGAGTGGCAGAGGCATTACAGACTGGTTTCACCAGATGCAGACAATGAACAATAGATTGTGCACTTAGTTTACAAAAATGTCTACATTGACAGATTGCTGATGAAATTCATTATTCACAACCTTAGGGTGAAGTTGGTGATACCTTGTTCAGCCTGCTCTGTAACATACTCATTTCTCTTATAAGCCACAATAGGATTGACATGGATTTGGAACAAGAGCCCACAGATATGTAATGTGCAAACAAAGGAGCTTTCAGACAGCTTTGGAGTCATCTCTTTGGTTCCCCCAAAGTTTAATCTAAATGGTCTATCTGTCTCTGGATAATTTGTTCATCCTGAAAACTTAATCTCGTTATTCATCAACCTTCAATATTTTAATGATCCCAACCAAACTCACTGCACCAACACCTGCATAAGAATTTCCAGACCACAAAAACTCAACTCAGTACTTGTTAAAGATTATTTTTTGCTGTTTCTACCATCACCACACCACAGACATCATAGATGAATTGCACCATTAATACAAGCATGTCAAGCAGTGGCAAACCACCTGTCTACAGATCCAGTACCCAATGTAGTAAGTTTCCAATTTCTCAAGCACATTATTCAGAAAAGCATCAAGCGAAGTGTTGGTATGTTTTGGAAAGGAATGGTAAAGTTAGGGGGTAGGACATTATCTACCTGGTGTCTAACTGGACAATTCACTGACAGAGTTTGGAGAGTAGGGCAGCTGCCTACATAGTAACTCACTGTCGTTCCAGACCTCCTTAAAATCTAATCAAAATCACCCCTTATGTTTAAACGATGTGAGACTGGAAACTGACTGTTTGTTCAATGGTTTTTCTTCTCCCAGAGATTAGTGAGTCTCTAGAATGTGTTGCTGATTGGTGTGCTGGGTGCTGACTCTTTGCACAGCTTCAAAAGGGAGCATGGCCATTCCTGACTGGGGTTAGGGATACCATCCAAATGAAGAAAAGCATCTTTATAGAGAACACTTGGTTCAGTGACTGGTTTTGATTATTTGAGGGGGTCGCAGAGGAATCTTTCCAATTACAATTTATCTTGTTGGTCCTGGATATGTTCTCTGTTATATTTGAATAGCTACAGAGGAGGGGACAGTGGATGAAGGAGACATTTGATCTTGATGTTCTGTCCATTGTGCTGTGGGACTGGGTTAGTGAAGCAGCTGGTCTTTTCCTACATGACAATTTTTTATATTTGTCTTGTTTGTCCAGCATTTGTCTTTATTCTTGAGCCAGGACCTTCTGCAAGATGAAACCGCTCCACACTTTCCAGTTAGGGCAGGTGAAGGAAGGAGAAAGGGAAGAAAACCTCCTCTACCTCAGAAATAGATATTCAAACAGGAACTTATAACATTTGTTTTTAGGATGTTGGTGAGAAATTTATGAGAAAATGGTGTTGTGAATTTTCATGAACTGGTACAGATATTATACTGATAATGCAGCCTTAATGGTATTGGATGGGGAATTCCAAGATTCTGAATGCACGACAATTAAGTCAAAATGAAATCAAAACAGTAAATCAACAGATCAGGCAGCAGAAACAGTTAATGGCTGGCACTTAATTACTTCCTCCGTGACCAGTTTGGTGGTGAGGAGATATTTAATTGGACAGAGGGTGGTGGGTGGGGTCCCTGCCACCTTCCCACCTCTGGCCCAATTAAACCCATGGATACCCTTCCCACCTCCATGCCAATTCAGGCCCTTAAGTGGGCAATTCATGCCTAGGGCACTACCCTGAGGAATTTCTGCAGTGATGTTCTGAAGCTGAGATGACTGACCTCCTACAACCACAACCATCTTCCTTTGTGCTAGGTATGACTCTAACCAGCGGAGAGTTTTCCCCATGATTCCCAATGACTCCAGTTTGCTAGGGCTCCTTGATGCCACACTTGGTCAAATGTGGCCTCAATGTCTAGCACAGCCACTCTCACCTCACCTCAGGAGTTCAGCTCTTTTATCCATGTTTGAACCAAGGCTGTAATGAGGTCAGGAGCTGAGTGACCCTGGTGGAACACAAACTGGGTATCAGTAAGCAGGTTATTACTAGGTACATGCAGCTTGATAGCACTGTTGATGACCCCTTCCATAGCTTTGCTGATGATGGAGAGTAGACTGATGGGGCAGTAATTGGCCAGATTGAACTTGTCCTGCTTTTTGTGTACAGGACATACCTGGGAATTTTCCATATTGCCAGCTAGATGCCAATGTTGTAGCTGTACTGGAATGGCTTGTATAAGTCCATGGCTAGCTCTGGAGCACAACTCTTCAGTTCTATTGCCAGAATATGATCAGGGCCCATTGCCTTTTTAGTAACCATGGTCTTCGGTTATTCCTTAATATACTTGGACTGAATCAGATTGGCTTCAGACTGGCATCTATGATGCTTTGAACCTCTGGAGAAGGCTGAGATGAATCATCTACTCATCATTTCTGGCTAAATATTTTTGCAAATGCTTCAGCCTTATCTTTTGCACAGATGTGCTGGGCCTGCTCCATCATTGAGGATTGGGATATTTGCGGACCCTCCTCCTCCAGTGAGTTGTTTAAATGTCCATCACCATCCATGGCTGGATGTGGCAGGACTGCAGAGCTTAGATCTGATCTGTTGGTTGTGGGATTGCTTAGCCCTGTCTCTCACTTGCTGCTTTCGCTGTTTGGCACACAAGTAGTCCTTTGTTATAGCTTCACCAGGTTGACACATCATTTTTAGGTATGCCTGGTGCTGCTCCTGGCATGCCCTCCTGCACTCTTCATTGAACCAGGGTTGATCCCCTGGCTTGATGGTAATGGTAGAGTGGGGGATATGCTGGGCCATGAGATTACAGATTATATTCAAGTACAATTCTGCTACTGCTGATGGCCCACAGCGCCTCATGGATATCTAGTCAAGTTTCTGGATCTATTTGAATTCTATCCCATTTAGCACGGTGATAGTGCCACACAACATGATGCAGTGTATCCTCAATGTGAAGATGGAAATTTGTTTTTTCAAGGACTGTCTGGTGGATACTGTCATGGACAGAAGCATCTGCGATAGGTAGATTGGTGAGGACGAGGTCAATTATGTTTTTTCCCACTTGTTGGTTCCCTTACCACCTGCTGCAGACCCATTCTAGCAGCTGTGTCATTTAGGACTCAGCCAGCTCGGTCAATAGTGGTGCTACCGAGCCAGTCTTAGTGATGGGCATTGAAGTCCCCCACCCAGGGTACATTCAGTACACTTGCCACCCTTAGTGCTTCCTCCAAGTGCTGTTCAATATGAAGGAGCACTGGTTCATCAGCTAAAAGGGTGTGTTAGGTGGTAAGCAGCAGGACATTTCATTGCCCACGTTTGACCTGATGCCGTGAGACTTCATGTGATCTGGAGTCGATGTTGAGGCAACTCCCTCCCAACTGTATACTGCTGTGCCACCTCTGCTGGGTCTGTCCTTCCAGTGGGACAGGACATACCCAAGGTGATGGTGGTGTCTGGGACGTTGCCTGTAAGGTGTGATTCCGCGAGGATGACTATCTTAGGCTATTGCTTGACTAGTCTGTGAGACAGCTCTCTCAATTTTGGCACAAACCTCCAGGTGTTAATGAGGAGGACTTTTCAGGGTGGACGGGACTGGATTTGTTGTTGTTGTTTCCAGAACACCCAGCCCTGTCAACACTATATTTCATCTCAGTAAGATGCTGAGCTCTTCCCTTTCTCCTTCATCTCCATTCCCACTTCTTTGGCTCAGAGTCTTCCCCAGCATTGAACCTGCAACAGTCCAACCCTAATATTGTCATCAAGTCAGCTGACAAGGGTGGAACTGTTGTTTAGTGAATTAATCTTTACTTAGTGGAGGCTGAACAGCAAATTTTTGACGCCTTCTCCTACCTCTCCTTGGGTCATGAACCACCCACCAAGCACCGAGTCATAATTTCCCAGGTCTGTCACTGACCTCATCTGCTCTGGAGATCTTCCCTCAATGGCCTCCAGCCTTTTAGTCCCCCAGCCTCACAGTGTCTTCTTCTACCTCCTTCCCAGCCAAGATCCACAAACAGGACTGCCTTGGTAGACCCATTGTTTCAGCATGTTCCTGCCCCACAGAATTTGTTTCTTTCTATCCCAACTCAATTCTTCCCATTCCGTCCGAGTATTAATGAAAAGTCAATGACCTGAAATGTTAACTATCTTTCTGTACAATTTTCCTGCTGCGTGTCTCCTGCATTTTCTATTTTAATTCAGATTTTCAGCATTGGCAGTATTTTGTTTTTGTTTAAGTAATGGTGATATACGTACAAGTTAGGATGGTGTGTGACTTCAGGGTCCATGTCCTTCGATCAAGGTCACGGTTTCATTGCCACTTCTACATTGATGTTTCCATGATGATGCTGCTCTTTACTTCTCTTGGGAGCACAAGAAAGGACCATTTAGCTCCCTTTCTACCATCCTAGCAAACACGTGATACAATGATAATGAATTTGTTGATTAATTATGGAAATTAATCTTTATCAATGAGTCTATAACACACCCAGACATGAGCTGAGGTAAATCCTAGTGGTGGTGGGCTTTGGGACCCTGGGTCTAAAATCACCTTTTCCTTCTGAACATGCTGCATTTAATCTGTGTGATGTCTCCAATTGCACATATACTTTATCCCAAATGTTATTTTCAGAAAAAGAATTATTTGTCTGTTCTTGGTTCTAGAGGTTGCAGGGAAGGGAACCTAAACTTACATTAAAATATTTTAATAGACCTCAAAAAATTGTTTGCAATGGTTTTGGGGAATCTGTGCAATTAGCATTGACACACATGAATCAAGCAAAGTGCATGAGAAAATCCATTAACACAAGGTCATTTTGAGATATTGCTTATTTGATTTGTTGGTTATGAATAGGAAAAGACTGTCATGATTTGTTTTGTTTGTGGGATGTGGGTGTTGTTGGCAAGGCCAGCATTTATTTGCCCAACTCTAATCGCTCTTGGGATTGTCATTGTTAATTAGTCAGCCTTGTTTATGAGCAGGTGTTTATTGTGTAGGACAAGTTCACCATTGGATACCATCAAGACCTGTAGGGATAATATGAACATCCAAAATTGCAATCAGGAAAAGACCAGCTAACCCATCAAGCCTGCCCTGATAGTCAGAGTATCAGAGCATCATGATTAAACACTTCTTTCCTTAGTAGAAAAAAAGGGATGATACCTTTTAGCACACAGAATCTTAGGTTCATCGAATGGTTACAGCACAGAAGGAGGACATTCAGCCCATTGTGTTCATGCTGGCTCTCTGCAAGGTCAACTCACCTAGTCTGACTCACCTATCTCTTCCCCATTGCTCTGCAATCTTTTTCTCTCTTTTGAAGGCTTCGATTGAATCCAGATTGCAAATCCTATCCACACACTTAAAGAAGTTTTTCCTCATGTTGCTGTTGTTTCATTTGGTAATTACCTTAAATCGGTGTCCTCTGGTTCTCTATCCTTCTGCCAATGGAAACAATTTCTCCTTATCTACTCTGTCCAGACCACTCATGAGTTTGAATATCTCAATCAGATCTCCTCTCAGATTTCTCTTCTCTCAGAAAAACAGCCCCAGTTTCTCCTATCTATGTAACTGAAACATGTGTCATTCTGATTGGTTCATCGAATATAGGCAGCCTCTCTTTTGAGTTAAGTTTAAAATTGACAATGTTGCTAGAAATTGTAACAATGGTCAATAAACTAGTTTTGTTAGGTTCTCTTTGTTAGGTCCTCTTGCAGTCTCTTGGCTTTCCTTAGGGTTTATAAGAAGCTTCTCTTTATCTTCTAGAAGAATCTTTATCAACATATGTTGGAGGCACTCTTACAAGTAAAAGGTACCTTTAAGGTTATATGGTGAGGGAGGTTTAAAGTTGAATACCATTACAGCAGCCAATCACAGACAGACTGAAGTGTATAAATTGACTGTACATGTGCCTGAAATCAAGGAAGGAGAGAGTGAAATCAGCTCACATATTGTTGCTCCTGTATAAGGTGGGTTCAAAGGAATGGAAGATCCAAGTTGAATAAACAAACTCATCAGGAGGGGTTTATTGACTCGACACAGCAGAAGCCAATGCCTACATCCCAGAGAAGGATGGAGATTGACTCAGTCACCTCACTCATATGGGCATATCCCATGAGTTCTTCAAAATGCTAATCTTGCAAATAGGCCTAAAGCTATCTGATATTCCATCTAATACCGTTGACTTCTCAGTTATCTAGGGACTTAACCCTAAATGTATCTTGCCCAATGTTATAATATCATTGTCTGATTGTTGCTATAATTATATTCATTATCTGTTAACATTGATTGACAGCAATATGCTGAATTGCCCGTTTAACCTCTGCTCCTCAATTGCTTTGTGACCCTGCTCATTAATTATTTGCTATTCAAAATGCCATGTGACCTTGAATATGTCATATCTATGAAATACTTGTATAGTCAACATTTAACTTTACGTTGTGACTATGTAGTCAATAATTAGTTGTTGGTCCAAGTCTTGTGGTCTGACTTCTTCCTTGGTGATTTGCCAAGAAAGGGTTAGTTAATTCACTCAGTAGCTTTAGGCAGTCAAATTGAGGGTTGGTAAAAATAATTCAATTTATTTCAATGCAAACGAGTTAATGTAGAGTTGGTTCACTCGGATATCACTCACTCCATAACCTATGCTGGGACATTAATCCCAGACATTTCTTCGACGGAATTAAGCAACGATTTAACCTGTCCCTAGGCATGTATCTGGGGCCTTCTTACAGCTGGTTGTACAGTATACATCATCATTTATATCTTTAGATTTAATTAAGGGCAATTCTAAAAGAGTGACTTTTAGCAAAACAAAATATGAAAGTAATTTTTCTTCTGAGTCACCTGACTTTGTAAGTGATGAAGGATGGGGTAATGTGACACACAATAGAACTACTTAATGAAGCTGCTGGGTATTAGCTGGGTTAACAAAGCCCTGATAGCCTCTTTGTGTCAAAGGAATACTGTATTGAACTATTCCAATTTGCAGCTTTACAGTCTGTTCAGGGGAAAAAAATAGTGGCAATTATTTTAATAAATGAGTGACTGAGGATGGGGTGGATGACGTGTAAGGGGTGTGACTGGTTGTGACATGAATACAACCTACAGAAACAAGATGCAAGATACTGGTGGGTTACTGAGTCCCCTGACTTCTTTGATTTTACATCATCCAGTGACAAAAGCAAACTTTCAAGGATTGAAAGTTCAACATTGAATGCTTAGTTCATTTTAGAAAGATCACTGCAATATTTTGAATAAATTATAATAAATTCTTTGAGGTATCCTTACAACATGGGCAAAAGCAAAATACAATGGAAGATGGAAATCTGATATAAAAACAGAAAATGCTTTGAATATTCAGCAAGTCAGGCAGCACCTACGGACAGTGAAAGAGAGTTAACATTTCAGGTCATTGATCATCTGTCAGCACTAAGAAGTCATAGACCTGAAACATTGGAATTATCCCAGCCTAGTTGAGGTAGGTTCAGGGGTGGGTAAATTGCAGAAAATGAAATTGGGCCAGATGCTGTCCCCTTCCAGCTTTCCCAGGGTTAGCTTGGGAAACCCTGTGACTGAGGAACAAAGTCAATTGAAGCAAATTACCAAAAAAGGTAATTCAGAGTGATTTTGCAGGTTGCATCATATTCAATGGCAGAAGAGTTCCATGCTGTGTTTGCAACTGGGCAGTTTGGAAAAGGTGAGGTTCTTCATTGGGAAGAGCTTCTTCAGTGAAACTGACAAGCTGGGAGGGCTTTGATCAGTTACACTAAAGAGCTCCAGCCATGGTCATTAAGAGACTGCTGTTCAAAGCATTCTCTCAGAGAGTGCTTTCAGTTCTTGACAATGATTACTAACTTCTTGGAAGGCACCTAGCACTTCACTCACCTTCAGTTGCACTTCTCTGCTGCCAGTCTTCATATCTTCATCATGACATGGCAGCAGCTTGTGCAGCTCCAACTCCTATCTCTGCTAAGAGGCAAGAACAGATGCCCACACCATCACCCAGACCATGAGCAGCAGCAGGAGTAACACCAGCCTCTCCTCAACACCAGCGTCTCCTCAACATCAGCCTCTCCTCAACATCAGCCTCTCCTCAATGCCAGCATCTCAACGCCAGCCTCTCCTTAGCCAGATGCTCCTCCACATGGCAGAGTGGGATGGACATTGAGATCCACTGGCAGGAGGCATGACCCCCAACACAGAGTCTACAAGCAGAAAAACAGCTCTGAGCATCAGCACCTCAGGAGGCTCAGGCTGTCATGGCTGGTACCTGCAGCCTTTTTGCAACAAGACCTCCTTCCCAATAGAGCAGATGAGTCCGCACTGTCAATAGCTAACAAGGTACCTGTCACTGGAGGCCCACCCCAACATCCCCCCACCTCCCCCAGTCACCTCCAACACTATGGGCAGAATTTTCTGGCTGATGTGCAGATGGCGTAGCATGAGTCATTTTACGCGCTGATGTTGCGCGAGCATGCCCACGTCAGCGCATGCAATCGCAATATTTCGGTGGGCGGGTGCGATCAGTTCACCCGCTATTAATTGAAGGGCTCATTAAGCCCCTTAGCTTGCCAATTGTCCAGGATTTTGAGGGACCCGTGTGAACCTCGGGTCGGAGCACGGGCCCAACAGGCAAGCGGGAAGGAGATTATCTAAGAAAACTTTTGCAATGTTGGGATATATGGACTCAGAGGCATTGTTCATGTTTTACATGAAGTTATAATTGATGAAAATGTTTAAAAGTTGCCTGAGTGAATGTTAGTAGTACTCATCGATGTTCAAGAGGTTTTTGTGTAATTTGAAACCAGTCTGCAGACAGCATTCTTCTTCGGCCTTGCAGCTTTCCGGAGGCCTCCATTTAGCCTGGGGCTATGGGTTCTGACCTCTCCAGTGGAGGCAGCTCCCCAGAGGAGGAAAGGAGGGATAGAATAAGGAGGCCAGGACTGAACAATCAGCCTCCAGAGGAGTCACCTTTGGGTGTCCAGGCGCAGGCACAAGGGGCGCAGGGCCAAGATGTTGTCCAAGGTGGAAGGGGCTGCAGACGATGCCACTATCCTGCTGCCAGGGTTTACAGGCGGCAAAGCAGCTACCTCAATATGACTGAGGTGCAGTGCCGAAGGAGGCTCCGTCTCTCAATGGAGATAGTCAACAATATCTGTCAGATGATTGGCCCTGAGATCTCCCCTAACTATGTGGGAGGACAACCCTTGCCAGTGGCTCTGAAGCTCACAGTTGCCCCCCACTTCTATGCCTCTGGCTCCATCCAGGGCTCAGTGGGTGATCTTTGTGCTGTCCACACTTGGGTCAAGCAGGCAACAGATGCTCTGTTCAGACGGGTATCCACCTTCGTCCACTTCCGATGCGACCAGGCAAGTCAGATACAGCAAGCCAGAGGCTTTGCAGCCATTGTTGGCTTCCTTCGTGTCCAATGCACCAGCAGTTGAGTCCAGTGCTTTTGTCAACAAGAAGGGCTTCCACTCCATGAACGTGCAGATAGTGTCTGATCACAGGATGCTGATTCTACAAGTCTGTGCAAGGTACCCGGCAGCTCCCACAACGCCTACATTCTCAGATACTCCCAAGTGCCGGGGCTCTTCAGTGCTCTGGCTCAGATAGATGGTTGTCTGCTGGGTGACAACAGCTATCCCCTCAGTAGGTGGCTCATGATGCCTCTCCACCATCCAAGAACAGAAGCTGAGCATCGGTACAATAGGAGCCAGGGCACCAAGGGCTGTGGTGGAGAGAGCCATCGGTCTTATCAAGATGGCTGTCTCCACCACTTGACCGCTTGGGGGTGCACTCCAGTACCCCCCAGATCACGTCTCTCTGCTAGTGATAGCATGCTGCGCTCTGCACAATCTTGCGCTGGAAAAGGGGGATGGAATTGACGATGAGAAGACCTTGATGCCCTGGATGAGGCTGCACATGATAAATGCAGCAGTGCCTCAGAGGATGAGGAAGCACAGGGCGATGATGGGGGGCACAACAATAACCAGCATTTACACCAAGGAGGCAGGGACACCGGGACAATTCAATCCAAAGAACCTTCAGCTAGCTCCACGCACAGCATTGCCTGGCGCTTCCACACGTGGCACTTAGGTGCTACATCTTCCACCTTATCAGCTGCAAATAAGGCCTTAGAAACATCAATGTCCACTCAAACACTCAGGATAAATATGTGAAAAAGAGAAAAAGCACCACATGAAAAGACCCTCAGCCATGGTAAGAAAGGTGGACTTTATTGTGTCCAAAATTATTGATTATTTCACAGTGACAGAAAAATGGGTCCCTATTCTAAGGCCAACACAAAATTACCAGTGACAAACCCGAGGAGTGCCTAAGGTGCCTTATGCTTATGTTTCCAGTGCTATGTCTAGGTGCCACCCCATTGCTTGGAGTGGCTTGAGAGACAGCCTGCTGACTCTGCTGTCCTATTGGGCTCGATGACCTTGGCGGGCGTCCTCTGGCCTGTGGAGCCTGTGATGGCCCCACCTGGGAGGGAGTGGCCAGATCGAGATCTGGGACCTCCCCAGTTATCGCAGCCTCAATGGAAGAAACGTTGACTGGCAGAGGGGCGGAGGAGCTGCTGCCCTCATCCGGAGCGCCCTGAGAGGAGCCCACGGCGACGACAGGCAGCTGCTGCGCCGAAGTGAGGTCCAAATCTACCTCCCTGCTCACTGCAGATGCACGGGTACCGAGTGCCGGCGCTTGGTGTCCACATCTCCCACAATGGGAAAGACCACCTGTGGCCAGAACCGCTGTGAGGGCTTGCAGGTATCCCAACCATATTTTGATCCATTTGGTGGAAGCTCCTCTCTATGAGAGTCGCCAATCTCTCATTGAAGGAATCCTGATGCTCTGCGCTGAGGGCGGAATCTTCACGTGCCCTCTGTCTAGACTCCTCCGTCGCAGAGAGCAACTGAACCACTCCCTCCTGCAACCCTGACAGATGCAATGGGGACAACTCCAGAGGCACGTCATCAGTGCCAGACTCAGCATTTGCCTTGTCCCCTCCAGCCCTCCAGCTACTGGAGCCATCAGCACTCTCTGCCCCTACCATCTCCTCCAGCGATCGTGATGTGCCCTCTCCATTGTGACCCGGGACACTAGCTGACAGTAAAGTCCCCACCGAGGTCTGTGTGTCTGCACTGGTGCCTGGCTGGCTGAAATGATGTGCTGCAAGTTGCCCCTCAGGTGTGGAGGGGAGACTGTGGTGTGGACGTGCAGGTCGCTCTGGTGGTGATGCTGAAATTAACAACAAGGACAGTGCATCAGTTAGCGTTCATTCACTTCAACCTTTCATCCCTTTCCCCCCCCAGCCTCATAAGTCGCTAACCCTTAAAGACCCTAAGGAGAAGAACATTGGTGATGTGGAAATAACGGGCCCCAACCATTAAACGCACATGCAGACAGGCTGCTCAGTTGGCCTCATGAATGCCACATGGCTTGTTATGAACCATAGGAGTGGGGAGAGTGCAGAGGTACCTGACCTGGATGCATTGTGGCCTGGATAGTTGCAGGGCTGAGGAAACATCTCAAACAGTTGTGTCATTTTCCACCGAACACAGGAGATTGAGAGGTCATATTATTGCCCTTCATTCCATAAGGAGGGGCATAGACCGGGTGGCCAGAAGACAACATTTCCCCTTGGCGCAGGGATGAGTAACATGGTGGCATTCATCTAAGTTGAGTGCCATGAGGTTCACAGCTGAGGTGCTGAGGGCCTTTTGGACAAAGTAATGTGGGGCTCACTGGCTGAAAGGGTGCTGGAGGTCCCAAACCCCCTCAGATGGAATAAGTCTTTGGCTGTGCAGCAGCGATCCAATGGCATGTTAGACCATGGTGACAGTGGTCACAAATGGGATAAGGTGACTTTGGAAGGTGGTGGAGACGTGATTCCTCAAGGAGATGAGGGTCCCTTCTGTATGAGCCACACGTCAGAATGTCTCAGTCTGTGAATGAGCAGTGTTGCAGCATTAATGATTGCAGCAACCATCAGTGGTTTGGATGGTGGGCAGACAGAGTGGATGGGACTGTGGATCTCAAATACCTGCCTGCTGGACCCCAGCCTCACCGCCCCCGGCCGCCCTGGCCTCCTGCCTCCTGCCCAGCTCTGTGGCCTGCTCCTCGAACGGGGTGAGGCGCTGGAGGAGGGTGCACCCACCTCCAGTCCTCAGGCACTCCCAGGCATTGTGATTACTTTTTGCCTGCAAAACATAAGAGGATTTATTGGGGCTGATCGCTCATGTACTCTGCACACACAGGCCGCACCTCAACCACTGTGGCCCATCTGAGGCCTCCAGCCGCTCCTGTCCACACTACTGGTGATCAGTCCCCAGAAGATAGTACGGCTGGTCCCAAACCCCTACCCCTCAACAGTTCCCTTGGACACATTCGGCGTCCATCACTTTGAATAGCACGCGGATCCTAGCGCCCATGGCAAGGAGGGGCAAATAGATGCAGCGCCAATGCCAGCAGATGGCACTTGCCCAAAACACCTTGAGGCACCCCTTGGACCATGTCATTACCATCAATATGACATGCGTTGGAGTTCTGAGTATGTGTCTACCGGCCTCCCCTGCAGGTTGCCCCCAAACTAGTCAAATGCCACAGAAACCAACATATGCTGCAGGGAGAACTCTTCTTCTTCTCAACCACTAAGGCTGGTGTAAGCATGGTCAGTACCCATTTGCCCACCCAGCGTGCGACAGATGCCCTATACAGTAATGGCAGCCATACATGGTGGGGGGTGTAGAGCAAAGGCTAAGGCTGCCTTCTGGGTCAAATAGTCCAGACAGATATGGTACTCACCCGTCCGGAGCGCAGCAAACCATCGAAGTGTTTTCTGCACTGTGTGCCTGTGCATCTGATGTCATCATGGGGGCTTACAGCCTCGCCCACCTCCTCCCACACCTGGCTGGTGACATGGGGGGCTCTCCTCCTCCCATCCTCAGGATACAGAATCTGATGCAGGTTTTCCACCACTTGCAGGAGGACAGCAAGGCATGTATCCGAAAATCTGGGGGCACAGTGGCCCCCCCGCCCCGCTGGCCTCTCCTGCAGCCTGCAGCCTGCCCCCTCCTCCTCCACCTCCTCCTCTTCCTCTTCCTCTGCCCCCCTTGGAGTATTTCTACCTCTCTGAGTGGCCATGGTGCACTGCCTCAAGCAGGCTGCCTGAAGCAGGCTGCCTGGTCACTCTTTATACAGGCTGCCGGCTCCCCATTTGAACCGGCAGTCTAAATCGTTCGCCCCCGCGACTATTTTCCCATTCTCCACGGGAGTCGCTAACCTGCTGGGCGGGCTTTAATTGGCCCGCCCGCGGAAAATGGCAGCGTAGCCCGTTTCGCCAACGGCAATCACCCGCCCGCTCCAAGTCGGTTGGGCCCACCCGACCGACAAACATAAAATTCTGGCCTGTGTCTCTGTCTCCTGCTAAGTTGTGCACTTTCTTCTCCTGCAAGAGAGAGCTGTGAGTGCTGGTAATGGCTTGCATACAGAGGAGTGAAGGACATCATTTGTGGAGGATAACTGGGAGGCAGGACTGCGAGAGGACAATAGCCTGAGAGTGAGTGTGAGTGTTGGTTGCTCAGATGGGGGTGTGAGGTACCTGCAGGGATAGGAATAAATGGAGTTCTCACCTGAGGTGTGCTGTGCAGGAGAATGGTGAGCAAGCCGGTGTGGTCCTTGGGAGTTGAAAGTGTTAATCACTCACCTGTTATTGCCTCCTAAAGCTTTGCATCCTCTTAATGCACTGTGTCCAGGTTGAAGGGAACACACTTCTATTACCAGCTTTCCTCAGACACTTTCATTCATGCCTCTTAGTTGAAGATGTTATCCTCTTCCTCCCACCTTGGGGGTGCTCACCTCACTGCACCCCCTCAGATTCTACATCAGGGTAAGAGTGAGAGACCTAAGGAGCAACCTTCACGGGTATCCCCTCCATCTCTGTGGTTGCTGCAGCCTCAAAAAACCAACAGCTGCTGAGTTTTTCTGAAACATAAACAGAAGTTCTTCCTCTCACAAAATGGCCACATCATCTTGCCCATCTAATTTGTTGGCGAGCCTAGAGGTGGCTTCTTAATTGTCTTGCTCTGGTAAAAACGCAAATTAGGATGTTGTGGTCACAAACTGAAAATGGACCTGCCATTTTGTCATTGATTAATGGGCAAGATTCTGCCCTTTAACTCTCTTCCTCTCTTCACTGATGCTACCTGATCTGCTGAGTATTTCCAGAAATATCTGTTTTCTCATCATTTTTTTTTCATTCATGAGATTTGTGCATTGTGGGTGAGGCCAGCAATTTTTTATTCATTCATTGGATTTCAGCATCACTGGCTGGGCCGGCATTTATTGCCCATTCCTAACTGCCCTTGAGAAGACGGTGGTGAGCTGCCTTCTTGAACTGCTGCAGTCCATGTGATGTAGGTATGCCCACAGTGCTGTTAGGAAGGGAGTTCCAGGATTTTGACCCAGTGACAGTGAAGGAATGGTGATATATTTCCATGTCAGAATGCTGTGTGACTTGGAGGAGAATTTCCAGGTGGTGGTGTTCCCGTGTGTCTGCTGCCCTTGTCCTTCTAGATGGTAAAGGTCACAAGTTTGGGAGGTGATGTTGAAGCAGCCTTCGAAATTTGCTGCAGGGCATCTTGTAGATGGTACACACTGCTGCTACTGTGCATTGGTGGTGGAGGGAGTGAAAGTTTAAAGTGATGGTGCCAATCAAGTGAGTTGCTTTGTCTTGGATAGTGTTGAACTGCTTGAGTGTTGTTGGAGCTGCACTCACCCAGGCAAGTGGGGAGTATTCCATCACACTCCTGACTTGTGCCTTGTAGATGGTGGACTGGCTTTGGGGAGTCAGGAGGTGAGTTACTCACTGCAGTATTCTCAGATTCTGATCTGTTCTTGTGGCCACAGTTTTTAAATAGCTGGTCCAGTTCAGTTTCTGCCAATCATAGCCCTCAGGATGTTTTATGGTAGAGGCTTCCATGATGGCAATGCCATTGAATGACATGGGGAGATGTTTAGATTTCTCTAGTTGGGGGTTGCCTGGCACTTGTGAGACAAGAATATCACTTGTCACCTATTAGCTTAAGCGTGAATGTTGTCCAGCTCTTGTTGCAAGCGTATATAGACTGCTTCAGTATCTGAGGTGTTGCCAATGGTACTGAAACGTTGTTCAGCCATCGTCCTCAATTCTGACCTTATGATGGAGAAAAGCTCCTTGCTGACGATGGTGGCCTAAGACTATGCTGAGGAGCTCCTGTAGCAATGTCCTTGAGCTGAGATGATTGGCTTCAAACAACCATAACCATTTTCTTTTGTGCTAGGTTTGACTCCAGCCAATGGAGAGTTACCCCCCTGATTTATATTGACTTCAGTTTTGCTGCATTCCTTTTCCACATTGCACTGGAACAGCTTGGCTAGGGATGTGGCTAGTTCTGGAATACACATCTTCAACGTTACCTTAGGGACCATCACCATTGTACCCAGTGACTTCAGCTGCTTATTAATATGCTGCTTCTATGATGGTGGAGGCCAAGATGGATCATTTCTGGCTGAAGGTGGTTGCAAATGTTGCAGGCTTGTTTTTAATGCTCATGCTCCATCATTGAGAATGGAGACATGAAGCCTCCCCCTCCCCTTGGTTTTTAATGACTGGATGTGAGTGGACTGCAGAACTTTGATCTGATCTGTTGGTTGTGGAATCACTTAGCAGTGTCTGTTGAAATGACGCTTCTACCATTTAGCATGCACTTAGTCCTGTGTTGTAGAATCATATGTTGGCACCTCATGTTTAGTTATGCCCAGTGTTGCTTCTAGCATGCTCTCTTATACACCTCATTGAATCAGGGTCAGTCATCTTGCTTGTTGGCAATTGTCAAAAACTGGGCCATGAGCTTTTAGTTAATGGCCTAGAATTTGCTGTCAAAATAACAGTGAAATAAATCACATGGCAACTTCAGGTGAGAGCAGATTTGTGATTAAATGCAGAGGTCGAAAGGTTGTAAATAGAGATGCACTGTTCAGCCATTAGTGTGCAAAAACAGCATATATCTGTCTGGCTCCCCTTCCAATTGCAAAGGCTGGTGCAAAATTCCTGTACTTGTACTGTAGATATGAAATAAATGCACCAGATTAAGGTAGATCCTTTTAACAACACCTTATATATTAATTAATGCCAGTCAAGTTCTCTGGTGCTGAAAATTAGTGAAAATTAGTGAAGGAGTCTTATTCCTTCAAGTTTTTACCCTTTTAGGAGATTTTTTGTCAAATGTAAATTTCTAAACACTGTTACTTTTTCTCTCTCTTTTTTCTCTCCCTCTCTCTTTTTATTCAATCATAGAATCACAGAATGATATAACAAATAACTAAGCTATTCAGCCCATCCTGCCTGTACAAGCCCTTTGAAATATCCATCCTTTTTGCTCCACTCATCAGCTTGGAACCCATATCCCTGCAAATCTTTCCTTTTCAAGTATTTATCCAATTCCTTTTGAAAGTTATTACTGAATCCATTTACACCACCTACCAGACAGCACATTTGAAATCACAACAACTTGTTATCTTAAAAATTGTTCTCTTCATGTTGCTGCTGGTTCTCGTTCCAACTATCTTAAATCTCTGCCCTTTAGTTACTGAACCTTCTGTCACCAGAAATAGCTTTGCCTTTTTCACATCACCAACGCTTTGAACCCTTCTTTCTCCAGTTTCTCGGTGTAATTGAAATCTTTCATCCCTGGTACCATCTTAGCAATTGTCTTCAAATCTTGATATTCTTCCTGAATTAGATCAAAACCAATCTATCCCACTCATTGGGCAGAATTTTGCCGTCGGCGAGCAGGGGGTGGGGCCCGCTCACCAACGCATAAAATGACGCGGGATGATGTCAAGCGGATCCCCCTACGTCATCCCGCCCCATTTAAATTTCCAGGAAGGCGGGGGCACAGTGAAATCAGCTGCCAGCCCGCCGACCTGTCAATGGCCAATTGAGGCCATTGACAGGGTCATTTAAACAATTAAAGGACTTGCCCGTCCAACCTTAAGGTTGGCGAGCAGGCCAGGAGCCCCGGCGGCAAATAGAAAAAACACGAAACCACATCCAGCGACGGGATGAAGTTTCATGCAGGGTTGCAAAAATTTTAATAAAGTTATAATGTAAATTATGAACATGTCCCACCTCATGTGACATTGTCATATGAGGGGGACATGGTAGGTATTTTTTCTACTTTTCATATTTTTAAAAGTGTCAGCGATCTCCCTGAGGCAGCCCTTAGCCTCGGGGAGATGTGCGCTGTTTCATGTGCATGTGTGAAAGAGCGCACTCTCGCTTTTGAGGAATCCCCACCTACACAGGAAGCACTTCCCACCAGACGTCACGCTGGGCGGGCCTTCTCCGGTGGGGATCAGCTCCCACCCACTGGAGATTGGGTCACGCCCACCCACCCAACAGGCAGAAGATTCTGCCCTTTATTTTTCTTTCTTTCTGTACCTGATTTGACATTAAATTCACACCCTCCAGTTTACAATTTCTTGTTCAGACCTTGTGCTGTTAATTTCACAATCTTTCAGTCAGATTGGTTAAGGAGATACTGAGTTGCTTGTCACATTGACTCAGGCCCCTGTAGTGTCCTTCCCATCTCCCTCTTCCGGCAACTTGAAGCAGAAAGTATCATGGAGAGCAAGGGCAAGTCGAGCTAACTGCGAGCATCTATCAGCGACTGCTTACTACAAATTCTGGTCATTGTTGAAAGCAGTGAATGAAGCATTAGCTGCCTCCTCAGTGCCTTCTCTCCATGGGACTCTTCATGTGCTCCAATGAGAGAGGGTGGAATGCATCCCCAAACAACCAGGAAAATAGCTCGCACTGGTCATGCCGGGGCTACAATGGGGTTTTACCTGACTTAATCTTGTTTGAATTTTATCTTTCAGGAAATCTTTACCAGGCTTTATCTAAAATGAGAATTGCTTTTTAGATTATCAAGAATATCCCAGTTACAATAAGCCTGGCAGCACTGGCTGTTTTTACATCATTATGGAGATGATTTAGCGTGTGCAAAAAACTGAAAGGTAATGGTGAGGCTCAGGCAGCCAATGCATGCTCAAAATGCTGAGGTGAGAGTGACTGCCTTTGACATCAAGGCAGCATTTAACCTTGTGCGGCATCAAGGAGCCCTAGCAAAACTGCAGTCAGTGGGAATAGGACGATGCTCTCCACTGGATGGAGTCATACCTAGCACGCTTGTGCCAGGGAATGAGGTCCAGCCACCTTTGACATTCAATGGCATTACCATCGCTAAACCCCAACCATTAATTAGCTCGGACGCCATTGATCAGAAGTTGGACAGAATTGGACCAGCCACATAATTACTGTGGCTACAAGAGCAGGTCAGAGGCTGAGAATTCTCCAGTGAGTAACTCACCTCCTGCCTCCCCAAAGTCTGTCCACCATCTACAAGGCACAAGTCAGGAATATGATGGAATACTCCCCGCTTGCCTGGATGAGTGCAGCTCCCACAACACCCAAGAAACTTGACACCATCTAGGGCAAAGCAGCCCACTTCATTGGCATCCCATTTACCATCTTTAACATTCACTCCCTCAACACCTATGCAGTGACAGCAGTGTGTACCATCTACAAGATGCACTGCAAAAACTCACCAAGGCTCCTTCGACGTCACCTCCCAAACTTGTGACCTCTACCATCCAGAGGTACAAGGCCAACAGACACATGGGAACACCACCATTTGGAAGTTCTCCTCCAAGTCACTCATCAGCCTGAATTTGAAATTTTTTGCCGTGCCTTCACTGTCACTGGGTCAAAATCCTTGAACTCCCTTCCTAACAGCACTGTGGGCGTACCTACACCACATGGACTGCAGCAGTTCAAGGAGGCAGCTCCACCACCACCTTCTCAAGGACAATTAGCGATGGGCGATAAATGAAGGCCTTACCAGTATCATCCTTACATCATGAATGAGTAAGCAAAAGTCAGACATTGTCTTGAAAGTTTACTAACACTAGTTTAAATTTGCATGTTTAGATCAAGTTGAGAATAAATGAGTGAGTAGGAGTGAACACCTACCAAGAGATGAAGGTGATGGATAGGAAAGTTTGAGCTGGTGCGCTAAGCCGCCTCCAGATTCACGATGGCTGGAGCATCATGATGTGGTACTTCATCTCCTCCCCTCCCTGCCACACCCCCACTGCTCCCCACAGCCATGGAATTACCTGAGTAAAGGCATAATAACAGGGAAACACTGGGTCAATAAGGGAAAAAAATAATAAGGTGGAAAATTCCTCTCCAACCTCTCAGGCAATGAAAACCAGCCCAGGTGATATTTGTTAATCCTCTTACCTTTAGATGATGTATTCTCTGTCCCACCATGTTTCTTCTGAACTTCCAATTTGATTTTTTTGGTGACTATCTCATATCGATTGTCTCTTGTTCTGCTCTGACACCCAAGTGGAAACATTGGGCAGATTTGCACTAAGTGCAGTAGCGGGCGAGAAAAAGAACGTTTTGCCCACCGGCTTTTCACGCCTTATCATCCCAGTCTCATCTCACTAATCATGCATTCCTGGGAAACACAGCATTTTGCTCGTGGGCAGCCTCCAATTTGCCCACCAACCATCACTTCGCCACTTCCTCACGCCAGGTGCCATATGTAAAGTGCAGCCCCACACAAACCTCTCAGTGCTTACAGCCCAGGGCTGCTACATGGAAGACATGGCCCTGAAATGCAAGAAGACTGCAGCCCCCTGATTCAGTGACGCATTCCTTGAACACCTTCTGGACACTGTGGCAGGTTGCTGCAATGTCCTCTACTCCAGTTCTGGCTGCAGGAGACCCATCAGTGTCACCACTCCAGCTTGGGTGGCAGAGGCAGTCAGTGCCAATGCTGCACATAAGAGGTTGGCCATCCAGTGTGGAAAATGGATGAATGATCTCATCCGTGCCACCAGGGTATGGCAACCATCTCATCACTCTAAACTCACACACTCACAAGGCCATCACACATTCACCGGCATCTCACTCACTGACAGCTCAAGGGACATTACCACACACTCTCTCACACACACCCTCACATCTCCATCTAGCCTCATCTCCTCAGCCTTCACCATCTTGGGGCCACTACCACAGGTCAACATGTGCCCCAGCATACACCCTGGGATATCCCCCTCTCCCAGTACAGACCTCTCCCTTCAGCCTCTTCCCTAGCCTGCAGCCACTTCTCCCCCTTCCCCAAGCAAGCCCTAACCCTGCAGCCTTTGTCAAGCCACTCCTGCCTTACGGCTGGTCTCGTAAGTAGAGACCTGCCCGTGAGCCCCCCTAAAAGTGACATGGTGCTGCCTGTGAAGCCTGGTGTTGATGACCATGAGTGCTGCCCGAAGCAAGGTAGGCAAACAGACTTGAAGTCCCAAGTGAAGTGCAGCCCGCCAGGTGTACGTCACTTACGTTCAGTTGTGAAACCAGCATGACCCAGCGAGGGGAGGTGATTCCGGCGAGCTGAGCCTATAATGATTTGCAGATGTATTACAGTGAATTTCCTGACATGTGGTGGCGGGAAACGTGGCCCACCATTGACGGGCAGAACGGATGGTCGCCAACATTCTGCCCATTGTCTCTGAGTCTACTCTATCAAAACACTTCAAAATTTTAAGCATAATGCCACCGCTGCCTCCTCGAAACTCCTCTATCACCACCAACACCCCTCCTCTTTCATCTGCACCTTTCCGTGCAAGCCAGCAATTTTACCTCATCACTTCTCACCTTCCTATTGGACCTCTCCTCATCTCTTCCTGGTGAGCTGCAGGCACAGGTTTCCATGTGAAATTGTGATGTTGTGACTATAACAGAGACCTGGCTCAAAGAAGAGCAGGACCAATTGTTAAGTATTCCTGGATACAAGATGTACAAGGAAGTTGGAAAATGAAGAGAAAGAGGATGGGTGGCGATATAAATTAAGGAGAGCATTGCTATACTGGAGAAAGAAGGTGTCCCAGAGGGGACATGGACAGAATCTATTTGGCTTGAGCTCAGGAACATAAAAAGGGTGCAATTACATTGCTCGGTGTAGTCCATAAGCAATCAACTAATGGGAAAGATGTAGAGGAACAAATTTGCAAGGAAATTACAGAGAGGTGCAAACATTATAGAGTAATTAGAATGGGGGAATTTAATTATCCAAATGTCGGCTGGGACAGTAATAGTGTAAAGGCAGAGAGGGGCAAGAATTCCTAGAGTCTGTTCAGTAAAATTTTCTGCAGCTGTATGTGTCCAGTCCAACAAGATAGGAGCCAATGTTAGACCTGGTTCTTGGAAATGAGGTGGGCCAAATGGATCAAGTGTCAGTGGGGGAACATTTAGGGGGCAGTGATCATTGTATCAAAAGGTTTAGGCTGACTGTGGAAAAGGGCAAAGAACAATCCAGAGTAAGAATAGTTAACTGAGAGAAAGCCAACTTCATTTGGGTAAGAACAGGTCTGGGTGGACGTAAAGAGGACCCAGAGGCAGTAACCACCACCTAGAAGAGCTTTCCAATCCAGCCCAGGCTGTGGCTCCAGAGTGCAGCGACCGCATTCTGAGAGAAATCAAAGTGTGACATCACAGGGAAACAGATGAGTGGTTGGTTGGTGAATATTTTTCTCATTTATCTTCAAATCTCATGGGGCAGAATTTTATCCTTGGCAGGATTTCTTGAAGGGGGTGGGTGGGGTGGTTGGGAAGCCAACCACTGCCCGCAGTCAGCACTGGACCACATTTTCACATTGATGGGCCAATTAAGGCCCACCCAGCATGAAACGCGAGCAGCAGCGCTGAGCACTATCTGAACAGGGGGTGGGAGGAGGGTGAGTGACCTGACTGCAAACTTTGAGCAAGCGTGCGAGCGAACGCTTCATAATCTCCCTGGGCCACAGAGCAGCCTCAAGAAGATGAAGAGATTTGAAAAAAAAAATGTAACGAAACATGTCCCCTTGTGCAACTCTGTCACATGAGAAGGGACATGTCATTAATGAAAGCTTAAAGTTTTTATTTTGTTTTTATTTGCTTTTGGAAACCTCATCCCACCTGTGGATGAGATTTCCAAAAAAATGCAAAGGCTGTTTGCCTTTTTACCTGCCTCACCTCTGCCTCCTCCGGAGGTCCCCAGCATCACAGATGCCAGCCATCAGCCAATTCAATTCACTCCACGTGACATCAAGAAATGGCTGAAGGCACTGGATACTGCAAAAGCTATGGGCCCTGACAATATTCCGGCAATGGTACTGAAGGCTTGTGCTCCTGAATGTGCAGTGTCCCTAGCCAAGCTGTTCCTGTACAGCTGTAACACTGGCATCTACCCGGCTATGTGGAAAATTGCCCAGGTATGTCCTGTACACAAAAAGCAGGACAAATCCAACCCGGCCAATTACCGCCCCATCAGTATACTCTCCATTATCAGTAAAATATTCAGTAAAGTAATGGAAGAGGTCATCAACAATGCTATCAAGCAGCACTTGCTTAGCAATAACCTGCTCACTGATGCTCAGTTTGGATTCCTCCAGTGTAATTCAGCTCCTGACCTCATTACAGCCTTGGATCAAACATGGACAAAAGAGCTGAACTCCCGAGGTGAGATGAGAGACTGCCCTTGACATCAAGGCAGCATTTGACTGATTGTAGTATCAAGGAGCCCTAGCAAAACTGGAGTCAGTGGGAATCGGGGTAAACTCTCTGCTGGTTGGAGTCATTCTGGTTGGAAGATGGTTGTGGTTGTTGGAGGTCAATCATTTCAGCTCCAGGACATCATTGTAAGGGTTCCTCAGGGTAGGATCCTCGGCCCAACTATCTTCAGCTGCTTCATCAATGACTTTCCTTCTAGCATAAGGTCAGAAGTGGAGATGTTCACTGATGATTGCACAATGTTCAGCACCATTCTCGAATCCTCAGATACTAAGCAGTCCATGTCCAAATGCAGCAAGGCCTAGACAATATCCAGGCTTGGGCTGACAAGTGGCAAGTAACATTCGCATCACACAAGTGTCAGGCAATGACCATCTTCAACTAAAGAGAGTCTAACCATTGCCCCTTGATGTTCAATGGCATTACCAACACTGAATTCCCCACTATCAACATCTTGGGGGTTACCATTGACCAGAAACTGAACTGGACTAACCATATAAATACTGTGGCTGCAAGAGCAGGTCAGAGGCTAGGAATCGTGCAATGAGTAACTCACCTCCTGACTACCCAAAGCGTGTCCACCAACCGCAAGGCACAAGTGAGGAATGTGATGGAATATCCCCCACTTGCCTCGTTAAGTGCAGCTCCCAAATCACTGAAGAAGCTGGACAAAGCAGTCCGTATGATTGGCACCACATCCACAAACATTCACTCCCTCCACCATTGACACACAATGACAGCAGTGTACACCATCTACCAGATGCACTGCAGGAATTCACCAAGAGTCCTTAGACAGAGTCTTCCAAACCCATAACCACTACCACCTAGAAGGATGAGGGCAGCAGATAGATGGGAATACCACGACCTGGAAAATCCCCTCCCAGTCACTGACAACCCTGACTTGGAAATATATCACCATTCCTTCACTGTCACTGGGTCAAAATCCTGGAACTCCCTACCTAACAGCACTGTGAGTGTACCTACAGCACATGGACTGCAGCAGCTCAAGGAGGCAGCTCACCACCACCAAGGGCAACTAAAGATGGATTTTTAAAAATTTCATTAGTACGGCAAATGGAATGTTGGCATTTATTGCAAAGGGAAGGGATGTTTTGCTCCAGTTGTACAGGGTGTCCGTAAGACCACATCTGGAGTACTGTGTACAGTTTTGGTCCCCTTATTTAAGAAAGGATATAGATGCTTTAGAAGCAGTTCAGAAATGGTTTACTCAAACCTTACCTGGGGTGGGGGGGTTATCTTATGAGGAAAGGTTGGACAGGCTGGGCCTGTATCCACTGGAGTTTAGAAGAAACAGAGGTGATCTTATTGAAATGAAGATCCTGAGGAAACTTGACAGGGTGGATGCTGAAAGGATGTTTCCGCTTATGGGAGAGACTGGAATTCAGGGACACAGTTTAAAAATAAGGAGTCTCCCATTTAAGGAGGTGAGAAGAAATTTCTTGTCTCAGAGAGTCATTAACCTTTGAAACTCTCTTCCCCAGTGAGCGGTGGAGGCAGGGTCATTGAATATTTTTAAGGCAGACATGGATAGATTCTTGACTAACAAGGGAGTCAAAGGTAGGTGGAATGTGGAGTTGAGGGCAGAGTCAGACCTGCCATGATCATATTGAATGGCAGAGAAGGCTCGAGGAGTCATATGATCTACTCTTGGTTTGTATGTTCACATGTTTCTATGTGCTTCTTTACTTTTACTCTGATTCCGCACCTATTACTAGATCTAGTGGCACATCCTCTCTCCTTGAACCTTTTACTTATGAATTAGAGCAAAAGCCTGTAGACAAATTGAAGGAACTATATTCCTTGATCCCCTTTCTTTTAACTATTGAGATAAGTAAAATCCCCCATGATAATTATTCTATTTTTTTAAACTTATTTCCCTAATTTGTTTACATATTTCTTCCTGGCATCATTTGGAAGGCTTTTATTGGTGTTTCATGTTTGAGACTCATGGACTGGCTGCTGCAATTATTTGATTTCACAGTGACTGAAGGGTTAAATATTTGATCACTAGAAGATTATTAGAATTTAAAGAGCATTGAATGACTGGTATTCTTAGCTACAATGGCATTAAAGCAAATCAATTAAAGAGCTGAATATTGACTCGGAATGGTAAAAGATCACTCAAGGTTAATTGGAGAAAACTAAAATGCAACACTAAGCAAATTCACTGAGCATTATTTCAAAATGGAAATGCCTTATTTCAGAATTATCAGGAAATATTTCCAATTATTTTTATCAAATTTTCTGACAATCTCAGGATCTAATGATTAAAAGTAATTTGCCTGATCCTATAACAACCTTGTTGATTCTACTTTGCTTTCCTCCGCAATTTCAAGTTTGTGATATTCAGTAACTGACTGTAGGAAGTAAGACATGAGCGTGGGTTTGAAATGACAGTGAAATAACAGTTTTTGCTAAAGGAACTCCAGAATCGGGCTGCTATGTAATTGTGTAATTTGGTCAGATCTGAATTGGGAGCCGTTTGTGCTGTGGACTGAGTTCAGCAAAAGCTGGTTCATGGATTAATGGATTAATCCTGAAAAACACTATATGGTTGTCCTTGGATAACTTATGTAAAGCACTGGAATGCCTTTGGCTTTGCATTGTGAAGGGTCAGGCGCTGTCACTGCCTCTCCTCACAATCTCTAAATCAGGCCTTATGACAATACAGGAAAGCCACGAGTGAAGTCAATGGAAAAGAAATTTGGGTGGAACATAACTGAGTGTCCATTTTCCATCCCCCATTTTGTATTACTACTTAAACAAGTTATTGCCCCCTGTGGAACTCTGTTCTGCAGTTTTTTTATTAGTGGCAATGTGAACTATCCCATTAGGTACAGGCTCAGACAATAATTACCCTGATGTAGATCACAAGAGGAATGATATGGCCTGCTTTCCCAGCTATGCCACTGGGATAAACCTCATCAAAGATAATAGCTCCTCTGTTGCTACTACTAATCTTAATGCAGGAAGGATTTACCAAAGCACCAGGTTTGTGTAAAGAAATAGAATACCCCAGGATTAGCCTAATTGTGCCAAATTCAGATATTCTCCAGCCTCAAAACAAACACACGAATGGGTTGAAAGCTCCCTCTTTGTCATGGTCACTAAACTCCCAAGCATGTGCAAGTTCAACAAAGATGCAGCTCTGTACTGTACTAGAGTCAGGTCTTGCTTCTCAACCTGTTTAAAAGTTGGTTTCTAACTTTTGTTATTTTCTATGAAAGTGCAGAGAGCACTCTTCATGTGTGCACCTATTAACTGGGAGTGATGGTGGTCCAAATGGAATGTTCAGGTGGTTTGTCTATGAAACAGAGGATAGCTGGGAGGGATTCATGGTAATAATGTGGTAAGAGGAATCAGATAGTTTGTTATATATAGACTAATAATAGCGGCTGAGGAGCGAAGTGAAGACTGCAACCTTACCAAAGCAGTTTGATGGTTATTGTGGAAGACTACAGATTTTCATACTTGATCGGCTTCATTGAATTCATTAAAAAAGTAAGAGAAATAGACAAAGGTAATGTGGTAGATGTAATACACATGAATTTTTAAAAATGTTAATGGTAGTGTTAGGGTTAATAATAGACTCGTGACTAAGGTAAAAGTGTGTAGGAAATTAAATTACCACGGATGTTAGAAATCTGATGGAAGATCGTGCCCAGAAGCATTTACCTTCATCTCTCCACATATTTTCTGTTGTTATTAAGAATATGTAGAGTCAGTCATTAAGTAGGAAAAAACATTCGCAAACTGGCTGCAAAACAGGGATTAGAGTGTAGGGATTAAAGTTTGGCAGAAAGTGAGACCACTGCTGTTCATCATTGATATAAATGATTTGGACCAGGAGATTAGAAGTACAATATCAAAATTTGAAGATGACACCAAACTAGGGCCTATAATTAATACTGATGCTAAAAAACTTGCAGGACAATGTGTAAATTATAAGGGCCCCTGGAGTTAGGATTCCTTTATTAGCATGGATAGAAGATTGATTAATAGGCAGTAAGGAGAGAGTAGAGATAAATGATATATTTGCAAGTTCGCAGTTTGCAAGCTCTAACTACTGGAGTGCCATAATGATGGAGCCTCAGCTCTTGACCTTGTCCAACAGGTACGAGGTAGTTGCTCCCTGTGTGGATGAGGAACAGGGCTGTAGGGAGGATGAGCCAGCTGACCAAGGCACCGTGGCATAGGAGGCCATTCAAGAGGGGGGAGCAAAAAGACAAGTGGTAGTTGTAGGGGATTCTATAATTAGGGGAATTGATAGCATCCTTTGTAAGCAGGATCGAGAGTCCCACATGGTATGTTGCCTACCCGATACCAGGGTGAGGGACAACTCTGACTAGCTTGAAAGGATTTTGCAGAGGGAGGGGGAGCACCCAGTTGTTGTGGTCCACGTCGGGACAAATAACATAAGTAAGACTAGGAAAGAGGACCTGTTTGGGGATTATCAGGAACTAGGAACTAAATTAAAAAACAGGTCCTCAAGGGTTATAATCTCCAGATTAATACCCGAGCCACTTGCAAATTGGCATAGGGACGCAAGAATAAGGGAAGTAAACACATGGCTAAAGGAGTGGTGCAGGAAAGGGGGTTCCTTTGCGTGGGGCACTGGCATCAGTATTGGAACAGGAAGGATCTGTAGTGTTGGGACGGTCTCCACCTGAACCGATCTGGGACCAATTTTCCAGTAAAAAGGGTAAATAGGGTGCTCAACAGGACTTTAAACTAGAAAGTGGGGGGTAAGGTAAGGGTAAAACTCCAAGAAGTATGATTAGTGGGAAACAAAGGAACAGGTTAGCATGTAGGGGAGTGGATTTAACTTCATGTAAAATTATAAAAAACTGAAAAGAAAGGAGAGCCCAGGAGAGGCTATTAAAGTCTCCAGAACACAAAATAGGACAGAGTGTTTGGAAAGGGCTAGGAATCTAACTTCAAGCACAACAGATAAATGGACGACAATGAGAAGGGATATGGAAATACAGGACTGAAGGTGTTGTTTCTGAATGCACGCAGTATACGAAATAAGGTAAATGAGCTTGTGGCGCAATTGTGAAATTGGCAGGTATGATGTGGTGGGCATCACAGAGACATGGCTGCAAGGGGATCAGGACTGGGAGCTAAATATCCAGGGATATACATCCTATCAAAAAGATAGGCAGGTTGGCAGAGGGGGTGGTGTTGCTTTGTTAGTAAGAAATGAAATTAAATCGATAGCAAGAAACGACGTAGCGTCAGATGATGTAGAATCTGGGTGGGTAGAGTTGAGGAACCGCAAAGATTAAAAAAAACCATAATGGGAGTTATGTTCAGGCCTCCAAACAGTAGTCAGGATGTGGGGCACAAGATACACCAGGAGATAGAAAAGACATGTAAGAAACGCAAGGTTACAGTGATCAAGGGGGATTTCAATATGCAGGTAGACTGGGAAAATCAGGTTGGTAGTGGATCCCAAGAAAAGGAATTTGTAGAATGTCTATGAGATGGCTTTTTGGAGCAGCTTGTGATGGAGCCCACTAGGGAACAGGCAATTCTAGATTTAGTGATGTGTAATGAGGCAGATTTGATAAGGGAGCTTAAGGCGAAGGAACCCTTAGGAGGAAGTGACCATAATATGATAGAATTTACCCTGCAATTTGAGAGGAAAAAGCTGGAATCAGATGTAACGGTATTACAGTTGAATAAAGGCAACTACAGAGGCACGAGGGAGGAGCTGGCCAGAATTGACTGGGAGATGAGCCTAGCAGGAAAGATAGTGGAACAGCAATGGCAGGAGTTTCTGGGAGTAATTTGGGAGACACAGCAAAAATCCATCCCTAGGAAGAAGAAGCTTACTAAAGGGAGGACGAGGCAACCATGGCTGACACGGGAAGTCAGAGACAGCATAAAAGCTAAAGAGAAAGCATACAATGCGGCGAAGAGCAGTGGGAAACCAGGGGATTGGGAAGCCTACAAAGACCAACAGAGGACAACTAAAAAAGAAATAAGGAGGCAGAAGATTAAATATGAGGCTAAACTAGCCAGAAATATAAAAAAAGATTGCAAGAGTTTTCTTAGATATATAAAGGGTAAGAGAGAGGCAAAAGTGGACATTGGGCCATTGGAAAATGACAATGGAGAAGTAATAATGGGGAACAAAGAAATGCCGGAGGAACTGAATAGGTACTTTGCACCAGTCTTCACGTTGGAAGACACAAATAACATCGCCAAAATTCAAGAGAGTCAGGGGACAGAGGTGAGTATGGTGGCCATTACCAAGGAGAAGGTGCTAAGAAAACTGAAAGGCCTGAAGGTGCAAAATCACCTGGACCAGGTGGATTGCACCCCACAGTTCTGAAGGAGATAGCTGAAGAGATAGTGGAGGCGTTAATGGTGATCTTTCAGGAATCACTCAAGTCAGGGAGGGTCCCAGAGGACTGGAAAATTGCTAATGTAACCCCCTTGTTTAAGAAGGGAGTGAGGCAAAAGACGGGAAATTACAGGCCGATTAGCCTGACCTCGGTCGTTGGTAAGATTTTAGAGTCCATTATTAAGGACGAGATTTCAGAATACTTGGAAGTGCATGGTAAAATAGAGCAAAGACAGCATGATTTCATCAAGTGGAGGTCATGCCTGACAAATCTGTTAGAATTCTTTGAGGAGGTAACGAGTAGGTTAGACTTGGAATACCAGAAGGCCTTTGACAAGGTGCCGCACAGAAAGCTGCTCAGTAAAATAAGAGCCCATGGTGTTAGAGGAAGGTACTAGCATAGATAGAAGATTGGCTATCTGGCAGGAGGCAGAGAGTGGGGATAAGGGTATCCTTCTCAGGATGGCGGCCGGTGACTAGTGGAGTTCCACGGGGGTCAGTGTTGGGACCACAACTTTTCACTTTATACATTAATGATCTAGATGAAGGAACTGAGGGCATACTGGCTAATTTTGCAGATGATACAAAGATAGGTGGAGGGACAGATAGTATTGAGGAGGCGGGAAGGCTGCAGAAGGATTTGGACAGGTTAGGAGAATGGGCAAAGAAGTGACAGATGGAATACAACGTGGGGATGTGTGAGGTCATGCACTTTGGTAGGAAGAATAGAGGCATAGACTATTTTCTAAATGAGGAGAGAATTCAGAAATCTGGAGTGCAAAGGGACTTGGGAGTCCTAGTCCAGGATTCGCTTAAGGTTAACTTACAGATTGAGTCGGTAGTTAGGAAGGCAAATGCAATGTTGACATTTATTTCGAGAGGACTATAACATAAAAGCAGGAATGTGCTGTCGAGGTTTTATAAGGCTCTGGTCAAACCACATTTAGAATATTGTGAGCAATTTTGGACCCCGTATCTCAGGAAGGATGTGCTGGCCCTGGAGAGAGTCTAGAGGAGGATCACGAGAATGATCCCAGGAATGAAAGGCTTAACATATGAGGAACGTTTGAGGACTCTGGGTCTATACTTTATGGTTTAGAAGGATGAGGGGGGATCTGATTGAAACTTACAGAATACTGAAAGGCCTGGATAGAGTGGACGTGGGGAAGATGTTTCCATTAGTAGGAGAGACTAGGACCCAAGGGCACAGCCTCAGAGTAAAGGGAAGATCTTTTAGAACAGAGATGAGGAGAAACTTCTTCAGCCAGAGACTAGTGAATCGATGGAATTCATTGCCACAGAAGGCTGTGGAGGCCAGGTCATTGAATGTATTTAAGACCGAAATAGGTAGGTTCTTGCTTGGTAAGGGGATCAAAGGTTACAGGGAGAAGGTGGGAGAATGGAGTTGAGAAACTTATCAGCCATGATTGAATGGTGGAGTAGACTTGATGGGCCGATTGGCCTAATTTCTTCCCCTATGTCTTATGGTCTTATGGTGCTGGGGTTTCAGCTGATTACAATTTAAATTAGTGACTCAGACGAAGAGTCCAAGAATAAGGGCCCATATATTCCGGTCTCTGGATTGTCGGATGCCATATATATTAGACTGAGATATGCATCGGGACCACGTGGAAGCCCTGATGTGCTGACCTACATGGGAATTGTCCAGGAAATTATAACTTCCCATGGGCAAACACCCTGCTCCCCGGGACCCTCCTTGAATGTCTCCAACTCTGGGACAGTTCCACAGTACATAACTGGATAGTTATCCAGGAAATGTTAGACAGATTAAATCCGAGGCTAACATCTGGGAAACTACAAAACTGACCACACACCACCCCCACACACCCGACCCCAATCCCGTGACTATCCCTTGACCCAACAGACCCCCGATCACCCAACTATCAGGTGAGACCTCAGCTGGAAAGATATAAATGCATCAGAAGCAGTTCAGAGAAGGTTTACTAGACTAATACCTGGAATGGGTGGGTTGACTGATGAGGAAAGGTTGGACAGGTTGGGCTTGTATCCACTGGAGTTTAGAGGAGTAAGAGGCAACTTGATTGAAAGCTTTGAGATCCTGAGGGGCCTTGACAGAGTGGATGTGGACAGGATGCTTCTTCTTGTGGGAGAACCTGGAACTAGGGATCACTATTTAAAAATAAGGGGCACTAATTTACAAAGAACAAAGAACAAAGCAAAGTACAGCACAGGAACAGGCCCTTCAGCCCTCCAAGCCTGCGCCGATCATATTGCCCATCAACTAAAACATTTTGCACTTCCGCGTTCCATATCCCTCTATTCCCATCCTATTCATGTATTTGTCAAGCTGCCTCTTAAACATCACTATCGTACCTGCTTCCACCACCTCCTCTGGCAGCGGATTCCAGGCACTCACTAGCCTCTGCATAAAAAACTTACCCTGCACATCTCCTCTATGGTTTTCTCCTCTCACCTTAAATCTATGTCCCCTAGTAAATGACTCTTCCACCCTGGGAAAAAGCTTCTGACTATCTATTCAGTCCATGCCACTCATACTTTTGTAAACTTCTATCAAGTCGCCGCTCATTCTCCGTTGCTGTAGTGAGAACAATCTGAGTTTCTCCAACCTCTCCTCATAGCTAATAATCTCCAGACCAGGCAGCATCCTGGTAAATCTCCTCTGCACCCTCTCCAACGCCTCCATATCCTTCTGGTAATTCTGCGACCAGAATTGCATGCAATATACCAAGTGTGGCCTAACCAAGGTTCTATATAGCTGCAACATGACTTCCCAGCTTTTATACTCAATACCCCTGCCAATGAAGGCAAGCATGCCATGTGCCTTCCTGACTACCTTATCCAGCTGCATTGCCATTTTCAGTGACCGGTGGACCTGTACACCCAGATCCCTCTGGCCATCGATGCACTTAAGGGTTCTGCCATTTACTGTACAATTCTTGCCTGTATTAGACCTTCCAAAATGCATTACCTCGCATTTGTCTGGATTAAACTCCATCTGCCTTTTCTCCGCCCAAGTCTCCAACCGATCTATATCCTGTTGTATCCTTTGACAATCCTCTTCACTATCTACAACTCCTCCAACCTTTGTGTCGTCTGCAAACTTACTAATTAGCCCAGCTACATTTTCTTCCAAATCATTTATGTGTACTACAAACAGCAAAGGTCCCAGCACTGATCCCTGCAGAACTCCACTAGTCACAGCTCTCCATTCAGAAAAGCACCCTTCCACTGCTACCCTCTGTCTTCTATGACCAAACCAATTCTGTACCCATCTTGCCTGCTCACCTCTGATCCTGTGCGACTTTACCTTCTGTACCAGTCTGCCATGAGGGACCTTGTCAAAGGCCTTACTGAAATCCATGTATATAACATCCACTGCCCTTCCATCGTCGATCATCTTTGTCACTTCCTCGAAAAGCTCAATCAACTTAGTGAGACACGACCTCCCCTTCACAAAACCATGCTGCCTCTCACTAATATGCCCATTTGCTTCCAAATGGTAGTAAACCATCACAAAGAATCCTCTCCAATAATTCCCCTACCACTAATGTAAGGCGCACCTGCCTATAATTTCCTGCATTACCCCTGCTACCCTTCTTAAACAATGGAACAACATTGGCCATTCTCCAGTCCTCTGGGACCTCACCCATAGCCAGTGAGGATACAAAGATTTCTGTCAAGGCCCCAGCAATCTCCTCCCTTGCCTCCCTCAGTACTCTGGGTTAGATCCCATCTGGCCCTGGGGACTTATCCACCTTAATATTCTTTAAGATACCTAACACCTCCTCTTTTTTGATCGTAACATGATCCAGGCTATCTACACACTCTTCCCTAGACAAATTGACCGCTAAGTCCTTCTCTTTGGTGAATACTGATGAGAAGTACTCATTTAGTATCTCTCCCATTTCTTCTGGCTCAACACACAGATTCCCACCTCTGTCCCTGAGTGGGCCCACCCTTTCCCTGGCTACCCTCTTGCTTTTTACATATGCATAAAAGGCCTTGGGATTTTCCTTAATCCTGGTTGCCAGTGACTTTTCATGACCCATTTTAGTCCTCCTGACTCCTTGCTTAAGTTTCTTCCTACTTTCTTTATATTCTCCACGGGCTTCATCTGTTCCCAGCTTTCTAGCCCTTACGAATGCTTCCCTTTTCTTTTTGACTAATCTCACAATATCTTTCTTTATCTAAGGTTCCTGAAACTTGCCATACTCTTCCTTCATCCTAGCAGGAACATGCCGGTCCTGAAATCTATCAACTGGTGTTTGAAAGCCCCCCACATGTGAGTTGTTGATTTGCCCTCAAACATCCGCTTCCAGTCTAGATTCCTCAGTTCCTGCCTAATATTGTTATAATTATCCTTCCCCCAATTAAGCTCCTTAACCCGAGGACTCCTGTTATCCTTATCCACCAGTACCTTGAAACTGACTGAATTATGGTCACTTTTCCCAAAATGCTCCCCTACTGAAACTTCGACCACCTGTACGGGTTCATTCCCTAATACCAGGTCCAGTATTACCCCAGCCCTAGTTGGACTATCTACATATTGTCTCAGGAAGCCCTCCTGGATGCACCTTACAAATTCTGCACCATCCAAACCCCTAGCACTAAGTGATTCTCTGTCCATATAGGGAAAGTTAAAATTACCCACCACAACAACCCTATTGCTTTTACATCTTTCCAAAATCTGCCAACATAACTGTTCCTCAATTTCCTGCCGGCAATTGGGAGGCCTATAGTAAACCCCCAACATTGAGACTGCACCCTTCCTATTCCGGACCTCTACCCATATTGCCTCGCTGCATGAGCCCAACGAGGTGTCCTCCTGTCGTACAACTGTGATATTCCCCTTAACCAGCAGTGCAACTCCCCCACCTCTTCTATATCTCTCTCTATCCTGCCTGAAACATCTAAATCCTGGAATGTTTATCTGCCAATCCTGTCGAACCTTCAACCAAGTCTCTGTAATAGCAATAACATCATAGTCCCAAGTACTAATCCAAGCTCTAAGCTCATCTGCCTTGCCTGTTATACTTCTCGCATTGGAACAACTGCATTTAAGACCCTCAGTCCCACTGTGTTCAATAATTTCTCCCTGCCTGCTCTTCCCCTTAGTCCTACTGGCCATATTCACTGGTTCCCAGTCCTTTATTTCACCTACTGACCTATTGCTCTGGTTCCCAACCCCCTGCCATACTAGTTTAAACCCTCCCAGCAGAGATGAGGAGAAATATTTTCTCCTAGAGGTTTGTGAGTTTTTGAAACTCTCTTCCTCAAATGATGGTGGTAGCAGAGTCTTTGAATATTTTTAAGGCAGATCCAGAAAGATTCTTGATTAACAAGGGGGTGAAAGGTTATTGGGGCTATGTGGGAGGTTACAATCAGATCAGCCATAATGTTATTGAATGGCAGAGCAGGCTCGAGGGGCTGAGTGGCCTACTCCTGCTCCTTGTTCATATGTTCAAATGTTCGTATCCCCCTGACCCAACCCAATTATCCTCCCAGCCACCCAGTTGTTTTCCAACCTGAACCAACCCAACTACCTCCCAATCTAAACCAACCTGACTATTCTCTTGGCCACCTAATTAACCCCCAGACCCACATACCACCTCATTCACCTGTCACCTCACCCTCCTACTACCTCACCCCCATCCACTTACCCAACTACCCACCTCACCCCTATCTACTTACCTATCTTACTCATTTACCCACCTCACCCACCTGCCACCTCACCCACCCACCAATTCACCCCCTATCCCCTCACCCCCCCACCCACTTACCATTTACCCATCTGTAGTAATTATAGTTCTGATGTATGTAGGACTGTAGCTTTAAGAATAATCCTGTGTTGTAAGATCACATGATCTGTATAAACCAATCAGTTAGCAGTGAAGGGAACTTATAGGAGAGAGTTCTTCTTTAGTTATGGAGTTAGGTGCACACATGTAGTTGCTGTTGCTGTCTTGTAAATAAAGTTCAATGTTTCCACCAAGAAAAGGTGCCTGGAAAATCAACTCTACAACAAACTGGCAATGAGGATAAATCCGATCCAGTGCTATACCTCATTCAGCGATTGTGAGTATCTGAGATGATTAAAAAGAAAGGAAGATATACTCATCTGAGATGTCACAAGTTGGCAGAATCAATCCCTTTGTATTAGCCACAGACGACTGGTCTCAATTTGTAGAGCATCTTGCGTTCTACTTTCAAGCCAACAAAATCACAAAGTTATCTTTGGTGGCCGGGGATGGATGATGACATTGAGAAGGTGGTTAAACACTGTCTGCAATGCCAACAGCAACAAAAGGTGCCTGTGGTAACCCCAGTGCACCCATGGGGGTGGCCTGGTAGACCCTGGGTGGGATTGCACATAGATAACATCAGTCCTTTTCTTGGAACCTTGTTTCTACTGATTATAGATGCTTGTTCCAAGTGGTTAGACGTTTATGAGGTTAAGTCGCCAACGTCAGGTGCTACTATAGAAAAACTTCACCAAGGCCTGAATTTTTCAGTCGGTGGGTAGGCTTGGTGGGAGCAGGTGGGGGCGGTACTGGAAGCGATCGCCACCCGCAATCGGCTCTGCATGTCAATTTTACACAGGCAGGCCAATTAAGGCCTGCCCAGCATAAGACACAAGGTGTAGCACTCGCTATCTGTGTAAGGGGGGGGAGGAGGGAGAGTTGGAGCTGCCTCGGGGAGATTGAATCACTATTGAAATTATTAAATACATGGTTTAAAAATTTATTTAAACATATCCCCTCATGTGGCTGTGTCACATGAGATGGGACATGTCTTTATATTTAGGTAAATATTTAAATTTAATTAATAAAAGCTTTAGGAAACCTATTCCGCTTGTGGATGGGTTAACAATTACATTAACCACTTTCTTAATGGCCTTAATAGGCCATTTAAATATCGGTGGACACACAGCCAACTGCGGTGCACGTCCGCCAAACGAAACATCGCAAGACAGCGTGATGACATCAGGACACACGCCCGATGTCATCGCGCGTTATTTTACATATTGGTGCGTTGGGCCTGCCCCTGGCATTCTAACTGAAATATCCTGTCCCAACACTTTATTATACATGGATTACCAAAGTAATTGTCTCAGATAATGGTATTGCATTTACAAGCGCTGAACTTCAAAGGTTTGTCAGCCTGAATGGTATCAACCACATGAAGACTGCACCATACCATCTGTTATCTAACGGACTGGCAGAAAGAGCAGTACAAACTTTTAAGGCGGGAATGAAATTGTTAACAGGTACATCGTTGGAAGTTACGCTTGCTCAATTCCTATTTCACTACAGAACAACCTCCGCGTCCCGTCATTACGATAGGAGCAACACCTGCAGAATTACATGATGAGGTGCCATCTTTGAACAAGACTAAGCCTAATATTTCCTATTTTGGAGGAGAAGGTGGAGAAAAGCCAAGGGAACCAAAAAGCGGCTCTTGATTCGCATAGTTGTGAGTGACAATTTACTGTTGCAGAAGCTGTATATGTAAAGAATTTTGGTGGAGGACCTAAGTGGTTACCTAGTAAAGTAAACTCCATGCCGGATCATTGTTGTACGAAGAAACGGAGGGCCAGATCACCCTTAAGCATATGGATCATTTAAGAAAAAGGGAGACACCCCAACAAAGTAATGTTACACCTGCACCACATCATCGCTCTCTCAACACAGCTGTGAGTGCCTCTCTCCTGCTTTTGACTCTGCTGCCATGCACTAATTATCTCTACTTTGATTCACAAGGAGCTCTGCCAAGCGACTGACACCCTCAGCCAGTCAGTCCCCCAGCTCCATCCAAGTCCTCACCTCCAGCCAAGAGGACTCCTCCTCCATTGAAGAGCTGGAAATAAGTAGCCTGGAAGACCCATCACTGCAGAGGGAGCAGCCAGCCGATGAGTGATTCTGGAGGGGGAAGTGTGTGTGTGGCAGGGCCTTTCAGAGTCTCGTACAAGCCTCTCCCACACACGCGGATCCTTCACATTTCACACTCATCTCAATGTCCTGAGTATTTTGAATGATGCCTGCTGTGATTCTCTTTCAGTTATCCATCTGAGCTGAGCTGCATCTCCACCCACCCACTGATCACACTCCCTGCAGCACCTGATCTCACCCACCACGACTCTCGTTTCACTTTAGATTTGGACAGCACGGCCTTGATTCGGTTCTTTGTGCACTCCCCCATCATTTCCCCTCCCCCAGTCACCCATTTCCTTTCCCCATCACTGTTGACTCCCCAGTATCACCTTCCACCCTCCCACAGTGACCAACCAGCCACAACCCTTTTCCTTCGGGGATGTCCAGGTGAACGTGCATATTCCCTTCCTTCCTGAAAATTCCACACCCATCCACATTCACCTCTCTGACCTCCTCATTCTTGCTCTCAGGATCCAAGTCTGCCTCTGTGTCCCCACCACCCACCCTCGCCATCCTTTCTATCGCTACCGTCGAACCCTCACCCTCCCACCCTGCCACCTCACTCTGCCCTTGGTCATTCTCACCCTTCCTCCATACCACACCCACCCTCAGTTCACTCCCCAGGAGGCAGACATGGACCTAACCGACCCCTCGCATGCAAGGTCACTTGCATACACCCCCCTCCACACCCTTTCCCCCCTTTGCACCCCTTCTGCCCTCAGCACCCCTTCGCCCCCCAGTATTCCCGCCGCCTCCCCACCACCCCACAACCCCTCTGGAATTTAAAACACAGGGGCACAGTCTCAGGATAAGGGGCCAATCAATTAGGACTGAGAGGAAGAGAAATTTCTTCACTCAGAAGAATCTTTGGAGTTCTCTCATCCAGATGGTTGTGGATGCTCCTTCATTGAATATATTTAAGGCTGGGATAGATGGAATTTTGGTCACTCAGGGAATCGAGACATATGGGGAGCAGGCAGGAAAGTGCAGTTGCAGCTGAAAATTGGCCATGATTAGATTGAATGCTGGAGCAGACTAGATGGACTGCGTGGTAGAATCCTGCTCCTATTTTCTATACTCTTAAATGATATGACGAGTCCAAGTACTCCTTGGAAAATGAAGTAGAGGCTCGCTGTGTAGCTCAGATGCTTAGCACATGGTTTTGCCATCCTCACATTGCATGCTCAATCTCCGATGTGGTGAAATTTCCTACTTTGTACATGTGGTATAATTAGATTTTAACCTTGTGTCCTGTTCCTGAAAGCCAGGAGGTAAAAGATAGAACTGGAACTAACCATTACACACCTCTATATTTATTTACAGAGTTACACTTCACCAACATACACCTCCTAACCCAACAACCACTGTGTCTGTATTTGGGGCTTAAGTGAGTCCCCAACTAATTCCCACAAGCTTCATACAATTAAACACAATTAATATGCAATTATCAGATTCACTTCTTCCTATTTAAATATTAGATTCAATATGCATGAACAAAATTTCAAAATAAATTAAAACAAAAACCTCCTTATTCTGCACAAAGCATTACATTTTGCACAGCACATCTCCTGTAGCATGCCTAACAATTTATTTATATATGCATCTCTTTTTATAAAACAATCTCATGGTTGGTGACTTGCAACCACCCATTTAATTTTAGAAATTTGCTTTCTATCCAGCATTTGTTTCAAGCTAGCAAGGGCAGTCTGTAAATTTTTGTCACTCGCTTTCCATAGAGTGTACAATGAATGATGCACACCCATTTAATGTTATAAAAATTACCTTCAGTACATCCCTCATGTAGAATTTCAAAGTATCTGAAGAATAGAATACCATTTCCACGGCCTTCACAAGAGCCAATGTTTCAACAGCTAACCCACTTTTAATAATTTTTAATAACCCCTTTTTAATTTCCTTGGTTTCCCAAGCTAAAAGATATATTTCCCATTTTCACCCACAAGAGGTATTATGAAACCAACTGGACTCAAATATCCATCAGGAAAATTAGCATATGAAGCATCATTAAAAATGATTAGTTTTATATTCTTTGGATCACCCAAGGATGGGTACTTAAGTATACATTTCTCCAAAGTTACTTTTTCAAAATATTTATTTGCCCAGAAAGCATTTAGGGTGTTTCATGGAGTTCTTAATGCCAGCACATCAAAATGAGCATCCAGCCTAGTCTGAGTGTACATCCAATTCAACTGATCAATCAAACTTTGTGATTACACTGCTTCTTCGTTAGATATAACATGTGTGACGAGCTAGTACGATTACGGTATGGCTGTAATACTCTCTAAATAGGATTGTTGATTTAGTTATTCCAGATCTATTCTGCTTAATTTCCAAATAGATATATTAATCTTAAATCACAATTCTAAATCGGACTCGAATTAAAAATGCATTTCTCAAATTCTTCTGTAACACCCCAGAAAAAACCAAGATAGATCATGAAGATGCCTGAAAGTTTTCCTTTATGACACCAATAAAACATTGAGGGATCTACATTTAATTGTCAACAATCTAAAACACATCTCCCTTGAAAAAATACCACACCCTGGAAGCATCATTCAGGCCATAGATCCATTTGTTTTTTGTTTGTGAATGTGACACTCTTGTTCAAAAAAGGGTGGAAAGGTAAGCCCAGCAATTACAGACCGGTCAGTATAACGTCGGCGATGGGGAAGCTTCTAGAAACAGTAATTTGAATAAAATTAATAGTCACTTGGGCAAATGCAAATTAATTACAGAAAGCCAACAAGGATTTGTTAAGGGCAAATCAAGTTTAACTAACTTGCTGGGGCTTTTGAAGAGGTAACAGAGAGGGTTAATGTGGGTAATGCTGTTGATGTGGTGTACATGGACTTCCAATACGCATTTGATACAGTGCCACACAACAGGCTTGTCAGAAAAGTTATAGCTCATGGAATAAAAGGAGCAGAAACAACATGGATATGAAATTGGCTAAGTGACAGGACACAAAGAGTAGTGGTGAATGGATGTTTTTCGTGCTGGAAGAAGGTTTGTAGCGGAGTTCCCCAAAGGTCAGTGTCTCTTCCTGATACATATTAATGACCTAGACCTTGGTGTAAAGGGCACAATTTCAAAATTTGTGGGCAATACAAACCTTGGAAACATTGTAAACTGTGAGGAGGGTAGTGTAGAACTTCAAAAGGGCATAGAAAGCTTGGTGAAATGGGTAGACAAGTGGCAGATGAAGTTCAATGCAGAGAAGTGTGAAGTGATTCAGTTTGATAGGAAGAATGCAGAGAAATTAACATAGAGAGAAAGGAGGTACTAGCGGGTTTAGACGCCTTAAAAATAAGTAAATCCGCAGGCCCAGATGAGATGCATCCCAGGCTGTTGAGGGAGGCAAGGGAAGAGATATCAGGGGCCCTGGCAGTAATTTTCAAATCCTCTGGCTACAGGTGAGGTGCCTGAGGGCTGGAGGACTGTTAATGTTGTCCCATACTGAAAAAGGGAGGAAGGAATAGACCAGGAAATTATAGGCCAGTCAGTCTAACCTCAGTGGTGGGGAAGTTACTAAAAAGAATTCTGAGGGACAGAATATATCTGCACTGGGAGAGACACAGATTAATCAGTCAACATGGATTTGTTAAGGGAAGGCCATGTTTGACAAATTTGATTTAATTTTTTGAGGAGGTAACCAGGAGTGTTGATGAGGGTAATACATTTGATGTAATCTACATGGACTTTAGCAAGGCTTTTGATAAGGTCCCTCGTGGCAGACTGGTCAAGAAAGTAAAAGCCCATAGGATCCAAGGCAAAGTTGCATGTTGGATCCAAAATTAGCAGAGAAGCGGCAAGCAGAGGGCGATTATAGGGGGATGTTTCTGTGACTGGAAGTCCCTTTCCAGTGGAGTTCCACAGGGCTCGGTGCTAGGGCCCTTGCTGTTTGTGGTGTACATAAGTGATTTGGACTTAAAAGTAGGGGGTATCATCAAGAAATTCGTAGATGACATGAAAGTTGGTAGGGTGGTAAGTAGTGAGGAAGATAGCCGTAAACTGCAGGAGGATATCAATGGACTGGTCAGGTGGGCAGAGCAGTGGCAAATGAAACTCAACCGTGGAAAAATGTGAGGTAATGCACTTGGGGGTTGCTAACAAGGCAAGGGATTACACTATGAATGGTAGAACCCTGGAAATTACTGAAGGTCAGAGGGACATTGGTGTGCATATACACAGATCCCTGAAGGTAGCAGGGCAGGTAGATAAGGTGGTTAAGAAGGTATATGGGATACTTGCCTTTATTAGCCGAAGCATAGAATATAAGAGCAGGAAGGTTATGCTGGGACTGTATAAAATATTGGTTAAGCCACAAATGGAACACCGCATACAGTTCTGGTCACCACATTATAGGAAGGATGTGATTGCACTGCAGAGGGTGCAGAGGTGATTTACCAGGATGCTGCTTGGGCTGGAGGGTCTGAGCTATGAGGATTGATTGGATAGGCTGGGATTGTTTTCCTTGGAGCAGCGAAAGTTGAGAGGGGACCTGGTAGAGGTGCATAAGGTTATGAGGGCCATAGGTAGGCTGGATAGGAAGGCACTTTTTCCATTAGCAGAGGGGTCAATAACCAGGGGCATAAATTTAAGGTAAGCGGTAGAAGGCTAAGAGGGGAATTGAGGCGACATTTTTTCACCCAGAGGGTGGTGGGAGTCTGGAATTGCTGCCTGAAAGGGTGGTTGAGTCAGAAACTCTTGTAAAATTTAAGAAGTAGTTAGATATTTACTTGCGTTGCCATAGCCTCCAGGGCTATGGGCCAAGTGCTGGAAAATGGGATTAGTGTAATCAGATCTTTGTTGACCAGGAGAATACAGTGGGTTGAACGGCCTCCTTCTGTGCTGTAAGTGTCTATGAATCTATGAGACAATATAAAATAAAGAGTACCTTTCTAAAGGGAGTTTAGGAACAGAGGGACTTGGGAGTAAATGTGCATAAGTCATTGAAGGTGGCAAGATAAGTTGAGGGAGCAGTTAATAAAGCAGACAGTATCCTGGGCTTTAATAATAGGGTCATAGAGTACAAGAGCAAGGAGGTTATGTTAAACTCACATAGAACATTAATTTGGCCTCAGCTGGAGTACTGCACTCAGTTATGGGTGCTTTAGGAGGGGTGTGAAGGTATTGAAGAGAGTGCAGGAGAGATTCATGAGAATGGTCCCAGGGATGAGGAGCTCCAGTTACATAGATAGATTGAAGAAGTTGGGACTGTTCTTCTGGGAGGAGAAGGTTGAGAGGAGACTTGAAGAGGTATTCAAAATCATGAGGGGGCTAGACAGAGTAGCTTGGGAGAAACTGGTCCTATTGGTGGATGAATTGAGAACAGATATAATTAATTGTGAAAAGAAGCAATGGAGACATGAGAAGAAACATTTCCGTGCAGCGAGTGGTTAAGATCTGGAATGCACTGCCTGAGTAAATGGTGGAAGTAGTTTCAATCAAGGCATTCGAGAGGGAATTAGATTAACATCTAAAAAGGCAGAATGTGCAGGGTTAAAGGGAGAAGGTGGTGGAGTGGCACCAGGTAAATTGCCGGAGAGCCGGTGTAGACGGGCTGAATGGCCTCCTTCTGTGCTATAACAATTTTGTGATTCTGTTTGGTTTTCACAGTTTTTCTTCTGGATCTGCTGCCTCTCTGGGAGGTTTCAGAAACAATTGTCTCTGTAAAGTGTTGCGCTGCAGAAATGTGGCTTTTATGCTGATTGACCTACCTCCCCATGAATGTGTAGCTAAAAGAGCTAAAGAGATTTGTAAAATAACTTTTCCAGCTGTGGGAGAATCCACTTGAACACCTGTATCATACAGTCATTCTTCAAAACCCCTAACAGCTAGCCTCACTTTAGCTTTAAAAGTCCCATTTTCAGTCCCAATCCATCGATCTGACAATGTTGGTTGCACCATATCAGGTACTTCAGAATAAACACCAAAATCTCTCCAACCGTGTAATTCCCTTTGTTTTTATTGTCCTACTAGTTTATCCCTGAGTTAATTGGCAAACACCAAAAATTTCACAATCATGAGGACTTCTGCTTCTAGTTCAGCACATCAGTGCAATAGATAAGGCTGAAGCATTTGCAATAATCTTCACCCAGAAGTGCCAAGTGGATCATCCATTTCATCCTCCTCCAGAGGTCCCCAGCATCACCAATTTCATTCACTCCACGTGATATCAAGAGACAGCTGGAGGCACTGGATACTGTAAAGGCTATGGGTCCTGACAATATTCCAGCATAGACTAGAGAAAAAGTACTGAGCAAACTATTAGGATTAAAGGGTGACAAGTCCTCAGGACCTGATGGCCTACATCTCAGGGTCTTAAAGGAAGTGGCAGTGGAGATAGTGGATGCATTGGCTATAATATTCCGAAATTCCCTGGATTCTGGAAAGGGTCCAGTGGGTTGGAAAAATGCTAATATAACACCCTTATTCAAAAAAGGGGGGTGCAGAAAGTCGGAAACTATAGACCAGTTAGTTTAACGTTTGGATAATGGGGGCATGTAGATGTAGTATATCTGGACTTCCAGAAAGCCTTTGATAAATGGATATGGACAGGTTAGGTGAATGGGCCAAAGTCTGGCAAATGGAGTTTAGCATGGATAAGTGTGAGGTTATCCATTTTAGCCGGAAGAATAAAAAGGCGACTTATTATTTAAATGGAGAGAAACTTCAGAATTCTTCAGTGCAGAGGGATCTGGGTGTCCTCGTGCATGAATCGCTGAAAGCTAGTATGCAGGTACAGCAGGTAATAAGGAAGGCAAAAGGAATTTTGGCATTTATTGCTAAAGGAATAGAGTATAAAAATAGGGAAGTGTTGTTGCAGCTATACAAGGCATTGGTGAGATCACACCTGGAGTACTGTGGACAGTTTTGGTCCCCTTACTTGAGGAAGGATGTAGTTGCACTGGAGGCGGTTCAGAGGAGGTTCACTAGATTGATTCCAGAGATGCGGGCTTGTCTTATGAGGAGAGATTGAACAGTTTAGGCCTATACTCGCTAGAGTTTAGAAGGATGGGAGGAGATCTGATTGAGGTATATAAGATGCTAAAGGGGATAGACAAAGTAGATGTGGAGCAGCTGTTTCCCCTTGTACAGTTGTAAAACACGTTGGCATGCAATCACACTGACATACCCGGATGATCCAGCCTGGGGCGATTATTCCAGCGAGCAGGGCACATAATGACATGCTAAAGTATTGAAATTAGGGGCAGAATTTTCTGGTCGGAGTGCGGGGGCGGGCCTGACACATCGACACGTAAAATGACACGCAATGACATCGGGCGTGCATCCTGATGTCACCACGCGCCATGGCAATATTTCGGCAGGCGGGCGTGCTATGAGTTCCAACGTGTGCCCGCCATTAATTAACAGGCCAGTTAAGGCCCTTGAGGCAGCAATTAAAGATGATTTTTCACAGCCCGTGTGATTTTCAGGGTGTCGCACGGGCGCAACGGGCAGGTGGGTAGGCCATATTTTCAAAAACCTCATCTACCAGCGGGATAAGAGGGGTGAGTGAACTCGCTAATGCGAGTTGTTTGTTCTTCAGGATATAACTTGCTGCTACTTGCTTGTGTGAACAGGGCAACTTCATTTCATTCCAGAGCTGCTTTGACAGAAAGAATAGGCTTCAGTTCAGGACTCCGGAGGATTCATGACACTTGGGTCCTTCCAGGTATCAGATAGCCTTCCCTTCCCTTGGGAATGGGGATTATGGTCTCTGCTGGAGGCACCTTCTCTGAGGAGGGAGAGAGGGCCAGAAGGGGGAGGAGGCCAGGAGTCCATATTCAGCATCCAGGGGAGGGACCTGTGGGAGGACAGGTGCAGGCACAAGGGGCGCAGGACCAGCAGGTAGCCCAAGGTGGAAGGGGCTGCAGAAGATGCCACTATCCTGCTGCCAAGGTTTACAGGTGGCGAAGCAGCTACCTCAATATGTCTGAGGTGCAGTGCTGAAGGAGGCGCCACCTCTCAAAGGCGACAATGACCCCCATCTGTCAGATGATCGGCCCTGAGATCAGCTTCAACAGTATGGGTGGATACCCCATGTCAGTGGCTCTGAAGATCAAAGTGGCCCTCAATAACTATGCCTCCGGCTCTTTCCAGGTGTCGGTGGGTGATATTTGTGGAGTCTCCCAATCAGCTGTCCACAGTTGTGGCAAGCTGGTGTCAGACACTCTGTTCAGGCGGGTATTGACTTTCATTCCACACGGATGAGGCCAGCCAGACAGAGCAAGCCAGAGGCTTTGCCATGATTGCTGGCTTCCCCCGTGTCCAGGGTGCTATAGACTGTACACATGTGGCCATCAAGGTACCAGCAGGTGAGCCCAGTGCCTTCATCAACAGGAAGGGCTTCCACTCCATGAAGGTGCAGATAGTGTGTGATCACAGGATGCTGATTCTACAAGTCTGTGCAAAGTTCCCACGACGCCTACATGCTCAGACACTCCAAGGTGCTCTTCAGTGCTCCAGCACGGCTGGATGGTTGGCTGCTAGGTGACAAGGGCTATCCCCTCAGAAGGTGGCTCATAACGCCGCTCCACCATCCAAGAACAGAAGCTGAGCAGTGGTACAATAGGAGCCACAGCACCACAAGGGCTGTGGTGGAGAGAACCATCAGTCTTCTCAAGATGCACTTCCAATGCTTGGACAGTTCAGAGGTGACACTCCAGTACCCCCAGAGCATGTGTCGGTGATAGTGGTTGAATGCTGCGCTCTCCACAATCAGGCGCTGGAAAGGGGGGATGCAGTGGAGGAAGAAGATGTTGATGCAGCTGCTCTGGCAGCTGATGCTGAGCCCAGTAGTGAGTCCGAGGACGAGCATGCTCAGGAGAACACTGAGGGAATAGATGCTGACATGGGCAACCTGCAGGGAGGCAGGGACACCCGGGAGGCTTTGATCCAACACCGCTTCAGCTAGGCTACCAAATAAGAGCCACCGCCACATGCCAGAGCTGCAGACTCCATACTCGATCCTTGACAGGAACATTTGCTTGGTGAACAACATGCACTATGTGCCATTTCAATAAAGCTCAATGACAAACAAGTCACACATAACATCATGGGTTACCCTGCACCTGCAGAACTAATGAAGCACCCAGAGTCTTATTGAGAACCAAAACATTTAATGATTACCAACTTGGCATACAGAAATCAAAGTAAATTAAAAGCATTGAACAGCACATCAACTTAACAGTAACTTAAAAGTGGGGCAAACTAAGAACACCAGTGATAAGCCCGTGGTGTGTTTAAGATGATTTACATTTATGTTTGTGGGTGCTATGTCTAGGTACTCCCCCCTCGCTGGCAAAGGCATTGGAGACAGCCTGCTCACTCTGCTGTCCTGTTGACCTCAATGACCTTGGCGGGCCTGTGGAGCCTGTGCTGGCCTCGCCTTGGAGGGAGCGGCCGGTGGCACAGCTGACATCTCCTCAGTTGCCGCAGCCTCATCGGATGCCATGGTCACTGGCAGAGGGGTGGAGGAGCTGCTGCTGTCAACTGGAGAACCCTGAGAGTAGCTCATAGAGACAACAGGCAGCTCCTGTGCTGACGTGGGGTTGCTTCGGACCTCCCTGCTCACTATTGTTGGACGGGCACCAAGCTGGGATACTGGGTGCCCAATCCATCTCCCACACTGCCACTGACCAGCTGAGGTCATAGCCGGTGTGAGGGCTTGCAGGTCCGAGCACATCCCCAGGAAATCCTGATTCAGCTCCTGGAGGAGTCTCTCCATGAGAGTCGCCACTCTCTCCATTGAGGAGGCAGTACGCTCAGCTGTGAGAGTCATTGCATTGCTCATGCTCCACGTTGATTCCTCCATCATGGAGACCATGACACGCATTCCCTCATGTATCTCCGCCAGATCATCCCACACACCCTTCTGGACTTCCAGCATCTGCTGTCTCATGGACGACTCCAGAGGCCCATCATCAGCCACCGACAGAGCATGTTCCTGGTCCCCTGGGCACTCTCTGCCTCTGCCTGCACCTCAAGCAAGTGTAAAGTGCCCTCACACTGTGCACTGATATTCTAGCCGATGATCTTATTCCCACCGAGGTGCTGGTATCTGTGCTGGTGCCTGCCTGGCTGAGAGGGTGTGACGCAGCAGCGCTCATGTCTTCTGTTCCCTCAGGGGTCAGTGGTGGTCCCTCTGCCTCCTGAGTCCAGGCGTGCTCTTTTGAGGCTAAAAGGAAGAACAAGGACATTTGATTGGTTGAAGTAGTTACATTGTTACTGTGCATACCTGGCCTCCAGATCAGGAAGCGCTCGTCTTTCCATTATCAATGGGGATTCCACGTTGGAGGTTGAAATCAATATACAGACAACAGTGGAATTTTTGCAATGACAGACGTTGTGACCTCAGTGCACGGCCCTCTTACCTCCCTGTGGCACCTTACCGCGGCTGGTTGACCTGGGCGCATGGTGCCTCTCCAGCTCCAGTGCCTCCTGCTCGTATCTGGCCATGATGAGAAGATGGGCCTGCCCTCCGCCAGTCGGCAGCCTCTCTGCATTATTGTGGGCTGTCTTCTCCTGAAAGGAGAGAGGAGCATTGATTAGTCCGCCCGGTACCTGCATTGCCATTGCAGCCTGGCCAACCCCACCTGAGGAACACCTTGCAGGGCTCAGCCGATTCGTGACCCTGGAGCTGCAAGACACTCACTCCAAGCAGCCAGGGATAACCCCCTTTCCCAGATGCTGCCTCCATCACATTTGCCATCCACACTCTAAGAAATTCCAAACCCACGACACTACCACCTAGGACAAGGGCAGCAGATAGAATGGAACACCACCACCTGGAAGTTCCCCTCCAAGTCACTCACCATCCTGACTTGGAAACGTATCGCTGTTCCTTCACTGTCGCTCGGTCAAAATCCTGGAACTCCCTCTCTAACAGCACTGTGGATGTAACTACCCCACATGGACTACAGCGGTTCAAGAAGGCAGCTCACCCACCACCTTCTCAAGGGCAACTAGGGATGGACAATAAATGCTGACCCAGCCAGCGATTCCCTTAGGAATGAATGAATACAAAAACAAAATTCTGAGTTGTGGGGTTGGGGGTGGTGGGGGCTCCTACCTGCTGTGCTAAATGACCCAGGCCAACAGTATTCACCCTTCCCGATCGCAGAAGATCATTAAACAGCTTGTGGCACTGCACCCAGGTGCGTCTCACCACATCATGGGAGCTGACCCGCACTGCCACCTCCTCCCAGGCACGTTTTGTTAGGTGGGGGTTGGGGGGGGCCTCCTCCTCCTGTCCCTTGGTAGCAGGATTTTGTGGCACGCTGCTACCTCCTCGAGGAGGGCAGCGAGGCACTCATCTGAGAACCTCGGGGCTGACTGCCCTGCTGACCTGCCGTCCTGCCTGGAGTGCTCTCCAAGGATGTTCTCCATTATGTTCCTGACCGAAATCAGTGGCAGCCTTAGGACAGCTGCCTGCTCCATTTTTGAATAGGCCACCGGGTCGTGATTGGACCCAGCGGTCATTGGCTTCCCACTGACACCAGCCTGCTGTTCTCAGGAGCCGCGATTTACACGGGATGGGCCTTAATTGGCCCAACCGTGTAAAATGGCGGCGCAGAGCCGATCGGGGTGGGGTGACCAGCTCCGTGCCTGCCTCCGTCCATTCCAGCCCAGCCCGCCGGCCATACGAAAAATCCTGCCCTAGATTCCTGACATGCGCAGCCGGGAAATGCTGCCCTCCATTGACAGGCAGAACAGACGATCGCGAACTGCTTTCACAGATTTTTGGCCTTCTGGCCATATTGCTCCCCACCCCCCCACCCCCCGGCCGCCATGACACCTGGTGTCAACGGGCCCAGAAAATTCCAGCCTAACTCAGGCTAAATGCAGAATGAAAATATTTCTGTCTTTGTAGCATATCTTTAGATTCATGGCAACTACCTCATTAAAGCCAGTATGCTTAAAATAAAATAGGGCAGCATCCTCCAATACTTTCTACAGATTTCACAGTCCTCACAAACCTGGTTCTCATGTACTCTTCATCAAAGAATAATTGCAACTTTTAGCAGGATTGTTAACCCTTGACAAGTAAGATGAGTAGGGTGGACAAATTATCAATGTAACTTAAACACAGTTTGCTTTTACTCTCTGAAACTTATCACCTGATGCCATTAATAATTGTCTAATATTCTGAAATCTCAGGTTTTGTTAAGTGGAGACAAAAATGTCTTGACTGACCTCCTAAAAAAATGCCTCATTATTCTGCATGCTATGCCTTTATCTTAGAAAGTTTACTCAACAGCAATCTCACTAGAGGCTACATTAGCACTTATAAAATGGCTTACTCCAGCTGTTTCAAAATAGAATTACAACTCTATAAAGCGACCTCAATGTGTTGTTTTCACCAAACCTGAAGTACGTATTACTTTTATATTCCTTACCTTTGCATCAATCCTCACTACCTAGTGAGTCAAGGTAACATTTTAACAACATGTTCTACACATTGTCAAAGTGTAAGCACTATCTAATGCTGCACCATCTAGTGCTGCACTAATGCTGCACTATTTAATGCTGCACTGTCTAATGCTGTATTATTTAGTGCTGCACAATCTAGTGCTGCACATGATGAACACATTCATTGCAGGACTAAAGCTCTTGGTGACAATCTGTCCAGATTCAGCATTATCTTCACCCTTTTCCTCAGAATTCTCTGCCACGTGTAATTTTGAGGATCTTGACTCTCCACTTCAGACATAATGAGACTTTGGCCACACCTGAAGCACATATTATCTGTTCCTGAAGCATTCTGGGGAGTCATTTGCTCATTATTGTTGTTCCAATTTTGACTTCTGCTACAATACCCAGATATGTTAAAGCCGTTTTTATCCTCTGTCTGCCTGTCTACAACCCCTCCATTTCATTGATGTCTGTGCCCAGTAGGTGGGCCATTTGGCAATATGGCAATCATGGAACCCTCTGTTCTTTGTGTCACTGTGGACTCTTCCATTCGCTCCAAGAAGGCTGAAAGAAATAACTGTTTCCCCAGGGATTTTTTTCAAGGCAGTAGACATCCAATCCAACAGGGTATCCACCTCTGAGAACCCAACACCAGTTAGATTCAGGAGCCTGTCAATATGAAACACTTCAGTATTATCCAGCAATTTAAATGCTGGGACTGATTCACGATTTCCAAATTGAATTTCCTTCATCTTTTATACACTGCTAAAATTCATGATATATTCCTCCATGGAATGTGCATCGGTTTTCTGAAATCTCTCAAAGCATGCCTCATAGGCATTTAACAGATCATTATTTTTGTAAATTTCATCCAAGAACTCTAACAGAAGATCCAAACCTTCATCACTTTCCAATTGATGGACATCCAGCTCACAAAATATTTTACTTCTGATTTTACTTCTGGTAGAAGGTGACAGAACCTTGATTCTTCTTCAGCAGGGTGTAAGCCCTGTCCATATGTCCACTCATTCTTTCGTTCTCATAATCCGAGAACATTGGAGAGTAATCATACATACCCCAACAATTTACACTTAGGCCAGAATTTGACGTTGGCATGCAGTGGCGGGCCCAACATGGTGATGTGTAAAATGACGCACGGTAATGTTGGGCGTGCATCCTGACGTCATCGCGTGTCATTTAGACCTCTCATTCAGCGGGCATGTGCCGGAGGCAGCTGCACACCCACCCACCTTTCAAAGGCCTAAGGTAATTAGGAAACTAATTTAGATAATTAACAGGGCTGCCCATCCAACCTTAACATTGGTGGGCAGGCGAATAGCCCGAGCGGCCTTCAGGTTTTTCAGGAAACTTCATCCACTGGCGGGACGAGTTTTCAAGGTTTTATTAAATAAATAATTTTTTTTTCACAATTCATAAACATGTCCCAGCTCATGTGACACTGTCACATGAGGGGGCATATCTAAATAATTTTTATCTTGCTTCATTTAAAAATTTCTATATGAATTTAATCTCCCAGACGCAGCTCTGTGCCCGGACTCTCCCTCCTCCCCCCGCCTGCATGGGGAGCGCTGAGCGTTACCGGCCGTGTGTCACACTGGGCCGGCCTTAATTGGCCTGCCCACATAAAATGGCCACGTGCAGCCAATCACGAGCGGCGATCGGCTCCGTGGCCGCCTGCGCTCGATCCCAACTGACCCACCCAACAGGCAGAAAATTCTGCCCTTACTTTCTGCCATTATACAATTGTTGCCAGGATTGAAGTTTTCTGTTTGGTTTTTTTTCTTCGCTTTGAACCTTCACCTTTAGGCATCCATTCTCAGTGATGATGCTCTATTCCAGAAAGCCAGCTGAGTTGCATAACCAGTGCTGTAAAGGGGGCTTTAAACTAAATGGTGAGGGAGCCTTCCCGGGAGGGGAGATTTAGGAAGTTAAAGAGAAAGAACAAGGCAACAGCGCAAAGTAGTGATACGGGCGATGGCAACCAGAGGATGACAGGAAGGGACAAAGGGTGCAAACATAAGAGTGTGCCAGAAAATATGATCAGAGTGGGGAAAATAGCTCAAAACTAACAAGGGGGAGGAGGGTTTGGATAAACAGATAAAGACAAGCTGAGTAGGATAGGAAGAGACAGAGAGTTTAATGGTAATAGTGCATTAGAGAGTAAGGTCTATGCAGGGCTATTAATAAAAAAAAAATTGACGTCATTTTATCTGAATATGGGGAGCATATGCAATAAGATAAATGAACTGCTGCCTCAAATAGAAATAAATGGTTTAGGTTTTTTTTATAAAAACAAAAAAACTGCGGATGCTGGAAATCCAAAACAAAAACAGAATTACCTGGAAAAACTCAGCAGGTCTGGCAGCATCGGCGGAGAAGAAAAGAGTTGACGTTTCGAGTCCTCATGACCCTTCGACAGAACTTGAGTTTGAGTTTGACTCAAACTCAAGTTCTGTCGAAGGGTCATGATGACTCGAAACGTCAACTCTTTTCTTCTCCGCCGATGCTGCCAGACCTGCTGAGTTTTTCCAGGTAATTCTGTTTTTGTTTTAGGTTTTTTTTATACTCATTTCGGGATGTGGGCTTCATTGGCTGGGACAGCATTTATTGCTCATCCATAATTGCCTTTGAGAAGGTGGTGGTGGATCTGCTTTCTTGAGCCGCTGCAGTCCATGTGGTGTAGGTACACCCACACTGCTGTTAGGGAGGGAGTTCCAGGATTTTGGCCCAGCAACAGTGAAGGAATAGTGATATATTTCCAAGTCAGGATGGTGTGTGACTTGGAGGGGATCATGCAGATGGTAGTGTTCCCATCTATCTGCTGCCCTTGTCCTTCAAGATGGTGATGGTCATAGGTTTGGAAGGCGCTGCCTAAGGTGCCTTGGTGATCTTCTGCAGTGCATCTTGAAGAGGGTACACACAGCTGCCACTGTGAGTCTGTGGTGTGGGAAGTACAGGTTTGTGGAAGGGATAATCAAGCAGGCTGCTTTGTCCTGGACAGTGTCAAGCTTCCTGAGTGTTTTGGGAGCTCATCATCGAGGCAAGTGGGGAGTGTTCCATCACACTCCTGACTTGTGCCTTGTAGATGGTGGACAGGCTTTGGGAAGTCAGAAGGTGAGTTACTCGCCACAGGATTCCTAGCCTCTGACCTGCTCTTGTAGCCACAGTATTTATATGGTTAGTTAAGTTCAGTTTCTGATCAATGGTAACCCCCAAGATGTTGATAGTGTGGGATTCAGTGATGGTAATGCCATTGAACATCAAGGGGCAATGGTCGGATTCTCTCTTGTTGGAGATGGTCATTGCCTGACACTTGTGTTGAGAAAATGTTACTTGTCACTTGTCAGCCCAAGCCTGGATATTGTCCAGGTCTTGCTGCATTTGGATATGGACCGCTTCAGTATCTGAGGAGTTGTGAATGGTGCTGACCAATATGCAATCATCATTGAACATCCCCACTTCTGACCTTATGATGGAAGGAAGGTCATTGATGAAGCAGCTGAAGATGGTTGGGCCTAGGACACTATCCTGAGGAACTCCTGCAGTGATGTCTTGAAACTAAGATGGCTGACCTCCAACAAATACAATCATCTTCCTTTGTGCTGGGTGTGAATCCAGCCAGTAGAAAGTTTCCCCGCTGATTTCCAGTGATTCCAGTTTTGCTAGGGCTCCTTGATGTCACACTTGGTTAAATGCTACCTTGATGTCAAGGGCAGTCATTCTCACCTCACCTCAGGAGTTCAGCTCTTTTGTCCATGTTTGAACCAAGGCTGGAATGAGGTCAAGAGCTGAGTGGCCCTGGTGGAACCCAAACTGGGCATCAGTGAGCAGGTTATTTCTGAGCAATTGCCGCTTGATAGCACTGTTGATGACCCCTTCATTACTTTACTGATGATGGAGAGTAGGCTGATGGGGCAGTAATTGGCCGGGTTGGATTTGTTCTGCTTTTTGAGCACAGGGCATACCTGGGCAATTTTCCACATAGCTGGGTAGATGCCAGTGTTGTAGCTGTACTGGAACAGCTTGGCTAGGGGTGTGACAAGTTCTGGAGCATCAGTCTTCAGTACTATTGCTGGAATATTGTCAGGGCCCATAACCTTTGCAGCATCCAGTTCCTTCAGCCGTTTCTTGATATCATGTGGAGTGAGTCGAATTGGCTGAAGTCTGGCATCTGTGATGCTGGGGACCTCTGGAGGTGGCCGAGGTGAATCAACCACTCGGCACTTCTGTCTGAAGATTGTAGCAAATGCTTCTGCCTTACTTTTTGTTCTGATGTGCTGGGTTCCCCCATCATTGAGGATGGGGCTATTTGTGGAGCCTCCTCCTCCAGTGAGTTATTTAATTATCCATCACCATTCACAACTGGATTTTGCAGGACTGTAGAGCTTAGATCTGATCCATTGGTTGTGGAAGTGCTCAGCTCTGTCTTTCACTTGCTGCTTATGCTGTCTGGCATGCAAGTAGTCCTGTGTTAAAGCTTCACCGGGTTGACACCTCATTTTTAGGTATGTCTGATGCTGCGCCCTGCAAGCCCTCCTGCACTCTTTATTGAACCAGGGTTGATCCCCTGACTTGATGGTATTGGTAGAATGGGGGATATGCTGGGCCATGAAGTTACAGTTTGTTGTTGAGTACAATTCTGCTGCTGATGGCCCACAGCGCTTCTTGGATGCCCAGTCTTGAGTTGCTTGATCAAGAGCTGTTTGAAATCTATCCCGTTTAGCACCGTGGTAGTGCCACCTCTGATATGCCTTCCTTTTCCCTCAATCGCGATCCGCCGACGTGGGGTTGTAACCACATTCATTCTATTTCAAGCACTTCTGCTACCTCCTCCCTCCTAGAAATGCAGTAGGTTTCCTGTTGCCATTGAAAGTTACCAATCTGGAAAGGTTTACAGCACATCATGTCTGTGCTAGCCATAAAAAGAGCGATCACAGCTAACCCCATCTTTCTGCTCATGGTCTGTAGTCTTGTAGTTTACACACTTCAAGGGCATATCCAAGTCTTTTTTTTAAATTTGCGATGAGGATTTGTGCCTCTATCGCCCTTTCAGGCGGTGAGATATAGACCCCACCACCTCCTGAATTACTCCTGAGATCCCTCTATTATTTCTACTTATTGCTTTAAATCTATCCCCCCACCCCACCCCCACTCCAGTTATTGACTATTTGCTTTTGAAAAGAGGTCCCTACTATCCAGTGTATCTGGGCCCCTCAATTATAATCACCTCATTGAAACCTCCCCTTAACTTCCTCTGTTGTAAATAAAACAATCTTTCCTCATAGTTAAAATTCTCCATTCCTGGCAACATCCTCATGAATCTCTTCTGTACCGTCTCCAGAGTGATCACATCCTTCCTGTGATTCAGTGACCAGAGCTGTATGCAGTACTCTAGCTACGGTCTAACTAGTGTTTAGTATAGTTTTAGCATAATCTCTCTGCTCTTATGCTCTAGGCCTCAGCCAATAAATGAAATCATTCCGTATGGCTTCTTGGCCACCTTATCCATTATCAGCTACATTCAGGGATCTTTAAACATGGACTCTATAGTCATTTTGTTCCTCTACATTTCCCAGAATCCTAACATTTATTGTGTATTCCCTTATGTGGTAAACTGAAGTACCCTGTCCCTTTAAGAGAATGCGCGTGAACTGATCATGTGACAGCACTGGCGAATCACTGTACAGCGCGGGCAACTGGAAAATATAAGTCACTTAGATACCTGAGGAAAGGAACCCATCCTTTGAAGTTAGAAGTTTCAGACACAAAGCTGAGGACATACACAGGTGAAGAACTAAATGTGAAAGAGGTATGTCAAGTCAAGATGGAGTATGAGGAACAGTCTGCAAAATTATCCCTATTTGTAACGTCAGGCAGGAGAATGAGTCTCCTTGGAAGGAACTGGCTGGGAAAGATAAATCTTAAGGGCCCACTAAGTTTCCAACTCGTAACCAGAAGTGCTGCTGCAAGAAAAAAATGAGTGCACAAAGACCCAACAGGAGAAGCCCGCAGAAGTGTTACACCGGGTCAGAGTTCAAGCTAATTCAGCATCCTTCGAAAAGAAAAGGAAAATCTATTAAAGAACTTTTGTGCGCTATAAAATTCAATCAGCTCCCAATTTGTGCCATAAGAAAGTTATGAAGAAGAAAAGGAAGCGTTAAGCCTGCCTCTGGCTGAGTTAAGGAATGAATTAGCTGAGAAGGGGCAACGATACGTGATTCTTCAGGAAAATATTAATAAGAGTAGGAAAAAATTGGAAGAGCTGAAGAAGCAGCTGCGTAAAAGCCCTGAAGGTTTAAAGCAACAAGACCCTGAATTCTCAGAAAAGCTGTCAGAAAACCTAACTATTGAGCCCATTCACATTCACCTGAATCTAGTCCAGCCAACCGTGAAGTTAAAGAGAAGACAGAGATATGGGTCACTGCTACCAAGAAAAGGGCACACAGGAAGAAATTATTGATAGTCCTCGGAAAGAAAAACAAAAAGATTTTTTTCCTTTTCCTCTTTCTCCTCACACATTATGTAGCTCATCGCTGTATTGCTTTGTGCTTGTTGCCCTTTATCTGTTTCAGTTTGGGGGGGAGGGGTAGCAGGAGTGAATGTGTTTACACCCGGAAGATGGTGGTGAAATCATCCACTGAGGGATATGGTGGACAGCTGCTCCTGAAAGGAGGTCTTGGACACAGTAGCCGAGGTTATTGGGCTACGATGCTCAACCCATCAAAGAAGCCTCCTGAGAGACTTGACCTGTAAATAGTTATTGTGTAAATAGTTAATATGTTTTAAACTTGTTAGCTGTACTTTTAAGTAAAGGGGGAGGGATGTGGTAACATAAGGTACGCTGCCCCTTTAAGGGAATGCAAGTGTACTGACCATGTAACAACATATGGTGAATCACTGTACAGCGTGAGCAACTGGGAACTGTCAGTCTAGTTCTGGAGGTTTCTGACTGAGCACTTATGGTCAGGTGCTCTGCCCCATGTCTCAATAAACCATCACTGTTTATTCCTACATCAGCCTCTCTCGGTTATTGATTGCAAGCAGCAACTGAAGAGAACATAGGAAGGTGTGCAGTTAGAGTTTGACTAACCAACAAACTCATTTACCCAAGACATAAAATCTTACATTGTTTGTTTCCCCCTAAATTCATTTTCTCATACTTCTGCAGATTGAATTCCACATCCACTTTTTCACCCACCTGACCAGTCCTTCCTGTCATCTGCAGCTTTCTTCCTCACTATCAACCAGACAGCCAATTTTGGAATCATCTGCAAACTTCTTACTCATGGCCCTTACGTTTTATATATAACTATATTATTATTATATTCCATGAGAAGCAAGGGAGTCACCACTGATCCCTGTTGAACCCCAAGGGAAACAGCTTTCCAGTCACAAAATCACTCGTCAATTATTATTCTTTGCTTCCTTCTGTTGAGCCAATTTTGGTTCCAACTTGTCACTTTTTCTTGGATCCCTTGAGCTTTTACTTCACTGATCAGTCTGCTACGTGAGTCCTTGAAAAACCCTTCCTAAAATCCAGGTAGACTACATTAAACACGTTACCCTCATCGAGCCGCCTTTCTCAGAATTGTTTTCCAATAATTTGCCCACTAACAAGGTTAAGCTGCCTGTAATGACTTGGCTATCTTTTCCCCCCTTTTTAAACAATGGCACATTGTGAACAGTGTGAACAGACTTTCAAACCAGAATCATCCCTTCTCTTTTGGGTTTGCTACAAACTGACAAAGAATATTCTTCTGAATGTATTTTAATAATTCTGCTCCATCTGTACCTTTTAGATTGAATTTATCCCAGTTTATATGGCATTCGCTGAAATCCCCTACAATTATTGGCACATTGTTTCTGCACTTCTCAGCAATTTGACCATGGGCAGAATTTTGCCGCCGGCGAGCAGGGGGCGGGGCCCGCTCGCCAATGCATAAAATGACGCGGGATGGCGGAACCCCCCACGTCATCCCACCCCATTTAAATTTTCAGGAAGGTGGGGGTGCAGCAAAATCAGCTGTGGGCCCATCGACCAGTCAATGGCCAATTGAGGCCATTGATAGGATCATTTAAACAATTAATGGACCTGCCCGTCCAACCTTAAGGTTGGCGGGTCGGCCAGGAGCTCTGGCGGGAACTAGAAAAAACATGAAACCTCATCCAGCGGCGAGATGGAGTTTCATGCAGTGTTTTAAGATTTTAATAAACTTATTCCGTGAATTATGAACATGTACAATCTCATGTGACATTGTCACATGAGGGGGACATGTTAGGGAATTTTTTTTTTCTATTTTAATATTTTTCAAAGTGTAAGCGATTTCCCTGAGGCTGCACGTAGCCTCAGGGAGATGTGTGCTCTGTCGTGTGCATGCGTGAAAGAGCGCACAGTCGCTTTTGGGGGAAACCCCCCTCCCCGCCCGCACAGGAAGTGCATAGCGCTTTCCGCCAGACGCCATGCTGGGCAGGCCTTAATTGGCCCACCCACGTAAAATGGCAGCAGGGCCCACTTCGCTGGCGGGGATTGGCTCTCCACCCACTGGAGATTGGGTCGGGCCTGCCCACCCGGCAGTCAGAAAATTCCGCCTTATATATTTGTTCCTCTATCTCCCATTGACTGTTTGGGGATCTATGGTGTGCTATGGCCAGCAGTATGATTGCCCCTTTTTGTTCCCCAATTCAACCCTTTTAATCTCATTTGATGATCCTGCTAGCATATGATCCCTACTCCCAGCTTTAATTGTTTATTTAATCATGTTGTGACCTCCCCTCCTTCTTGTTTATCTCTCCCTCTATCTCATCTTGCCATGTTTCAATAGCTCTGCTGGTATCTCATCCATCCCAAGCGCCCAGTTGATTTTTAGGCTCCTGATGGCTCTTTAGACCTCTGACCTGGCAATTTCTCCCAAGTTGACATTCAGCTGTTAAGGTGCAATGCTGTCATCGAACTCAAATGTGGAACTGGGGTTAGGCTGGTTGAGGATCTCCCAAAAGTGTTCCATCCACCTTGTCTCCTGCTCCTTGTCTGTCAATAATGCCCTGTTGTCCTTGCCTTTCTTTGGAACAGTGATATTGTTTCTTGTACCAGTCAGTTCCCGTACATCCTGTACAGTGTCTTGGAGCCATTCTGATTTGCTGCTCCTTGTGCCTCCCTGCCTTTTAACTCTACCCATCCTCATTTGTCTCCCCTGCAGCTCTTCTTCACAGCTTTATCCAGCCCCCTGTACGTCTCATCATATGAACATATAAACAAGGAGCAGGAGTAGGCCATTCAGCCCCTCGAGCCTGCTCCGCCATTTCATAAGGTCATGGCTGATCTGATAGCAACCTGAAACCTGCATCCTGCCTATCCCCGATAACCTAACACCCCCTTGTTTACCAAGAATCTATCCACCTCTGTTATAAAAATATTCAAAGATTCGGCTTCCACCGCCTTTTCAGGAAGAGAGTTCCAAAGACTCAAGACCCTCTGAGTGAAAAAATTTCACCTCAACTCTGGTTTAAAGGGGTGACTCCTTATTTTTAAACAGTGACCCCTAGTTCTAGATTCTCCCACAAGAAGCAACATCTTCTCCACATCTACCCTGTCAGGACCACTCAGGATCTTATATGTTTCAACCATCGTCTTCTTGTCTTTGTTGAGTGTATTTTTCCTGGTCTCTCTTGCTCTTCACCAGCTTTCTTTTATTAATAAACTTCCATGTTGGGTCAGTGATCCGTTGTTCCTTGTTGGTTCCTCTCCTCCGCCCAGTGGTGACTTCTGCGCACTCCTTAATCCCTCCTTTGAAGATTTCGCACAGTTCCTCGATGTTGCCTGACCTCAGTGGTACTTTGAGCCTGTTGAAGAGAGCCAGCTGGAAACTGTCCTACATGTTCTTGTCTTTCAGTTTCTCCATTGAAAATGGCTATTGTCACTTTGTGCTTGTTGCCTTCTTAAGCTTCAGCTGCAAGAGGATCATGACAGTGACTGCTGGATGGCAATAAGGCCCACCAATACCATCAGGCACAGAACACTGAGGATGTCAACCACTCCCCCTATCTAAGAAGTAATAGTTCCAGGGAGGGTAATGAAGATATCGATGTTCAAACAAGAATCAGTAGAGCAGCATCGGTCTTCCAGGGGCTCCATACGCTCTGGGCATCGATCATCAACAACACAGACATGAAGCTGCAACTCTACATGTCAATATTCATACCAACTGTAATCCATGCCAATGAGAACAGCAAAGGTGCCACGTAAATTGGACATCTTTCACCAGAGTTACCTGCATGCGATCCTGGGCATCACTTGGAGCAACAACATCGCCAACGAGGAAGTATTACAGAGAACTGGTCAGAAGCGCCTATGGGACATCATGATGGATGGGCGAATGAGGCTGGCAGGACACATCCTACGCCTTCTGGAGGTATGCCCTACCAGAGTGACAGTAGCATGGACACCACCAGGTGGAAGCAGAAGACGGGACTGGCAAAAAAAGACCTGATGAAGAACATTTAACATACCAATGTACGAATTAGGAGCAGGAATAGGCCACTCAGTCCTTCGAGCTTGCTTCACCATTCAATGGGATCATGGCAAATCTGATTGTAACGTCAACTCCACATTCTCACCTACCCCTGGTAACCTTTCATCCCCTTGCTCATCAAGAATCTATCCACCTCTGCCTTGAAAAATATTCAAAGATCTGTTCCCACCACCTTTTGAGGAAGAGTTCCAAACTTTCCATATCCACTCTATCAAGACCCATCAGGATCTTATATGTTTCAATCAAGTCGCCTCTTACTCTTCTAAACTCCAGCGGATACAAGTCTAGCCTGTCCACCTTTCCTCATAAGACAACCGCCCATTCCAAGTATTAATCTGGTAAACCTTATCTGAACTGCTTCCAACACATTTGCATCTTTCCTTAAATAAGGAGACCAATACGGTACACAATAATTCCTTTGAATTGAAGGAGAACCTTAAAGAACGGGACACCATCTGGGTTAGAGTGAGAGATTGTGTTGGATTGGTGTCTGTGGTGGTGTTTTGCTGCCTATTATCCCGTGCAGGAACAAAGTCTAACTAAGTTGATGTCATCTGAAAATTCTCTACCCAGGAATGTTGAAATGCCATATCCTGCCCATCTTTAAGCCATGTTTCAGTAATAGTGATGATATCATACATCCAAATGTCTATCTGTGCCCTCAACTCATCTTCTTTATTAATATGGAAAGAGTAATTAACTGTGCTATCAAGCGGCATTTGCTTAGCAATAACCTGCTCTCTGACAATCAGTTTGGGTTCCGCCAGGGCCACTCAGCTCCTGACCTCATTACAGCCTTGGTTCAAACATGGACAAAGGTGCTGAGCTCCCGAGGTGAGGTGAGAGTGGCTGCCCTTGACATCAAGGCAGCATTTGGATGAGTGTGGCATTAAGTAGCCCTAGCAAAACTGGAGTCAAGGGGAATCGAGGGAAAGCTCTCCATTGGTTGAAGTCATACCTAGCACAAAGGAAGATGGTTGTGGTTGTTCGAGATCAATCATCTCAGCTCCAGGACATCACTGCAGGAGTTCCTCAGGGTAGTGTCCGAGGCCCAACCCCCTTCAGCTGCTTCACAATGACCTTCCTTCCATCATAAGGTCAGAAGCGGGATATTTGCTGATGATTGCACAATGTTCAGTACCATTCACACATTTTCAGATACTGAAGCGGTCCATGTCCAAATGCAGTAAGACCTGGACAAATCCAGACTTGGGCTGACAAGTGGCCGGCAACATTCACACCACACAAGTGCCTGGTAATGACCATCTCCAACAAGAGAGAATACAACCATTGCCCCTTGATGTTCAATGGCATTACCATCAATGAATCCCCACTATCAACATCCTGGGGGTTACCATTGACCAGAAACTGAACTGGACTAGCCATATCAATGCACTCCCTCCACCACCGATGCACAGTAACAGCAGTGTGTAGCATCTAAAGGGTATACTGCAGAAACTCACCAAGACTCCTTAGACAGCACATTCCAAACCCACAACCACTACCATCTAGATGGGCAAGGGCAGCAGATACATTGGAACGCCATCACCTGGAAGTTCCCCTCCAGGGCACTCACCATCCTGACTTGGGAATATGTCGCTGTTCCTTCACTGTTCCTGGGTCAAAATCCTGGAACTCCCTCCCTAACAGCATTGTGGGTGTACCTACACCACATGAAATGCAGCGGTTCAAGAAGGCAGCTCACCACCACCTTTTCAAGGGCAATTAGAGATGGGCAATAAATGCTGGCCCAGCCAGCGAATATCACATCCCGTAAATGTAGTTAAAAGAAACAAGACTCCTTAATATTGAAGTATATACCATTCATTACTGAACAATTCCTTTGTTGTATATTTTCTAGCCTTCGTATCCTTGACCTTCCGTACTTGCTTAATGTTCTGCCTTTGATGTCCAGTTTTACTTTCCTTCCTTCTAAATCTACTCTCAGGTTGCCATCCCCTACCACCTTAGTTTAAACCCTCCCCTACAGAACTCACAAACCTCCCTGCCAAGACATTTGTCCTGGCCGGCGGAGGTGCCAGTCTGCAACGGACCGCTTCCCTGAAAACTGATCCCCATATCCCAGGACTGTAACATGCTCCCTCCAGCATCACCTCTCCAGCTACAGGTTCAGATACACCAGCATCCTATTTCAGTATTCAATGGCACATATCACTTGGAGCAATCCAAATATTATGACATCTGAAGTCTTTCTTTTTAATCTCTTCCCTAGCTCCCTGAAATGTTCCTGCTTCTGAACATCCTTTTTTCTACCTATGCCATTGACCTCCGGCTGTTCACCTTCCTCCCTTCACCCTCAAAATGTTCTGTAGCCACTTAGTGATGCCTTTGACCCTGGTTCTAAGGAGGTGACATCCCATCCTTGAAGTGCCCTGAAGTTCCTTAATGGAATGGGGTGAACATTCTATGGAACTGAAGGGTTCTGCCATCCCGCAATTTATTAGGCAATTTATTAGACTTAACAGACTAAAAATAAACATTTACCAGCTATCAACTCAGTTCCTTGTGCTGATATTATCTTTGGTATTTTATCCTCATAGGCATTTGTGCTCTTTTACCTCTCTTTAGATGCTAACAATACTGAACACACAAAAAGTGAAATATGGGACTGAATTTTGCCGTCAGCGAGCAGGGGGCGGGGCTCACTCACCGACACGCCAAATGACACGGGATGACGTCGGGAGAAACTCCCAATGTCATCCCGCCCCATTTAAATTTTCAGGAAGGTGGAGACACAACCAAATCAGCTGCGGGCCAACCAACTTGTCAATGGCCAATTGAGGCCATTGACAGGATAATTAAAACAATTAAAGGACCTGCCCGTCCAACCTTAAGGTTGGTTGGCAGGCCAGGAGCCCCAGCAACAAATAGAAAAATCATGAAACCTCATCCACCAGCGGGATAAGGTTTCATGTAAGTTTTTGTGAAATTTATTAACATGTCCCATCTCATGTGACATTGACAGATCTTCCCTTTTAGTTCCCTTCCTTGCCTCTATGATTGCTTAAACTTGTCACATCTCTAACTTCTTCCAGGTCTGATGGAAGTTCATCAGTGTAAAATGTTCCATTTTTCCAGATTGTTGGAGGCAGCTTTGGTCTGGTGAGCCAGGTGGGGAAGCCTTGGAAAAGGGTGTAAGGTGGGATGCTCATGTGTTTGCCCTTCTTTTGCCTTTCCCTAGGGCAACATTGAAGGTAAATCGGGGAAGCCCCTTGGATCTACCGCATAAATAAACAAGAGCTTTTTGATGTTGTTGTCAGTTTTGAGTTCTTTTATCCTTGGATCCTGAATTTCCCAGCCAGGTAACAGATTCCCTAGCCTGTCAGCAACATGCTGGGGTCACTGAGGGAGTACACAAAGAGAAGCTCTTTTTCAGTGAAAATAAGCTGGGGAGGCTCTGATCAGTAAAACTGGAGATCTCCAGCCTTGGTCATTTGAGGGGCAGTTGTTCAAAGCAATTCTTCTCTCAGAGGTTGCTTTCAGAGCTTGGCAAGTAAGTGTCAACTAATTGGAAGGCACTTGACCTGTCAACACTTCATACCTTGAGCTACACTCTCATGCGCGAGCCTTCACCACTGCCTAGGAGCAGCTTATGTAACTTTACCTTTCACCACTGTTGAGAGGCAAGGACTGAGGCCACACCACCATCCAACTGCTCCAACTGCCTTCTGCTCAGGTGCAGACCACTCCACAGAGGGTGGAGACGGAGACCCAGCTGGAAGGAGGTGAGACCCCCACCACAGGGTCTACAGGCAGAGGATCAGCTCCCTTGACATGTCAGAGCACCAGTGTCTCTGGCTCTCATGACAGGTCACTGCTGACGCATGGAACAAGATCCCTTTCCTAGTGAATCAGGTGCACTGTCAATAGCCAATAAGGTGCTTGTCAACAGAGGGCTACCTTCCCACACCACAACACCCCTTCCCCACACCCCACCCCCTGCAACTGTGGGGCTCTGTTTGTTGTCAAGTTATATGGTCACTCCTCCTTCAATGAGAGAAAGCAGGGAGATAGGGAGTGTTCATAATGTCTTTTAGTCTTTTATGCAGCAGATGGAAGGATATCATTTGTGAAGGACCATTGAGAGGCAAGAGTGTGAGAGGACAATAGGCTGAGGGCGAGTGTGAGTGATGAGAATGAAAGATGACTGGAGCTGTAAGGTGTCTGGCCTGAGGAGTGTTGTGCAGGAGAACACCAGGAAAGTGAGAGTCTGGCCTTTGGCAGCTGGAAGTGTTAGATCACTCACCTGTCATAGCCCCTTAAGGTTCTGGATTCTTTTGATGCGCTGTATCCAGGTTACAGGGAGCACGCTCATGTTGCCGGCCTTCCTCAGCCACTCCCATGCATGTCTGCTTGGCTGGAGAGTTTGTCCCTTTCTTCTCATCCTCTGTAAAAATCACCTCACTGCAGCCTCTCAGATCTTCAACATGACCTTTAGGGCGAGACCAGGGAGACAACATTCACAGGTCACCACTCCATCCCTGTGGTTACTGCAGCTTGAAAATTCCAAGAGCAGCTGAACTTTTCTGACACATGTTGTGATGTCTTTAATTAGAAATCCTTCCTTTGACAGATGTTATATAGCACTCACCTTTCCTAATGGGTGAGGGAGCTGTGGAGCAGGCTGTATGATTTGCTCCAGTAAGGAACAATGCACCCACTGTGCAGGCAGTTGGGTTCCCGACCAAAGAATGGGCCCTCCGTTGCACTAGGGACTAAGTTAGTAAGCTCCCACCCATTATCTCTTGTTTGTCTCTCCACAGATGCTGCCAAATCTGTTTAGAATTTCTAACATTTTCTGTGTTAATTTCAGGATTTCTGCAATCATGGTCTTCTGCTTTTGCAATAGGCTTGTATTCCCTTGAATATAGAACATTATGGGTGGTCTAATCAACATGTTTAAGAGTATAAAAGGAGTTGATATGGTAGATGATAAATTATTTCCATTGATGGGGAATCCAGAACAAGGAGACATGACTTCAAAACTAGAACCATTGAGAGCTGAGGTCAGGAAACACTTCACACGAAGGGTATTAGAAATCTGGAACTCTCTCCTCAGAAAAACTGGTGGTGGTGGAGGGGCATGGTCAATAGAAAATTTCAAAACTGAGTTTGATAAATATTTGTTCAATGAGGACATTAAAGATTATGTAACCAGGATGGAGTGAACATACTGGTCTAATTAAATGTCTGAACTGACTCAAGGCACTGAATAGCATTCTCCTGTCCCTATGAGCCTATGCTTTTCTTTAGGTATTCTGGATGGATGTTTAAAACTGTCATTACGTCCATTAAATATATAAATTAGTGGTTGGAAGGAGTGCTTCCAAGGAGTTAAAGGAGTCCATTTCAAAATTAGTCAGCAACAAGTGGGCAGAAGTTGGGCTTGCTGGCAACTTAGGATTCTTCAATTCTAATGACAGAGAAGTTCAATAGTCTTTTTTTATAAAAAGCCTTTCTTGGTTATGCAGGGATTCTTCTCCAACGGACGCCATTTCCCTCATATTGTGCTCCAATCTGCACTGCCAATACATACCTGAGGATGTGCCAGGTATACCTGATATTGATGTCTTCTCATGGACGAGCCCGCTGTGGAGACACAACCAGGGCTGGATGGACCAAGGACTGAATTCCATCGATCCTCAGTCCTCTCTGTCCAGCCACCCAGATTAATTGCAACATGATGTCCACTTCAAGCTGGGGTCAATGGACCAGGATCAGAAATCCAAGCTGATTTGCTTATCAGCCTCCCACCCCTGCTACTCATACCATAGTTTCAGCTGACTCTGCACAGACTGGGAGTTGAAGCCAGGACTCTGCTGTTCTCTGTATAGCTCCTTATGTGTGACTGTCAAGGGAGAACTCTATGAAACATTTTTGTTGAAGATTGTGACTTGTCCATGAATAAAAGTCAAGGCAAATTTATTTTGTATAAAGGAAAACATCTCTTTCTTTTGTCTTATGAGGTTTAATTGCTATTATATAGCTTTCAGTGGATTTGATGCCTGAGTCATATGGTTATAAAAATCACTCTATATATTTAAGCTCTATGTCACCTAGATATTAAATGAACTAGGCACAAGCCTCAAGCTACAAAAAGTTTCACATTCTGAAAAGCATTGACTCCTTGGTTCCTATGGAAACCTTAGCTCTCTCCATCTATTGAATAGGCTTTTCCAGTTGTTTCCTTTAGTGATGAAACAATGAGGCTGAATTTCTCTGGAGGTAATAGTTCATCTGTAGTAACTCCATAAAGGTGGAAGGGCAGGAGAACATCTGTGAAAAATCACTGCCAGTATTTATTTTCAAGGATTAATTATGATAACTAAGGGAGTCTCACGTTATTATAACATTATTCATGACTTCAGGATGTCCCAAAGGATCTTGTAGCCAACTAACTACTTTCAAAGTATAATTATCGCTGTAATGTAGGATGGTTGAAGTGGAAGCGATCTACGATTTCAAAGAAAATTGGATGGGCACTTGAAGGTAATAAACTCGCAGGATTACAAGGGTCTAGTGGGATGACTAGATTGCTCTGCGGACAGCTGGCTTGAATAGTCTCCTTCTGTGTTACAGATGACCCCATGGACGCAATTTTCCATTCTGGAGACTAGTGCAGTGGCGGGCAGGAAAGTCGGTATGATTCTTGCTGGACGGCATGTCGGATTAATCTGTGCAATTTTCTGCTTTTCAGCTCATTAATTGTGCAACAACAAGGAGCTTGTCGAATCCTGTGAGGCAGGCAGGCAGGGATTTGTCTGCCCTGCCATTATCTCATAGGGTCAAACGTCCTGACACCTGCACACACATTCACTCACTGCAGGCCAGCTCTCTAAAGTTCTGCTTCACCACAGTGCTCAAATGAACAAAACCCTCTGCTCCACAGTTCGGCAAGGCCTCCCTGGGGATTCTCCTCTAGGCTGTTCAGGAAAGGCAGGAGGTCCTCTTTCCTTGGGATTAGAATAGGAACTTCCAAAACTGAGGCCACTTTCCTCCCATGAGGAGCAGGTGGCAGAGCTCGCTAGAGAGGACAGAGATCACTCCTGCATGGAATGAGAGAGCGGACTCCCACAGCGAGGCAGGAGGGTCCATTCAGTACATATTGGCCACATGCAGACAATGGCTGTGTGAAGTAGATTATAATTCTTGCCCCTTTTGGGGACTATTCTGGAATAGGTGTACTCCCCAGATGATCACTCTCACTTAAAATTGAGAAAGACACTTAAGTGGGTCTGAAGAACTGATCTAACTCTTCCTGGAGGAAATGAACCACCAGGAAATATTATCTTGTTCCAGATAGCTTTTTTAACAAGTTTTAGCCAGATTATAACAACCTGGATATTATAAAGTTCTGGACATCTCTCTTCAACAATGTACCTCTCCATTGAAGAGTGTACAGAGATAGCTTCTTGAGTTTGAATACAGAAGACTATATGAGACAATATTTTTTCTAAATTATATAAGCTTTATTAAAGACAAACATGCATTTCACTTTTGATGGTAATTCAACCACAACATTGACAGTTCTAGGAAAAGTAGGTATAATCTTTTTTCCAATCGAGAATCCAGGTCTTAGTTATGTTAAAGAGAGATATTTAAGATATCCATCAATACTTAAAGTAGTATTTACCTTAAATTCCTGAATAGAAAACTATCGAATCTAGCAAGAATCTATCCCAATTAAGAGGAGAACTATTGTCACTACACTGCAGCATCATACCTTTACCCAAGAGAGGCTGGAATGAATCCAACAAATCTAAACATCCTAGGGCAGGATTTTTCACTGAGCGGGCGGGCACGCGCCTGACCCTCTCGAGTGTAAAATGACACGTGATGACGTCAGGCAAATATTTCAAAACATTTCAAAAATCTTTATTTTAAATTGTCAAACTCTTCATCCCCCTGAGGCAGTCCTGTGCCTCAGGGAGCTTTTCCAGCGGGCACCCATGGTCAGCTCCTACCCACCCCCACCCACCCCCGCCGACACCCACCCACCCCCGCCGAGCCCCACCCACCCCCGCCGACCCCCACCCACTCCTGCTGAGCCCGCCCGACGAGGGAAAAATCCTCCCCTTACCGTGCAGTTCCCATATTTATACCCTAATGGAACTAAACTAGCAAGAAGCATGTTGAGCACTAATGCTGGACAACAGCCTTTGATTTTCATCAACATCCTTCAATCAAACAGCATACTGAGAGGTGCAGACACTGGTCATTTCCTTGCAACACCTAGTTTCTAGGATTCAGTTAACATATTATTTAGTGTCATCCTTAAGGTTATGCATTGTTAGATTGTAATATCTTACAATTTACCGATGCCTTACTAAGATGATGTCAAGATTAGCTCCTTTTTTTTTGCAGAACTGCCTTATGTTAGAGGATATACCATAGGATTTGTTATCCTTGAGCACACAATTATACCTCTTCATCTTTAAAACTTTTTAAACCTTTTTTCAGTAAATGAACTCTGCTTTTTGTTTTTAATCCCTACTTCATAGGAGAATCATTATTTCAATCTTATAACTCCTTTTTTACAGCTGGATTCACTTATAACTTTTGCATTTATAACTGCAATCTTTTATATGTGTGTGGCCCATTGTGTAGGAGCCTGCCTAGTCAATCCCTAATTATTTCTTCTCTCTATTCTAGCTGCCAGTAAGAAAAGGTAGAGGAAGACCTCCAGCAAGCACCTCAGCCCCAAGCCCATCTCAGATGAGAAGGCAGAGCAACTCTGAAGATTGTCACTGCATTCAACAGCATCCTTCACCAGAGCAGATGCATGCACATTGATGGGACCTAGTTCTAGTGTAGGCTCGGGTTCACAACCTGGTGAGCACCTCACCGACACATAGCCATCGCAGGTGGAGGCAGCGGCAGCCGAAGTCGCTGACACTTGGAGGACTACTGGAGACCACACCCCTGCTGAGTCCAAGTCCAATGATAAGCTTCTGAAATCGGTTCTGAGGAGAAATGTTGGAACTGCAGAATTAGGTAGGGGAACATCAGGAAGAGTTGTCAGAGGCCGTCACCAGACTGGAACAAAGGATGGAGGAGTCCATTCACACGTCATCTGATGTTGTAGCTCTGGCATCCGAGCATATCAAAAAGTCTCCATGGGAATGGTGGCAGCCACCTTGGAGATCCAACAGTTTCTGCCAGATTTGTGTTTGGACCTGCATACCGTCACTCTAGCCAGGGGTGCATTCCAGCAGTGGGTAGGCAAGGGGTGGGGGGTGCAACTCAACCTCCTTCCAGATGGATCTTTAACTCAAGGAGTCAGGGAGAGGCCCTCGGGCACCAAAAGGGAGGAGGAGCGCCCCAGGTTGAAGAGACAGCACCTCTAATAGTGTATGTGGTTTTGGTCTCCTTATTTAAGGAAGGATGTAAATGCATTGGAGGCGGTTCAAAAGAGGTTTACTAGATTGATACCTGGAATGAGCAGGTTGTCTTATGAGGAAAGGTTGGACAGGCTGGGCTTGTTTCCAATGGAGTTTAGAAGAGTGAGGGGTGATTTGATTGAAATATACAAGATCCTGAACGGCCTTGACAAAGTGGACATCAAAAGGATATTTCCTCTTGTGGGTGAGTCCAGAACCAGGGGGCAGTGTTTTAAAATTAGGGGTCACCCTTTTAGGGCAGGGATGAGGAGAAATTTTTTCTCTCAGAGGGTTGTGCGATTTTGGAACTCTCTGCTTCAGAAGGTGGTGGAGGTGGGGCCATTGAATATTTTTAAGGCAGAGGTAGATATATTCTTGTTAGGCTAGGGAATCAAAGGTTATCGGGGGTAGCTAAGAATGTGGATATCAAAACACAAGAAGATCAGCCATGATCATTTGAATGGCAGAGCAGGCTCAAATGATCTACTCTTGTTCCTATTTCTTAAGTTCTTATGTCAGACATCAAAGGGGCATTTACCCTGGGATCTCCAGCCACTCCAAATACCCTCTGCCTATGAGCCCAAAAACTCCAGCTGGTCAGGCCGAGGAGGGTGCACCTGCCTCAGAGCAGGAGACCCTTAGCAGACCCAGGCCATCCAGACCTCAGGCTATCAGAGGACGCCTGCCAAAGTCAACGCAGACAAAAGGGAGCCATCAGCAGGCTGCCTCCACCTCTGCTATAGTTGTCGTGGCTGCACCTAGATATAGTGGTAAAGAAAGAAAAAATAATAAGTTTTGAATGCACAATGGGTGGCCCAGCTGTTCATTCATAGTATAGAATCTGCACTATTGTAAATATATTTCCCATTTACCCCTCTCCAAGTCTCAAGGATTCAGTGGCTAATCGATGTGATGCAAGATCCTGCAATCATTCAAGGGTCCAAAATGTACCCCATCTCCCTACCCCCAACTAATTATTTCCCATCTGGATCCTCAGTTCAATCTCATTACAGAACATGAGCACATGTGAGAATGATGGCTGGACAATACACATTTAACCCTTTCATCTCAGACAGACATTATCTGCCCTCAGGAGAATTTCTTATCAAGGTTAGTGATTATCCTGCTGCTGTCGCACTTAAGTCTGTGGTTTGTGGATGTAACAAGCATTTGTCACTCCCAGCTTTAAACCTTTTCTCCCAGGTGTACTTTGCAATGGTGTTTATTTTATGCCTGTGAGCTTTTGGGAAAAGTGGTATTCTTTACTACTTTCATACCTTTCATACCTCACTGCAACGTGTTTTCATCTCCTCATTTAAAGCTGAACATTATTACTTTCTTAGTTCCCACTCTCTCCATGTATGACGCTGAGCGGTGTAAGTTGGTTCCGCTCGGTGAAATTTGAAACCTCTGTGAGAGGGGAATGAGTGTGTGAGGTCAGAGGCATGAGCTCATCCTGATGAAGCCATCCACTTACCTGTGAGGATTGCACTTACTCCTGAAAGACTGCATAGTGGTGCTTGAGGGAATCTTTCCGTAAAGGCACAGTACGCAACTGGATATGGAATTCATTGCATGATTGCACAGTCTGTTATGATATGCCAGATGGTAATTGCCAGGTTGACCAAATCCCAAAGGGAAACTTGGTTAAGCCATCGACAACGAGTTTCAATTTGTATATTTATTCTGAGAAGGTATGTGCACTGAAGTCAGAACTAAAGGGTCCACTACCAATTTTGGGGATTTTAAAGATTAAATGAAAGCATTTATTCATATAAGAAGAAAAAAACTTAAACACACAAGATTACATTTACACAGTTAACTTTAGTCTTAGAGCATTTCTCAAGAGATTTCTACTTAGCTAGACTCCCAAATTAAATGCCCTTTTCAGGCAACAGTCCAAATAGATTTTTAATCTATAAGACATCCAGCAATATTTTCGCAAGGCACCCACTGCACATGTAAGAAAGATATTTTACAGCTTCTCTCTTCCTCTCACTCAACAATGGAATTCCAAGACTTTTGACAAACCTTTGTTTTCTGGAACAAGCTAGCACTTCTCTGAGTGGCTAGAAACTGATATTTCACAGCACACACTTCAGGATTTCACATGGCCACTCCCCACACAGCTTTCAATCTTTCCTTAAATATATTTTCTCCCTTTTTTATTTTTAATTCCATTGTTTTAAACATTCTTTGAAATTAAAACTCTTCCAACTATAAGATCTTTCACGTTTCTATCTTGTCTTTGCTTTTTGGTCAATGAAACATGATATCCCCACTGCTTATTTACCTATGATCTCCTCCAAGATGCAATAATTTTCCTTGTCACCTTCTAATTCCTTTTTGAAATTCAAACAACCTCTTAATTTATCTACAAATGCAAATGTTAGCTCATCCATTTCCATTTCCATTTCAAAATGCCTGCTTACACCTAATCCCTTTGATGATTTAAATCTTGCAGTCTGACTGCCTTCAGTTTATTTAAATTAGTCACACACACACACACATACGCACATACACACAGCCCCTGTAAGCCTGCTTCGCTATCCCACAGTAATATTAGAAAAAATGACATTTCCTTTACAACTCATTAATCTAGAATATATAGAAAGGATTGGCCTTTGTGAGATGGGTAATGTCGGGGACTGTCATGCTATGAAAGTGATGTTTCAGCACATCTCCTGAGTCCTCAGCACTATCTCTGAAGGGAAGGAGTTGTCATTGGCTGCTGTGACAATACTGACTGGGCCACATCTCTACTAAATGCCAAGGCAATGCAAAATGTAGACTTGGCAGGGTTCCAACCTTCCAATGGAGGGTCATGAGTGTTTGTAAAGAATCAAACTATCGCCCTGCTGAGCCACTCTCTGTGAGGACAATGCAAACATAACTCACAGCCTTGGGTGCATGATGTAGAGTAACAGATCACTGGGTCCTGATGTCCAATGGCATGTTGGAGCTCAGTAGCAGGATGAGGCCTCTGAAATATTCATCCTTGAGAGCTAGCGCTTGGAGAGATGGTGCTGTCTGGATGTTTCTCCCTCTTGAGATGGTCAAGCGCTAACCCTTGATGAATGTTTTTCCTGTGAGCGCTGACTTGCTAAGCTGCTGTCATACTGGCTTGATTTCATCCATGTGGGCAATGGCATTTCAGCTGCTTTAAGGCTGCCATGGCCATTGACTTATTGACACCATGGTTGAAAGGACTGTCCCATGTGTAGTCGCTTAAGGAGGTGGAGAGCTGATCACATTCCACGGTGGCCATATGTTCCCTAGGCTACTGTGCCTTCCAAGGACGACCCCATCATTGGGTAAGAAGGTGGCTTATGCTGCTTCTGTGATCATCGTGAGATTGATGACCTTTCCTGTTGCGTTGATGCTGACAATTAAGGTTTTGTTGTGTGCCTGCACTGAAGCCTGAAGATAACTTCAATAGTGAAAACTTATCTTCACCTTATTCTTCTTGAAAGCTTGTAGCTATGAGGTTGTCACAGGCATGTCTGCCACTTCATACCCATGTAATGGCATCCTCTTGAGGCTTGTCTGAATCCTCATTATCCTCAGAGTCACCCCCTTCCAAGTCCTCCTCATCTGAGGAGATGTCTATCTCCTCAATGTGTCTCTGTGGCAACATCCCTCCTTTGAAGCACTAGGTTGTGCAGGGCACAGCAAACAACAATGATGGGGGACATTCCCCATGGTGAGTATTGGAGAGACCCACCTGATCAGTCTAAACAACAGAAACACTGTGTCTCTCTACAGACACACTCTGGATGACAAATGGGCATCATTAGCCGTGTATATCACCAAGGATCCAGCCCACTAAGAACCAAGCTCCCTGAAATATCTCTGACACCTGAGAGTGACTCAAAGGTCAGAATTTCACGCTTGACTTGTGCGCCAAGTCGGCGGCATGGAAGCTGACACGAAATGTGCTTCCATCTGTGATCGGCCCCCGAATGCAGCTTCACACTGGCTGGCCAATTAACAGCTTGCCAAGCATGAAACGCACACTGAGAAAGACTCAGCGCTGCTGAGGAGGGCGGGAATGGGGTGGGCACTGACAAAAGTGAGGGTGTGTGTGGGCACTTCTAGAGAGCTCCCTAAAGGCAGTCAGCTGCTGCAGAGCTGTAGACCTGGACAGATTAAATGGCAAGAAAAAAGTGCACCCAACTGTGTCTATGCAGCACATTCAAGTGCCTGACAGCAGAACTAAAAAAAAATCACTCCCCAGATAGCCTTTATTATGTTTTACCCTGTACATTTCGTCCCTCCCTTGGATGAGGTTTCATTAAAAACGGGCTGCCCACGTGCCTATTTTGCCCATGCGATGAGTGCAAAATCACATGGGCAATGTAAAATCATGGACAATAGGGTTTTTAATCACCTTAATTGGCCCTTTAATTGTTGGCGGGCGAGACTCCAACTCCCAAGTGTGCCTGCCCACCACAATATTGTTTGCGTGTGAGATGACATTGGGACACACACCTGACATCATTTCAATCAATTTCACATGTGTTTGGGTCAGGGGGGTGCCCACCCAATCAACACAAGATCCTGGCCAAAGTGTGCGCTTTTTGGGTACCGAGCACAAACATGCTGGACCTGTTTTCTATGATCACAAGTTAGCTGAACATTCAGAGAGAGAAATGCTTTTCCATTAATGAATCTCACAGGCTGCTGCCAGGGAGCTCTCAAGGCCACCTGTGTGCAGTCAATGGTGCCTTGCACTTGATGGAAGCCTGGGGTTGCAGCGAGTCCCACAGCTCATTGGCTTCATCCATGCAGAGCTGCATGTAATGGTGAGCTTCACTGAAAAGTCTGTCACCTCCGTTATGCATTCATATGGCGCTCATTGTGAGATTCTGCAAAAGTCCCCAGTGGAGACCTGGAAGGATCAGCTTGCAGAAAAGTTCAGTGAGGCAGTAACCTTCAGAGCAATCGGCGTTGGATGCCCTCCAAGTCCATGTGGTATGAGTTACTCAGGGACAATGCGGCAAATATGAGCTAACACATCGGTAGACAAGCAAGGTGTCTATCTCTCGCTCATCTCCATGTATGAGCTGCACCTTCTATAGATCCTTGGTCACGCCAAAACATCTTTGTGGATTTGGCTCCTCCTCGTCAGCATCTGGGTCTTCCTGGGGCCCACTGGCTCTTGTTCCTCAGGGTGATGGTTTTCCCTGAGTTGTGCCAATTGACAACGTGACCTTCTTCCTATTTTAATCAAAGCTATCAACAAGGCCTTGCCAGCAGCCTGCATTCTCCACTCCTCCTTGCATCTGTGAATGGATACAATTGAGCAATCAATGATAGTTCCCCTTGAATGGTCTCCCTCTGTATACAAGGCAGGAATCCAGGCTCCAGCCCTTGACCAGGCCTCCGTCTGTACATGGCATACCAAGGCCACCCCATGCAGGATGATACCATCCTGGAGGATGAGAGGTGGCTGAGCTTTCCCCTCAGATGTGACTGCACATTCACAATGAGGGTCAAAACGGCCATACCCTATAACCCACTGTCAGGTTTCTGGTAGTTGTCCTCCAGTGGCCTTGGCAATAAGTATCAATAACCAATCCTCGCACTCATGTCCTGACTGTAAGCATAGTGTCTTAAAGACCATGGCCAGTGGATTGGGAACAATGTAAAGTTCATGTTGCCTCTTGGCAGCAGTCGTGGCCCTTGATTGTTTGACCCTACACCCATTCTCACATGCCTCTGTAAGGATTGGATGCTAATTAAGGCCATATGCACTGCAGTGCCTAGATTTAATGGATTCTCAAACAAAAACAGAAAATGCTGGAAAAACTCAGCAGGTCTGATGGCATCTGAGAAAAGAGAAATAGAGTTAATGTTTTGAATCCATATGACCCTTCTTCAGAGCTGAGCTGAAGAAAAGTGGAAATGTGATGAAATTGATGCTGTTTAAGGGGGGTGGGGCTGGTGGATAGAAGGCCAGCGATAGGCGGGGACAAATGAGAGATTGATTAAGAGGTCATGAACTAAAGGACAAAGGGATTCTTAATGGTAGTGGTTAGTACTAAAAAAAGGTGCTAATAGTGGCATAAAGGTAAGAAAGCAGAATGTGATAATAGCAGAACAAGGGTAGCATTGTGTGAAAGAACAACATGGAACAAGTGACAGGTGGCCCTGTAGAGATTGATGAAGTGGGGGGAAGGGGTGGTGGTGGGGAAAAAGGATAGAAAATGGGATTAAAAATGGGATAAAACTATGGAAAATGAATAAAAATAAAAATAAGTGGATAAAAAATAAAAATGAATGTAGAAGGAGGGGGATAAAAAAAGGGGTTGGGGATGGAGGAGAGAGTTCATGATCTAACATTGTTGAACTCAATATTCAGTCCGGAAGGCTGTAAAGTGCCTAATAGGAAGATGAGGTGCTGTTCCTCCAGTTTGCGTTGAGCTTCACTGGAACATTGCAGCAGGCCAAGGACGGACTTGTGGGTATGAGAGCAGGGTGGTGTGTTGAAATGGCAAGCGACAGGGAGGTCTGGGTCATGCAAAGCAGTCACCCAGTCTGTGTTTGGTCTCCTTACATAGAGGAGACCGCATTGGGAGCAATGGATGCAGTAGACCAAATTGAAGGAGGTGAAAGTGAAGCGCTGGTTCATCTGAAAGAAGTGAGGAGGGAGAAGGTAAAGGGCCTTATGTTGCACCTTCTGTGATTGCATGGGAAGGCGCTGTGGGAAGGGGATGATGTGTTGGGGGTGATGGAGGAGTAGACCAGGGTGTCCCAGAGGGACCGGTCCCTACGGAATGCTAACAGGGGGGATGAGGGGAAGATGTGTTTGGTGGTGGCATCATGCTGGAGTTGGTAGAAATGGCGGAAGATGAGCCTTTGAATGCGGAGGCTGGTGGGGTGAAAAGTGAGGGCAAGGGGGACCCTATCATGGTTCTGGGAGGGAGAGGAATGTGTAAGGGCAGACGCGCAGGAAATGGGTCGGACATGGTTGAGGGTCCTGTCAACCACCGTGGCTGGAAAATCTCGGTTAAGGAAGAAGGAAGAATTGCCAGAAGTGGATGGATTCTTGCCTGATAGTTTACCATTAGTGAGGGAGCCAAGCTCATTCATTGTGCATTAGACCCTCGAGTCCAGCACTCAGCTGAACCATGCTTTCCATGGTTTGAGCAGGACATTTATAGGTTGCCCCTTCAATCAGCCAAGAATTGCTGTGCTGAACTCCTCCCACGTGCCCAGAGACCCCTCCCCAATTGATTTTTTCTGTCTTGCTTTTCAAACTGTGCCATTCTGAGGTGAATGTGAAAATTGTGCTCCTGACGTTCATACATGACACCAGCTTCCAGCCTCCCCCTATAACCCAGTGAGTTCCTTCCAGCCTCCTCCATTCTCACCACTTCCTAATTTCCCCCATGAAGACTTTAATAGTGATGTCCCCATGCCCTTTGTTGACCTGACCACTCTCCTTCTCCTGGCCACATGCATCCTTACTTTTTGTGACCACTATCCCCATAAGACCATCCAATATCCACCCCATGACTTCAGCTACTGACTTACAGGATACTGATGCCTCCCTCTGCCTCACAATACCATGACTCAAACCCCCAGGGCCAAATGCTGCAGGGGCAGAATTTTTTGCTCAGCATGCAGGTACACGCCCAACATGCTCGAGCATAAAATAGCGCATGATGACGTTCGGCAAGTGTCCCAAGGTCATTACACACTCTCGTGATATTTTGGTTGGCGGGCGCATGTTAAACTTGGAAGTGCACCCGTTGACAATTAAGAGGGCTATTCATTCCATTAATGCCGCAATTAGTTGGGATTTTTCACTGCCCGTCCATTGAACTTGCCAACAACCTCAGAACCCATCGAGCCAGAGTGGAAGCAAGTAATTTTTGATCCCGAAAGACATGCTTAAAAAGAAGAATTATTATGGTTTCAGTATACACACTAGTATAGTACTGCCTTAACACTGCTCTATTATACCACCTTCTCACATAGTGGCCATGAACCCACCATAAACACTATAAATGACGGAGACTAAAATATCAAATGCGGCCATTGGACAGAACTAAGGATTTTAAAGAACTTTGCAGGGCTCTGGGGAAGAAACACAGGGCAGCGGGATTAATTTGGTATCTCTACCGAAGAACCAGTTTAGGCATGATAGGCCAAAATTCAACTCCATAGAGCACAGGTGTTTGGCACAACAGCTGCTGTTTATCCACTTCTGGTGTAGTTTTGGGTGTTGACAGTGTGCAGAGAGCCTTCACTGCAAGTCCGCAGAGTTGGCAGATTGTGATGTCAATCTGGTTGTACCTCTGACATTTTGGAGCTCAATGCTCCAGCTAATGCTGTCATTTCAATGCACACAGCTTCAGATGTGTTCAAAAGCAGGGAGAAGCCCCCCCCATCAGTGTTATTTCAAGGTTTGATTTCTACCTGGCTCTTGCCATGATTGTAAAAATGTTTGGTGGTTTCCAGAGTTGTTTAAAGTTGTTGGAGTCCACAGGGGGTGACATGGCACATGTTGTGGGACTTTGCCCTTACTTCAATGATTCTACACAAATAAAGAATCATGTAGGTCAATGCCCAATATCCTGGCCACAGTCATTCTGCGGCACTCCACAGTACCATCTGCATTTCTGTCACCATGACAAACAGCGGTTACTGTGCAAAAAGGACCCTCAGCTGACCACATGACTCTGGTCGGCATCCCATTGACACATGATAATTATACATATTAAAAAAGCTGTGCTGTCACACAAAACATAAATGAACAAACATTTGGGTGTTTGGACAATGTCACTGCTGTCTGGACCACTCTGGAGGAGCCCTGTGATACCCCAGTGGTTGCAGCATGATTAGTGGAAGGTTGTTGACTTACACTGGAAGAGACTTCAGGTGGCCTTGCAGGACAACCTTGAACAGCTCTGGACCTCAGGAACCCGGCATAGTTGGACAGTGCCAACTCAGTATGAACTGCAGGAGTCTGGGTTGGCTGACTGACAGGCAAAGAAAACTGGCAGAGTGGTAGGAGTGGGAGGCTGAATGCTCTCGCCCTGACAAAGGACAACAGGTGCATGCTCTATGGAGCCATTGCCATTCTCCAGGGATGGTGTCTCAATTCTAGCAATGCATTGCAGTACAGATTGCTGACTGTTGTGACATCCTGCAAATCCCTTTGAACACTGTGAGTTATAACTATGATATTTGTAGTCTGAACCTGAGCCTGTAAGATTTCTGTCTGAGCTCTCTTTGCAACACTGAGATGTCGAGTGACTTCTCCTTGTGATGTAATGGAAGCTGAGACATTGGCCATCGAATGCTGCATCCTGAAGTTCTCATGAAGCTGGCTACCCCATTCATGTTTGTTCTGACCAGGTGAGAAGGAGTAAACTGGCTCCCCTCCATTCAACCTCCTCGGATGGTCACAACAAATGTTTAAGTTCCTTTTTCACGAGGACATGCCTTTTCCAAATCAGAATGTATTTCACTATTTAAGGTGTGAGCAATAAGCAGCCAATCAAATAAGGTTATTTTGAGTTAAAGAAAAAACAAATTTATTAACCACTAAACCTGGGAAAAATAATAAGAAAGTGGGGTGAAGCATTGGGCCTTCACACATTCATTCGACCCCTCACACACACACACACACGCACACACACATGCACAAACACACCCACGTGCACACATACATGCACACACACACACGCATGTATCAGAAATGAGGGGAGTGAGGGTCCAATAAAATAAGGTAAAAGAACATACGGTTAAAAGTCTTTGAGGCATAGATTTTAAACGCTGTGGCCGATTTGGGTTAGCTGGTTTCTTGGATGCTGTCACATGTAGAAGATGTTGCAATTATTACAAGAAGTTGGTTCGCCGGTAGGTTTTTGGTAGAGTTGGCTTCTCAAACCAGGTGCCATGCTTATTCCACAAGAGAAGGAGGGTGGGAGAGCTTCCCTCAGCTTGTTTCCTCTGCTGAGGACTTTCTTAACACCGTTTGTGTCATTTGCAATCTCTCTGTAAATGGCTAGGCAGCCTTGTGTTGAAATACTTTACCCATTCTGTATTTCCAGGAGATTCTGGGTGGGTCTGTCTGTGGCAACCATTGTTTCAATATCCAGCACTTTACATTTTTAATGTCTTTTCCTTAGACAGTTACAAGCTGCGATGGGTGTCTGGATTATAGGAAATGTCTCTCTCTTCACATTCTCCCGAGGGTAATTTGTTTGTTTCACACCTTCACCTTGGAATGTTGCCTTGCATTTTTAAGGACTTTTCTCTGCCTCAGTTCAAATTGCAAAATTTCCAGTTAGTTTAAAGTTGAAAAATCATATTTTCAAAAAGAAAGGGGTATAGCCTGGTAATGTGTTGGACAGAATGAGCTCCTAGATCTGCGGAAAACCCTGTGCCAAGTTAGTGCCAAAAAGGTCTGGGTGTGCTCCTTGACAGTAGCAATATATTTTCTGGTAGATCTGCCAATGGATCAAGAACCTCAGTGTGGATACCCATCAACCTTCTCCTGTAGGCTTCCCAATCAAGTCCCCATCTCACCCCTCAGCAACAGAACTCATGTGAGGCCCCAGCAGGGGAAGTTGGCTGCACAGGGGCCCTGGTATGCCCTGAAACCGTTTATCAAGGACCACTGTCGCTGTGGTAGTTCAAATCCTGCCATTTGACAGATGGGTCTTGTCACTAGGAACTTGTTAGTGACTTCCCGTGTTTGCCAATCCTGGATCCTGAGGATGTTTATTGGCAGACCTTGATCAGGAAGAGTGCTCTTTGTGGCAAGTTAAAAAAGAAGGCAGGCAGTAGGCAGGTTGAGCAGGTCATCATGGAGTAGTAGGTGAGATGCATCATGGATGGTTTCGACCAGCTTGTGGGTTTTCGTCAGTTGGCGGATGTGTGTGGGTGTGATGTTTATGAGGGCAAGGAAGCCAGGGGCATGGTGTTGAGTGGAGCATTCCAGTTATGATGCGCATTGTTGCATTAGTTGAGTTTCAACAAGATGTGTGTGTGATGAGCTGTGACAGACAGGTGTACAGTGCTCTGCTGCGGAGTATGATAGGTGCTGAGGTTCGGAGTGTTTTGGCCGGTGAGCCCCACAAGATCCAGCAAGTTTGGTTAAAAAGTTGCTTCTGGTTTTGAAATTTGCTGCTGTTTTCTTCAGATGTTCCCAGAAGGATAACGTCCCATCCAGAATGACTCCCAAGTATGTTGGGTTGGGGTCATGCTTTAGTCCCTAACTACCCATTTGGATGTGCAATTCTTTTTTGGCAGTGGTATTATGGAGGTAGGATACACCAGATGTGGTTTTAGAGTGATTTAACGTGAGACACCATGTGCTGCAGCAGTCCATCAACTTTGTAACACCTTCATTAATGATCTGGTCCAGCGTTCAGAAGGATGGAGCTTGGATGGCACAACAGATGTTGTCAGCATAGATGAACTTGTGGGATGTAGTTGTCGGCAACTCATTTGTATACATGCTGAACAGGATTGGGGCTAGCACTGAGTATTGTGGTAGTCCGTTGGACAGTCTTCTGTTTGCACTTCTCCCTTGCCCAAGGTGGACTCTGAATCGTCTCTCGTGAAGGAGTGTTTCAACAGCTATTCAGACCCAGGTTGGAAGTATCCTGGACAGCTTTAGGAGTTGGCCAGTATGTCACACTGTATTGTAGGCAGCTGTGAGGTCCAGGGGCACCACACCCACCTTCAGGTTCTTTTGGAAGCCATTTTTGATGTAGGTGGTGAGTCCCAGAACTTGAGCACATATGCTGTGCCCCGTATGGAAACCAGCTTGGTCAACATTAAGGATGGTCTCTACTTCTGGAGATATGCATTGCAGGATACGACCCTCAAAGACCTTAAAGCACAGAAAGTTCTGAAATCAGTCGATAGCTGGCCTCCAATGTGAGCTCTTTTCCAGGTTTTGGAATGGCAGTGCGATGTTGCGAGCCACAATTCAGGGGTGAGTTTGAGCTGATGATTCTTGTGTAGAACTGAGTCAGCCAGGCATGGGGCAAAGTTATTTCAGGAATTCTGATGTGATGTTGTCTTATCCCACTGCTTTGCAATGGGGCAAAAATGCAACATTCAAGTTGCACACCTGGACCACCCTGCACACACCACCCCCCCACCCCACCCCCCTGCACACCTGTCAGTACCCAAGCACCCCTGAGTAAGCTAATGATCAAGCAGCAGACTGAATTCCAAGAGAAAATTAAAGGAATCCGAGAGAGCCTCCTTGCAGAATCCCAATCCTCTCAGAACCGCCAGCCTCAACATTGAACAGCCCTCTGGTTTTATGGCAATAGGGCCCATCATCCACCAAGTGAAAACTCACTGGATGGTTTGCCATCCAACACTCCAGTGACATCATTTGCCTACAAGAGACCCATAATAGAACTGAAGAAGCAGGTCACTATTATATCAAAGACTTTGACCTACTGTGTTACTCCCCTCATGCTAAATATGGCTGTGCAAACAATGTCTGTTCTGACATTGGCGATGTAACCTTACTGTCATCAACCACGTTCTGTTACACAATTCATGTCGGCAGTTTCCATAATGTGAATGTATACAAACCTCCATGTGCCAGCTGGGAACAGCAAGTCCTGTCAATATTGCCCCAATTGACTACCTATGTGGATGACTCAACAGCCACATGGACTGGGGTTACTCAGCATCAGACAGTGATGGCGAACAGTTTCTGGAGTGGGCCTCCAGAAAAAGCCTCACCCTGATAAATGACCCCAAGCAACGTTCTATTCAGCCAGATTGGTGGTGGGGGGAGGAATTACTCACCTGACCTATGCTGAGTTAGTTCCCTTGATGGTCACCCACAACGCACACAGTGCCTAGTCCTGGATGATCTTCCACATGGACAACCATCCTCATGGCTACATCCCATGCCTCGATGCAGGGAGTGCAGCACTCCTAAAGGAATATGAATCACCCAGTGACCCTGCCATAGCAGGCCACCTCATCAAATCTCTCAAAGCTGCTGGCTGTACCAGGTGGGAGGAGTGGACAGCAGGGCTCAATCTCATTCATTCCAGTCAAAAGTGCTGGAACCTGATTCACCGTCCTGGAACAACCCAAAAATCACCTGTATTAAATTGCTCATCAGTCACCACGAACCAAGCTGCCAATCATCTGCTCCATGTAGTGAGGACACCATTGGAAAAGAAAATAAAACACATCACCAAACTGAAAAAACCAGGTCTGCAACATGCTTCATCATTACTGCCTGCCTACTCTTCCAACTCTTTCCCTTCCAGCGCTGCCTGGCCAAGATCAGGTCTTTGATACCCCAGAAAGGAGAAAGGCACGTGGGGCCAGCCACGACTGAGGTTGTGCTCAGAGGTGCCTAGTACTGTGGGGAGAGAACAAGAGGTGGATGTCTACACCAACTGCTGCTTAGGAATTAATAGCATTTGTGGGAAGAGGTGAAATGGATGTGAGGAGGAGGATCAGGTGGGTATGCATATACTATCATCTTTGATAGCTTCAGCCCCACCTCTGGCCAGAGCTTCAGTCGTGGCTGATCCAATGATGGCAAGCACTGTTTCATCCATTGGCAGCCATAGCTGTCCCTGTCGGTTAAGTGTTGCTGCCCCCAGTTATGCATCACCTTGTCCCATAAGCAAGATGGAAGTATGTCAGTGAGTATGGTGCAACGTGTTTAGATGATGTGCCTGTCATGGTCAAATAGCTGGCAAGTACAGAAAATGATCAAATTGCTGACCTTTATATCTATAGGACTAGAACAGAAGGGGGTAGTAAACAAAGACCTGGTTAGACCACACCTGGAGTTACTGTGAGCCATTCTGGGCTCCACATCTCAGGAAAGATGAATTAGCCTTGAGGGGGATGCAGTGCAGATTTACAAGGTACCTGGACTCCAAGGGTTAAATTATGAGGTCTTCTTATCGTGTCCACGGACAGTCTATACATGGCCCAGCCAGAACTGGACAAGTTTTTGCGCCTTGTTGTTGAATTCGGGAAGCTCTGCAACTGTGCAGGGTTCCTCTAGTGATAGGCATTGCAGGAGATGTTGCATAGTCTGTGGCTCAGTTCCACATTCACAAGTTGTCGGGCTGGTTGCACATCCCCATTTGCTTAGTGACACCTTTGAACGACCTACACCTGTCCTAAGTCTGTTAAGGCACTTCCAGGTTGCCCAGTTGCAATTAGCTCCTGGGGGGAGGCTTTCATCCAGTAGAATTTCCATCACTGGGGGTTGTTCGAGACTGGTGAGCCGGTCTTTCCACAAAGCGATGTGGGCTTCAGATGGGGTTGATTGTAATGGAACAACACCGTTCATGAAGCTCTTCCTTGACTTTAGGCAGCTGGGTGTAGGTGTATATAAAATGTAGAGGGTGCCTCTCATCTGATGTTTGACGGAGTCGCTCTTTCTTGCTGGCAACTGTTCTTCTTATATCAGGGGGAGTGATACCCGCCAGGATATGTATGGGCTGTTGGTGTTTGTTGGTTTTAAACAGCCTGTGATAAGTCGGCAGCTTGCATTCAGAATGGCATCCATCTTCTTAGCATGAGTAGATCTTTCCCATGCAGGGCAGGCGTATTCGGCAGTGGAATAGCAAAGAGCAAGTTCACTGGTTCCCAATGTTTTTGAGCTTGTGCCCCATTTTGTTTTGGTGAGCTTTGGTGTGAAGCAACACTGATACATTGCGAGCACCCTATCTACTTAGGAGTCACCCTTGACAGATGCCTCACCTTCAAGAACCACATCGAAAAGACAAAGGCAAAAGTGAGCGCACAAAACAATTATGAGGTGAGATTACACAAAATAGGATTGCATTGCCTGAAATTTATAAAATTAAGGGACAATTTGATCAAAGTTTCCAAGGAATTAATGAAAACTGAGAGGGTAGATAGAGGGAAAACTATTTCTGTGGTATGGGGAGTCTAGGACCAGAGAATATCGATTAAAAATTAGAGCCAAACCTCTCAGGAGTGAAATTAGGAAACACTTCTACACACAGGATGGTAGAGGCTTGGAATCTCCTTCCACATGTGGTTATTGATGCTAGGTATGAGATTGAAACATTTTTGTAAGTCAAAGGTATTAAGGGATGTGGATATATGGAGTTAGCTGTGATCTCAATGAATGGCGGAACAGGCTCAGACGTCTAAATAGTCCACTTGTGTTGCTATGTTCCTAGCTGTGACCTCTGGAGATTGACTGGAGGGACATTGGAAGAGGTGAGCAGAAATGAAAAGCTCAGCTGGCTGAGAAAAGGGCCCAGAGAAAACAGAGACCAGTGAATCGTACACCTTCTCAGCCCACTGTCTTCCTCTACAGCAAATGTGGCAGAGACTGCCATTTTAGAGTGAGGCTCCTGAGTCACACCAGGTGATGTTTAACACAGAGGAGATGGTGGCATAGTGGTAACGTTATTGGACTGGTAACTCAGAGGCCCAGGCTAATGTTCTTGGGACAAGGATTGAAATACCATGGCAACTGGTGGAATTTAAATTCAGCTAATAAATAGTAAATTCAATTAAATAATTGTGACCATGAATGGATTGTTGTCAAAAAAGCATTAGGTTTACCCATGCCCTTTAGGGAAAGAAATCCACAATCCTTATCTGTTTTGACCTACATGTGACTCCAGACCCACAACAATGTACTTGACACTTAACTGCCCTCTAAAATGGTGTAACATCCCAGTTCAAGGGTGATTAGGGATGGGCAACAAATGCTCGCCTTTCCAGTGATGCCCATATCACATGAAAGAATAAAAGAGTTGACCACCACAGTGCAACCATCACCTTATGAGACAGAAGGCTGCTAAAGAAAGAAAGGTGTGAATTGATAGTGGAGTTGAAGTGCATTGAAATACATGGAAATTGCAACATTGAAATAGGCCATATAGTCCATGTCAGTGTTTTAATGTGTGTTATGATGTGCCAGATGATGTGCGCCAGGCAGACCAAATTCATAAGGGAAACTTGATCACACTATCACAATGGTTTTGCAACTTGTATTTATTTCAAGATGCATGCACTGAATTCAGAAGTAATAAGTCTACCAAGACTTTTAGAGATGTTTTTTAAAAAGTAAATTAAAATATTTACTGACAAAAGAAAACATTTCAAGCACATGCATAGGACTACAAATTATTACTATACCAACTCTTAAAATTCCAGATTAACATGGCTCCCAGTTACACCCCTTTTAAGGCAACGGCCCCAAAAAAGATTTTAGATTTTAAACAAATCCAGCAAATGAACACAATACCCTGGACAGTGGAATTCCAAATGACTTTTATCTAACTTCAGTTTCAGCAGACTTATGCACAAATATTGGAGGCTTCATTAAGGCTATTTGACACACTTCTGTTCGATCTCACAATGCCTTCTCCTGACACATAGCCTCATCCTCCTTTATATATGTTTCTCTTTTTAGTATGTAAATTCTATTGTTTCATATGTCTTTGAAACTGTATCTTCCTTAAAACACAAAAGCTTTCATGTTGTTACTATTTATTGTCAGTAACCTTTGGGGAAAATAAACACCTTTATAAACACCTTAGCCTTGCTTACCTGGCTATTTGTAAACAGTTAGTTTGAAATCCAAATCTCCCTTCATTTATCCAAAAATGCAAGTTCCCTTCACACCTTGCCTGCTAAGCCAGCATTCATGTTTACTCATTAACATGTCAAGTACCTAGCTTCTTTTGATGAGTTAAATCTTGCAGTCTACTTGACTCCAAATGTACTTAAATCACACAAAGACAGAACTAACTACTTAGTCCCAATCTACTTTACAGTAAACCAGAAAAATATTATGAAAATTATTATACCTTCATGACACCTTCCTCCTTATGAGAAAATAAACCGTCATAATTTAAAATGATGGCCTCATTTTATTAACGCATTTTACACTACCTACTATACTTATCTATGTACTAACACTATTACCTTACCAGATGCATGCGTTAACATAACTATATATATATATATATATATATCTCAGAGGTAATTTCAGTCTAGTGTCCAGTTTTTAAAATATCCAATTTCCCTTTGAGTTTTAAACTCTCAACAATGTATCTACAATTAGATTTTCTCATCCAGCCACATGTATAAACTGTAGATTAAATAGTTGCAGTGATAAACACCATCTGAACAGCCTTGCACATTAGTCTTGAAATCTGTCCAGAAATTTTAAAGGATTGTGGTCTGTATAAACAATTGTTTCTGGTGAACTGTTTGCAACATAAACCTTGAAAAGCTGCAATGCAAACACCAGACCTAGTTCATCACCAACTTCAACACCTATGTGTTCTTTTGTTCTGTTGTCTGTGACATCTTCTGATGATCTGCTTCTATCACTGCTTGCTTGTCCCTACAACCACACCACCCCCCTCCACTTCTCTCCCCCCACCCAACTGCACCCCCCCACCCCTCCACCACACACACACATACACCTTAAACCAGCTTATATTTCACCCCTTCCTTGGATTTACCTAGTTCTGTTGAAGGGTCATGAGGACTCGAAACATCAACTCTTTTCTTCTCTGCCAATGCTGCCAGACCTGCTGAGTTTTTCCAGGTAATTCTCTTTTTGTTCTAGTTTCCTTTTTTATTGTTGAATATTTTCTTTGTTGTACATTTAACTTTCATGAAAAAAAATGCCCTATCATTTTCTCAATTCCAGCTTCATCTTCTTGCAACAGTACAGCCCCAATGCCTACATCACTTGCATCAATGGTCAACTTAAATTGCTTGGCAGAATTGGGTACTTCCAAAACTGGTGTTGTAATCAATACAGTTTTAAACTGTCAAATGCCTCCTGACATTCCTGTATCCATTGAAACTTCTGGTTCTTTTTTAATAGTTCAGTCAATGGAGCAACATTTGGTACAAATTTCCGGTAAAACCCATTCATTGCCAATCTCAAAGCTTCTAGTTTTCGTGTAGGTATGGGGAAATCCATGAAAGCTTTGACTTTCACATCTGTTGGAGCCACCTTACCATGTCCAATGGAATGCCTAGATATGTAACTTGCGCTTTTGCAAATTCACTTTTAATCAACTTCATCACCAAATTAGCTTCTTGTAGTTAATTAAATAATTCTTCTAGAGGTTGTAAATGTTCCTCCCACGTTTAACTGAAAACTATCAAGTCGTCAACAAAAACAGCACAATTGCTCAGTCCTGCAATTACTTTGTTTGTCAGTCTTTGAAATGTTACCGGTGCACTCTTCATACCAAATGGCATAACTTTAAACTGATATAGTCCATCTGGCATCACAAAAGCCGATATCTCCTTTGCTCTCTCTGATAATGGTTCTTGCCAATATCCCCTCACCAAGTCAATCTCTGTGATAAACTTTGATTGTCCCACCTTCTCAATGTAATTTTCCAACTGTGATATGGGATGTGAATCCGCTGTTGTAACTTCATTCACCTTTCAGTAGTCCACACAGTCTTTGTGTTCCATCCAGTTTTGGTACCATCACAATAGGTGAACTCCAGTTACTGCAACTAGACTCAATGATGTCATTTTGAAGCATGAAGCCAATTTCTTTCTGTACTTGTGATAATTTTGCTGGACTTAATCTATAAGAATGTTGCCTTATTGAAGATGAATCTTCTACACTCATATTTGTCCTCCCCAGCTTATTCCCACAAATAGCTTTGCGTGACTGTAATAGCTTCTCCAAATCATTTTGACACTTGCCTGGAAGGTAACCCAATATTACATTTCAATTTTAAAGTACCTCTTCATTATCCAATTTGATAATTAATTATCAAATTTCAGGATCCTGCATTTCTATCTCATTCTCTTTATTTACCACCGCTAGTGCCTCATTTTGGTCCTCTTCCCTGTCAAAGTACTTTTTAAGCATATTTACATGACACACCCTCTGCTTCTTTCTTCTATCTGGAGTATTTATGAAATAATTTACATCACTCAGTTTCTTTTCAATCATGTAAGGCCCGCTAAACCCTGTCTTTAATGAGTTACCCAATACTAGTAACACAACTAACACTTGTTCCCCAGCAACAAAACTGTGAGCTGTGGATCTCCTATCTGTCTTCACTTCCATCACTGGCTGTGATATCTTTAAATGTTCCCTAGCTAACTCACATGGTCTTTTCAATCTTCCTCTGAAGTTTCATACATAATCCAGGATAGTAGTTTCCAAATTTTGACCCATCAATTTCTCATGAATTAACTTTAGTGGTCCCTTTACCTAATGACCATAGGCGAATTCAAAAAGGCTAAACACAGTTGATGCAATGGGAGCATCCCCAATAGCAAATAACAAGAATGGAATTCCCCTATTCCAATCCTGTGGATAGTCCTGACTATACACCCTTATCATGGTTTTTAAAGTTCGATGCCATCTTCCCAAAGCCCCTTGTGATTCAGTATGGTAAACTACTTTATCCCCAAACTGCTCATTACTTCCTTAAAAAGCTGTGACATGAAATTTGACCCCTGATCTGATTGCGTTTCTTTTGATAAACTATAGGCAGAATTTTTCGCTGAGCAGGCAAGCGCATGCACGAGCCACTCGAGTGTAAAGTGACGAGCAATGACATCAGGTGAGCGTCCTGACGTCATTGCGCACTCGTGCGATATTTCACTTGGCAGGTGCATGCGGGAGTCAGAGCCACGCCCGCCATTAATTAACAAGCCAGGTAAAACCCTTGACCACCCAACTGATGGTGATTTAACGTTGCCCACGTTAATTTTTGATGTTGCACAGACAAAACAGGCAGGCGGGCAGACCACAATTTCCAAAACTTTATCCACAGGTGAGATAAAAGAGTCAGCAGTATTGCCAATGTGAGTAGTGAGCAGTTTTGGAGATAACTTGCTGCTGGTGGCTAATTGGTACTTGTCAGCTTAATCTCTAATCGGGGCTTCATTCTTAGCATTTCCAGGCTTAATTTCTGGACTCATTGGTGTCTTCCAGACCCCCCGAGGATTCAGACCATGAGAACCCTTCCAAGTATCAGATAGCCTTCCCGTACCCTGGGAATGGGGATTGTGGTCTCTGCTGGAGGCACCTCCTCTGAGGAGGAAGAGAGGGGCAGCGGGGAGATGAGGCCAGGTGTCCCAATGCAGCTTACAGGGTAGGGACCTGTGGAAGGAGAGGCACAGGCACAAGGGGCGCAGGGCCAACAGGAAGTCCAAGGTGGAAGGGGCCACAGAAGACATCGCTATCCTGCTGCCGGGGTTTACAGGCAGCGATGCAGCTACCTCAGTATGTCTGAGGTGCAGTGCCAAAGGAGGCTCCGCCTCTCAAGGGAGACAGTCACCTCCATCTGTCAGAGGATCGGGCTGGAGATCATCTCCGACTGCATGGATGGACACCCCATGCAAGTGGTGCTGAAGGTCACAGTGGCCCTAAACTTTTATGGCCTCTGGCTCTTCCCAGGGCTCAGTGGGGGATCTGTGTGGAGTGTCCCAATCGGCTGTCCACAGTTGCATCAAGCTAGTGACAGATGCTCTGTTCAGGCAGGTATTGACTTTCCTTCATTTCTGTATGGACGAGGCCAGCCAGGCTGAGTGAGCCAGAAGCTTCACAGCAATTGCTGGCTTCCCCCATGTCCAGGGTGCAATCGACTGCACACCTGTGGCCATCAAGGTGCCAGTGGGTCAGATGGGTGCTTTCGTCAACAAGAAGGACTTCCACTCCATGAACGTGCAGATAGTGTGTAACCACAGGATGCTGATTCTACAAGTCTGTGCAAGGTACCCAGGCAGCTCCCACGATGCTTACATCCTGAGACACTCCTGGGTACTGAAGCTCTTCAGTTCTCCAGCCCGACTGGATGGATGGCTGCTGGGTGACAAGGGTTATCCCTTGAAAAGATGGCTCATGATGCCTCTCTGCCATCCAAGAACAGAGGCCGAGAAGTGTACAACAGGAGCCATGCCTCCACAAGGGAGGTGGTAGAGAGAACCATAGGCCTTCTCAAGATGCGCTTCCAATGCTTGGACCAATCAGCGGGTGCACTGCAATATGCCCTCAGCACGGGTGTTACTGATAGGGATTGCATGCTGCGCTTTCCACAATCTGACACCGGTAAGTGGGGACCCACTGGAGGGAGAAGATCTTGATGCTGAACCATAGGCCCCAGAAGGTGAGTCCAGTAGTGAATCAGAAGAGGAGCACAGTGAGGAACACAGTGAGGAGAGTGCTGAGGGGATGGAGGCAGACCTTGGTAACCTCGAGGGAGGCAGGGACACCAGGGATGCCATGATCCAATGCTCCATCAGCTAGGCTGCCAAATAAGAAGTACCACCTCACGCCAGAGCTGCCACCTCCATCCTGGGTCACAGAAATTACACTTTCCTCGGCCCCCAAGATACAGTCAGTGCTTGTGCAATAAAGATTTGAGCCACCCATGTCCAGCATTACATACTGGCCTACCCTGCACTTACAAAATGAAGCATACTCAGGCCAATAACACAAAAGCAAATGTAATTTAATGTTGGAACTCACATAGTCATGAACAGAAAAAAAACGGTGTTGCTAGTCACACTATTAAAAAAAGAAAAACAAAATGGGGGAACAAAAGGTCACATGTGACCAGTCCCTCTTGCGCTTAAGGTGTTTTAAACTTATGTTTACGAGTGCTCCTTCTGGGTGCTCCCCCCTTGCTGGCACCGGCATTGGAGATAGCCTGCTGACTCTGCTGTACTGTTGGCCTTGATGACCTTGGCAGTCGTCCTCTGGCCAGTGGAGCCTGTGCTGGCCCTGCCTTGGAGGAAGTGGCCAGTGCCACGACTGGCATCTCCCCAGCCGTCACAGCCTCATCAGATGCGACAGTCACTGGCAGAGGGGCGAAGGAGCTGCTGCCATCATCCATAGCGTCCTGAGAGGATCCCGCAGAAATGATAGGCAACTTGCTTGCCAATGAGAGAACCTCCCTGCTCACCATTGATGGACGGGCCCCATCCATCTCCCACACTGACACTGACCAGCTGAGGTCATTGCCTGTGTGAGGGCCTGCAGGTTGGAGCGCAACTTCAGGAGCCCCTGATTCTGTCCCTGGAGCAGCCTCTCCATGAGAGTCACCACTCTCTCATTGGATGAGGCATTGCACTCAGACATGAAGGTCAACACAGTTCTCATGTTCTGCAGAAATTCGTCCACAACGGAGACCATGGCACGCATAGCCTCTCGGATCTCTGCTAGATCCTCCCGCACACCCCACTGGACATCCAGCCTCTGTTGCCTAATGGATGACTCCAGAGGCCCATCATCAGCCATTGACTGAGCATCGCACTGGCCTTCAGCAGTCCTCCAACTGCCGCACCCTGTACACTCTCTGCCTCTGCCTGCACCTCAAACTAGCCACCAAACTAATGCTCACTTGGGTGCTGGTATCTGCGCTTGTGCCTGGTTCAGAGAGCGGGTGTGACGCAGGTGCTTAGGGAGCATGGTGGTCCTCCGGTGTCAGGGGCGGCTCTTCAGAATTCGGAGAGTGAACCCCTGCTGATGAACCTAAAAGGAGAAAGAGGGCATATCATTAGTTAAAGTCATCAGACTGTCACTGTGCATGCCAGGCACCCTGGTGAGATAATGGAGACCTGCATCATGATGCCCTTGTTTTTTAATGATCAATGGGGACTCCAGGTTTGAGGCTCACATCAACGAAGAGACTACACTAGAATGGCTGCATAAACCGAAATTCTTCCCTCAGTGCACTGCACTCTTAACTTCATCTGACACCCCAGCCTCACTGCAGCCACTTGACTGAGGTTCATGGCGCCTCTCGAGCTCCAAGGCCTCCTGCTCCTATTGGGAGCGGATGTGGAGGTGTGGGGGTCCTCTGCCAGTCCGCCATCTCATTCTATTGTTATGGGATGTCTTCTCCTGAAAGGCCAGAGGAGCATTGATTAGTCCACTCTCTACCTGCAGCAGAATTGCAGCCTGGCCAACCCCACTTGAGGAGCACCTTGCAGGGCAGATCTGGGTTGTGGCCCTTGAGCCACAAGGCACTCAAAGCAGCCAGGGCTCACACCCTTGGCCAGCTCCAGTGTCACTGACAGTTGGCACTCAGACTCTAACACCCCTGAGCTCCACAGGGGGATGGCCAGCCCAAAAAAAGTCAACACACTGACCCATGCCAACATGGCACTCACCCTTCCTGAGCACAACAGGCCATTGAAGCACTCCCAGCACTGCACCCAGGTGCATTGCACCTCGTTGTGGCTGCTCACCTGGACTGCCATCTCCTCCCATGCCCTCTTTGTGAGATGCATTGGCCTCCTCCTCCCATTTCTGGGGTCAAGGGTGTCCCTTCTGAAACCCACCTCCCCCAAGAGATAGCATGGTACTCAAGGGAAAAACTGGGGGCAATGTGCCCACCCAACCTGCCATCCTACCTGGCGTTTGCTGCCACACTCCAGTCCATCTTTACAATGACTGACAGACGTCCTTCCCTAGCAGCCTTTCTGGGGCTGCCTGGGCCATTTTTAAACCAGCTGCCGGGTCACCATTGGACCCAGTGGCCAACAGGCCCACTCCCTCCGCCCTTCCCGGCCAGTGATGAGCCATGTTTCACGCTGTACGGGCCTTGATTGGCCCGCTAACGTGAAATTGCAGTGGGACCCTGATCGCACGTGGTGGTCAGCTTCCCAACGGCTCCCACCTGGCCCTGCTAAGCCCACCTGACGATGGCAAAATTCTGTTCCATATCTTGTAAAATATTTAGTTAACTCTTCCACAATTCTCTTTGTTGTAATATTTCTAAAAGGTATTGCTTCAGGAAACCATGTAAACACATCCATTATTTTCAGCAAGTACTGATTTCCACTTTTAGTCCTACATAGGGGTCCTACACAATCAATCATGGCCCAAGTAAAAGGTTCCTCAAATGCTTGAATTGGAATTAAATGTGTTGGTTTAATCACAGCTTATAGTTTCGTTATCACCTGATATGAGTGACATGTTCTACAGAATTTAACTACATCTTTATGCAATCCAGGCCAATAAAAATGTTTTTGTATTTTCGTCTGTGTCTTCCTAATTCCTAAGTGTCCCCCTACTGGAATTTCATGAGCTGCTCTCAGTATGTCCTTTCTGTATCCAGGTGATATAACAATTTGATGCACTTCCACCCATCTTTCACCTTCAGAAACTTGATACAGTCGACACTTTCTCTTTCACACATTCTGCCTCTGTTTCTGAGTAAGCTGTCTGATATAACTGCTTTATGCATGGATTGTTTTGCTGTAGCTCTACCAACTGCATTGAGCTAAATACTTCAGCTGTATTCTCTTCCATTTTTTCTCCCTGAACAGTTTTATCAAAGATTGTATCTGCTAATTGAACTTCAACACCTTTTCCCTGAATTTTAACTTCCTCTTCTTCCTGTTTCAACCTGTGAGTTTGTGACCTCATTACCACACAATCTGGAAAAAATCCAGGGTGTTCTTTCTGCAACACTTCTGTTGAAAGCACCTCTACAGGCTGCTCAAATACTATAGGCATCACCCACATCTGTGACCCAGCTATACCATTACCTAAAACGAAATGAACCCCTGCAATGGGCAATTTTTCCACTACTCCAACAATCACCTCACTAGTTTTCCACTAACTCTTTAAATTTACCTTCCACAATGGAATAGGTTTAGCATGTCCATGAACCCCACTTATTATCACCTGATCGTGCAATAGTCCCTCTGAACAACAAATATCACTATCCTATAACATTAAGGATTGACTAACCCCTGTGTCTCTTAAAATTTTAGTAAGTTTACCTGCTCCACCCTGTACACATGGAAAGACGTCCCCTTCACATACAAAATCTTTAAACATTTCTGCAACTGGCTGCTCAGAGCTCCCTTGGATAAATTGTGAACACATTCCCACTTCTTTACCTGTCACCGATTCTTCCTCCTTTACCCGTACACAAACAATTAGTCTTTCCTGTGCCTGAACCTCAGAACCCACAATACTTTTACTTCCAGAACTTTTCTGCTTTCCAATTATTGCAACAGATTTTTCCTGTAATTACCAGCACATTGACTTTATGTGCCCAATTTTATCACAGTGGAAACACCTCAATTTTAAAGTGTCACTTTTAATCTCAGAGCTTCCTTTTTAGTCTGAGAAAAAACATTTCTGGGAATTTCAGCCTAATCCTTCTCTTCCCTGACTACCCACCTTCTTTTCACCTTCCCACTTTCTATCCTTCTCTGATTTAAAAGGGTGACGATAAAAACGTTTAAATCTATGAACTAACTCATAATCATCAGCTATCTCTGCTGTTTACCATGTAAACTTTCTGTTCTTCCACATGAGTTCTCACTACTGAAGGAATTAAATCTTTAAATTCTTTCAAAAGAATAACTTCTCTAAGAGCTGCAAGTGTTGTCTCTACCTTTAATGCCCATACCCACCGGTCAAAATTACTTTGTTTTACTCTCTCAAACTCAATATAAGTTTGCCCAGGCTGTTTTCTTATATTCTTAAACTTCTGCCTGTATGCGTCAGGAACCAACTAATATGCACACAATATAAAAACAAAAAAACTGCGGATGCTGGAAATCCAAAACAAAAACAGAATTACCTGGAAAAACTCAGCAGGTCTGGCAGCATCAGCGGAGAAGAAAAGAGTTGACATTTCGAGTCCTCATGACCCTTCAACAGAACAAGATAGCCTTTTTACTGTGTCATAGTCCACTGACACCTCTTCTGACAGTGAAGCATAAACTTGATGAGCTCTACCCACTAACCTAGATTGTAAAAGCAATGTCCAGTTTTTTCAAGTTGGTAATCCCTGTCTCTCTCCTTCTCCCTCTCCTCTATTGCTAACTGTTCCTTCTAGAGGTCAAGTTCTCACTTTTCCATTTCTCTTTGAAGTACTCTCTCTTTTTCCCTTTCTTTTTTCCGCTGCCTCTAGTTCAAGTTTTTTCATTTCCAATGCTTGTTCAAATTCAAGCTTCTTCATTTCTAACCGAAGTCGCACCACCTCCAGTTGTGACTCACTAGAGTCAAGTATCACTTCCGACTTCAAATGCTGTGCTATCACTTCAACTATAACGGCTTCCGTTTCCCCACAGGTAGCCTCAACTGCAATTTATCCACCAACTTTGTTAACCTACCCATAGGCCAGGATTTTCCATTCGTCGGGTGGGCTCGGTGGGGGTTGTTGCAGAGCTGACCGCCGCCCGTGATCGGCTCCACACTGCGATTTCACATGGGTGGGCAAATCAAGGCCCGCCCTGCATGGATCATGAGCGGTAGCGCTAAGTGCTACCTGTGCGAGCGGGGGGAGGAGGGAGAGTTTGGGCCAGTGCTTGAGGGGTCATGTTTCATTAAATTTGTAGGTTTTTTTTCTAAGAAGCAATTCAATCTCCCTGAGGCAGCTCTTTGCCTCAGGCAGATTGAAGTGCTTCTTAAAAAAAAAACCTAAAAATTTAATGAAACATGACCCCTCATGCGACTGTGTCACATGAGATGGGACATGTTTTTATTTTTCAAGAAGAGTTTATATTTAATTTGTAAAAGTGTTAGGAAACCCCACCCCACACATGGATGAGGTTTCCTAAAAAACGTAAAGGCCGCTTGGCCTCTCCGCACGCCCGCCAACCGTAAGATTGGAAGGGCAGTGTAAAAATTCAGGTTAATGACCGGGTTAATGGCCTTAATAGGCCTATCAATTATCGGTAGGCATGCAGCCGACTCCGGCACGTACCCACTGAGCGAAATATTGCACGGCTTCGCGATGACATCGGGACGCACGCCTGATGTCATCACGTGTCTTTTAACGTTCTGGCATGTTGGGTGCGTGCCCGCTTGCCAAATGGAAAATTCTGCCCTTAGAAACTTATGTAACCCAATCGGAGTTATATCTTCTACTTCCAAAAAAGTTTTAGCCATGGATACAGCTATTTTTGCAGTCTCACCACTTTAAAAATCTCACACCAACTCTTGAATTCAAAGTGCCTCTCATACTCATAACCTTAAGATTCACCAACTTCAAACCAATCAAGGAATTTCAAACAAAAACAGAAAATGCTGGAAAAAATCATTAGGTCTAGCAGCATCTGTGAAGGGAGAAACAGAGTTAATGTTTTGAGTCCTTTTGACCATTCTTCAGTGTGGGAGAGAAATGTGATGAAATTTATACTGTTTAGGGGGAGTGGGGCAAAGGGAGCTGGATAGAAAGCCAGCGATAGGTAGAGAAAAAGGAGGGATTGACAAAGAAGTCATGAGCTAAAGGACAAAGGGAGTGTTAATAGTAGTGTTTAGTGCTAAAAAAAAGGCGTTGATGGTGGCATAAAGGTAAAAAAGCAGAATGTGATAATAGCAGGTCAAGGGAAGCATTGTGTGAAAGAACAACATGGAACAAGTAACAGATGGCCCTGTAGGGGATCGGCTGGGGAGAGGGTGCGGTGGTGGGGAAAAAAAAGGATAGGAAATGGGGTAGAAGGGGGGATTAAAAAGGGATAAATCACAGATAAATGAATAAAAATAAAAATAAGTGAGTACAAAAATAAACTTGAATGTAGAAAAAAGGGAATTTTAAAAAGGGGGTGAAGATAGAGGAGAAAGTTCATAGTCTGAAGTTGTTGAACTCAATGTTAAATCCAGAAGGCTGTAAAGTGCCTAATCAGAAGATGAGGTGCTGTTCCTCCAGTTTGCGTTGAGCTTCAATGGCACAATGCAGCAAGCCGAGGATGGACATGTGGGCATGAGAGCAGGGTGGAGTGTTGAAATGACAAGTGACAGGAAGGTCTAGGTCATGCCTGCAGACAGACCGAAGGTGTTCCGCAAAGTGGTCACCCAGTCTGCGTTTGGTATCTCCAATGTAGAGGAAACCGCATTGGGGGCAGTGAATGCTGTAGACTAAATTGAGGGAAGTGCAAGTGAAATGCTGCTTCACCTGAAAGGAGTGTTTGGGCCCTTTGACCCTGTCTGTCCGTCTGTCTGTCTCTCTCTCTCTTTCTCTCTCCTGTCTTTCATGGCACAATCTGTTCCAGGACTGCAACGTTGTATATTTCTCCCATCCTGTCCCAGTGGGCATGCCTCTCTAACTGCAGCCATTGTAATCCAATACACAGCCCATCAGAGAATAAAAAGATAAAAGCAAAAAACTGCGGATGCTGAATCCAGTTCTGGATCCAGTTCTGTTGAAGGGTCATTCAGACTCGAAACGTTAACTGTTCTCCCCTCCACAGATGCTGCCAGATCTGCTGAGTTTTTCCAGGTATTTTTGTTTTTGTAGAGAATAAAAAGATATGTTCTTTACAACAGTCTAACAGAAATGAAAAGATATGTTCCTTCCACTCGTAAATCTATCTGAATAAAAAACTCATGCCCCCATATTCAACCATAGATCTGTTTTTGCCACATTGCACAGAATTCTAGGAAGGCCAAGTGATGCAAAAGCGATCCTCCATAGATTTCCCAGCTAACAACATCAGAGGGTGAAGAAATGAAGATCACTGGCATTTCAATATGCCTGACCATCAGAGATGGAGAGATAATATTCTCCAAGCTTCCTGATGACACTATTAAATATCAATCATCTACATGCCATGCAAAACCCAGTCATGACTTGACATCAACAGTGAGTGAAATATTCTCAGTGAGAAGCTACAACATTCTTACCTTGCAAATACTAATTCACCTTTTTTCTCTCCACCAAGATCTTCACACATGCACTAAGAGTCTATAGATCTTATGGATGACACATCCACAGAGGAGCTGATTCCCTCTGGTACCATCTCATGTATACCATATAGCAGCTCAGATGCTTGCACTGCCATAGGACTAGATAGAGAAATACCTGGGTTTTCAGTTGATGACTCTTTTCATAAGACCATAAGACATAGGAGCAGAAATTAGGCCATTCGGCCCATCGAGACTGCTCCGCCATTCAATCATGGCTGATAAGTTTCTCAACCTCATTCTCCCCCTTCTCCCCGTAACATTTGATCCCCTTAACAATCAAGAACCTATCTCTCTCAGTCTTAAATACACTCAATGACCTGGCCACCACAGCCTTCTGTGGCAATGAATTCCATAGATTCACCACTCTCTGGCTAAAGAAGTTTCTCCTCATCTCTGTTCTAAAAGATCTTCCCTTTACTCTGAGGCTGTGCCCTCAGGTCCTAGTCTCTTGTACTAATGGAAACATCTTCCCCACGTCCACTCTATCCAGGCCTTTCAGTATTCTGTAATTTTCAATCAGATCCCCCCTCATCCTTCTAAACTCCATCAAGTATAGACCCAGTGTCCTCAAACATTCCTCACAGGTTAAGCCTTTCATTCCTGGGATCATTCTCGTGAACCTCCTCTGGACCCTCTCCAGAGCCAGCACATCCTTCTTGAGATACGGGGCCCAGAATTGCTCACAATATTCTAAATATGGTCTGACCAGAGCCTTATAAAGCCTCAGCATCATATCCCTGCTTTTATATTCTAGTCCTCTCGAAATAAATGCCAACATTGCATTCGCCTTCCTAACTAACGCGTCAACCTGCAAGTTAACCTTAAGAGAATCTTGGACTAGGACTCCCAATTCCCTTTGCCCTCCAGATTTCTGAATTCTCTCCCCATTTAGAAAATAGTTTATGCCTTTATTCTTCCTACCAAAGTGCATGACCTCACACTTCCCCACGTTATATGCCATCTGCCACTTCTTTGCCCATTCTCCTAACCTGTCCAAATCCTTCTGCAGCCTCCCCGCCTCCTCAATACTACCTGTCCCTCCACCTATCTTTGTATCATCTGCAAAATTAGCCAGGAAGCCCTCAATTCTTTCATCTAGATCATTAATGTATAAAGTGAAAAGTTGTGGTCCCAATACTGACCCCTGCGGAACTCCATTAATCACCGGCTGCCATCCTGAGAAGGACCCCCTTATCCCCACTCTCTGCCTCCTGCCAGACAGCTAATCTTCTATCCATGCTAGAACCTTGCCTCTAACACCATGGGCTCTTATTTCACTGAGTAGCCTCCTGTGCGGCACCTTTTCAAAGGCCTTCTGGAAGTCCAAGTAGATAACATCCATTGGCTCTCCTTTGTCTAACCTACTCATTACCTCCTCAAAGAATTCTAACAGATTTGTCAGGCATGACCTCCCCTTGATGAAACCATGCTGACTTTGCCCGATTTTGCCATGCACTTCCAAGTATTCTGAAATCTCGCCCTTAATAATGGACTCTAAAATCTTACCAACGACCGAGGTCAGGCTAATCGGCCTGTAATTTCCCATCTTTTGCCTCACTCTCTTCTTAAACGGGGGGGGAACCTTAGCTATTTTCCAGTCCTCTGGGTCCCTCCCTGACTCGAGTGATTCCTGAAAGATCACCACTAACACCTCCACTATCTCTTCAGCTATCTCCTTCAGAACTCTGGGGTGTAATCCATCTGGTCCAGGTGATTTATCCACCTTCAGACCTTTCAGTTTTCCTAGCACCTTCTCCTTGGTAATTCTTTCTTGGGGTATGGGTGTCGCTGGCAAGGACAACATTTGTTGCCCATCCCTAATTGCCTTTCAACTGAGTAACTTGTTAAGGCCATTGCAGAACTCAATCAAGAGTCAATCACATTGCTATGGATCTGGAGTTACAATAGGCCTGACAGGGTGAGGATGGCAGATTTCCTTCCCTAAAGGGGATTAGTGAATCAGGTGGGTTTTTACGACAATTGACGATACTTTCATTGTTTCTTTATTGAGACTAGCTTTTAATTCCAGTTTTTAATAATATAAATTCCAGCAGCTAATGCTCTAGGGACATGGGTTCAAATCCCAGTTGTCTCACATTATCACTACACCAACATCTCCCCTCTCACAAGTGAGCAAGAGTGGATGACAGAGACAGGGACAGCAGTGAAGAGCCCATATTGATAGATACAGCCTTCAGCAAACTTAGCGTTGTTGGACAAAGATATTGTATACCGGGGCCATCGATCAAATGGAGGACCATTGAAATGGTTGGCTTGTGTCAGTCAAATTTTCATGTGTTACCTTTTATTACCCATGATTAAATACTTTTGTGTGTGGATGTGCGGATTTTCTTACCATCGGATTGAGTCAATTTAAATAACTCAGCAGCAAGCTTTTGCATTTTAAAAATGAAGAAGATTAGTATATTTGTCACGCACTTGCCCTGGAGGTTAACAAAAATGTGAAGTCTCACATGACTCACCCACGCTATCACACACAATAAAATAAGATACGGTTGAAGGTAAAACAATATTTATAAAAATGGAATTTAATTGAAACTCTATTTTGGTGCAGGCCCGATGTTTCATAGTCAAATTGTTACTTTAGCTGAAGTGATGGTCTCAAAAATGCAGAGATTTCTCAGTAGTTTCTCACTAGATTATCTCGAGTTGAACTGCCCGGAGTTTGTTTTCACAAGTAGGCTTGGAGATGGAACAGGTTAGAGGAGAGTGCAAGGCTTAGTTTCACTCTAAAGATATTGTAGGTAGCTACTTTGCTGCTTAACTGTCCGCAGCAATTGATGGCTTTGCTCGTTGGACACTGGCCCAACACTTCCTCTCTGATGGAATTCTGCCTGCGTCTCTGAAGATGTCTTTGAAAATCAGTTGTAATTTTCTTCTATGGCCACTGTATCATGTGACCTCACTTCAGTGTCAAGCTATTGTCCCAAATAAGGGATTGTGGTAATTTGATTTACAGCCTGAAGTCTCTTCCCACCTGTGTTTTTTTTCATATAAGATAAAAGCAAAAAACTGCAGATGCTGGAAATCCAAAACAAAAACAAAAATACCTGGAAAAACTTAGCAGGTCTGGCAGCATCTGCGGAGAGGAACACAGTTAATGTTTCGAGTCCTCATGACTCTTCAACAGAACTAAAGAAAAATAGAAAAGGGGTGAAAAATAAGCTGGTTTAGTGGGGGGTGGTGGGACAGGTAGAGCTGGTTAGAGGGCCAGTGATAGGTGGAGATAACCAAAAGATGTCACAGATAAAAGGACAAAGAGGTGTTGAAGGTGGTGATATTATCTAAAGGAACGTGCTAATTAAGGGTAGAGAGCAGGACGAGCAAGGTACAGATAGCCCTAGTGGGGGTGGGGGTGGGGAGAAGGAATCGAAAAAGGCTAAAAGGTAGAGATGAAACAATGGATGGAAATACATTTAAAAATAATGGAAAGAGGTGGGAAAAGAAAAATCTATATAAATTATTGGAAAAAAACAAAAAGGAGGGGGAAAATCGGAAAGGGGGTGGGGATGGAGGAGTGAATTCATGATCTAAAATTGTTGAACTCAATATTCAGTCCGGCAGGCTGTAAAGTGCCTAGTCGGAAGATGAGGTGCTGTTCCTCCAGTTTGTGAGATGAAATAGAAGAGAGATGAAATATAATATATTCTTTAAACCTGCTTATATTTCACCTCTCTGCTATTTTTCCTTAGTTCTGCTGAAGGATCATTCGGACTTGAAACGTTAACTGTGTTCCTCTCCGCAAATGCTGCCAGACCTGCTGAGTTTTTCCAGGTATTTCTGTTTTTGTGCAGGGGCTTCATTTATCAGGTTCCTGGCATGTCATCACCCAAGTTTGAAGTAGCAACCTCCCTTGTCATCTAATTGCCACACCCAAGTCTGTTTCCAGATCTAAGGAGATCGGGGGCTGCTGCAGGATGAAAGATTAATTGCAGTTCCATGGGGATCATGCACATTTGCAGAAATCTGTGATTGCTCAGCAGTTACACATTGATTTCCTCATGTCTTTATCCAGCTTCCCCTTTAATGCTTCGGTGCTATTTGGCTCAACTACTCCTTATGGTAGCGTGTTCCATATCCTCACCACTCTCTGGATAGAGAGGTTATTCCTGAATCCCCTATTTGGTTTATTGATGGCCATCTTATATTTATGTCCCCTAGTTTTGGTCTCCCCCACAATCTGAAACATCTTCTGTACGTCTATCTTATCAATTCTTTCATAATTTTAAACACCTCTATCCGGTCTCCCCACAGCCTTTTCTATTCTAGCCTATTGAGTCTATGCTGAGAGGCGTATCCTTTCAGATCTGGCATTATCTTTACAAATCTTTATTGCACTCTCTCCTGTGCCTGTGAATCCTTCCAGACCAGAATGTACATAGCACTCTAAGCTTGCTCTGACCAAGTTGAACATAACTTCTCTAATACCAACTAATGTATTGCCCATTTCTTCCTGTCACCTTTTTTGCTTGGACTTAAATAAATCCTGCAGGAGCCAGCTATACTCTGCTGCTGCCAATGACAAGCCTACAAATTCCAACAACTCCTGCTTCAAAGGAGCATTTATTGCTCACAAATGTGAGCTAAAAAAACCTGCCTAATGATATATCACTGCTGCAAAACAGAGCCAGCCCGAGAGGAAAGCAGGTTCAATTACTGCAGCTCCAGAATATATAATTCCTTTTAAAAATACATCAATCCATCTCCAGGTTCTTACTTGACTCCAGTTATATTACTGAGCTGTCAATTCCCATTTGTCACCAGCAAATGAATATTTAAAGTTTAATAAATACAAGAAAAATCTAATTAGATCCAGCCACTTTAGCAAGCTCAGATCTGCCTCTCAACAGAAATCCCAAAGGAGCAGATTGAGGCCTGTGGCTATTGTGGCCTCAATCAGGAGATAAACAAATCCTCCGATGTGTAAACATCCAAAAACACCTCTCGAAAACACGGTGATCCTGGAACTTACTCCCTTCTGCTTGCTAAATCTCTGATTAAGCCTGTAGACCACATACCAGTGTGAAAACTCAAAGTCCTTCTGCTGACACACAGCTCTGTTTCACTAAGTAAGCCAGGTACCTTATGTCCATCAAGCAGTTTCAATACTTCGCACACCACTTTCAACTGATAAAAACAAAAAACTGCAGATGCTGGAAATCCAAAACAAAAACAGAATTATCTGGAAAAACTCAGCAGGTCTGGCAGCATCGGCAGAGAAGAAAAGAGTTGACGTTTTGAGTCCTCATGACCCTTCAACAGAACTGATTTTTCTTTACAATGAGAGGGGTGAAATATAAGCTGGTTTAAGGTGGTGAGGGGGGGGGAGAGAAGTGGGGATAGGAGCAGTGATAGGAGCAGATCATCAAAACATGTCAAAGACAAAGGAACAAAAGAACACAGAGGTGTTGAAGTTGGTGATATTATCTAAACAAATGTGCTAATTTAGAATGGATGGTAGGGCACTCAAGGTATAGCTCTAGTAGGTGTGGGGGGGGGGGCGCATAAAAGATTTAAAAATAATGGAAATAGGTGGGAAAAGAAAAATCTATATAAATTATTGGAAAAAACAAAAGGAAGGGGGAAGAAACAGAAAGGGGGTGGGGATGGAGGAGGGAGTTCAAGACCTAAAGTTGTTGAATTCAATATTCAGTCCGGAAGGTTGTAAAGTGCCTAGTTGGAAGATGAGGTGCTGTTCCTCCAGTTAGCTTTGGTCTTCACTGGAACAATGCAGCAGGCCAAGGACAGACATGTGGGCAAGAGAGCAGGGTGGAGTGTTAAAATGGCAAGCGACAGGGAGGTTTGGGTCATTCTTGCAGACAGACCGCAGGTGTTTTGCAAAGCGGTCGCCCAGTTTACGTTTGATCTCTCCAATGTAGAGGAGACCACATTGGGAGCAACGAATGCAGTAGACTAAGTTGGGGGAAATGCCCCACCCCCACCAACCTTAAACCAGCTTATATTTCACCCCGCACATTGTAAAGAAAAATCAGTTCTGTTGAAGGGTCATGAGGAATCAAAACTTTTCTTCTCCGCCCATGCTGCCAGACCTGCTGACTCTCAACTGATAGACTGAAAACACCAGCAGTTAGTAGCGGAAATGGACAATAGGCAAAAAAATATTTATTACACCAATCTCTTTTTAAACTGAGCAGGTGCAACTGAAGGAAATGAAGATAAATGTCACAGTGAATGATTGGCTGATTTACATCTTTCCACCTTTGATGGGAATGCAGCCTCAGAAATTTGCTGAGGTCAGATGATGTCATCAGCTGCACTCTTGTTGGCTGCTGAACAAGCTGTTTCTGGAAAGGCAAAATCTACCACAAGTGCCACATATGAAGTTGTCCTTTGCTGGTGGTGTGGAGTGATCTCCGTCAATGCTTTGTTTGCATAACTGGTGTCTGCTTGAAGCTTCTGAAATCACCTGTTGTCGTGGTGGTAAATTTCTGTCCACAGCCGGTATCACCATTTTCACTGGTTGCCAGCTAGATTTGTCCTGATTGATGTTGAGGGCTTCCATGTCTCTTTTGACAGTATCCTTGAATTGGATCTTTGGGCACCCTGCCAGTCTCTTGGCATGGGCTGCCTTGGGTACATGGCCATCTTTCATTCAGTGCACATTAAGCCAGTAAAACCTTCTTTGCTTGATTAGCGTGAGAATGCTTGGCATAATTTAACCCCCCAAGCCCTGATATCATTCTGATGAATTTGTCCTGCACCCCCTCCAAAGCCAAGATATCCTCCCTGAGGTGTGGTGCTCAAATGTGAGTCGTTTATCCTGTCATCAGGAGCTTTGAAATGTGCTTATAATGGCTGCCAGTTGGCTAATCTTCCTAAAATAATATTTTCAACACGTGCTATAATTAAAGAAGTAAAAGAAAGGCTTGCATTTAGACTGAGCCTTCCACATTATCAGGATTTAGGTGGTTCATTCACTCCAGCAGATTACTGCCTAGGGGCTGAAAGCAGAAATCTAACTGATTGTATGTGACAGGTATTTAGTTGAAGGTTTACAAACTGAAATGGTGGATGAGTGGAAAGAGTATTAGCCAAAAAGCAATGACCTCTTAAGGAATAGGAAGAAGTGAATCCTGCCCTGTTAACTGTATGGATGAAAGCCAAGGTGGAGAAAGGTAAACCAGGAAATCCCAGTGGCAGACAGCCAGCAATGAGATAATTGTAGCTAGCATCAGATTTCATCACTTGGAGAAAAATAATTGTACTAAGTCAAATTAGACTTCTCAATTAGACATGAGGTATAAGGGATTTGCCCCTTTGTAAGCTACACTGTTGAGTCAGTAATGTTTTGGGATAATTTTTTACTCTGAACATTGTCGAGAGAAGCGTCTGTTGTAAAAAGTTTTTAAAATCTCACTCGGAACCAAGGGATAAACATTATATTAATCACTGCCATCTTCTCAATATTTTAGGCTTAAAGGTAGTACTAGTAACAGACCTGCTGAACACTGTTTCCAATAAGATGTTTTCTGGAAACATTGACCTGGTTGAGATACTTTCTCAGCAGCTCCCCAAGCTGTGTATAGGGCTAAAGCTGTAGAATATTAACTTCACCTGTGCAGTGGTCCAAATGTAAATCCAGCGAAACAGATAACTTTGGGCAGGATGTTCCGGTCTCATCAGCAGGAGGTGTCATGGCTGGTGGGGCGGGAAAATGTGGACAAGGGCCAAAAGTCAGTTTCAGCCAGCATGAAATAGAGCGCAATTTTCTGCTCCTGACTTTCATGGCAGGTTGGATAGCCCATTGCACCATGTCGGAAACTGCATCTGAATGTATTTGAATATCATGAATACTCATCAAAGAGACAGATCGCCAGAATTACACTCCACCAACCCGCCATATCAAATAGCCGTGCTGGTGGCTAGTTAGACTGATGGGAACCACGACAGGATAGAAGCAACATGCTCCTGGTGACCTGCACTTCACCCATGAATTTGAGGTATATTCGCCTACCTTTCATAGTGCTGCATTTGTGACTGCACTGACTCTGTGCCAAGGCTGTGCAGGCAGCACCAGTGGGAACTCAAGGGTGAGTCAGAGCCAATGTTTAACATGTTAAAGGTGGCAGGGGTGGAAAGGGCTGGAGGGCAAAGGCTTGAATGGTGGGGGGTGGGGGTGTTGCATGGGGGGATGAGAGCACACAGAGACTTGGCTGGGGTGGGATTTATTCAGGGCCAGACAGTCCTGGGCAGTCATGCAACAAGTAGTTGGGGTCACAGAAAATTGTCAGTCCTGTGGCGCTCTGCCACAATTTAGAGGGGCTGTGCTTGGCATGCCTGTCCTGGTCCCAGACCAGGACGAGAGAGGGCCTGTCAGCCCTGTGTCAGTCATTCCCAGCATGGCTCGCAGACCACGGTCAGTCCCTCATACACGTCGGTTATGGGGGTTGGTGGCTTGATACTAGGCCGCAGATGGCACAATCACCGTCAGGGGGAGGCATCTGCAGCCTGTAGATGGGGAACAGGTAATGTAAAGGGTTGGGCAATGGATGCTTTCATGGGGGCAGTTTCTAAGTCACAGTAAAATAGGCCTCAAGATGGGGAAGTGTCAGGTCTACATGGAGCATGGGGACATCAACATCAAAGGGTTCAGGGGGAGGACAGAGATATCTACCACTATACCGATAGGATCGAGGATTAGAGGGGGAGGAGGGAGAGTGAGTGGAGGGAGGGAAACCTGAACATGATGCTCCTCCAGCACAATGAAAGGGATTTCCACACTCACAGGGGGAGGGGAGAAGCTGGTCTGGTAGCAGAACCTCAGCACCACCATTTTCCAAACTGAATCAATGATGCAGTCGAAAAAGAAAGTGTTGAAAATATTGCCGGGGTGGGGGTTCTCCAGGCTCGTGGGAGGAGTCGACCACTGCCCTTGTGGGCAGGCTGAAGGGGCACGCTAATAATTTCCGATTTTCCTAATGGAGGCACAGCTGAGACATGTTAAGAGCACTTAAATACCAATTTAGTGAATGTGGCACATTAATTCATGATGCACGTTCTTGTGGGACTATGAACCTGATTGGGACCATAGTATGGTTGACTTCCAAAGACCCTTTTGTCCCTCTCGTGGGATATCTCAAGTGTCAGAAGGAGCCAACTGAAAATGCATATGGCTCAGGGCCCTAAGCCCTCTAAACCTTACAGCTGGCAGACTATGATTTCGAAGGCCCCCAGCCTCAAAATACTCTCATAACATTAATGCAAATGGGGGCTGTTGTGTAATCCTAAGGATACAGTCTGGCAGGGCCCTGACTGAGGCTTCTCTCGTCTGTCAGAACTCAGTCAGGTCCAAGCCCTGTGTCAAAGCCCTGTCATGCCTGTGTCATTTGTGGGGGGGTTGGTTGGGGGGGCGTGGGCTGCCCCCTACCAGTGATCCAGAAGGCTGTAATAGTGCTCCAAGGGACTGAGTGGGGATGTAATAGCTGGGGTGAAAGTGACCCATGGGCTCCACAATGACCCCCTGGTTAGTGACTGGAAGGTGACATTGCAGGCTTGTGTTCACTTATGTTTCTGTTCAATGCTTCCACAGACACAAACACAAATGCCTCATGAATAGAGCAGGCAGTGTTTCCTTCATCCTGACAATCAGGCAGCTAAAGAAGAAGGGCCCGTCACCACGAGGCTGGGCTAAGAGAAGAGCCTCACCCTGATGAACAAGGGCCAGCGGGGCCTCCTCAACACCCAGAAGCTGAGGCTGACCGGGACATTGAGAGGAGGCATCTGGCCAGACCAAGGGTGTACAGAGGACGCCTCTCATATCTCCAGATGAATGAGAAGCCATGCAGTAGATGCCTTATCATATCTAGTGATGTGGTGTCTCACATCTGCCACATTCCCCAGGAGGATGAATGCTGCAGAGACTGGGAAGACATCTATTGCCAGTGGCTTTCAAAGTCACCGCTGCTCTGAACGTTTTCACGAGTGGCTCATTCCAGGGCTGTCCTGGGGTCCTCTGCAGGATTTCTCAAGCATCTACCGACAAACGCATTCGAGAGGTTACTGATACCCAATTTAGCGAGGATCACAATTCCATCCAGTTTTCTCTAGATGACACCAGCCAGGCTGCTGGGGCACTGGGCTTTGCTGCTATCTCCGGATTCCCACAGACGCAGGGTGCCACCGACTGCACTCATGTGGCTTTAAGATCTCCCTGGCAGCAGCCACTACAATTCATCAACAGGAAAGGGTTCCATTCTCTCAATGTGCTGCTGGTCTGCAATCACCACAAGCAGATTATGCAAGTATGTGCGGGATACCCTGAAACTCTCACCACTCGTACATCTTGAGTCACTCACAGATGCCACAGACCTTCGAGGGTACCCAGTGCATCCAGTGTTGGCTCCTCGGTAATAAAGGCTACCCGCAAAGGATGTGGTTGATGACGCCCATTCATCACCGCAAAGTACCTCAGAGGAGAGGAATAACACTGCTCATTCTGCAGCACACTCACTGATAGAGCAGACCATTGGCATCTTGAAGATGCCTTTTCGATATCTGGACAGGTCAAATCTGCTCCTCCAGTACTCTCCTCAGAAGGTTTTTTTAATTCATTCATGGGATGTGGGCTTTGCTGGCTGGGCCAGCATTTACTGCCCATCCTGAGTTGCACATCATCATGGTTTGCTTTGCTTGACACAACCTGGCGCTCCAAAGTGGGGCTGAGTTGCCAGATGGAGAGATGGAGTAGCTGATAGTTTACTCCAATGATAAGGATGACGAGAGGGCTGAGCTCGATGAGGGCGAGGAAGTTAAGGCACCAAAAGAAGAGGCCATAGCATGGGCCAGGCAAGGCAGGCCTGCAAGTGACATGCTTATAGCCATCAGGTTCCAGGAGGATGATGATGACTAGCTTGTACGAGCCTCTTTCAACAGTGCCCTTCATGTTGGATTCACCGTACCACTTTGGTCACAATCCTAATCAGGTCAACAGATCACATCCATCTCTGAATGGGGAGTGACAATCTTGCATCATATCGTTGGAAGGTATGGCTGCCTCGGGAGTGTGTGGCCTGTTATGGGATAGCTGCAACAAGGTGTTTTGTGAGCCGAGCTGAGATGGTGCAGCCTCTTCAAGCATCTTACCAATATTTCACTCCCTACGGCAACCTTCAAGAGACAGGAGCAGCACTACAGTCTTCAGTGCTTTCATGGCAGTATGCCTGCAGTCTGGCAAGGCGCCTGAAAGAGGACAATCATCACTCAGTGGTTTTCGCCTTCATGTGTGAAGCCAATTCTGAATCCACACTGCCTTTTGTCTGCACCAGCAATTGTTAAGGCAAGACAAGTGTTCAGGCCTCATCATCATAGTGAGTCCCCAGCATTAGATATACCTTCAGGATGCAGTCATCTGTAACTCTCAGTAATGGATGCGAGGCTGCACTTCAGCTCACCTTTCAGTGAACCATGAAACCTTCAAGAGCAGCATAGTCTGATATCTGTCAAGCACTCAGGACCGTGCCTCCGTATGGAGTCTCCTAGTGTCTTGTGCTGCTGAGCCGTGGCATTTGTGGGCCGACAATGCTGACATTTCATTTAGGCCTTAAGGACGCCAATCATTGATAATAAAGAGCGCACATCATATGTATCGGAGCCTCGCTCTGATCCTATTCAAGACCTCCACATTTTCTTTCCAACAGTCTGAAAAATGCACATGAAACCCAGGTATAATGATGTGATAGTAAGTTGCACATTGATTGCCAGATCTGAGATGTGATGAGACTCTAGCCAGATCTTCTGGCCCAGTGTTTCATCCTCCCATGTCTAAGTCAGGCATCTGGGGCCTCTGCATACAACTCCTAGGTTACACAATTTTAACCATCCAGCAACAAACGTGAGGTTCAACATATGTCAGTGAGGCTCATAGCTCTAAATCATGGAGGTGGGAAGGTGGGGACTAATTTTGGGTGGATGTTCTGACGTACCAGTGGACATGAGATCATGCTGCAGGCAGACAGGGTAAATACGGGTCTATATGTAAAGCTCACTCATGGTTTATGGAAAGTACATGGAGGCCAATGAGAGATGCACTGACCCCATGCATGTTGCCATTCAATCCTCACTGAACACTCTACAATGCAGAAGTATTGGGCACTAAAACAGCCTCCATGTTCTAAACTCATGACACAACATGATATGAAGCTCTAACACAGGTCTCACAGATGCCTTAGCCATACATAACTTTCTTAGAGGTGGATACTTCGCTCATGTTAATACTGCACAGAGAATGATCAGGCACTGCAGTGAGATTTGTTCAAGACACCATAGAGCGGAGGCAGATAATGGGACGTTTGCGAGGAGGTGGTAGGGGGGAAGCCATCTGTGATACTTGGCTGACCACAGAGTGTAGCATCAGACAGAAGAGCATGCTGTTATGATCAATGCAGCTAATAAAGCAGAGTTATTAAAAAATTCCCAAAGGGAAACTTTAAACAACTGTCCTAACCAATAATTTTAAGCATTATGTTTGAGATGCAACTCTAAACTCAGGAATCAGACCACTGGTTTGAGGTTTTACATTAAACTAAATGAAACATTTTATACATTAACAGCTTCATGATATCCTCCTCCTTATCAAAAAATAAACCGTCACAATTCTAAAAGATGGCTTCATTTTAATAACCCATCATGCACTATCTCCTATACTTATTACAATATTACATTACCAGGTGCATTTTAAATGTCCCAATTTCCTTTAAGCTTCAAACTCTTGAAAACGCATCTGCGAATAGATTTTCTCTTCCAGCAGCATGTATAACACGTAGATTAAATGGTTGTAATAATAGACATCATCTGAAAAGCCTTGCACTTTTGTCACAAAATTTGTCCAAAAAGTTCAAAGGATTATGGCCTGTATAAACAATTGTTTCTGATGATTTGTTTGCAACATAAATTTCAAAGTGCTGCAATGCTAACACCAAACTCAAAGTCTCATTTTCAATCGCTGAATATCTTCTCTGTTGTACATTGAATTTCTGTGAAAAATACCCTATTGGTTTTTCAATTCCAGTGTCATCTCCTTATTACAGTACAGCCCCAATGCCTATATCGCTTGCATCAACAGTCAACTTGAATTGCTTGGTATAATTGGGTACTGACAACACTGGTGTTGTAGTTAATACAGTTTTCAAACTATCAAATTACTTCTGACAATCCAGGGTCCATTGAAATTTCTTGTTCCTTTTTAATAGTTCAGTCAGTGGAGAAACCACTCAACTAAAATTTGGTACAAATTTTCGGTAAAACCCACTCATGCTCAGAAATCTCAAAACTTCTCGTTTTGTTGCAGGCACAGGGAAATCCATGATAGCCTTGACTTTCACATCTCTCAGAGCCACCTTACCATGTCCAATGGTACGGCCTAGATATGTAACTTACGCTTTTGCAAATTCACTTTTAGCCAAGTGCATCACCAAATTAACATCTTGTAGTCAAGTAAATAATTCTTCCAGATGTTGTAAATGTTCCTTCCACGTCTGACTGAAATCAGTTAGATTACCAATATAAACAGCATAATTGCTTAGATCTGCAATTACTTTGTTTGTCAGTCTTTGAAATGTCACAGGTGCATTCTTCATACCAAATGGCATGACTTTAAACTGATATAGTCCACTTGGCATTACGAAAACTGATATCTCCTTTGCCCTCTCTGACAACTGTACCTGCCAATACCCTTTTAGCAAGTCAATCTTTGTGATAAATTTCAATTGTCTCACTTTCTCAATGCAATCATCCAACCATGGTATAGGATATGAATCCGCTTTTGTCACCACATTCACCTTTCGATGGACCACACACAATCTTTGTGTTCCATCCGGTTTCGGTGCCAATGCAACAGGCGAACTCCACTTACTGCAACTAGACTCAAAGGTGTCATTTTAAAGCACAAAATCAATTTCTTTTTGTACTTGTGATAACTTTGTCAGATTTAATCTTTAAGGTTGTTGCCTTATTGAAGACAATAATTCTATACATACATCATGTAAAGTTAAATGTGTCTTTCCCAACTTATTTCCACAAATAGGTTTGTGTAACTGCAATAGCTTTTCCAAATCATTTTGAAACTTGCTTGGAAGGTAACCAAACATTGCATTTAAATTTTCAAGCAACCCTCATTATCCAATTTGATTAGAGGAAAATCAATTTCAGAGCCCTGCACTTCTACCTCTTTCTCATCATCCACCATCACTAACACATCTCTTATTATTCCTCTTCTCTGTCAAAGTACTTTTTAAGCGTATTTACATGACACACCCTTTGCTTCTTTCTTCTATCTGGAGTATTTACTAAATAATTTACTTCACTCAATTTCTTTTCAATCCTGTAAGGCCCACTAAATCTTGCATTTAATGAATCCCCTAGTACTGGTAACAAAACTAATGTTTTCTCTCCGGAAACAAAACTGCAAATTTTAGCCTCCTTACCTACTTTCACTTTCATCACTTGCTGTGAGATATGTAAATGTTCCCTAGCCAACTCACATTCTCTGTTCAATATTTCCCTGAAATTTGATATGTAATCCAGGGGCAGGTTTTTCCGGTCGGCAAACGGGGGTGGAGCCTGTCAAATGTCAACGGACACATTGGGCATGTATCCTGATGTCACCCCACGTCATTTAAATTTTCAGTTCTGCTGCACGCACATGCCGAACTGTCAATGGCCTATTGAGGCCATTAAGAAACTAATTAACTTGATTGATGGACCTTTCTGTCCAGCCTTAGGGTTGGGGGGCAGGCCGAGGGCCCAGGTGGGCCTCGGAAAAAGCATGAAACCTCATCCATGGGCGGGATGAGGTTTCATGAAGGCTTTTAAATGTTTATCAAGCGTTTAAATTAAAGTTAAGGACATGTCCCAACTCACATGCCAGTTTCACATGAGGGGACATCAGGGAAAATTTTTATTATCTTTTTGTCAACTTTTTATTTGGAACCAATCGCCCTGAGGCAGCATTTTGCCTCAGGGAGATCTGAGGGAGATCTGTGTGCTCTTCTGCACCCATGCACGAAAGAGTGCACTCCCGGCTGAGGGAATCCCCCCTGCCCACACCAGGAGTGCATAGCACTTCCTGGTGGACGTCACGCTGGGCAGGCTTTAATTGGCCCACCCAAGTAAAATGGCGGCACGCCACACCGCCCCCCCCCCCCCCCCAAACCCGATGGAGGGAAAATGCTTCCCCAGGAAAATAGTTTCTGAATTTTGACCCACCAATTTCTCATGAATCAATTTCTGTGGTCCTCTTACCTCATGGCCACAAACTAGTTCAAAAGGTCTAAAACCAGCCGAAACATTAGGGGCATCTCTAATAGCAAATCACAAAAATGGAATTCCCGTATCTCAATGCTGGGAATAATCCTGACAGTATGCTCTCATCATTGTTTTTAAAGTTTGATGCAATCTTTCCAAAGCTCCTTGTGACTCTGGATGATAAGCTGTTGACTTAAATTGTTTTATCCCCAAACTGTTAACCTTTAACAGCTGTGACATATATTTGACCCCTGATCTGATTGTATTTCTTTAGCTAAACCATATCTTGTAAAAAATTTAATTAACTCCTCCACAATTGTCTTCGTTGTAATATTTCTTAAAGGCATCACTTCAGGAAACCGAGGAAAGATCCATTATTATTAATAAGTACTGATTTCCAATTTTAATCTTAGGGAGGGGTCTTACACAATCAATCATGACCCTGGTAAAATGTTCTTCAAATGTTGGTATTGAGATTAAAGGTGCTGTCTAGTCACTGCTAGTGCTTTTCCTGTTATTTGACATATATGACAGGTTCTACAGAATTTGACTGCATCCCTATACAATCCTGACCAAAAAAAAACCTCTCTTTCTTTTCTGTGTTTTCCTAATTCCTAAATGTCCCCCTATTGGAATCTCATGAGCAATCCTCAGAATCTCATTTCTATACTCTAATGGGATAACAATCTGTTGCACCTTCATTTGCTGAGACATAATCTGACCGCCTTTTTCTCATTAAGATATCTCCTCAAAGATAATAACATTCTGGAATACATTTTGCTTCGTTTCTGAATAAGCTTTCTGATATAACTGTTTTAATTGCAAATCATTTTTTTGTAACTCCACTAACCTCTTTGAGTTAAATACTTCAACTGAACTGTCCTACGTTCCTTCCTCCTGAATAATGTTATCAAATACAGTGCCAGCTAATTGGATTTCAACACCTTCTTCTTGCCTTTGAACTACCTGCTTATCTTGTTTATTTTGTTCTTCCCTATGGGCCTTTGACCTAGTTATAACACAATCAGGAAACAATCCAGGATGTTCCTTCTGTAGCACTTCTGTTGAAAACACTTCTACAGGCTGCTCAACTATCATAGGCATCACCCACATTTGCGATCCACCTATATCATTACCCAGAATAAATGGAACCCCTGCAATGGGCATTTTTTCCACCACTCCAACTATAACTTCACCATTCTTCCATCTGCACTTTAAATTTACCTTCCACAATGGAACAGATTTAGCATCTCCATGAATCCCACTTATTATTACTTTTCTCCTGTAACACTCCCGCTGAACAACAAATATCACTATCCCACTACATTAAGGATTGACTAGCCTCTGTGTCTCTTAGTATTTTAACATCTGTACCTACTCCACGCTGTACACATGGAAATACTTTCCCTTCACACACAAAGTCTTTTAACATTTCTGCAACCTGCTCCTCAGAATTCTCTTGAGTAAACTGTGAACACATTTGTACTTCTATCCGATTCACTGATTCTCCCTGTTTCACCTGTACACAAACCAATTGTTTCTCCTGTGCCTGAACCTCAGAACCCACAGCAGATTTACTTCCAGAGCTTTTCTGTACCCCAATAACCCCTACAGATGTTTGCTGCAACCTTCAACACACTAGCTTCATGTGCCCCACTTTATTACAATGAAAACACCTCAATTTTTGAATGTCACTTCTATCTTCAGCACCTCCCTTTTTGTTCTGAGATAAAACTTCCCGGGAACTTCCAGCTACTCCTCCTCTTCCCTGACTTTCTACCTTTCTTTCATCTAATCACATTTTATCCTTTTCCAATTTGAAAGGGTGACGATAAAAAGGTTTAGCTCTATGAAGTAACTCATAATCATCAGTTATCTCTGCTGCTTGTCTTACAGAATCAACCCTCTGTTCCTCCATATGAGTTATCACCACTGAAAAGGTTGAATCTTTAAATTCTTCCAAAAGAATGACTTCCCTAAGAGCTGCATATGTTGTCTCTATTTTTAATGCCCATATCCAGCAGTCAAAATTACTTTGTTTTACTCTTTCAAACTCAATATAAGTTTGCCCAGGCTGTTTTCTCATATTCCTAAATTTCTGCCTGTATGCTTTCGGAACCAACTCATATGCACTCAAAATAGCCCTTTTCACCAGATCATAATTCACCAACATTTCTTCTGAAAGCAAAGCATGTACCTTAAGCCTCCTACCTAATAACTTAGATTGTAATAATAATGTCCAGTTTTCCTATGGCTATTTCATTTGTTTAGCTAGCTTCTCAAATGAAATAAAGAATGCTTCAATATCTGTTTCCCTAAACTTTTGAAGAGCTTATTCAAATTTAAACATCTCCCCACTGGGTTCTACTCTGGAGAAAAATCCTTCCTCACCTAGTGACGCCTCTTTTCTAACTGCCAACATTTTCAGTTGCAATTCTCTTTCTTTCTCTTACCTCCTTCTCCATCTTTGCAATTTCTAATTCCCTTTTAAAAGCCATTTCTCTGTCCTTTGCTTCTAACTTAAGCTTTTTAATTTGCAACTGAAGTCTCACTATCTCCAACTGTGACTTACTAGTGTCAAGTTTCACTTCCAATTGTAGATGCTTTGCTATACTTTTAACTATATCAGATTTCCTCACTCCTGCCGGTAACCCAAATTTAACTTATCGACCAACTCTGTTAACATACTTTTGGTTATTTTCTTCAACCCACCGAGAGTTATCTCTTCTAGTCCCAGGCAAGTCTTAGCAATTGCCAAAGCCATTTTGCAGTCTCACCACTTCTAAAATACCTCGCCAACTCATGAATTCAAAGTGCCACTTGTATTAGGAAGCTCTAAGATTCACCAATTCCTAACCAATGGAGGCATTAGAAATGTAATTTATCCTGGAAGAGCCCCCAGTTGTTATGACCGACGCAGTTGGTAAAGTGGAGTTATTTTAAAAATCCCAGAGGGAAACTTTAAACAACTGTCATAACCAATAATTTTAAGTGTTACATTTGAGATGTGACTCTAAACTTAGGGATCAGACCACTAGTTCTCAAGGTTTTACATTAAACTAAATGAAACATTTTATTAATTTACACAGGTTATAATATATATACACATGGATACGAATTATTACTATTATAATTTTTAACAAATTCCCAAACTAATCTCCATTAAGGCAACAGCAACCTATAGGCTTAACCAAACACCAAGCAAAACATTTTCACCTTACAAATTCAAAGTTAGGTTCTTTTCACTGTGGAGCCAGCTGGAGGCTTGCAGCTGCCTTTTGACTTTACCTTGCCCCTGCCTCTGCACACCCGAAAATTAGTGAAGTTTTACCTACCACCACTGATTGAATTCAAATTCTCATTGTCTCACCAGCCTCTTTGAGCTCCATCTTTTAACAATGAACCCCTTTCATAGTACCAATTTTATTAGTAATATAAACATATGGTTTGGTATCTGCTAGAAAGGTGTTAAGTTTTCACCCCACTTCTCGAATGTTCTATTCAAAAAATGCAAATGCATTCTATCTCCCTTACATATCAAAACTAGTACATATCAAAGCACCCAAGCTAGCTGGCTTTGACCCACTTAAGACAGACATACAGACTAAACCTTTAATTTGAAAGGAAAATATTTTCCAAAATAGTATATACATACACAACATGAGAAGCGGAATGAGTCAAAATCTATTTATATATGTGCAAATTCTATAAAGATTGTGAACACCCCTGCTACCTTTGTACTCTTGGTATTTCTTAATTTTTCTTACTCTGCTGCTACGTCTTGGTGTTTCCACGACATCCACAGCAGAGGTGGAGGCAGTCTGCTGACTGCTATGCCCTGTCTTTGATGACCTTGGTGGGTGTCCTCTGGAGGGCCCCTGCCTGCTTTGGGTCTCCTGCTGTGGGGCAGGTGCACCTTTCTCAGCCTGTGGACCTGCAGCTGATGTTGTCATTAGCAGAGAGGTTTGAGATCAGCTGATACCCTCAGAGTTACTTGGGTGGATGGCCCTACGATGTCCAACTGATGGACCTCATCCCTATGGGTGTCCGAGGGCCTTGCAGAGAAGGAGCAACTGGAGTGAGGTTAATTTGAGGTTTAATTTGCCCTGTCCACCTCTCACTTAGCTACTGATGAATCCTGCCAATGGCTAGAATGATGGAGTTCAGAGGATAATGCAGATCAGATGCCATGCCCATGACGAAAGTCTCCATCCCACCAGTGTTGACCTCGATGCACTGGCATATTGGCACAACATCAGAGTGAACGCTGATGGACTCCTCCATCATCCACTACAATCTGGTGATGGCATTTAACAATGAGGCAAAGGAGTGCAGTTGAGTGTATACCCGGAGGTTTGGTGAGTGGGGGAGTTGGGTGGGGAGAGGAAGGAGGTTCTCCTTTTATTTTGCATTTTCTAACTTTTTCACCCTTTAAGAATTGGTTCTTAATCTAGTACAGAGAAAGAAGCTAACTGTTTGGTGAATATCTGTTAATTGGTTAAGGTCTATTTTATTCCTCAGGTTTATATATGATCCAGGGCAAGTACGTCTGCAGTAAATATTTGCAGCTTGAGGGACTTCGGCTCATAGCCATTGAGCTGGAGGCTGAGATGCAGACCCTGACGTATCAGGAAGGAGGAACATAACCTGGATGTGTTATACCAGGTGGCAGTCACGCCCCTGCAGATAGGGAGTTCTGATTTGGTCAGTGGTCAGGGACAGGAGGATGTAATTGCAAGTGAGGCAGGCAAGGAGTCCAAGAAGGTAGGAGTGCAAGCATGGTGTAGGGGTTACATATTGGCATGGATAGAAGGTTGGCTAACTATCAGGGGACAGAGGGTAGGCATAAATGGGTCTTTTCCTGTTTGGCAAGAATTGACAAGTGGTGTGCCACAGGGATCAGTGCTGGGGCCTCAATTTCTTACAATTTATATCAATGACTTGAGTGAAGGGGCTGAATGTATGGTTGCTAAATTTGCTGATGACATAAAGATAGGTAGGAAAGTAAATTGTGAAGAGGACATAAGGAGACTGCAAAGGGATATAAATAGATTAATTGAGTGGGCAAAGGTCTGGCAAATGAAGTATAATGTGGAAAAATGTGAAATTGTTCATTTTGGCAGGAAAAATATAAAAGCTTATTCTCCAGTTGGTGACAGATTACAGGGCTCTGAGATGCAGAGGGAACTAGGAGTCCTAATGAATGAATCACGAAAGGTTAGTATGCAGGTACAGCAGGCAATTAGGAAATTGATTAGAATCTTATCATTTATTGTGGGGGGAATTGAATAGAAAAGCAGGGAGGGTGTGCTTCAGTTGTACAGGGTGCTGGTGAGACTACATCTGGAGTACTGTATACACTTTTGGTCTCCTTATTTCAGGAAGGATGTAAATGCATCAGTAACAGTTCAAAGAAAGCTTACTAGACTAGTGCCTGGAATGGGTGGGTTGTCTTATAAAGAAAGGTTGTCAGGCTGGAATTTTATCTGCCAGAGTTTAGAAGTGTAAGTGGTGACTTGATTGAAACCTTTAAGATCCTGAGGGCTTTTGACAGAGTGGATACGGAGAGGATGTTTCCTCCAGAACTAAGGGTCACTGTTTAAAAATAAGGGGTCTCCCATTTAAGAGATGAGGAGAATTTTTTTTCTCAGAGGGTCATGAATCTTTGGAACTGTGTTCCTGAAAAGGCGGTGGAAGCAAAATCTTTGAATAAGGTAAAGGCAGATAGATTCTTGTTAAGTGAAATGTTATAGGGAGTAGGTGTGAATGTGGAGTTGAGGTTACAATCAGATCAGCCATGATCTTATTAAATAGTGCAGCAGACTCGAGGATCTGTGTAGCCTACTCCTGCACCTAGTTTGTACGTTCGTATGTTGTAACCCTACCTGATGTTCCCATCTCTGTTTTTGCAACTTTAACATCTGTGTGAGGGCTGAGTTCAGATGGTCATCAACTGACTCACAATCTAGAAGAGCCTGGTCTCCAGCAGTCTTACGAATGCCATTGACTTTGGACGACCCTGCCTCTGCCTGCTGTGGACCTGAATCTGCTCTGCTCACTAGATTGTGGCCCCAAGCCTGCTATACAACTAGGTTTCACCAAGGTGTGAGTCTCTGCACTGGTGGAGGGTTCGGGTGAATGCTGTGATGGCTCTACATCTAATGGATTCTATGACGTGGCAGATAATGTTGTTAGGCAGACCAAATCCATAAAGGAAACTTGGTCACACTATAACAACAGTTTTGCAATTTGCATTTATTATGAGGCTTATGCACTGAATTCAGAAGTAATAAGTCCACCAAGACCTTTAGGGATTTTAAAAATGTAATTAAAACATTTATTAACAAAATAAGAGATTTCAAGCATATAACTAAGACTATGATTACTTGCTACGATAATAACTCCTAAAATTCCGAATTAACTTGGCCCCCAAATACACCCCCTTTAAGGCAACAGTCCAAAATAGATTTTAGAATTAAAACAGAACCAACAAGTTAACACAATACCTACTTAACAGTGGAATTCCAAGTGGCTTTCCTCAACTTCAGTTTTGTTATACGGCAGACTTATGCACAAGTGGCTGGAGGCTTCATTAAGGCTATTTCACACACTCCTGTTAGAGCTTACATGGCATTCTCCCACATAGCCTTTCATTCTCCTTTATATATGTTTCTCTCTTTTGTTTATGTAAATTTTATTGTTTCATATGTCTTTGAAGCTGTATCTTGCTCAAGATATAAAAACTTTCATGTTGCTAATATTGTCAGTAGCCTTTGGGAAAAATAAACACACTCCTTAGCCTTGCTTGCCTGCCTAGTTGTGAATAGACTAAGATCCCTTTGAAACCCAAATCTCTTAATTTATCTAAAAATGCAAATTCCCTTCACACTTTACATGCTAAGCCAGCATCCATATTTACTCATTAGCATGTCAAGCACATAGCTTCTTTTGATAATGTAAAGCTTGCTGTCTACTTGTCTCCAAATGTAATTAAATCACATAGACAGACCAAACTATACTTACCCCCATAAACCTGCTTCACAATAAACCAGAAAAATATTATGAAAATTATTATACTTCTGTCATAATTCTCTGGATCTTCATCTGAGGTGGTCTGGGGCTGGAGCTAGGGGTGATGGGCTGATCGCCAGTGGGCCTTTCCCTTTTCCTGATACTCTTTTGAGTAAACCTGTTTCCATCTGTTTCAGATGAAGTTACATTGTTTCATAGTTTGCCATTGTGAGATTTGAACTCTTGATCTTGGGGTTACAAACCCAGTACCATAACCACTTGGCTATTTAGGCCAAGCAAATGTACTGTTTCAACAGAGTGTGTAACTCTTTCAAGTACAAACCCATTTCCATCTGTTTCAGATGAAATTACATTGTTTCATAGTTTGCCATTGTGAGATTTGAACTCTTCGATCTTGGGGTTACAAACCCAGTACCATAACCACTTGGCTATTTAGGCCAAGCTCAAAACGATTAACAACTCCTCCGAGTACAAGCCTGTTTCCATCTGTTTCAGACGAAGTTACATTATTTTTTTTTTTCATAGTTTGCCATTGTGAGATTTGAATTCTTGATCTTGGGGTTACAAACCCAGTACCATAACCACTTGGCTATTTAGGCCAAGCCTTTCCCTTTTCCTGATGGTGCCTGTAAAAGAGAGAAGAGATAATTAGTGATTGACTGCATAGTAACCAACATTACAAAGCACTCACAGTTTTGTTGGGTGAATGATGAGCTGGTAATGGATCTTCACCTACTAAGGAGATGTTGCCTGATCATTAGTGCAGGCACAGTCCCAGTCCTCACTGGCCAGCTCTGCCGCATGTTCTTCAAACTGAGTGGGGTCCTGAGCTCAGTATACACTCTCCAGTCTGGGGTCTCTCCCTATTGTTATGTGTGATCTTCTCATAAAGACAGGTGGACAAACTGTGAGCAGGACCGATGCCAAGGCAGGTGATAAGGATGCCTGCATTACGCGGGTTCTGAGTGGAACTGTGTAAGGGCTGAGGACGTGAGTTGGACAGGGTATAAAGAAAGCTGCAGATGTCAAAGTCTGTGAGAGAAAATCAGTGGTGATATCCTTTGTGCTGATAGTGTGTGAGATTCCTGTGGACTGTAACCTTGCAAATGCCTGATCTGCTTATGAGAGTGAGAGGAGAGTGAGGAGAAGGTGGACTTACCCTGGCAGATGAAGATGAGATCATTCATCCTCTTCCTGCAGCTGATGGCTGTCCTTCTCTGAGGAGTGTTGGTACTGACCGCCCTGGCAATTTGCTCCCAATTCGGCATGGTGAGGTTGATGGACTCCTTCTGCCATTACGGGGGTAAAGGCTGCCCTGGCATTCACCAACTGCATCAAAAAGTGCCCCCAGAACATCGTTGCTGAACTTGGGGGCAGTTGGCTTCTTACCTTTCGGGGCCATCACTTGTCACGCCCAGTCCTGGGCTGCAGACAGTCAACAATGTGCAGTGAGGTTTAAGTATGGCAGCTGGAAAGATGGTCCGGAAAGGTCATGGCAGGGCAGGTGAACCCCAGCCCGTTCCGCTATGTGATATGATGTGCTTCTCATTGATGCATATATAATGAGCTAAAAAATGAAACTCACCACGCCAGCTGGCGGGAAACACGTCGCTTTTCACACCTGTCACTGCACTTAATCTCTGGAGAGGAAAATTCCACCCCTTGTCACAGGATCAGCAATCTAGAGAACTAGACTAATGGTGCAGGCAACATGGGCAGGATTTCCTGCCTGTCAGGTGGGCGCGGACCCAATTGCCACCCGCGATCGGGTCTGCGCTGCCATTTTACACGGGCAGGTCAGTTAAGGCCCGCCCAGTGTGAATCACGGCTCTGGAGTACAGTGGGAGTGGGCAGGTGGTAGCGGGACTGTGGGTCCAATGGTGACCCCGGGCGACCTGTTTTAAAAAGCTGCTGCAGCCTTTCAAAGGCTGTGAATCATGGTCAGTGGAAGGGCTCCCCACAGTGCTGCTGGTGAGCAGGCCAGGCAAGAGGGTGGAGCGGGGGACACTGTGCCCCTCGTTTCTCAGACAATTGCCTTGCTGCCCTCCTGGAGGAGTTCGCAGCACGGCGGTAGGTCCTCGTGACTCCGGCAAGGGATGAGGAGACCCCCCCACAAAACCAAAGATGCCTGGGAGGAGGTAGCGGAGGTGGTGAGCTCCCGGGACGTGATGCGGTGCACCTGGATCCAGTGTCGCAAACATTTCAACGGCCTGTTGTGCTCAGGAAGGGCGAGTACCATGTTGGCATTGGTCCCTTAGCCCAGCAGGTAACCCCCTTGGCACTGCCCCTCCCCAAGTCTGAGTGTAGTGACTGCATTGAATCATTGATGGAATGTGTCCTTCGCTGGGTGGGCCAGCAGATATTGCCCATGCCGAGGTCACCCTGAGAGGTGGTGAAGAGATGGGTTCTGCCCCCACAGCAAGTGGTACATTGTGACCCACATTACTGTTTTGGGGGCAACCTGGAGGAGCCGCACTAGACGCAGAGCTGGAACTCCAGGACATGTCAAAGTCAAGGTGATGACATGCTGGGAGGGGAGCTTCAGGATGGCGTTGGCACCGATCGATCTGCTGCCCTCTGCGCTCCACATGCTTGTGCCTCCTTACTATGGAAGGATGTACTGTGTGGTGCCGAATGTGATGTAGGCAGTGGTTGGCCAAGGGGTGGAGGGCTGGGGACAAGCCTAGCATTTTTCTATGAGTGTTCAACAGCTGCAGGGTGAGGAGGCACTGGAGCCCTGCAATGTCCCACTCTGGTTGGGGTGGGCCGTCTGCGAAGAGAGTCCAGGTAAAATTAGCACTAATCAATGCTCTTCTCTCCTTTTCAGGAGAAGAATGCACATAATGCCACCGAGCTGGTGAGGACTGGCAGAGGGCCGGCCCAGTTAGTGATTGTCAGCCGCTTCGAGCAGGAGGCCCAAAACCTGTAGAGGCGCCATGCGTCCAGGTCCACCGGTGTTGGTGAGGCTGGGGTGCCACAGGCAGGTATGTGTACCCAGCAATGAGGTCACCATTGTTCTCCCAGCAGCCATGTCACTGCTGAATGTTCAGTGAGTGAAGTTTGCAACATGGCTTGACCATTGCTTATGGAAGGATGAGCACATAATGATCTGGGGGACAGGGATGCAGATTGACATTGTCTCCACATTAACTAATCCAATGTCCTTGTTCTTCCTTTCAGCATCAGTGGAACAGGGCCAGGAGGAGGAGCAGCAGAGGCCCCCTCTCACACCTGAGGGCCCTGAAGTCTCACCAGCGTCACACCATCTCTGCCAGGCAGGCACCAGCGCAGATACTAGCATCTCGGTGGGAATTAGAACATCAGCTAGTGTCCCAGGGCACAGTGGTAAGGCCACTTCACAGTCGTTGGAGGAGCTGGCAGAGACAGAGTGTGCCCATGGCACCAGCAGTTGGAGGACTGCAGGGGACCAGGTACATGCTCAGTCTGTAGCTGATGATGTGCCTCTGGAGTCATCCGCAATGCAGCAAGCACAGGAAATGCGGCCGGGTGTGCGGGAACATCTGGGGGAGATACATGAGGCTATGCTTGGCTTGGTGTCCATGGTGGATGAGTCTACGTGGACTATCGCTTAAGCAATGACTCTCATGGCCGAGCACCATGCGTCCTCCATGGAGAGAGTGGCGACCCTTGTGGAGAGACTCCTCCAGGAGACCCATCAGGGCTTCCTGGGGATGCACTCGGACCAGCAAGCCCTCACACTGGCATTGACCTCAGCTGGTCAGTGCCAGTGTAGGAGATGGTCTGGGCACCAAGTTTCCCAGCTCGGTGCACATCCATTCACAGTGAACAGGGAGGTCTGAAGTGACCTCACGTCGGCGCAGCAGCTGCCTGTTGTCTCTGCGGGGACCTCTCAGGGCTTCCAGAGGAGGGCAGCAGCTCCTCCGCCCCTCTGCCAGTGACTGTAGCATCCAGTGAGACTGCGATGACTGGGGAGATGCCAGCTGTGGAACTGGCAGCTCCCTCCCAGGCGGGGCCAGCACAGGCTCCACAGGCCAGAGGACGTCCGCCAGGTGTATCGAGGCCAACAGGACAAAACAGTGAGCAGGCTGGCTCAGATGCCAGTGCCAGCGAGGGGACAGCACCAAGACATAGCACCTAGAAACGTAAACATTAGACACCTTAGGCACACCACGGGTTTATCACTGGTGCTTTTGTGAGGTCTTTATGAGTTTGTGTGATTTTTAACACCTTTGTCATTTTGTTTTCTTAAGTTCCTTTGGTTGTAATATTAAATTTAGACATGTCACCATGGCTGCGGGTGCCTCTTTTCTTTTGAGGTGGATGGTTTCCAAAAATATTATGAGTGATTTGTGGGACATTCAGCTTTATTAACAAGGCCCTTAGTTAATGTTCCTATCCAGGCAGATTTTGCACTTAGGTATGGAGCCTACAGGCCAGGCTTGTCCTGGTGATTCATATGTGGTGTGCTAGCTGAAGGTCTGTTGGATTAAAGTCCCCTGGAGTATGCCCGGGTTAGCGTCTATCCCCTCAACATTTCCCTGTGGGTGCTCCCCCTCGGACTCACTGCTGAACTCATCATGTGCAGCCGCAGTCACTGCGTCAACAACTTCATCGTCCACTGTGTCCCCCCTTTCCAGCGCAAGATTGTGGAGAGCGCAGCATGCAACCACCATCACTGAGACATAACCTGGAGGATACTGCAGTGCGCCTCCTGAGTGGTCCAGGCATCGGAAGTGCATCTTGAGAAGACCGATGGTTCTCTCCACCACAGCCCTTGTGGAGGCGAAGCTCCTATTGTACCACTGCTCAGCTTCTGTTCTTGGATGGTGGAGAGGCGTCATGAGCCACCTTCTGAGGGGATAGCCCTTGTCACCCAGCAGCCATCCATCCAGCCGGGCTGGAGCACTGAAGAGCCCCGGCACCTGGGAGTGTCTGAGGATGTAGGCATCATGGGAGCTGCCTGGGTACCTTGCACAGACTTGCAGAATCTGCATCCTGTGATCACACACTATCTGCACGTTCATGGAGTGGAGGCACTTCCTGTTGATGAAGGCACCGGGCTCACCTGCTGGCACCTTGATGGCCACATGTGTACAGTCTATAGCACCCTGGACCCGGGGGAAGCCAGCAATGGCCGCAAAGCCTATGGCTCGCTCTGTCTGACTTGCCTGGTCACAATGGTAGTGGATGAAGTTTAATGCCCATCTGAACAGGGCGTCTGTCACCTGCTTGACACAAGTGTGTAAAGCTGATTGGGAGACACCGCAAAGATCACCCACTGGCTGAAAGGAGCCAGAGGCATAGAAGTTGAGGGCAGCTGTGACCTTTAGAGCCACCGGCATGGAATGTCCACCCACACAGTTTGTGGAGATCTCAGGGCCAATCATCTGACTGATGGAGGTGACTGTCTCCCTTGACAGTCAGAGCCTCCTTCAGCCCTGCATCTCAGTCATATTGAGGTAGCTGCTTCGCTGCCTGTATACCCTGGCAGCAGGATAGTGGCATCTTCTGCAGCCCCTTCCGCCTTGGTCAACCTCTTGGCCCTGCACCCCTTGTACCTGTGCCTGTCCTCCCAAAGGTGGCTCCCCTGGAGGCTGAATGTGCACTCCTGCCTCCTCCTTATTCTATCCCTCCCTTCCTCCTCAGAGGAGGTGCCTCCAGGGGAGAGATCAGCTCCCATTCCCAGGCTAAGGGGAGGCTTCCTGAAACCTGCAGGCCCAGAAAAGATTCCTCACTGCAGAGTGCTGACCTGAAGGTTGTGAGTCTATCCAATCAGCTGGTATGCGTTTTGAAGTATTGCAGATCAGACAGGCAAGTATTAGTAACTTTGAAAAACTATATTTGACAGAGCACACTCACGACCCCACTGAGTCCTCTTAGCCCACCCGTGGATGAGGTTTATACAAATGTCTCTTATCCGCCTGCCCGTTGCGCCCATGCGCCAACCTGAAGATTGCACAGGCACCAAAAAATCAACACCGATTGGAGCCTCAAGGGTCTTAAGTGGTCCATTAATTAATGGCGGGCGCGCATCGGATATCATTGCGCAGCCGCCCAATGAAATATCGCGATGGCGCGCAGTGACATCGGGACGCTCGCCTGACATCACCTCGCGTCATTTTACGTGCAGGCATGCGGGGCTCGCTCCCACACACCAATGGGAAAATTCTGGCCCATGAGTTGAAATCCCAACAAGTCAGTTGGAGAACTTGAATTCAGTTCATTGAATCTGGAAATAAAAAGTTGGTGTCAGCCAAAGTGATCATGAAGCTCTTGGAATGTTGTAAAAACTCATCTGGTTCAGTAACGTCCTTTAAAGAAAGAAAGACTTGTAATTTGTTACTAAAGTAATTACGAATGACTTTGTAAGATGGCTATGTTTTGAACTGTTTCATTTAATTCAAGGTAAAATGAAATAGTTTGGAGAGGCAGATGTGACCTCCTATGAAATCTGCCTGGAGATAAGCCCACCTGTTCTGGTCATTATGGGGATAGAGGCCCAGGTTCAAATTTTAATACCAGCACAAAGGACAAGGCAAATGGCCTTGCTGCATTCAGACTCATAGACTCTCAGAGGCACTCAAACAGAGAGATTGAAGGAAGGAAGAATGAAACAGATGCAGCCATGCCAGGCAGACGAAAGGGACTGCTGGTGAAAATAGATTCTCTGTTTGTAGAGATGAGGCTTGTGGAGATTCAAGGACCATTTGAACTCCATCTACTCGCTTTGATTTCATAATCATTCCACTACAAAGAACAAAGAAAAGTACAGCACAGGAACAGGCCCTTTGACCCTCCAAGCCTGCGCCGATCATATTGCCCATCAACTAAAACATTTTGCACTTCCGGGGTCCGTATCCCTCTATTCCCATCCTATTCATGTACTTGTCAAGCTGCCTCTTAAACATCACTATTGTACCTGCTTCCACCACCTCCTCTGGCAGTGAATTCCAGACACTCACTACCCTCTGCGTAAAAAACTTGCCCCACACATCTCCTCTATAGTTTTCTCCTCTCACCTTAAATCTATGTCCCCTAGTAATTGACTCTTCCACCCTGGGAAAAAGCTTCTGACTATCTACTCTGTCCATGCCACTCATAATTTTGTAAACTTCTATCAAGTCGCCCCTCAATCTCCGTTGCTCTAGTGAGAACAATCCAGGTTTCTCCAACCTCTCCTCATAGCTAATAACTTCCAGACCAGGCAGCATCCTCTGCACCCTCTGCAACACCCCCATATCCTTCTGGTAATGTGGCGACCAGAATTGCACGCAATGTTCCAAGTGTGGCCTTACCAAGTTTCTATATAGCTGCAGCATGACTTCCCAGCTTTTATACTCAATACCCCTGCCAATGAAGGCAAGCATGCCATGTGCCTTCCTGACTACCTTATCCACCTGCGTTGCCTCTTTCAGTGACCGGTGGACCTGTACACTCAGATCCCTCTGCCCGTCATTGCACTTAAGGGTTGTGCCATTTTCTGTATAATTCCTACCCGTATTAGACCTTCCAAAATGCATTACCTCGCATTTGTCTAGATTAAACTCCATCTGCCATTTCTCTGCCCAAGTCTCCAACCGATCTATATCCCGTTGTATCCTTTGGCAATCCTCTTCACTATCTGCAACTCCTCCAACCTTAGTGTTGTCTGAAAACTTACTAATTAACCCAATTACATTTTCCTCCAAATCATTTATGTATACTACAAAGAGCAAAGCTCCCATCACTGATCCCTGCGGAACACCACTAGTCACAGCTCTCCATTCAGAAAAGCACCCATCCACTGCTACCCTCTGTCTTCTATGACCAAGCCAATTCTGTATCCATCTTGCCAACTTACCTCTGATCCCATGCGACTTTATCTTCTGTACCAGTCTGCCATGAGGGACTTTGTCAAAGGCTTTACTGAAATCCATGAAGATAACATCCACTGCCCTTCCATCGTCGATCATCTTTGTCACTTCCTCGAAAAACTCGATCAAGTTAGTGAGACACGACCTCCCCTTCAAGAAACCCTGCTGCCTCTCACTAATAGGCCCATTTGCTTCCAAATGGTAGTAAGTCCTGTCAAGAGGAATCTTCTCCAATAATTTCCCAATCTTTCCCAATTACTAATGTAAGGCTCACTGGCCTGTAATTTCCTGGATTATCCCTGCTACCCTTCTTAAACAATGGAACAACATTGGCCATTCTCCAGTCCTCTGGGACCTCACCCATAGCCAGTGAGGATACAAAGATTTCTGTCAAGGCCCCAGCAATTTCCTCCCTTGCCTCCCTCAGTACTCTGGGGTAGATCCGATCTGGCCCTGGGACTTATTCACCTTAATGTTTTTCAAGACGCCTAACACCTCCTCTTTTTTGATCTCAACATGATCCAGGCTATCTACACACTCTTCCCTAGACAAATCGACTGCTGAGTCCTTCTCTTTGGTGAATACTGATGAGAAGTACTCATTTAGTATCTCTCCCATTTCTTCTGGCTCAACACACAGATTCCCACCTCTGTCCCTGAGTGGGCCTATCCTTTCCCTGGCCAACCTTTTGCTTTTTACATATGCCTAAAAGGCCTTGGGATTTTCCTTAATCCTGGTTGCCAGCAACTTTTCATGACACCTTTTAGCCCTCCGGACTTCTTGCTTAAGTTTCTTCCTACTTTTTTTATATTCTCCACGGGCTTCATCTGTTCCCAGCTTTCTAGCCCTTACGAATGCTTCCCTTTTCTTTTTGACTAATCTCACAATATGTTTCATTATCCAAGGTTCCCGAAACCTGCCATACTTATCCTTCATCCTAGCAGGAACATGCCGGTCCTGAATTCTTATCAACTGATGTTTGAAAGCCCCCCACATGTCAGTTGTTGATTTGCCCTCAAACATCCGCCTCCAGTCTAGATTCCTCAGTTCCTGCCTAATATTGTTATAATTAGCCTTCCCTCAGTTAAGCTCCTTAACCCGAGGACTCCTGTTATCCTTATCCACCAGTACCTTGAAACTGACTGAGTTATGGTCACTTTTCCCAAAATGCTCTCCTACTGAAACTTCAACCACCTGTCTGGGTTCATTCCCTAATACCAGGTCCAGTATTGCCCCTTCTCTAGTTGGACTATCTACATATTGTCTCAGGAAGCCCTCCTGGATGCGCCTTTTACAACAAAATTCTATGTTGTGTAGCACAAAGAAATAGAAGAGTCCAAACACAGGAATGTTTTCCTTAAATTGTAGGAAAAGCAGATCAGGGTTAAACTTTGCTCTTTTCAATTCAAAATATCAAGCAGCAGCTCAGTCACCAGCAGGAAGCAGAGGCAGACTGGTTAAATCATGACCTCACCTTACAGTTATCAGCAGAGCAACCTGATGAGAACTGTTTCAATTTACTTAAAAAGGATAAAAGAATAGTGAGTATAATCATTCCAAAATAATATTGTGACTCCCAGCTGTGATAATTTAGCATTTTTGTAAGGTTAGATTAAGCCGTGTTTCACACACTCCTACAAGCAGCCATATCTGTTGGATTGCTGTCTGACCTATTTATACACACTAACACTACACCTGTTGTAAAAGACACTATGGAGGTAACTTTGGCAGGAATCCTGTTCCTGTATGTAGGAGGACTTCTCCTGATTTTAAAGGATAAACAATCTTGTAATTCTCTCCCTGTTATTCTGTGTAGAATTCTTCCTCAATTTTCTGTTTACACTTTCTTCCTTCTGATATTTAAATAAAAAGCCCTCTAATTATCTTAAGCTATCAAAGCTAAAGCATTTCCTCAGATAAGGGAACCTTTAAAGTTGACGATTTCCATTAAACTACACAGAAATCTGTCTGAAGAATTATCAGTTACTCAGTCTCAAAGTTTTCAGGGTTAGTATCAGATTGGCCTCCAGCAGTTGCGGTTCATTGTTAAAATACTACCCCCCCTTTCACAAAGAGCTAATGCAGTATTAGTGGAATCTTATTGCGTCACTCATACTTACCAGGTGTCTGCATTCTTCCTGTGAATTGAAGGCTTGCAAGAGTTGGCTCCCACAGCACTGGCAGGCTGTGTAAGTTTACACAGTGGTATGGAGCTGTGAAGTGTAGGCGACCACTTAAAGTTTGTGAACTCTACCCGACATGACTTAAAGTATTTGGAGGGGGTCGTACACAGATTTGAGAAAAACAAGTGTCTGAAGGAAACAAAAAGAACTTGCTGAATAGAAGTAATGTACAGTGAAGTCAGATGGGAAATAGGGAAGTAAGCATACTGGAGCCCAGAGGCCCATAAGGTGAAGGAGTGAGGGACTGCTAAATATATATTAACAATGTAATCGGAACTGGTTGCATGGAGACCCAAGAGGCCACAGGATGAGACAATGTCTACTTATCTTCCTGAGAGACAATAGCTAAGGGAACTAGCTGCCCTGTGTGATCAAAACTGAGAGGTGAGACCCTTGAAAAACAAGCAGATGTTTGGCCTGGCAAAAGGTCAACCAACTGTGGCGGACATGGCACACTTGTGACGCCTGCCAGTGCTCAACAGACCAATCATCAAGAACTGGACACTGGGGTCGACCTATCAAAGCCAGATCCTGCAGAATGCATGTGGAGAACTAGGGTATAAGAGAAGGTTCTCTGAAGGTGATAAGCTAGTTAACTCAGGAATGAAGTAGTCTGATCAGAACAAGGAGAACTGATCATCCCCTCCGACCTGATTCTTGGACCTTCCAAACAACCAGCAACTCAACCCGCGTGGATATGTGAGTACATATTTGTATTAGAGTCATGAAGCACTAAATAAACTTGCTTGGAATGGACAAACTTGGTAGCTTTGAGCTGTTGATACCCAGAATCAACCTACAAATCAGGGGTAGGAACAGCCTACAGAAGGCTGAGCATTGATAGCACAGATTTCCTGTGAATAGTGCATGCTTCCCTGACTTCAACAGAATTAAAAATTGGATGGAATGTAAAAAGTGATTTTTGCACCCTCCTTATGTGTGAGTAAATCTTGACCTGAACTTCATCCTCAAGTCAACAACCTTCGTACCCATCCAGAAATGTTAGTGAATAAAATGATTCACTTATGCAAAAAATTGACTGATACCAAAGAATTTTTTGGGATTTCATAAAAGAGCTGAGTTTTATAATACTGTATGGTTATTTGTCAGCCTTCGTTCAGTGTTTTTGTTTCTGTGTAAGAAGATGCTGGGTTCAAACCACGCTTGAGAGAGTTGAATACAAAATTCAGGATGACACTCCAGTGAAATATTTAGGAAGTGTTGCACTTTTGGAGGTTCTGTTTTTCAGGTAAGAGCATCTCAGGTGGCATGATTTTGAAGAACAGCAGGCGAGTTATTATGGTGCAAACGCAAGTTCTGTCGAAGGGTCATGAGGACTCGAAACGTCAACTCTTTTCTTCTCCGCCGATGCTGCCAGACCTGCTGAGTTTTTCCAGGTAATTCTGTTTTTTTTTTTTTGAGTTATCCCTGGTGTTCTGGTTAATATTTATCCCTCAACCAGCATCACTAAAACAGGTGACTTCGTATTATCAGCTTCCTGTTTTTGGGATCTTGCTGTACACAAATTGGCTGTCATATTCCCTACGCTATAACAGTGGCTAGACTTCAAAAAATACTTCATTGGCTGCAAAGTGCTTTGAAATGTTACCGTAAGTGGCAGACTTTCCTTTTCTCTTTCTACAGAACTCCAACATTGACGGGGTGGTTTGTTTGGTTGGGGTCAAGAGCTGTCCTCAAGTTCCTTCAACTGTCGGGATTCACCTGATTTTGGAAACCCATCGAGACAGGGTTAAACCTGTGCAGAAGGTTAAATGAGAGGCTGCCAACAGCATTATAACATTAAATGGGCAGCCAGTCTCTTAGGAGAGGGGGTGACTGCCAATCCCCTTTAAAACCAGAAATGGGCAGGTTGGAGATTGGGTTGTGTTTGAGATTTTTTAACAATTTTAATATCTGACCGATTCCAACTCATCCATTCTTGGGGTTTAAGGTTTACTCCCTGATGATGCTTTGAACCATTTCATAAGAGCAGCTTGCTCTGAGCAGATTTTTCTCTTTTGCCCCTTGCCAATTGAACATAAAGGAACATCAGCTGGGCAGAACACAAGCCTATGGTGGAATCTTAATGACTTTTTTCTATATACAAGTAACTAAGATGCAAATTTCAATAAGACACAGCACCCAAGCTGCATGTTTAAAATCGCAAGGACGGTTTCTGCCCTAAAATGCAGCATTAGCAGCGATTAACACAGATCCAGTTCATGCAATGGAATAGTGGGGGCTAAGTCGGGTAATGTACATCCTGTTTTTAGGTGTTAGGCAAAGATAAGACTGGAAAATGGGGTCCCAAATGCACGTCAATACTTCTGATGGGAATTGCATAGAACGCCATCAAAGTGGGGTTTCAGCATGCTGGCAGCACACAAAGCAGGCAGGCAGATCATGGAGCTGATTCGAAAGCATCCTTGACATTTCCCAAATGCACTCTCTAGTCTAAACCTTGTCTGAACCATGTACAGCTCAACACGTGGTTCAATAGAGTGAAGGAGTACCCAACCCCCACACCACAATGTGACCCCAACCCCACCGCTCCCATCATCTGCACCACCCCACCACCCCCACCAGCCCCACCCCTATCACGCCCACCATCCCTGTCACCGCCACCACTCCCTTCATCCGCCCCCATCATCCCCACCACCCACACCGCCATCACCCCCACCACCCCCAACCCACCCATCACCCCCACCAACCCCAATCCCCCATCACTCCATCACCCCCACCACTCCCAATCCCCATCACTCCATCACCCCCACCACCCCCAAACCCATCACTCCATTACCCCCACCCCCCATCGCCCCATCACCCCCAACCCCCCCATCACTCCATCACCCCCATTACCCCCAGCCCCAACACCTCCATCACCCCATCACCCCCAACCCCCCATTGCCCCATCACCCCCACCATCCCAACCCCCCCATTGCCCATCACCCCAACCACCCCCAACACCCCCATTGCCCCATCACCCCCACCACCCCCAACCCCCCTTCACCCCCAACCCCCACATCGCCCTCCACCTACACCACCCCATCCACCACCACTCAAAACACCCGCACCACTCAAAACACCCCCACCACCCCCACCAACTCCACCACCACCACCCTCAACCCCCCCATCACCCCACCACCCCCAACCCCCCCATCGCCCCCAACACCCGCATCACCTGCAACATCCCCACCCCATCCCTCCATCACCCTCACCACCTCCACCACCCTATTGCCCCTATCACCCCCATCACCACCACCTCCTCCATGGACCCGCCAATCCCACCACCCCTACCACACAAAACACCCACCAACCCCAACACCCCCATCACCCCATCAGCCCCATCACCTCCACCACACCCAACCCCCCAATCGCCCCCATCACCCCCACCACCCCCAACCCCCCATCGCCCTCCACCTACACCACCCCATCCACCACCACTCAAACACCCCCACCACCCCCACCACTCAAAACACCCCCACCGCCCCCACCAACTCCACCACCACCACCCTCAACCCCCCATCACCCCACCACCCCCAACCCCCCCCACTGCCCCCAACACCCCCACCACCTGCATCATCCCCACCCCATCCCTCACATCACCCTCACCACCTCCACCACCCTACTGCCCCTATTACCCCCATCACCACCACCACCTCTATGGCTCCCGCCACTCCCACCACCCCTACCACTCAAAACACCCACCAACCCTATCACCCCCACCACCCCCATAACCCCCTCCACCCCCACAAATCCCATCACCCCCACCACCCCCATCACCCCCTCCATCTACACCACCCCCTCTACTCAAAACACTCCCACCCCCACCACCCGACCACCCCCAACCCCCCCTTCGCCCCTAACACCACCATCACCACCATCACCCCCACCAAAACATTTGCAATTAGTAATATCACTTAAGCATTCGGACACTAAAAATGATCAGAGTCTAGTTTCCATATTTTGGAATTTCCATAGCTTCAAACATCCCAAAGCAGAGTTACCTTTCGAAAATGCAAACTTTGTTTAAACATATGTTTTAATAAGCTAGTTTTATATTTCTCTTTGCAACCTATAAATTATGCAGCACAACACTTTGCCATACCCCCAAGAGATTGTAGAGGTTTTCTCCCCCACCTCACTCCCGAGCAATTTTCTTCCGTCCTCAAACCCCCCACCCTCCCGCTGCTTTCATCAGTTCTCTTCGCCTCTCTCTCCCCTTCCCCCACCCTCCGCTCTCTCCCTTCTCTCCCCGTCTTTTCCCCTCACCCTCTCTCCCCTCTCTCTCCCTACCCCTCTGCCTCTCTTTCCCCCCTCTCCACCTCTCCCCCTCTGTCCCCCCCACATTCTCTCCCCTCCATTGTCTGCCCCCACTCTCAACGTCCTCTCTCTCTCTCGCCCCCTCACTAATCTCCCCCCTCTCTCCCTCTCTCCCCTCCCCTTTCTCAGCCTCCCCCTCTCTCCCCAGTCCTCCCTCTTCCCTTCCCACTTTTCTCACCCTCCCACTCTTTCTCTTCCTTCTCTCCTTCTCACTTTCTCTTCCTGTCACTGCCTCTCACTCTCTCTCCATTCTCCCTCACTCTCTCCCCCTGCCCCTTTCTACTCCACGGCCCACATCTCTCCCCCTACCCCCACCCTCTCACACCCTACTCCCTCCCTTCTCTCCCCCTCAATCCCCTCTCTCTTCATCGTCTCTCTTCCTCTTTACCCCACACCTTTCTCTCCATCCCCCTCTCTCTGCTCGCTCTCCCCTTCTCTTTCCCTCTCCCTGCCCCTCTCCTTCTCTTTCTCTCCCTCTCCTCTCTTCCTCACCCTCTCTCTGTCTACCCTCTCTCCATCTCCCCCATCCCTTCTCTCTCCTCATCTCCCAATCCCTCTCCCCCTAACCTTCTCTTCCCCTCTTTCTCCCCTCCTGTCTCTCTCTCTCCCCCCCCTTCTCTCTGTCCCCCCGTCTTCCTCCCCCCGACCTGTCTCTCCCTCTCCCCTCCCCTATCTCTTTGCTTCCTCCCCTGTCTCTCTCCCCTTCTTTCTCCCCCTCCCTCTCTCTACATCCTCCCCTCTTTCTTCCCCTCTCACCCCACCCATCTCTCTCTCCTCCCCCTCCCCACTCTCTCTCTCTCTCTATCTATCTTCCCCTGTCTTTGATAGCTTTGAGCGTACTGAATAGCTTTGAGCACACATGATAGTTTTGAGCACACTGGATACCTTTGAGTGCACTGGATAGCGTTGAGTTCATTTGATAGCTTTGAGTATATTTGATAGCTTTGAGCGTATTTGATAGCTTTGAGCACACCAGATACCTTTGAGTGCATTGGATAGCTTTCAGTATGCTGGATAGCTTTGAGCACATTGATAACTTTGAGCACATTTGATAGCTTTGAGGGCATTTGATTGCATTGCATGCATTTGATAGCTTTAAGTGCACTGGATAGCTTTGAGTGCACTAGACAGCTTTGAGCACATTGGATAGCTTTGAGTGCACTGGATAGCTTTGAGTGCACTGGATAGCTTTGAGCACGTTTGACAGCTTTGAGCACACTGGATAGCTTGGGTACAGTAGATAGCTTTAAGTGCACTGGATAGTTTGAACGCATTTGATAGCTTTGAGTACACTGGATAGTTTTGAGCATGCTGGATAGGCTTTGATCATATCTGAAAGCTTTGAGTGTATTGGATTACTTTGAGCACACTGGATAGCTTTGAGCACATTGGATAGCTTTGAGCATATTGGATAGCTTTGAGCACATTGGATAGCTTTGAACATATTGGATAGCTCTGAGCATATTCAATGCCTTTGAACATCTTTTACCACTCGATGTCAAAGATGGCAAAAAACTGATCATCTGTGCTCAAACTCATTCCAAATTACAACATTTAATGCCAAATGGCCGCTGTTAGTCCTGAGCACATTGAATGCAAAAATGATGTCAGAATTTTCAGGTAACCACAACTGACTGCACCTTAAAAAGAGTTAGGGTCAGAGGCTTGCTAGACTGGAGGGTTGCCTTCTCAAACCATATTCAGGGCCAAAAGTAGGAGTGGAAATGCTGAATGAATAGAGCTTTAATGGTGTCTATTAGGAATGCAAGTGAGTCCCATTTGTAGACTCTGTAGGATTCAATTGTTCAATCACTACGTGACTAATTATGTGTGCCTGTTAGCTATTCTTTGTACTAGTCATCAAGCCTGTAGGTATGGTTAACAAAACAGAAACCAAACTGAAAGGGAGAAGTTGTAAGCATGTGAACATCATTTAAAAAAAAACTTCAGACATAGAAACTGGTGTGTCATCTCTGCATATCTCTGCAATATAAAACACAACAATTGACAATGAGATGGAGAATAGTTTAAATTTATTGGCTCCGGCACTTTTCCTTTATTCACTGGAAGATCCCCCATGCTGTGGGATTGATGGATTTTGGGGTTCAAGACCTACTTACTTACTATGGGGTTGGACAGTCCAGATGTTGCAGCAATCCACAGGAAGGCGATACTTGTACATTGTCTTGGAGCAGAAGGTCAGAAACTATCCAAGCAGCTCACAGAAGACACGTCTACATCTGATATGGTGGTAAGTGCTGTTGAAAAATACTTCAGGCGAAAGAAAAGTATGGTGATTGAACAATAGACATTCTTCCAGAGATTCCAGAGAGACCATCAGAGTCAGGTACCCTCAAAAATGTGCCTAAATTATGGAGGTGCCCATCAGTTTTTTTTTATTCATTCACGGGATATGGACTTCGCTGGCTGGTTCAGCATTTATTGCTCATCCCTGGTTGCCCTTGAGAAGGTGGTGGTGAGCTGCCTTCTTGAACCGCTGCAGCCCACGTGGTGTAGGTACACCCACAGTGCTGTTAGGAAGGGAGCTCCAGGATTTTGAACCAGCGACAATGAAGGAACCGTGTTATACTTCCAAGTCAGGATGGTGAATGACTTGGAGGGGAACATGCAGGTGATGGTGTTCCCATGTATCTGCTGTCCTTGCCCTTCTAGGTGGTAGTGTTTGTGGATTTGGAAGGTGCTGCCAAAGGAGCCTTGGTGAATTCCAGCAATGCATCTTGTAGATGGTACACACTGCTGCTACTGTGTATCGGTGTGGAGGAAGTGAATGTTTGTGGATGTGGTGCCAATCAAGTGGGCTGCTTTGTCCTGGACAGTGTCCAGCTTCTTCAGTGTTGTAGGAACTGGACTCATCCAGACAAGTGCAGAGTATTCCATCACACTCCTGACTTGTGCCTTGTAGATGGTGGACACTCTTTGGGGAGTCAGGAGGCGAGTTACTTGTCACTCTATTCCTCGCTTCTGATATGCTCTTGCAGCCATTGTATTTATATGGCTAGTCCAGTTCAGTTTCTGGTCAATGGTAACGCCCAGGATGTTGATAGTGGGGAGTGGTAATGCCATTGAACATCAAGGGGCGATGGTTGTATTCTCTCTCGTTGGAGTTGGTCATTGCCTGACACTTGTATGGTGTGAATGTTACTTGCCACTTGTCAGCCCAAGCCTGGATATTGATCAGGTCTTGCTGCATTTGGACATGGACTGCTTCAGTATCTGAAGAGTCGTGAATGGTGCTGAACATTGTGCAATCATCAACGACCATCCCCAGTTCTGACCTTATGATGGAAGGAAGGTCATTGATGAAGCAGCTGAAGATGGTTGGGCCGAGGACACTACTCTGAGGAACTCCTGCAGTGATGTCCTGGAGCTGAGATGAAAGACTTACAACAACCACAACCATCTTCCTTTGTGCTAGTTATGACTCCAACCAGTGGAGACTTTTCCCCCTGATTCCCATTGACTCAAGTTTTGCTAGGGCTCCTTGATGCCACCCTCTGTCTTGATGTGAAGGGCAGTCACTCTCGCCTCATCTCAGGAGTCCAGCTCTTTTGTCCATGTTTGAACCAAGACTGTAAGGTCAGGACCTGAGTGGCCCTGGCGGAACCCAAACTGGGCATCAGTGAGCAGGTTATTGCTAAGCAAGTGCCGCTAGATAGCATTGTTGATGACTCCTTCCATTACTTTATTGATGATCGAGAGCAAATTGATGGAGTGATAATTGGCCAGGTTGGATTTGTCCTGCTTTTTGAGTACAGAACATATCTGAGCAATGTTCCACTTTGCCAGGAAGATGCCAGTTTTGTAGCTGTACTGGAACAGCTTGGCTAGGTTCCACCTTCCAGGAGGAATAATTGGTGAAATTTTAAAACAAAACCTTGGATCAGACTCACCTCCTCAGGCAGGCTGTGTTCTCTGTTGAGATGATGTCTGGGAGAAACTCTGCCTCCCTAGAACAAAGGAAAATATAAACAGCTTCTTTCAGGGTCCGTCACTCTCACCAGAGTAACTGTCCCTCTCCTCCTTCTCACAGCTCCTATTGCTTTCTTTCATATTTAAAAACAGAAAGGAAATTATTCAAATCAATGGACAGCTGGTAAGAGTCTACACTGAGCTTACAAATACTAATTTTAGAATTGACATTTATATACGATTTTTTAAGTACAAGCAATGCACATCAATGTCTCAGAGGTTTTCAATCTAACCTTCAGTCCCAGCTGACTGCTTGCATATGCTGATCAATTCACTGTGCATTTATAAAGAGAGGCTTCAACTTCAGATTTAGATGGTTTTTAATTTTCATCACTCCCATCTAAGTTGTAAGCGGTTGGTTAAATATAAATAAGCAAGTGACATTCTTAGCGGTGTTATAACCTGCTAAGAGTCCAAGGAAACAGATCTCTAGCTGCTGCTGTTCACTTTTTCAGTCTAAGCCTCTAGTCCTGGAGCAGAGAGGGTGAGGACATTCCTGGAGTCTGATCCCAACCTGATCCCGGAGCAGAGAGGGTGAGAACATTCCTGGAGTATGATCCCAACCTGATCCTGGAGCAGAGAGGGTGAGAACATTCCTGGAGTCTGATCCCAACCTGATCCTGGAGCAGAGAGGGTGAGAACATTCCTGGAGTCTGATCCCAATCTGGTCCCGGAGTAGAGAGGATGAGAACATTCCTGGAGTCTGATCCCAATCTGGTCCCGGAGCAGAGGGTGAGAGCATTGCTGGAATTGGCTGAGTCACAGTAGTTGGGGTTGACCCATCACCAGCTGGTTTAAGAAGTGCTGAATCTCTCCCATAGCCTCCGAGTACTTTTGAAACTTTCCCAGCAAAGATGCTCTGAGTTGGTTTAAATCTTTATACCCTTAGAGCTGTAAAATGATAAGTGCCTCGGGCACACATGTCATTTTAAAGCTCTGTGTAGTCTCAGTGCGGCATGTTGCTGCGATGCCGGTGTTGGAGTGCTGGCTCACAAATCTTGCCACCCTAGGCGATCACCCAATTGACCCAGTGGTTGCACTGGCCCTGATCATTCCTCAGCACTGTCAACTTTTATCACCAATTTGTTCCTAAGTAAGCAGAAACCATGGAGTCTCTTCGAGAGCTACTGCACAAAGATACACAATGGGAATGGACAATCACATAGCAAACAGCGTTTGAGATGTTAAAGGAGAAAACCTCTGGCAGTCCTCATGCATTTCAACCCACATGTGGAAATGTATGTGACAACAGCTGCATCAGGAAATGTGATAAAAGCATAATACATTGAAGGAAGTGAACGAACAATCACTTATGCATCACACCCGTTGCCAAAAACTGAACACAAATCCTCTGCTAGAGTATTCACAACCTTAGGACATTCCAAAGCAGGTTACAGCCAAAGAAGCACTTTGGAAGTGTAGCCACTGTAGAAAACACAGCAAACAATTTGTACAAAGCAAGCTCCCATAAGCAGCAAAGTGAAAATGAGCAGATAATCCATTTTTTTTGTGTTGGTTGAGTGATAAATATTGGCCAGGACACCGGGGAGAACTTCCCTACTCTTCTTTGGAATAACACAAGAGGATGCTACTCATTTTTAATTGGTAGGGTAGATGGGGCAAAGCTAGAACTATTTCAGGGGCATTAAAACAGAGGCATCAGGTGGACTGGATGTTTCTCACCGAACTCGATTCTCCATCATATTTATTAGTTTTGTCCATTTTATGCCAGCCCAGAAAGATAAAATTACCCCCATTCCATTCTAAACCCAAATTGGGGACAACGCCAGTTGACTCTGTTTAAATGTTGAAGATAAATAAAAGCAAGAAATGACTTTGCGATCTGGAGCTCTGAGCACGAGGGAGCACATGGAATTGTGTCTATGCAGCTGTGATCAGTGGATAAAGAATCTGGGGCTTTCCCACTTCAATCATCTCCTGAGGTGTTTTCAGTGTGAGTTTCAGTCCCCACATGGAACCAATGATTGAAATTCCTCTCATCATGGGAAAAGAAGGACTTGTATTTGCATAGTGCCTTTCACAAAATTCCAAAGCACATAACAGCCAAAGAAGCACTTATAGTCACTGTTCTAATGTAGGAAACATGGTAAACAATTTGTGCACAGTAAGTTCCAACAAACAACAATGTGAAAGTGACCAGATAATGTGTTTTTTTTGCTGGGTGAATGATAAATATAGGCCAGGACACCAGGGAGACCTCCCCTACCACTCTTTGAATAGCGTCACAAGATCCTTTAATTTCACCTGAGAGACCATAAGGGGTTTCATTTAATATCTCATCACAAAGAAAGCACCATGAACAGTGCAGCACCTCATCAGTGCTGCAATGAAGTGTTTGTCCAGCTTATGCAGTCATGTCTCCAGAGTGGGGCTTGAATCCAAAACCTTCCATGATGACTCACAGCTGACATGTAAAATAAGCCCCAGGCAGAAACACTTTAACTGGCTCTCTGTATTCATTTTTCTTAATGTAGTTTATTTATCATGCTATTGCAATTCTTTGACTATCCCCTGGAAAACTACATTTTCGTACAAAATTTATCTTTTCTCCACTTCATTGCAAAAGAGCTTAAAAATCTTTTGGCTGCGATAGTCCAATATCAATTCCCTTTACAGCAGATGTATGTAACATCAAGTTTACAAAATTTTTTTTGACATTTTTAGCTTGCTTAACGTTCCAGGAGCAACAGAGTGCATGAACACTAACCCCCAACCCTACTGTACATGAAGTGAGTTTTTGGAATCAGGTACAGTGTGACTCAGTGGCTGCAGGTGGTGTACAATGCAACATGCCAGATCATCCAAAGCATTGCCAAGATCACTGAGTCAGGTTGTGACTCCTACATATTAAAAATTGTGCCCTTATCTCAATTGATTTCAGTAATCATTGGCAGCTGGAGGGGTAGGTAAGTGCAGCAACTGAGTGCTTTTGTTTAACCACGGACTGGCTTTGTTTAGTTTCAGACAAAATTAGGAGGTAGCAGCTATCTAGGACATGGCTTTCAACCTGGTTGCTAGTCAACACTTTGCAGCAGATGAAGAATCCAACAATGAAAAGCACTCAACTTGAGCTGCAAGCGAAAAAAATGTTGGCATCAACAATTCAGATGTTTTGAACAAGAAAGTGGGGGGGAGACAAAGCTTTCACTGAGCATCCAATCTGTTGTGTACTTCATTCTATTGCTAATAAATACACAACAGTGTCTTTTTTATTTTGCAGAGGAAACTAGAAGCTGATGAAGAAGATTTAAGCAAGAACTTTCAGATTTCGATTTAGCAAGGACTCTGGTTCTGGGTATGTAGTGGGATAGATTGAACCTATGCTAAGGTGGACCCATTTCTTTTCAGAACACAAGATCTAATTATAATGAATAAGTACACTCTTAGCCTAGGGTGCAATTGCTAGGAGGAGACTGGCAGCTGGTTGTGAATGCCTACTTATTCGATTAAGTTACAAAACCCAGTAGATTGTTGTGTCACAGATTGCATCAAAGGTTGTGTTACGGGTTATGTCAGGTTGTCTCACGAGTTGTGTTACGGGTTGTGTTATAGGTTGTGTTATGGGTTGTGTTATAGGTTGTGTTATGGGTTGTGTTACAGGTTGAGCTGCAGGTTGTGTTATGGGTTCTGTTATAGGTTGTGTTATGGGTTGTGTTATAGGGTGAGCTGCAGGTTGTGTTATGGGTTGTGTTATGGGTTGTGTTACGGGTTGTGTTATAGGTTGAGCTGCAGGTTGTGTTACGGATTGTGTTATAGGTTGTGTTATGGGTTGTGTTATGGGTTGTGTTACAGGTTGTGTTATGGGATGTATTATAGGTTGTGTTATGGGTTGTGTTATGGGTTGTCCTGCAGGTTGTGTTACGGATTGTGTTATAGGTTGTGTTATGGGTTGTGTCATGGTTTGTGTCATAGGTTGTGTTATGGGTTGTGTTACGGGTTGTGTTATGGGTTGTGTCACGGGTTGTGTTATGGGTTGTGTTATAGGTTGTGTTACAGGTTGTGCTATGGGTTGTGTTATGGGTTGTGTTATGGGTTGTGTTATGGGTCGTGCTGCAGGTTGTGTTATGGATTGTGTTATAGGTTGTGTTATGGGTTGTGTCATGGTTTGTGTCATAGGTTGTGTTATGGGTTATGTTACGGGTTGTGTTTTAGGTTGTGTTATGGGTTGTGTGACGAGTTGTGTTATGGGTTATGTTATGGGTTGTGTTATAGGTTGTGTTATGGGTTGTGTTACAGGTTGTGTTATAGGTTGCGTTATGGGTTATGTTATGGGTTGTGTTATGAGTTGTGCTGCAGGTTGTGTTAAGGGTTGTGTTATATGTTGCGTTATGGGTTGTGTTACGGGTTGTGTTATAGCTTGTGTTATGGGTTGTGTTATGGGTTGTGTTACGGGTTATGTTATAGGTTGTGCTGCAGGTTGTGTCACGGGTTGTGTTATGGGTTGTGTTACAGGTTGTATTATAGATTGTGTTATGGGTTGTGTTACAGGTTATGTTATAGGTTGTGTTATGCGTTGTGTTACAGGTTGTGTTATAGGTTGTATTACGGGTTGTGTTGCGGGTTGTGTTATAGGTTGCACTGCAGGATGTATTACAGGTTGTGTTATAGGCTGTGTTATGGTTTGCAGCATGGATTGTGACACAGGTCATGTCATGGGTTGTGGGGAAACATTTGGTTTTTGGAGTTTGTAATGAGTTGGGAAAATTAAATGGGTTTGGGCAGTGAGCTTCAGAGGTGATGAGCGCTGCTCAGGAAAGCATAGAAGATTTGTGCTTGATGCTCAGGGTATAAGTGAAGGCGTAGGGAGTAAAAAGTTATTTGCATTTAAATAACCCTTTTCATGACATCAGGGTGTTCCAAAGCTCTTTACAGCGAATGAAGTGCATTCAGTGCTATAATGTATGAAATGTTGCAGCCAATTTGCACATAGCAAGGTTCCACAAACAACAATGTGCTCATGACCAGATAACTTTACTGATGTTGGTTGAGGGTTAAATATTGGCCAGGACTCCAGGGAGAATTCTCCCGCTTGTCTTTGAAAAAGTGAGCAAGGATCTCTTACAGTGTAAATAGGGCCTCAATTAACGTCTCATCCGCACAGCAGCACCTTGGGCAGGGCAATGCTCCCACAGTTCTGGTACCATGAGTATCAGCCTAGTTAATGGTTGCAAATCTCTGGAGTGGGATTTGGACTGACAACCTTCCAACTCAAAGGACCAATGCTACCCATTAAGACACAGCTGGGTACAGTGGAAAGAAGAAAAGTCAAAGCAGTCAGAGCAAGGTCCAGAGATGAAAAGAATGGGATGCGTAGACAGATGAGACACTGCACATGGTATAATTGGCTAGTGAAAAAACAGAAAACCCTGGCCTAGAGGCAAAGGAATAAAACCTTATAGCATGACATTTATCATATTATCATGCTTTTCATGGCAATGGTGTCCATGGTGAGTCGGGTTATTCACTGTATTGTGATAATCACACAAGTAGGAGCAGGAAAAGGCTATTCGACCCTACAAGCCTGCTCCATTCAATGAGATCAGGACTGACCTAATTGTGGCCTCAACTCTTTATTCCTGTCTGCCCACTATAACCCTTTGACTCCCTTGCTGATTAAAAATCTAACTCAGCCGTGAATATATTCAATAAAACAGCCTCCACTGCTTTCGGGGGAATTCCACAGACGTACAACCCTCTGAGAGAAAAAATATCCTTATCCCAGTCGTAAATAGGAGACCCCTATTAAACTGTGATTCCTGGTTCTGGATTCCCCCATAAAGGGAAACATCTTCTCAACGTTCAACTTGCCAATTCCCCTCAGGATCTCATGTGTTTCAATCAGATCACTTCTCATTTTTCTAAACTCCAACCTGCTCAAACCTTTCCTCATAAGACAACCCCTTTGGTGCAGGAATCAGTCCAGTGAATCTTCTCTGAACCGCTTCTAGTGCAATTATATCCTTCCTTAAGTAAGGAGACTAAAACTGTATACGTATTCCAGATGTGCTCTCACCAACACTGTACAGCTGCAGTAAAACTTCCCTATTTTTATATTCCATTCCTCTTGCAATAATCGACAAAGTTCCATTTGCCTTCTTAACCAGGGTGTTTAATCCATGCTGGAACATCACTGGTTCACAGTGTGTTAAATTCCATCTTTATTAATATGTATTTTGTGATTTTCATTGGTTCTTTAGGGACAAGATTTCACAATTTGTTCATCACTTTGTGGAAGTTACAAATAAATGACGTTTATATTCATAAAACCTTCACCTTTCTTTTATCAGTCGCTTACCAGTTTAAAGTTGGCAAGACACAGCAAAACAATGTGCTGCTTGCGGGATCTTGCTTTGCACAAATTGGCTGCCAAATTTCCTGCTTTACAACCATGACTCCAATTCAACATACAGAGGTAGACATCTGGTTCCATGGGAAGAACAGGACAATGAGAGATGAGTACAGTTAAAAAATTGTAAAAGTGTTTGAAAATAGCTGACTTACAGCGTGCAAAATGGCCGCTACTCTTGACAGTCACAGAACAGATTGAAGTCTTTCAAAGCTGTAATATCAGCAAGTGTTAATTAGATAAGCAGCAAAAATAGAATACGGCAGATATTAGAAAACTGAAATAAAAACAGAAAATGCTGGAAATGGTCAGCAGGTCAACAGGCAGCATGTATGAAGAGAGGAATAGGATTAATATTTCAGGTCAATGACCTTTCATCAGAAGTAAGCAGCAATATTCCAATGTTAGAAGTATATTGACACAACCTGCCTGGACAGTTGAATTGAAAAGACTGACAAATTGTTACAAACCCTCCAAAAGAGAACATGGAAAATTCCTGTAAAACAATGATATTATTAGTTGCACAGAACCTTTCTAATTATCCAACATTATGAAGAGTTTTAGGCTATCATGATGTTCTATAGCACATTTGATCCCCTCAGCAGGCAGAAATAAATTTTGAAGTTTCTCATGAATTTGCTGCAGGTTTTCTATGCTGTTTTCTTGCCTCTCAGCTGTGGCCCAGTAGGTGGCCCTCTTACTTTTGTGTCACAAGGGTTTACATTCCACTCCAGAGTCTTCAGCACAAAATCCAGGCTGACATTCCAGTGCAGCACTGAGGGAATGCTCCACTGTCAGAGGTGCTGTCTTTCAAATGAGATGTTAAAACAAGACCCAGTTTACCCTCTCAGGTGGATGTAAAGATCACACAGCTTTATTGGAAAGAGAGGAGAAGAGTTTTCCTTGGTGTCCAGTTCCATATTTATCTTTCAGCCAACATCTCTAAAATGAGTTTCTGTTCATTACAACCTTACTGTTTGTAAGAGCTTACTGTACCTTGTTCCCTACATTACAACAGTGATTACACTTCAAATGTATTTTATTGGCTGAAAAGCACTTGGGTGGTCCTGAGATCATGAAAGGTGCTATATAAATGCAAGCTTTTCTTGTCTTTCTTTCTATTTATGGGGTAGATCAGTGAATTACAAGGTTGTAGCATGAGTTATTTGGGGGAGGGTCTGGTGAAGTATTGCTAACACACTGCACATTATCAACCAATCACTTACGGTTAATCCATATTTTGCTAAGAATGATGCATCACTGCTGATATTGGAAAAACCCATCCATTTTGCATGGTAAGATTAAACCACGGGACAACCCCAAAAGTCCAGCTGCTAAAGCAACAAAAGGGCAAGGAGACTCCAGGGCAAGGAAAGTATTTTCAATTTTTATTTCAGCTTTTCAACAACTACAGTATACTATTTTTGCTGCTTGTCCACTTAACACTTGCTGATGTTACGGTTTTGAACTTCATGTAAAATTATGAAAAAACTGAAAGAAAGGAGAGCCCAGGAGAGGCTATTAAAGTCCCCAGAACACAAAATAGGACAGAGTGTTTGGAAAGGGCTAGGAATCTAACTTCAAGCACATCAGATAAAGGGACGACAATGAGAAAGGGGAGGGGAAATACAGGACTGAAGATGTTGTATCTGAATGCACGCAGTAAATGAAATAAGGTAAATGAGTGTGTGGCACAGATTGAAATTGGCAGGTATGATGTGGTGGGCATCACGGAGACATGGCTGCAAGGGGATCAGGACCGGGAGCTAAATATCCAAGGATATACATCCTATCAAAAAGATAGGCAGGTTGGCAGAGGGGTTGGAGTTGCTTTATTAGTAAGAAATGAAATTAAATTGATAGCAAGAAATGGCGTAGGGTCAGATGATGTAGATTCTGTGTGGGTAGAGTTGAGGAACCGCAAAGGTAAAAAAACCATAATGGGAGTTATGTACAGGCCTTCGAACAGTAGTCAGGATGTGGTGCACAAGATACACCAGGAGATAGAAAAGGCGTGTTAAGAAAGGCAAGGTTACAATGATCATGGGGGATTTCAATATGCAGGTAGACTGGGAAAATCAGGTTGGTAGTGGATCCCAAGAAAAGGAATTTGTAGAATGTCTATGAGATGGCTATTTGGAGCAGCTTGTGGTGGAGCCCACTAGGGAACAGGCAATTCTAGATTTAGTGATGTGTAATGAGGCAGATTTGATAAAGGAGCTTAAGGCAAAGGAACCCTTAGGAGAAAGTGACCATAATATGATAGAATTTACCCTGCAATTTGAGAGGAAAAAGCTGGAATCAGATGTAACGGTATTACAGTTGAATAAAGGCAACTACAGAGGCATGAGGGAGGAGCTGGCCAGAAATGACTGGGAGATGAGCCTAGCAGGAAAGACAGTGAAACAGCAATGGCAGGAGTTTCTGGGAGTAATTTGGGAGACACAGCAAAAATTCATCCCTAGGAAGAAGAAGCTTACTAAAGGGAGGACGAGGCAACCATGGCTGACACAGGAAGTCAGGGACAGCATAAAAGCTAAAGAGAAAGCATACAATCAGTGAAGAGTAGTGGGAAACCAGGGGATTGGGAAGCCTACAAAGACCAACAGAGGACAACTAAAAAAGAAATAAGGAGGGAGCAGATTAAATATGAGGGTAAACTAGCCAGAAATATAAAAGAAGATTGCAAGAGTTTTTTTTAGATATATAAAGGGTAAGAGAGAGGCCATTGGGCCGCTGGAAAATGACGCTGGAGAAGTAATAGTGGGGAACGAAGAAATGGCAGAGGAAGTAAATAGGTACTTTGCGTCAGTCTTCACGGTGGAAGACACGAGTAACATCCCCAAAGTTCAAGAGATTCAGGGGGCAGAGGTGAGTATGGTGGCCATTACCAAGGAGAAGGTGCTAGGAAAACTGAAAGGTCTGAAGGTGGATAAATCACCTGGACCAGATAGATTACACCCCAGAGTTCTGAAGGAGATAGCTGAAGAGATAGTGGAGGCGTTTCTGGTGATCTTTCAGGAATCACTGGAGTCAGGGAGGGTCCCAGAGGACTTAAATCATTAATGTAAGCCCCTGTTTAAGAAGAGAGTGAGGCAAAAGATGGGAAATTACAACCGATTAGCCTGACCTCAGTCGTTGGTAAGATTTTAGAGTCCATTATTAAGGATGAGATTTCAGGATACTTGGAAGTGCATGATAAAATAAGACAAAGTCAGCATGGTTTCATCAATGGGAGGTCATGCCTGACAAATCTGTTAGAATTCTTTGAGGAGGTAACGAGTAGGTTAGACAAAGGAGAGCCAATAGATGTTATCTACTTGGACTTCCAGAAGGCCTTTGACAAGGTGCCGCACAGGAGGCTGCTCAGTAAGATAAGAGCCCATGGTGTTAGAGGCAAGGTACTAGCATGGATAGAAGATTGGCTGTCTGGCAGGAGACAGAGAGTGAGGATAAGGGGGTCCTTCTCAGGATGGCGGCCGGTGACAAGTGGAGTTCCGCAGGGGTCAGTGTTGGGACCACAACTTTTCACTTTATACATTAATGATCTAGATGAAGGAACTGAGGGCATCCTGGCTAATTTTGCAGATGATACAAAGATAGGTGGAGGGACAGGTAGTATTGAGGAGGCGGGGAGGCTGCAGAAGCATTTGGACAGTTTAGGAGAATGGGCAAAGAAGTGGCAGGTGGAATACAACGTGGGGAAGTGTGAGGTCATGCACTTTGGTAGGAAGAATAGAAGCATAGACTATTTTCTAAATGGGAGAAAATTCAGAAATCTGGAGTGCAAAGGGACTTGGGAGTCCTAGTCCAGGATTCTCTTAAGGTTAACTTGCAGGTTGAGTCGGTAGTTAGGAAGGCAAATGCAATGTTGGCATTTATTTCGAGAGGACTAGAGTATAAAAGCAGTGATGTGCTGCTGAGGCTTTATAAGGCTCTGGTCAGACCATATTTAGAATATTGTGAGCAATTTTGGCCCCGTATCTCAGGAAGGATGTTCTGGCCCTGGAGAGGGTCCAGAAGAGGTTCACGAGAATGATCCCAGGAATGAAAGGCTTAACATATGAGGAACATTTGAGGATTCTGGGTCTATACTCGATGGAGTTTAGAAGGATGAGGGGGGATCTGACTGAAACTTACAGAATACTGAAAGGCCTGGATAGAGTGGACGTGGGGAAGATGTTTCCATTAGTAGGAGAGACTAGGACCCGAGGGCACAGCCTCAGAGTAAAGGGAAGACCTTTTAGAACGGAGAAGAGGAGAAACTTCGTTAGCCAGAGAGTAGTGAATCTGTGGAATTCATTGCCACAGAAGGCTGTGGAGACCAGGTCATTGAGTGTATTTAAGACTGAGATAGATAAGTTCTTGATTGGTAAAGGGATCAAAGGTTACGGGGAGAGGGCGTGACAATGGAGTTGAGAAACTTATCAGCCATGATTGAATGGTGGAGCAGACTTGATGAGCGGAATGGCCTAATTTCTGCTCCTATGTCTTATGGTCTTATGGACCTCTATCTTTGCTGACACTGTCAACAGTAGCAGCCACTTCTCACACTCTAAGCAAAACACAAGACGGTGGCAGAACATGTCTGTGCTGTGGCACCAATAGACCTCACAGGAGCGAGCTGTGTCCAGCAATCAGTGTGCACCGCCCAGCAATCAGTGTGTAGCACCCAGCAATCAGTGTGTAGCACCCAGCAATCAGTGTGCAGCACCCAGCAATCAGTGTGCAGCACCCAGCAATCAGTGTGCAGCACCCAGCAATCAGTGTGCAGCACCTAGCAATCAGTGTGCAGCACCCAGCAATCAGTGTGCAGCACCTAGCAATCACTGTGCAGCACCCAGTAATCAGTGTGCAGCACCCAGCAATCAGTGTGCAACACCCAGCAATCAGTGTGCAGCGCCCAGCAATCAGTGTGCAGCACCTAGCAATCAGTGTGCAGTACCTAGCAATCAGTGTGCAGCGCCCAGCAATCACTGTGCAGCGCCCAGCAATCAGTGCGCAGCGCCCAGAAATCAGTGCGCAGCGCCCAGCAATCACTGTGCAGTGCCCAGCAATCACTGTGCAGCGCTTTCACTGCAACCACCTGGGACACTTTGGAAAGCTGTGTAAGTCCAAAACCTCGAGACCTACAGAAGATCCCAAATGAGTCCATGAGGCAGATGAGCCACACCAAGAACTCCAAAAACTTCTCTTGGGAGAAATTAAGGATCCCAGATTCACATTTTGAAATGCTGACAAATCTGTAAATGTTGACCTCACCAATTTCAAGTTAGGCGCAGGAGCCAGCGTGACAGTCCTGTTGAACCAGGAACTGTGACTAAAAAACTTCTGGCTACAGACATCAGGCGCACTACTGTATGATTTCAGGGAAGTCTAACTACTGGTCATAGGCATGATTCAAGCGCTGTTCTGGTATGGAAACAAGCAAATAATTAAAATTCTGTATGTCATCTGCAATCAACCCTTTTTTCATCTGAGCAGAGATGCCTGCCTTGCCCTCAACCTCTTCAAAATGGCAGAAGATGTCAAAACAACCACTGTAGTCAGCTGCACTGAATTGCAGACTCCTGAGAGGTCCCCCAGTGCTGATGATCTCGACTAGAACTCAGTATAGACTTGTCTTCACTCTTTGCCAAGGCAGTTTTTCCAGACCCTTTGCAGACGGCAGAAATCACCCTTCTTCGGTCAGACCAGCCAATCCTCCAGATAAGCAACAACACACTTCAAACAGAAGAAACAGAGGAGAAGGAGCAGCATAGAAGGTTGTTCCCAAATTTCAGAGTCAAAAAGTCACTGTCATGAAATCAGGAAAAACTATAGCAATGAAGCTGGAGCTTCAAAGCTCACAAGCACAGCATGAAGTGGATCGTGGAGCAGGAGGGATTCAACCACCAACTCACCAAGACAAAACTCAGGGAGGCACAAGTGCACATAGAGAAACAGAGCGCAGCATTAGAAACCAAACTGCAGGGTCAGCTGAAGGGTGAGAAACATACAAATTCAAGGGAGGTAAACCTTCAACTTCCAGGAAGAACACAGCAGAGCCCACCGAAATAGAAAAACTGAGTCTGCTCTGCAAATGAATGAAGTGAATGTTCCCTCCAACAGGAGCGGAATAGGCACATGGTATCCGATCTAAGAAGACAAAGTGTCAACAAAGAAAAATACAACATTAAGGAGCGCAAGAAGTGAACCAGATGGTGAGACCCGAGTATCTGAAACACCGAGGGCAGAATTTTACATCCCATGGGCAGGCACATGCCCGACCCGATTGAGCGTAAAATTGCAGGCGATGATGTTGGGTGTGTGTCCCAACGTCATTGCACACTTTTGCGATGTTTTGATCGGTGGGCGCACACAGGAACCAGAGCTGTGCCCACCATTAATTAACAGGCCGCTTAAAGCCCTTAACAGTCCAATTAACAGCGATTTTTCCTTGCCCATGCGATTTTGTGCTTGTCGCACAGGCACAACGGGCAGGCAGCCAGCCAACGTTTCAAAAACCTCACCTACAGGCCGGATAAAAAGGGTCAGCAGCATTGGCAGTGTGAGTAATGAGCAGTTTTGGAGGTAGTTTGTTGCTGGTATTTATTGGTACTAGGCAGCTTCGTCTCTTTTTGGGCTTCATTGTTAGCATTTCCAGGCTTCATTTCAGGAATCATTAGTGTCTCCAAGGCCCCCAGAGGATTCAGACCATGTGGACCCTTCCAGGTATGACAGCCTTCCCTTACCCTGGTAATGGGGATTATATTCTCTGCTGGAAGCACCTCCTCTGATGCGGGAGAGAGGGGCAGAAGGGAGAGGAGGCCAGGTGTCCAAATGCAGCTTCCAGGGGAGGGACTTGTGGGAGGAGAGACGCAGGCACAAAGGGCACAGGGCCAGCAGGTAGTCCAAGGCAGAAGGGGCTGCAAAAGATGCCGCTATCCTACTGCCAGTGGTTACAGGCAGCGATGCAGCTACCTTAATATGACCGATATGCAATGCTGAAGAAAGGTCTGCCTCTCAAGGGAGAGTGTGACCTCCATCTGTCAGAGATAAGCTTTGACTTTGTGGGTGGACACCCCATACCAGTGGCTCTGAAGGTCACAGTGGTCCTCAACTTCTATGCCTCTGGCTCCTTTCTGGGGTCAGAGGGGGATCTTTGTGGAGTCTCCCAATCAGCTGTCCACAGTTGTACCAAGCTGGTGAAAGAAGCTCTGTTCAGATGGGCCCTGACATTTATTCTTTACCATACGAACCAGTCCAGCCAGACAGAGCGAGCCAGAGGATTTGCAGCGATTATTGGCTTCCCCCGTGTCCAGAGCGCTATCGACTGTATACATGTGGCCATCAAGGCGCCAGCAGGTGAGCCCGGTGCCTTCATTAACAGGAAGGGCTTCCACTCCATGAACATGCAGATAGTGTGTGATCACAGGATGCAGATTCTACAAGTCTGTGCAAGGTACCGAGGCAGCTCCCACAAAACCTACATCCTCAGACACTCCCAGGTTCCGGGACTCTTCAGTGCTCCAGCCCGGCTGGATGGATGGCTGCTGGGTGACAAGGGCTATTCTCTCAGAAGGTGGCTCATGACGCCTCTCTGCCATCCAAGAACAGAGGCCAAGCAACGGTACAATAGCAGCCACACCTCCACAAGTGTTGTGATAGAGAGAACCATCGGTCTTCTCAAAATGGGCTTCCGATGGACCCTTCAGGAGGTGCACTACAATACCCCCCAGAGTGGGTGTCACTGATAATGGTTGCATGCTGCATTCTCCACAATCTGGCACTGGAAAAGGGGGACGCAGTGAAGGAAGAGGATCTTGATACAGCTGCACAGGCTACAAATAGAGTCAGAAGAGGAGAATGGTGAGGAGAATGCTGAGGGCATGGAGCTATATCTCAGTAACCTGTTGGGAGGCAGGGACACCAGGGAAGCCGTGATCCAACGCTCTTTCAGCTAGGCTATAAGTGATCAGCTTCAACCACATGCCAGGGCTGTCACTTCCAACCAGGATGTCTGGAAGGACGCTTTCATTTGAACACAAAGAACACTCGGTGCCTGTGCAATAAAATTCAGAGCCACTAATGTCCAGCATTACAAACTGGCGTTCCCCGCACCAATGGAATAATAAGGTGAAGCACACTCAGGCCCTGACCACAAAAACACAATTTATCTCATTCTGTCAGTTAAATAATATTTACATAAACGTTTCTGGTCTTCAACACCAGACCAGTATACATAAAGTCAACATAAATTAACATAAAATCATCTGTGACCTGTCCCTATTGTGTTCATGGTGCCTTTAACTTACATTTGTGAGTGCTGTGTCTAGGTGCTACCCCCTCGCTGGCACTGGCATTGGAGACAGCCTGCTCACTCTGCTGTCTTGTTGGCCTTGATGGCCCTGGCATTGTCCTCTGACCAGTAGAGCCTGTACTGGCCCCATCTGGGAGGAAGCAGCCATTGCCACAGCTGGCATCTCCCCAGTCTCTGCAGCCTCATCAGATGCCATGGCCACTGGCAGGGGGGCGGAGGAACTGCTGCCATCATCCAGCACAGCTTGAGAGGAGCCCACAGAGGCAACAGGTAGCTCGTGCGCCAACGTGAGGTCACTCTGGATCTTCCTGCTCACCATTGTTGGACGAGCACATAGCTGGGATACTGAGTGCCTCATTCATCTCCCACACGGACACTGATAACCTGAAGTCATTGCCTGTGTGTGGGCTTGCAGGTCTAAGCGCATTCCCCGGAATTCTTCGTTCTGTCCCTGGAACTGCCTCTCCATGAGAGTCACCACTCGGTCAATGGAGGAGGCAGTGCACTCAGCCGTGATGGTCAGTGCAGTGTTGATGCTCCACATGGACTCATCCATAACAGAGGCCGTGACACACAAACCCTCATGGATTTCTGCCAGCTCATCCCGCACACCCCGCTGGACATCCAGCATCTGCCGCCTAATGGACAACTCCAGAGGCACATCATCTGCCTTCAACTGAGCATCTGGTCCCTAGCACTCCTCCAACTATTAGCACCCTGGGTACTCTCTGCCTCCACCTGCTCCTCAAGCGAATGTGAAGTGACCTCACCAATGTGCACTGAGATACTAGCTGCCGATCTAATGCCCACCGAGGTGCTGGTATCTGTGCTGGTGCCTGCTTTAAAGAACAGTTGTGATGCAGGTGCAACTAAGTCTGGTGGTCCTCTGGTGTCAGGGGTGGCCCTTCGGGGTCCGGAAAGCGCATGCCTGGAGGTGACCCTAAAGGGAGAACAAGGACATGTCATTGGTTAAAGTCATCACACGGTCATTGTGCATGCCAGATGCCCTGGTGAGACAACGGAGATCTGCATCATGGTGCCCTCATGATCAATGGGGAATCCAGGTTTGAGGCTCCCATCAGTGAAGAGACGACATGAGAATGGTTTCACAAACGGAAACTCTCACCTCTGTGCACTGCACTTTATCTTCGTCTGGCACCCCCGCATTCAGTTGGACATGGGACATGGCTTTCAAGCTCCAGGGCACCTTGCTCGTATCTGGACAGGATTAGGAGGCTAGCGGGGCCTCCGCCTAGTCTGCGACCTTTCTATATTGTTGTGGGCCATCTTCTCCTGAAAGGACAGTGGAGCATTGATTAGTCCACTCTCTACCTGCAGCACCATTGCAGCTTGACCATCCCCACCTGAGGGGACCCTAGTAGGGCACATCCAAGTCGTGGCCCTCAACCTGCAAAGCACTCAGTCCAAGCAGCCAGGGCTCACCCCCTTGGCCAGCTCCAGTGTTATTGACAGTTGGCACTCAGACTCTAACACCCCGGAGGTCCATGGTTGGGGGGGGGGGGGGGGGGCGGTACAGACACACCTTAACACCTGCACAATGACCCATTCTAACTTGGTACTCACCCTTCCTGAGCACAGTAGGTCACTGAAGCATTTCTAGCACTTCTCCCAAGTGCGCTGCAGCACATCATGGCTGCTTACCATTGCTACCATCTCCTCCCATGCCCTCTTGGTGAGGTGAGGTGGCCTCCTCCTTCTCCCATCTCTAGGAACAAGGGTGTTCTTCCTGGCAGCCACCTCTTCCAGGAGGATGGCGAGGCACTCATCAGAAAAGCAGTGGGCCCAGTGCCTACCCAACCTGCCCTCCTGCCTGCCATGTCCAACCGCACTCCATTCCATAGCGAGAGTACAGGAGACATCCTCCCAGGGGCTGCCTGGGCCATTTATAAATCTGCCGCCGGGTCACCATTGGACCCGGCAGCCAACAGGCCCCTGCCCCCGCTCGGCCCTTCCTGGCCAGTGCGGAGCCGCGTTTCATGCTGGGCAACCCTTAATTGGCCCACCAGCACCAAATCATGCTCGGGGCCCGATCATGGGCAGTGGACCATTTCCTGGCCGCTACCAGGCCTGCCCGCTGTGCCCGCCTGACCACCTCAAAATTCTGGCCCAAGGACTACAATTTCAACTCCAGACCAACAAAGTCAGCCCAAAGCAGCTGAGACTATCACTCCTCCAAACTGAAAAGAACAAGGTCTGGAGAGTCTGGAGAATAAAGCCTCCAGAGATTCCGAACCTGTAAAGCCAGGGACTTGGGTGTTGAGAAGGGGTTGCCTGTAAATATTATTGCAAATGCATTTGGGTAAAAACTTGAGGGGAGGTGTAGTATTAGGGTGTCTGGGACTGTAAGGATTAACGTGGGACTAGGGAAACATTACCACCGGCATTATGATGTAGAGAGTCACATGGAAGTAGTAGAGTGTAGTGGTGAATCTGGTAGAAGTTGACATTAAGATAGCACCTAGTCAGGTCTGTATCCTGTATATATGTATATAGGTATGTTTTATTAATAAACAGTTATTTTTCAACCATACAAGCTTCTAGACCTCTTCATGAGACAACATACAACCTTACACCATCTTTGACTCAAAAGGTAGTGTGGTCAAATCCTACATCAGGGACTTAACCACAAAGTGCAGTAAAAGGGAGTGCTGCACTTCTGAAGGAGCCATCTTTCAAATGAGATGTTAAACCAAGGCCAACCTGCCTTCTTAGACAGATGCAAAGGATGCAAAGAACAAGGGAGTTCTCTCAGGTATCCTGGCCACCATTTTTTCACTCAAATAGCATCACTAAAAAGATTTTCTGATCATAATCACATTGTTGATTGTGGGAGTTTCCAATGTGTAAATTGCTTTCTAGATTCCTACATTACCACAGACCACACTTCAAATGTCCTTCGCCGGGTTGTTAAATGCTTCAGAAATTCCAGAGATTGTGAAAGGCACTATGTAAATTCTTACTTTCTTACTTGTCCAAAAATGAGACTGAACTTTTGAGCTAAAGCTCCAGAATCATAAATACAATAAAGGTTCTCTGAAGGATGAATTGGAATTTAGTGATCTTTTGGATTATGCATGCACTGTCAATAATGGTCTTAGTGTACAGTTTCTTCTCGTCTAAAGTTGTGAAAGAGAGTAGGAAGTAGCTGTGATTATCTTTAGAAAGTATTTGGAAACATTACCACAAAATGTTTTGGCATTTTTGAAAATGTACTTTCATTGTATTCTGAAATCTAGGTGGATGGTGGGCTTTGATGTTAAAGCTCCTTTGTATGGTCACATGAGCCACTCAGTATAAGTCTGAGGACACTTGTTTGACAATCGCCAGGTCAGACCAGAGTACTCAACTGTGTTTTGATCCCTCACATCATGGTCTTGAAACAGGACCAGAGGATAGCAAGAGAATAATTCCTAGCTTAAAGAACCTCAGCTGCTCAATGAGTGCTGACTTTCTTCCCACCTTCAAGAGGAAGCAGGGTCATTCCTGACTGGGGTAGAGATCACATCACAAAAAAGATGTACATGTCTTAGATAATACTTGGACCATGTGATCTCTTGGGCTAGTTTGGATTGCCTGAGCGGCTCAGAGGGGATCTTTCCAGATTGCAGAGTATTTTTTCCCTATTGGCCCTGGAATTTTTCTGGGATCTTTTTGCTACTTCCAGGAGATTACATGGCTGTGATGTCCAACGTTTTTCACCCTGCAATGTTCACTAGCAGCTTGCTGGCAGGCAGTGGGGGGATGTGGGGTGGGGGGGGAGGTAATTTTGGATTATCAGGGGCTGCTAACCGGAATCAAAAGAATGATGGCGCTCAGGTAAGCGATGGGATGGATTCACAATCAGGAAGTGTAGGGGAACCAGGGAAAGGCAAGGCCCACAGTGGAGCATCCCTCTTTCCACTGGCCTCACTAGGAAAGTAAAAAAATCGAACTGTTGAGACCTGTTCTGGCCCCAGCTCCTCATGTTGCTGTCTTCACCTCACAGGAAAGTCACAAGTTTCTCCCCACTCGGACCTCAATTTAAAATAGCAGTAGGTGGCTGGCATCATCAGAGAGCGATTACATATTTAAAGAAGAATTCTTTCAGCTAGAATCACAGAATCACAGAATTGTCACGGTGTCGAAGGAGGCCATTCGGCCCATTGTGTCTGCACCGGCTCTCTGAGCATTTTAACTTAGTGCCAATTTCCTGCCTTTTCCCCCGTAACCCTGCATATTGTTTCTATTTAAATAATCATCCAATGCCCTCTTGAATGCCCCGATTGAACCTGCCTCCACCACACTTCCAGGCCATGCATTCCAAACCCTAACTACTCGCAGTGTGAAAAAGTTTTTTCTCACCTCACACTTGCTTCTTTTGCAAAACATTTTAAACCTGTGCCTTCTGGTTCTTGATCCATTTACGAGCAGGAACAGTTTCTCCCTGTCTACTCTGTCCAGGCCCCTCATTATTTTGAAAACTTCTATCAAGTCTCCTCTCAGCCTTCTCCTCTCCAAGGAAAAGTCCCAACTTCTCCAATCTTTCTTCATAACTGAAGTTTCTCATCCCTGGAACCATTCTCGTAAACCTCTTCTGCACTCCTTCCAATGCGCTCACATCCTCCCTATAATGTGGCACCCAGAACTGTACAGAGTACTCCAGCTGAGGTCTAACCAATGTCTTATTTAAGTTCATCATAACCTCCCCACTCTTGTACACTATGCCCCTATTAATGAATCCTAGAATACAGTATGCTTTAATAACAGCTCCTTCTTCCTGACCTGCCACCTTTAATTACTTTTGTACATACACACCCTGGTCTCTTTGCTTCTGCACACCGTTAGAATAGTATCCTTTATTTTCTACTGTCTCTCCATGTTCCTAGAAACCCCAGCCTCCTGCTCAGGTTGAAATTGGAGACTGTGGGTAGGGAGTGGGACGTTATCGTTTCTACTGTTTCTACTGAGAGAATTGGGTTAAAATGAACCCTTTTGTAATTTTTGAAAGAAATTTGAACATTTGAATCAGATCAGTCAAAGTAATCAGTCAAAGGCTGATACCTTTGACATTCGCCATTTTCTGAATGATTTTCCTTTCTGGACTATTCAAATAACCGTTCACTGTTATTTTGATAGAATGAGCAATAAAGGCTAACGATGCAACAATTGGTTTCTGATGGAAGGCCACTGACCTGAAATGTTAACACAAACTTGTTTTCTCCATAGGTGCTACCTGAGCTGCTGAGTGCTTTACAACATTTTCAGTCTTAATTTCCACATCTACAATATTTTGTTTTAAGGAGTGATTGATTTTGATGTACAGAAGAGTATAGCCCATCAGACTTACTGAGGCTTCACACACTGTGGCAATGCCCTGGAAATGTTTCTCAATACATGGCCTATGAAATGTCAATGTTTATTTAGCTGTCAATTTGATGATAATGGATTATTGATTGAAAGTACTGGACTGGACTGAATGAACGTAGTTTCTAATCCAGGGAAATAGCTGGTTAACCACCTTTGTGCATCTAATGGTTACCCCAAAAATATCAAGTCAATAGGTTAAACCATTTCTTACACTATAAAATGAGTAATTTCCTCAGATTAAATTCATTAATCTGATAAACAGTTGTCACAGAATGAAAGCACTTTCACCACTGAGGTCGAGTGAGGCTGGGGTGAAGAGATAGAAGTTAAATCGGCAAAACTGCAAATAGAATTGTACCTTGGACAGAATTTCTGCTTCCCAGTTCTCTCCTTAGTTAACCTTCTAATAAAGTGTCCAACTCAAGGGATTTATGTAGGTTTAGGGCGGAATCGTCCCAGATTTGGGCTAAGTGCAGTAGCAGGTGGTAACCTGCCACCTGCAATGGCGGGCTTTCACACCATATCGTCCCATTCTCTCATCATTAATTAGGCATTCCTGGGAAATGCACCGGGTCGCTGGCGGGGTGTCCTCTGATTCGCCTGCCCCACCAACACCTCAGGCCTTCAGTAATCCAGGCACCATTCTTAAGGGCTGCCCCTGCACAGAGAAGGCATGCTTCAAGGGATAGGAAGCTGCAGGGAACTGATGGCTTCCAAAGGGAGGAAACATACGGCCCCCAGATTTAGCGACACCTCCCTCAAGCTGTGGACACTGTGGAGGCCAGTCACGATATCCTCTATTGTCGCTTTGAGCAAAGGCCGGCAAACAAATGTCACCAATCCAGCATGACAGGCAGTGGTAGCTGTGGTCAGCACCAATGCCCGACAAAAGAGAACAGCCACCCAGTGCCGAAAGAGGATGAATGATCTCCAACAGAATGTTCTGCCAGGGTAAGGCACTCTCTTCATCACTCTCAACTCACACACTCACAAACCCATCACACATCTACAGGGATTTCACTCATTGCCGGTTCAAGGGACATCACCATTCACTCTCTCACACACACCTTCATCTGTCCTGCAGGTCATGTCCTCATCCCGTCCATAGTACCACTCACCACCCACACGCACAGGCCAAGCATCCTTGCTATCTGGCCTGGCAGGTGTCCTGTTTACACTTTCTCCATCTGTATCCTTGCAGGACAAGCTGGCACACAACAAAAGAAGGTCACAGACTAGTGGAGGAATGCCTGAAATCAAGATCCTCATGGACATTGAAAACAGAGCCATCCAGCTGGCCGGAGAGGATCTGGACCAGTCCTGTGCTGACGGTGAGGTTGGTGGTGCTCTACCAAGTGAGGATCCAGCAGTGCAACATCCATCAGAAAACCATGTTGTGAGTCACTTCCATGTTCCGCAGCCCCTGCCATGCACTAATTACCTCTCTTTGCTTTTACAGGCACATCGGGAAGCAGCTGAGGGAGTCTATGACCCAAGTCCTTGACTCGAACACCGAAGGCACCGTGTAGAAGAATCTGATGACACCCTCCCTGAAGTCCCGTCACAGCGCTCACCCACACTCTCCACCAGCGCAGAGACACACACATCGGTGGGACCTAGCTTTAGAGTAGCCTTGGGATCACAATCTGGTGAACACATCACACAGTCTGATCCACAGCAGGCAGCGGCAGGGACTTCTCAGGTTTCCAGCACTTGGAGGAATGCTGGAGACCAGAATGTTGCTGGGTCCGAGTAAGATGATTAGCCTCTAGACTCGGTCATGTCACAGTTTCTGAAGCTGCAAAGGCAAGCTCGGGAACATCATGAAGGGATGGTGGCTGCACTCCTCAGGTTGCAAGGCACGATGGAGGAGTTCATCCATCTTTAAGCTGAGGTGATAGCGCCAGCATGCCAACACACTGAGGTCAACACTGGCAAGATGGCGGCTGCTATGGAGACCTTGGTCCAGGGCATCGGTCCTGCACTGCTGCATGGGCTGAACTCCATCACTGATGTCATAGTTGGCCTCCAACAGTGTCAACGTGAGATGGGTGCTAAGCAGCTCGATCTCACTCCAGCTTCCCCGTCTCCTCACTGAGTTGGTGAGGGCCCCTCGGGCTCCCATAGGGAGGAGGATCAGCAGGTGCACACCCTAGGGCCATCCAACCAGGTGAATCCGGGAATGTCCATCCCATCCAATTCCTCTTTTTCTGTGAGCCCAGCAGCTCCAGCTCCACAAGCCGAGGAGGGTGCCACTGCCACATAGCAGGACCATGAAAGTAGGCTGGGGCCCTCCAGATCTTGACGCTCCAGAGGACGCCCACCAAGGTCATCACAGACAGGGTGTCACAGTCAGCAGGCTGCCTCCATCTCCACTGTGGATGTCCGGAGAAAACCAAGCAGGGTTAGGAAGGTTAAGAAGATGTAATTGCACAGCCTGGGCATGGGTGTTAATCACTTGTACATAATGTTGAATATTGCAAATAAATCCTAACAATGTCTCCCTGCCTGTGGCTCCTTGTTCTGATGAGCAGCGTTCCTGTCACTCAGATGTGAAACCTTGGTCCCTGCACAAGATAAAGGCAGGTGTCTAAGTCCAGGGCCTCCTCCCTGTGCTTTGTGTAACTTTCCCAGCACTGATGGTGCATCTTCACTGTCACTGGTCACATCAGTCATGCCTGCACCTCAATGGGGCTTGTCATTGCTGCCAGAATGTCCTGGGCCAGCAGCACAGAGTTCCGTCATTCTCTCTGTGTGCTCTCAGCACCTTGAGGTGCGGCTGGCCCCCCATCTCATCGGCATCTGTGCCCGGAGACAGTGTGGTCCTGAAGGGTCCAGCTCTCAAAGAATGCCATAGGATCAGGAGAAGTTAAAGTTTCCCCACTGCATCTCCATGATATGACCCTGTTCACAGGGTGCAAGTGAGCTGCCATCAGCCAGAAAGGAATCAGATAACACGGAAGCTATGTGAGGATCCATGGCGTGCCCCCACTGCATGTTGTCATCATCCTCCTGGAATGTCGGGACTATGGGCATCTACTGTGTCTCCATAACAGGAGCGTTATTACAGAGGGTATGTGAGCTGTCATCAGACAGACTGGAGTCAAACGTTCACAGATGCAATGTGAGGATCTATGGTGTCTCTCACTGCATATCATCATCATCCTCCAGAAATCTAGCAGCTATGAGGGCTTCCTGAATGTGCCTGCCTCGTCTTGCCAGTATGATGGCCTCATCGCAGTCATCTTCACCTTCAAGGACCTCCTTATCCTCATCCCCGCTGACATCTTCCTCGTCGGAGAAGTGCAGCTCCTCTATCTCCTCCACAGCTAGCTTCTCTCCCCGTTGTAGCGCCAGGTTGTAAACAGCGCAGCAGGCGATGATGATGCATAACACCCTCTGTGGACTGTATTGCAGGACTCCACCAGACCGGTCCAGGCACCAGAACCTCATCTTCAACATTCTAATTGTTTGCTCTACCAGGTTGTGAGCTGCAGCATGAGCCTTGTTATAGCATCGCTCTGCTGCAGTCTGAGGATGCAGCAAGGGTCATCAGCCACGGCCTCTGCAGGTAGCCCTTGTCCCCGAGGAGTCATCCATTCCGCCTCTTTGGACCCTGAAGACATCAGGAATCTGAGAATGACTGAGAATGTAGGAGTCATGGGCACTCCCTGGAGGCTTGTGAGATCCCACACAGGTCACCTGTGGAGCCTTGGAAGGAGCCACTGGTGTAAATATTGAACAGCGCAGTCACTCTTATGGCCACTGGCAGTGGATGCCCTCCATGTCCCCATGACACAAAATCCTGCAGCAGGTGGCAGGTATGACCAACCAGTTCCCTGGACATTATTTTTTTATTCATTCACGGGATGTGGGCTTCGCTGGCTGGGCCAGCATTTATTGCCCATCCCTAATTGCCCTTGAGAAGGTGGTGGTGAGCTGCCTTCTTGAACCGCTGCAGTCCATGTGGTACATGCACAGTCTTCGGCGACACTTAGTCTTGGTCGCATGCAGCAATGTCAAGCGCCTTCTATAGACCCTGAGTCTGGCTAGGTGCCACCCAGCAATGGCTCTCTGTGGGTTTTCAGTAGTATATGCGGTATCATCAGCTGCCTCTTCTTCTTGAGGGTACTGCTCCTCCCTTTGACTAGCCACGTACCTCCGACACTCTCTTCCCCTCTGTCTCTGCTCTCTGTACAGCACGATGCATACAGCTAGGTCACTAGGCTCCATGCTTCTGATGTATGCTCCTGCAGGATGAAAGAGAGAGATGCGTGGGTTAGCATGGGTGCACTAGGAACCTTTCTTGGTTTAGACTGAGGGCTCCTTAACGCATCTTGGATGGCCAGAGTTTCATGCGCTGCATGGCTGCCCGAACCCCTGCCCAACTCCGCTCCACTCCACCTGACCAATTGGCAGCAGCTTTGCCCATTGGACTGCATGCTGTGCTCTCAGCTCAGGCACAGGCATTCTCCTAACCCACACTGCAAGGCTGCACTGTTAGCTTCAACCATAGGGAGACTGGTCCAAACAGGGATGTTGATATTGCAAGGGGCTGTGAGTGCCTCCAGCAGTGACTGCACCATGGCCAGCTTTAGCAAGGAGATTAGACAATGTGTGCAGTCATCCAACTGTTCTGCAGTCCACTAAAATGCTCATTAGTTTGCAGTCTGTGCCCAAGGGGTGAAACGCTCTGAAGCACATGGTGTCACTTTCATGCCTCTGTGTTGCTGCATTGAGTAGGCAGATAAGCTACAGACCCAACTCCACGCACGCCAGTGTGGCTGCATCTGAACTGTCTCAGCTGCAGAGGAATGGCCACTTTATACAAGGTGTCCCAAATGTGTGGTCACTTCCTTCCGCACCCCCCCCACCCCCACCCCACCCCACCCCCGCACCTGCTTGTGCACCACCATCTGACCAGGCAGCCTTGCTCCTTCAACACGCCTCAGACGCAGCGAAGCCCTGAACCACTCCAAATCTCCTGAAACTAAGCTGCCTTGCCTCCCCCAATTCGCCCCAACCGCAGGACAGTCTTGCCCCGGCACCGCACTGTCAGCCAGCCAAGAAAATGCATCTTGCCTGTGCCCTCGCCTGAATGTGCAGTGCCTCAACCTTGAAGTCCAAAAGGCGAACCTCACAAGCGCTGGACATCATTACTCCGAGTACCCCCACCACCACTACCCCCCACCCCACCCCAAGCATGGGAGAATGATTCCAGAGAAGCTTCCAATAAAAGCAGGGATTATAATGACATGCGGGTGTATTAAAACGACTTTCCTGATGTCCGGTGGCGGGAAACGTGGCCTGGCATTGACAGGTGGAGCATACGATTGCAAACTGTTTTCTAAACGTTGTGAAATGATTTTTGGCCTTCCCGCTATATTGTCCGCTCGCGCCTGCCATGACGCTCATAGCCAATGGGGATGGAAAACTCCAGCCTTATTGTTTTTATACTGTTAGGTCAGATACATGCACAATTATGTTCAGTACCCAATTTCTATGCTGCTTTTGTGAAAGTGTTTTATTGGAAGCTGACCTCCAAAGAGCATTAATTGGCTGGACCAATCTGATTGGATGGCTGCTTTCTAGTCCCAGCAGCTGCAGTGGATAGGACTGAGACTGCAAGCAGTCCCCAGAGTCGGATCCCTGCGAGTCCAGGACCAGGTAAGTGTTGGGATCACAGGGCGGGAAGGAGGGGTGAGGCCCCGGGGTATAGCCAAGGAGTATCCACAGGGTCCAGACCTTGTGGGGTGGGCGTGTGGCCGAAGTTGAAAGGCAGCTGTTGATGGAGGTGCCCTTTCCCTTCCCCCAAAGGCCTGAGGAGGGTCACTTTCTGGGCTTCCACCCTGCACCTGAAATCCTCCCGTTGTTTCATATGCTGGTGGCATATTTACTGGCTTCTGATCAGCTTGGCATATCTTACCTAGACTGACTGTAGTCTTACTCTGGTACTTGTTTCAAACTGGTTTATTATTATCTGTAAGTTACAGAGTGTTCCATCCTGTCCCCCAACAATCTAAAGCATGACTACTGATGTCACTAATACATCATGGTCTACATCATTCAATAGCATAGCTCTTCTGTTCACCCATTGCACTACACCCACCAGCTTGTAAATTGAAGCTGGGCAGAAAATGGCCCTTAAGTGATTATTAATTGACTATTTAAAGGCTTCAGTTGAGGTAAGGGTGGGTGGTCGAGCCTGGGACTCACCTGTACCAGTATAAAATTGCAGGGAGGTCAGAGCAGGTAAGAATTCAGTGGCAAGGACATTGAAGGAATTTTATGGACCCCTCCCTCACCAGCCAACCCATTGGCAGGGGAATGTAAAATCTTGCCCTTGGTCTAATGACCCATCCAAAAGACAGTACCTCTGACAATCCAACAGTCCCTCAGTGCTGCACTGGAGAGTTGGCTTAGATTGTGCGCCTAATTCTCTGAAGTATAACTTGAACATACAACCTTATGTCTCAGTGTTGGAGTGTTGAATGCTGGGTGTTCTGAATTCATTTAGCCTAGGAGGTGACTGAAAAGAATTTAAATTATTTATAGCTCCTCAAATATATCCACCTCACTATTATTTGCTTATCAACTGAATTCAAAGTGGAAAAGAGAGAAAAAAATAGGAGCTATACATGCTTCTTTGCTACATATCTTAGAAAATCATCAGGCATGTATATGGAGGAAATGGAGAAAACTGAGTTAACGTCTCCATCTCTGTTGTACAGGTGGGAATAAATCGTATCATAGACATAGCCGAAAATTCTGTTAAATTTGGACATATGTGATTAAAAAGAAGAATGTGATTAGGATGCTCCTTAGCCAGCACTCCAACAAATTACCATCCAGGCCCACTGCACAGTGGATGAGAAGTCAGCAGGATTAGATTTAGCAGTTACAATGACAATTGAAGAGGTTCTGAAGGCTAATACAGGGATTGACAAGGTTAAACTTGACAGGAGATGAGGACAAACATTAATATTATTGCTAAAGCCTGTGTTTTAATGTCGATAATTAGGCTACATTATGTTATCTCTTCATCATGGTGTGATGCTTCTCTTCTCCGTGTGTGGAATCCCTGCAAATTGCATCACTCATGTGGACCCCTTATGGAGGGATTATTTCAATGTGATTACTGGTCAGTGGCCCAAGGCTCCTGTGAGAATGAGCATTTCCTTTCCATTCTTATTTCCTTACAGAGCTGTTAAAACTACAGTGTTTACCAACTATTATTACTTAATTCATATAAGCAATACTTCAGTTTTGGGTTTCTGTTGCTTGTAAATTGCCATGCTGATGAAGCAAATGGACTGGGAATTACACAATGCCAATGGTAGAGGTGCCATTCGTGCATTTTTTTTATTGCATTCTAAATTTCAAACCTGCTACCTTATTCAAACATTTCTTCAGAGTCTGTAGATCAAGCTGAAGGATTGTCTGGGACAGGGATTGTTAGAGGGGAGTTATTGTTTTGCAGTTGGAATCTTCAATCTTCAAAACAAAGAACCTGCAAACATATCATCAAAAGCCAATCGTCTGCTGGCACTGTATAGGATCCTTCAAATGCTCCTTGAAATTCACCACTAACTTTGCAGTGTGATTCTCTCAGCTGCTGGCTGCTAGCCCCAAGCACTCTTTGTGCCTCAGTACTATCTCAGATGGTGGATTTCAAATAATGCTTTCAATGCGAGGTGCGAAAAAACTTTTTCACACAGCGAAGTAGTTAGGGTTTGGAATGTACTGCCTGAAAATGTGGTGGGGGCAGGTTCAGTTGAGGCATTCAAGAGGGCATTGGATGATTATTTAAATAGAAACAATGTGCAAGGTTAAGGGGGAAAAGGCAGGAGATTGGCACTAACTTAAAATGTTTAGAGAGCCGGTTGCAGACACAGTGGGTCGAATGGGCTCCTTCTACATTGTAACAACTCTGTGATTCTGTCTCTCTTGACTCTCTTGCTACACTGTCACTCAGCTCCGTTCCTCTCTTGCATATAGCCAATGGTTATGACCTCATAAAAAGCCTTGTAGATTCCCATTTGAAAATCACACATCAAAGACACCCACCTGGACAGCAGAAGTGTTAAATCAGGAGCCAACATGTGCACATGGCAGAGAAGCAAATGTGAAAGTTACTTGTCTCTATTAACTCATATTATTACTCAACCTTTCAGTAATTTTGGGGTTGAGATTACTAGAGGTCAGATATGGCAATTATTGCATCCTTAGAGAAAAATGAATTATAGATCCTAAATCCACTTCTTAAATATCTGTTATCCCTATAAATATTCACTTGGGCTCAGATTCTTGTGAAATAGCTAATGCAATGGAAGGAATCACCCTAACTATTGCCTGCAATTAGTAAATTGGTCAGCTATCCTAAGCAGGGGGGAAAACTGATCATCTCTGTATTTCAGGGTTGTTTCCCCAAATTAGGTATTGCCATTTGAGTTCCAACAGAAGTAGTTCTACAAAACTTAGTCCTTCATTTCTTCAGTTTTTAAACATATAGTCAGCCCTGATATAATCACTGTTTCACATGCTGGGAAAGTATAAGCCAGGTATGAAGGCTCTGCTAGAAAAAGGAAAGAGGATCCAAACATATGTGTTTTTTTAATTCATTAATGAAAAGCACAGTTAAACCCAGAAGGCAGGTGGCTCACCAACAAAATGTTCAGGGAAGTGGAGATTAATGAACAAGCCGCTTTCGCAATCTGATGCTCGTGGTGGATAAGAATGCAAGCAAGTTTGGGGTCTGACATTACAGCACATAGTTGCACCTGAATGCTTCACACATTTGTCTGAAATTCCTCTTTACATTATTTTAGAAACAAGGCAAAGGGAGCAGGTCATTAAGCTCTTTCAGCCTTTTCAATTGAATCATGATTGATATATATGTCAACAGCATCTTCTGCCCCAATCCTTAGCACTCTTTCCTAACAATAATCTTTCAATCTCAGTTTTGACAATTGACTCTCAGCCTGAACAGCATTTTAGGGAAGATGGTTCCAGAGTGGAGGATTCCAAAGCTACCTGATATCACCCCAGAACAATCTTGCTCTAATATTTAGGTAATGCCCCTTCTTCTGGACTCCCAACACAAGAGGAAATAGTTTATTTCTATCTACCCCATAAAGACTTTTAACCATTGTGAATACCTCAATTACACCATCCCTTAGTCTTCTAGAGGCAAGGCAATACAGTCAATGTCTAGTCTATGTAACCTATCCTCATAAGTAAAACCTTTTAGATGGGTATCATTTTAGTGAGTCTGCACTGCACTCGCTCCAATATATCTTTTTTGAAGTTTGGTGCCAAGAATTGAATGGGGTTGAACCAGAGCTTTATATGATTGTAGCATAATTTGCAACCTTGTGTTCCAGCTCACTTGAAATACAGGCCAACATTCCATTAGCTTTTCAAATAATATTTTTATTTGCCGATGAATACTTAGCGATTTCTGCACTTGGAATCCTAAATCTCTCTGCTCCTTAATAATTACTGGCTTCTCATTTTTTCAAATATATTCTGATCAATCTTTCTTGAGTTGAAAGTAGGTGACCTCACAGTTCCTCACATTGTCTGTCTGCCACCGAAATGTACATTCCTAATTGGAGTTAATAGAGGCAGGGAGCAAGGGTGCTGAATTCCTCAGTATCCACTTATACCCATTCTATCTCCATCACCGTGGACACTATTGTAGCAAGATGTCTATATTCACAAATTTGGTATTTATCCTGCATTTGATCTCAGTGTTCATGTATTAGCTGTGTCTGTGTTTAGATTAAAGGGTTTCACTGAAGAATTTAATTTGACCGGATACTCTTTTCAAAGAAAATAAAAGGACCAGCCTCAATCTGGATTTCAGAGAACCTAGAATTAATACGTGGTTACTGGGAAAGAATATTCTCTCAAAGTGCCAGGATTTGATGTCAAAACCTTCAACTGCAAAACGTTTGTGCATAGATGATCTTGTGTGCTTCCTTAATGATATCAAAAATATGGGCAGCCCAATTGGATATTTCTCAAGATTGTCTTTTCATTTTGTTATTTCTAGAATGGACGTTGTTATTCCCCCTCCCTCCACCACTAGCCCCCCCCCACCCCCCCACCCCCACCCCGACCCCCCGCCACACATTGTACTTGTATTTTCAGCAATTTTCCTTCTTGTTATCCCAAGTTTCTGAAATGAGGCAGACTTGTGAGGCAACAACAACTTCAAAATAAAATTCTACAGTGCTTGTTATCGACAGGAAAGAGAAATGGATAATTTCTCCCTTTGTCCACAGCTTGACTGACAGCAACATTTTAGAGAAGAAAGTGGCCTAACCATCTGAGTGCTGTGACTTTCGAGAACAGACACAAAAACAGAAATTTTGATCAATTTAAATCAAAAGAAAGGGTGAACTTTTATTTCTCACAACACCAGAAAATGTATGCAACAAACACCCACACACACACACACACATCCCCATACACACACACACACACACACACACACCCATACACACACACACACACACACACACATCCACACACCCTCATGCGCACACACACACACCCACACACACACCCACACACCCACACACACACCCACACCCACACACACACCCACACACACCCACCCACACACACCCACACACACCCACCCACACACACCCACACACAGAACACCCACACACACACCCACACACACAACTGCACACACACACCCACACCCACACACCCACCCACACACACCCACAGAAACACACACACCCGCACACACACACCCACATACACATACATCCACACACACAAACCCACACACACATACATCCACACACACACACCCACACACACATACATCCACATTTACACACCCACACATCTGCACTCGCACACCCACACACGCACACCCACACACACACACCTGCACTCGCACACCCACACACGCACACCCACAGGCATACACCCACACACATACACCCGCACATGTACACACATATACCCACACACACACAAATACGTACACCCCCACACACACCCACACAAACACACACACACCTACACACACACCCACACAAACACACAAGCGCACACACACCCGCACAAACACAGACACACACCCACACACAGCCACACACATGCCCACGAAAACACACAACCACACACACACTCACATGCACACTGACACACCCACCCACACAAACACACACACACAGACCCCCACACACACACACACAGACCCACACACAGACCCAATAAAACAAACAAACACACAAACCCACACACACACCCACACACACGCCCACGTACCCACATGCATACCCACACACACCCACACAAACACACATACATACACACACACACGCACACACATCCAATAAAACACACAAATAAACACACAAACCCACACACACACCCACACACACCAACACAAATACACACACACACCCACACACACACACTCATATGCATACCCACACACACCCACACAAACACCCATGCAAACACACATACATACACATGCACATAAACACACATGCACACAAACACACACCCACACAAACACACACCTACACGCACACAAATACACACACACACAAATACCCAAGCAAACGCACATACGTACACACACGCTCACAAACACACACGCACACACACCCAATAAAACACACAAACAAACACACAAATCCACATACACACCCACACACACCAACACAAATACACATTCACACACACACCCACACAAACACCCACGCAAACACACATACATACACACACGCACACAAACACACACGCACATCCACACAAGCACACACCCACACACAAACAGACACCCACACAAACACGCACACAAACACACAGAATCACACAGTGCAGAAGAGGCTGACCTCCTTCGGCCTCAAGTCTGCACCGACACATGAGAAACACCTGACCTACCTACCTAATTCCATTTACCAGCACTTGGCCCATAGCCTTGAATGTTATGATGTGCCAAGTGCTCATCCAGGTACTTTTTAAAGTGAGGCAACCCGCCTCCACCACCCTCCCAGGCAGAGCATTCCAGACCGTCACCACCCTCTGGGTAAAAAAGCTTTTCCTCACATCCCCCCTAAACCTCCTGCCCCTCACCTTGAACATATGTCCCCTCATGACTGACCCTTCAACTAAGGGGAACAGCTGGTCCCTATCCACCCTGTCCATGCCCCTCATAATCTTGTACACCTCGATCAGGTCATTCCTCAGTCTTCTCTGCTCCAACGAAAACAACCCAAGTCTATCCAACCTCTCTTCATAACTTAAATGTTTCTTTCCAGGAAACATCCTGCTGAATCTCCTCTGCACCACCTCCAGTGCAATCATATCCTTCCTATAATGTAGTGACCAGAACTGCACACAGTACTCCAGCTGTGGCCTCACCAAGGTTCTATACAACTCCAACATGACCTCCTACTTTTGTAATCTATGCCTCATTGATAAAGGCAAGTGTCACATATGCCTTTTTCACCACCCCACTAACATGCCCCTCCTCCTTTAGAGATCTATGGACACACACGCCAAGGTCCCTTTGTTCCTCAGAACTTCTTAGTGTTATGCAGTTCATTGAATATTTCCTTGTCAAATTACTCCTTCCAAAGTGTATCACTTCACACTTTACAGGGATAAATTCCATCCGCCACTTATCTGCCCATTTGACCATCCTGTTTATATCTTCCTGCAGCCCAAGACACTCAACCTCACTGTTAACCACCGGGCCAATCTTTGTGTCATCTGCAAACTTATTAATTCTACCCTCCCACATAGTCATCAATGTCATTTATATACTGGACACTGGCTTCCAGTTACTAAAGCATCCTTCTGTCATCACCCCCTGTCTCCTACAACTAAGCCAATTTTGAATCCACCTTATCAAATTACCCTGTATCCCATGTGCATTTGCCTTCTTTATAAGTCTCCCATGTGGGACCTTGTCAAAGGCTTTGCTGAAATCCATATAAACTATATCAACTACACTACCCTCATCTACACACCTGGTCACCTCCTCAAAAAATTCAATCAAATTTGTTAGGCATGACCTCCCTCTGACAAAGTCATGCTGACTATCCCTGATCAAACCTTGCCTCTCCAAGTGGAGATAGATTCTCTCCTTCAGAACTTTCTCCAATAGTCTCCCTACCACTGACGTGAGACTCAGTGGCCTGTCGTTCCTTGGCTTATCTCTACAACCCTTCTTAAATAGTGGAACCACATTAGCTGTTCTCCAGTCCTCTGGCACCTCCCTTGTGGCCAGAGAGGTATTAAAAATTTGGGTCAGAGCCCCTGTGATCTCCTCCCTTGCCTCCCTCAGCAGTCTGGGACACAAATCATCTGGACCTGGAGATTTGACCACTTTTAAGCCTGCCAACACCTCCAATACCTTGTCACTCCCCATATCAATTTGCTTAAGAACCTCGCAGTCTCACTCCCCGAGTTCCATACCTTCACCCTCATTATCCTGGGTGAAGACGGATGTGAAGTATTCATTCAACACTCTAGCGATGTGCTCTGGCTCCACCCATAGATTGCCCCCTTGGTCCCTAATGGACCGTACTCTTTCCCTGGTTATCCTCTTCCCATTGATATACTTACAGAATATCTTGGGGTTTTCCCTACTTTTACCAGCCAGACCTTTCTCACATCCTGTCTTTGATCTCCTAATTGCTTTCTTAAGCTCCACCCTGCACTTTCTGTTCTCCACTTATGCCTCTGTTGATTTGCTTCCCTTGTTCCTGCTAAAAGCCTCTCATTTCCTTCCCTTCATAACCTGAATATCTCTGGCCATCCATGGTTCTCTGGGCTTGTTACTCCTTCCTATCACCCAAGAGTGAACATGTTGAGCCTGTACCCTCCCCATTTCCTTTTTGAATGCCCCTCACTGTTCCTCTGTGGATTTCCCCACAGGTAGCTTTTCCCAGTCTACTTTTGCCAGATCCTGCTATATTTTACTAAAGCCCTCTGGACAGAATTTTGCCCTTGATGGGTGGGCGGGCCCCACCGGCTCGGCAGTGGGCGGGCAGCTGATAACTGCTGCCGAAACGAGCCCCGCCGCCATTTTGAGTGGGCAGGGATTCCCCATCTGTGAGAGTGTGCTCTTTTGCACATGCACGTAAAAGACCTCACATCTCCCTGAGACTAAGTGCTGTCTCAGGGAGATCATCGACAGTGTTTTAAATATCAAAAGTAGAATAATAAAAAAATTATTAACATGTCCCCCTCATGTGACAATGTCACACGAGATGGGACATGTTAATAAATATCACATAAACTTTATTAAAGTTTTTTAAAACAGACATGAAGCTTCGTCCCGCCAGTGGATGAGGTTTCCTGTTTTTTCAGAAGCCCGCTGGGGCTCCTGGCTTGCCCGCCAGCCTTAAGGTTGGACGGGCAGGGCCTTTAATTGGCTTAATTATCCTGTCAATGGCCTCAATTGGCCATTGACAGTTTGGCAGATGGACAGTTGATCGCGCTGTGCCCCCGCCTTCCTGAAAATTTAAAGTCCCCCCAAAGTCATCCCGCATCATTTTCATGTCGGCGAGCGGGCCCCACCCCCAACTCGCCAACGGAAAAATTCAAGCCACTCTCCCCCAATCCAAAACATTTTTTTTCCAACTTGTTTATTTCTTTGTCCAAAACAAGCTTAAATTGTACCATGTTGTGGTCACTATCGCTAAAATGTTCACCCACCACCCCCTCAGCCACCTGTCCGGCTTCTTTCCCCAGAATTAGGTCCAGCACTGTGCCGTCCCTTGATGGACAGTTTACGGATTAACCTAACAAGTTCTCTGGTACACATTTCAATAAATCCACTCCATCCAAGCCCTTAACACTATGGGCAGAATTTTGCCCTTGATGGGTGGGCAGGCCCCACCAGCTCGGCGGCAGGCGGGCTGCCAATCACTGCCGCCGAAATGGGGCCCGCCGCTATTTTAGGCACGAAATAACGCACATCTCCCTAAGACTAAGTGCCATCTCACGGAGATTACAGACAGTATAAAAATCTTTAAAAATAAAAAAGTATTAAAATTATTAATATGTTAATGAGAAGCACATAAACTTTATTGAAGTTTTTAAAAACGGACATGAAACCTCATCCCACCAGTGGATGAGGTTTCATGTTTTATCAGAAGCCCGCTGGGGCTCCTGGCCTGCCCGCCAACCTTAAGGTTGGCCGGGCAGGGCATTTAACAAGCTTAATTATCCTGTCAATGGCCTTAATTAGCCATTGACATGTCGGTGGGCAGACAGCTGTTTTCGCTGTCCGCCCGCCTTGCTAAAAATTTAAATAGACCGGGATGACGTCGGGAAGAATCATGGTCATTTTCCCGCCGGCGAGCAGGCCCTGTCCCCAAATCACCGACAAGAACATTCTGCCCTTTGTCTATCCCAATTAATGTTGGAAAAGTTGAAATCACCTAATATTGTTATTGTTTTTACCCATCTCTGCAAATTGTGCAATTATTTGCCCCTCAATTTCCCACTGACGATCTGGGAGTCTATAATAAACTCCTAACAATGTGGCTGCTCCTTTTTGATTCCTAATTTCTACCCACAAATCTTCATTCGATGCCCACTCCAAGATATCATCTCTCTTTACTGCAGTAACTGACTCCTTAACTAATAATGCAATGCCTCCTCTTTTACTCCCTCCCCTGACTCGCCATCCCCGAATGTTGAGCTGCCAATCCTGCCCCTCCCTCAACTATGTCTCAGTGACTGCTACTATATCACAATTCCACGTGTCAATCCTCACCCTTAACTCACACCTAGACACACACAAACCCACACACACAAGCACACCCACACAAACCCACACGCAAACACATGCACAGAAACACCACCCACCCACACACACACAAAAACACACACACACAAACAGACGTGCACACAAACACACGTGCACCACAAACACACACACAAACAAACACATACACACACACACACACACACACACACACAATGTGTGTGCACAAGATGATTATAATAAAAGGGTAGCGTGTAATGATATCTTTAAGAAGAGTTCAAGAAAATCAGTTATACTTTAGCCCTTTGAGGTGATTGTAGGAAACATTGCCGGCCTGGAAATTCTCTTCTAATTCACTGAAGAAGAAAAAGTGAAGGCCACAGGCTTCTGGTAATAAATCCATAATGGTGCTCCAAGCTCTAGCAGATTGCTGGCTTTTCTGTCAAAGTTGTGGTCGAGCCTCTTGATACAATCATATCTTTTAAAACTTTTCTTTTAAGACCTGGAAAGACAGTGCGTTATCTAGACATTTGGATACTGACTTGGAATTTTTTTTAAAGAAGGTCATAAGTTCACCTTGGAGCTGTCAACAAGCAGGCCTTCTCCAAGAAATCACCTGACCAGCATGGTACCTGAAGGGGAAGAGCTGCTTGTTTGTTTTGAACTGCAATCACTTTAATTGATGGGTATAAAAAACTGGTAAAGGCACAGGCAAGTGATTTACTGGAAATCACATGGCAGAGGTAAGCTTTAAGCTTTGAACCTGTTGTCTGTGAGCTCCGTGTTGTGGGAAATACGCTGAGAAGGAAGGCTGCTCAAACTGGGTTCTCTCCTTGCCTTGCCTGAAATTCCACATGTGGTTATCAACTGACAGCCAGAGAGCCCTCAACGGCATATAACCTGTCTGCATTTGGACATGAAAGGCTGGGACAAGAAGATTGGTCCGACCCTATTTACATCCACGCAGTGGCTCCTTTGGGAAGCATGTCCTGACAGCTGCAGTGACCAGTGAACAGTCTTCACACCAGGGCTCACCAGATCGACAGTGGAGAAACCCTGCAGACTTTGTCTTTTTGTTATAAAGTTCTCTCAACCACCCATCTCTGCAGAGACTCCTTGGGCAGAATTTGATGGCAGTGGGGTTTTACGTTCCTGCTGTGGTCAATGGGATTTATAACAGCCCGCCGCATTTTACAGCCCTGTCCATGCCAAAACGGGGCTGTAAAATCCTGCCCCCTGTTTGTCTTGTTCCTTTTGTTTGTCTGTATATGTGTCTCTGGATGTGTGCCAGGGAATTTTTAAAAAGGTGGGTAGTTATATTTCAAGATTACAATTATGTGTTAACCAGATCTTACAACTTGTTAAAAAAGTTTTGTTATATAATAAATCAATCATTCTGAGTTGATTGAAAGAAGCCTGGTTAAAGTCTCTTTTACTCTGGGTAACAGTAGTGGAGGTAAACAATTCACCATCTTGGTGAGTGAGTTAAACTTTTAAACTAAAGGTGAGACCTGTGGAGTAGAGGAGCTAGTCAAACTGCGTACTCCTCTCATCCTGTTCCTAACACTCAGTTGTGAAGAAATATAGGCCGGGAATTCCTGGCCCCACTGTGGTAGGAGCCACTATGGACAGTGCAGTGGCCCAGCCAAAAGCACACTCACTTTCGGCGGGACCGGATGGTCCAGGTGGTCGGTGGGGCCTGAAAGACCCTCCCATAATCTTGTAGGTGAAACAAATGAGCCCCAGTTCACTGCCTATGGTTTTTTTTCCAGGCAGGGTCTTCTCCTGTGCTGGGTGAGGTGGCTTCTCTCTGGTCTTCGTATCCCAGGCTGAATTGCCTTGGCCTGTCCTTGTGGATTATTACAGTGCTCCCAGGTATTTCCTACCACACATCATGTGGCCATAGTATCAATATTTCCCATAGCCCACACTATGGACAGAATTTTCCAGGCCCTCTGGCATCGAGCATCATGACACGTGTGAACGGACAATATGATGAGACGGCCAAAACTTGGTTTCACAATGTCATGTAATCAGTTTGCGATAGGCCACTCAGCCCATCAATGGCGAGCTGCTTTTCCCGCCATCGGATGTCGGGAACCTCATTGTAATACATCAGCATATCATTATAAGTCCACCTTGAGGGAATCATCCCATCCCCCCACCCCTGCTGGATCATCCGCCCACATCGATGGGAAAACGCTAGTGCAGAACGCATCTTGACAAGTGTGGTGTGCAGAAATCGGGACTACTGCCAGGGCCTTGCTCACATCGCAGATACCTGAGGAGCAGAAGATGCTGGAGTCCAAGAGCAACAGGACCCTGGAGGAATGTCCATGGCATGCTGGGTGGATTCTCATGGACATGGCTCCGCTGTGAAACAGCTCACAGAAGTTGGAAAGTCATCGTTGAGGGTCTGCTCACAATGGATGATGGTTGAGGGGGTGGAGAGGAAGGCCCTGCTGTGTTTGGGAGAGGAAGATGTACCGGGGGGTGGAAGAGGAAGGTCTAGGATCGACTGGGAGAGGAAGAGGTGTCGGGGGGCGTGAAGTTGGGAGGGGGATAGAGTCTATAGGGTGAGGAGGAGCTATAGGGGGAGGAGATGGCAACTGGGGAGGTAGGTGTAAGGGGGATGGAAGGTGTAAGGGAAGGAGTTTGGAGGGGGAAGGAGTACAGTGAGGAGAGGTAGAACAGGGGGAGAAAGGAGTCAGGAAGGGGGAAGGACTAAGTGGGGGAGTTGTTGGTGGGGGTGGGGTAATGAAAGACTAATGAAAGGAGGGGAGTCTGGGGTGGGAGGATGAAGGGGGGAGTCCAGGGGGCGGAGAAGGACTTCTGGGGAGAAGGGGTTCCAAGGGGGGTTGGAGTCCGGCACAGGGGACGTCCTGGTGAATGTGCAGGGTGGGTCTCTGATGAGTTCATGATTGCCTCCTGGGGAGCAAACTGAGGGTGGCACGGAACGAGGGAATGGTGAGTCTGACCGAGGGCAGAGTGAGGCAGTAGGGTGGGAATGTGAGGGCTCGATGGTACAGGTAGAAGGGACGGCGAGGGTGGTTGGTGGGGACTTGGAGGCAGACATGGACTCTGTGGGTGGGAAGGAGGAAGCCGGGGAGGTTAGTGTGGATGAGGGTGGGATTTTCAGGAAGGAAGGGAATATGCACGTTCTCTTGGACATCCCTGAAGGAAAAGGGTTGTGGCTGGTAGGTCATGGAGGGGAGGTGGAAGGTGATGCCGTGGGGGTCAGCTGTGATGGTGGAAAGGAAATGGGTGACTGGGGGAGGCAAATGGATGCAGGAGCACAAGAAAAACTGAATCATCACCATCCTGGTGGGGGAGATCAGGTGCTGCAGGGAGTGTGATCAGTGGGTGGGTGGAGTGGAGATGCAGCTCAGCTCAGCTGGACAACTGAAACCCCAGCAGGCAGCATTGAGAATGCTCAGGACGTTGAGATGAGTGTGATACAGGAAGAATTGATGAAGCCTGTCAATGAAGCTGAAAGACACCATTACACATTATTCAGTGAAAGTGAATATATTTCCAGATTGTAAAGTGACAAAATGTGTCCACCCATGTAACCAGTTTTGAACACTTTTTGATCACCTTAGACTTCTGGGTGCTGCCCTGACATCCACAGCAGGGGTGGAGACAGTCTGTGTAATAGTTGGCTTTGCTGCCTCTGATGACTTTGGTGTGGGTCCGCTGAAATCCGAGGCTTGGAGGGCTCAAGCTTGCTTTGGCTGTCACCCTGTGGGCCAGCTGCTCCCTCTGCAGTGACAGAGGATAACGTTGAGGGGGTCACAGGCAAAGGGGACTCAGAGGGAGCGGACTGCCTCTGAGATTCCTGAGTGGATGACCCAGGGGTGTCCAGCTGCCGCACCTCCACCCTTAAGGTGCTGGAGGGCCCTGGCGTGACTCCTTGAGGGGAATGAACACCTGGGTGGATGTCAAGGTGCCCTGTTTCCCTCTCACATTGCCACTGCAGGAACTCACCCCTGGATCCCGCAATGGAGGGCAGATCTGCACACACATCCGCATTCTGCTGGACCAGGGTCTTCATGGAGTCTGCCATCCTCCCCATGGAGATCCCCATCAGAGAGCAGGCAGGCACATTCCTCCGAATCGCCTGCCACTCTGTGAAGGGCTTCCAGCAGCTCTGCGTGATGTTCCCCACCATTTGCTGACTCTCCAGGATGAGTTAAAAGGCCGAATCCAAAGATTCATCATTTGACTTGGACCTCACAGATACCTCTTCCCCAGCAGTTCTCCGAGTCCCAGGTAAGGATTGCATGGCAATTTCCCGGGAAGTTGAAACTTCCAATTGACAATTGCACTACACTGGGAACCATCCGCTACTGCAACTTAAATCGGAAACTTTGGATGGTTCCCACTGTGTTACAGTAATAGTTACGGTGAAACTGTTAAAATTAAAACCACCTCTATCTTTTGGGTAACTATTGTACTGACCCACCACAATCCCCCATGTGATTCCCCCACATTCTCCCAAAACACCATGGGACTCCCAACACTATCCCTCGAGCCCCCACAGGACTCCCCACCCCCTCGACTCCCAACCCTATTCCCCCACCAGGCCCGATACCAGGTTTCCCAAGTCCCCAGGCCCGATGCTCGAAGGTGCCCCCCCATCTCTAGGGCCCTACTCCTGCAGGCTCAACTCCCAAACTTCTCCCACCCCCCAAATTCTAACCACTTACCTAATACACTCACATTCTTCCTGGATTGTCAAAGACTTTTAACTTGGCTGGACATTTAATGTTACCTAGTTTACAGCAGTTGATGTCATAAAAAAGAGGGTGCGCTTTACTTACCTGAGACTGTACAGTCCTTGGGAGCAGACCCTGGGGGTGTGCTACACTGCATAGACCTTGCCCAGCCTGAGGCGGAAGGTAGGAGGTAGGATCGCCTGGATCTCCAGGTAAGTAATTTCGAATGGAGTGGCAATCTGACTCAATTGCCACTCCTTCAGAAGTTACAGCCCATTATATGGAAGTCTTTGAAAGGTCATCGATCTGAACTATTCACTCTTTCTCTTTCTACAGCCACTGCCTGACCGGCTGAATGTTACCAGCATTTTCTGTTTTTATTTCAATTTTTTTCATTTAAATAATAATGTAAGTTAGAAGGTTTTATTTCATTTTTAAAGTAATGACAGTAACCAGAGATCATTTAAAGAGAGAAAAACAAGAAAGACTTGCATTTCTATTGTACCTGTCACAACCTCAGGTCATCACCATGCACTTCACAGCCTATGAAGTTCTTCTGAAGTTTAGTCACTGTTGTGGGAAACAGAGTAAATAAATGTTTATGAAGAACATTAATATGGTTCCAAAGCAATTATGGATGCATTGTGAGTGTTTATTCTCCAGTCTCAATTAGTTGGAACTCATTGTCATGACCAGATTAGCAGGGATGAACTGACTCCTCTCTTTGTCCCATTCCTGAGTAGATTATAACAGACTTTGAATTTAAGAGGGAGGTGATATTGCCAATTTAATATATATTTAATTGTCGATGCCTCTGTAAGTAATAATACAGCCAGGTTGCTTAAGCTAACAAGAAAATAGTTTTTTTTGCTAAACTCACTCAGGTTACCAATGCAGAAATTATTAATAAAAGGTTTAAAGTGTACAAACTATCCATTAATGCAAAAACAACACACACACAATCCCCCGAAGCATACAAAAAAAAGAAACAAAATGCTGCAGAGCATCAGATCTTTTGTCCAAGTAAAAACTAAAGTAAGAAAAAATTATTCATGGATTGTCCAGGGGCTTGCTTACAGTTGAAGGATCACTTTCCACATCGGAGCAGTTGATCTGCAGTTGTAGTTGGTTGATTTTGGAATTCTCCTTTAAGAACTCTCAGTTTGCAGGAATAAGGTCTTCTGGTGGGTTTTTCAAATTGCAAGCAGCTCAGCCTTGATGAGAGAGGTTTTAGAAGAAAGAGAGGTGGGGTAAGGCTGTTGGCCCTGTGGCAGCCTCTCTCTGAATTTCCAAAATCCAGTGTGTTTTCACCCAAGAGCTGGATCACATGACCTCTCTCTGAGAGCTCCATAGGCTCTGTGTCTCCATAGTGCAGCTTGTGTCCTTCACAAATGCAACATAATAGTTGCTGTAGGCCAGTGTCCTTTGCTTAGCAAAAAGTGATCTTTTCAAAACAGTTCAACATATATATTATATATAACATACCTCCAGCCAATAACATTATAAATTAAATGTTTTATATTACACATTTTCATAACATTATAAAACATGCACTGAGTTGACAGTCTGCCTTTGCTAGGGTAAACTTCATGAGACAGTTAGCATGAGTTTAAAGCTTTCGCCATGTCATGGGAGCTTCTTTAATAGATTTCACAACCCTTCAACCTTGCCAACCACAGCTAAGGGAGTACAAGACACATTCATGGAAATATTAGTCATAGTGATGGGAATACCAATCATAAACTTCAGAAAAGCGATACAGCCATGGAAATATCAGTACAGCCATGGGAATACCAATGCTGCCATGAGAAACCAATACAGCCATGGGAATACTAATACAGCAATGGGAATACCTTTCATAGCATTCAGAATACCAATACAGCCATGGAAATATCAACAAAACCATGGGAATGCCAATACAGACATGGGAAGACTAATTCAGCCATGGGAGTATTAATCAAAAACATGGGAATATGAATAGAGCTATGGAAAAACCAATTACAGCCACGGGAATACCAATAGAGCATTGGAAATACCAATTACAGCCTTAGGAATACCAATCAGCCATGGGAATATCAATAAAAGCCATGGGGATGACAATAGAGCCATGGAAATACCAATCACAGCCATGGGAATGCCAATCATAGCCATGGGAATACCAATACAGTCATGGAAATTCCAGTACTGCCATGGGAATACCAATACAATCATGGGAATACAAACACCGCCATGACAATGCTAATTGCAAAACATGGGAATACCAATCACAACCATAGGAATACCAATTCAGCCATGGGACTACAAACACAGCCATGGGAATATCAATAGAGCCATGGGAATACCAATACAGACATGGGAAGACCAAATCGGTCACAGGAATATCAATCAAAAGCATGGGAATACCAATTGAGTGATGGAAATACCAATCACCACTATGGGAATACTGATCACAGTCATTAGAATATCAATGAGCCAAGGGAGTATCAATAAAAAGCATGGGAGTAACAATACAGCCAGGGTAATACCAATCAGGGCCAAGGGAATACCAATCACAAACATGGGAATACAAATCACAGCCATGGGAATACCAATCACAGCCATGGGAATACCAATCACAGCCATGCGAATACTAATAGAGCCATGGGATTACCAATGCAGCCAGTGGAATATCAATCAAAAGCATGGGAATACACATCACAGCCAAGGGAATATCAATCATGGACTTGGGAATGCCAATTACAAACATCGGAATACCGATTACAGTCGTGGGAATACCAATCAGCCATAGGAATATCAATCAAAACCATGGGAATACCAATAGAGCCATGGGAATATCAATGGAGCCATGGGTATACCAATACAGCCATGGGAATATCAGTGGAGCCATGGGAATACCAAAGGGACATGGGAATACCAATTCTGCCATGGGAATGCTAATCAAAACCATGGAAATACCAATCACAAACATGGGAAACGAATGCAGCCATGAGAATACCAATACAGCAATGGGAATACCAATCACACAGATAGACATACCAATCATTGGAAATTTCAAGGGAAAGGAAGTTTGAATGATCTGTAAAATTGCTGACTGATTCAGTATCGTTTGGTTTGTACCACTGCCTGAGGTGAATTGCATCCTCATTACTTCTATGAATCAAGCCCCATTTTCTCCCATCTCTCCTCACAATTAAAGCCTCTCTCACCCCTGGGACCACCTCTGTGAATCCCTTCAGTATGTTCTCCAAGTTAAACGGTAACAGTATGTTGTCATCTTTCCTGAAGTAAAGCATCAAAATAGGCCCCAATAAATTCCCACCACTCACAGTGGACAGTTTGCAGCAAACATGCTTTTCTCGCTATCAGGAATGTATTGAGTGGCGTGTGCTACAGCTGAAATGTATTGAGTGGCGTGTGCTATAGCTGAAACATCAATTTTTAAAAATGCTTAAAAACACAACAGGCATAGACATTTTATTCTTCAGGGATCCACATCAGCACAGTCTGGTGTATAACATTTCATTTTATTACATGCTAGCTGTGATTGTTCCTGACCTCACTGGCATTTTGACCATTTATTTAAGCAGTTGATTTTTTTTAAACAGCACATGTTTATGTAACAAAAGGTATTTCGAGAAACCCCTTGCAGACTTGGTGAAAAATGTTATTTTCCTGAATAAAAAATGAGCAGAAAGGGTGAGGTAACTGGGAGAGAAATCTCTTACTTTTTGTTCATATCCTACAGCAGTCACAAAGATATTGTGCAGCAGCTCAGAATATTTTAAACATGACTGCAAGTAAAATATACCTCCATTAGTGCCACACTGAATCGCCTACTTTAAGGAAGGCTTCAATAACATGTGTGAACAACGTGAGTGGAAAAGGCAAAACTGGAAAAGTAGGAGAGTTTGGACTTTACTTTGGCCAGTTCTACATGCCGCATTTGGTGATGGGGTTTCATCCAAAAGTATACAATATAAAAATGAAATTTGCCTCAATTTTACTACATTATTACATTCCGTACATCTCCGTTTAGTGCCAACAAGTGAGTAAGTGCAGCTGTTCCCCTTTGAAAACAAAAAGGAGCTTTTAAGGTGCTCCACACAGCAACCTCAGAATTCATCTAAATACAAATAGAACATAAGATTGAGTGGAGGACATTCAGTCCCTCAAGCCTGCTTCATCAGTTCCCAGCAACACACCATTTAGTAAATACTCTAGTTTATCTTTTTGAGATCGAAGATGAACATCCTCATTTTTACCCACATTAAACTCCGCAAATGGCTGCCTGTTTTAAATGTCGACGCATTAAGAGGTGGGACCTGTGTTTTAATTGGGCTCTAAAAAATGGATTATATGTTTTAAATTGCCCCTGCCTTTTGTACCCTGTGATTTCAAATGCTTCTTTGTTCCAACTTTATTAACTTTTCCTCCTATTTCAAAAATTGCCGCAGTAGATTCTCTAAGCCTCCCTGCTTCTCTAGTTCTACATTCTCATGCTGTATCCTCAAAACATTGAAGTGAAAAACTGAAAGAGAGAGATGCACACAGGCAGACAGAAACACGGAGATAAAAGAGAGAAGTGGATACATTCTGTGGTTGAATGGTTTATTTGATGCTTATGAAAATAAAATAGATATTCTTTAGCTTTTATGGACTTTACAATGCTGATTATGAGGAATCTATCCTCATTATGACATGTGGCATATTTATATTCAATTGTGGCAGAGGAGAAATCCAAATCAGATATAGCTCATATTGTTTTTGAAAACATACTACACCCAAATTGGATAGAGTATAATGAAAATGTGACCAGAACAATAAATCTATCCTGACTTGGGTTTCAACAGGAAACAACTGAGGGATCAGAAAAGGGCAGATTGAAATTAAACTGTTTCAGGCTAATTCCCTGGCTTTTGGGACAGATTTATATTTTGCTTCAATTCTTTGATTTCAGAACTGAAACAAAACATATGGTGAAAGTCTGAATCGGTTAGGCAGAGCAAAGGAGCTGGAACCAAACCAACTGTCATAAGCCTTGAGGAGCAAAACTTGTATTTCTGGGGAGCTACAGGTTAAAGGGAACCTGTCATCATTTCACAGAGAGTGTTTCAACTTTACAGTGATTATCTTTGGAGGCAGAATAACATAGATTCACCAGAATAATATCAGGCTTTAAAGGGTTAAATTTTGAGGGCAGTTTGCACAGATTAGGCATGCATTCCCTCAAATATCGATGATTAAGATAGAATCTAATTGAATGATGGAGCAGGCTCAAGGGGTTGAATGGTCTCTTCTGATGCTACGTTCATATGCAATGCTTCTGAAATGCATATTATACCATCGTGTTGTATCTTGGCAAGCCCAAAAGGAATGAGATATCAACAATATACATTGTGTACACTTGGTAGATATGTTGTAATTCAAAGTAGTTGCAAATATGGATATGATATTTATTCTAAATTTCAGGCCATAGCTCAGTAGGTAACACTCTCGCCTCTGAGTCAGAGCGTTATGGTTTCAACTCCAGGGACTCAAGTGCATAATTTTGACACTTCAGTGCAGTGTTGAGGGAGTGCTGCATTGTCAGAGGTGCCACCTTTCAGATGAGACATTAAAAAGAGACTCTGCCAGCTTTCTCGGGTGGATATAAAATATTACACAGCAGAATTTGAAAAGGAGAAGGGGAATTCTCTAGATGTCCTGGCCAATATTTATCCTCAACCCCAGAGAACAGATAATGTGGTTGATATCCAATTGCTATTTATGGGACCTTGATATGTGCAAATTGGCTGCCTGCTTTCCTATACTACATTAGGGGAAGAATTTCTGAATTGTGTTGAGGAGAATTTTCTTGATCTATATGTTTCTGGCCCAATATAGAAAGAAGCATTGCTGCATCTGGTCCTGGTGTATAAAGTGGGTCAAGTGGATCAAGTGTCAGCAGGGAAACATTTATGGAATAGTGATCATAGGATACTAGGTTTAGATTAGCCTTGGGGATGGACAAGGAGCAATCTGGAGTAAGAATATTTAATTAGACGAGGAACAAATTCAGTGGGTTGAGGGATGATCTGTCCTGGATAAACTGGAGCCAAAGATTGGCAGGTGAAACTGTAAAGGAACAATGAGATGCCTTAAATGAGGAGATAGTCCAGGTACAGTTTAGGGGCAATCACATGAGGGGGGAAGGAGGAACAATCAAAGCCAGATTGTTGAAAGGGATCAAGGATGAGGTGAAGCAGGAACTACTTTGCACTACATCTGATAGATATAAGGTTCATAATACAAGTGAGAACCAAATTCAATATAGAATGTTCAGAAGGGAAGGGAAAAAGAAAATACAAGAAGCAGAGAGAGTATGAGAACAGACTGGCATAATATAAAAGGGAATCCAAAAGTTTTCTATTGACATATAGATACTAATAGATTAGTAAGGGAGGGGTTGGGCTAATTAGGGACCAAAAAGGGAATCTGAGCATGGAGGTAGTGGGCATGGCTAAGGAAATAAATGACTAATTTGCATCTGTCTTTACCAAGGAAGAAGATGCTGACAAAGTCATAGTGAAAGAAGAGGTGGTTAAAACAGTGGATAGGCTAAAATTGATAAAGAGGAGCTATTGGAAAGGCTGGCTGTACTTAAAGTTGATCAGCCACCAGGATCGGATAGGATGAATCCAGGGACCCTAATGGAACTGAGAATGGAAATTGCAGAGACACTGGCCAAGTTCAATCTTCCAATCCTGCTGAGATAAGATACAGGAACTAGGGACCCTGTGCAGAAAAGATTGTAAGGATAAACTTAACAATCATAGGCCAAGAAGCTTATCCTTAGGGGTGGGAAATCTTTTAGAAATAATAACCTAGGGCATAAAAGATTCACAAGAATGGTTCAAGTGCGAGGGCCCTCAGTGACTTGGACAGATTGAAGAAGCTGGGGTTGTTTTCTTTAGAGAAGAGAAGGTTGAGAGAAGATTTGATAGAGGTGCTCAAAAATCATGAAGGTTATGGACAGAGTAGATAAAAACTGTTTCCAATGGCAGAAGGGTCTAGAACCAGAGGACACAGATGTAAGGTGATCAGCAACAAAGCCAAAATCGATGTGAGAAAAGCTTTTTTCACGCAGTAGAGTGGTCATGTTCTGGAATGCATGGAGTGCAGTGGAGACAGATTCAATTGCGTCTCTCAATAGGGAATTGAATAAGCGGCTGAAGAGAATACATTTGAAAGGATGAAAGAGTGGGACTCGGTCCTGTGGAAAAGCAGCATGGACTCAAAAAGGCTGATTGGCTTCCTTCTGGCTCGGACCATTCTATGATTCTCTGAGTTTATGGCCGGAATCATCCCAGGTTTTGGTAGTGGGCAGGAAGAGAGTTGTATTACCCGCCGGCCTCAATGGTGAGTTTGTGCACCTTATCGTCCTATTCCGCCTCATTAATTATGCACCCACAGGAAACACGCCGTCTCGCTGGAAGGTGGCCTCCAACTTGCCCATCACGCCATTACCTTGCCACTCCCTCATGCAGGGTATCACGCACGCTTCTCAATGCTTCCAGCCCAGGAGGGCACCGGTGAAGACATGGCCTTAAAAGCCAAGACGAGTGTATGTCCCCGAATCAGTGACACATCCCTGGGACGCATTCTGGACACCATGGAGATCTGCCGCGATGTCCTCTACCCACACTCTGGCTGTAGGAGACCCATCAGTCTCACCACTCTGGCTTGGGAGGCGGAGGCAGTGGTGGTCAGTGCCAATGCTGCACACAAGTGGTTGACCATCCAATGCAGAAAATGGATGAATGATCTCATCCGTGCTGCCAGGGTAAGTCAATCATCTCATCACTCTAAACTCACACAAGACCATCAAACATTCGCTGGCATCTCACTCACTGCCAGCTCAAAGGACATCACCACTCACTCTCTCACACACACTCTCACATCTCCATCTGGCCTCATCTCCTCTGGAGACTGCCTCCTCATGTCTCACCATCTTAAGGCCATTTGCACAGATCAACATATGCCCCAACACACACCCTGGGATAACCCCCTTCCCCAGTACAGCCCTCACCCTGCAGCCTCTTCCCTTGCCTGAGGCCACTTCTTCCACTTCCCTAAGCAAGCCCCAGCCATTGAATAGCTACCCCTGCCTTATGGCTGCTGATAGGGAGACACCTGCTGTCATCCCTCCTAAAAGTGATGTGGTGCTGCCTGAGAAGCCTGGCGTGCTTCCTGAGTGCTACCCAAAGCAAGGTGGGCAAACAGACCTCGAAGTCCTGAGTGAAGTACAGCTCGCCAGGTGCACTTCACCTATGTTCAGTTGTGAAACATGTCAGCGTGCAATCACACCGACATGCTCGGATGATTCAGTGTCGGGGAGCTTATAATGAGATGCTAAAGTATTGAAATTAGGTTCTGGACATGTGACGGTGGGAAAGCTATTGACGAGAGGAGCGGATGATCGCAAACTGGTTTCACGACGGTGTAAAACTGATTTTTGGCCTTCTCGCCATATTGTCTGCTCACGTCCACCATGACCCGCAATGCCAACTGGGGTGGAGAATTCTGCCCCATGTCAGAGATTCTTCCGGAAGGTCTAAAGCCACGCTGTATCTCTGGGAGGATTTCCTCAGCCACAGGAAATAAATGATTCAGGAGAATACGTGTCAGGATTTTCCCTGCTATGGATAAGAGGGAAATACCTCGATAATTTTCACAGCAGGATTTATCTCTCTTCATGAAGGTAGTTACAACTGTCTCATTACTGAAGTCAGCCCGAGTTCTTTTTCCTCCCAAATCCATAGGATGAGTTCATTAATTTTTGATGTAAGCCAAGGCCGACCAGCTTTGAAGGCCTCAGCTGGAATACCACCGGTTTTGTTGTTTCTCATCTGTTTGATTGCTTTTTGCAGCTCTTCCATCAATGGTGGTTCACCCGTGGTCCCCTATGCAGGGGACTGGAGGCTAGCCTGGAGAGTATCAGCTGCCACTGTGGGTTCATGGATGTGGAGTTGTTGGAAATGTTTTATCCAGCGTTGACGAATGGCACTGTCATCCTTAAGAAGAGATGCAGCAGGCTGTGAGTGAAAGGGATTTTTGTCCATTTGACCTTAGGCTATAGGTGACCCTGGTGGATTCTAAAAAGCTTTGTAGGTCATGATTGTCAGCATATTGTTGGATTTCTTGGGCTCTCTCTTCCCACCACATGTCCTTAATCTTCTGGATTTGTCTTTGATGTCAGCCTTGAACTGTTGGAATCTGCTTTCTTGACTTGTGACCTTGCTTTGCTCTGTCAGGTAATGAAGGCTGCTTCCTTTTGTTCCAGAGGTCACATATTCCAGCATCATTTTCATTGAACCAGTCCTGGTGACGATGATGTGTGAACGCAATGATCTGGACACAGCAGTCTAGCACAGCTGTCTTTATCTGATCTCACTGTTCTGGAATTGAGTTGGATATGTGAAGGTTTTTCCGATTGGTCATGAGCTGCACCGAAATTCTTCCTTTCCATTGGACCACTTTAGGGCTGAGATATTGATCTTCCTCTTGGTCTTTGGACCTTTGGTGTCTTGGTGCTGGAGTGGATGTTCATCACGGATTGAACAAGTCAATGATCTGCCCAGCAGGCACCAGTCCCCAACAGAGATCAAGTGATAGAGACATCACTTAGATCTTTAACTGAGCAATGACATAAACCAGGACAAGGTTTGATCTAGGATGCATCCATGTAGTTTTTTCATCCGTTCTTCTGGTGGAAGAGGATGTCTATTATAATGTTGCTGAGCAACAATAAGGTGCTATTTGCATTGACTTTTTCCACCCCGTTTTTTTCAATGGTTCCTCTCCAGACATTGGAGTCATGGCCAACTCTGGTATTAAAGTCTCCCAGAAGGATGGTCTTTTCTCCTTTTGGGATGGCAATGAGGAATTCATCAAGGTCAGAGTAGAGCTTTTCCTGAACATCTTCATTGGAGTCACGGGTCGAGGCATAAGTACTGATGACAGTGACATACTGGGCACAGCTGAGTTATGGTTGAAATGTCATCGTCTTTTAATTATACAATGTGGAAACTCAGACAGTGCATCCAAGATCCTATTCCGGATGGCAAAACCAACTTCATGGACATGAGTGTTGCTGTCAGAATTTCCTTTCTAGCTGTTACAACCCCAGCTGATGTTAACACTGGACAAGTCTCATCCCAGAGTGAGACCTGGCTTGATAGATCCGAACATTTTTTTTGAAATGGTGGAGGAAAGTTACTGAACAAATTCACAGGAGTCTGCTGATGAAATTTTAACACAAAGAATAAAACATTTATTGGGCAAGAAAAAACAAAGTATAATACACCAGGCAAAAGGATTAGAAAGGTCTCAGTACAAACACAAGAAAAGTATTAAAATATTCATCATTCCTTCACTCCAGCTATCTCTTTACAGACACGTACAAAATCAGAATGATAAAACAATTTACCATATCTGTCTAATACTCTAATATTCAGGGTAAGTTTGTGGTACATGTTAACCAACCTGTGAATTGTGGTCAGACACACCACATTCTAAAGTGAATGACAAATGTGACCAAAGCAGATTCTATGGATTTCTCAACAACTCACCCAGATGCTTGTCACACCACGAGCCAACTGGCCTCACTAAAACTCTACCTTTCCCACGAAGGTTTCCAATCTCCACATTTGAAGATCTTGTCTTAGAATTTTCTTTAACCATCGCTCCCACTCGGACAGCTTCAACAATATCCACCTCCAGGGTTTCAATCTCATCTTCCCAGATTCCTTTCCCTTGGATCTCACGATTCACCCTCAAAGCACGCTAACAGATCTTTGGCCTTGCCAATCTGAACACCACTGCTCCAAAAGGGTACCTTTGCCCTTACACCCCACAGCACGGAGTTACCAACTTTTGGCTGCCCCCCTCTGATCTCCTGGGCTTCTCTCAAGCCTACTTTGCTTCCAATCTGCTTCCTGCAGCTCTTTCTTTAACTTGGATCTTTTTACTCTGCTCCTGTTATTTATCTCATCTCAATGGGATCTATATCTGATCCCTGTCTGTGTTCCGGTCTGGGACTTTCTTCTGGAACCTCCTTCCACCCCAGTCCCTAGTTTGGGACTTTCTTCTTGGTTTGAGGCCTTCTCCCTGTCCCCATCCCTGTGCCCTGCTCCCTGGGATACCTTCTCTCCAATGGTGCTCCGGTTCAGATCATCTGACCTCCAGTTTTGTGCCATTTCATTTCTTTTCTTCTTTTCTTTGTGCTTGTGGGCAGGGGCGGTTCCTACTCTAAAGGTGGTAAAATCAACGACTGCACATGTGCGTCCACTTCCCAATCAACACACATACAGAAGTCCTGAGGTCTGCTGGGAACTGGAGTTCCCGAACCGTGACTTCAATATAACCCTCAGGTATGTATCAGAGTTTGTTACACAGTAGAAGGTGTACCCACCCCCCTGCTTGTTCCTTCAGGTGCCCCTCCCCAGGAAGGTGGATCTCACTGAGGACAGTAATGTCAATTTGCAGCATTGATAGTTCAGGTGATACGATTAAGTTCATCTTTCTTTTGGTCACTTTTGAGATTATCCATGAACATTCAAACATTCCAAGTAGCAAAATTTGAAGATTTCTTTCTCTGACCAAATGGTGATTCTGCAGCTTGTGATTTCCCAACCAGGAGAAGTGGGCCAGCTTAGCTTTTTGGGTTGGCAGAGGGTATCCTGAAGAGGACAGTTCAGTCACAGATGCTGCTGCCCAAAAACACTTCTGCTCCAACCAATGAGAGACATCTGTCATCTGTGAGCACATTTTTGATGAGGGACTCCCAGGTTCACAGCCCTCTCCCCGTCACCAATTCTCCATCGCTAAAGGATTTGGCAAATGGACCCTGGTAGAAGTCTGTGTGTGACTCTGTTTAACATGGGGACTTTGGGATGCCGTCATTGTCCACACTGTTGTAATATGCCTTTAAGGGATAGCAGCACGACATTAGTAGAAGAAAATGTGTCATTCAATCCACCTTTAGGTTCTCTTTTGCTTTTAAGTAGAGCAGACACAGCCCTGCTGCTGGTGTCTTCAAACCTTATAGCCATGTATATTTGTTCTCATGTACTTAGTCTCAATGAATGACTCCACACTGTGTTTACCTAATCCTCTATGAGTGATTGGTGCCTTTACAATATGATAACACACACAACATGGTGTGGAGGAGTCGTTCCTTCTAAGTGACACAGTGCTCAGCTTGGCAGCAAGATGCAGTACAGGTACAACATGGTGAACTGCATTAAATCATGCTACCTGGCATGAGATGAGCCTTGACATTTTGTTCAGACTGCAACAGAGCCACAGCTTCAGAGACTGTCAAAATTACAGCTTTGAAGGCACAGCACTCAAAAACAAAGTCGTAGATAGACATATTCCTCATGGTGAGGTTGCAGCAAGTAGCCTGTCAGTTCAGTGAATGGGACAGCGCGTCGAGAGGTCTGGCACCAGGTTAGCTCAGTCGGGACAAGCAAGTGATGAGGGTATGGATGGGATCAATAGCAAGCAAGGGAGAGTTAAACAAAAGCCAATGTTAAAAAAGCCTCCAAAAATTGGGCCAAAGAAGATTGCAATTATAATGGGCGGAGCTTTGGAAAAACGAGTGAAAGTGACTACAGCGACACTCTTCCCAATTACTACAGGAGAAGGAAGATCAAAGGGATGTTGTAAGAAACTCCCCAGTTAGAGTTGGGATGCAGCTGACCTACTATCTAAATTCAGAATGTGTAAACAGCATACAAAGCTATGGTTTCTTGATTCAGGCATGTCTGAACCAGACAAGCAAACCATAAAAACTCACCTAGCAATTGTGAGTGAAGGTCTACACAGGCTGAACACATCAGGATTAACAGAAAAAGAGCTAAAGGATCCCAAAAAGATATGGATCACATTGGAAGACTGGTTCAGAATCAGGTTAAACTTCCGTATTCATCAGTTAGAGTTCATGTCATTTCAACAACAGCCTACAGAATCCATAGACCAATTTGTCAGCAGATGCAGAGAAAAGGGTATGTACTGTGATTTTTCAAACGCAGAGTTAGCAGACAGAATTGTTGAGCTGGTGATTGCATCCACTCCTATGGAAGTTTTCTAGAAAGATCTGCTAGACAAGCCCAAAACATACAGCGTCAAAGAGCTACTCAAGGATTGACATGAGTATGAAGCAATTTTCACAGGTCAATGAAGCTTACAGGTTCTAAGTACAACCCCAATTGTTGACACACGATCTTGATGGGTTGGTGGTCAGGTTTCATTGACGTGATGAATCACAATGACTGGGACCCACCCTGCCACTGCAGCCTTCTTCCACATTTGCAGCTGGTGAGATGCACAGTCTTCCTTCACCTGTTCTGCCATTGAGGACTTTTTGTACCACAGTTTGCCTGGCACCTCCCCCGACCTTGCTGCGATGGGTGGCCCTACCAGGAGCAAGGACCTCAAGAGGCCTCATTCGATATTTTGTCCGAGCACACAAGCATCTCCACCACATCAAGGTAGTGATGCGTGGAGAGAGGTATGCCAATACTGCTGTTCTAACAAGATACAGAATTTTCCAGGGGCTTTAATAACTTTACAAAGGATCTGCACTGCAGCACTGGAAAAGTCCATAAATATTTAATTCAGAAAAGCAATTCACCACCCTTTTCATGTTTTTCACAGTTGAAATGAAATAGTCTTTATGCTCAAGGAATCCATGTATTTAACCAATGTGAAGCACAAAAACCTGAATGAGTTAGAATGTGTGAAATGGACACTTGCCAGATCAACATAAAATTCCATAAAGATGGCATAAGCGACCATTTATTCATGGTTTCTGCGTGGTTTCTGTAATTGATACAACAATTTTATCCCATTCTACCTTGTGACCGTTCATCATGCATTTGTATCGCCAGGTCTCAGAAAAGTCTCTAAGTATTTCACTTGCAGTGTCAGAATAATTGAATCCCAATTTGCACTTTTTGTTTTGGAAATGGTCGACAAAGAAATGGGTGCCTGGGTCTGCCAGAGTGCAAGCAACAACAGGAGAGACCAGAGGAGTTGGAGGTTGAACCTTCCTTCTGGAATATCCCCACAGCCACCACATTCTTCCACATCATCCCTGAACCTTGAATACCCTCCACGTGAACACGGATCACCTGGACCAGCATCGATATCCTTCCTAGCGCAGCAGTTAGGCCCCCATCAATCACGGTGCCTTCTGACAGAGAATGCCTTGTGGCCCCAAATGCATTCATCAACTTTCAAAAGAATGTCTGAACCATCAAGCGTCTTTCTTCATAATCCCATCATCACCTGTGCTACTCGCCAAAGGTTTGATCTGTACACATAGGTTATTCATCATTAGGCAAGTGTTTCGCTATTGAAAAATTGGGATTGTATTTAAGGAAAGGCTGAGCTATTACTTCAGCTCCTGTCTCTGTCTTCTGGAACTGTCATAATAAGTAAATTTAATAAGTGAATTTGCTTTTGAGCTCTGTGTTGTGCCAATCTGGAAACCGTGAATCTAGCAATGTCAACATTTAAATTGCCATGTCTTTGTGAATTCTCTTGCCAGGATTTTCACCCACGCATTAGGTGGGCAGAGTTGGGAGAAATCCCGGTTCTGTCAACTGGACTTCTACTGATGTGGCCCCCAACATCTGGTTCTTGGTCCAGGGGGTGGCGGGCTATATTAGGAGTACAAGTGGGTGCCCCAGAAGTAGTGAGGGGTCGGAGGCAGGCCCACCACAAGTCGGGACACTCGGGCACATATAAAAGCAAGCCCTCAGAAAGGCCCATTTGAGAGATTGGCTGTCCTTGGTGAAGCCCCTGCGCTGCAGGGGAGATACCTATTAACTTGTCAGGTGAATGGGAACTGTGTAAATGCTGTCCAACTGTTAGTTGACCCTGGAATGGACGGCTCATCATGGGCTTTCCCTATAAGTGTATTGTCATTTTTGTTGCCTATTCATAGTGTACTGTAGTGAAGCACTGAAGTAATGAAGTGGATTCACAAGACACAGCCATGGAGATGGCATTACCTTGGCACCACTATCTAGTAAAGATAACCTGAAGTCATGTAGCTAGCTGCCATGCCTCAATGCATGAATGATGAACAATGCCTTGCTCATTATCCCATCACTTGCCCTCTTGCCGCCCATCTATCAGGATGCACCCATAATGTTGACCCTAGGCCAGGTCTCTCACAGCTGCACACTGTCATGGTATAAGATGTAACCAGTAGGGCTGTCAGTGGTCGTGGAGCGCAGCATGTTACCTTGGAGTCACAACCGCAATATAAATGGCACCAAGCGTTTCCACAGAGCCATTTTCTCCATAAAACCTTCCCAGTGATCATTGATGATGTGATGAAAATGGTTAGGCCATATAAGTACACAAAAGTGAATGAGAGCATTGTAATCTGAATGGCTCATGAGTTGTAAGCCCCCCTGCTGCATGATGTTGTGCAGCAGACAGCACACCACCACTAGTCTTGATACCCTTGCTGCAGCATACTGCAGGGCTCCAGCTGAGAGATCCAGGCACCTGGAATCACATTTTTAGAATGCCAATTGCCTGCTTGATGGTACTCCTGGAGTTGACATGGCTGCTATTGTAACTGTTTTGAGGACAAACCAAATAAGCTAAATTAACAAATCAGGTGACAAATTAAAAAGCAACTCCTTAAAGGAAAGCTGCAAAAATAAAAGACAAAATGCAAAGGAAACTTACCAACATCAAGTCAAAAGGTGATTGAAGGGGTCGATATAACCCGTGGTGCCCACCGAACATGGAAGGCCTCGATGGTGCCGGCAGACACCGCATGCTCCATCTCCAGGGACACCCGGCCATGAACATAGCCGTGGAAGAGGGGCAGACAGTCAGGTGGGACGACCCCCTCGATCACCCCCTGCCTGGACCTGTTAATGGCCAACTTGGCCAGACCCAGGAGTAGGTTCACGAGGAGGTCCTCCTCCCTCCCAGCCCCCCTCCACACCGGATGCCCTTAGATCAGAAGTGTAGATCTGAACTGCAAACAAAACAACAGTAAAAGGTATTTCAAGACACTCAAAAGGGAATGCAGCCTACAACACCCTAAATACACGTGGCCCACGGACTCCACAAGGCCGCAAAAGACACAGGTATCTTGGGAGTCCATGATCCAACACATCCTATGGTTATACGGGATTGCTGTGTGCAACACCCTCCACCCCAGGTTCCCGATGGAAAGTGGAAGGACACCTCTTTAGAAGGCCCCCCACTGGGGACGTCATCTGCCTGACAGCAACAAGGCACGCCAGGGTGTGTCCAGGCAGCGGGCGAGAGCAAGGAAGTGAAGGGTGTGCAGCAGCAGCCCGTACAGGAAACCCCTTCGCACTGTGCTAAAGGGCACAGAGGGCATTTCCGAGAGGCAACTCCATCTGCGGGGCACCGACTCCCAAGGGAGGGTTCAGGATTTAGGGCCAATATGGAATTCCATCTGAACAGGGGTACGCTCAGACGGAAGACCACTGCGCACTTGCGCCACCTCGAGATCCAGGGCCGAACATTGCCATCCTTCGGTCTTGAATGGCATTGGCCATAGGCCGGATGTCCACTGACTTGCTACGCACCAACTCGTGTAGGAGCATCCTCCTTCCCAATGCCTGGGCAGCAGCCTCTCCCTCCTGACCTTGTGCCCTCTCTCTAGCCTCCAGCTGCTCACAGTGACTGGCTTCTATGGTCTCTGAGGGCAGGAATTTCCCTTTGTTGGGCAGGCACAGTGGTGGGCCGTGAGGCAGACCTCCGTCTGCAATTGGGCTTCGACCACAATTCCACACTGGCTGGCTAATTAATGGCCAGCCAGCGCGAAACACGCACTGAGATTCTCAGCACTGCTGGGTGCCTGGAGGGGGCAAGAGGAGTGCGAGCGCTGAAGTCTGGGCATGTCTGGGGGGTGCACGCACTGAAAGCTTCCTGAAGGCTCAAAGCTGCCTCAGGGAGCTGAAGAATTCCAAAGTGAAAAGGAAAGATTTTTTTACAAATTATATAACTATGTCCCAACATGTGACTGAGTCACTTGAAGAGGGGCATGTTAAAAATGATGCTAAATTTTTTTTTTTAATTTATTGTTGGAAACCTCATCCTGTCCATGGGGTCAACAGCACAGAAAGAGTTGAGGACTCGCTCAGCGAGAATGTGCACCTCCCTCCACCAGCGGATGATCTTTTGAATGTTGGTGAATACATGTATGGCCACAAGGCATTCTGTCAGGAGGTGCTGTGATTCCTTCACAGGGTCTATGTACTGTGCTAGGAAGGATATTGATGCTCACTCAAATGTTCTCTGTTCATGTGGCAGATATTCAAGTTTCAGGGATGATGGAGAAGAACGTGATGACTGTGGAAATATTCCAGAAGGAAGGCTCATTCATTAGGGTATGGTGGATGAATCCAGCAGGCGTGCTTCTATGGCCTCCTGATCATCCTCCAACTCCTCTGGTCTCTCCTGTTGCTACTCCAGCTCTGGCAGATCCCACCACCTATTTCTTTATCAACAGTTACCACAAACCAAGGATAATATGTCATTGCTGCACCTTCAACCTGCTTCTGTCTGCTGAAGGTCCAATCCTGGAGTGTACCTGTTGAATTCAGCAAGCAAGGGTTTATAGAATCGTATAACACATGAGTCTGTTTGACCCATCATTCTCATGCTGGCTTTATGAAAGAACTATCCAATTTGTCTCTCTTCACTCTTCTATTCCCAGGTCTCTGCAATTTTCTATTGTTCAAGTATTTATCCAATCCCCTTTCGAAAGTTATTATTGAATCTGCTTCAACTGTCCTTTATGACAATGCATTTCAGATTATCACAATTCAATGCATAAAAAAATTTCTCCCCACCTCACCCTCTAGTTCTTTTGCCAACTATCTTAAAACTGTTTCTCCTGGATAATGACCCTTCTCTCAATGGGAACAATTGCTGCCTGTTCACTCCTTTTCACTCCATGCCCTCTGTAGAGCTCTGTGACATGGATCCCGAGCATGCAGAGTGATATAAACACAGGAATTGCTGCTGCAATTACAGATATTTTGATAGTGTCCTTGTGAGAGAATTCACAAAGACATGGCAATTTAAATTTTGACATTGCTAGATTCACGGTTTCCAGATTGGCACAACACAGAGCTCAGAAGCAAATTCACTTATTAAACTCCATGACAGTTCCAGAAGACAGACAGGAACTGAAGTAATAGCTCAGCCTTTCCTTAAATACAATCCCAATTTTTCAATAGCGAATAACCTATGTGTACTGATCAAATCTTTGACAAATAGCAAGGTGATGATGGGATTATGAAGAAAGATGCTTGAAAGTTCGAACATTCTTTTGAATGTTGATGAATGCATTTGTGGCCGCAAGGCATTCTCTGTCAGAAGGCACTGTGATTGCTTCCCAAGATACTTCAGAGGAGGTGGTAGTGTAATGGAATCACTGGACTGGTATTCCAGAAGCCCAGGGTAATGTTCTGGGGACCTGGGTTCAAATCCCACTACAGCAGATGGCGAAATTTGAATTTGATAAAAATCTGGAATTGATGACCATGAAACCATTGTGATTGTTGTAAAAACTCATCTGATTAAGGAAATCTGTTGACCTTACCTGGCCTGGCCTACATGTGACTCCAGGACAATGTGGTTGACTCTTAAATGTCCTCTGAACAAGGGCAATTAGGGATGGGTAAAAAATGCTGGCCTAGGCAGTGATGTCCACATCCACTGAATAAAAAGCATATAGCTGGTCCAGTTAATTTTATGGTCAATGGCAACCCCGACTCCTTTATTTTCTCTAAGTCCAAGGGACACAGACTTCAACTCAGTTGGAGCACAATTGGTTTAACTACCCATTCCCAGATCTGGTTGGACCACATCTAGTGCTCTTGGGCCTCACTGTCTACTGCTGAAACCACCTGCTATACCAGGAAAATCCTGGAAAGGAAGCATAACCTCCTTTTTTATTTCTGATTTCCAGCATCTGCAGTATTTTGCTTTTCAATAACCTCCAGCTTCTTTTCTCCATAACAACTTCTTACCTTAAACCTCTCTCTGTTGTCATCTGCAGCCTTAGCCCCAATAGCAAAGAGCTCATTCTCATCTTTGTCACTATGGTTGAGATATGCTTCAACTCTTTATAGTCTCTCCCTTTCTCTCCAGGTTAAGCAAGTATACCACAGATGTTGGACAGGGTCAGTTTTTGTAATTTCTCCTTTCTTGCCATTTCTCTTAACATGCTGATTTTCAGTCTTACACCTCCCATTGTCCCTGTATCTCATGTGACTGCATCAGGAACAAACTATACAGATATCCCTCCCATCGATTATGTGATAGAATATCTCTAACTCACACACTAACTCAACAACTCTGAAGGGGAATGTCTCGAGAGCCAGAGATATTTCACACAGATGTGACAATCTGACATTTTCATTATTAGCAAACTCCTCATATAGTGCAGTCACAGAACATTGCCTCTGCAATCATTATCTCCCCTATACCTGCTCACTGATGCCCAGTTTGGGTTCCGCCAGAGCCACTCAGCTCCTGACCTCATTACAGCCTTGGTTCAAACATGGACAAAATAACTGAACTCCCGAGGTGAGGTGAGAGTGACTGCCCTTGAAATCAAGACTGCATTTGATATGTCTGGTGTCAAGAAGCCCTAGCAAAACTGGAGTCAATGGGAATCAGGGGGAAAACTCTCCCCTGTTTGGAGTCATTCCTAGTACAAAGGATGATGGTTGTGGTTGTTGGAGATCAGTCATCTCAGCTCCAGGATATCACCATAAGGGTTCCTCAGGGCAGTGCCCTAGGCTCAGCCATCTTCAACTGCTTCATCAATGACCTTCCCTCCATCATAAGGTCAGAACTGGGGATGTTTGCTGATGATTGCACAATGTTCAGCACCATTCGTGACTCCTCAGATACTGAAGCAGTCCATGTCCAAATACAACAAAGCCTGGACAATATCCAGGCTTGGGCTGACAAGTGGCAGGTAACATTTGTGCCACACAAGTGTCAGACAATGGCCATCTCCAACAAGGGAAAATCCAACCAAACCCCCCTTGAAATTCAATGGCATTACCATCGCTGAATCCCCCACTATCAACATCTTGACATTTACCATTTACTAGAAACTGAACTGGACTAGCCATATAAATACTGTGGCTGCAAGAGCAGATCAGAGGCTAGGAATCCTGCAATAAGTAACTCACCTCCTGACTCCCCAAAGCCTGTCTACCATCTGCAAGGCACAAGTCAGGAGTGTTTTGGAATACTCCCCACTTACCTGGATGAGTGCAGCTCCCGCAACACTCAAGAAGCTTGACACCACCCAGAACAAAGCAGCCCACTTGATTGGCACCACATCCACAAACATTCACTCCCTCCGTCCAACACCAATGCACAGTAGCAGCAGTGTGTACCATCTACAAGATGCATGGCAGGAATTCACCAAGGCTCCTTTGACAGCACCTTGCAAACCCACAACCACTACCATCTCTAGAAGGACATGGGCAGCAGATGGTTGGGAACACCACCACCTGGAAGTTCCCCTCCAAGCCACTTACTATCCTGACTTGGAAATATGTTGCCGTTCCTTCACTGTTGCTGGGTCAAAATCCTGGACCTCCCTCCCTAACAGCACTGTGGGTTTACCTTCACCACATGGACTGCAGCATCTCAAGAAAGCAGCTCACCACCACCTTCTCAAGGACAATTGGGGATGGGCAATAAAAGCTGGCCCAGCCAGTGAAGCCCATATCCTGTGAATGAATAAAAAAAACATATTTACTTTAGTTATTGTACAGCAATTATTTATTTCTCTCCAGAGCTGATTCACTAAATTACGATTATAACATGGTTTTAATTTGATTTCTATTGGTTATGTCTATTGCTCCATTTAGTATATTTAGTTTATCATATCTGGTTATTTATCTAAAGCTGATGCTTTTGACATTGACTCTATGAATATTTTTTAACCTAAGTTGCCCTGGTACAGTTAAATACTAAAATACGAATTAATAATCGGTCACTTTGTGGTCATTCCTCATCTACTGCTATGATGTCACTTTTTCACTCTGTTTCAGTCCTGTTCCCACATAATATCCTCACAATGTTTTAAATGCTCTCTCTCTGGGCCTTTGTCATGGACCACCCACCCTCCAACACCACATTTAATAGGCAAATATCCATTTACCAAATCAGGCAGCAAAAGACATTCTGTGAATCACAACTAATTTATTGTTAAACTGTCATTCTGTACAAATACCAGTTTCCACTCTTCCTTTCTGGATCCTCTCCCTGTCCAGAAATAAATCCCTTGCTGGCTTCAAATCCTACAGGCTTCAATAAACATCACCTGCTCTCAATTCACCCTGAAGCTTGTCCTGGTTTCCTCTTAAAGGGACCTGCATTTCTAACATTGTCAGTTTCCCTTTGTTTTAAGAAAAAAATTATTATATTATAAAAAGATGTAAATGTGGAAAAAAATTACAAATTCCCTAGTTACATGGCGAGGCTTCCTTCTTCTAGAATCTTCAACATTTTTTCTGAAGAGGCATTCCGCTTATTAAAACAATCCAACAGTTGATGACTAGTATCTACCCACCTTAGCTTAGAGATTTCTTTCCTCTCCAACATCTACTTTAAACTGGCTATGTCTATCCTAAGCTTTTAATCAATTACACTTTTTGTAGAATGTACATTATCTCACAAAGATCGGCTATCTATGTAACAATCTATTGAAATTGTTTTTTCAGTTTCTGTTTAATTAGCATTTCCTCCAAGGTATTGGACAAAAAGAATACTATGTCAACAGCATCAATGCCAACAAGAGTCCCAGCAGCTAGTGTGCTCTTCATCATTCTTCTTATTTTCTTCGCCTCCCATGCCAAGGGGCAACTTCTCCTATTCTCTCAGACAAGAATTATCACGAATCCTCCTGCACTGGAAAACCCAACGCCAAGGTTTGCATGCGAGGCATCACAAAAAATGACGAATTTCATGCTATTGTGATGACCCAAAGCTGGGAACTTAAGCATCCACATCTCTATTTTTAATTTATTTAAAGTTTTATTTGCTGTCAAGATGCCTCCACCTTTGGATTTTTCATGACAAGACTAAGCTCCAGCACATGAGAACTTGAACCTGGTCTTGTGTGCGTGCCTAACCAATTGAGCTGTCCATCAAGACTCCCCAGCTGTTCCATCTCATCCTTGGTAGCAATTGCACCTTTCTGTCCAGATCTGGCACGACTAATTGTGAAGGGACTGACATTGCCCAAGGAAGACTGTTGATGTAAAATTACATCTGTTTAATCTCCAAATCCACATATTTGAAAGCCCCAGAAGCCTGACTGTCAATTTTAAATTCGTTCCTAACTTGATCAATAAAATTTTCTTCAAAGTCATTAAGTCCCCCGTGCACCACCAACCCCCCCCCGGCCCCACCCCCCCAACCCCACAAACTTGTCCATGTGCATTATTAAGATGCCCAAACATTCTCCATTACTGCGCAAATAGAACATGGCTGGGTGCATCTTCAGTTGTGAACACCCTAACTTTAACAGTACTCCCTTACCAAAAAATACCACACCCAAGAAGCATCATTTAACCCATTTATTCACTTTCCAGAGCTTCCCCTCTATTCCTGGAGCTTCATTTGGAGGTTGTAAGGATACTTATCTCTTGAGCAGGTCACCCTGAAGGAAAGCTGCTTTGACATTGATGGAGTTACTGTTCCAAGAATAACATGTTAAAATGGCTAAAAAAGATTTTCAAAATCACCTTTGCGGCTGTGGGGGAGCCTATCCTGATCTGTCTAACCCCAAAGCATTCCTCAAAACCATTGGCTACCAACCTAGCTTTGGCCTTATAGGGCCTGTCTGGTAGGACTTTGTCCATACAGATCCAGCTGTGTGACAGAGCAGGTTGACCTCTATTGTCAACCTCTAAATATACCCAGAATTCTTTCCAGCTTTGTAACTCTTAGTTTAATCGCCCTGTTTTCTGACCTACCAGTAACTACAAACACCCCTCGATCACTGGGACTTCTACTTCTGTCCTTTGTCCGAGAAGGCTCCCCATTACCCATGCTACGCTGTTGACTTATCAGACTGCGGCCTCTTTTCTCTTGTTGAGATCTCTTTGGACTACTCCTATCAGGATGTCGACTACAGATCCTTACTCTTTGATCTTTTCCTCCTCCTAAACCTATCTCCCGTATCAGTACTCAAACTTGTGCTACGTTTTCTTGCTCTTCACTCTTGTACTCCCTGCTGCCAATCCATGGCCTTCACCTCTTGTTCCTCATCTTGGACATTTAACCAATTTTTATATTTGACTTCTTTCCCTGCTCGTCCCACTACGGGGGCCTCCCTCCAGTTGTCTGATCCTTCTGGCTGGTCCACCACCCAGGAACCTACTTTCAGTAATCCAATCCCTACATGAGATTACTTTTCATGTTCATGATCAGTACGTGTATCAATATGTATTTCCTGAGCTTTGAAATCCTGCCCCTCTGACTCCAGATTGTAGAACTCATGGGTATACAAAGTACAAGGTGCCTCATTATCATCACTTTTTCCCATGTTCTCAGAGTTTGAAAATCCATAACTCACCCCTATTACTCGTGAAGAATGTGCTTTTATAGTCTGATTCCGTACTATTGATGTCATGTTATTAGAGGTTTCCCATCACGTCCAATAATTTTTCCCAGACCTCTCCATTCCCTGCATCCTTTTCTCTTATAATAAACCAGGTTACTGCCCCAGATGGTCTTATATGATGTATTAAAGCACTTCTAATTTTTTCTAATGTTTCAGCTTTGATAAACACTTTCCTGCCGGCGTGTAGCGCAGTTAAACGAGTGGAGAAAGCAGAGCTAACATTCGTTCCCTCTAGTGCTGTGGGGATCGTCATTTAGTATTGAAGGCAATTTTGGATTCCGCTGTATATTAAATGGCATGGCCTAAACCCCCAATCATCTGTAAGGAATTTTTAGCATGCACTGCCCAAACCAGTGCCGTTTCTAACTTGCAGTTTGGCTGATCTGCCACTATTTTATGTAACATTTCATCAATTATGGCATGGTTTCTTTCACACAAGCCATTGTTGAATGGACTTTCTGCAGCGGTGTGCATGACTACAATACTTAACGTACAAACATATGAATTAGGAACAGCCCCTCAAGCCTGTCTCCTCGATTCATGGCAGATCTGAATGTTGCCTCAACCCCACATTCCAGCCTACCCCCGATAACCTTTCACCCCCGATAACCTTTCACCCCCTTGCTTATCAAGAATCTATCTAGGTCTGCCTTAAAAAACATTAGAAAACTCTGCTTCCACCGCCTTTTGAGGAAGAGAGTTCCAAAGACTCACAACCCTCTGAGAGAGAAAAAAGTCTCCTAATCTCTGTTTTAAATGAGTGACCCCTTATTTATAAACCGTAACCCCTAGTTCTAGATTCTACCAAAAGAGGAAACATCCTCTCCAAATCCACCCTATCAAGATCCCTCAAGATCTTAAAGGTTTCAGTTAAGTCGTCTCTTACTTTTCTAAACTCCAGTGTGTACAAGCCTAACCTGTCTAACCTTTCCTCATAAGACAACCCACCCATTCCTGGTATTAGTCTAATAAACCTTCTCTGAACGACTTCCAGTGCATTCACATCTATCTTTAAAGGAGACCAGTACTGTACACAATACTCCAGATGTGGTCTCACCAGAGCCCTGTACAACTGAAATATAAATTCCTACTTTTGTAATCAGTTCCCCTCACAATAAATGATAACATTCTATTAGCTTTCCTAATTACCTACTATACTTGCATGCTAACCTTTTGTGATTCATGCACTAGGACACCCAGATCCCTCTAAACCTCAGAGCTCTGCAATCTCTCACCATTTAGATAATATACTTCTTTTTTATTCTTCCTGCCACAATGAATAATATTACATTTGCCCAATTTATACTCCATTTGCCAGATCTTTGCCCACTCACTTAGCCTATCTATATCACTTTGTAACCTCCTTAAGTCCTCTTCACAGTTTGCTTTCCTACCTATCTTTGTATCATCAGCAAATTTAGTGACCATTCCTTCAGTCCCTTCATCCAAATCATTGATGTAAATTATAAAAGGTTGAGGCCCCAGCACTGATCCCTGTGGCACATCACTCATCACATCCTGCCAACCAGAAAAATTCCTTAGGGTTATGCCTTCTTTCTATTTCCTGTTAGCTAGCCAATCTTCTAACCATGCCATATGTTACCCACTACATCATGAGCTTTTATTTTCCACAATAACCTTTGATGTAGCACTTTGCCAAATGCCTTCAGGCAATCAAAGTATAATACATAAACTGATTCCCCTTTACCCACAGCACATGTCACTCCTTCAAAGAACTCAAATAAATTTCCCTTTCACAAAACCATGATGACTCTGCCAGATTGTCTTGAATTTTTTCAACGGCCCTGCTATAACATCTTATAGCTTCTAACATTTTCCCTATGACAGGTGCTAGGTTAACTGGCCTGTAATTTCTTGCTTTCTGTCTCCCTCCCTGTCTGAATGAAGGAGTTACATTTGCTATTTTCCAATCTAATGGAACTTTCCCCGAATCTAAGGAACTTTGGGAAAATTAAAACCAATGCATCAACAACCTTGCTAGATGCTTCTTTCAATGCCTTAAGGTGCAGTCCTTCTGGACCTGGGTATTTGTCAGCCCGCAGCCCCAACTATTTGCTCAGTACAACTTCCCTGGTGATTGTAATTTTCCCAATTTCCTCCCTCCCTTCCATTTTCTGATTTACAGCTATTTATGGGATGTTACTTGTATCCCCTATAGTGAAGACTGAAACAAAATAGCTGTTTAATGCATCCGCCACCTCCCTACTTTCTATTATCCATTCCCCAGATGCACTCTCTACAGGACCAACAAACTTGTTTAGCTCTTATCTTTTTTAAATATCTATTAAAAACTCTTGCTATTCATCTTTATATTACTAGGTAGCTTTCTCCCGTACTCTAAATTTCCCTCCTTATTAATCTTTTAGTCATTCTTTGCTGTTCTTGATATTCTTGCTAATCTTCTGACCTGCCACCCATCTTTGCGTATTTAGATGTTTTTTCTTTAAGTTTGATACTGTCTTTAACTTTTTTAGTTAACCATGGATGGTGGGCCCTCCCGTTGGAATTTTTGTGTCTCAATGGAATGTATATATTCTATATATTCTGAAATGTCCTTTAAATGTCTGCCAATGAACCTCTATTGACCTATTCCTTAACCTTAGTTGGCAGTTCACTTTAGCTAGTTCTGCTTACATGCTGTCATAATTGCCCTTATTTAAGTTTAAAGTACTAGTCTCGGATGCACAATTTTTCCCTTCAAACTGAATGTAAAATCTAATCATATTATGATCACTGCTACCTAGGGAGATGCCTTCACTATGAGGTTATCAATTAATCCTTTCTCATTGCTCAATACCAGACCTCTTATAGCCTGCTCTTTGCTTGACTCCAGAACATACTGATCTAAGAGACTATCCTGAAAACATTCTATGAACTCCTCATATAGGCGACCATTGCCCATCTGATTTTTCCAGTTTATATGTAGATTAAAACCCCCCATGATCATCGCTGTACCTTTCTGATAAGCTCCCATTATCTCATGCTTTATACTCCATTTTACCATGTAGTTACAATTAGGGGGCTTGTACACCACTCCCACAAGTGACTTCTTGCCTTTATAATTTCTCATCTCAGCCCAAACCACTTCTACATTCTGGTTTCCTGAACTTAAGTCATCCCTCTCTAATGTGCTAATAGCATCATTAATTAACAGAGCCATCCCTCCACCTTTTCCTATCTCCTGTCCTTCCAAAGTGTCATGTACCGTTCAATATTCAGGTCCTAATCTATGTCATTCTGTAGCCATGTCTCTGCAATGCTATCAGGTCGTACTTACTTATTTGTATTCGCACTATCACTTCCTCAGTTTTGTTTATAATGCTATCTGCATTTAGATACAGAGCCTTTAGTTTTGTCTTTTTATTATTTTTGCAGCGTCTAGCCTTATCTGCTGATCTACTCTTAGATTTGGACTCTTTGTCCCTTCCTGTCATGTTTTGTTTATCATTTGCTTTCTCTCTTGTATTGTCTCTGCTCCTTGGTTTATCACATCTTCCCAAATTTGATCCCTTGCCGCCACTGTTCAGGTTAAAACCCTTTCCACTCCCCAAGTTATGCAGTTTGTGAGGGCACCAGCCCCAGCACAGTTCAGGAGTAGGCAGTCCCAGCGGGACCGATCCCACTTTCCCTAGTAATGGTGCCAGTGCCCCACGAACCAGACCCCCTTCACCCACACTGGTCTTTGAGCCACGTGTTAATTTCTCTAAATCTAAATCAGTTTGCATGTGGCTCAGGTAATAACCCAGAAATTATCTTTGATGTTCTGCTTCTTAATTTCATGCCTAGTTCCTCATAATGATTATGCAGAGCCTCCTTCCTCCTCTTGCCTATGTTATTGGTACCTACATTGACCATGACCACTGGATTCTCCTACTCCCACTGCAAGCTCCTTTCCAGCCCTGAGCAGATGTCCATTAGGCAGGCAACACAGCCGCCTGGAATCTTGTTCTTTGTTACAGAGAACAGTGTCAATTCCCCTCACTATACTGTCTCCTACTATCATTACTTTCCTTTTTGCACCCCTCACTTGATGGCTTTGTGTACCATGGTGCCCATGGTCAGCATCCTCACCCACCCTGCAGCCTCTGCTCTCATTCAAATAAGCTGAGAGAACTTAAGGCCTATTGGACAATGGCAGAGGCTCACACTCCTGCCCTGTGGTCCCCTTACCTGCCTCATTCACAGTCACACCCTCCTGTCCCTAGCCACTGACCAAATCTTCCCACATGAAGAGAGTGAGGTCAGTCCTCTGCTACCATGATTAATATGCAGACATCCTTTATCGATCAGGTAGCAGAAGACATTCTATGAATCACAACATTAATTCAGTAAAATTACCAGTTTCCACTATTCCTTTCTGGACACTGTCATTGCCTAGAAGCAACACACATACTGGGGGGAAAACCAGAAATGATGTACAAGCCTCAAAGAGCATCACCTCCTCTCAATTCACTCTGAAATTGTCCTGGTTTAATTTTACGGGGCCTACATCCCTAACATTGTCACATCACAAAACAACACCACAAATATTCCAACATCACACTCCAACACCACACTTCAACACAACACACACACGCCGACATCACACTCCAACACAACGCACACACACCAACATCACTCTCCAACACCACACTCCAACACCACAAACACACTCCAGCACCACAAACACACTCCAACACCACACTCCAACACTACACACACACACCAACATCACGTTCCAAAACCACACACACTCTCCAAAACCACACTCCAACACCACAATCCAATAACACACACACACTCCAACAGCACACTCCAACACCACACAAACACTCCGAACACCACACTCCAACACCACACTCCAACACCACACACACACTCCAACACCACAAACACACTTCAGCACCACACTCCAACACTACACACACACTCCAACATCTCTCTCCAACATCATACTCCAACACTACACAAAGACTCCAAGACTACACACGCACCCAACATCACACTCCAACAGTACACACACAATCCAAGACCACACTCCAACATGACACAAAAGGTCCAACACTACATACACACTCCAACACTACACACACACTCCAACATCACTCTCCAACACCACATACAAACTCCAAATCAAATTCCAACACCACACGCAAACTCCAACACCACACACACACTCCAACACCACACTCCAACACCACACACACACACCAACATCTCTCTCCAACATCACACTCCAACACAACACAAAGACTCCAAGACTACACACGCACCCAACATCACACTCCAACAGTACACACACAATCCAAGACCACACTCCAACATGACACAAAAGGTCCAACACTACATACACACTCCAACACTACACACACACTCCAACATCACTCTCCAACACCACATACAAACTCCAAATCAAATTCCAACACCACACGCAAACTCCAACACCACACACACACTCCAACACCACACTCCAACACTACACACACATTCCAACACCGCACTCCAACACTAAATACACACTCCAACACCACACTCCAATACTACACACACACTCCAACACCACTCTCCAACACTACATACACGATCCAACACCACACTCCCACACCACACACACACACCAACACCACACACACACTCCTACACCACAAACAGACTCCAACACCACACTCCAACACCACACACTCACTCCAACACCACACTCCTATACCACACACACACTCCAACATCACGCACCAAAACCACACACACACTCCAACATCACACTCCAACACCACACACAAACACGCCAACATCACACTCAAATACCGCACACACACTACAACACCACACTCCAACACCACACTCCAACACGACAAACACACTCTAACATCACACTCCAACACTACACACACACACCAAAATCATGTTCCAATACCACATACACACACTCCAAAATCACACACCAACACCAGACACACACTCCAACATCACACTCAAACACCACACTCCAACAGCACACACACACTCCAACAGCCCACACACACTCCAACAGCACACACACACTCCAACACCACAAGCACACTCCAACACCACAAACACACTCCAACGCCACACTCCAACACTACACATACACACCAAAATCACGTTCCAAAACCACACACACACTCCAACACCACAATCCAACAACACACACACTACAATATTACACTCCAACACCACACAAACACTCCAACACCACACTCCAACACTAGACACACACTCCAAAATCACACTCCAACACCACACACACACACTCCAACACACACATACACTCCAAGACAACACTCCAACACGACACACAAACTCCAACACTACACACACACTCCAACATCTCTCTCCAACATCACACTCCAACACTACACAAACACTCCAAGACTACACACGCACTCCAACACCACATTCCAATACCACACACAAACTCCAACATCACGCTCCAAAACCACACACACACACCAGCATCACACTCAACACTGCACACACACTCCAACACCACACTCCAACAATACACACACACTCCAACATCACACTCAAACACCACACAGACACTCCAACACCACACTCCAACACCACACTCCAATACTACACACACACTCCAAAATCACATTCCAAAACCACACACACACTCCAACATCACTCTCCAACACCACACACACACTCCAACACCACATACACAAGCCCACACCACAAGCACACTCCAAAACCACACTCCAAAACCACACACACACTTCAACATCACACTCCAATTCGACACACACACTCCAACATCACACTCCAACACCACACACACACTCCAACATCACACTCCAACACTTCACACATGCTCCAACACTTCACACACGCTACAACATCACGCTCCAACATCACACACACACTCCAACACTTCACACATATACCAACACTACAAACACTCTCCAACACTACACATACACTTCAACACTACACACACTCTCCAATACTACACACACACTCCAACACCTTGCTCCAACATCACATTCCAACAGCACACTCACACCCCAACATTGCACTCCTGCAACAAACTCCAACTTCATACTCACACTCCGACACCACACGCCAACACCGCACTCCAGCACCGCACTCCAATGCTATACACACTCTCCAACACCACACACACACTCCAACATCAAATTCCAACACTGCACACACACACTCCAACATCACACTCCAATACCACTCAAACTCTCCAACACCACACACACATTCCAATATCACACAACAACACCACACACACACACTGCAACAACACACACACAGTCCAACACCACACTCCAACACTACACACACAGTCCAACATCACGCTCCAACACGTCACACCAACTCCAACACTACACACACACTCGAACACTACACACACTCCAACATCACACTCCAACATTTCACACATGTTCCAACATCACACACACACACTCCAACTTCACACTCCGACACCACACTCCGACACCACACTCCAATACTACACACACACTCCAACACTACAAATACACTCCAACACTACACACACTCCACTTCACGCTCCAACATTGCACACAATGTTCCAACATCACACACACACACTCCAACATCACAGTCCAATACCACACACACACTCCAACATCACGCTCCAATACTACAAACACACTCCAACACCTTGCTCCAGCACCATCTTCACATGCCAACTTTGCACTCGAGTATCAAACTCCAACTTCACAATCACGCTCCGACACCACACTCCGACACCACGCTCCGACACCATACTCAAATACTACACACACACTCCAACACTACACACACACTCCAACACTACACACACACTCCAACATCACACTCCAATACCGCACACACAGTCCAACATCACGCTCCAATACTACAAACACACTCCAACACCTTGCTCTAACACCACCTTCACACGCCAACTTTGCACTCGAGTATCAAACTCCAACTTCACAATCGCACTCCGACACCACACTCCGACACCACGCTCCGACAACGCGCTCCGACACCACGCTCCGACACCACACTCAAATACTACACACACATTCCAACACTACACAAACACTCCAACACTGTACACACACTCCAACACCACACTCCAACACCACACACATGATCCAACATCACACTCCAATACTACACACACTCTCCAAAATCACGCCCCAACACTTCACACACACTCGAGCACTACACACACACTCCAACACTGCACATACGCACTAACATCACACTCCAACACTACACAAACTCCACCATCACGCTCCAACACATCACACATGATTCAACATCACACAAGCACTCCAACGGTACACTCCAACACTACGCTCCAACACTACACACCCACTCCAACACTGTACACACACTCCAACTCCTACACACACACTCCAACTTCACATTCACACTCCAACACCACACTCCAATACTACACACAAACTCCAACATCACACGAAACAACACACTCCAACACTGCACACATACTCCGACATCACGCCCCAACACCAGTCTCCAACTTCACATTCACACTCCGACACCACACAGCGACATCACACACCAATAGTACACAAACACTCCAACACCACACTCCAATACTACACACACTCTCCATAATCACGCTCCAATGCCAACCACATACTCCAACATCACATTCCAACACCACACACACACTCCAACACCACACACACACTCCTACATCACACTCCAATACTACGCACACACTCCAACTTCACATTCACACTCCAACACCAGACTCCAATACTACACACACACTCCAACATTGCACTCCAGCAACAAACTCCAACTTCACACTCACACTCCGACACCACACGGCGACACCACACTCCAGCACCACACTCCAATACTACACACAGTCTCCAACACCACACACACACTCCAACATCAAATTCCAACACCACACACACACACTCCAACATCATATTCCAATGCCACACACACACTCCAACATCACGCTCCAACACCACTCACACTCTCCAACACCACACACACACTCCAATATCACACTCCAACACCACACACACACACTGCAACAACACACACACAGTCCAACACCACTCTCCAACAATACACACACAGTCCAACATCACGCTCCAACACGTCACACCAACTCCAACACTACACACACACTCGAACACTACACACACTCCAACATCACGCTCCAACATTTCACACATGTTCCAACATCACACACACACACTCCAACATCACACTCCAACACCACAAACACACTCCAACATCACGCTCTAATACTACACACACACTCCAACACCTTGCTCCAACACCACATTCCAACACCACCCTCACAAGCCAAATTTGCACTCGAGTATCAAACTGCAAGTTCACGCTCACGCTCCGACACCGCGCTCGGACACCACGCTCCGACACCGCGCTGCGACACCGCGCTTCGACACCACACTCCAATACTACACACACACTCCAACACTACACACACACTCCAACACTACACACACACTCCAACATCACCCTCCAACATTGCACACAATGTTCCAACATCACACACACACACTCCAACATCACACTCCAATACCACACACACAGTCCAACATCACGCTCCAATACTACAAACACACTCCAACACCTTGCTCTAACACCACCTTCACACGCCAACTTTGCACTTGAGTATCAAACTCCAACTTCACAATCACGCTCCAACACCACTCACACAATCCAACACCACACTCTGACATCACACACACACTCCAACACCACACACACTCTCCAACACCACACACACACTCCAATATCACACTCCAACACCACACACACACTCCAGCACCACACTCCAATACTACACAGTCTCCAACACCACACACACACTCAAACATTAAATTCCAACAACAAACACACACACTCCAACATCACATTCCAATGCCAAACACACAATCCAACATCACACTCCAACACCACTCACACACTCCAACACCACACTCCGACATCACGCACACACTCTAACATCACACACACTCTCCAACACCACACGCACACTCCAATATCACACTCCAACACCACACACACACACTGCAACAACACACACAGTCCAACACCACAAACCAACACTACACACACAATCCAACATCATGCTCCAAAAGTCACACCAACTCCAATACTACACACACACTCGAACTCTACACGCACTCCAACATCACGCTACAACATTTCACACATGTTCCAACATCACACACACACACTCCAACATCACTCTCCAACACCACACACACAATCCAACATCACGCTCCGATACTACAAACACAATTCAACACCTTGCTCCAACACCACTTTCCAACACCACCCTCACACGCCAACTTTGCACTCGAGTATCAAACTCCAAGTTCACACTCATGGTCCAACACCACGCTCCAACACCACACTTCCACACCACGCTCCGACACCGCACTCCGACACTGCGCTCCGACACCACTTTCGACACCACGCTCCGACAACACGCTCCGAAACCGAACACCAACACTACACACACACTCCAAAACTACACACACACTCCAACACTACACACACACTCCAAAACTACACACACACTCCAACACCACACACACTCCAACATCACGCTCCAATACTACAAACACACTCCAACACCTTGCTCCAACACCACATTCACACGCCAACTTTGCACTCGAGTATCAAACTCCAAGTTCACACTCACGCTCCGATACCACACCCTGACACCACGCTCCGACACCACGCACCGACACCATGCTCCGATACCACGCTCCGACACCACGCTCCGACACCACGCTCCGACACCACACTCCGACACCACACTCCGACACCACACTCCGACACCACACTCCAATACTACACACACACTCGAACTCTACACGCACTCCAACATCATGCTACAACATTTCACACATGTTCCAACATCACACACACACACTCCAACATCACTCTCCAACACCACACACAATCTCCAACATCACGCTCCGATACTACAAACACAATTTACACCTTGCTCCAACACCACTTTCCAACACCACCCTCACACGCCAACTTTGCACTCGAGTATCAAACTCCAAGTTCACACTCATGGTCCAACACCACGCTCCAACACCACACTTCCACACCACGCTCCGACACCGCACTCCGACACTGCGCTCCGACACCACTTTCGACACCACGCTCCAACAACACGCTCCGAAACCGAACACCAACACTACACACACACTCCAAAACTACACACACACTCCAACACTACACACACACTCCAAAACTACACACACACTCCAACACCACACACACACTCCAACATCACGCTCCAATACTACAAACACACTCCAACACCTTGCTCCAACACCACATTCACACGCCAACTTTGCACTCGAGTATCAAACTCCAAGTTCACACTCACGCTCCGATACCACACCCTGACACCACGCTCCGACACCACGCTCCGACACCATGCTCCGATACCACGCTCCGACACCACGCTCCGACACCACGCTCCGACACCACGCTCCGACACCACACTCCAATACTACACACACACTCCAACACTACACACACACTCCAACACTACACACACACTCCAACACTACACACACATCCAACACTACACACACACTCCAACAGCACACTCCAACGTCACACACACACTCCAACATCACGCTCCAATGCCAAACACATACTCCAACATCACATTCCAATGCCACACACACACTCCAACATCACGATCCAACACCACTCACACACTCCAACACCACACTCCAACATCACACAATCTCTCCAACACCACACACACAATCCAACATCACGCTCCAACACCACTCACACACTCCAACACCACACTCCAACATCACACAATCTCACCAACACCACACACACACTCCAATATTACACTCCAACACCAAACACACACACTGCAACAACACACACACAGTCCAACACCACACTCCAACACGACACACACACTCAAACATCACACTCCAACACGTCACACCAACTCCAACACTACACACACACTCGAACACTACACACACTCCAACATCACGCTCCAACATCACACAATCTCTCCAACACCACACACACAATCCAACATCACGCTCCAACACCACTCACACACTCCAACACCACACTCCAACATCACACAATCTCACCAACACCACACACACACTCCAATATTACACTCCAACACCAAACACACACACTGCAACAACACACACACAGTCCAACACCACACTCCAACACGACACACACACTCAAACATCACACTCCAACACGTCACACCAACTCCAACACTACACACACACTCGAACACTACACACACTCCAACATCACGCTCCAATGCCACCCACGTACTCCAACATCACACTCCAACACCACACACACACTCCAACATCACACTCCAACACCACACACATGTTTCAACATCAAACAAGCACTCCAACAGCACGCTCCAACACTACGCTCCAACACTACACACACACTCCAACACTGTACATACAATCCAACACCACACTCCAACACCACACACACTCCAACACCACACTCCAACAACACACACACACTCCTACATCACACTCCAATACGACAAACACACTCCAAATTCACATTCACACTCCAACACCACACTACAATACTACACACACACTCCAACATCACACTCCAACACCACACTCCAACACTGCACACATACTCCGACATCACGCCCCAACTCCACTCTCCAACTTCACATTCACACTCCGACCCCACACTCCGACACCACACTCCGATCCCACACTCCGACACCACACTCCGACACCACACTCCAATAGTACACAACACTCCAATACTACACACATACTCTAACATCACACTCCAACACCAGACTCCAACTTCACATTCACACTCCGACACCACACTCCAATAGTACACACACACTCCAACACCACACTCCAATACTACACACATACTCTAACATCACACTCCAACACCACACTCCAACTTCACATTCACACTCCAACACCACATTCCAACACCACAATCACACCCCAACATTGCACTCCTGCAACAAACTCCAACTTCAAACTCACACTACGACACCACACTCCGACACCACACTCCAGCACCACACTCCAATACTATACACACTCTCCAACACCACACACACACTCCAACATCAAATTCCAACACCACACACACACACTCCAACATCATATTCCAATGCCACACACACACTCCAACATCACGCTCCAACACCACTCACACTCTCCAACACCACACACACACTCCAATATCACACTCCAACACCACACACACACACTGCAACAACACACACACAGTCCAACACCACTCTCCAACAATACACACACAGTCCAACATCACGCTCCAACACGTCACACCAACTCCAACACTACACACACACTCGAACACTACACACACTCCAACATCACGCTCCAACATTTCACACATGTTCCAACATCACACACACACACTCCAACATCACACTCCAACACCACAAACACACTCCAACATCACGCTCTAATACTACACACACACTCCAACACCTTGCTCCAACACCACATTCCAACACCACCCTCACAAGCCAAATTTGCACTCGAGTATCAAACTCCAAGTTCACGCTCACGCTCCGACACCGCGCTCGGACACCACGCTCCGACACCACGCTGCGACACCGCGCTTCGACACCATACTCCAATACTACACACACACTCCAACACTACACACACACTCCAACACTACACACACACTCCAACATCACCCTCCAACATTGCACACAATGTTCCAACATCACACACACACACTCCAACATCACACTCCAATACCACACACACAGTCCAACATCACGCTCCAATACTACAAACACACTCCAACACCTTGCTCTAACACCACCTTCACACGCCAACTTTGCACGAGTATCAAACTCCAACTTCACAGTCACGCTCCGACACCACACTCCGACACCACGCTCCGACAACACGCTCCGACACCACACTCAAATACTACACACACATTCCAGCACTACACACACACTCCAACACTACACACACACTCCAACAGCACACTCCAACAGCACACACACACTCCAACATCACGCTCCATTGCCACCAACATACTCCAACATCACGCTCAAACACCACTCACACAGTCCAACACCACACTCCAATACTACACACACTCTTCAAAATCACGCTCCAACACTTCACACACACTTGAACACTACACACACACTCCAACACTACACACACAAACTAACATCACACTCCAACACTAAACACACTCCACCGTCACGCTCCAACACTTCACACAATTTTCAACATCACACAAGCACTCCAACAGTACACTCCAACACTACGCTCCAACACTACACACACACCCCAACACTGTACACACACTCCAACACCACACTCCAACACCACACACACACTCCAACGCCACACACACACTCCTACATCACACTCCAGTACTACACACACACTCCAACTTCACATTCACACTCCAACACCACACACCAATACTACACACATACTCCAACATTGCACTCCAGCAACAAACTCCAACTTCACAATCACACTCCGACACCACATTGCAACACCACAATCCAGCACCGCACTCCAATACCACACACAATCTCCAACACCACACATACACTCCAACATCAAATTCCATCACCACACACACACACACTCCAACATCACGCTCCAACACCACTCACACAAACCAACACCACACTCCGACATCACACACACACTCCAACACCACGCACACTCTCCAACACCACACACACACTCCAATATCACACTCCAACACCACACACACACTCCAGCACCACACTCCAATACTACACAATCTCCAACACCACACATACACTCCAACATCAAATTCCATCACCACACACACACACACTCCAACATCACGCTCCAACACCACTCACACAAACCAACACCACACTCCGACATCACACACACACTCCAACACCACGCACACTCTCCAACACACCACACACACACTCCAATATCACACTCCAACACCACACACACACTCCAGCACCACACTCCAATACTACACAGTCTCCAACACCACACACACACTCAAACATTAAATTCCAACAACAAACACACACACTCCAACATCACATTCCAATGCCAAACACACAATCCAACATCACACTCCAACACCACTCACACACTCCAACACCACACTCCGACATCACGCACACACTCTAACATCACACACACTCTCCAACACCACACACACACTCCAATATCACACTCCAACACCACACACACACACTGCAACAACACACACAGTCCAACACCACAAACCAACACTACACACACAATCCAACATCATGCTCCAAAAGTCACACCAACTCCAATACTACACACACACTCGAACTCTACACGCACTCCAACATCACGCTACAACATTTCACACATGTTCCAACATCACACACACACACTCCAACATCACTCTCCAACACCACACACACAATCCAACATCACGCTCCGATACTACAAACACAATTCAACACCTTGCTCCAACACCACTTTCCAACACCACCCTCACACGCCAACTTTGCACTCGAGTATCAAACTCCAAGTTCACACTCATGGTCCAACACCACGCTCCAACACCACACTTCCACACCACGCTCCGACACCGCACTCCGACACTGCGCTCCGACACCACTTTCGACACCACGCTCCGACAACACGCTCCGAAACCGAACACCAACACTACACACACACTCCAAAACTACACACACACTCCAACACTACACACACACTCCCAAACTACACACACACTCCAACACCACACACACACTCCAACATCACGCTCCAATACTACAAACACACTCCAACACCTTGCTCCAACACCACATTCACACGCCAACTTTGCACTCGAGTATCAAACTCCAAGTTCACACTCATGGTCCAACACCACGCTCCAACACCACACTTCCACACCACGCTCCGACACCGCACTCCGACACTGCGCTCCGACACCACTTTCGACACCACGCTCCGACAACACGCTCCGAAACCGAACACCAACACTACACACACACTCCAAAACTACACACACACTCCAACACTACACACACACTCCAAAACTACACACACACTCCAACACCACACACACACTCCAACATCACGCTCCAATACTACAAACACACTCCAACACCTTGCTCCAACACCACATTCACACGCCAACTTTGCACTCGAGTATCAAACTCCAAGTTCACACTCATGGTCCAACACCACGCTCCAACACCACACTTCCACACCACGCTCCGACACCGCACTCCGACACTGCGCTCCGACACCACTTTCGACACCACGCTCCGACAACACGCTCCGAAACCGAACACCAACACTACACACACACTCCAAAACTACACACACACTCCAACACTACACACACACTCCAAAACTACACACACACTCCAACACCACACACACTCCAACATCACGCTCCAATACTACAAACACACTCCAACACCTTGCTCCAACACCACATTCACACGCCAACTTTGCACTCGAGTATCAAACTCCAAGTTCACACTCACGCTCCGATACCACACCCTGACACCACGCTCCGACACCACGCTCCGACACCATGCTCCAACACCACGCTCCGATACCACACTCCGACACCACGCTCCGACACCACGCTCCGACACCACACTCCAATACTACACACACACTCCAACACTACACACACACTCCAACACTACACACACACTCCAACACTACACACACATCCAACACTACACACACACTCCAACAGCACACTCCAACATCACACACACACTCCAACATCACGCTCCAATGCCAAACACATACTCCAACATCACATTCCAATGCCACACACACACTCCAACATCACGATCCAACACCACTCACACACTCCAACACCACACTCCAACATCACACAATCTCTCCAACACCACACACACAATCCAACATCACGCTCCAACACCACTCACACACTCCAACACCACACTCCAACATCACACAATCTCACCAACACCACACACACACTCCAATATTACACTCCAACACCAAACACACACACTGCAACAACACACACACAGTCCAACACCACACTCCAACACGACACACACACTCAAACATCACACTCCAACACGTCACACCAACTCCAACACTACACACACACTCGAACACTACACACACTCCAACATCACGCTCCAATGCCACCCACGTACTCCAACATCACACTCCAACACCACACACACATTCCGACATCACACTCCAACACCACACACATGTTTCAACATCAAACAAGCACTCCAACATCACGCTCCAACACCACTCACACACTCCAACACCACACTCCAACATCACACAATCTCACCAACACCACACACACACTCCAATATTACACTCCAACACCAAACACACACACTGCAACAACACACACACAGTCCAACACCACACTCCAACACGACACACACACTCAAACATCACACTCCAACACGTCACACCACACTCCAACACTACACGCACACTCGAACACTACACACACTCCAACATCACGCTCCAATGCCACCCACGTACTCCAACATCACACTCCAACACCACACACACACTCCAACATCACACTCCAACACCACACACATGTTTCAACATCAAACAAGCACTCCAACAGCACGCTCCAACACTACGCTCCAACACTACACACACACTCCTTCACTGTACATACAATCCAACACCACACTCCTACACCACACACACTCCAACACCACACTCCAACAACACACACACACTCCTGCATCACACTCCAATACTACAAACACACTCCAAATTCACATTCACACTCCAACACCACACTACAATACTACACACACACTCCGACACCACACTCCGACACCAAACTCCAATAGTACACAACACTCCAATACTACACACATACTCTAACATCACACTCCAACACCAGACTCCAACTTCACATTCACACTCCAACACCACATGTCAACACCACACTCACACCCCAACTTTGCACTCCAGGAACAAACTCCAACTTCATACTCACACTCCGACACCACACTGCGACACCACACTCCAATACAATACACACTCTCCAACACCACACACACACTCCAACATCAAATTCCAACACCACACACACACACTCCAACATCACATTCCAATGCCACACACACACTCCAACATCACGCTCCAACACCACTCACACACTAACACCACACTCCGTCATCACACACACACTCCGACATCACACACACTCTCCAACATCACACACACTATCCAACACCACACACACACTCCAATATCACACTCCAACACCACACACACACCCTGCAACAACCCACACACAGTCCAACATCACGCTCCAACTTGTTCAACCACACTCCAACACTACACACACAGTCCAACATCGCGCTCCAATACTACACACACACACCAACACCTTGCTGCAACACCACATTCCAACACCACCCTCACACGCCAATTTTGCACTCGAGTATCAAACTCCAAGTTCACACTCATGCTCCGACACCGCTCCAACACCACGCTCCGAAACCACGCTCTGACACCGCGCTCAGACACCACACTCCAATACTACACACACACTCCAAGACTACACACGCACTCCAACACTACACACACTCCAACATCACGCTCCAACATTTCACACATGTTCCAACTTCACACACACACACTCCAACATCACGCTCCAATACTACAAACACAATCCAATACCTTGGCCAACACGACCTTCACACGCCAACTTTGCACTTGAGTATCAAAGTACAACTTCACACTCACGCTCCGACACCACACTCCAACACCACACTCCAACACCACACACACACTCCTACATCCCACTCCAATACTACACACAAACTCCAAATTCACATTCACACTCCAACACCACACTACAATACTACACACACACTCCAACATCACATTCCAACACCACACTCCAACACTACACACATACTCCGACATCACGCCACAACTCCACTCTTCAACTTCACATTCACACTCCGACCACACACTCCGACACCACACTCCGACACCACACTCCAATAGTACACCACACTTCAATACTACACACATACTCTAACATCACACTCCAACACCAGACTCCAACTTCACATACACACTCCGACACCACACACCAATACTACACACACACTCCAACCTCACACTCCAACACCACACCCCAACACTGCACACATACTCCGACATCACGCCCCAACACCACTCTGCAACTTCACATTCACACTCCGACCCCACACTCCGACCCCACACTCCGACCCCACACTCCGACCCCACACTCTGACACCACACTCCGACACCACACTCCGACACCACACACCAATAGTACACACACACTCCGACACCACACACCAATACTACACACACACTCCAACATCACACTCCAACACCACACTCCAACTTCACATTCGCACTCCGACACCACACTCTGACACCAGACTCCGACACCACACTCCAATAGTACACACACACTCCAACACCACACTCCAATACTACACAAATACTTTAACATCACACTGCAACACCACACTCCAACTTCACATTCACACTCCAACACCACATTCCAACACCACACACACACACCAACATTGCACTCCAGGAACAAACTCCAACTTCATACTCACACTCCGACACCACACTGCGACACCACACTCCAATACAATACACACGCTCCAACACCACACACACACTCCAACATCAAATTCCAACACCACACACACACACTCCAACATCACATTCCAATGCCACACACACACTCCAACATCACGCTCCAACACCAGTCACACACTCCAACACCACACTCCGACATCACACACAACCTCCAACATCACACACACTCTCCAACAGCACACACACACTCCAATATCACATTCCAACACCACACACACACACTGCAACAATACACACACAGTCCAACATCACGCTCCAACACGTCACACCAACACCAACATCACACTCCAACACCACACACACACTCCAACATCACGCTCCAATACTACACACACACTCCAACACCTTGCTCCAACACCACATTCCAACACAACCCTCACACGCCAACTTTGCACTCGAGTATCAAACTCCAAGTTCACACTCACGCTCCGACACCATGCTCTGACACCACGCTCTGACACCACGCTCCGATACTGCACACACACTCCAACACTACACACACTCCAACATCACACTCCAACATTTCACAAATGTTCCAACATCACACACACACTCCAACATCACGCTCCAATATTACAAACACACTCCAACACCTTGCTCCAAAACCACCTTCACACGCCAACTTTGCACTCGAGTATCACACTCCAACTTCACAATTACGCTCTGACACCACGCTCCGACACCACGCTAAAATATTACACCCACACTCCAACACGACACACACACTCCAACACCACGCTCCAACACGTCACACCAACTCCAACACTACACACACTCTCGAACACTACACCAACTCCATCACGCTACAAAATTTCACACATGTTCCAACACCACACACACTCTCCAACATCAGTCTCCAGCACCACACACATACTCCAACATCACGATCCAATACTACACACACACTCCAACACCTTGATCCAACACCACATTCCAACACCACCCTCACACGCCAACTTTGCACTCGAGTATCAAACTCCAAGTTCACACTCATGCTCCGACACCGCGCTCCGACACCGCGCTCCGACACCACACTCCAATAGTACACAACACACCAATACTACACACATACTCTAACATCACACTCCAACACCACACTCCAACTTCACATTCACACTCCAACACCACATTCCAACAGCACACTCACACCCCAACATTGCACTCCAGCAACAAACTCTATCTTCATACTCACACTCCGGCACCACACTGCGGCACCACACTCCAATACTACACACACTCTCCAACACCACACACACACACCAACATCAAATTCCAAAACCACACACACACACCCCAACATTACATTCCAATGCCACACGCACGCTACAACATCACGCTCCAACACCACTCACACACTCCAGCACCACACTCCGACATCACACACACACTCCAACATCACACACACACACTCCAATATCACATTCCAACACCACACACACACACTGCAACAACACACACAGTCCAACACCACACTCCAACACTACACACACACTCCAACATCACGCTCCAACACGTCACACCTACTCCAACACTACACACACACTCGAACACTACACACACTCCAACATCACGCTCCAACATTTCACACATGTTCCAACATCACTCACACACACTCCAACATCACACTCCAACACCACACACAATCTCCAACATCACGCTCCAATACTACAGACACTCCACCATCACGCTCCAACACTTGACACATGTTTCAACATCACACAAGCACTCCAACACCACCCTCACACGCCAACCTTGAACTCGAGTATCAAACTCCAAGTTCACACTCACGCTCCGACACCACGCTCCGACACCACGCTCCGACACCACGCTCCAATACTACACACGTACTCCAACACTACACACACACTCCAACACCACACTCCAACATCACACAATCTCTCCAACATCACACACACACTCCAACATCACACTCCAACACCACACACACAGTCCAACATCACACTCCAACACTACACACACTCCACCATCACGCTCCAACACTTGACACATGTTTCAACATCACACAAGCACTCCAACAGCACACTCCAACACTACGCACCAACACTACACACACACTCCAACACTGTGCACACACTCCAACACCACAGTCCAACACCACACACACACTCCAACACCACACTCCAACACACACACACACTCCTACATCACACTCCAATATTACACACACACTCCAACTTCACATTCACATTCCAACACCACACTCCAAAACTACACACACACTCCAACATCACACTCCAACACCACACTCCAACACTACACACATACTCTAACATCACACTCCAACACCACACTCCAACTTCACATTCACACTCCGACACCACACTCCGACACCACACTCCAATAGTACACACACACTCCGACACCACACTCCGACACCACACTCCAATAGTACACACACACTCCGACACCACACTCCGACACCACATTCCAATAGTACACCCACACTCCGACACCACACACCAATAATACACACACACTCCAACATCACACTCCAACACCACTCTCCAACACTGCACACATACTCCGACATCACGCCCCAACACCACTCTGCAACTTCACATTCACACTCCGACACCACACTCCGACACCACATTCCAATGGTACACACACACTCCGACCCCACACTCCGACACCACACTCCAACACTACACACATATTCCGACATCACGCCCCAACACCACTCTCCAACTTCACACTCACACTCCGACACCACACTCCGACATCACACTCCAATAGTACACACACACTCCTATACTACACACATACTCTAACATCACACTCCAACACCACACTCCAAATTCACATTCACACTCCGACACCACACTCTGACACCACAATCCGACACCACACTCTGACACCACACTCCGACACCACACTCCGACACCACACTCCAATAGTACACACACACTCCGACACCACACACCAATACTACGCACACACTCCAACATCACACTCCAACACCACACTCCAACACTGCACACATACTCCGACATCATGCCCCAATACCACTCTGCAACTTCACATTCACACTCCGACACCACACTCCGACACCACACTCCAATAGTACACACACACTCCGACACCACACACCAATACTACACACACACTCCAACCTCACACTCCAACACCACACTCCAACACTGCACACATACTCCGACATCACGCCCCAACACCACTCTGCAACTTCACATTCACACTCCGACCCCACACTCCGACCCCACACTCCGACCCCACACTCCGACCCCACACTCCGACAACACACTCCAATAGTACACAGACACTCCTACACCACACTCCGACACTACACACCAATAGTACACACACACTCCGACACCACACACCAATACTACACACACACTCCAACATCACACTCCAACACCACACTCCAACACCACACTCCAACTTCATATTCGCTCTCCGACACCACACTCTGACACCAGACTCCGACACCAAACTCCAATAGTACACACACACACACACTCCAACACCACACTCCAATACTACACACATACTCTAACATCACACTCCAACACCACACTCCAACTTCACATTCACACTCCGACACCACACTCCGACACCACACTCCAATAGTACACACACATTCCGACACCACACTCCGACACCACACTCCAATAGTACACACACATTCCGACACCACACTCCGACACCACACTCCAATACTAGACACACACTCCGACACCACACTCCGACACCACATTCCAATAGTACACCCACACTCCGACACCACACACCAATACTACACACACACTCCAACATCACACTCCAACACCACACTCCAACACTGCACACATAGTCCGACATCACGCCCCAAAACCACTCTGCAACTTCACATTCACACTCCGACACCACACTCCGACACCACATTCCAATGGTACACACACACTCCGACCCCACACTCCGACCCCACACTCCGACCCTACACTCCGACCCCACACTCCGACCCCACACTCCGACCCCACACTCCAACCCCACACTCCGGCACCACACTCCGGCACCACACTCCGGCACCACACTCCGGCACCACACTCCGACACCACACTCCGACACCACACTCCAATACTACACACACTCTCCAACACCACACACACACTCCAACATCAAATTCCAACACCACACACACACACTGCAACATCACGCTCCAACACCACTCACACAATTCAACACCAAACTCTGACACCACACTCCAACAGTACACAACTCTCCAATACTACACACATACTCTAACATCACACTCCAACACCACACTCCAATAGTACACACACACTCCGACACCACACTCCGACACCACACTCCAATAGTACACACACACTCCGACACCACAATCCGACACCACATTCCAATAGTACACCCACACTCCGACACCACACACCAATACTACACACAAACTCCAACATCACACTCCAACACCACACTCCAACACTGCACACATACTCCGACATCACGCCCCAACACCACTCTGCAACTTCACATTCACACTCCGACACCACACTCCGACACCACATTCCAATGGTACACACACACTCCGACCCCACACTCCGACACCGCACTCCGACACCACACTCCGACACCACATTCCAACAGTACACAACACTCCAATACTACACACATACTCTAATATCACACTCCAACACCACACTCCAACTTCACATTCACACTCCGACACCACACATGACACCACACTCCGACAACACACTCCAATAGTACACACACACACACAAACATCACACTCCAACACCACACTCCAACACTACACAAATACTCCGACATCACGCCCCAACACCACTCTCCAACTTCACATTCACACTCCAACACCACACTCTGACATCACACTCCAATGGTACACAAACACTCGGAGACCAAACTCCGACACCACACTCCGACACCACACTCCACACCACACTCCAATAGTGCACACACACTCCGACACCACACACCAATACTACACACACACTCCAACCTCACACTCCAACACCACACTCCAACACTGCACACATAATCCGACATCACGCCCCAACACCACTCTGCAACTTCACATTCACACTCCGACCCCACACCCCGACCCCACACTCCGACCCCACACTCCGACCCCACACTCCGTCCCCACACTCCGACCCCACACTCCGACCCCACACTCCGACCCCACACTCCGACACCACACTCCAACTTCACATTCACACTCCAACACTAGTCTCCAGTATTACATTGCACTCCAGCAACAAACTCCAACTTCACACTCACATTCCGACACCACACTGCGACACCACACTCCAGCACCACACTCCAATACTACACACAGTCTCCAACACCACACACACACACACTGCAACATCACGCTCCAACATCACTCACACAGTTCAACACCACACTCTGACACCACACTCCAACAGTACACAACACTCCAATACTACACACGTACTCTAACATCACACTCCAACACCACACTCCAACACTACACACATATTCCGACATCACGCCCCAACACCACTTTCCAACTTCACACTCACACTCCGACACCACACTCCAACTTCACATTCACACTCCAAAACCACATTCCAACACCACACTCACACTCCAACATTGCACTGCAGCAACAAACTCCATCTTCACATTCACACTCCGACACCACGCTGCAACACCACACTCAGGCACCACACTCCACTACTACACACACTCTCCAACATCAAATTCCAACACCACACACACACACTCCAACATCACATTCCAATGCCAAACACACAGTCCAACATCACGCTCCAACACCACTCACACACTCCAACACCACACTCCAACACCACACACATACACTGCAACATCACACTCCAACACCACTCACACAATTCAACACCAAACTCCGACACCACACTCCAACAGTACACAACTCTCCTATACTACACACATACTCTAACATCACACTCCGACACCACACTCTGACACCACAATCCGACACCACACTCTGACACCACACTCCGACACCAAACTCCGACACCACACTCCAATAGTACACACACACTCCGACACCACACACCAATACTACGCACACACTCCAACAACACACTCCAACACCACACTCCAACACTGCACACATACTCCGACATCACGCCCCAATACCACTCTGCAACTTCACATTCACACTCCGACACCACACTCCGACACCACACTCCAATAGTACACACACACTCCGACACCACACACCAATACTACACACACACTCCAACCTCACACTCCAACACCACACTCCAACACTGCACACATACTCCGACATCACGCCCCAACACCACTCTGCAACTTCACATTCACACTCCGACCCCACACTCCGACCCCACACTCCGACCCCACACTCCGACCCCACACTCCGACCCCACACTCCAATAGTACACACACACTCCTACACCACACTCCGACACCACACACCAATAGTACACACACACTCCGACACCACACACCAATACTACACACACACTCCAACATCACACTCCAACACCACACTCCAACACCACACTCCAACTTCATATTCGCTCTCCGACACCACACTCTGACACCAGACTCCGACACCACACTCCAATAGTACACACACACACACACTCCAACACCACACTCCAATACTACACACATACTCTAACATCACACTCCAACACCACACTCCAACTTCACATTCACACTCCGACACCACACTCCGACACCACACTCCAATAGTACACACACATTCCGACAACACACTCCGACACCACACTCCAATAGTACACCCACACTCCGACACCACACACCAATACTACACACACACTCCAACCTCACACTCCAACACCACACTCCAACACTGCACACATAGTCCGACATCACGCCCCAAAACCACTCTGCAACTTCACATTCACACTCCGACACCACACTCCGACACCACATTCCAATGGTACACACACACTCCGACCCCACACTCCGAACCCACACTCCGACCCCACACTCCGACCCCACACTCCGGCACCACACTCCGGCACCACACTCCGGCACCACACTCCGGCACCACACTCCAATACTACACACACTCTCCAACACCACACACACACTCCAACATCAAATTCCAACACCACACACACACACTGCAACATCACGCTCCAGCACCACTCACACAATTCAACACCAAACTCTGACACCACACTCCAACAGTACACAACTCTCCAATACTACACACATACTCTAACATCACACTCCAACACCACACTCCAATAGTACACACACACTCCGACACCACACTCCGACACCACACTCCAATAGTACACACACACTCCGACACCACAATCCGACACCACATTCCAATAGTACACCCACACTCCGACACCACACACCAATACTACACACACACTCCAACATCACACTCCAACACCACACTCCAACACTGCACACATACTCCGACATCACGCCCCAACACCACTCTGCAACTTCACATTCACACTCCGACACCACACTCCGACACCACATTCCAATGGTACACACACACTCCGACCCCACACTCCGACACCACACTCCGACACCACATTCCAACAGTACACAACACTCCAATACTACACACATACTCTAACATCACACTCCAACACCACACTCCAACTTCACATTCACACTCCGACACCACACATGACACCACACTCCGACAACACACTCCAATAGTACACACACACACACAAACATCACACTCCAACACCACACTCCAACACTACACACATACTCCGACATCACGCCCCAACACCACTCTCCAACTTCACATTCACACTCCAACACCACACTCTGACATCACACTCCAATGGTACACAAACACTCCGACACCAAACTCCGACACCACACTCCGACACCACACTCCAATAGTGCACACACACTCCGACACCACACACCAATACTACACACACACTCCAACCTCACACTCCAACACCACACTCCAACACTGCACACATAATCCGACATCACGCCCCAACACCACTCTGCAACTTCACATTCACACTCCGACCCCACACTCCGACCCCACACTCCGACACCACACTCCAACTTCACATTCACACTCCAACACTAGTCTCCAGTATTACATTGCACTCCAGCAACAAACTCCAACTTCACACTCACATTCCGACACCACACTGCGACACCACACTCCAGCACCAAACTCCAATACTACACACAGTCTCCAACACCACACACACACACACTGCAACATCACGCTCCAACATCACTCACACAGTTCAACACCACACTCTGACACCACACTCCAACAGTACACAACACTCCAATACTACACACGTACTCTAACATCACACTCCAAAACCACAGTCCAACACTACACACATATTCCGACATCACGCCCCAACACCACTCTCCAACTTCACACTCACACTCCGACACCACACTCCGACATCACTCTCCAATACTACACACACACTCCTATACTACACACATACTCTAACATCACACTCCAACACCACACTCCAACTTCACATTCACACTCCAAAACCACATTCCAACACCACACTCACACTCCAACATTGCACTGCAGCAACAAACTCCATCTTCACATTCACACTCCGACACCACGCTGCAACACCACACTCAGGCACCACACTCCACTACTGCACACACTCTCCAACATCAAATTCCAACACCACACACACACACTCCAACATCACATTCCAATGCCAAACACACAGTCCAACATCACGCTCCAACACCACTCACACACTCCAACACTACACTCCAACACCACACACATACACTGCAACATCACACTCCAACACCACTCACACAATTCAACACCAAACTCCGACACCACGCTCCAACAGTACACAACTCTCCTATACTACACACATACTCTAACATCACACTCCAACACCACACTCCAAATTCACATTCACACTCCGACACCACACTCTGACACCACAATCCGACACCACACTCTGACACCACACTCCAATAGTACACACACACTGCGACACCACACACCAATACTACGCACACACTCCAAAATCACACTCCAACACCACACTCCAACACTGCACACATACTCCGACATCACGCCCCAATACCACTCTGCAACTTCACATTCACACTCCGACACCACACTCCGACACCACACTCCAATAGTACACACACACTCCGACACCACACACCAATACTACACACACACTCCAACCTCACACTCCAACACCACACTCCAACACTGCACACATACTCCGACATCACGCCCCAACACCACTCTGCAACTTCACATTCACACTCCGACCCCACACTCCGACCCCACACTCCGACCCCACACTCCGACCCCACACTCCGACACCACACTCCAATAGTACACACACACTCCTACACCACACTCCAACACCACAAACCAATAGTGCACACACACTCCGACACCACACACCAATACTACACACACACTCCAACATCACACTCCAACACCACACTCCAACACCACACTCCAACTTCATATTCGCTCTCCGACACCACACTCTGACACCAGACTCCGACACCACACTCCAATAGTACACACACACACACTCTAACACCACACTCCAATACTACACACATACTCTAACATCACACTCCAACACCACACTCCAACTTCACATTCACACTCCGACACCACACTCCGACACCACACTCCAATACTAGACACACACTCCGACACCACACTCCGACACCACATTCCAATAGTACACCCACACTCCGACACCACACAATAATACTACACACACACTCCAAAATCACACTCCAACACCACACTCCAACACTGCACACATAGTCCGACATCACGCCCCAAAACCACTCTGCAACTTCACATTCACACTCCAACACCACACTCCGACACCACATTCCAATGGTACACACACACTCCGACCCCACACTCCGACACCACACTCCGACACCACACTCCAATAGTACACACACATTCCGACACCACACACCAATACTACACACACACTCCAACCTCACACTCCAACACCACACTCCAACACTACACACATACTCCGACATCACGCCCCAACACCACTCTGCAACTTCACATTCACACTCCGACCCCACACTCCGACCCCACACTCCGACCCCACACTCCGACCCCACACTCCGACCCCACACTCCAATAGTACACACACACTCCTACACCACACTCCGACACCACACACCAATAGTACACACACACTCCGACACCACACACCAATACTACACACACACTCCAACATCACACTCCAACACCACACTCCAACACCACACTCCAACTTCATATTCGCTCTCCGACACCACACTCTGACACCAGACTCCGACACCACACTCCAATAGTACACACACACACACACACACTCCAACACCACACTCCAATACTACACACATACTCTAACATCACACTCCAAAACCACACTCCAACTTCACATTCACACTCCGACACCACACTCCGACACCACACTCCAATAGTACACACACATTCCGACACCACACTCCGACACCACACTCCAATACTAGACACACACTCCGACACCACACTCCGACACCACATTCCAATAGTACACCCACACTCCGACACCACACACCAATACTACACACACACTCCAACCTCACACTCCAACACCACACTCCAACACTGCACACATAGTCCGACATCACGCCCCAAAACCACTCTGCAACTTCACATTCACACTCCGACACCACACTCCGACACCACATTCCAATGGTACACACACACTCCGACCCCACACTCCGACCCCACACTCCGACCCCACACTCCGGCACCACACTCCGGCACCACACTCCGGCACCACACTCCGGCACCACACTCCAATACTACACACACTCTCCAACACCACACACACACTCCAACATCAAATTCCAACACCACACACACACACTGCAACATCACGCTCCAACACCACTCACACAATTCAACACCAAACTCTGACACCACACTCCAACAGTACACAACTCTCCAATACTACACACATACTCTAACATCACACTCCAACACCACACTCCAAATTCACATTCACACTCCGACACCACACTCTGACACCACAATCCGACACCACACTCTGACACCACACTCCAATAGTACACACACACTGCGACACCACACTCCAATACTACGCACACACTCCAACATCACACTCCAACACCACACTCCAACACTGCACACATACTCCGACATCACGCCCCAATACCACTCTGCAACTTCACATTCACACTCCGACACCACACTCCGACACCACACTCCAATAGTACACACACACTCCGACACCACACACCAATACTACACACACACTCCAACCTCACACTCCAACACCACACTCCAACACTGCACACATACTCCGACATCACGCCCCAACACCACTCTGCAACTTCACATTCACACTCCGACCCCACACTCCGACCCCACACTCCGACCCCACACTCCGACCCCACACTCCGACACCACACTCCAATAGTACACACACACTCCTACACCACACTCCAACACCACAAACCAATAGTACACACACACTCCGACACCACACACCAATACTACACACACTCCAACATCACACTCCAACACCACACTCCAACACCACACTCCAACTTCATATTCGCTCTCCGACACCACACTCTGACACCAGACTCCGACACCACACTCCAATAGTACACACACACACACTCTAACACCACACTCCAATACTACACACATACTCTAACATCACACTCCAACACCACACTCCAACTTCACATTCACACTCCGACACCACACTCCGACACCACACTCCAATAGTACACACACATTCCGACACCACACTCCGACACCACACTCCAATACTAGACACACACTCCGACACCACACTCCGACACCACATTCCAATAGTACACCCACACTCAGACACCACACAATAATACTACACACACACTCCAAAATCACACTCCAACACCACACTCCAACACTGCACACATAGTCCGACATCACGCCCCAAAACCACTCTGCAACTTCACATTCACACTCCAACACCACACTCCGACACCACATTCCAATGGTACACACACACTCCGACCCCACACTCCGACACCACACTCCGACACCACACTCCAATAGTACACACACATTCCGACCCCACACACCAATACTACACACACACTCCAACCTCACACTCCAACACCACACTCCAACACTGCACACATACTCCGACATCACGCCCCAACACCACTCTGCAACTTCACATTCACACTCCGACCCCACACTCCGACCCCACACTCCGACCCCACACTCCGACCCCACACTCCAATAGTACACACACACTCCTACACCACACTCCGACACCACACACCAATAGTACACACACACTCCGACACCACACACCAATACTACACACACACTCCAACATCACACTCCAACACCACACTCCAACACCACACTCCAACTTCATATTCGCTCTCCGACACCACACTCTGAAACCAGACTCCGACACCACACTCCAATAGTACACACACACACACACTCCAACACCACACTCCAATACTACACACATACTCTAACATCACACTCAACACCACACTCCAACTTCACATTCACACTACGACACCACACTCCGACACCACACTCCAATAGTACACACACATTCCGACACCACACTCCGACACCACACTCCAATACTAGACACACACTCCGACACCACACTCCGACACCACATTCCAATAGTACACCCACACTCCGACACCACACACCAATACTACACACACACTCCAACCTCACACTCCAACACCACACTCCAACACTGCACACATAGTCTGACATCACGCCCCAAAACCACTCTGCAACTTCACATTCACACTCCGACACCACACTCCGACACCACATTCCAATGGTACACACACACTCCGACCCCACACTCCGACCCCACACTCCGACCCCACACTCCGACCCCACACTCCGACCCCACACTCCGACACCACACTCCAATACTACACACACTCTCCAACACCACACACACACTCCAACATCAAATTCCAACACCACACACACACACTGCAACATCACGCTCCAACACCACTCACACAATTCAACACCAAACTCTGACACCACACTCCAACAGTACACAACTCTCCAATACTACACACATACTCTAACATCACACTCCAACACCACACTCCAATAGTACACACACACTCCGACACCACACTCCGACACCACACTCCAATAGTACACACACACTCCGACACCACAATCCGACACCACATTCCAATAGTACACCCACACTCCGACACCACACACCAATACTACACACACACTCCAACATCACACTCCAACACCACACTCCAACACTGCACACATACTCCGACATCACGCCCCAACACCACTCTGCAACTTCACATTCACACTCCGACACCACACTCCGACACCACATTCCAATGGTACACACACACTCCGACCCCACACTCCGACACCACACTCCGACACCACACTCCGACACCACATTCCAACAGTACACAACACTCCAATACTACACACATACTCTAATATCACACTCCAACACCACACTCCAACTTCACATTCACACTCCGACACCACACATGACACCACACTCCGACAACACACTCCAATAGTACACACACACACACAAACATCACACTCCAACACCACACTCCAACACTACACACATACTCCGACATCACGCCCCAACACCACTCTCCAACTTCACATTCACACTCCAACACCACACTCTGACATCACACTCCAATGGTACACAAACACTCCGACACCAAACTCCGACACCACACTCCGACACCACACTCCAATAGTGCACACACACTCCGACACCACACACCAATACTACACACACACTCCAACCTCACACTCCAACACCACACTCCAACACTGCACACATAATCCGACATCACGCCCCAACACCACTCTGCAACTTCACATTCACACTCCGACCCCACACTCCGACCCCACACTCCGACCCCACACTCCAACACCACACTCCGACACCACACTCCAATAGTACACACACACTCCTACACCACACTCCGACACCACACACCAATAGTACACACACACTCCGACACCACACACCAATACTACACACACACTCCAACATCACACTCCAACACCACACTCCAACGCTGCACACATATTCCGACATCACACACTAACACCACTCTGCAACTTCACATTCACACTCCGACACCACACTCCAACGCCACATTCACACTCCAACACTAGTCTCCAGTATTACATTGCACTCCAGCAACAAACTCCAACTTCACACTCACATTCCGACACCACACTGCGACACCACACTCCAGCACCAAACTCCAATAATACACACAGTCTCCAACACCACACACACACACACTGCAACATCACGCTCCAACATCACTCACACAGTTCAACACCACTCTGACACCACACTCCAACAGTACACAACACTCCAATACTACACACGTACTCTAACATCACACTCCAAAACCACACTCCAACACTACACACATATTCCGACATCACGCCCCAACACCACTCTCCAACTTCACACTCACACTCCGACACCACACTCCGACATCACACTCCAATACTACACACACACTCCTATACGACACACATACTCTAACATCACACTCCAACACCACACTCCAACTTCACATTCACACTCCAAAACCACATTCCAACACCACACTCACACTCCAACATTGCACTGCAGCAACAAACTCCATCTTCACATTCACACTCCGACACCACGCTGCGACACCACACTCAGGCACCACACTCCACTACTACACACACTCTCCAACATCAAATTCCAACACCACACACACACACTCCAACATCACATTCCAATGCCAAACACACAGTCCAACATCACGCTCCAACACCACTCACACACTCCAACACCACACTCCAACACCACACACACACACTGCAACATCACACTCCAACACCACTCACACAATTCAACACCAAACTCCGACACCACACTCCAACAGTACACAACTCTCCTATACTACACACATACTCTAACATCACACTCCAACACCACACTCCAAATTCACATTCACACTCCGACACCACACTCTGACACCACAATCCGACACCACACTCTGACACCACACTCCGACACCACACTCCGACACCACACTCCAATAGTACACACACACTCCGACACCACACACCAATACTACGCACACACTCCAACATCACACTCCAACACCACACTCCAACACTGCACACACACTCCGACATCACGCCCCAATACCACTCTGCAACTTCACATTCACACTCCGACACCACGCTCCGAGACCACATTCCAATGGTACACACACTCTGACCCCACACTCCAACCCCACACTCTGACACCACACTCCGACACCACACTCCGACCCCACACTCCGACCCCACACTCCGACCTCACACTCCGACCCCACACTCCGACCCCACACTCCGACCCCACACTCCGACCCCACACTCCGACACCACACTCCGACACCACACTCCATCTTCAAATTCACACTCCGACACCACACTCTAACACCACACTCCGACACCACACTCAGACACCACACACAAATACTACACACACACTCCAACATCACACTCCGACACCACATTCCAACACTGCACACATACTCCGACATCACGCCCCAACACCACTCTGCAACTTCACATTCACACTCCGACACCACACTCCGACACCACATTCCAATGGTACATGCACACTCCAAAACCAAGCTCCGACCCCACACTCCGACCCCACACTCCGACCCCACACTCCGACCCCACACTCCGACACCACACTCCGACACCACACTCCGACACCACACTCCGACACCACACTCCGACACCACACTCCGACACCACACACGAATACTACACACACACTCCAACATCACACTCCAACACCACATTCCAACACTGCACACATACTCCGACATCATGCCCCAACACCACTCTGCAACTTCACATTCACAATCCGACACTACACTCCGACACCACATTCCAATGGTACACGCACACTCCAAAATCAAACTCCGACCCCACACTCCGACCCCACACTCCGACCCCACACTCCGACCCCACACTCCGACACCACACTCCGACACCACACTCCAATAGTACACACACACTCCGACACCACACTCCAATAGTACACACACACTCCGACACCACACACCAATACTACACACACACTCCAACATCACACTCCAACACCACACTCCAACACTGCACACATACTCCGACATCACACCCCAACACCACTCTGCAACTTCACATTCACACTCCGACACCACGCTCCGAGACCACATTCCAATGGTACACACACTCCAACCCCACACTCCGACCCCACACTCCGACCCCACACTCCGACCCCACACTCCGACCCCACACTCCGACCCCACACTCCGACACCACTCTCCGACACCACTCTCCGACACCACACTCTGACACCACTCTCCGACACCACACTCCGACACCACACTCCAACACCACATACACACTCCAACACCACACTCCAACACCACACTCCATCTTCAAATTCACACTCCAACACCACACTCCAACACCACACTTCAACACTACACACACACTCCAACACCACACTCCAACACCACACTCCAACACCACACACACACGCCAACACCACACTCCAACACCACACATACACTCCAACATCACAATCCAACACCACACTTCAACACTACACACACACTCCAACACCACGCTCCAACACCACATTCCAACACTGCACACATACTCCAACATCACGTCCCAACACCACACTGCAACTTCACATTCACACTCCGACACCACATTCCAATGGTCCACGCACACTCCAAAACCACACTCCGACCCCACACTCCGACCCCACACTCCGACCCCACACTCCGACCCCACACTCCGACCCCACACTCCGACACCACACTCCAATAGTAAACACACACTCCTACACCACACTCCGACACCACACACCAATAGTACACACACACTCCGACACCACACACCAATACTACACACACACTCCAACATCACACTCCAACACCACACTCCAACACTACACACATATTCCGACATCACACCCCAACACCACTCTCCAACTTCACATTCACACTCTGACACCACACTCCGACACCACACTCCGACACCACACTCCAATAGTACACACACACTCCTACACCACACTCCAATACTACAGACATACTCTAACATCACATTCCAACACCACACTCACACTCCAACATTGCACTGCAGCATCAAACTCCAACTTCACACTCACACTCCCACACCACACTGCGACACCACACTCTGGCACCACACTCCAATACTACACACAGTCTCCAAAACCACACACACACTCCGACATCACACTCCAACACCACACCCACAATCCAACATCACACTCCAACACTACACACAAACTCCAACATCACACTCCAACACCACACACACACACTCCAACACCACACTCCGACACTACACACACATTCCAACAGCACACTGCAACACTACAAACACACACTCCAACACTTCACACACACTCCAACAACACACTCAAACAATACACACACTCCAACATCACACTCCAACACCACACACACACCCCAACTTCACACTCCAATACGCCACACACACTGCAACATCACACTCCAACATCACACTCCAACTCCACACAAACACTCCAACACTTCACACACGCTCCAACATCACGCTCCAACATCACACACACACCCCAATGTCACACTCCAACATCACACACACACTCCAACACTTCACACATATACCAACACTACACACACACTCCAACACTACACACACACTCCAACATCGCACTCCAATACTACACACACACTCCAACATCGCACTCCAACAGCACACTCCAACACTACACTCATACATCAACATCACGCTCCAATACTACACACACACTCCGACACCTTGCTCCAACACCACATTCCAACACTACCCTCACACACCTAGTTTGCATTCTAGCATCAAACTCCAACTTCACAGCCACACTCCAACTCTACACACACACTCCAACACTATACACACATTCCAACATCACACACGCACTCCAGCATCACGCTCCAGTGCCACCCACATATTCCAACATCACACTCCAACACCACACACACTCTCCAACACCACACACACACTCCAATATTACACTCCAACACCACACACACAGTCCAACACCACACTCCAACACTACACACACTCTCCAACATCATGCTCCAACACTTCACACATGCTCGAACACTACAAACACACTCTAACACTACACATACACACCAACAACACACTCAAACAATACACACACTCCACCATCACGCTCCAACACTTCACACATGATTCAACATCACACAAGCACTCCTACATCACAACCCAACGCCACACACACACTCCAACACCACGCTCCAACACTACACACACGCTCCAACACTGTACACACACTACAACACTGTACACACACTCCAACACCATGCTCCAACACCACACACACACTCCAACACCATGCTCCAACACCACACACACACTCCAACACTGTACACACACTCCATCACCACACTCCAACACCACACACACACGCCAACACCACACTCCAACACCACACATACACTCCAACATCACAATCCAACACCACACTCCAACACTACACACACACTCCAACACTGTACACACACTCCATCACCACACTCCAGCACCACACACACACGCCAACACCACACTCCAACACCACACATACACTCCAACATCACAATCCAACACCACACTTCAACACTACACACACACTCCAACACCACGCTCCAACACCACACTCCAACTTCAAATTCACACTCCGACACCACACTCCGACACCACACTCCGACACCACACTCCAATAGTACACACACACTCTGACACCACACTCCGACACCACACTCCAATAGTACACACACACTGCGACACCACACTCCGACACCACACTCCGACAACATACTCCGACACCACACTCCGACACCACACTCCGACACCACACTACGACACCACACCCCAACACCACATTCCAACACCACACTCACACCCCAACATTGCACTCCAGCAACAAACTCCAACTTCACACTCACCCTCCGACACCACACTGCGACACCACATGCCAATACTACACACACTCTCCAACACCACACACACACACTCCAATATCACGCTCCAACACCACTCACACACTCCAACACAACACTCCAACATCACACACACTCTGCAACGCCACACACACACTCCAACATCACACTCCAACACCACATACACACACTCCAACACCACAATCCAACATCACATACACACTCCAACATCACACTCCAACTCCACACACACACGCCAACACCACACAAACACTCCAAAATCACGCTCCAACACCACACACACACTCCATCACTTCACACACGGTCCTACATCACACTCCAACATCACACACACACTCCAACACCACACTCCAACACTACACACACATACTTCAACACTTCGCACACACTACAACATCACGCTCCAACATCACACACGCACTCCAACACTACACACACACACTCCAACACTTCACATATATACCAACACTACATACACACTCCAACACTACACACACACTCCAACATCGCACACCAATACTACACACACACTCCAACATCGCACTCCAACAGCACACTCCGACACTACACACACAATTCAACACTACACACACACTCCAACATCACACTCCAATACTACACACACACTCCAACACCACGCTCCAACAGCACACTCCAACACCACACACACACACTCCAACATCACGCTCCAAACTACTCACACACTCCCAACACCTTGCTCCAACACTACATTCCAACACCACCCTCACACGCCAACTTTGCACTCGAGCATCAAACTCCAACTTCACACTCACACTCCAACAGCACACTTCGACACCACACCCACACTCCAACACTACACACACTCTCCAACACTATACACACATTCCAACATCACACACACACTCCAAAACCACACTCCAACACTACACACACATACTTCAACACTTCACACACGCTCGAACATCACTGTCCAACATCACACACACACTACAACATCACGCTCCAACATCACACACGCACTCCAACACTACACACACACACTCCAACACTTCACATATATACCAACACTACATACACACTCCAACACTACACACACACTCCAACATCGCACACCAATACTACACACACACTCCAACATCGCACTCCAACAGCACACTCCGACACTACACACACAATTCAACACTACACACACACTCCAACATCACACTCCAATACTACACACACACTCCAACACCACGCTCCAACAGCACACTCCAACACCACACACACACTCCAACATCACGCTCCAAACTACTCACACACTCCCAACACCTTGCTCCAACACTACATTCCAACACCACCCTCACACGCCAACTTTGCACTCGAGCATCAAACTCCAACTTCACACTCACACTCCAACAGCACACTTCGACACCACACCCACACTCCAACACTACACACACTCTCCAACACTATACACACATTCCAACATCACACACACACTCCAGCATCACGATATGTGCCACCAACATATTCCAACATCACACTCCAACACCACACACACACTCCAATATCACATTCCAATGCCACACACACACTCCAATATCATATTCCAGTGCCACACACACACTCCAACATCACATTCCAACACCATTCACACACTCCAACACCACACTCCAACATCACACACACTCTCCAACAGCACACACACACTTCAATATTACACTCCAACATCACACACACAATCCAACCCCATACTCCAACAATACACACAGTCTCCAACATCATGCTCCATCACTTCACACACGCTCGAACACTACACACACACTCTAACACTATACACACACACCAACAATACACTCAAACAATACACACACTCCACCATCACGCTCCAACACTTCACACATGATTCAACATCACACAAGCACTCCAACATCACAACCCAATGCCATACACACACTCCAACACCACACTCCAACACTACACACACGCTCCAACACTACACACACACTCCAACACTGTACATACACTTCAACACTGTACACAAACTCCAACACTGTACGCACACTCCAACACCATGCTCCAACACCACACACACATTCCAACACCACGCTCCAACACTACACACATACTCCAACACTCTATACACCCACTCCAACACCGCACTCCAACACCACACACACAAGCCAACACCACAGTCAAACACCACACATACACTCCAACATCACACTCCAACACCACACTTCAACACTACACACACACTCCTACATCAGACTCCAACACACACACTCCAACTTCACATTCACACTCCAACATCACACTTCCACACTACACACACACTCCAACACCACGTTCCAACACCACACTCCAAATTCACATTCACACTCCGACACCACACTCTGACACCACACTCCAATAGTACACACACACTCCGACACCACACTCCGACACCACACTCCAACAGTACACACACAATCCGACACCACACTTCAATACTCCACACATAATCTAACATCACACTCCAACACCACATTCCAACAGCACACTCACACCCCAACATTGCACTCTAGCAACAAACACCTACTTCACACACAACCTCCAACACCACACTGCGACACCACACTCCGGCACCACACGCCAATACTACACACCATCTCCAACACCATACACACACTCCAATATCACGCTCCAACACCACTCAAACACTCCAACACCACACTCCAACATCACACACACTCTCCAACATCACACACACACTCCAATATCACATTCCAACACCACACACAAACTCCAACACCACATACACAAGCCCACACCACAAACACACTCCAAAACCACACTCCAACACCACACACACACGCCAACTTCACACTCCAACACCACACACACACTCCAACTTCACACTCCAATACAACACACACACTCCAACACCACACTCCAACATCACACACAACTCCAACATCACGCTCCAACATCACACACAACTCCAACATCACACTCCAACATCACACACAACTCCAACATCACACTCCAACATCACACAAAAACTCCAACACCAGACACCAACACTACACACACATACTCCAACACTTCACACACACTCCAACATCATGCTCCAACATCACACACACACTCCAACATCATGTTCCAACATCACACACACACTCCAACATCATGCTCCAACACCACACACACATTCCTACACTTCACACACGCTCCAACATCACGCTCCAACATCACACACACACTCCAACACTACACACACACACTCCAACACTACCCACATATACCAACACTAAACAAACACTCCAAAACTACACACACCCTCCAACACTACACACACATTCCAACATCGCACACCCCAATAATACACACACACTCCAACACTACACACACAGTCCAATACTACAAACACACTCCAACAGCACACTCCAACAGCACACTCCAACACCACAAATACACTCCAACATCACGCTCCAATACTACACACGCACTCCAACACCTTGCTCCAACACCACGTTCCAACACAACGCTCACACGGCAAGTTTGCACTCCAGCATCAAACTCCAACTTTACACTCACACTCCGACACCACACTCCGACACCACACTCCAACAACACACTCCGACACCACACCCACACTCCAACACTACACACACACTCCAACACTATACACACATTCCAACATCACACACACACTCCAGCATCACGCTCCAGTGCCACCCACATATTCCAACATCACACTCCAACACAATTCACACACTCCAACACCACACTCCAACATCACACACACTCTCCAACACCACATACACACTCCAATATTGCACTCCAACACCACACACACAGTCCAACACCACACTCCAACACTACAAACACTCTCCAACATCACGCTCCAACACTTCACACACGCTCGAACACTACACACACACTCCAACATCACACACACACTCCAACATCACGCTCCAACACTACACACACGCTCCAAAACTACACACACACTCCAACACCACACACACACTCCAACACCACACACACACTCCAACACCACACACACACTCCAACACCACACACACACTCCAACATCACACTCCAACACTACAGACACACTCCAACACTATACACACATTCCAACATCACACACACACTCCAGCATCACGCTCCAGTGCAACACACATATTCCAACATCACACTCCAACACCATTCACACACTCCAACACCACACTCCAACATCACACACACTCTCCAACACCACAGACATACTCCAATATCATACTCCAACACCACACACACAGTCCAACACCACGCTCCAACACTTCACACACACTCCAGCACTACACACACACTCCAACACTACACACACACACCAACATCACACTCCAACACTACACACACTCCACCATCACGCTCCAACTCTTCACACATATTTCAACACCACACACACACTCCAACATCACGCTCCATCACTACACACACACTCCAACAGCGTACACGTACTCCAACACCACATTCCAACATCACACTCCAACACTACACACACACACACCAACATCACACTCCAAAACCACACTCCAACTTCACATCAGACTCCAACATCACACTCCAACACCACATTCCAAGACTACACACATACTCCGACATCACGCTCCAACACCACACTCCAACTTCACATTCACTTTCCAACACCACATTCCAACACCACACTCACATCCCAACATTACACTCGAGCAACAAACTCCAACTTCATACTCACACTCCAACACCACACTGCGACACCACAATCCGGCAACACACTCTAATACTACACACACTCTCCAATACCATAGACACACTCCAACATCAAACTCCAACACTACACACACACACACACTCCAACAACACATTCCAATGCCACACACACACTCCAAAATCATGCTCCAACACCACTCACACACACCAACACCACACTCCAACATCACGCACACACTCCATTACACATACTCTCCAACACCACACGCACACTCCAATATCACGCTCCAACACAACACACAGTCCAACATCACACTCCAACACTACACACACACTCCAACACCAAACACACACTCCAACACCACACTCCAACACTACACACACGCTCCAACACTACACACACGCTCCAACACTATACACACACTCCAACACCGTGCATACACATTCCAACACCACACTCCAACACCACATACACACTCAAACACCACCCTCCAACTTCACATTCACACACACACACACACACACACTTCAACATCACACTCCAACACCACATACACACTCCAACACCACAAACACACTGCAACATCACACTGCACACCACACACGCACTCAAATATCACACTCCAACACCACACACACACTCCGACACCACACTCCAATACGACACACACACTCCAACATCACACTCAAATACCACACACACACTCCAACATCACACTCCAATACTTCACACACGCTCCAACACCTCACACATGCTCCAACATCACGATTCAACATCACACACACTCCAACACTTCAGACATATACCAACACTAGACACACTCTCCAACACTACACATACACTTCAACACTACACACACACTCCAACACTACACACAAACACAAACATCACACTCTAATACTACACACACACTCCAACACCATGCTCCAACAGCACACTCCAACATCACACTCCACACTACACACACACTCCAACACCACATTCCAACACCACCCTCACACGCCAACTTAGTACTCCAGCACCAAACTCCAACTTCACACTCACGCTCCATACCACACTCCGACACCACAAACCGACATCACACTCCAAAAGTATACACACACTACAACTCTACACACACACTCCAACACTACACACACACTCCAACACCACCCTCCTACACCACACTCCAACACTACACACACACTCCAAAATCACAATCCAACTCCACACACATACACTCCAATATCCCATTCCAATGCCACACACACACTCCCAACATCATACTCCAACACCACTCACACACTCCAACATCACGCTCCAACAACATTCACACACTCCAACACCACTCAAATACTCCAACACCACTCGCACACTCCAACATCACACTCCAACACCACTCACACACTCCAACACCACACTCCAACATCACATACACTTTCCAAGACCACACACACACTCCAATATCACACTCCAACACGACACACACACTCCAACACCACACTCCACCACTACAAACACACTCCAAAATCACACTCCAACACCACACACACACAATCCAATATGACATTCCAATGCCACACACATACTCCAACATCACACGCCAATACCACTCGCACACTCCAACATCACGCTCCAACACATCACACATGTTTCAACATCACACAGGCATTCCAACATCACACGCCAACACCACACACACACTCCAACAGCGTACACACACTCCAACACCACACTGCAACATCACACTCCAACACCACACACACACTCCAACATCACATTCCAATGCCACACACACACTCCAACATCACGCTCCAATACCACACACACATTCCAACACTTCACACACGCTCGAACATCACTGTCCAACATCACACACACACTTCAACATCACACTCCAACATCACACACACACTCCAACACAACACACACACACTCCAACACTTCACACATATACCAACACTACACACATACTCCAACATCGCACTCCAATACTACACACACACTGCAACATCGCACTCCAACAGCACACTCCAACACTACACAAACACTTCAACACTACACACACAATCCAAAACTACACACACACTCCAACACCACACACACACTCCAAAACCACACACACACTCCAACATCACACTCAAAAACTACACACACACTCCAACACCACCTCCAACAGCACACTCCAACACCACACACACACTCCAACATCACACTCCAACACTACAGACACACTCCAACACTATACACACATTCCAACATCACACACACACTCCAGCATCACGCTCCAACACTACACACACGCTCCAAAACTACACACACACTCCAACACCACACACACACTCCAACACCACACACACACTCCAACACCACACACACACTCCAACACCACACATACACTCCAACATCACACTCCAACACTACAGACACACTCCAACACTATACACACATTCCAACATCACACACACACTCCAGCATCACGCTCCAGTGCAACACACATATTCCAACATCACACTCCAACACCATTCACACACTCCAACACCACACTCCAACATCACACACACTCTCCAACACCACAGACATACTCCAATATCATACTCCAACACCACACACACAGTCCAACACCACGCTCCAACACTTCACACACACTCCAGCACTACACACACACTCCAACACTACACACACACACCAACATCACACTCCAACACTACACACACTCCACCATCACGCTCCAACTCTTCACACATATTTCAACACCACACACACACTCCAACATCACGCTCCATCACTACACACACACTCCAACAGCGTACACGCACTCCAACACCACATTCCAACATCACACTCCAACACTACACACACACACACCAACATCACACTCCAAAACCACACTCCAACTTCACATCAGACTCCAACATCACACTCCAACACCACATTCCAAGACTACACACATACTCCGACATCACGCTCCAACACCACACTCCAACTTCACATTCACTTTCCAACACCACATTCCAACACCACACTCACATCCCAACATTACACTCGAGCAACAAACTCCAACTTCATACTCACACTCCAACACCACACTGCGACACCACAATCCGGCAACACACTCTAATACTACACACACTCTCCAATACCATAGACACACTCCAACATCAAACTCCAACACTACACACACACACACACTCCAACAACACATTCCAATGCCACACACACACTCCAAAATCATGCTCCAACACCACTCACACACACCAACACCACACTCCAACATCACGCACACACTCCATTACACATACTCTCCAACACCACACGCACACTCCAATATCACGCTCCAACACAACACACAGTCCAACATCACACTCCAACACTACACACACACTCCAACACCAAACACACACTCCAACACCACACTCCAACACTACACACACGCTCCAACACTACACACACGCTCCAACACTATACACACACTCCAACACCGTGCATACACATTCCAACACCACACTCCAACACCACATACACACTCAAGCACCACCCTCCAACTTCACATTCACACACACACACACACACACACTTCAACATCACACTCCAACACCACATACACACTCCAACACCACAAACACACTGCAACATCACACTGCACACCACACACGCACTCAAATATCACACTCCAACACCACACACACACTCCGACACCACACTCCAATACGACACACACACTCCAACATCACACTCAAATACCACACACACACTCCAACATCACACTCCAATACTTCACACACGCTCCAACACCTCACACATGCTCCAACATCACGATTCAACATCACACACACTCCAACACTTCAGACATATACCAACACTAGACACACTCTCCAACACTACACATACACTTCAACACTACACACACACTCCAACACTACACACAAACACAAACATCACACTCTAATACTACACACACACTCCAACACCATGCTCCAACAGCACACTCCAACATCACACTCCACACTACACACACACTCCAACACCACATTTCAACACCACCCTCACACGCCAACTTAGTACTCCAGCACCAAACTCCAACTTCACACTCACGCTCCATACCACACTCCGACACCACAAACCGACATCACACTCCAAAAGTATACACACACTACAACTCTACACACACACTCCAACACTACACACACACTCCAACACCACCCTCCTACACCACACTCCAACACTACACACACACTCCAAAATCACAATCCAACTCCACACACACACACTCCAATATCCCATTCCAATGCCACACACACACTCCCAACATCATACTCCAACACCACTCACACACTCCAACATCACGCTCCAACAACATTCACACACTCCAACACCACTCAAATACTCCAACACCACTCGCACACTCCAACATCACACTCCAACACCACTCACACACTCCAACACCACACTCCAACATCACATACACTTTCCAAGACCACACACACACTCCAATATCACACTCCAACACGACACACACACTCCAACACCACACTCCACCACTACAAACACACTCCAAAATCACACTCCAACACCACACACACACAATCCAATATGACATTCCAATGCCACACACATACTCCAACATCACACGCCAATACCACTCGCACACTCCAACATCACGCTCCAACACATCACACATGTTTCAACATCACACAGGCATTCCAACATCACACGCCAACACCACACACACACTCCAACAGCGTACACACACTCCAACACCACACTGCAACATCACACTCCAACACCACACACACACTCCAACATCACATTCCAATGCCACACACACACTCCAACATCACGCTCCAATACCACACACACATTCCAACACTTCACACACGCTCGAACATCACTGTCCAACATCACACACACACTTCAACATCACACTCCAACATCACACACACACTCCAACACAACACACACACACTCCAACACTTCACACATATACCAACACTACACACATACTCCAACATCGCACTCCAATACTACACACACACTGCAACATCGCACTCCAACAGCACACTCCAACACTACACAAACACTTCAACACTACACACACAATCCAAAACTACACACACACTCCAACACCACACACACACTCCAAAACCACACACACACTCCAACATCACACTCAAAAACTACACACACACTCCAACACCACCTCCAACAGCACACTCCAACACCACACACACACTCCAACATCACACTCCAACACTACAGACACACTCCAACACTATACACACATTCCAACATCACACACACACTCCAGCATCACGCTCCAGTGCAACATACATATTCCAACATCACACTCCAACACCACACACACACTCCAATATCACATTCCAATGCCACACACACAATCCAACATCACACTCCAACACCACACTCCAACATCACACACACTCTCCAACACCACAGACATACTCCAATATCATACTCCAACACCACACACACAGTCCAACACCACACTCCAACACTACACACACTCTCCAACATCACGCTCCAACACTTCACACACACTCCAGCACTACACACACACTCCAACACTACACACACACACCATCACACTCCAACACTACACACACTCCACCATCACGCTCCAACTCTTCACACATATTTCAACACCACACACACACTCCAACATCATGCTCCATCACTACACACACACTCCAACAGCGTACACGCACTCCAACACCACATTCCAACACCACACTGCAACATCACACTCCAACACTACACACACACACACCAACATCACACTCCAAAACCACACTCCAACTTCACATCAGACTCCAACATCACACTCCAACACCACATTCCAACACCACACTCACATCCCAACATTGCACTCGAGCAACAAACTCCAACTTCATACTCACAATCCAACACCACACTGCGACACCACAATCCGGCAACACACTCCAATACTACACACACTCTCCAATACCATAGACACACTCCAACATCAAACTCCAACACTACACACACACACACACTCCAACAACACATTCCAACACTACACACACGCTCCAACACTACACAAAGCTCCAACACTATACACACACTCCAACACCGTGCATACACATTCCAACACCACACTCCAACACCACATACACACTCAAACACCACCCTCCAACTTCACATTCACACTCCGACACCACACTCCAACACCACACACACACTCAAATATCACACTCCAACACCACACACACACTCCGACACCACACTCCAATACGACACACACACTCCAACATCACACTCAAATACCACACACACACTCCAACATCACACTCCAATACTTCACACACGCTCCAACACCTCACACATGCTCCAACATCACGATTCAACATCACACACACTCCAACACTTCAGACATATACCAACACTAGACACACTCTCCAACACTACACATACACTTCAACACTACACACACACTCCAACACTACACACAAACACAAACATCACACTCTAATACTACACACACACTCCAACACCATGCTCCAACAGCACACTCCAACATCACACTCCACACTACACACACACTCCAACACCACATTCCAACACCACCCTCACACGCCAACTTAGTACTCCAGCACCAAACTCCAACTTCACACTCACGCTCCATACCACACTCCGACACCACAAACCGACATCACACTCCAAAAGTATACACACACTACAACTCTACACACACACTCCAACACTACACACACACTCCAACACCACCCTCCTACACCACACTCCAACACTACACACACACTCCAAAATCACAATCCAACTCCACACACACACACTCAAATATCCCATTCCAATGCCACACACACACTCCCAACATCATACTCCAACACCACTCACACACTGCAACATCACGCTCCAACAACATTCACACACTCCAACACCACTCAAATACTCCAACACCACTCGCACACTCCAACATCACACTCCAACACCACTCACACACTCCAACACCACATTCCAACATCACATACACTTTCCAAGACCACACACACACTCCATTATCACACTCCAACATGACACACACACTCCAACACCACACTCCAACATCACACAAAATCTCCAACACCACACACACACTCCAACATCACGCTCCAAACGCTCAAACACATCACACCAACTCCAACACTACACACACATTCCAACACGACACACACACTCCAACATCACGCTCCAACACGTCACACCAACTCCAACACTACACACACACTCCAACACTTCAGACATATCCCAACACTGCACACTCTCCAACACTACACACACACACTCCAACACCACCCTCCTACACCACACTCCAACACTACACACACACTCCAAAATCACAATCCAACTCCACACACACACACTCCAATATCCCATTCCAATGCCACACACACACTCCCAACATCATACTCCAACACCACTCACACACTCCAACATCACGCTCCAACAACATTCACACACTCCAACACCACTCAAATACTCCAACACCACTCGCACACTCCAACATCACGCTCCAACACCACTCACACACTCCAAAACCACACTCCAACATCACATACACTTTCCAAGACCACACACACACTCCAATATCACACTCCAACACGACACACACACTCCAACACCACACACACACAATCCAATATGACATTCCAATGCCACACACACACTCCAACATCACACGCCAACACCACTTGCACACTCCAACATCACGCTCCAACACATCACACATGTTTCAACATCACACACGCATTCCAACATCACACGCCAACACCACACACACACTCCAACAGCGTTCACACACTCCAACACCACACTGCAACATCACACTCCAACACTTAACACACTCCAAAACCACACTCCAACACCACACACACACTCCAACACCACATACATAAGCCCACACCACAAACACACTCCAAAACCACACTCCAACACCACACACACACGCCAACTTCACACTCCAACACCACACACACACTCCAACTTCACACTCCAATACAACACACACACTCCAACACCACACTCCAACATCACACACAACTCCAACATCACACTCCAACACTACACACACACTCCAACATCACGCTCCAACATCACACAAAAACTCCAACACCAGACACCAACACTACACACACATACTCCAACACTTCACACACACTCCAACATCATGTTCCAACATCACACACACAGTCCAATATCATGCTCCAACACCACACACACATTCCAACACTTCACACACGCTCCAACATCACGCTCCAACATCACACACACACTCCAACATCACACTCCAACATCACACACACACTCCAACACGACACACACACACTCCAACACTACCCACATATACCAACACTACACACACACTCCAAAACTACACACACCCTCCAACACTACACACACATTCCAACATCGCATACCCCAATACTACACACATACTCCAACACTACACACACAATCCAATACTACACACACACTCCAACAGCACACTCCAACAGCACACTCCAACACCACAAACACACTCAAACATCACGCTCCAATACTACACACGCACTCCAACACCTTGCTCCAACACCACGTTCCAACACAACGCTCCCACGGCAAGTTTGCACTCTAGCATCAAACTCCAACTTTACACTCACACTCCGACACCACACTCCGACACCACACTCCAACAACACACTCCGACACCACACCCACACTCCAACACTACACACACACTCCAACACTATACACACATTCCAACATCACACACACACTCCAGCATCACGCTCCAGTGCCACCCACATATTCCAACATCACACTCCAACACAATTCACACACTCCAACACCACACTCCAACATCACACACACTCTCCAACACCACATACACACTCCAATATTGCACTCCAACACCACACACACAGTCCAACATCACGCTCCAACAACATTCACACACTCCAACACCACTCAAATACTCCAACACCACTCGCACACTCCAACATCACGCACCAACACCACTCACACACTCCAACACCACACTCCAACATCACATACACTTTCCAAGACCACACACACACTCCAATATCACACTCCAACACGACACACACACTCCAACACCACACTCCACCACTACAAACACACTCCAAAATCACACTCCAACACCACACACACACAATCCAATATGACATTCCAATGCCACACACACACTCCAACATCACACGCCAACACCACTTGCACACTCCAACATCACGTTCCAACACATCACACATGTTTCAACATCACACACGCATTCCAACATCACACGCCAACACCACACACACACTCCAACAACGTACACACACTCCAACACCACACTGCAACATCACACTCCAACACTTCACACACACTCCAACACCACACTCCAACACCACACACACACTCCAACACCACATACACAAGCCCACACCACAAACACACTCCAAAACCACACTCCAACGCCACACACACACGCCAACTTCACACTCCAATACAACACACACACTCCAACACCACACTCCAACATCACACACAACTCCAACATCACACTCCAACACTACACACACACTCCAACATCACGCTCCAACATCACACAAAAACTCCAACACCAGACACCAACACTACACACACATACTCCAACACTTCACACACACTCCAACATCATGCTCCAACATCACACACACACTCCAACATCATGTTCCAACATCACACACACAGTCCAACATCATGCTCCAACACCACACACACATTCCAACACTTCACACACGCTCCAACATCACGCTCCAACATCACACACACACTCCAACATCACACTCCAACATCACACACACACTCCAACACTACACACACACACTCCAACACTATCCACATATACCAACACTACACACACACTCCAAAACTACACACACCCTCCAACACTACACACACATTCCAACATCGCACACCCCAAAACTACACACATACTCCAACACTACACACACAATCCAATACTACACACACACTCCAACAGCACACTCCAACAGCACACTCCAACACCACAAACACACTCCAACATCACGCTCCAATACTACACACGCACTCCAACACCTTGCTCCAACACCACGTTCCAACACAACACTCCCACGGCAAGTTTGCACTCTAGCATCAAACTCCAACTTTACACTCACACTCCGACACCACACTCCGACACCACACTCCAACAACACACTCCGACACCACACCCACACTCCAACACTACACACACACTCCAACACTATACACACATTCCAACATCACACACACACTCCAGCATCACGCTCCAGTGCCACCCACATATTCCAACATCACACTCCAACACAATTCACACACTCCAACACCACACTCCAACATCACACACACTCTCCAACACCACATACACACTCCAATATTGCACTCCAACACCACACACACAGTCCAACACCACACTCCAACACTACAAACACTCTCCAACATCACGCTCCAACACTTCACACACGCTCGAACACTACACACACACTCCAACATCACACACACACTCCAACATCACGCTCCAACACTACACACACGCTCCAAAACTACACACACACTCCAACACCACACACACACTCCAACACCACACACACACTCCAACACCACACACACACTCCAACACCACACACACACTCCAACAGCACACAAACACTCCAACATCACGCTCCAACACTTCCCACACGCTCCAACATCACGCTCCAACATCACGCTCCAACATCACACACACATTCCAACACCACACTCCAACACTACACACACATACTCCAACACTTCACACACGCTCCAACATCATGCTCCAACATCACACACACATTCCAACACTTCACACACGCTCGAACAACACTGTCCAACATCACACACACACTTCAACATCACACTCCAACATCACACACACACTCCAACACTACACACACACACTCCAACACTTCACACATATACCAACACTACACACATACTCCAACATCGCACTCCAATACTACACACACACTCCAACATCTCACTCCAACAGCACACTCCAACACTACACAAACACTTCAACACTACACACACAATCCAAAACTACACACACACTCCAACACCACACACACACTCCAACACCACACACACACTCCAACATCACACTCAAAAACTACACACACACTCCAACATCACACTCCAACACTACAGACACACTCCAACACTATACACACATTCCAACATCACACACACACTCCAGCATCACGCTCCAGTGCAACACACATATTCCAACATCACACTCCAACACCATTCACACACTCCAACACCACACTCCAACATCACACACACTCTCCAACACCACAGACATACTCCAATATCATACTCCAACACCACACACACAGTCCAACACCACACTCCAACACTACACACACTCTCCAACATCACGCTCCACACTTCACAAACACTCCAGCACTACACACACACTCCAATACTACACACACACACCAACATCACACTCCAACACTACACACACTCTACCATCACGCTCCAACTCTTCACACATATTTCAACACCACACACACACTCCAACGTCACGCTCCATCACTACACACACACTCCAACAGCGTACACGCACTCCAACACCACATTCCAACACCACACTGCAACATCACACTCCAACACTACACACACACACACCAACATCACACTCCAAAACCACACTCCAACTTCACATCAGACTCCAACATCACACTCCAACACCACATTCCAAGACTACACACATACTCCGACATCACGCTCCAACACCACACTCCAACTTCACATTCACTTTCCAACACCACATTCCAACACCACACTCACATCCCAACATTGCACTCGAGCAACAAACTCCAACTTCATACTCACACTCCAACACCACACTGCGACACCACAATCCGGCAACACACTCCAATACTACACACACTCTCCAATACCATAGACACACTCCAACATCAAACTCCAACACCACACACACACACACACTCCAACAACACATTCCAATGCCACACACACACTCCAAAATCATGCTCCAACACCACTCACACACACCAACACCACATTCCAACATCACGCACACACTCCATTACACATACTCTCCAACACCAAACGCACACTCCAATATCACGCTCCAACACAACACACAGTCCAACACCACACTCCAACACTACACACACACTCCAACACCAAACACACACTCCAACACCACACTCCAACACTACACACACACTCCAACACCAAACACACACTCCAACACTATACACACACTCCAACACCGTGCATACACATTCCAACACCACACTCCAACACCACATACACACTCAAACACCACCCTCCAACTTCACATTCACACTCCAAAACCACACTCCAACACCACACACACACTTCAACATCACACTCCAACACCACACACACACTCCGACACCACAAACACACTGCAACATCACACTGCACACCACACACACACTCAAATATCACACTCCAACACCACACACACACTCCGACACCACACTCCAATACGACACACACACTCCAACATCACACTCAAATACCACACACACACTCCAACATCACACTCCAATACTTCACACACGCTCCAACACCTCACACATGCTCCAACATCACGATTCAACATCACACACACTCCAACACTTCAGACATATACCAACACTAGACACACTCTCCAACACTACACATACACTTCAACACTACACACACACTCCAACACTACACACAAACACAAACATCACACTCCACACTACACACACACTCCAACACCACATTCCAACACCACCCTCACACGCCAACTTAGTACTCCAGCATCAAACTCCAACTTCACACTCACGCTCCATACCACACTCCGACACCACAAACCGACATCACACTCCAAAAGTATACACACACTACATCTCTACACACACACTCCAACACTACACACACACTCCAAAATCACAATCCAACTCCACACACACACACTCCAATATCCCATTCCAATGCCACACACACACTCCCAACATCATACTCCAACACCGCTCACACACTGCAACATCACGCTCCAACAACATTCACACACTCCAACACCACTCAAATACTCCAACACCACTCGCACACTCCAACATCACACTCCAACACCACTCACACACTCCAACACCACATTCCAACATCACATACACTTTCCAAGACCACACACACACTCCAATATCACACTCCAACACGACACACACACTCCAACACCACATTCCAACATCACACAAAATCTCCAACACCACACACACACTCCAACATCACGCTCCAAACGCTCAAACACATCACACCAACTCCAACACTACACACACATTCCAACACGACACACACACTCCAACATCACGCTCCAACACGTCACACCAACTCCAACACTACACACACACTCCAACACTTCAGACATATCCCAACACTGCACACTCTCCAACACTACACACACACACTCCAACACCACCCTCCTACACCACACTCCAACACTACACACACACTCCAAAATCACAATCCAACTCCACACACACACACTCCAATATCCCATTCCAATGCCACACACACACTCCCAACATCATACTCCAACACCACTCACACACTCCAACATCACGCTCCAACAACATTCACACACTCCAACACCACTCAAATACTCCAACACCACTCGCACACTCCAACATCACGCACCAACACCACTCACACACTCCAACACCACACTCCAACATCACATACACTTTCCAAGACCACACACACACTCCAATATCACACTCCAACACGACACACACACTCCAACACCACACTCCACCACTACAAACACACTCCAAAATCACACTCCAACACCACACACACACAATCCAATATGACATTCCAATGCCACACACACACTCCAACATCACACGCCAACACCACTTGCACACTCCAACATCACGTTCCAACACATCACACATGTTTCAACATCACACACGCATTCCAACATCACACGCCAACACCACACACACACTCCAACAACGTACACACACTCTAACACCACACTGCAACATCACACTCCAACACCTCACACACACTCCAACACCACACTCCAACACCACACACACACTCCAACACCACATACACAAGCCCACACCACAAACACACTCCAAAACCACACTCCAACACCACACACACACGCCAACTTCACACTCCAACACCACACACACACTCCAACTTCACACTCCAATACAACACACACACTCCAACACCACACTCCAACATCACACACAACTCCAACATCACACTCCAACACTACACACACACTCCAACATCACACTCCAACATCACACAAAAACTCCAACACCAGACACCAACACTACACACACCTACTCCAACACTTCACACACACTCCAACATCATGCTCCAACATCACACACACACTCCAACATCATGTTCCAACATCACACACACAGTCCAACATCATGCTCCAACACGACACACACATTCCATCACTTCACACACGCTCCAACATCACGCTCCAACATCACACACACGCTCCAACATCACGCTCCAACATCACACACACACTCCAACACTACACACACACACTCCAACACTATCCACATATACCAACACTACACACACACTCCAAAACTACACACACCCTCCAACACTACACACACATTCCAACATCGCACACCCCAATACTACACACATACTCCAACACTACACACACAATCCAATACTACACACACACTCCAACAGCACACTCCAACAGCACACTCCAACACCACAAACACACTCCAACATCACGCTCCAATACTACACACGCACTCCAACACCTTGCTCCAACACCACGTTCCAACACAACGCTCCCACGGCAAGTTTGCACTCTAGCATCAAACTCCAACTTTACACTCACACTCCGACACCACACTCCGACACCACACTCCGACAACACACTCCGACACCACACTCCGACACCACACTCCAACAACACACTCCGACACCACACCCACACTCCAACACTACACACACACTCCAACACTATACACACATTCCAACATCACACACACACTCCAGCATCACGCTCCAGTGCCACCCACATATTCCAACATCACACTCCAACACAATTCACACACTCCAACACCACACTCCAACATCACACACACTCTCCAACACCACATACACACTCCAATATTGCACTCCAACACCACACACACAGTCCAACACCACACTCCAACACTACAAACACTCTCCGACATCACGCTCCAACACTTCACACACGCTCGAACACTACACACACACTCCAACATCACACACACACTCCAACATCACGCTCCAACACTACACACACGCTCCAAAACTACACACACACTCCAACACCACACACACACTCCAACACCACACACACACTCCAACACCACACACACACTCCAACACCACACTGCAACATCACACTCCAACAATACACACACACTCCAATATCACACTCCAACACCACACACACACTCCAATACCACACTTCAATACTGCACACACACTCCAACAACACACTCCAACACCACACACACACTCCAACACCACACACGCACACTCCAATATCACATTCCAACACCACTCACACACTCCAACATCACGCTCCAACACCACTCACGTATTCCAACAACACACTTCAACACTACACACTCTCCAACATCACGCTCCAACACTTCACACACACTCAAACACTACACACACACTCCAACACTACACACACACACCAACATCACACTCCAACACTACACACACTCCACCATCACGCTCCAACTCTTCACACATATTTCAACACCACACACACACTCCAAAATCACGCTCCATCACTACACATACACTCCAACAGCGTACACACACTCCAACACCACACTCCAACACCACACTGCAACATCACATTCCAACACTACACACACACACCAACATCACACTCCAAATCCACACTGCAACTTCACATCAGACTCCAACATCACACTCCAACACCACATTCCAAGACTACACACATACTCCGACATCACGCTCCAACACCACACTCCAACTTCACATTCACACTCCAACACCACATTCCAACACCACACTCACATCCCAACGTTGCACTCCAACAACAAACTCCAACTTCATACTCACACTCCAACACCACACTGCGACACCACAATCCGGCAATACACTCCAATACTACACACACTCTCCAATACCATAGACACACTCCAACATCAAACTCAAACACCACCCACACACACACACTCCAACAACACATTCCAATGCCACACACACACTACAACATCATGCTCCAACACCACTCACACACACCAACACCACACTCCAACATCACACACACACTCCAACATCACACATACTCTCCAACACCACACACACACTCCAATATCACACTCCAACACAACACACACAGTCCAACACCACACTCCAACACTACAAACACACTCCAACAGCGTACACACAATCCAACACCACACACCAACACTACACACTCTCCAACACTACACAAACGCTCCAACACTATAAACACACTGCAACACCGTGCATACACACTCAAACACCACCCTCCAACTTCACATTCACACTCCGACACCACACTCCGACACCATGCTCCAATGCTACATACACACTCCGAAACCACACTCCAACAACACACTCCAATACTACATACACTCATTCCAACACCACACTCCAACACCGCACTCCAATAGTACAAACATACTCAAACACCATGCTCCAACACCACATTCCAACACCACACACACACTCCAACACCACACTCTAACATCACATACACACTCCAACATCACACTCCAACACCACACACACACTCCAACACCACACACCAACACCACACACACACTCCAACACCACACACCAACACCACACACACACTCCAACATCATGCTCCAACACCACTCACACACTCCAACACCACTCACACACTCCAACACCACTCACACACTCCAACATCATGCTCCAACACCACTCACACACTCCAATATCACACTCCAACACCACACACACAGTCCAACACCACACTCCAATATTACACACACTCTTCACCATCACGCTCCAACACTTCACACACACTCCAAGACTACACACACACTCCAATACTACACACACATAACAACATCACACTCCAACACTACACACACTCCAACATCACGCTCCAACACATCACACATGTTTCAACATCACACACGCATTCCAACATCACACTCCAACACCACACACACACTCCAACAGCGTACACACACTCCAACACCACACTGCAACATTACACTCCAACAATACACACACACTCCAACATCACACTCCAACGCCACACTCCAACTTCACATTCACACTCCAACACCACATTCCAACACCAAACTCACACCCCTACATTGCACTCCAGCAACAAACTGCTACTTCACACTCACACTCCGACAACACACTGCGACACCTCGCTCCGGCACCACACTCCAATACTACACACACTCTCCAACACCACAAACACACTCCAACATCAAACTCCAACACCACACACACACACTCCAACATCACATTCCAATGCCACACACACACACCAATATCACACTCCAACACCACACACACAGTCCAACACCACACTCCAACACTACACGCACTCTTCAACACTACAACATCACACTCCAACACCAAACACACACTCCAACACCACGCTCCAACACTACACACACGCTCCAACACCCTACACACACTCCAACACCGTACACACACACTCCAACACCACACTCCAACACCACACACACACAATCAAACACCACCCTCCAACATCACATTCACACTCCGACACCACACTCCGACACCACACTCCAATACTACATACACACTTCTACATCACCCTCTGACACCACACTCCAACACCACACTTCAATACTGCACACACACTCCAGCAACACACTCCAACACCACACACACACTCCAACACCACACACGCACACTCCAATATCACATTCCAATGCCACACACACACTACAACATCACAATCCAACACCACTCACACACTCCAACATCACGCTCCAACATCACTCACATACTCCAATACCACACTTCAACATCACACACACTCTCCAACACCACACACACACTCCAATATCACACTCCAGCACCACACACACAGTCCACCACCACATTCCAACACTACACACACACTCGAACACTACACACACACACCAACATCACACTCCAACACTACATACACTCCACCATCACGCTCCAACTCTTCACACATATTTCAACACCAAACATCACGCTCCATCACTACACACACACTCCAACAGCGTACACACACTCCAACACCACATTCCAACACCACACTGCAACATCACGCTCCAACACTACACACACACAACAACATCACACTCCAAAACCACACTCCAACTTCACATCAGTCTCCAACATCACACTCCAACACCACATTCCAAGACTACACACATACTCCGATATCACGTTCCAACACCACACTCCAACTTCACATTCACACTCCAACACCACATTCCAACACCACACTCACATCCCAACGTTGCACTCCAACAACAAACTCCAACTTCATACTCACACTCCAACACCACACTGCGACACCACAATCCGGCAACACACTCCAATACTACACACACTCTCCAATACCATAGACACACTCCAACATCAAACACCACACACACACACACTCCAACAACACATTCCAATGCCACACACACACTCCAGCATCATGCTCCAACACCACTCACACACACCAAAACCACACTCAAACATCACACACACACTCCAACATCACACATACTCTCCAACACCACACACACACTCCAATATCACACTCCAACACAACACACACAGTCCAACACCACACTCCAACACTACACACACACTCCAACACCAAACACACACTCCAACACCACACTCCAACACTACACACACACTCCAACACTACACACACGCTCCAACACTATACACACACTCCAACACCGTGCATACACACTCCAACACCACACTCCAACACCACATACACACTCAAACACCACCCTCCAACTTCACATTCACACTCCGACACCACACTCCGACACCATACTCCAATGCTACATACACACTCCGACACCACACTCGAACACCACACTCCAACACTACATACACTCATTCCAACACCACACTCCAACACCGCACTCCAATAGTACAAACATACTCAAACACCATGCTCCAACACAACATTCCAACACCACACACACACTCCAACACCACACACCAACACCACACACACACACCAACACCACACACACACTCTAACAAAACATACACAAGCCCACACCACAAACACACTCCAAAACCACACTCCAACACCACACACACACTCCAAAACCACACTCCAACACCACACACACTCCAACACCACAAGCACACTCCAACATCACACTCCACACCACACACACACTCAAACATCACACTCCACACCACACACACACTCAAACATCACGATTCAACATCACACACACACTCAAACATCATACGCCAACACCACACACACATTCCGACACCACACTCCAATACGACACACACACTCCAACATCACACTCCACACCACACACACACTCAAACATCACACTCCACACCACACACACACTCAAACATCACGATTCAACATCACACACACACTCCAAAACTTCAGACATATACCAACACTGCACACTCTCCAACACTACACACACAGTCCAACACTACACACAAACACAAACATCACACTCCAATACTACACACACACTCCAACAGCATGCTCCAACAGCACACTCCAACATCACACTCCACACTACACACACACTCCAACACCACATTCCAACACCACCCTCACACGCCAACTTTGTACTCCAGCATCAAACTCCAACTTCACACTCACGCTCCATACCACACTCCAACACCACACTCTGACACCACACTCCAATAGTATACACACACTCCAACTCTACACACACACTCCAACACTAAACACACACTCCAACACCACACTCCAACACCACACTCCAACACTACACACACACTCCAAAATCACAATCCAACTCCACACACACACACTCCAATATCCCATTCCAATGCCATCATACTCCATACATCATACTCCAACACCACTCACACACTCCAACATCACGCTCCAACAACACTCACACTCCAACACCACTCAAATACTCCAACACCACTCGCACACTCCAACACCACGCTCCAACACCACTCACACACTCCAACGCCACACTCCAACATCACACACACTCTCCAAGACCACACACACACTCCAATATCACACTCCAACACGACACACACACTCCAACACCACACTCCAACACTACACACACACTCCAACACCAAACACACACTCCAACACCACACTCCAACACTACACACACACTCCAACACTACACACACACTCCAACACTATACACACACTCCAACACCGTGCATACACACTCCAACATCACACTCCAACACCACATACACACTCAAACACCACTCTCCAACTTCACATTCACACTCCGACACCACACTCCGACACCATACTCCAATGCTACATACACACTCCGACACCACACTCGAACACCACACTCCAATACTACATACACTCATTCCAACACCACACTCCAACACCGCACTCCAATAGTACAAACATACTCAAACACCATGCTCCAACACCACTTTCCAACACCACACACACACTCCAACAGCACACTCTAACATCACATACACACTCCAACATCACACTCCAATACCACACACACACTCCAACACCACACACCAACACCACACACACACTCCAACACCACACACCAACACCACACACACACTCCAACACCACACTCCAACACCACACACACACTCTAACAAAACATACACAAGCCCACACCACAAACACACTCCAAAACCACACTCCAACACCACACTCCAACACCACACACTCCGACACCACACTCCAACACCACACACACACGTCAACACCACACTCCAACACCACACACACACTTCAACATCACACTCCAACACCACACACACTCCAACACCACAAGCACACTCCAACATCACACTCCACACCACCCACACACTCCAACATCACACTCCAAACCACACACACACTCAAACATTACGATTCAACATCACACACACACTCCAACACTTCAGACATATACCAACACTGCACACTCTCCAACACTACACATACACTCCAACACTACACACAAACACAAACATCACACTCCAATACTACACACACACTCCAACACCATGCTCCAATAGGACACTCCAACATCACACTCCACACTACACACACACTCCAACACCACATTCCAACACCACCCTCACACGCCAACTTTGTACTCCAGCATCAAACTCCAACTTCACACTCACGCTCCATATCACACTCCGACACCACACTCCGACACCACACTCCAATAGTATACACACACTCCAACTCTACACACACACTCCAACACTAAACACACACTCCAACACCACACTCCAACACTACACACACACTCCAAAATCACACTCCAACTCCACACACACACACTCCAATATCCCATTCCAATGCCACACACACACTCCCAACATCATACTCCAACACCACTCACACACTCCAACATCACGCTCCAACAACACTCACACTCCAACACCACTCAAATACTCCAACACCACTCGCACACTCCAACATCACGCTCCAACACCACTCACACACTCCAACGCCACACTCCAACATCACACACACTCTCCAAGACCACACACACACTCCAATATCACACTCCAACACGACACACACACTCCAACACCACACTCCAATATTACACACACTCTCCAACATCACGCTCCAACACTTCACACACACTCCAAGACTACACACACACTCCAATACTACACACACATAACAACATCACACTCCAACACTACACACACTCCAACATCACACTCCAACACATCACACATGTTTCAACATCACACACGCATTCCAACATCACACTCCAACACCACACACACACTCCAACAGCGTACACACACTCCAACACCACACTGCAACATTACACTCCAACAATACACACACACTCCAACATCACACTCCAACACCACACTCCAACTTCACATTCACACTCCAACACCACATTCCAACACCAAACTCACACCCCAACATTGCAATCCAGCAACAAACTGCTACTTCACACTCACACTCCGATAACACACTGCGACACCACACTCCGGCACCACACTCCAATACTACACACACTCTCCAACATCACACACACACTCCAACATCAAACTCCAACACTACACACACACACTCCAACATCACATTCCAATGCCACACTCCATCTTCACATTCACAATCCAACACCACATTCCAACACCACTCACACACACCAACGTCACATTCCAATGCCACACACACACTCCAACATCACGCTCCAACACCACTCACACACTCCAGCACCACACTCCGACATCACACACACACTCCAACACCACACACACACACTCCAACATCACGCTCCAACACCACTCACACACTCCAGCACCACACTCCAACATCACACAAACTCTCCAACACCACACACACATTCCAACATCACGCTCCAAACGCTCAAACACATCACACCAACTCCAACACTACACACACATTCCAACACTACACACACACACTCCAACATTACACACACACACCAACACCACACTCCAACACTACACACACTCCACCATCACGTTCCAACACTTCACACGTTTCAACATCACACAAGCACTCCAACATCACACTCCAACACTACACACACACTCCAACATCACACTCCAACACCACATTCCAACACCACACTCACACCCCAAAATTGCACTCCAGCTACAAACTCCAACTTCACACTCACACTCCGGCACCACACTCCAATACTACACTCACTCTCCAACACCACACACACACTTCAACATCAAACTCCAACACCACAGACACACACTCCAACATCACATTCCAATGCCACACACACACTCCAACATCACGCTCCAACACCACTCACACACTCCAGCATCACACTCCGACATCACACACACACTCCAACATCACACACACTCTCCAACAGCACACACACACACCAATATCACACTCCAACACCACACACACAGTCCAACACCACACTCCAACACTACACACAAACTTCAACACTACACAGACTCCAAAATCACACTCCAACACCAAACACACACTCCAACACCACGCACCAACACTACACACACTCTCCAACATCGTACACACACACTCCAACACCAACCTCCAACATCACATTCACACTCCGACACCACACTCCAATACTACACACACACTCCTACATCAACCTCCGAGACCACACTCCGACACCACACACACACTCCAACACCACACTCCAATGCCACCCACATACTCCAACATCACACTCCAACACCACACACAAACTCCAACACCACACACACACACACTCCAATATCACATTCCAAGGCCACACACACACTCCAACATCACACTCCAACACCACTCACACACTCCAACATCATGCTCCAAACTCTCCAACATGTCACACCAACTCCAACACTACACACACTCTCCAACACTACACATACACTTCAACACTACACACAAACACCAAAATCACACTCCAATACTACACACACATACCAACACCACGCTCCAACAGCACACTCCAATACTACACACACACTCCAACACCACAATCCAACACCACCCTCACACGCCAACATTGCACGCCAGCATCAAACTCCAACTTCACACTCACGCTCCGATACCACACTCCGACACCACACTCCAATACTACGCACACACTCTAACTCTACACACACACTCCAACATTACAAACACACTGCAACACTACACATGCACTCCAACACCACACTCCAACACTACACACACATGCCAACACCACACTCCAACACTACACACACTCTAACATCACACTCCAACACCACTCACACACTCCAACACCACTCACACACTCCAACACCACACTCCAACATCACACACACTCTCCAACACCACACACACTCTCCAATATCACACTCCAATACTACACACACTCTCCAACATCACGCTGCAACACTTCACACACACTCGAACACTACACACACACTCCAACACTACACACACACACCAACAGCACACTCCAACACTACACACACTCCACCATCACGCTCCAACACTTCACATATGATTCAACATCACACAAGCACTCCAAAATCACACACCAACATCACACACACACTCCAACACCACACACCAACACTACACACACACTTCAACACTACACACACTCCAACATCACACTCCAACACCAAACACACACTCCAACACCACGCTCCAACACTACACACACACTACAACAGCGTACACACACTCCAAAACCAGACTCCAACACCACACTGCAACATCACACTCCAACACTACACACACACTCCAACATCACACTCCAACACCACATTCCAACACCAGACTCACCCCAACATTGCACTCCAGCAACAAACTCCAACTTTACATTCACATTCCGACACCACATTCCAACAGCACACTCACACTCCAACATTGCACTGCAGCATCAAACTCAAATTCACACTCACACTCCGACACCACACTGCGACACCACACTCCGGCACCACACTCCAATACTACACCCACTCTTCAACACCACACACACACACCAACATCAAACTCCAACACCAGACACACACACACACTCCAACATCACATTCCAATGTCACACACACACTCCAACATCATGCTCCAACACTACTCACACACTCCAGCACCACACTCCGACATCACACACACATTCCAACATCACACACACTCTCCAACACCACACACACACACCAATATCACACTCCAACACCACACACAAGTCCAACACCACACTCCAAAACTACACACACACTCCAACACCAAACACACACTCCAACACCACGCTCCAACACTACACACATGCTCCAACACTACACACATATCTCCGACACTACACACACGCTCCAGCACTACACACACGCTCCAACACTACACACACACTCCAACACCATACACACACACTCAAACACCAGCCTCCAACATCACATTCACACTCCGACATCACACTCCAACACCAAACACACACTCCAACACCACGCTCCAACACTACATACACGCTCCAACACTACACACACTCTCTAACACTACACACACTCTCCGACACTACACACACACTCCGACACCACACACACTCCAACACTACACACACACTCCAACACTACACACACACTCCAACACCACACTCCAACTCCACACACACTCCAACATCACGCTCCAGTGCCACCCACATACTCCAACATCACGCTCCAACACCACACACAAACTCCAACACCACACACACACACTCCAATATCACATTCCAAGGCCACACACACACTCCAACACCACACTCCAAAACTACACACACACTCCAACACCAAACACACACTCCAACACCACGCTCCAACACTACACACATGCTCCAACACTACACACATATCTCCGACACTACACACACGCTCCAGCACTACACACACGCTCCAACACTACACACACACTCCAACACCATACACACACACTCAAACACCAGCCTCCAACATCACATTCACACTCCGACATCACACTCCAACACCAAACACACACTCCAACACCACGCTCCAACACTACATACACGCTCCAACACTACACACACTCTCTAACACTACACACACTCTCCGACACTACACACACACTCCGACACCACACACACTCCAACACTACACACACACTCCAACACTACACACACACTCCAACACCACACTCCAACTCCACACACACTCCAACATCACGCTCCAGTGCCACCCACATACTCCAACATCACGCTCCAACACCACACACAAACTCCAACACCACACACACACACTCCAATATCACATTCCAAGGCCACACACACACTCCAACATCACACTCCAACACCACTCACACACTCCAACATCATGCTCCAAACTCTCCAACATGTCACACCAACTCCAACACTACACACACTCTCCAACACTACACATACACTTCAACACTACACACAAACACCAAAATCACACTCCAATACTACACACACACACCAACACCACGCTCCAACAGCACACTCCAATACTACACACACACTCCAACACCACAATCCAACACCACCCTCACACGCCAACATTGCACGCCAGCATCAAACTCCAACTTCACACTCACGCTCCGATACCACACTCCGACACCACACTTCAATACTACGCACACACTTTAACTCTACACACACACTCCAACACTACAAACACACTCCAACAATACACATGCACTCCAACACCACACTCCAACACTACACACACACGCCAACACCACACTCCAACACTACACACACACGCCAACATCACACTCCAACACTACACACACCCTCTAACATCACACTCCAACACTACTCACACAATCCAACAACACGCTCCAACACCGCTCACACACTCCAACACCACTCACACACTCCAACACCACACTCCAACATCACACACACTCTCCAACACCACACACACTCTCCAATATCACACTCCAACACCACACACACATTCCAACACCACACTCCAATACTTCACACACTCTCCAACATCACGCTCCAACACTTCACACACACTCGAACACTACACACACACTCCAATACTACACACACACACCAACAGCACACTCCAACACTATACACATTCCACCATCACGCTCCAACACTTCACACATGTTTCAACATCACACAAGCACTCCAAAATCACACACCAACACCACACACACACTCCAACACCACACTCCAACACTACACACACACTTCAACACTACACACACTCCAACATCACACTCCAACACCAAACACACACTCCAACACCATGCTCCAACACTACACACATACTACAACAGAGTACACACACTCCAAAACCAGACTCCAACACCACACTGCAACATCACACTCCAACACTACACACACACTCCAACATCACACTCCAACACCACATTCCAACACCAGACTCACCCCAACATTGCACTCCACCAACAAACTCCAACTTCACATTCACACTCCGACACCACATTCCAACAGCACACTCACACTCCAACATTGCACTGCAGCATCAAACTCAAATTCACACTCACACTCCGACACCACACTGCGACACCACACTCCGGCACCACACTCCAATACTACACACACTCTTCAACACCACACACACACACCAACATCAAACTCCAACACCACACACACACACACTCCAACATCACATTCCAATGCCACACACACACTCCAACATCACGCTCCAACACCACTCACACGCTCCAGCACCACACTCCGACATCACACACACATTCCAACATCACACACACTCTCCAACACCACACACACACACCAATATCACACTCCAACACCACACACAAGTCCAACACCACACTCCAAAACTACACACACACTCCAACACCAAACACACACTCCAACACCACGCTCCAACACTACACACATGCTCCAACACTACACACATATCTCCGACACTACACACACGCTCCAGCACTACACACACGCTCCAACACTACACACACACTCCAACACCGTACACACACACTCAAACACCAGCCTCCAACATCACATTCACACTCCGACATCACACTCCAACACCAAACACACACTCCAACACCACGCTCCAACACTACATACACGCTCCAACACTACACACACTCTCTAACACTACACACACTCTCCGACACTACACACACACTCCGACACCACACACACTCCAACACTACACACACACTCCAACACCACACTCCAACTCCACACACACTCCAACATCACGCTCCAGTGCCACCCACATACTCCAACATCACGCTCCAACACCACACACAAACTCCAACACCACACACACACACTCCAATATCACATTCCAAGGCCACACACACACTCCAACATCACACTCCAACACCACTCACACACTCCAACATCATGCTCCAAACTCTCCAACATGTCACACCAACTCCAACACTACACACACTCTCCAACACTACACATACACTTCAACACTACACACAAACACCAAAATCACACTCCAATACTACACACACACACCAACACCACGCTCCAACAGCACACTCCAATACTACACACACACTCCAACACCACAATCCAACACCACCCTCACACGCCAACATTGCACGCCAGCATCAAACTCCAACTTCACACTCACGCTCCGATACCACACTCCGACACCACACTTCAATACTACGCACACACTTTAACTCTACACACACACTCCAACACTACAAACACACTCCAACAATACACATGCACTCCAACACCACACTCCAACACTACACACACACGCCAACACCACACTCCAACACTACACACACACGCCAACATCACACTCCAACACTACACACACCCTCTAACATCACACTCCAACACTACTCACACAATCCAACAACACGCTCCAACACCGCTCACACACTCCAACACCACTCACACACTCCAACACCACACTCCAACATCACACACACTCTCCAACACCACACACACTCTCCAATATCACACTCCAACACCACACACACATTCCAACACCACACTCCAATACTACACACACTCTCCAACATCACGCTCCAACACTTCACACACACTCGAACACTACACACACACTCCAATACTACACACACACACCAACAGCACACTCCAACACTATACACATTCCACCATCACGCTCCAACACTTCACACATGTTTCAACATCACACAAGCACTCCAAAATCACACACCAACACCACACACACACTCCAACACCACACTCCAACACTACACACACACTTCAACACTACACACACTCCAACATCACACTCCAACACCAAACACACACTCCAACACCATGCTCCAACACTACATACATACTACAACAGAGTACACACACTCCAAAACCAGACTCCAACACCACACTGCAACATCACACTCCAACACTACACACACACTCCAACATCACACTCCAACACCACATTCCAACACCAGACTCACCCCAACATTGCACTCCACCAACAAACTCCAACTTCACATTCACACTCCGACACCACATTCCAACAGCACACTCACACTCCAACATTGCACTGCAGCATCAAACTCAAATTCACACTCACACTCCGACACCACACTGCGACACCACACTCCGGCACCACACTCCAATACTACACACACTCTTCAACACCACACACACACACCAACATCAAACTCCAACACCACACACACACACACTCCAACATCACATTCCAATGCCACACACACACTCCAACATCACGCTCCAACACCACTCACACACTCCAGCACCACACTCCGACATCACACACACATTCCAACATCACACACAATCTCCAACACCACACACACACACCAATATTACACCCCAACACCACACACAAGTCCAACACCACACTCCAACACTACACACACACTTCAACACTACACACACTCCAACATCACACTCCAACACCAAACACACACTCCAACACCACGCTCCAACACTACACACATGCTCCAACACTACACACACATCTCCGACACTACACACACGCTCCAGCACTACACACACGCTCCAGCACTACACACACTCCAACACCGTACACACACACTCAAACACCAGCCTCCAACATCACATTCACACTCCGACATCACACTCCAACACAAACACACACTCCAACACCACGCTCCAGCACTACACACACGCTCCAGCACTACACACACACTCCAACACCGTACACACACACTCAAACACCCGCCTCCAGCATCACATTCACAGTCCGAATTCACACTCCAACACCAAACACACACTCCAACACCACGCTCCAACACTACACACACGCTCCAACACTACACACACGCTCCAACACTATACACACGCTCCAACACTACACGCACTCTCCGACACTACACACACTCTCCGACACTACACACACGCTCCAACACTACACACACTCTACGACACTACACACACACTCCAACACTAAACACACACTCCAACACTACACACACACTCCAACACTACACACACACTCCAACACTACACACACACTCCAACACCACACACACACTCCAATATCACGCTCCAATGCCACGCACATACTCTAACATCACACTCCAACACCACACACACACACTCCAATATCACATTCCAGTGCCACACACACACTCCAACATCACACTCCAACACTACTCACACACTCCAACATCACGTTCCAACACCACTCACACACTCCAACACCACATTCCAACATCACACACACTCTCCAACACCACACACACACTCAAAAATCACAATCCAACAACACACATACAGTCCAACACCACACTCCAACCCTACACACACACTCCAACACTACACACACTATCATTCACACTCCAATATCACGCTCCAACACTTCACATGTTCCAACATGACACACACACACTCCAACATCACACTCCAACACCACACTCACACTCCAACACCACACTCCGACATCACACACACACTCCAACACCACATTCCAACACCACACTCATACCCCAACATTGCACTCCAGCAACAAACCCCAACTTCACACTCACAGTCCGACACCACACTGCGACACCACACTCCAGTACCACACTCCAATACTACACACACTCTCCAACACCACACACACATTCAAACATCACGCTCCAACACCACTCACACACTCCGACATCATGCTCCAAACTCTCCAACACACCAGCTCCAACACTACACACACACTCCAACATCACGCTCCAACACGTCACACCAACTCCAACCCTACACATACACTCCAACACTACAGACACTCCAACACCACGCTCCAACACTACACACACGCTCCAACACCGTACACACACAATCCAACACCACACACACACTTCAACACCACCCTCCAAATTCACATTCACACTCCAAACTACACTCCGACACCACACTCCAATGCTACATACACACTCCTACATCACCCTCTGAAACCACACTCCAACACTACACTCCAGCACCACACACACACTCCGACACCACATTCCAACACCACACTCCAACACCACACTCCAACATCACATGCACACTCCAACAATACACACACACTCCAACACCACATACACAAGCCCACACCACAAACACACTCCAAAACCACACTCCAACACCACACACTCCGACACCACACTCCGACAGCACACTCCGACATCACACTACAACACCACACACACACTCCAACACCACGCTCCAACACTACACACACACTCCAACACCACACTCCAACACCAAACTGCAACATCACACTCCAATACTACACACACACTCCAACATCACACTCCAACACCACACTCCAACTTCACATTCACACTCCGACACCACATTCCAACAGCACACTCACATCCCAACATTGCACTCCAGCAACAAACTCCAACTTCACACTCACACTCCGACACCACACTGCGACACCACACTCCGGCAACACACTCCAATACTACACACACTCTCCAACACCACTCACACACACCAACACCACACTCCGACATCACACACACACTCCAACATCACACATACTCTCCAACACCACACACACACATTCCAATATCACACTCCTACACCACACACACAGTCCAGCACACACATTCCAATACTACACACACACTCCAATACTACACACACACTCCAACACTACACACACTCCAACATCACACTCCAACACCAAACACACACTCCAACACCACACTCCAAAACTATACACACGCTCCAACACTACACACACACTCCAACATCGTACACACACACTCCAACACCACACTCCAACACCAAATACACACTCAAACACCATCCTCCAACTTCACATTCACACTCCGATACCACACTCCGACACCATACTCCAATGCTACATACACACTCCTACATCACCTTCCGACACCACACTCCGACACCACACACACTCTGACACCACATTCGAACACCACATTCCAATACTACATACACTCAGTCCAACACCACACTCCAACACTGCACTCCAATAGTACAAACATACTCCAACACCATGCTCCAACACCACATTTTAACAGCACACACACACTCCAACACCACACTCCAACACCACATACACACTCCAACATCACACTCCAACACCACACACACACTCCAACACCACACTCCAACATCACATACACACTCCAACATCACACTCCAACACCACACACACACTCCTACACCACATGCACAAGCCCACACCACAAACACACTCCAAAACCACACTCCAACACCACACACACACTCCAACTTCACACTCCAACACCACACACACTCCAACACCACACACACACTCCAACTTCACACTCCAATACAACACACACACTCCAACATCACACTCCAACACCACACACACACTCCAACTTCACTCTCCAATACAACACACACACTCCAACACCACACACACACTCCAACTTCACACTCCAATACAACACACACACTCCAACATCACACTCCAACACTACACACACACTTCAACATCACACTCCAACACCACAAACACACTCTAACATCACACACCAACACCACACACACATTCCAACATCACACACACATTCCAACACTTCAGACATATACCAACACTACACACACTTCAACACTACACACACACTCCAACACTACACACAAACTCCAACATCACACTCCAATAATACACACACACTCCAACACCACGTTCCAACAGCACACTCCAATATTACACACACACTCCAACACCACATTCCAACACCACCCTCACACGCCAACATTGCACTCCAGCAACAAACTCCAACTTCACACTCACAATCCGACACCACACTGCGACACCACACTCCGGCACCACGCTCCAACACTACACACACTCTCCAACACCACACACACACACTCCAACATCAAACTCCAACACCACACACACACACTCCAACATCACACACACTCTCCAACACCACACACACACTCCAACACCACACTCCAACACCACACTCCAATACTGCACACACACTCCAACACCACAATCCAACACCACACACACTCCAACATCACGCTCCAGTGCCACCCACATACTCCAACATCACACTCCAACACCACACACACACTCCAACACCACACACACACACTCCAATATCACATTCCAATGCCACACACACACTCCAATATCACACTCCAACACCACTCACACACTCCAACACCACACTCCAACATCACACACACTATCCAACACCACACACACAGTCCAACACCACACACCAACACTACACACACACTCCAACAGCATACACACACTCCAATACCACACTCCAACACCACACTGCAACATCACACTCCAACACCACACTACAACTTCACATTCACACTCCGACACCACACTTCGACACCACACTCCAATAGTATACACACAGTCCAACACCACACTCCAATACTACACACATACTCTAACATCACACTCCAACACCACATTCCAACACCACACTCACACCCCAACATTGCACTGCTAACTTCCAACATTATAACTTAATCTGTATTCCCTTCTTAAATCCCTACACACACACACACACACACACAAGCACACACACACACACACGCATACACTCTTACACATACACAGACACGCAGGCACTCACATACACACACGCACACACGCACACACACACACACAAACTCACTCACACACACACACACACACACACACACACTCACATACGCATGCACTCTTACACACACACACACACACACACAGTCTTAGACACACATGCGCTCTTACACACACACACACTCTTACACACACACACACGCACACACTCTTACACACACACACATGCACTCTTATACACACACACACACGCTCGCACTCTTACACATACACACACACACACACGCCTGCACTCACACACACACAGAATTTTAAGGGTGGGATAAAACAGTTCAGTAGCACCAATCCGGGGTACAGGATTCAATGGGTTGATGTCTTCCAAATTCCTTTCAGTCCTTGTTGATGACAAGAAAGTTCCAGCACCTTCAATATTTAGTTCAGAGGTTGAGAACTTGCTTTTCAATGTCTCTAACAGTGGTTTTCCCCTTTTTCTTTTTACAGGGGTTTCTTCAGAGAGAGAGAGAGAAGGTTATAGAGATATGGGGAAAAGCGAATTTAGATGTTTTCTTTTTGCAAGCCAAGAGCTTTCTGCTGCATTGCTACCACATAAAACCCTGGTCATCTGGTCAGGAGCCAATTAAAATGCTTTTGCCAGGGAGCTCCCTTGATACAGGGTTCTTTTCCAGCACCATCCTGTCTTTCATGGCGCACTCTGTTCCAGGACTGCAACATTATATATATATCTCTCATCCTGTTCAAGTAGACATGTCCTTTAAACTGCAGCCATTGTAATTCTAATCCACAGTCCAACAGAAAATAAAAACATCTGTTCTTTACAACAGTCCAACAGAAATAAAAAGATATGTTCCTTACATGCCTCCACTCTTAAATGAAACGCCATTTCAAAAATGTGTTTCATCACAAGGTTTGTGATACATGGACAACAAAACCCGAGACCTACTTCCATTCATCCTTTTTCCCCCTTATACAATCTTATACATTCTTCAGCATTCCTTACCCCTTTAACTTATTTTAGTATATTACACCCAGGACAAAGCATCTGCGATCACATTATCTTTGCCGGCAATGTGAACGATCTTTACATTGAATGGTTGAAACAATAGACTCCACCTAAACAGTCTCGCATTTCAAGTTTTAAACTTTTCAATGAATGCCAGTGAATTATGGTCAGTGTAGATTTGTGTTTCTTTGTTAACGTGTCAGAAACTTCAAAGTGTTGAAGAGACAGCAACACTGCTAGAGTTTCTTTTTCCACTATAGAGCACTTGCTCTGATATTGATTTAGTTTCTTGGAAAAGTGCCCCACCGGCTTCTCTATCCTTAATTTCCTTATACTTCCTAAGTAATCTTGTTAGATCTTTCCTTGGTCCTGCCTGTAAATATGAGGACACAGAGTATAACTGTCCCAGTATTATAGTATTGGCTAGTCAAATTGTAGGAGGCACGCTTTGGTTCCTGTCTACTTCTCCTTCTACCTTGCCCTTACTGTCTCTGTCAGCCTCCACTACTCCTACCCCTGGCACACTTGCTCTGTCTTATCATCTTCCCTGTGAAAATATTGCTTCAGCAGGTTTATGTGACATAACTGTTTCTTCTTCCTGCGCTCAGGAGTATCTATCAGATGAGTTATTTTACTAACTCTGCTAACTATATTGTATGGGCCACTTCTTCCCCCTGCAAAAGTAATAATATCAATACTTCATCTGGAGCATTCTAGTTGTAACATGTTTGTCTGCCCATTCTTTCATTTTGGCTTGGGAAAATTTTAAGTACTCTCGTGCTACTTTACATGTGAGTCTTTGTAGAAATATGGACATGAATCCTCCATGTTGGATTACATCTTTCTGCTTTAGGAACTTATCCTTAATCATTCTTAATGGACCTCTTATTCCATGACCATAGATCAATTCGATTAAACCAAATCCAATAGATTCATTTGGAGAATCTCTGGTAGCAAATAGTGAAAAATCAAATCCTTTGTGCCAATCATTTGGATCTTCATGGCAATAGGTCTTAATCATGGTTTTGAGAGTCTGATGGTATCTCCCTAAAGCTCCCTGGGTCTGTGGATGATACCCAAACTACTGATTATGTCCTGGAACATTTTGGACATGAAGTTAGAACCTTGGTCAGATTGTATTTCAACTGGTAGGCCTTAATGAGTGAAAAACTAAGTTAACTTTTCCACTACCACCTTAGCTGTACTTGTCCTTAGAGGAATAGCTTCTGGTATCGGGTTGTCTTATCCATGATTGTGAGGATATACTGATACCCTGCTTTCATTTTGGGTAATGGTCCTATACAATCTACTAATACCTGACTGAATGGTTCTTCAAAAACTGGCATAGGTATTAAAGGTGCTAGTTTGATTACATGTTGAGGTTTATCAACTAGCTGACATGTATGACACATTTTACAAAATTGCACTATGTCCTTATGAAGTCTTGGCCAGGTAAAATGTCTGTTTATCGATGCTTGGGTTTTCCATATTCCTACATGTCCTGTCATAGGTATTTTATGTGATACGCGCAATATCTCCTTACGATATTTGGTCATACAATTATCTGATGAACAACCATCCATTCCTCGTCCGCAGGTCTGTGAGGGTGTCTCCACTTCTTCATCAGAACTCTGTTTTTAAGGTAATAGCCCTCTGGAACTCCTTCAGCTTCAGCTTCAACGTGAGCTGACTGTGCTAACTTGTTTAACTTTGGATCTGCTTTCTGAGCCTCAATTAATGAAGATCTGCCAAACACATCCTTTGAATTATCCTCATCCTTAAAGAAAGTTTCTGCTACTCTAACATTTGCTTGTGGTATTACTTTGACCTCTGGTGATGGACTTTGTTCAGCCATTGCTCTGGTCAACACACATGATGGAAAAATATCAGGGAACTTGTTTTTGTAACAATTCCGTCTCTTTAGCCTCTCTCGGACTTTCCGTAATTATGGGCGAAGCTACAACCTTCACTCCTGCCGGATCATTCCCCAGGAGTAAATTAACTCCATCCATGGGTAACTTCTTAACCACTCCTACAACCACAATCCAGACAGCAGACCGCACTCCAATTGCACTTTGTACAATGGAACCGGGATGGACTCTCCACTTATCCTGGTTACCAATACCTCAGCTTTTATTGAGCTCTCTGGAGGGAAAATTAGGTCCTTCTCCAGCAAAAGAGTTTGAGTAGCTCCTGTGTCCCTTAATGTAGTTATGGGTTTAGCTGCATCATTTGATGAAAAGGGGTTATCTTCCCTTTAGACAAAAACCCTTTACATCTCTCATCAGCCTCATTTACTTCACCTGCATTCACAGCAGTGGTTAACTCCAGATCCTTATTTGTAGTTAAAGCTACAATTTGATCTATAGCATTTTCTTTTGGAGTTCCCTTTTCAGACTCACTTTTACAAACTCCAACAGGTCCCATGGGCTTCCTTCGTAACTTCCAGAATTCTGAATGAACGTGTCCCACATTATTACAATGGAAATACTTCGGCCAGAATTTTCGGGTCAGTGTGCAGGGGTAGGCCCGGCATGCCGACATGTAAAATGATGCGCGGTCACATCAGGCATGTGTCCCAACTTCACACGGGGTCATTCAGGTCTTTCATTCAGCGGGCGCGTGCCAGAGGCAGCTGTGCACCCACCAAACTGTCAAAGACCTGTAACGGCCAATAAAAAAACAATTAATGCAATTATCAACACTGCCTGTCCAACCTTAAGGTTGGTGAGCAGGCGAAGAGCCCAAGCAGCCTTTGCGTTTTTCAGGAAACCTCATCAACAGGCGGGATGAGGTTTCCTGAAAGTTTTATTAAATAAATAATTTTTTTTTCACATTTCATAGACATGCCCCAGCTCATATGACACTGTCACATGAGGGGACATGTCTAAATAATTTTCATCTTTCTTTATTTAAAACATTCTATATGAACTTAATCTCCCTGAGGCATGGAGCTGCCTCAGGGAGATTTCTGCACTCTTTCACATGCATGCATGAAAAAGCACAGGCCCCAACTCTCTCTCCTCCCCTCGTCAGCACTACTGGCTGTGCGTTATGTTGGGCGGGCCTTGATAGGCCCACCCACGCAAAATGATGGCGCACAGCCGATCGTGGACATCAATCGGCTCCGCGCCCGCTCCTGACCAGCCTGCCCGACAGGCAGAAAATTCTGCCCTTAGGTCTTTGAGTTTCACCTCCACCCTTAGTACCTTCCTTCCTGATCTGGGGAGGAGATCTCAAAGTATTCCCAGCTCTCCACTTTTTACTTTAGCTACTTGTCTTCCTTTCATTTTCCCATTTTCTACCTTTTTCAGTTTTATGGGGGTGATGGAAAAAAGGTTTTGTTTTATGGATCAACTCATAATCGTCAGCCATTACTGCTGCCTCTCTAGCAGTTGCAACCCTTTAGTCTTCAAGATGGGCTCTTATTACAGAAGGTAGGGAGTTTTTAAATTCTTCCAAGAGAATGGTCTCTCTGAGAACTTCACAGGCAGTTTCAACTCCTAATGCTTGTACCCACCTATCAAAACTACTTTGCTTAACCCTTTCAAATTCAATGTGAGCTTGCCCAGGCTGTTTCCTTAAATTTTGAAACTTTTGTCTTTACACTTCAGGGACCAACTCATGCACCCTAAATGGCCTTTTTCACAACATCATAATCCCTAGAAACCTCCTCTGACAGTGAAGCATAAATTTCCTGTGCTCTACCTGTCATTTTTCTCTGCATGGGCAATGTCCAGTTTTCCTTTGGCCAGTTCAAATGTTTAGCTCTCTTCTCAATAAGGAATGCTTCAACATCCTTTTCCTCAAACCTTGGAAGAGCTTGTACAAATTTAAACATCTCCCCACTGAGTTCTGATCTGAAAATAAGTCTCTTTTTTAACTGCCAGCATTCTAAGCTAGAACTCTCTCTCTTTTTGTCTTTCCTCCTTTTCTAATTCCATTTCTTGTTTTCTTTCTCTCTCCTGCCTTCCTGCCTGTTCCCTTTCAAGTGCCCTTTCTCTTTCTGCTACCTTGAGTTCCAATATTTTTCATTTGCAACTAAATTTGAGCCCATTCCAATGAACCACCCCTTGGAGAACTCGGTCTCTTAGGTATTCCTTCCAATTTCAAATGCTGTGCCATCTCTTTGATTATCTCTGCCTTCTTAGCTTTGGCAGGCAATCCTACTCTTAATTTACTTGCCAATTTGATGAACCTGGCTTTTGGGGTCCCTTGTAAAATTGTCAGGGACATCTTTTCCACTGGCAGGGAAGCTTTAGCAGTTTCCAGTGCCATCTTATTTTTGACATTACAAACCTGATGTTTCCTTTTAGCTTTTATGAGTTACTAAATCTACACCCAAATTGTTGCTGTCTTTCGTTCCAAAATATCCCAGACCCGAGCCCCCAAACTTTGTTCTGACTCACTGGGGCTAGTGTGCTGTAATATCAAGCGCCGCTGCTCCCCGATCCGTGACAAATGTAAAAAGTTTAACCAAACCACCAGATTTCCCCAAGTGTTTAATTTCGGTTAACAGAATACGAGCACCAGGTTTGTAAACTTAATAAGTAAATAACTGTTTATTGAGCAAATTGTCTTTAACTAGTGGCAAAAGAAAGAAATATGAACTGCTAATTTCCAACACTATAGCTTAAACTCTACCCCCTTCCAAAACATGGATTTTAAGGGTGGGATAAAACAGTTCAATAGCACCAATTCAGGAGTACAGGATTCAATGGGTTCACTTTGATCAATGTCTTCCAAATTCCTTTCAGTTCTTGTTGATGATACAAGGTGGTCTTCCAGCACTTTCAATATTTAGTTCACTGGTTGAGAACTTGCTTTTAAATATTTCTAACAGTGGTTTTCCTCTTTTCCTTTTTACAGGGCTTTCCTCCATGTAGAGATATGAGAAAAAGAGATTTTAGATGTTTTCTATTTGTGGGCCAGGAAATGCTGCTTTCTGATGCATTGTTACCACACAAAACCCTGGTCTCCTGATCAAGAGCCAATTAAAGTGCTGTTGTCAGACAGCTCCCTTGGTCCAGGACTCCTTTCCGGCACTATCCTGTCTTTCATGGCAGACTCTGTTCCAGGACTGCAACGTTGCATATATCTCTCATTCTGTTCAAGTGGACATGTCCTTTAAACTGCAGCCATTGTAATTCTAATCCACAGTCCAACAGAAATAAAAAGATATATTCCTTACTATGGTGCTGATCAAACTCTTATACTTGAGCCTCCATAAACTTCTGTCATTCAAACCTCGACTGCAAGTATCACGTCCAATAAAATGTCCTGCTAATTCCACCACCCTGTCCTCACTGATTTGCTTTAACTGCTAGTCCTCAAACATCTCCAATGTGAAATTCTTATTGTTGTATTTGATGTTTTTCATGGCCTTGCCCCTCTATCTTTGTAATCAGCTCCAGCCTCATAATGCTGCATTACTCTGATCCTGGACTGTTAACCTATTCCTTCCCTTTGCCACTAACAACCAAGTCTCCAGTCAACCAGACCTCAAAATGTGGAATTTCTAGATTTATTATTAAATGAAGGAAATCATTTTCAAAAGAACTTTCCAGGCTAGCATGGGTTAATACTTTAGCAGACTGTGAGAATCCTTTGAGCCTTGTGTTTACTTACAGCTCTCACAGTAGAATGTCAGGTTTTGAAGGGAACTCAGTTCACATTTATACATGACAACAGTCCTAGGAAACAGAGATTGCTAATTGATACCAGCCTCTTTTTGAAAAACTATGAAAGAAACCTTAAGTTTGAAGAGCTGTGGTTAGGGAAGCTGTGCAAAAAGGCCTTGGCTTTGATTGACATTTCAATCTTTTAAAATTGCCTTTTATAGACTCCTGATTAACCTCAGACAGAAATCCACATCTGCCTTAGACTATGGTAACTAAAATGAATTACGTGTGGTACAGCTTTACCCTTTAAATTTATGCATTCATCCATGAAGGCAGAAAATCATTTCAAGAAATTATGGATATGAGACTTGTGTTGCCAACAAAGCAAAGTAGCATTGCACGTTCTCCTATGAAACCTGCCATCTTGGATTTGCTCCTGAAAATGGAACACTCGTTGCAATTGCCTTGTGCTTTCAGTTAGACCTGGCAGGTTTTTGTGGAACAGACTGCTTCATTACCCTGTCAGGCCTTATTAACCATGGGCTGTTAGTTGACTTATTTCTAGATCCAGAATGTAAAGGACTGCAATGATCACAACTTGCATTTTTATAGCATCTTTTAAACATTGAAACACCACAGGAGGATTATCAGATGGAACTTGATTCAGATATAAGGATACAGAGTGGATGATCAAAAGCTTGGTCAATGAGGTTGATCTTGTGGAGTAACTTAAAGGGGGAGAGAGAGGTTTATTTTTTATTCCTTCATGAAACATGGGCATTGCTGTTAAGGCCACTATTTATTGCATATTCCCAATTGCCATACTGGTGGCAGCTGGTGATGAAGCAGCTGAAGGTGGCTGGGCCACTGTCGTGAGGAACTCCTGCAGTGATGTCCTGGGGAAGACAATTCCACAGACTTACAACTCCCTAAGAGGAAAGATTCTCCTCATTCCCATCGTAACCAGGAGAACCCTCATTTTTAAACTGTGTCCCCTTGTTCTTGTCTCTCCCACAAGGGGAACTATCATCTTAGCACCTATCCGGTCAAGTCCCCTCAGAATCCTATATGTTCTAATAAGATCGCCTCTAATTCTCCTAAACTCCAAAGGATATAGGCCCCATCTGCCCAATCTTTCTGCATAAGGTAATTCCCCATCCCAGGAATCTGTTGAGTTAACCTTCACTGAACTGCTTCTAATGCATTTATATCCTTTCTGAAGTAAGGATACATAGTGCTCCAGATGTGGTCTCACCAACACCCTGTATAACAGTAGCAAAACCTCCCTACTTTTATATTCCATTCCTTTGACAATAAACAATAATATTCCATTTGCCTTCCTAATCACTTTCTGTACCTGCATACTAACTTATTGTAATTCATATACCAGGACACTCAGATCCCTCTGTACCTCTGAGTTCTGCAATCTCTGTTCATTTAAATAATTTGCTGTTTTTCTATTCTTCCTGCCAAAGTGGACAAGCTCACATTTTCCCACATTATACTGCGAGTGCCAAATTTTGCCCACTCAGTTAATCTACCCATATCTTTTTGCAGGTTAATTTAACCAAATCTTCCAACATGGGTAAATTCATCCAACGCAACTTAGGTCACTGATGTGCCTCGAAACCCCTGAGGAAGTCCTGATGTGCATACATCCAGGGGACTAAGATGGGGAATTTAAACTTCCGGTTGCTGGTTTAACCTTGCCCAGACTGCTCCGCAATTCCAATTACAGTGTGATTAGATGGGCAGAACCAGTGAGTCTTGCCTGTTTGCCTGATACTTAGCCTGGTGTTTACACGTATTTGCTTATAGTGGGTGCAAAGCCAACAAAACTCTCAGTAAATCAGAGTGTCAAAGCACAACGGCAATCACAGCAATATATTGCCCCCACCTCCCAACATTGTTCACCCCCTTTGGCAAAGCTCACTCCACCCAACAACATTCACCTCCCCAACAATGGTTCACTCCCCCTCCGGACAATGTTCACCCCCCCCACAAAGTTCGCTCCCCCTCCCAACAATGTTCACAGCCGCCAGACAATGATCACCCCGCCAAAAATGTTCACCGCCCCGATAATGTTCACCCCCTCAACCATGTTGTTCAACCCCCCGACAATGTTCGCCCTCCCCCAGCAAATGGTAACTACCCCCGACAATGTCAATGTTCAAACCTCCCCACAATATTCACGACTCCCCTGAATATGCTAACTCCTGACAATGTTCACCCCCGACAATGTTCAACCCCTGACAATGTTCATGCCCCTGACAAAATTTACCTCCCCCCCACCCCACCCCGGACAGTGTTCACCCCCCCCCCGACAGTGTTCACCTCCCCACCCAACAATGTTCACAATGTTCAGCCCCCGGACAGTGTTCACCCCCCTGACAGTGCTCACCCTTCCCCCCACCGGACAGTGTTAACCCCCCTGACAGTGCTCACCCCTCCCCCCCGCCGACAGTGCTCACCACCTGACAATGTTCACCCCCACATCCCCTCCTGACAAAGTTCAGCCCCCCACGTCCTCCTGACATTATTCGCTCCCGCTCCGCCGGACAGCGCTCAAATCCCTCCCGCACCCACCTATATCAACTTACCTTCTGGAATATTTGGCTGCTGTCTGACCAATGTTAGAAGAGTCAATATCATTGGGTTAGGGGTTGGTGAGGGTGTTGAACATTATTGGGGGTGAGGGAGACTGAGCATTTTCATGGAGTGAGGGGTTGAGCATTCTCAGGGGTGAGGGGGAACCGAACATTTTCATGGGATGAGCATTGCTGGTGGAGGGGGGTTGGTGGGGGTGGTGATGGAGGGCTAGCACCGGCAGTGTGGTGTGGGTTGTGCAGTGTTGGTGTTGACAGCTCCATTTAAAACTCTCAGTCAATGAACTGAATACAGGCCTTAAGGGTTGTCTTCAATTTGACAATTGACTCCCAGTTGCATTCATCGCCACATCCCTGCTGGAGCCAACATTGGAAGGTGCAAAGACTCCAGCATAAAATGGTAAGCAGACAGTTTTAATCAGAGTCAGCTTTGGACATTCCCTCTTTGACACTGACAGGGAGATCTGGGCCGTTGCATCCTCCTCACAATTTACTTGCCTAACTATCATTGTAGCAAATTTAGCTATCTTTTTTCAGTCCCTACAAACAAGTCATTGACATAGATTGTAAACAGTTGTTTCCTGTGGCACTCCACTGATCACATCGTGCCAACCTGAAAATGGCCTATTTATACCTACATTCTGTTTCTTGTCAGCTAATGCTCTGTCTATGTTAATGTATTGCCCCCTGCACCATGAGCTCTTAATTTGCGCAGTAACCTTTAATGTGGCACCTTAGTAAATGCCTTTGGAAAACCCAAGTACATCACAATGATGGGTTCCCCTTTATCCATCTTACTTGTTACTTCCTCAAAGAATTCTAATAAATTTGTCAAAAGAGATTTCCCTTTCACGAAACCATGTTGACTTTTGTCTGATTGTTTTAAGTATTTCTATGTGCCTGTCTATAATCTCCTTAATAATAGTTTATAGCATTTTCCCTATGATAGATGTTAGGCTAATTGGCCTGTAGTTTCCTGCTTTCTGCCCTCCTCCTTTCTTGAATGGGGAGTTACATTTACTATTTTCAAATCTGAAGGGACATTTCCAGAAGTGAGGGAATTTTGGAAAATTACAGCCAATGCATCAACTATCTCAGCAGTCATTTCTTTTAAGACCCTAGGATGAAGACCATCAGGTTGTGTGACTTGTAAGCCTTTAGTTATAACTGTTTTCTCAGTATCCTTTCCCTAGTGATTGTAATTGTTTTAGGGTTGCCACCACCCCTCCAACCCATCCCCCACCCCTGTGCCTTTCACTCTTGATTTACAAGTATTTCTGGGATGTTATTTGTATTCTCTACAGTGAAGACAGATGCAAAATACCTGTTCAATGCTTCAGCTATTTCCTTATTTCCCATTATCAATTCCCCAGACTCTCTCTTGAGAGGACCGATTTTCACTTCAGTTAGTCTTTTCTTTTTTAAATATTTGTCGAAACTCCTACAATCTGTTTTTATATTTCTATAGAAAGCTATTCTCTCATACTCTAATTTCTACCTCCTTATTATTCTTTTCTTCATTCTTTTCTGGTTTTTAAATTCTGCCCATTGTTCTGACCAACCACTAATCTTCACAGAATTGTATTCTTTTTCCTTCAATTTGATGTTATCTTTAACTTCCTTAGTTATTTATGTATGGTGCATCCTTCCCTTAGTGTCTTTCTTTCTCACTGGAATGTATCTTTGCTGAGTGTTATGAACTGTCTCTTTAAAAGTCTGCCACTGCATTTCTACTCATCTATCCCTTAACCCCTAATTCATTTTAGCCAGCTGTGTTTTCATACCCTTGTAATTGCTTTTATTTAATTTTAAAACACTAATCTTAGACCCACTCTATTCTCCCTCAAACTAATGGCAAAATTTAATGGTGTTATGATCAAGGCTACCTAGAAGCTTCTTTGCAGTGAGGTCATTAATTAATGCTGTCTCATTGTACATCACCAGGCCCAGAATAGCCTTCTGTATGGCTGGCTCTAAAATCTGCTGCTCTAAGAAATTGTCCTAAGAACACTCTATGAACTCATCATTCAGGCTACCTTTGCTAATCTGATTTGTCCAAGCTATATGTAGATTTAAATCACCCATGATTATTGCTTTGCCTTTCTTACAAGCTCCCATTATTTCTTCTATAGAAGAAATGAAGTCACATGCTACAATTTAGTTACTATTAGGGGGCCTACTAGCTATACCATTGGTGACTTCTTCCCTTTGCTATTTCTTATCTCTACCAAAACTGATTATGCATCTTGATCTTTAGAAATAAGGTTATTTCTGTCTATTGTACTAATGTCATCCTTAATTAACTGAGCTATCTCATTCACCACCTTTTCCTAGCTTCCTATCCTGCTGAACTGTCAGATAGCCTTGTTAATATTCAAGACACAGCATTGGTCACCTTTTCTGGGGCTCCTTGATGCCACAATTGATGTCAAGGGCTGCCACCCTCACCTCAGCTGTGGAGTTCAGCTCTTTCCTACATGTTGGGACCAGGTCTGTATTGAGGTCTATACTGACTGGCCCTGGCAGAACCCAAAATGATCATCAGTGAGCAGATTATTGCTGCGTAAGTGTCACTTTATCACATTATTAATGACACCTTTCATCATTTTGCTGATCATTTTGGGGTGAACACTGCGAGTGGAACAAGAAGATAAGCATTGTTCAGAGGGTGGGGGTGGTTGAAGGGGCTGAGCATTGTTGGGGGGCTGGGGGTGAGCATTCTCAGGGGAGATGAGGGGTGAGCATTGTCAGGAGGATGGGGGGGGTGGGTGTTAGCTCTTCAGTGAGGGAAGATTGCAGAGTATTGAGGTTTCCAACTCCATTTAAAACAAGATAACTCAGTGAACTGAAGATAGACCTTATGGAGTGGACTTGTCCTGCTTTTTGTTTACAGGATATACATAGGCATTTTTCCACATTGCCAGGTAAATGCCAGTGTTGTGACTGTACTGGATCAGTTTGGCTAGGTGGATGGCAAGTTCTGGAGCACAAGTCTTTCGTACTATTGCCGGAATTTTGTCAGGGCCCATAACCTTTGCAGTATCCAGTGCCTTCAGCCATTTCTCGATAACACATGGAGTGAATTTAATTGGCTGAAGACTAGCATCTGTGTTTCTGGGGACCTCCAGAGGAGGCTGAGATGGATCATCCACTCAACGCTTCTGGTTGAAGATGGTTGTAAACACTTCAGCCTTGTCTTTTGAACTCACATATGTTCTCTCTATTATTAAGGATATTTTTGGAGCTGCCTTCTCCAACTCATTGTTTAATTATCCACCATTTTATACTACCATTCATGATTGGATGTGGCAGGACTGCAGAGTTTTGATCTGAGCCATTGGTTAAGGAATTCCTTAGCTCTGTCTATCGTATGCTGTATCTGTTGTATGGCACACAAGTAGTCTTGTGTTGTAGCTTCACCAGGTTGACACCTCATTGCCCTCCTGCACTCTTCATTGAAGCAGAATTGATCCTATGGCTTGATGGTAATGTTAGAGTGGGGGATATGCCAGGCCATGAAGTTACAGATTGTGTTTGAGTACAATTTTGCTGCTGCTAATGGCCCACAGCACCTCATGGATGCTCAGTTTTGAGCTGCTGGATCTGTTCGAAATCTATCCCATTTAGCATTGTGGTAATGCCACACAACGCGATGGAGCATATCCTCAATGTGAAGATGGGACTTTGGCTCCATAAGGACTGTGCAGTGGTCATTCCTGCCAATGCTATCATGGACTATGCATCTGTGAAAGTAGTTTGGTGAGGACTCAAGTAATCTTTAAAATTCTGCCATAAGCCTAGTCTGGAAGATATATCCTACAGGGTCCAGCTTGGTCAGTTTGGTGTTGCCAAGCTAGTCTGGCAGATGGCCATTAAAGTCTCCCACTCAGAGTACATTGTATGCCCTTGGCACCCTCAATGCTTCCTCGATGTTGTTAAAAATGGAGGAGTGCTGATTCTGTAGCTCAGGTAGTGTTGGGGGCTGGGGGGTGGGGGGCAGTAGGTCATAATCAACAAGAGTCTCCTTTTCCCATGTTTGACCTGATTCTCTGAGACTATATGGAGTCAATGATGAGGACTCAGAGCCACTCTCTTGTCACTGTATCCCACTGTGCTGCCACCTCTGGAACAGCACACAACTAGGGATGCTGATGGAGGATGTTAGATAAAAGCTATGATTCTGTGAACGTGACTATATCAGTCCATTGCTTGACCAGTCTGAGATGGTGGTTGGTGAGACTGCCCCCAACAGGTGCCAAAAAAAATCAATGTTCCTGCTAGGATTAAGATTACTAAACAGTCCATGGCATCTGGAAACAGCCCTTCACATATTGGACTAATCATGGGAAATTTTACAACACCAGGATTTCTGGGGTCATTCTCATCTGCTGTATGCTCCATATCTTCACCCTAATAAAAGGAAAACAATAGAATATGAGAGTAAACTAGCCACAAATACAAACTCCAAATTGTAAGATCTTTTACAAGAATATAAAAAAGATAAAGGTAGATAAAGTAAACACTGGTTTCTTAGAAGCAGAGACAAGGGAAATTTTCATGGGGAATGGGGAAATGGCAGAGACACAAGTTACATACCAGAAAGCTAACCTAAGGGTTAATAAGAGTGAAGAAATGAAGCTAATTAATATCGGCTGAGAAAAAGTACTGGAGAAACTCAAGGGACTATAATCTGACAAGTTCCCAGTACCTGGATGCCCTATATTTTAGTGTTTGAAAAGAGATAGCAGCAGAGATAATGAATGAGCTAGCTATGATTTTCCAAAATTCCCTAGATTCTGGAAAGGTCCCAGCAAATTGGAAGTTGTCAAGTGTAACACTGCTATTCAAGAAAGGAGGGGGAGAGAACAGATTGCCGGTTAGCCTGACATCAGCCCTCTGGAAAATGGTATTATTAAGGAAGTCTTAACAATGCACTTAAAAAATCATGGTATGATTTGAACAAGTCAATGAGGCTTTATGAAAGGGAAATCCTGTTTGACAAATTTATTTGAGCCTTTTTAGGATGTAATTAGTAGGGTAGGTAAAGGGGGACCTGTAGCTGTAATGTACTTGGATTTCCAAAAGTCGTTTGATAAGATGCCACACAAAAGGTTAATGCACAAGATAAGGGCTCATGGAGCTGGAGTGATTTATTAGCATGGACAGAGGATTGGTTAACAGGCAGGAAGCAGAGAGTAGGGAAAAATGGGGCATTCTCAAGTTGACAGGTTGTGACTTGTGGAGTGCCACAAGGATCAGTGCTGGAGCCTCAACTATTTACAATATATATTAATGACTTAGACAAAGAGGGAGAGAGTAATGTATCTAAGTTTGCTGACAAAACAAAGCTAGATCGGAAATAAATAGTGACACAGGCTTTGCAACCAGTGACACAGACAGTAGGATCAGTGACAGATGGTGGGATCAGTAACACAGATGGTGGGATCAGTGACACAGATAGTGGGTCAGTGACACAGATAATATGATCAGTGGCAGACAGTGGAATCAGTGACACAGATGGCGGGATCAGTAATACAGATGGTTGAATTAGTAATATGAAGTAGGATCAGTGTCAGACAGTGGGATCAGTGACAGACAGTGGGATCAGTGACATGAGGTGGAATCAGTGACACATACGGCAGAATCAGTGACACATACGGCAGAATCAGTGACACATACGGCAGAATCAGTGACACAGATGGCGGAATCAGTGAGGCAGACGGCGAAATCAGTGACACAGACGGCAGAATCAGTGACACAAACAGCGAATCAGTGAGACAGACAGTCGAATCAGTGACACGGCAGGAGACAGTAGCATAGTGGTATTGTCACTAGACTAGTGACTCAGAGATCCAGGGTAATGCTCTGGGGACCCGGGTTTGAATCCCACCATGGCAGATGGTGAAATTTGGATTCAATAAAAACCTGGAAGTAAAAGCCCAATGATGACCATGAAACCATTGTCTGATAGTCATAAAAACCCATCTGGTTTACTCATGTCCATTAGGCAAGGAAATCTGCCATCCTTACCAGGTCTGGCCTACACATGACTCCAGACCCACAGCAAAGAGGTTGACTCTGCCCTCTGAAATGGCTCTGGGTACTGTAAAGGCTATGGGCCCTGACAATATTCCAGCAATAGTGCTGATGACTTGTGCCCCTGAACTTGCCGTGCCCCTAGCCAAGCTGTTCCAGTACAGCTACAACACTGGCATTTACCTTGCAGTGTGGAAAATTGCCCAGACATGTCCTGTACACATAAAGCAGGGTAAATCCAACCTAACCAATTACCTCCCCATCAGTCAACTCTCCATCATCAGTAAAGTGATGGAAGGGATCATCAACAGTGCTATCAAGTGGCACTTGCTTAGCAATAACCTGCGCACTGATGCTCAGTTTGGGATCTGCCAAGGCCACTCAGCTCCTGATCTCATTACAGCCTTGGTTCAAACATGGACAAAAAAGCTGAACTCATGAGGTAAGGTGAGAGCTGCTGCCCTTGGCTTCAAGGCAGCATTTGTCCGAGTTTGGCATCAAGGAGCCCTAGCAAAATTGCAAAGATGGGATGGTTGCTGGAGGTCAAACATCTCAGCTCCAGGACATCACTGCAGGGGTTCCTCAGGGCAGTGTCCTAGGCCCAGTCATCTTCAGCTGCTTCATCAATGACCTTCCTTCCATCATAAGGTCAGAAGTGGGGATGTTTGCTGATGATTGCACAATGTTCAGCACCATTCGCAACTCCTCAGATAATGAAGCAGTCCATCTCCAAATGTAGCAAGACCTGGACAATATCCAGGTTTGGGCTGACAAGTGGCAAGTAACATTTGTGCTACACAGTGCCCGGCAATGACTACCTCCAGGCTATGACTTCCTCCAACAAAAGAGAATCTAACCATCGCCCCTTGACATTCAATGGCAATACTATTGCTGAATTCCCCACTATCAACATCCTGGGAGTTACCATTGACCAGAAATTGAACTGGACTAGCCATGTAAATACTGTGGCTACAAGAGCAGGTCAGAGGTTAGGAATCGTGCGATGAGTAACTCACCCCCTGACTCCCCAAAGCCTGTCCACCATCTACAAGGCACAAGTCAGGACTGTGATGGAATACTCCCCACTTGCCTGGATGAGTGCAGCTCCCACAACATTCAAGAAGCTTGACACCATCCAGGACAAAACAGCCTGCTTGATTGGCACCACATTCATAAATATTCACTCCCCCCACCACCGACGCACAGTAGCAGCAGTGTGTACCATCTACAAGATGCATTGCAGAAACTCACCAATGCTCCTTAGGCAGCACCTTCCAACCTCATGACCACCACTATCTAGAAGAGCAAGGGGAAGAGATAGATGGGAACAACACTACCTGGAAGTTCCCCTCCAAGCTACTTGACTCCGTAAGTTGGAACTATATTGCCATTCCTTCACTGTCGCTGGAACTCCCTCCCTAAAGCACTGTGGGTGCACCTATGCCACAGGGATTGCAGCGGTTCATGGAGGCAGCTCACGACCAGGGCAATTAGGGATGGGCAATACATGCTGGCCTAGCCAGTGCTGCCCACATTTGATGAATGAATTTTTAAAAATCAGTGACCCAGGCAGTGGATTCAGTGACACAGACAGTGGATTCGGTGACACAGATGGTAGAATCAGTGACACAAATGGTGGGATCAGTGACACAAATGGTGGGATCAGTGACACAACTGGTGGATTCAGTGATACAGGCAGTGGATTCAGTGGCAGAAGCAGTGGAATCAATAGCACAAATGTAATTAATTTCACAAAAAGTGGGATCAGTGACACAGCTGGTGGGATCAGTGACACAGCCTGGGCAATCAGTGACACAGCCGGGGGGATCAGTGACACAGCTGGTGGGATCAGTGACACAGCCTGGGCAATCAGTGACACAGCCGGGGGGATCAGTGACACAGCCGGGGGGGTCAGTGACACAGCCGGGGGGATCAGTGACACAGCCGGGGGGATCAGTGACACAGCCTGGGCAATCAGTGACACAGCCGGGGGGATCAGTGACACAGCCGGTGGGTTCAGTGATACAGATGGTAGATTTAGTGACACAGGTGGTGGAATCAGTGGCACAGGCAGTGGAATCAGTGGCACAGATGATGGGATCAGTGGCACAGACACTGGAATCATTTACACAGGTGGTGGGGTCAGTGACACAGATGTTGGGATAAGTGACACAGACAGTGGATTCAGTGGCACAGATGGCAGAATCAAAGACACAGATGGTGGAATCAGTGACACAGATGGTGGGATCAGTGGCACAGACGGTGGGAGCAGTGGCACAGATGGTGGGAGCAGTGGCACAGATGGTGGGAGCAGTGGCACAGTTGGTGGAATCAGCAGCACAGATGATGGGATCAGTGGCACAGACGGTGGGAGCAGTGGCACAGATGGTGGATTCAGTGACACAAACGGCGGGATAAGTGACAGAGATGGAGAGGCCAGTGTGACAGACGGCAGAATCAGTGACATAGACAGTGGATTCAGTGACACAGGCAGTGGGATCAGTGACACAGATGGTGGAATCAGTGACACAGATAGTGGATTCAGTGATACAGACAGTGGATTCAGTGGCACAGATGGCAGAATCAGAGACACAGATGGCGGAATCAGTGACACAGTTGGTAGAATCAGCGGCACAGACGATGGAACTAGGTACACAGATGATGGGATCAGTGGCACAGACGATGGGATCAGTGGCACGGATGGTGGGAGCAGTGGCACAGATGGTGGATTCAGTGACACAGGCGGCGGGATAAGTGACAGAGAGGGAGAGGCCAGTGAGACAGATGGCAGAATCAGTGACATAGACAGTGGATTCAGTGACACAGGCAGTGGGATCAGTGACACAGATGGTGGAATCAGTGACACACATGGTGGGATCAGTGACACAGATGGTGGTATCAGTGACACAGACGGTAGGAAAAGTAACACTGATGGTGGGATCAGTGACACAGATTTTGGAATCAGTGTCACAGACCGTGGAATCAGTGGCACGGATAGTGGAATCATTTACATAGATGGCACTGTCAGTGAAATAGCTGGTGGGATCAGTGACACAAATAGTGGATTCAGTGACACAGACAGAGGATTCAGTAGCACAGATGGCAGAATCAGAGACACAGATGGCGGAATCAGTGACACAGATGGTGGAATCAGTGGCACAGACGATGGGATCAGTGGCACAGACAGTGGGAGCAGTGGCACAGATGGTGAATTCAGTGACACAGGCAGTGGGATCAGTGACACAGACGGCGGGATGAGTGACACAAATGGAGGGGCCAGTGAGACAGACGGCAGAATCAGTGACATAGACAGTGGATTCAGTGACACAGGCAGTGGGATCAGTGACACAGACCGTGGAATAAATGGCACAGATACTGGAATCATTTACACAGGCGGTGGAGTCAGTTAAACAGATGGCGGTCGTGAGAAGCGACTGAAGCATTCTGGGAGAAGTCAGATCGCTTCTCGGACTTTTGGTTAAGATCAAGTGTAGTCGTGAAGCGATGGCTATAACCAGTTGAGCCCCAAACTATGGGGTACGTAACCATTAGGGTGGCGGTGAAGGACAGTGAAGGACGAGCACCCATGGATCGTGCCTTCTTCATCAAGAGGATCCTGCTGGAGTCGTGTGGATTTGAAGACATTGGGAGATCTACTGCCTGCAGGACTTCCCCAGCGCTGGATATTTCAACGTGACCTTCAGGAGTGTGGCTGCCTGTGTCAAGTTCCTGAAGGTGTTCAAGGAGAAGAGAGACCAGCCAGAGATGAAGATCCTGACGGTGGAGTCGCTCATTGCTCTGCCGTTGCAACGGGACCGTGTGGTGACTGTGCATTTGTATAACCCCCCATGTCCCTGTCGCCAATGTGCTCACCTTCCTCGCCAGGTACGTCGACAAGGTTGGGAACTGCATTGAGATTAAAGACGCCTTTGGGATCTGGACATGCAAACGCCAGGTTGAGGTCACGCTCAAGACCGACGGTAAGGGAGCCACCTTCCACCCTCTTTCCAGATTCGCTATTGGGGGAAGCCGTGGCTACCTTGTCTACGCTGGGCAACCCAAACTTTGTCGCTCATGCGGCAAGTCTGGTCATGTGGCGGCCAACTGCAGCTCTGCCCTCTGCAAGAACTGCAAACAGGAAGGGCACCAGACAAAAGACTGCAAACAGGCTAAGTGCTGCAAACTGTGTGGTGAGGCAGGTCACCTCTACAGGAATTGCCCCAAACGCTGCCTCACTAATGCACAGGCAGCCAAGGCCAACGAGGGGGAAGAAGAGGAAATGCTTCGTGTCACTGCTACCAAGAACACTTGCAACCCTCCAACCATCAAGGCCCCCAGTGAGAACAACGGGACAAAGGAGGACACAGAGAGAGACAAGGGGGAGGAAAAGATTGAGGCAGCAGACACCCAATCATCAGCACTGCCCCCTGAACCTCCCACTCCTCAGGAGAGCGAATCAATGGAGGAGGAATCAGCAGAAAATCAGCAGGGGGAGTGGCAGACGGTGAAGAGAGCCAAAAGGAAAAACGGGCTATGAAGGGACCAAGCCACTTCCCAGACGAGTGGCAAGAGACGTCTCCCATCCAACACGGATGACAAGGGCAGCAGCTCTTCAGACAAAGAAGGGAAAGGGCGGCACCGACAGAAAAAGTGACACATATGATAGAATCAGTGATACAGACCGTAGTATCAGTGACACAGATGGCAGATCAGTGACATAGATGGTGGGGTCAGTGACCGAGATGGTGGGGTCAGTGGCACAGATGGTGGAATCAGTAGCCCAGATGTTGGAATCAGTGACACTGATGGTGGGATCAGTGGCACAGATGGTGGGATCAGTGAAACAGATGGTGGGATCAGGGGCACAGGCAGTGAGATCAGTGGCTCTGATGGTGGAATCAATGACACAGATAGGGGATTCAGTGACACAGACGATGGAATCAGTGACACAGATGGTAGTATCAGTGACACAGATGGTGAAATCAGTAGCACAGATGGTGGGATCAGTGGCACAGATGGTGGGATCAGTGACACAGATGGTCGATTCAGTAGGAAGAGTGACACAGATCGAGGGATAAGTGACACAGATGATGAAATCAGTGAAACAAGCGGTGAAATCAGTGACACAAGTGGTGAAATCAGTGACACGGATGTGAAATTAGTGACACAGACAGTGAAATAAGTGGTGCTGATGGTGAAATCAGTGGTGCAATGAAATCAGTGTGCAGATGGTGAAATCAGTGAGGCAGACCACGGAATCAGCACAGATGGTGGAATCATTTTGACAGACGGTGGGATCAGTGACACTGATGGTGGATTCAGTGACACAGACAGTGGGATCAGTGACACAGAAGGTGGGATCAGTGACAAAGATGGTGTGATCAGTGACAAAATTGTTGGGGTCAGTGACACAGACAGTAGGATAAGTAATACTGATGGTGGGATCAGTGGCAAAGACGCTGGACTCAGTGGCACAGATGGTGGACTCAGTGGCACAGACGGAGGATTCAGTGACACAGACAATGGAATCAGTGACACAGACGGTAGTATCAGTGACACAGACGGCATTACCAGTGACACAGATGGTGGGATCAGTACACAGACGATGGAATCAGTGACACAGATGGTGGAATCATTTACACAGACGGTGGAATCATTTACACAGACAGTGAGGTCAGTGACATTGACGGTGGGATCACTAACACAGATGGTGAAATCAGTGGCAGAGACACTGGAATCATTTACACAGATGGTGGGATCAATGGTCCAGATGGTGGAATAAGTGGCACAGAGGGTGGGATCAATGAAACAGATAGTGGGATCAGTGGCACAGATGGTGGGATCACTGGCCCAGATGGTGGGATTGGTGACACAGACAGTGGGATCGGTGGTGCAGATGGTGGGGTCAGTGGCGCAGATGGTGGGGTCAGTGGCGCAGATGGTGGGGTCAGTTAGACAGGCGGTGGCATCAGTTACAGAGATGGTGGGGTCAGTGGCCCAGACGTTGGAATCAGTGACACAGATGGTGGGATCAGTGGCTCAGATGTCGGGATCAGTGAAACAGATGGTGGGATCAGGGGCACAGGTGGTGGGATCAGGGGCACAGGCAATGGAATCAATGACACAATTGGATGATGCAGTGACACAGATGATGAATTCAGTGACACAGATGATGGATTCAGTGACACAGACGATGGATTCAGTGACACATGGTGGAATCAGTGACACAGACGGTGGGCTCAGTGACACAGACGGTGGGATCAGTGGTACAGACGGTGGGATCAGTGGTACAGACGGTGGGATCAGTGGCACAGATGGTGGGATCAGTGGCACAGATGGTGGGATCAGTGGCACAGATGGTGGGATCAGTGATACAGATGGTAAGATCAGGGGCACAGGCGGTGAGAACAGGGCCCTGATGGTGGAATCAATGACACAGATGGAGGATTCAGTGACACAGACGATGGATTCAGTGACACAGATGATAGAATCAGTGATACAGACCGTAGTATCAGTGACAGATGGCAGATCAGTGACATAGATGGTGGGGTCAGTGACCGAGATGGTGGGCTCAGTGGCACAGATGGTGGAATCAGTAGCCCAGATGTTGGAATCAGTGACACTGATGGTGGGATCAGTGGCACAGATGGTGGGATCAGTGAAACAGATGGTGGGATCAGTGAAACAGATGGTGGGATCAGTGAAACAGATGGTGGGATCAGGGGCACAGGCGGTGAGATCAGCGGCTCTGACAGTGGAATCAATGACACAGACAGGAGATTCAGTGACACAGACGATGGAATCAGTGACACAGATGGTAGCATCAGTGACACAGATGGTGAGATCAGTAGCACAGAGGGTGGGATCAGTAGCACAGATGGTGGGATCAGTGACACAGATGGTCGATTCAGTGACACAGACGGTGGGATCAGTGACACAGATGGCGGGATCAGTGACACAGACGGCAGGATCAGTAACACAGATGGTGGAATCAGTGACATTGATGGTGGAATCAGTGGCACATATGATGGGATCAATGACACAGACAGTGGGGTCAGTAGTCCAGGCATTGGAATCAGTGGCACAAACAGTGGGATCGGTGGTGCAGATGGTGGGATTAGTGATATAGAAGGTGGATTCATTGACACATGTGGTGGGGCCAGTGGCACACAGGACAGGATCAGTGACACAGACAGTGGATTCAGTGACACAGATGGCAGAATCAGTGGCATTGATGGTGGAATCAGTGACACTAATGGTGGAATCAGTGGCACACAAGATGGATTCAGTGACACAGACAGAGGGGTCAGTAGTCCAGGCATTGGAATCAGTGGCACAGACAGTGGGATCGGTGGTGCAGATGGTGGGATTAGTGATATAGAAGGCGGATTCATTGACACATGCGGTGGGATCAGTGTCACACATGACAGGATCAATGACACAGACAGTGGATTCAGTGTCACAGATGGCAGAATCAGTGACACTGATGGCATGATCAGTCACACATACAGTGGCACAGATGGTGGGATCAGTGACACAGATGGTGGATTCAGTGACACAGGCAGAGGGATGAGTGACACAGATCGAGGGATCAGTGGCACAGATGGTGGGATCAGTGACACAGACGGTGGAATACGTGGCACAGAGGGTGAGGTCAGTGACACAGCTGGTGGGATCAGTGACACAGATGGTAGGATAAGTAATGCTGACAGCAGGATAAATGGCACAGCCAGTGGAACAAATGACACAGTGAGTGGGATCAGTGGCCAAACTGGTGGATTCAGTCACACAGAGGGTGGGGTCAGCAGCACAGATGGTGGGATCAGCGGCACAGATGGTGGGATCAGAGGCAGCGATGGTATGATCAGTGGCCCAGACGGTAGCATCAGTGACCCAGATGGTGGCATCAGTGTCCCAGATGGTGCGATTGGTGATACAGACGGTGGGATAGATGACAGAAATGGTGGGATCAGTGACACAGACAGCAGATTCAGTGACATGGGCGGTGGGAAGACTAACACAGATCGAGGGATAAGTGACACTGATGATGAAATCAGTGACACAAGCAGTGAAATCAGTGACACAAGTGGTGAAATCAGTGACACCGATGGTAAAATTTGTGGCACAGACAGTGAAATCAGTGGTGCTGATGGTGAAATAGTGATGCAGACAGTGGAATCAGCACAGATGGTGGAATCATTTTGACAGACGGTGGGATCAGTGACACTGATGGTGGATTCAGTGACACAGAAGGTGGGATCAGTGACAAAGATGGTGTGATCAGTGACAAAGTTGTTGGGGTGAGTGACACAGACAGTAGGTTAAGTAATACTGATGGTGGGATCAGTGGCAAAGACGCTGGACTCAGTGGCACAGACGGTGGACTCAGCGGCACAGAAGGTGAGATCCATGACACAGACAGTGTAATCAATGACACAAATGGTGGGACCAGTGGCACAGATGGTTAGGTCTGTAGCCCAGATGGTGGAATCAATGACATAGATGGTGGGATCAGTGACAATCAGCGACACAGACAGTGAACTCATTGACACAGGTGGTGGGATCAGTGTAGCAGACGGTGGATTCAGTGGCACAGACGGTGAGGTCAGTAGCCCAGATGGCGGAATCAATGATACAAACAGTGGGATCATTGACACAGATGGTGGATTCAGTGACACAGACTGTGAGGTCAATAGCCCAGATGGTTGACTCAATGGCACAGACTGTGGGATCAGTGGTACAGCCAGTGGGATCAGTGGCACAGATGGTTGTATTAGTGGCCCTGATGATCAGATCAGTGACATAGATGATGGGATCAGTGACACAGATGATGGGGTCAGTGGCACAGATGATGGAACCAGTGACACAGGTGGTGGGATCAGTATACAGGCAGTGGGATCAGTGACACAGATGGTGGGATCCGTGACACGGACAGTGGGATCCGTGACGCAGACAGTCCGGTGCGATCAGTGACACAGGCAGTGGATTCATTGATACAGGCGGTGGGATCATTGACACAGGCGGTGGATTCATTGATACAGGCAGTGGGATCCGGGACACAGACAGTGGGATAGATGTCTCAAATGATGGGATCTGTGGCACAGACGGTGGGATCAGTGACACAGACAGTGGATACAGTGACACAGACGGTAGGGTGAGTGACACAGACAGTGGTGTAGATGGTGAAATCAGTGGCAGAGACAGTGGAATCAGTGGCACAGACGGTGAAATCATTTCCATAGACAGTGGGATCAGTGACACTGATGGTGGAATCAGTGACACAGACTAAGATAAGTAATGCCGACAGTGGGATCAGTGGCCAACGTGGTGGATTCAGTGACACAGACGGTGGGATCAGTGGCACAGATGGTGGGATCAGTGACACAGACGGAAGGATCAGTGACACAGATGGTGGGATCAGTGACACAGACAGTGGATACAGTGACACAGACGGTAGGGTGAGTGACACAGACAGTGGTGTAGATGGTGAAATCAGTGGCAGAGACAGTGGAATCAGTGGCACAGACGGTGAAATCATTTTCATAGACAGTGGGATCAGTGACGCTGATGGTGGAATCAGTGACACAGACTAAGATAAGTAATGCCGACAGTGGGATCAGTGGCCAACGTGGTGGATTCAGTGACACAGACGGTGGGATCAGTGGCACAGATGGTGGAATCCGTGGCACAGACGGTGGGATCAGTGACACAGGCATGGGTTTCAGTGGCCCTGACGGTGGAATCAGTCGCACAGACGGAGGGATGAGTGGCACTGACAGTGGGATCTTTGGCACAGACGGTGGAATAATTGACACAGATAGTGCTTTCAGTAGCACAGATGGTGGAATCAGTGGCACAGATGGTGAAATCTGTGGCAAAGACAATGGAATCAGTGGCACAGACGGTGGAATCATTTTCACAGATGGTGGAATCAGTGACACTGATGGTGACACAGACAGTAAGATAAGTAATGCTGACAGTGGGATCAGTGGCCAACATAGTGGATTCAGTGAAACAGACTGTGTGAGCAGTGACACAGCTGGTGGGATCAGTGACACAGATGGTGGGATCCATGACACAGACAGTGTAATCAATGACACAAATAGTGGGACCAGTGGCACAGATGGTTAGGTCTGTAGCCCAGATGGTGGAATCAATGGCATAAACGGTGGGATCAGTGACAATCAGCGACACAGACAGTGAATTCATTGACACAGGTGGTGGGATCAGTGTAGCAGATGGTGGATTCAGTGGCACAGATGGTGAGGTCAGTAGCCCAGAAGGTGGAATCGATGATACAAACAGTGGGATCATTGACACAGATGGTGGATTCAATGACACAGACTGTGAGGTCACTAGCCCAGATGGTTGAATCAATGGCACAGACTGTGAGATCAGTGGCACAGCCGGTGGGATCAGTGGCACAGATGGTTGTATTAGTGGCCCTGATGATCAGATCAGTGACATAGATGATGGGATCAGTGACACAAATGATGGGGTTAGTGGCACAAATGGTGGAACCAGTGACACAGGCGGTGAGATCAGTGACACAGGCGGTGGGATCAGTGACACAGGTGGTGGGATCAGTGACACAGGTGGTGGGATCAGTGACACAGGTGGTGGGATCAGTGACACAGGCAGTGCATTCATTGATACAGGCAGTGGGATCATTGACACAGGTGGTGGATTCATTGATACAGGCAGTGGGATCAGTGACACAGGTGATGGGATCAGTGGTACAGATGGTGAGATCAGTGGTACAGATGGTGGAATAAGTGACACATATAGTGGATCCAGCAGCACAGATGGTGGGATCAGTGGCACAGACTGTGGAATCAGTGGCACAGACAGAGGAATCAGTGACACAGACAGAGGAATCAGTGACACAGACAGAGGAATCAGTGACACAGATGGAGAACTCAGTGGCACAACCAGTGGGATCAGTGGCCCAGATGGTGGTATCAGTGGCCCAAATGGTCAGATGAGTGACACAGACGATGGGATCTGTGACATAGACGGTGGGATCAGTGACACAGACGGTGGGATCAGTGACACAGACGGTGGGATCAGTGACACAGACGGTGGAATCAGTAACACAGATGATGGAATCAATAACACAGATGGTGGGAAGAGTGACAAAGTTCGAGGGATAAGTGACACAGATGTTGAAATCAGTGACACAAGTAGTGAAATCAGTGACACCGATGGTGAAATTAGTGACACAGACAGTGAAATCAATGGTGCAGACAGTGAAATCAGTGTGTAGATGGTGAAATCAGTGATGCAGACAGCGGAATCAGCACAGACGGTGGAATCATTTTGACAGATGGTGGGATCAGTGACACTGATGGTGGATTCAGTGACAGACAGTGGGATCAGTGACACAGAAGGTGGGATCAGTGGCAAAGATGTTGGGATCAGTGACAAAGATGTTGGGATCAGTGACAAAGTTGTTGGGGTCAGTGACACAGACAGTAAGATAAGTAATACCGATGGTGGGATCAGTGGCAAAGACGCTGGACTCAGTGGCACAGACGGTGGACTCAGTGGCACAGACAGAGGATTCAGTGGCACTGATGGTGGAATTAGTGACACAGCCGATATAGCCGGTGGGATCAGTTACACAGGTGGTAGGAACAGTGGCACAGGTGGTGAGATCAGTGGCATAGGCGGTGGGATCAGTGGCCCTGATGGTGGAACCAGTGACACTGACATTGGATCAGTGATATAGATGGTGGATTCATTGACACAAAAAATGGGATCTGTGACACACACGGTGGATTCAGTGACAGAGGCGGTGGGACCAGTGACACAGACGGTGGGATCGGTGACACAAACATTGGAATAAGCGGCACAGATGGTGAGGCCAGTGACAGAGACGGTGAGAACAGTGGCACAGGTGGGGGGATCAGTGGCACAGGCAGTGGGATCAGTGGCACCGGCAATGGGATCAGTGGCCCTGATGGTGGAACCAGTGACACAGATGATGGGATCCGAGATACAGATGGTGGATTCATTGACATTATCAGTGGGATTTGTGGTACAGCCGGTGGGATCAGTGACACAGACGGTGAGATCAATGACACAGGTGACAGGATCAGTGACACAGCCGGTGGAATCAATGGAGCAGCCGGTGGGATCAGTGACACAGCTGTTGGGATCAGTGATACAGATGGTTGTAATATATGGCACAGTCAGTGGATTCTGTAGCAGAGACGATGGATGCAGTGACACAAGTTGTGGGATCAGTGGCACAGACAATTAGATCAGTGGCACAGGCAGTGGGATCAGTGGCCCTGATGGTGGAACCAGTGACACAGATGGTAGGATCAGTGATGCATATGGTGGATTCATTGACACAAACAGTGGGATCTGTGGCACAGACGGTGAGGTTAGTGACACAGATGGTGGATTCAGTGACACTGGTGGTGGGATGAGTGACACAGATCGAAGTGACACATAAGGCGCGATCAGTGACACACACAGTTGATTCCGTGACACTGGTGGTGGGATCAGTAAAACAAAGATGGTGGGATCAGTGACAAAGACGTTGGGGTCAGTGACACAGACGTCAGAATAAGTACTACTGACAGCGGGGTCAATGGCACAGATGGTGGGATCAGTGACACTGGTGGTGGAATATATGACACAGATGGGCTGGTCAGTGAAACAGCCAGTGGGAACAGTGACATAGCCAGTGGGATCAGTTACACAGGTGGTAGGATCAGTGGCACAGGCAGTGAGATCAGTGGCACAGGCAGTGGGATCAGTGGCACAAGTGGTGGGATCAGTGGCCTTGATGGTGGAACCCGTGACACAGATGTGGGGTCAGTGATATAGACAGTGGATTCATTGACACAAAAAATGGGATCTGTGACACACACGGTGGATTCAGTGACAGAGGCGGTGGGACCAGTGACACAGACGGTGGGATTGGTGACACAGATGTTGGAATAAGTGGCACAGATTGTGAGGTATGTGACAGAGACAGTGAGATCAGTGACACAGGCGGTGGGATCAGTGGAACAGGCATTGGGATCAGTGGCACAGGTGGTGGGATCAGAGATACAGGCGGTGGGATCAGTGGTACAGTCGGTGAGATCAGTGGCACATCTGTGGGATCAGTGGCCCTGATGGTGGAACCAGTGATACAGACGGTGGGATCCGAGATACAGATGGTGGATTCAGTGACATTATCAGTGGGATTTGTGGTACCAATGGTGGGATCAGTGACACAGACAGTGAGATCAGTGACACAGGTAACAGGATCAGTGACACAGCCGGTGGAATCAATGGCTCAGCTGGTGGGATCAGTGATACAGATGGTTGGAATATGTGGCACAGTCAGTGGATTCAGTAGCAGGGATGATGGATTCAGTGACACACGCGGTGGGATCACTGGCACAGACGGTGGGATCAGTGGTCCTGAAGGTGGAACCAATGATACAGATGGTGGACTCATTGCTACAAACAGTGGGATCTGTGGCACAGACTGTGGGGTCAGTGACACAGATGATGGATTCAGTGACACAGGCAGTGGGATGAGTGACACAGGCGGTGGGATCAGTGGTACAGATGGTGGGAGCAGTGGCACAGACGGTGGGATAAGTGACACATATAGTGGATTCAGTGGCACAGATGGTGGGATCAGTGGCACAGACTGTGGAATCCGTGACACAGATGGAGAATTCAATGGCACAGCCAGTGGGATCAGTGGCCCAGATGGTGGTATCAGTGGCCCAAATGCTGGTATCATTGGCCCAGATGGTCAAATCAGTGACACAGGCGATGGGATCGGTGACAGAGATGGAGGTATCCGTGACACAGACGGTGGGATCAGTGGCGCAGCTGGTGGGATCAGTGACACAGCTGTTGGGATCAGTGATACAGATGTTTGGAATATGTGGCACAGTCAGTGGATTCAGTAGCAGAGATGATGGATTCAGTAACACAAGGGGTGAGATCAGTGGCACAGGCAGTGGGATCAGTGGCCCTGATGGTGGAACCAGTGACACAGTGGGATCAGAGATACAGATGGTGGATTCATTGACATTATCAGTGGGATTTGTGGTACAGCCGGTGGGGTCAGTGACACAGTCGGTTGACTCAGTGACACAGGCTGTGGGATGAGTGACACAGGCAGTGGGATCAATGGCCCTGATGGTGGGGTCAGTGGTACAGATGGTGGGATCAGAGGCACAGATGGTGGAATAAGTGACACGGATAGTGGATTCAGTGGCACAGATGGTGGGATCAGTGGCACATATAGTGGATTCAGTGGCACAGATGGTGGGATCAGTGGCACAGACTGTGGAATCCGTGACACAGATGGAGAATTCAATGGCACAGCCAGTGGGATCAGTGGCCCAGACGGTGGTATCAGTGGCCCAAATGCTGGTATCATTGGCCCAGATGGTCAAATCAGTGACACAGGTGATGGGATCGGTGACAGAGATGGAGGTATCCGTGACACAGACGGTGGGATCAGTGACACAGCTGGTGGAATCAATGGCGCAGCTGGTGGGATCAGTGACACAGCTGTTGGGATCAGTGATACAGATGTTTGGAATATATGGCACAGTCAGTGGATTCAGTAGCAGAGATGATGGATTCAGTGACACAAGTGGTGGGATCAGTGGCACAGGCAGTGGGATCAGTGGCCTTGATGGTGGGGTCAGTGGTACAGATGGTGGGATCAGAGGCACAGATGGTGGGATCATTGGCACAGATGGTGGAATAAGTGACACGGATAGTGGATTCAGTGGCACAGATGGTGGGATCAGTGGCACAGACTGCGGAATCAGAGACACAGATAGAGGAATCAGTGACTCAGTGACACAGATGGAGACTTCAGTGACACAACTGTTGGGATCAGTGATACAGATGTTTGGAATATGTGGCACAGTCAGTACATTCAGTAGCAGAGATGATGCATTCAGTGACACAAGTGGTGGGATCAGTGACACAAGCGGTGGGATCAGTGGCACAGACGGTGGGATCAGTGGCACAGACGGTGGGATCACTGGCACAGACGGTGGGATCAGTGGTCCTGAAGGTGGAACCAATGATACAGATGGCTGACTCATTGCTAAAAACAGTGGGATCTGTGGCACAGACAGTGGGGTCAGTGACACAGATGATGGATTCAGTGACACAGGCAGTGGGATGAGTGACACAGGTGGTGGGATCAGTAGTACAGATGGTGGGAGCAGTGGCACAGATGGTGGGATAAGTGACACATATAGTAGATTCAGTGGCACAGATGCTGGGATCAGTGGCACAGACTGTGGAATCCGTGACACAGATGGAGAATTCAATGGCACAGCCAGTGGGATCAGTGGCCCAGTTGGTGGTATCAGTGGCCCAAATGCTGGTATCATTGGCCCAGATGGTCAAATCAGTGACACAGGTGATGGGATCCATGACAGAGATGGAGGGATCCGTGACACAGACGGTGGGATCAGTGACACAGATGGTGGGATCAGTGACACAGACTGTGAAATCAATGACACAAGCTGTGAAATCAGTGACGCAGAGGGTGAAATCAGTAGTACAAATGGTGGAATCATTTTCACAAACAGTGGTTCAGTGACACTGATGGAGGAATCAGTAACACAGTCAGTGGATAAATAATGCTGACAGCGGGATCAGTAGCGAACATGGTACATTCAGTGACGCACACGGTGGGATCAATGACACAAATGATGGGATCAGTGACAGCGATGGTGGAATAAATGGCACAGAGAGTGGATTCAGTAGCACAGATGATGGATTCAGTGACACGGGGGTGGGATCAGTGGCACAGATGGTGGGGTCAGTGACATAGCCCGTGGGATCAGTGGCACAGATGGTGGGATCAGTCGCACAGGTGTTAGGATTAGTGGCACAGACGTTGAGATCAGTGGCACAGGTGGTGGGATCAGTGGCCTGATGGTGGTATAAATGGCCCAGAGGGTGGTCTAAATGGCCCAGATGGTCAGATCATTGACACAGATGGTGGGATCTGTGACATAGATGGTGGGATCCGTGCCATAGATGGTGGGATCCGTGACATATCCGGTGGTATCAGTGACACAGACGGTGGGATTTGTGATACAGATGGTGGGATCAGTGACACAGACTGTGAAATGAGTGATGCAGACAGTGAAATCAGTGATGCAGACGGTGAAAACAGTAACGTAGATGGTGAAATCTGTGGCAAAGACAGTGGAATCAATAGTACAGATGTTGGAATCATTTTCACAGACAGTGGGATCAGTGATATTGATGGAGGAATCAGTAACACAGACGGTGGATAAGTAATGTTGACAGTGGGATCAGTGGCGAACATGGTGGATTCAGTGACACACACGGTGGGTTCAGTAACACAAATGGTGGGATCAGTGGCACAGACGGTGGGATCAGTGACACAACTGTTGAGATCAGTGATACAGATGGTTGGAATATGTGGCACAGTCAGTGGATTCAGTAGCAGAGACGATGGATTCAGTGACCCAGGCGGTGGGATCAGTGGCACAGACGGTGGGTTCACTGGCACAGGCGGTGGGACCAGTGGCCCCGATGGTGGAACCAGTGACACAAATAGTAGGATCAGTGATGCATATGGTGGATTCATTGACACAAACAGTGGGATCTGTGGCACAGACGGTGGGGTCAGTGACACAGACGGTGGATTCAGTGACACAGGCGGTGGGATGAGTGACACAGGTGGTAGAATCAATGGTCATGACAGTGGGATTAGTGGTACAGATGGTGGAATCAGTGGTACAAACGGTGGGATTATTGGCACAGACGATGGAATAAATGACACAGATAGTGGATTCAGTGGCACATAAGGCGGGATCAGTGACACACACAGTTGATTCAGTGACACAGGTGGTAGGATCAGTGACAAAGATGGTGGGGTTAGTGACACAGACAGTAGGATAAGTAATACTGACAGCGGGGTCAATGGCACAGATGGTGGTATCAGTGACACAGACAGTGGAATATATGACACAGATGGGGAGGTCAGTGACACAGCCAGAGGGAACAGTGACATAGCCGGTGGGATCAGTTACACAGGAGGTAGGATCAGTGGCAAAGGCGGTGAGATCAGTGGCACAGGTGGTGGGATCAGTGGCCCTGATGGTGGAACCAGTGACACAGGTGTGGGATCAGTGATATAGACGGTGAATTCATTGGCACAAACAATGGTATCTGTGGCACAGACGGTGGGGTCAGTGACACACACGGTGGATTCAGTGACAGAGGCGGTAGGACCAGTGACACAGATGTTGGAATAAGTGGCACAGATGGTGAGCTCAGTGACAGAGATGGTGGGATCAGTGACACAGGTGGTGGGATCAGTGGAACAGATGTTGGGATCAGTGGAACAGGATGTGGGATCAGTGGCACAGGCAGTGGGATCAGTGGCACAGACTGCGGAATCAGTGACACAGGCAGAGGAATCAGTGACACAGACGGAGAAGTCAGTGGCAGCGCCGGTGGGATCAGTGGCGCAGCCGGTGGAATCAGTGACACAGCCGTTGGGATCAGTGATACAGTTGGTTGGAATATGTGGCATAGTCAGTACATTCAATAGCAGAGACGATGGATTCAGTGACACAAGCGGTGGGATCAGTGACACAAGTGGGATCAGTGGCCCTGAAGGTGGAACCAGTGACACAGATGGTAGGATCAGCGATTAAGATGGTGGATTCATTGGCACTAACAGTGGGATCTGTGGCACAGACGGTAGGTTCAGTGACACAGATGATGGATTCAGTGACACAGGCAGTGGGATGAGTGACACAGGCTGTGGGATCAGTGGTACAGACGATGGGATCAGTGGCATAGACGGTGGAATAAGTGACACATATAGTGGATTCAGTAGCACAGATGGTGGGATCAGTGGCACAGACTGTGGAATCAGTGACACAGGCAGAGGAATCAGTGACACAGATGGAGAATTCAGTGACACAGATGGTGGTATCAGTGGCCCAGATGGTGGTATCAATGACCCAAATGGTGGTAGAAAGGGCCCAGATGGTCAAATCGGTGACATAGATGGTGGGATCAGTGACACAGACGGTGGGATCAGTGACACAGACTGTGAAATCAGTGATGCAGACAGTGAAATCAGTGATGCTGATGGTGAAATCAGTGATGCAGATGGTGAAATCTGTGGCAAAGACAGTGGAATCAATAGTACAGATGTTGGAATCATTTTCACAGACAGTGGTATCAGTGATACTGATGGAGGAATCAATAACACAGATGGTGGGTAAGTAATGCTGACAACGGGATCAGTGACCAACATGGTGGATTCAGTGACACACACGGTGGGTTCAGTAACACAAATGGTGGGATCAGTGGCACAGACGGTGGGATAAGTGACACAGATGGTGAGATCAGTGACACAGGTGACAGGATCAGTGACACAGCTGGTGGAATCAATGGTGCAGCCAATGGAATCAGTGATGCAGCTGTTTGGATCAGTGATACAGCTGGTTGGAATATGTGGCACAGTCAGTGGATTCAGTTGCAGAGACGATGGATTCAGTGACACAGGCACTGGGATCAGTGGCACAGACGGGGTGATTACTGGCATAGGCGGTGGGATCAGTGGCACATGCGGTGGGATTACTGGCACAGGCGGTGGAATCAGTGGCACTGGCAGTGGGATCAGTAGCCCTGATGGTGGAACCAGTGACACAGATGGTAGGATCAGTGATGCAGATGGTGGATTCATTGACACAAACAGTGGGATCTGTGACACCGACGGTGGGTCAGTGACATAGACGGTGGATTCAGTGACACAGGCATTGGGATGAGGGACACAGATCGCAGGATCAGTGACATATAAGGTGGGATGAGTGACACACACAATTGATTCAGTGACACAGGTTGTGGGTTCAGTGACAAAGATGCTGGGATCAGTGACAAAAATGTTGGGGTCAGTGACACTGACAGTACAATAAGTAATACTGACAGCAGGGTCAATGGCACAGAGTGTGGGATCAGTGACACAGACGGTGGAATAAGTGGCACAGATGGTGAGGTCAATGACACAGCCAGTGGGTACGGTGACATAGCCGATGGGTTCAATTACACAAATGGTAGGATCTGTGGCACAGGCAGTGAGATCAGTGGCACAGGCGGTGGGATCAGTGGCCCTGATGGTGGAACCAGTGACACAGACATGGGATCAGTGACATAGACGATGGATTCATTGACACAAACAGTGGGATCTGTGGCACAGACGGTGGGACAGGTGACACAGACGGTGGGACAGGTGACACAAACGGTGGGATCGGTGACACAGCTGGTGGAATAAGAGGCACAGATGGTTAGGTCAGTGATAGAGCCAGTGGGATCAGTGACACAGGCGATGGGATCAGTGGCATAGGTGGTGGGATCAGTGGCACAGGCGGTGGGATCAGTGGCACAGGTGGTGGGATCAGTGGCCCTGATGGTGGAATCAGTGACACAGACGGTGGAATCAGAGATACAGATGGTGGATTCATTGACATTATCAGTGGGATCTGTGGAACAGACGGTGGGGTCAGTGACACAGTCAGTTGACTCAGTGACACAGGCCGTGGGATGAGTGACACAGGTGGTGGGATCAATGGCCTGACGGTGGGATCAGTGGTACAGATGGTGAGATGGTGACAGAGGAATTGGTGGCACAGACGGAGAATTCAGTGGCCCAGATGGTGGGATCAGAGGCCCAGATGGTGGTATAAATGGCCCAGATTGTCAGATCAGTGACACATATGGTGGGAACAGTGACACTGTCAGTGGGATCAGTGACACAGACTGTGAAATCAGTGATGCAGACAGTGAAATCAGTGACGCAGATGTTGAAATCTGTGGTGAAGACAGTGGAATCAGTAGTACCGATGTTGGCCAACATGGTGGATTCAGTGACACACAAGGTGGGATCAGTGATACAAATTGTGGGATCAGTGGCACAGATAGTGGGATCAGTGACACAGATGGTGATATCAGTGACACAGGTGACAGGATCAGTGACACAGCCGGTGGTATCAATGGCACAGTCGGTGGGATCAGTGACACAGCTGTTGGGATCAGTGATACAGATGGTTGGAACATGTGGCACAGTCAGTGGATTCAGTAGCAGAGACGATGGATTCAGTGACACAGGTAGTGGGATCAGTGGCACAGACGAGGGGATCACTGGGACAGGTGGTGAGATCAGTGGCACAGGCGGTGGGATCAGTGGCCCTGATGGTGGAACCAGTGACACAGATGGTAGGATCAGTGATGTAGATGGTGGATTCATTGACACAAACAGTAGGATCTGTGGCACAGACGGTGAGGTCAGTGACACAGACGGTGGATTCAGTGACAAAGATGGTGGGATCAGTGACAAAGAGGTTGGTGTCAGTGACACAGACAGTAAGATAAGTAAAACCGACAGCGGGGTCAATGGCACAGAGTGTGGGATCAGTGACACAGATGGTGTAATAACTGGCACAGATCGTGAGGTCAGTGACACAGCCAGTGGGAACAGTGACATAGCGGGTGGGATCAGTTACACAGGCCGTAGGATCACTGGCACAGGCGGTGAGATCAGTGGCACAGGTGGTTGGATCAGTGGCCCTGATGGTGGAACCAGTGACATAGACATGGGATCAGTGATATAGACGGTGGATTCATTGACACAAACTGTGGGATCTGTGGCACAGACGGTGGCTAACATGGTGGATTCAGTGACACACACGGTGGGATCAGTGATACAGATGGTGGGATCAGAAGCACAGCGACTCAGCTGTTGGGATCAGTGATACAGATGGTGAAGTAAGTCGCACAGACCGTGGATTCAGTAGCACATACGATGTATTCAGTGACACAGTCGGTGGGATCAGTGACACAGACTGTGAAATAGGTGGTGCAGACGGTGAAATCAGTGTCGCAGATGGTGAAATCAGTGATGCAGACGGTGAAATCAGTGACACTGATGGAGTAATCAATAACACAGACGTGTGGATAAGTAATGCTGACAGCCAGATCAGTGGCCAACATGGTGGATTAAGTAACACACACGGTGGGTTCAGTAACACAAATGGTGGGATCAGTGACACAGACGGTGAGATCAGTGACACAGGTGACAGGACCAGTGACACAGATGGTTGGCATATGGGGCACAGTCAGTGGATTCAGTAGAAGAGAAGATGGATTCAGTGAAACAAGCAGTGGGATCAGTGGCCCTGATGGTAGAACAAGTGACACAGATGGTGGGATGAGTGACACACATCGAAGGATCAGTGACAAATAACGCAGAATCAGTGACACACACAGTTGATTCAGTGACACAGGTGGTGGGATCAGTGACAAAGATGCTGGGATCAGTGACAAAGAGGTTGGGGTCAGTGACACAGATAGTAAGATAAGTAAAACCGACAGCGGGGTCAATGGCACAGAGTGTGGGATCAGTGACACAGATGATGCAATAACTGGCACAGATCGTGAGGTCACTGACACAGCCAGTGGGAACAGTGACATAGCCGGTGGGATCAGTTACACAGGCCGTAGGATCACTGGCACAGGCGGTGAGATAAGTGGCACAGGCGGTTGGATCAGTGGCCCTGATGGTGGAACCAGTGACATAGACATGGGATCAGTGATATAGACGGTGGTTCATTGACACAAACTGTGGGATATGTGGCACAGACGTTGGGGTCAGTGACACAGACAGTGGATTCAATAACACAGGCGGTGTGATGAGTGACACAGATCAAAGGATCAGTGACACATAAGATGGGATGAGTGACACATAAGGCGGGATCAGTGACACACACAGTTGATTCAGTGACACAGACAGTGGAATACGTGAAACAGATGGTGAGGTCAGTGACAGTTCCGGTGGGATCAGTGACACAGGCGGTGGGATCAGTGGAATAGACAGTGGGATCAGTGACACAGCTATTGGGATCAGTGACAAAGATGCTAGGATCAGTGACAAAGATGTTGGGGTCAGTGACACAGACAGTAGGATAAGTAAAACTGACAGCGGGTTTAGTGGCACGGATGGTGAGGTCAGTGACACAGCCAGTGGGAACAGTGATGTAGCCGGTGGGATCAGTGACACAGGTGGTAGGATAAGTGGCACAGGCGGTGGGATCAGTGGCCCTGATGGTGGAAACAGTCACACAGATGGTGGGATCAGTGATATAGATGGTGAATTCATTGACATAAATGGTGGGGTCGGTGGAACACACAGTGGATTCAGTGACAGAGGCGGTGGAACCAGTGATAGAGGCGGTAGGACCAGTGACACAGACAGGATCTGTGACACATACAGTGGGACCGGTGCAAAAGACAGTGGGACCGGTGACACAGACAGTGGGACCGGTGACACAGATGATGGATTCGGTGACACAGATGATGGATTCGGTGACACAGACGTTGGAATAAGTGGCACAGATGGTGAGGTCAGTAACAGAGCCGGTGGGATCAGTGACACAGGCGGTAGGATCAGTGGCACAGGCAGTGGGATCAGTGGCACAGGCGGTGGGATCAGTGGCACAGGCGGTGGGATCAGTGGCACAGGCAGTGGGATCAGTGGCCCTGATGGTGGAACCAGTGACACAGGTGGTAGGATCAGTGATGCATATGGTAGATTCATTGACACAAACAGTGGGATCTGTGGCACAGGCATTGGATTCAGTGACACAGGCAGTGGGATAAGTAACACAAATCGAAGGATCAGTGATACATAAGGCGGGATCAGTGACACACGCAGCTGATTCAATGACACAGTTGGTGGGATCAGTGGCACAGACAGTAGGATCAGTAATACTGACAGTGGGGTCAATGGCACAGATGGTGGGATCAGTGACACAGATGGTAGAATTACTGGCACAGATGGGGAGGACAGTGACAGAGCCAGTGGGAACAGTGTCATAGCCGGTGGGATCAGTGGCACAGGCGGTAGGATCAGTGGCCCTGATGGTGGAACCAGTAACACAGACGTGGGATCAGTGATATAGATGGTGGATTAATTGACACAAACAGTGGGATCTGTGGCACAGATGGTGGGGTCAGTGACACACATGGTGGATTCAGTGACAGAGGCGGTGGGACCAGTGACACAGTCGGTGGGGCCGGTGACACAGATGGTGGGATCGGTGACACGGATGTTGGGATTGGTGCCACGGATGGTGGATTTGGTGACACAGACATTGGAATAAGTTGCACAGATGGTGAGGTCAGTGACAGGGACATTGGGATCAGTGACACAGGCGGTGGGATCAATGGAACAGGTGGTGGGAATCAGTGGAACAGGCTGTGGGATCAGTGACACAGGCGATGGGATCAGTGGAACGGGTGGTGGGATCAGAGATAAAGATGGTGGAATAAGTGACATAGATAGTGGATTCAGTGGCACAGATGGTGGCACCAGTGGCACAGACTGTGGAATCAGTGACACAGATGGAGAATTCAGTGGCACAGCTGGTAGGATCAGTGGCCCAGATGGTGGTATCAGTGGCCCAGATGGTGGTATAAAAGGCCCAGATGGTCAGATCAGTGACACAAATGGTGGGACCGTGACATAGGTGGTGGAATCCGTGACACTGAGGGTGGGAACAGTGACACAGATGGTGGGATCAGTGACAGACTGTGAAATCAGTGATGCAGACAGTGAAATCAGTGACGCAGATGGTGAAACCTGTGGCGAAGACAGTGGAATCAGTAGTACAGATGTTGGAATCATTTTCACAGAGAGTGGGATCAGTGACACTAATGGAGGAATCAGTAACACAGACGGTAGATAAGTAATGCTGACAGCGGGATCAGAGGCCAACATTGTGGATTCAGTGACAGACACGGTGGGATCAGTGATACAAACGGTGGGATCAGAAGCACTGCCGGTGGGATCAGTGAATCAGCTGTTGGGATCAGTGACACAGATGGTGGAGTAAGTGACACAGACGGTGGATTCAGTAGCACAGATGATGGATTCAGTGACACAGGCGGGGGATCAGTAACACAGACTGTGAAATAAGTGACGCAGACGGTGAAATTAGTCATGCAGACGGTGAAATCAGTGACGCAGATGGAGGAATCAGTAATACAGATGTGTAGATAAGTAATGCTGACAGCGGGCTCAGAGGCCTACATGGTGGATTCAGTAATACACATGGTGGGCTCAGTAACACAAATGGTGGGATCAGTGACACAGACGGTGAGATCAGTGACACAGGTGACAGGATCAGTGACAAGGCGAGTGGAATCAATGGCACAACCAGTGGAGATCAGTGACACAGCTGTTGGGATCAGTGTTACAGATAATTGGAATATCTGGCACAGTCAGCGGATTCAGTAGCAGAGATGATGGATTCAATAACACAAGCGGTGGGTTCAGTGGCACAGACAGTGGGATCACTGGCACAGGCGGTGGGATCAGTGGCCCTGATGGTGGAACCAGTGACACAGATGGTAGGATCAGTGATGCAGATGGTGGATTCATTGACACAAATAGTGGGATCTGTGGCACACACGGTGGGTCAGTGACACATAAGGCAGGATCAGTGATACACACAGTTGATTCAGTGACACAGGTGATGGGATCAGTGACAAAGGTGGTGGGATCGGTGACAAAGACGTTGGGGTCAGTGACATAGACAGTAGGATAAGTAATACTGAAAGCGGGGTCAATGGCACAGAGTGTGGGATCAGTGACACAGATGGTGCAATAACTGACACAGATGGTGAGGTCACTGACAGAGCCAGTGGGATCAGTGACACAGCCAGTGGGATCAGTGACACAGGCAGTGCGTTCAGTGACACAGGTGGTAGGATCAGTTGCACAGAGCCAGTGGGATCACTGGCACAGGCAGGGGGATCAGTGGCCCTCATGGTGGAACCAGTGACACTGACGGTGGGATCAGTGATATAGATGGTGGATTCATTGACACAAAAGGTGGGATCTGTGGCACAGAAAGTGGGGTTGGTGACACACACAGTGGATTCAGTGACAGAGGCAGTGGGACCGGTGACACAGACGGTGGGACCGGTGACATAGATGGTGGGATCGATGACACAGATGGTGGATTCGGTGACACAGATGGTGGAATAAGTGGCACAGTTGGTCAGGTCAGTGACAGAGCCGGTGGGATCAGTGGCACAGGCGGTGGGATCAGTGGCACAGGCGGGGGACTCAGTGGCACACTCAGTGGACTCAGTGGCACACGCAGTGGACTCAGTGGCACACGCAGTGGACTCAGTGGCACACGCAGTGGACTCAGTGGCACACGCGGTAGGCTCACTGGCACACACGGTGGACTCACTGGCAGAGACGGTGGACTCACTGGCAGAGATGGTGGACTCACTGGCACAGATGGCGGGATTCATGACATAGACGGTGTATCTGTGACACAGACTGTGAAATCAGTGATGAAGACAGTGAAATCAGTGACGCAGACAGTGAAATCAGCGATGCAGATGGTGAAATTTGTGAAAAAGTCAGTGGAATCAGTAGTACAGATGTTGGAATCATTTTCACAGAGATTGGGATCAGTGACACTGATGGAGGAATCAGTAACACAGACGGTGGATAAGTAATGCTGACAGTGGGATCAGTGGCCAACATGGTGGATTTAGTGACACACACGGTGGGATCAGTGATACAAATTGTGGGATCACTGATACAAATGGTGGGATCAGTGGCACAGCTGGTGGGATCAGTGATTCAGTTGGTGGAATCAGTGATACTGAATCCACTGACTGTGCCATATATTACAACCATCTGTGTCACTGATCCCAACGGCTGTGTCACTGATCCCACCAGCTGCGCCATTGATTCCACCAGCTGTGTCACTGATCCTGTCATCTGTGTCACTGATCTCAACGTCTGTGTCACTGATCTCACTGTCTGTGTCACTGATCTCACTGTCTGTGTCACTGATCTCACCGTCTGTGTCACTGATCCCACTGTCTGTGCCACTGATCCCACCATTTGTGTTACTGAACCCACCGTGTGTGTTACTGAATCACTGTGGAGTAAGTGGCACAGACCGGGGATTCAGTAGCACAGATGATGGATTCAGTGAAACAGGCAGTGGGATCAGTGGCACAGACAGTGGGGTCAGTGACACAGGCGGTGGGGTCAGTGACACAGACTGTGAAATCAGTGATGCAGACGGTGAAATCAGTGATGCAGATGGTGAAATCAGTGACACTGATGGAAGAATCAGTAACACAGATGTGTGGATAAGTAATGCTGACAGCTGGATCAGTGGCTAACATGGTGGATTCAGTAACACACACGGTGGGTTCAGTAACACAAATGCTGGGATCAGTGGCATAGACAGTGAGATCAGTGACACAGACGGTGAGATCAGTGACACAGACGGTGAGATCAGTGACACAGATGGTGAGATCAGTGATACAGGTGACAGGATCAGTGACACAGCTGGTGGAATCAATGGCGCAGCCGGTGGGATCAGTGACACAGCCATTGGGATCAGTGACACAGATGGTTGGAATATGTGGCACAGTCAGTGGATTCAGTAGCAGAGACGATGGACTCAGTGAGACAAGCGGTCAGATCAGTGGCACAGATGGTGGGATCACTGGCACAGGCGGTGGGATCAGTGAGATAGGCGGTAGGATCAGTGGCCCTGATGGTGGAACCAGTGACACAGATGGTGGGATCAGTGATGCAGATGGTGGATTCATTGACACAAACTGTGGGGTCAGTGACACAGACGTTGGATTCAGTGACACAGGCAGTGGGATGAGTGACACAGATCGAAGGATCATTGACACATAAGGCAGGATAAGTGACACATAAGGCAGGATCAGTGACACACACAGTTGATTCAGTGACAAAGGTGGTGGGATCAGTGACAAAGATGTTGGGGTCAGTGGCACAGACAGTAGGGTAAGTAATACTGACAGTGGGGTCAATGGCACAGATGGTGGGATCAGTGACACAGACGGTGGAATAAGTGGCACAGATGGTGAGGTCAGTGACACAGCCAGTGGGAACAGTGACATAGACGGTGGGATCAGTGACACAGGCGGTAGGATCACTGGCACAGGCAGTGAGATCAGTGGCACAGGCGGTGGGATCAGTGGCCCTGATGGTGGAACCAGTGACCCAGATGGTGGGATCAGTGATATAGACGGTGGATTCATTGACACAAACGGTGCGATCGGTGACGCAGACGGTGGATTTGGTGACAAAGATGGTGGAATAAGTGACACAGATGGTGAGGTCAGTGACAGAGCCGGTGGGATCAGTGACACAGGTGGTGGGATCAGTGGAACAGGCGATGGGATCAGTAGCACAGGCGGTGGGATCGGTGACCCTGAAGGTGGGATCTGTGACACAGACGATGGGATCAGTGATATAGATGGTGGATTCATTGACACAAAAGGTGGGATATGTGGCACAGATGGTGGGGTCAGTGACACTCATGGTGGATTCAGTGACAGAGCCAGTGGGACCGGTGACACAAACGGTGGGACCAGTGGCACAGACGATGAGGACAGTGACAGAGTCGGTGGGAGCAGTGACACAGGCGGTGGACTCAGTAAGTGGCACAGACGATGAGGACAGTGACAGAGCCGGTGGGAGCAGTGACACAGGCGGTGGACTCAGTGGCACAGGTGGTGGACTCAGTGGCTCAGGCGGTGGACTCAGCGCCACAGGCGGTGGACTCAGCGCCACAGACGGTGGGATGAGTGAAACAGATTGAAGGATCAGTGACACATACTGCGGGATCAGTTGCACAGACGGGGGCATCAGTGATACACACAGTTGATTCAGTGACGGTGGGATCAGTGTCAAAGATGTTGGAGTCAGTGACAGACAGTAGGATAAGTAATACTGATGGTGGGGTCAATGGCACAGATGGTAGGATCATTGACACAGACAGCGGAATAAGTGGCACAGATGATGAGGGCAGTGACACAGCCAGTGGGGTCACGGACACAGTTGGTGGGATCAGTGACATAGCCGGTAGTATCAGTGGCCCTGACGGTGGAACCAGTGACACAGACGGTGGGATCAGTGACATAGACATTGTATTCATTGACATAAACGGTGGGATCTGTGGCACAGACGGTGGGGTCAGTGGCACACACGGTAGATTCAACGACAGAGGCGGTGGGACCAGTGACACACAGTGGGATCGGTGACACAGACAGTAGATTCGATGACACAGACGGTGGATTCGGTGACCCCGACGGTGGAATAAGTGGCACAGTTGGTCAGGTCAGTGACAGAGCCAGTGGGATCAGTGGCACAGCTGGTGGATTCAGTGACACAGACAGTGGAATAAGTGGCACAGATGGTGAGGTCAGTGAAAGAGCCAGTGGGATCAGTGGCACAGGTGGTGGGATCAATGGCACAGGCGGTGGACTCAGCGGCATGGACGGTGGACTCAGCGGCACAGACGCTGGGATCTGTGACACTGACGGTGGTTCAGTGACACAGTCAGTGGATTCGGAGATAAAAGCGGTGGGATGAGTGAAACAGATTGAAGGATCAGTGACACATACGACAGGATCAATGACATGGATGGCGGGATCAATGACACAGATGGCAGCATCAGTGACATATACAGTTGATTCAGTGACACAGGTGGTGGGATCAGTGACAAAGACGTTGGAGCCAGTGACAGACAGTAGGATAAGTAATACTGATGGTGGGGTCAATGGCACAGATAGTAGGATCAGAGACACAGCTGGAGTGATCAGTGACACAGTCGATGGGATCAGTGACACAGACGATAGGATCAGTGGCAGAGACGGCGCGATCAGTAATACAGATGGTGGATTCATTGACACAAACGGTTGGATCTGTGGCACAGACGGTGGGATGAGTGACACAGGCGGTGGGATGAGTGACACAGTTCAAAGGATCAATGACACAGAAGGCGGGATCAGTGACAAAGATGGTGGAATCAGTGACAAAGAGGTTGGGGACCGTGACACAAACAGTAGGATAAGTAATACTGATGGTGGAATCAATGGCACAGATGGTGGGATCAGTGACACAGACGGTGGGTTCATTGACACAGACAGTAGAATCAGTGGCCAGATGGTGAAATCGGTGGCCCAGTTGATAGGATCAGTAACACTGACGGTGGAATAAGTGGCACAAATGGTGGGACCAGTTGTACAGACGGTTAGATCAGTAGCTCAGATGGTGGAATCGATGACATAGACGGTGCGATCATTGACAATCAGTGCCACAGATGGCAGATTCAGTGACACAGATGGTGGGGTTAGTGACACAGACAGTGAACTCATTGACTCAGGCGGTGGGATCAGTGTAGCAGATGGTGGATTCAGTGGCACAGACGGTGAGGCCAGTAGCCCAGACGGCTGAATCAATAATACAAACAGTGGGATCATTGACACAGATGGTGGATTCAATGACACAGATGGTGGATTCAGTGAGTGACACAGTGAGGTCACTAGCCCAGATGGTTGACTTAATAGCACAGACTGTGGGATCAATGACACAGCCGGTGGGATCAATAGCCCTGATAGTGGAACCAATGACACAGACGATTGGATCAGTGGCACAGACGGTAGGGTCAGTGACACAGACAGTGAGGTCAGTGGGCACAGATGATGAGGTCAGTGGCGCTGACGGTGTATTCAGCGACACAGGCGGTAGATTCAGTGTCACAGATGGTGGGATCAGTGACACAGACGGTGGATTCAGTGACACAGACAGTGGGATCAGTGACACAGACAGCAACACAATTGAACAAAGGTTTATTCCTAACAGGAGCCTGTGGTGATTTTTTAACTGTCACACACATTGCCGAGGTTGGCTAATTTTGACTTGTGGCGATTATGTGAAATGCTTACCTGCTGACTTAGCTGCCGTCTACATTTTTCCTGATTCTCATTTCAACTCCCTTCAATCTACCCCTGGGTGCCCCCAAGAAAATTTAGCCACATTTATACCCGTAACAGTTAGCTTCCCCAATCTGGGGCTCACTTTAGCAATCAAATATCTACGTTTTTAACACACCAGTAACATAAGAGGATATAGCTGGCCATAAAAAACTACTTATAGAGGCGCCTAACTCACAACCAGCATCCCGCAGCCAGAATTTAATTTGGCAACAGACATAGAACATTAAAGTGTCATGAAACAAAATGCTTCTGTCACAAGGAATTATATACATATATCTATCATTTTAATCAAAAGTATTTTATTTTCATTTATAGTAAAGTGCAGTTATTGAAAAGGAATATTATGTTTTCAGTATTGTATCTTGTTTGTGCCATATAAGGTTCTGGGTAAAAATACTGAAGTGATAAAATTATTCTTAATGGGAGCAGTTAGCTACAGCTTGGAACTTGAGCACAGATTTGATAAATACACAGGCTGAATTACTCCCACCATTATGTCATCATGCTTGAGGAGATCAGCATGGCTTCCACAGTTAATAATGTGGTAATAATCAGTGGCTTGAGCCAAACAGTTTGAATTGGGGCTGCTGTGGACTGCTTTTTAGAATGTGCTCAGGAGAAATAAATGTAAATTTAATACACTGTCTCCCAACTGGATGGAGAGAGAAATTAAATTGGAGATGTGGATGAAAAAGCCCAATTGTGTAAGTCTCACAAAGAAAAGGGAAGGTGGGGAAATCTGGATCTGCGCAAGTGTTAAAATAGGTTAAAAAATGATTTAGGAGGTTTTAAGGTCCACACTCCGCTACAGTAATTTGGGACACATTTTGGTGGAGATCCCACTTCCTGAAGTGAACATGGTTTCCCCCAGAGTTTTGTTGAAGTGGTGACAAAAGCCCGGAGGAAGTTCCTGGTGTAAGGGTTAATAAAGGGTTCCAAAGTGGAGTTTACCAAAAGACACTCAATGCAGCATTTTTCACTGTCAAAGTTATTAAAGTGTGGTTAAAGGCGAAATTATATGTCTGACAGATCAAAGTGACAGACTAACTCAACAGGGTAGAAAGAGAGGAACTTACATACACAGCAACCAGTTCGCTTGCCTGAGCAGGTATTGTGGTGTGGTGATTATGTTACTGGCCTGGAGGGATGGACTATATTCCACAATTCAATAGGAGTTCAAATCTCCAACTTGGCAGTTTTAGAATTTAAATTCAGCATTTTTTTTTTAAATCTGGAAATAAAATACTTAGTGCCAATAAAAATGAAATTGTAATAAAATCACAATGGATTTTCTTCTGTTCATTAAGGAAGAGCACTTGTTGTCCTTTCCCTCTCTATGGGCTGCATTTTACATGCTCCCGCCGGGCACGTTTTCAGTGGGGTGGTGGGGGTGGGGGGGACTTAAAAGAGGGTGGATGCCCAGCCCATCACCTTCCCACCCATCATATCTCAATAAATAACTCAGGGTAAATCAAGCTTGTTAACAAAACCAATAGATCCTGATAATACACTGCCCACACCATAAAATGTTTGGCATGGACAGGCAAGTGGCAGTGGGCAGGTCATTTTTGTTAAATTATTTTTAAAAGGGCAGGAAGGAAGGGGGGTACTATATTTCAGGCGTGTCCTTTATGCATCAGGGGCAGCCCCCAAAATAGTGCCTACCCGCTTGCTCTCCAAAATCCAGCCCGCACATCCCTTCCCCCCCCCCCCCTAAGCTGCCCAAATGCTCCCCACCCAATATCAAGACTTACCTCACTCTGGGATCCACTGGGCCTTCAACCTGGGGCTAGTTGCAGCTCCGGCTGCACCCACTACTGAGTTCTTGGCACTGCTAGGACAGCTGGAGCTGCCAGCTAATCTGATTGGTCAGCAGCTCCAGAGGGTGGGACTTCCTCCCTAAAGAGGGAAAGGAGTCCCACTGTTAGACAAATTAGGCACCAAGCAGCACATTAAGGCTGCGGGACGGCCTTGCAGAGAGCGAGTCAGCTTCCAGATGACTTTCCTTCCAGGCCATACCCCCTCTCACTCCCCGCAAAATGCAGCCCTATATGTGACTCTAGCTCTAAACCATGTGGGTGAACCTTAACCACCCTTGGAAGTGATGATGAAAGGCACTCAGTTATTTTAAAATTTGACAAAGATCTGTTGCAGTTTAAGCAGTTCCAGCACCATCTTCTCAAGGCAACTCGTGATGGGAAGAAGTGCCAGCCTTGCCAATGGCCCTACGTTGCAATAATACATTTTCTTTGCTGGCTTCACCAGTCTTTTCACATAACTGAGGTCCCTCCACCCTGGAACCATCCTAGTAAATCTCTCCTGCATCGTCCCCAGGGTCTTCACATCTTCCTTCAAGTGTGGTGCCCGGAATTTGACACAAGACTCCAGTTGAACCCTAACCAGTGTTTTACAAGGGTTTGGTATATTTTGCTTGCTTTTGAAACCTATGCCTCTATTAATAAAGCCAAGCTTGCCATATGATTTTTAATAATTCTCTCAAATTGTCCTGCTTCCTTCAAAGATTTGTGTATGCACAAACCCCACCCCTACAACAACCCCACCTTCTCCACCACCCCCCACCCCGCATCCCCTTTAAATTTAGATTATATTGTTCTGTCTCATTCTGACGACCAACATGCATCATTTCACACTTCTCTGCCTTAAATATCATCTGCCATGTGTTTGCCCATTTTACAAATCTGTCTATATCCTCTTGAAGTCTGTTACAATACCCCTCACACTTTACCACATTTTCAAGTTTTGCGTCATCTGAAATTGTGCCCTGTCTACATAAGACCAAATACAGATTTTGGGGGAACACCTCTGTTCAGTTCATAAGTATGATCCCAAGTTTCCGGTGACTCGCTATTTTAATTCACCACTTTGCACCCACTCTGATATCTCTGTCCTTGGCTTGTTGCACTGTTCCAGTGAAGCCCAATATAACCTTGAGGAATAGCAGCTCATTGTTTGATTAAACACTTCACAGCCCTTCCACAACAGAGTGCAACAATTTCAGACTGCAACTTCTTTCTATCTTGTTTCCTTTGCTTTGCTTATTTCAGTTTTTCCTTTTTTTTTTCCATTCAGACAGCACCATTCCTGCTCTAGGTACACATTTTGTTCCATTATTTCTTTTCTTGCACCATCCCCTTTCCCTTTGGCCCTGGAAGACTAACCCTTCTGTCACTCAATCTCTCATGTCTTCCACCCTATCATAAATCTTCCTTTTGTCCTTGTCCCACCCACTCTTTGCTCAAAACCTATCACATCTCTAACTCTTACTGGTTCTAATGAAAGGTCCTTAACCTAAAACATTAACTCTCATTCTCTCTCCACAGATGCTGCTAGACCTGCTGAGTATTTCCAGGATTTTCTATTTTTAATTCAGATTTCCAGCATCCGTGGTATTCTGCTTTTTGACCACTGTATACTTCTCTCCAGTCTGCAACACAACCATTCACCATTAATCTCTGCATCCTGTCCCTTAGTCAATTTTATATCCATGCTGCCACTGTCCTTTTGATCCCATGGGCTTCACTTTGCTGTCAAAGAAGTACTTTGGAAGTATTATCATGTGAAATGTAGGAAATGTGGCAACCAATTTACACTTAGCAAGCTCCCACAAATAGCATTGTTATAATAACCAAATAATTTATGTTAGAGATGATATGATGATAAATATTGACAAGGACACCCAGAGAACTCCCGGCTCTTCAAAAAGTGTCATGGGATTTTTTTGTGCTCACCTGGGAGGCTAGACAGGGCATCAGCTCAATATTTAATCCAAAATGTGGTTCCTCTGACAGTGCAGGACTCCTCTTGTTTCTAAGGTCTGGAGCAGGTGCAGGGGGAGATTTGAAGCAGACACAGAGAGTGATCTGGAGCAGGACATGGGGCAAGATCTGGATCAGGATGTGGGGATTGTTTTGGGGCAGGAACAGGGTGTGTTCTGCGACAGTTAGGAGGTGAGACCTGAGAACTGGAGTAAGTGTCTCTGCTTTTCAAACTGCTGTGTCTAGAGATAACATCTCCCTGATTGGTGGTGGATGCAGCCTTATGCAACCCTATGATTTTAAACAACTCGAAGATGCTGAGGTGCTCTTGAAATGAGGAGCTTTCTGAGACGAGTGAAAGAAGCTGATTGGCCACATGTGGCTTGAAGGCAGGCATAATCTAATTGAGACTTGAGGGACTGAATGGCTTTCTCCAATTCCCAAAGGTGTTACAGTAATAAATGACCCACATTCTGGAACCAGTAATTAGAAAGGACTAAAAGAAAGCACAGAGTTCAGGCTTTGCTGATAGATTCAGATTGGATATTCACTTCATCGAATGATCCAACACATAAGAATGCCTTTTGGACCATCATTCTGTTAAGCAGGCAAATAGGAAACGGAATTTAATTTGGTAAATAAAATATTGCTTATTGGAAGAAAGAATATGCAACATAGTTGTGTAATGAAATTAATAAAATTAACAGGGACTGGGGTGTGAAAGTGGCGCAGGGTTACTCTTGAGTTCAAGACCGTGGGGAGAGACCATCCAAACTCAGAAAAGGATGGTAGGTAAGTAGCTGTGTCTATAGCTGTGTTATTGGATTACAGCTAGAATAAAAGCAAAATACTGTGGATGCTGGAAATCTGAAACAAAAACAGAAAATGCTGGAAAACCTCAGCTGGTCTGGCAGTATCTGTGGAGAGGGAAACAGAGTTAACGTCTCTTGTCTGTATGACTTTTCTTTAGAGCTCTCGAAATGTTAACCCTGTTTCTCTCGCCACAGATGCTTCCAGGCCAGCTGAGGTTTTCCAGTACTTTCTGTTTTTATTTTATTATATGCATCTGCTCACAGTACCTCAGGGTGCAGAGAAAAGTAACAGAATGACCCATTAACAAAGGGAATACAGTGTGAGGAAATATTTGACAAACAAGAGAGCTCAGAGTAGAGGGAGAGCTAATGGGTCAACTCACAGGGATATAATGTTTCTTTTGTCCTTAACACCCTAATGATAATGAGGATATTAAAATTCAGCCACATCACACAGGAATAGAGACAAGTACCTGATACCCCTTCCTGAAGCTTGTGCCATTAGTGAGCTAGCTGGGTTTGTACCACACCCCATCTCTGTTTGTGATCATTTTCTCCTGGTATCAGCCCTGAAATTATGAGATTTATTGAGTTTAATTTCACAATTTCCTACATTGGGTTTTGAGCTGATGACTCTATATTCTTTATTCCTGTCCCTGAAATACAGATCCTTCAAATAGCAGAGCTAATGAGAATCCTAGTGTATCCCTGTCAGTTAGGCCCATGGAACAAGCGGAGGTAAATTTAAATTAGTGAAAGGAAATTCAAAACAGATCTTAGAAAAAACCTGTTTTGATCACAGAGTTTAAAGATTTGGAATGATCCACACAGAAAGGAAATGAAGCATAGATGTTAGGGGACTGCAAGAGGCACTTGATGGTAGACTGGGTGAGTTAAATGTAAGAGAGACAAATTTGATGGATCAAATGGCCTATTCTTGTCATTAGACTTTTTCTTATGCTGTTACACACCATGAGGTCTGGAATAGCAAGTCAAATTGGAGACTTCTCTCTGGCATTACCAGATGCCTTCGAGCAACTCACTTGTGTGGCATGTTAATCTGCCTGGTCTGGTGCCTAGCTGGTGAGATAAGAATGCAGGAAAACAGAAAAGGGGTGAAAAAGAGTTTGAAAAGGAAACATATTGGCCCTGGTTTTAACTTTACAATCACCCCTCCCCCCTAAGCAGCGCTCAGTCATTTCCCAACCAAACCTGACCAGCTACAATTTTACATTATAGGCAGCAAGGATACCTGAGCTGAGTTGGCAGTGTCCTCTTTAATTATGCCGAATGTGCTCAGATTATACCATAGGACCCCATCTGCTATTTTAACGAGAGGCTGGAACTAGGCAGGAGAGTGGTGGTCTCACCATCAGGCTAGAAATAGCCAGGCCAATGGCAAGGGAAAGAGATCCAGGCTGGTTCATTGTTAAAAACAATGTTAGGTTTCCTTGTGAGGGAAAAATGCTTGTTCATCTGAGCTCCACATAGAAACATGGGCCTGCCTTACCATGTGGGCTGCACTCCCAAATCCCGATTAACATTGACCCACCTTCACCCTCATAACATCACATACCTGGTGTTAATGGTATGTTAATTATATTGCTAACATACACAGGTGAAGGGCATTATTTAATTAAATACTTAGAGCACAAATAAAGAGAGACTGTGGTTATGACCCACATTTAATTCTAACATCAGGATCCTAGCCAAAAATGCAAAATCCTATTCTACACTTCATTACTTGGTTGAACACAACAATCATAAGCAACATGATATTTAAAATAGTCCTTGATGATTCAAAATCAGATTCTTCCAAAAAAGGCCAATACTTCATCTTCTCCTTTGCAACATTGAATTCCAAATGATGAAATCCCATGGGGTCAGTAGCACTTCAGTATCATGCCTATGCAGCCATTCTACACATATTGTGTGTTGGCAATATTTCATCAATGAAGGGCATTATATTCAAGCCTCATCCTATCCTCATTAATAGCTCTGGGGCACTTTTCTTCTTTCTGGCCTATAGTAATTCCACCAGTTGAATTCAGCTAACTCAGTACAGAGTCAGGATCAAAAAAAAAAAATTTTTTTTAAATAAAGAGAGACTGCTTGGATAATAGGTTAGTAAGTAGGAAATAGACATATGTAACACGGCGTTCTGTGAATAAATCTATTGTCAAGGTAAGTATTAATGTTTAGTTTCATACTTCATCAACTGGTTTGGGATAGATATGACACCTGGCTGCTGTGGATCCATTTGCATAGGTCTCTGGCAGTGGCCTCCTGCCACTCCAATTCCCCACTCCTGCCCACCGGCCAGGCAGTGATCCCTGCTAGGCTCAGGCGGGAGTTGTGCCAAGATATGGAAATGAGACCTGGGTGTTAAAGTCTCTCTGGACCTTGTTACTTGAATTTGTTGCTTGCTCAGGCTCCTGGCACAAACGGATCCCGTCCTGCAACAAAACTGGGGCGGTTACACCCAGACCCGGTTCTCTGAGGTTGTGCTGGAAAGAAGTAACTTCAAACTCAGCTAACCATAGCAGTCCTGATCCAAAGGCACATTTAATGCTAAGAAGGTGTTTTCGTTGCTGTACCTCTTTCAGGGCTTGGGCCAAAGCAAAACTGACTGTACACTTTTCAAAATGGATTGTAATCTCTCAAATATCTCAGCCCCATGGCTGCAGGGCTCAACTCAAATGAAGACTTTTGAAGAATATAATTAAGAGATTAATTAGGTTGCTGACAGATCTGATGACTGACCACAGCTGTGTTTCATTCCACTAGATGTATTTCACTGTTTCTTATGGAATGAATAATGGAAGGTTAAAAAGTTGTATTTTCATTATAAACAGTTACTTCACATGCCCCAGAAATCCCCTCAGAGCTGTTCCTGTTTCCTCAACATGACTTCACTGCGAAATGGGTAAGCTGGGTTTCCGGTGAAATTAAGATGAAACTACAATGCCAAAAGGTAAGTAGCTCCATGGAAAGGCCAGGCCAATGGGAGCTGCAGTCAAACTGTTTCATAAGTGCTTCACTCAGTGAAATTGACTTTGCCTTTGTGCAATAGTATCAGATGGCTGGCAGTAAGTTAGCAGCATGATTTCACATCTCTCCTTCCTGTTTTGAGTTTCATTGACTTCAATGTGAAAAAAGCAGGAATAGATGTATGATGGAATACCAACTCACAGTTAGCCATTTTATACTATTGTGCAAATCCATATTCTACCTCATGTAGTGTTCAATATTTTAATTGTTCTAGGTTTGGTTAGTCTGGTTTACTGATCTTTGTACACTTTCTTGATTACTTAAGCCTGTGGGGGGAGCTATAGAGTTAAGTATTGACACCGGACTGGGAATGTTCAGGAAAGGATTTGGGATCTACCAAAGACCATGGCCAGAATTTTGACCTTGATGGGCAGGCGGGCCCCACTGGCTCATCGGCAGGCGGGCAGCCTAACTTCACCACCGAAATGGGGCCGGCTGCCATTTTGAGTGGGCGGGCCAATTAAGGCCCACACAGCAGGCCACCCAACAGAAAGCACTATGCGCTTCCTGTGCAGGGTGGGGAGGGATTCCCCAACTGTCAGAGTGCACCCTTCGTGCATGCACGCGAAAGAGCTCACATCTCGCTGAGACTAAGTGCTGTCTCAGGGAGAGCACTGAATGTTTAAAAATAGAGAAAGAAAAACATTATTAGCATGTCCCCCTCATGTGACACTGTTACACGAGATGGGACATGTTAATAAGTATGAGTGAAACTTTAATAAGTGGATGAGGTTTTATCTTTTCTCAGTGGGGGCTCCTGGCCTGCCCGCCAGCCTTAAGGTTGGACGGGCAGGTCTTTCAATGAACTTAATGATCGTGTCAATGGCCTCAATTGGCCATTGACAGGTCGGCAGGCCAGCAGCTGATTTCGCTATCCGCTCACCTTCCTAAAAATTTAAATGTACCGGGATGATGTCGGGGGTTCCTCCTGACATCATCCCGCATCATTTTCCCATCGGCGAGTGGGCCCCAGCCCCAAATCGCTGACGGAAAAATTCTGGCCCATTGCATTGGAAAACCTGTAGGTTCTGAGATGTTTTAAGGTAATGTAGATGCAAATTTAGAACTAGAGTCATCACTGCACTGTTCTGAAATAGGTCAGTCATGTAAGATATACAACAGCCCGACACAAACATAACACCACAGCAAATTATGTTTTAGAATGTGCAATCTAACTGTTATCTAAGCGAGCAAGGTAGCAATGAGAACACTGGATTTAATTAAGTTAATCTCCCATTCGTATAAAAACAGAAAAAGCAGGCAGCATCTGTGGAGAAAGAAACAAAATTAAGCTTTCAGATAGATGACTTTTCATCAGAACTAGGAAAAGCTAGATATGTCATAGGATTTGAGTAATGGGTGGGTGGGACAAGGATAAAAGGAAGGCCTGAGCCTCCTTTTAGCACATATCAACTGCCCACTAGGAAAAATGATGTCATATCTGGGTATAAATGTGTCACAACCAAATGATTCAACTCAAAGTCACTTTGAGAATTTGGGAAGAATACTGTAAGATATATGTAACTAACTTCAGGTCAGCACAAAATATTTCCTTGATCTAAGTTTCCCTGATCTTCCACGTACATGGGCAATATCAAATGTTTGCCTACATTACACAACATCTACTGATATGATAGTATAACTCTGGATTATAAAAATGAAAACCTATGCATGTGAAGTAGGTCTCATAATTTAACATATGCTCTATTTGCATGTTTACAGCTCCTATTGCCCAAATGATGGCTCAGTGTTTACTCAAGTGAGATGAGGCCAATAACAAACCATGAATTAACTTTATTAGTAACATGGGAAAACTGTGTAAAATTCACAATGTAATCTCACCTCTTTCACAACATGCCTCCTTACATAGAAAGCAACCAAGTGTGTCACGCTGTCCCTCTAAGTTGTCCAAATGTACCATTTTCCAGTGGGATTCCTCAGGACACAGTACTAAAACCCTTGCTGTTCATGGTATATATCAAAGATTTAGACATAAATGTAGGGGACATAATTAAAAAGTTTGTATATGATACTAAAATTTGCTGTGTGGTGGATAGTGAAGAAGAAAGCTGAAGATAGCAACGGACTGGTTGGATGGGCAGATAAGTGACAAATGGAATTCAATCTGGAGAAATGTGAGGTAATCCATTTGAAGGGAACAAAACAATGGAACACAATAAATTGTAGGATACCGAGAAATGTGCAGGAACAGAGGGGCCTGGGAAAATGGCAGGACAAGTAGATAAAGTGATCAAGATAGCATACGGGATACCTTCCTTTATTAGCTTAAAGTCAGTAGAAGATCAGAGAGCTTATGCTAGAACTGTATAGAACACAAGTTACATCACAACTAGAGTACTCTGTCCAGCTCTGGTCACTGCATTGCAGGAAGGATGTGATCACACTAAAGAGGGCGTGGGGGGCGTTTATGAGGATGTTGCCAGAAATGGGAATTTTATCATGAGGAAAGGTTGGGCAGGAAGTGGTTGTTTACCTTGGAACAGAGAAGGAGGAGGGGAGATTTAAGTAAGGTGTATAAAATTATGAGGAGCCTAGATAGAGTGAATAGAAAGGAGCTATTTCCCTTAGCAGAGAAGTCAATAACCAGGGGCATAGATTTAAAGTATGGGTAGAAGGATGAAAGGGGAGTTGAGGAGATTTCTTTTTAAGTTAGAGGGTAGTGAGGTCTGAAACTCATTGAATGGTTAGACAGTTCAGCCCCTCATGTCTGTGCTGGGTCTCTGCAAGGGCAATTAAACTAGTGCCCCTCCCTTGCCTTTTCCCCCGGCCTTCCAATTTTTTCTTCTTCAGATAATGCTCCAATTCCCTTTAGAAAGCTGTGATTCTGCCTCCTCCATACACTCAGCCAGTGCATTCCAAACCCTCACCACTCACTATGTGGAAAAAGTTTTTTCTCATGTCGTTATCGCTTCTTTTGCCAAACACTTTTAATCTGCCTCTTGCGGCCTCTTGATCTCTATCCTTCCACCAATGGGAACAGTTTCTCCCTAACTACTCTGCCTACATCCCTCATGATTTTCTCTTCTCCAAGGAAAACTATTCCTCCAGATTGTGCGTTTCTTTCTTTATTTCTTAGTAGGACAGAAAGGTTTTCCCTTTGAGTCTCCTGACCCCAAAGATTAGTCAATTGGGGCACCAATCAAACTGGGCACTGCCAGAGTTACAGGGAAGCCACTGCTTAATGGACTGGAAGAAATGGGGGTATATATAGTGACATTATTCATCCTGGCCAGAATGGAGACAATTGAGTAATTCCCCTATCAATCACTCCTGGAGGTGGCACTGCTCTATGTGACTGGTTCTACTATGAGTACTGATTCTCAGCACATAATTTGTATTATGTAACCATCCTGTTCTTATTGGCAGAATCTTAATGAGGTGTCGGGAATCTTGCCTGCTGCTGGAGAGCCTCTTTTCAGGAAGGCCACAGCAATGACTTGACGTAGCAGAGAGGTTTCTACCTGAAGCAAATAACTTTATCACAGAGCTCTTTTAGAAGCTACATGTTTGAACCAGGTCCACAACTAGAAAGCTTATGAATCTCTGAAATCCTCCCCCCCGATTACCTGGGTTCGGGTCTCATTTATCAAGAATAATTACGTGACTCCTAATAGGCAGTAGGAAAGGTTATACCTTCAATCACTACATTTCCTCCCCCTTTAGTTTTTCGACATTTCTTATTTACAAAGAACATTTTAATCTACAACTTATACATATATACACAGGCCAGGTGATTAAAGATTAAGTCTCTGGTGGTTTTCTTATTCAGTTAGAGCAGCGTAGCTCTACCACTTGAGGTTCTCCCACTGGGTCGACATGATCAGGAACTGCAGCATCAGGTACATCACTAGAAAGTGGAAGCTCAGGGTTAGGCAACTCTACAAAGACATCCGGTATGCCTATTCTAGATCAATCTACTACCTCAGAGATTGATAGTTCGACATTAATCACAGACAGAATAGCTGGATGTCGGAATGTTTCTCTACTCCTAAGATGATCCACATGTTTTCAAACAACCCGGTCTTCCACTTCCACCTGGAAAGACAAGGGATCGACTTCTGAGACAATTGTGCCAGGAAGCTAATAATATCTACTTCTAAAATTCCACATGAAAACGATATCTCCCACAGTCAATTGTTGAGCTTTGCTATGGATATTGTGATTCAATTTTTGATTACTCTGATTCCTCTTTACCTTCCCCTCTAAGTTTGGAAACACCAGGCATAACATTGTAAGTAGGCAGTGTTTCATCAATAATTCAGATGGTTTTGAACCCATAGTTCAATGAGAAGTCATATGATAATTGGGAAGAAAATGTGAAAGTTGAGTTTCTAAAGTACCTTCGGATAACCTCTTCATTCCTGATTTGAACATTTGCACTGCTCTCTCAGCTAAATCATTTGATGAGGGGATGATATGGTGCTGTTTTAATGTGCTTAATTCCATTTAAACTTATGAATCTCTGAAATTCTGTATCCGTAAAGACTGTAAAGACTGTATCGTTATCAGAAACTGATTTCCGGTAGGCCATGTATACTAAACTTTGGCGCAGTTTTTCAATAGTTGTACTCCATTTGGTAATTTAACTTCATACACATCCATCCACTTAAAACGTGCATCAACGGTCAATAAAAACATGGCATCTAAAAGTGGACCTACATAGTCTATATGTAGTCTAACCCAGGGCCGATCAGGCCACTCCCACCGATGCAGTGGAGCTGAAATGGGCAACTTCTGTTGTTGCTGACACTGGAGAGAGTGCTTGACCATGCTTTCAATATCACCACACGTAGCTTCGTGCAGGCATCTTCATCTTCAAAATGCCTGGATGCACACTGTAAAGTTCTGTCAAGGGTTGGAAGGGACGATGACTCTTGATTGCCACAACAAGATTCCATCTTGACTACTTAACTCTGTTTCTTGAGCATAGAATGGTCTCCTCCCATCAGACACTGGTGAATTCGACGATCCTTACAACACCAGATCCCGGACTTTTGACAAAACTGGATCTCTGTTCATCCAACTCCTTATTTGTTTTGCAGACACAGGCGGAGTATCCAAGAAATTCAGCATAAGCACAGTATATTGTGGCACTGGAGCAAATACAATGCTAATTGGTCATGGGAGATGACTGAGGTCATCCGCATTTGCAATATGCACATCAGGACAGTGCATAAAGATATATTCATACGCAGATAATATCAAAGTCCAACTTTGTATTCTTGCTGAGGCTATTGGCGGAATGGCTTTATCATCACTGAATAAACCCATTAATGATTTATGGTATGACATTATGGTGAAATGTTGTCTACGCAGGTACTGGTGGAATTTCCTTACTCCAAATATTACTGATAAAGCTTCCTTTTCAAGTTGTGAATAACCCTTCCCCGGCCGCAGCGAGGGTTCTGGGGACATAGCCGATTGGCCTTTTGGAACCATCTTCCATCCTGTGTGATAACACAGCTCCCACACCATAAGGAGACACATCACAGATTAATATTAATGGGTCATAATGTACCAGTACACATGATGAATGTAATAGCTTCTTGATTTCACAAAGGCTTCTTCTTGTTGCAAATTCCATGACCAACAAAGATTTTTTGAATAATACATGTAAAGGGCTAACACTTGACAACTTTGGCAAGAAGCGGCTACAATAATTTAACATGCCCAAAAGAAGCTTGAGTTCAGTGACACTGGAAGGAGAGGGTACCTTTTTGATTGCCCTGACTTTCTCCCCTACTGGATGCAACCCTTTGTCATCCATTCAGTCACTGTGGTAATCTGAGGTGTAATACACCTTTAAGAGAATGTGAGCAGATTGACCACGTGACTATACTTCCCAATTGCTGTGTAGCGTGGGCTACAATGTTAATGAGTAGTTTAGAGTAGGGTCTGGTTGGAGAAGTACACATTGGCTTGAATTTTTCAGTCGGTGTGTGGGGGTGGGCCCAACACGCTGACACAGAATGGTGCGTGATAACGTCGGGTGTGCATCCTGACATCATTGTGCTGTCTGGCGGAGTTGACTGCGTGCCTGCCAATAACTGACAGGCCTACTAAGGTCATTCATTAATGAATTAATGTAATTATTTACACTGCCAGTCCAACCTTAAGGTTGGTGGTCAGGCGAAAAGGCCAAGCAGCCTTCACATTTTTTAAGAAACCCTATCCACGGGCAGGATGAGGTTTCCAAAAGCTTTTATTAATTCAATAAAAAATTTCTCTGAAATATAAAAACCTATCTCATCTCATGTGATACGGTCACATGAGGGGACATGTTTAATTAAATTTTTAATCCATTTGTTTATTTTTTTAACAATCACTTCAAAATCCCTGAGGCAGTGCTGAAGGGGCACTGGCCCCGACTCTCCATCCTCCCCCTGCCCGCACACGTAATGCAGAGCACTATGGCTCGCGTCTTAAGCTGGGCGGGCCCTAGTTGGCCCGCCCGTGTAAAATGACAACGTGGAGCCGATTGTGGGAGGCGGGCAGCTCTGCAACTGCCCCCACCCATTCCCGCCAAGCCTGCCCGCAGACTGAAAAATTCAGACCATTGTATAACCGGTCTGTTACTTGTGTAAATAGACAGCATGTGCTTCATCTTATATTGATCTCTGCATCTGCATTATATTGTTGCCAACTCACCCACCGGTAGATAGGCAAGCAACCATGCTCATGAGCAAAGCGACTGGACAGAAGGAACATATCAGTCACCCAGGTGAGTGACTTCTGGCACTTGGAAGGTATATTCCTCTTTCTTCAATCCTACACCAGCTCCCAAAAATCTTCTTAAAACCTCTTCTAGGTTGGCTAAATGTTCGGCTTCCATTAACCCTGTGATCAGGATATCATTCAGGTACACTACAACTCGGGGAAGTCCTTGCAATGGAGTTTCCATGGTCCTTTGGAAGATTGCACAGGCAGATGATATTCCAAAGGGTAGGTGTGTATACAGGCCCTTGTGTGTGTTGATGGTTACATACCCTCTAGACATGCTATCCAGCTCCAGCTGTTGTTATGCATGACTCATGTCCAGTTTTATGTACGATTTTACCTCCAGCTCGCTTTGTGTACAAATTTCCTATCCTCAGGATAGGATATTTATCTCGTTTGGCTGTCTTGTTCACAGTCAATTTGTAATCCCCACAGATGTGAATAGTTTGATCAGGTTTCATCACAGGAACTATGGGCACTGCCCATTCTGAAAATTAGACTGGCTGGATTATGCCCACCTTCTCTAAGTGGCACAATTCTACATCCACTTTCTCCTTTAAGACATATGGCATAGGTCTGACCTTAAAGAACTGGGGTGTCCCCTCCAAATCTACATATATTTTTGCTTGTAAGCCTTTTGTCTTTCCGAATTCATCACAAATTACGCTGTTGTATTTCCTCAACAGCTCAGGAATTCCTCCTGTTCTCTCTTAAAATATTTATGATCAGTTGAGCTTAATTTTTTGTAACCAGTTGTGGCCCAGAAGACTAGGTCCTTCACCTGTCACTATGATCACTGGAAGCTGGGCTGCCTGTTGCATATAAGACACAATTGAAGCCATTGACAGGATAATTAAAACAATTAATGGACCTGCCTGTCCAACCTTAAGGCTGGTGGGCAGGCCAGGAGCCCCAGCGGGCTTCTGAAAAGACATGAAACCTCACCGGCGGGATGAGGCTTCATGTAGGGTTTAAAAAACCTTAATAAAGTTTTAGTGAAATTTATTAACATGGCCCATCTTGTGTGACATTGTCACATGAGGGGGGCATGTTAAGGATTTTTTAATTTATTATTTTTAATCTTTGTACAACTTTCAGTGATCTCCCTGAGGCAGCACTTAGCCCCAGGGAGATATGCGTTCTTTCGTGCGCATGTGCAAAGAACACACTCTGGCATTTGTATGTGTTTCATACATAACAACAGTGGCTACTCTTAAAAATTATTAAAATGTGCTTTGGGGCTTTCTGAGGATCTGAAAGGTGCTGTTTCATTAACTCCTTTCTTTTTCTTTCTTTCTTTTGTTCTTTCTTTTTTTTTCATTCTTTCTTTCTTTTGTTTGTTTGTTGTTCTTTCTTTCTTTTGTTCTTTTTTCTTTTTTTCTTTCATTCTTTTTTCTTTCTTTTGTTCTTTTTTCTTTCTTTCATTCTTTTTTCTTTCTTTCATTCCTTTTTTCTTTTGTTCTTTCGTTTTTTTTCCTTCTTTCATTCTTTTTTCTTTCCTTTGTTCTTTTTTCTTTCTTTCTTTCATTCTTTCTTTTGTTCTTTTCTATTTTTTCTTTTTTTTCTTTCTTGCTGTTTTTCACAGTTATTACACAGAAATGATGCCCAGCTGTTGAGTTTTAATAGGATGTCATGTTTTGGAAATATGCCACACCTAATTAGTATTCAAAAATTATTCACACGATTTTACAGACACTGTAAAATGTAATTTTATGGATAATTGGTTTTAAAGCTTCCGTTTGATATTATTTATCCACAAACTGTGTAAATCACTGTGATGTCAGAGATTCATCCCAGCAACTAAGCTTTTTTAACTTGATGCTAAGATGAAGGGCTTTATCGTCCAGCTGCACCTTTGTCCAGATAAGATGTTCTTTCCCTTAGCAACCTTCTTGGGTTAGCCAAAACATTGGGAGCCTCTGAAACACTAAGCAGATTATTATAGGTTACACTTTTTCATTCAATGGGTGGTGGAAATTGGGAACTTGCTCCCCAAAAGGCTGTGGATGATTGTGGTCAATTGAAATGTTCCAACCCAAATCAATTGCTCTTTGTTGAGTAAAGCTATCAAGAGATATACAGAAAAGGTGGTGCAGAGATACAGATCAGCACTGACCTAATCAAATAACAGAACAGGCTTGACAGGGTAAATGATCTTCTTCATTAAGTTCCTTTGTGGCAAACTTTATAGAAAACAGGATCTAAATATCCACTTCCATTTCTAGCAATGAGAAATTCAGATTTTTTTCACATTATTTTACAGATAAGCTGTCAGATTTCTCATGCATTGCTTGTGGTAGGAGGTAAGAAGATTCCATTTTGTTACATTAGCATTAAAATCATTTAAATCATAGAAGCATATATTTTCAGGAATTTACAGCATGAAGGAGGCCATTCAACCCATCGGGTCCATGTCAGGCAACAAGTAGCCGTCCAGCCACCCCGCTTTGCAGCTTTTGATCTGTAGCCTTGTGGGTTATGGCACTTCAAGTATATATCCAAGTGCTTTTTAAATGTCATAAGGGTTCCCAACCCAAGAAAGAAAAAACAGTTTGGACAAGTACTCTTATTTCCCAGTTTTTACTGTCTTTTGCTTCTGGTACTCTATCTCTTTCCTCTGCCTCTGTCAGGCAGTGAGTTCCAGTCTCAACTACCCTCTGGGTGAAAGAAACTTCACTTTAACCCCCTCTAAACCACCAATCCCTTACCTAAATCGATGTTCTTTGGCTATAGACCCCGCAACCGAGGGGAACAGCACATTCTTTTCCACTCTAGATGTCTCATCAATGTATACACTTCAGTTAGGTCTCCCTCAGTCTGCGCTCTTCCAAATAAAGCCTATCCAATCTTTCCTCATACCTAAAATTCTTCCAATCAAGGCGGCGTCTTCATAAATATCCTTTCTGTCCTCACTAATGAAATCACATTTTTCCAATAGTGTGGTGATTAGAACTGCACACAGCACTGCAGGTATAACCTACATATTTCCAACATCTCCTTCCAGCTCCTATAATTTTAAGTGTCAGCTAATAAGGGGCAATAATAAAGGCTAATAAAGGCAAGTATCCTTTATGCCTTCTTGATCACGTTATAATATCCTGTCTAGCCATCTTTAGGCATCTGTGGACATGCACGCCAAGTCCCTCTGTTCCTCTATACTTCTCAGCATCCTACCATTTATTGTGTGTTCCCTTGCATTGTTAGCTGTCCTCAGATACATTACCTCACATTTCGCCGGACTGAATTCCATCTGCCATTGTTCCACCCACCTGAACAGCCCATCGCTGTCTCCCTGCGGTCTACAGCTTTCTTCTTGTTACAGGCAGGAAGGGGTTTAATTCAAACAGCCCTGATTTCTACACTCACTACCTGTCCATAGACAGAAAGGTGTTTTTGATTCCTGATTTCCCCCTTCGTAAGCAGTGATGTGTCTTCCCTAACCATTCAGTTTTGGAATTATCCAATCCTCTATTAAAAACCCCAGAGCAACTTCAAGATAAGGTAAAATAAGATGGGTAGTTTATTTTATGCACCCGCAAAACATGGGAAGTGGTTTCGCAATGTTACATCCAAACAATAAAAGAGGGGTAAGGGAAAGAAAGGAGTTCAGGGCAAAGACCATGATAAAAATAACAATTGTGGGGTTTCACGTGAGACCAAGGTTCAGAATCTAAGTCCAAGGAATGTTATTTCAGGTGGCTTTGTCTGGCAGAATTCCTGGTCCTGGTCCTAGGATCTCGGTTGCAGGTTGAGTCCGTTGAAGATGCAGCAAAGTATTCTTGCATCCTGGGTATTGGTTCACTTTGTAGGCAAAATACAGAGTTCTTACTGGAGATCAGACTCAGGAGGATTGAGGTCAGAGGTAGGCTGCTAGCCTGGAGTCCGGTTTTCTCCGCTGAGGTTAAACCACAACTAAAGATGAAATTCAAAAGCTGTATAATTAAAGGAATTCAAACAACTCAAGTCTCAGTCATGTGACAGGGTGGTTTCAGGTTGAACTATTCAGCTAATGAGATGCCCTTGTTAAAACCCATTGTGTTTTGAGCAGGTAACTGAAGAACCATTTGTACAACGTTGGAGATGACGAGTTCCAAACACCACTGACTTTGTCCAGAGCTGGCTGGTGCAGATGTATCATCTACCAATCCTTTGTGCTGGCTTGGCTGTGTTAGGGGGAAATTAAATATATACATATAATAAAAAAGAAGCACACAGTAAGAATTTGCTAAACATACTTAAAATCTCCAAGCAGTCATAGATGCTAAACCTATTGAAAGCTGAGGGTAAGCAGATGGACATTGTACACAAAGGGGCTTTGAGTTTTGTGTGATTTACAAAGTTTCAAGAGATGAGCTAATATCTAAGCACAGACAGAACCATTCAAGTGGTGCAATGATGCGTTGAAGCCTTGAGTGCTGGACTGGAGATAAAACATAAAGTTAGTTTAGGTATACTCCTCTCTCAGATAGGGACGGGGCAGATGGTTTTAGCTAAGATATGGGAAAACATACAATGGACAGAGGGGTCTTTGATGAAACACAAGCAGTCTTGAGTTGTGAGAACCAAGGTCTTTGCGTACACATTTTAATTTTGATTGGATAATACAATTATATATACACCCTTTCGAATAATTGGTTAGCAAAACCACATGTTTATGTACTCAATAGAATAGTTTTAACATGGTAACAATGCGTAGTTTACAGATTGGATATATTCAAATGTACTCAAATGTATTGTGATAAGACAAAGCACAAACGTAATGAAATGTAATCAATCTGGGAGCTGGGTCTTCGTTCTTAGGAATGATTGCGGCTCCCTTGCATATGCTTGAATAAAACCGGTAAAAGGTAGCCTGAGTCTCTCTGGTCGCTATATGGTCGGAGATTGTAATTTCTCCTCTTCAACTGGCCAATGTGGTAGTTGCAGGATTGGAGGGAATACCCTCTTCAGCTGGAATGTTTACACAAAACAAGTCAAAACAAGAGAATGATGAGGTAGCCTTTGTCCATTGGAGCAGCTTAGAATCTTCCAGAACTATGAGCATGTGGTCAGGTGCGGCCATTTTCTCCTTGGAGCAGAGAAGGCTAAGAGGATATTTGATAGAGGTGTTCAAAATCATAAGGGGGGCTGTATAGAGTAGATAAGAAGAAACTGTCCCCACTCATCAAGGGATCAAGAACAAATGTGATGTGAGAAAAAACTTTTTCATACAGCAAGTGGTTCGAGCCTGGAATGCACTACCTGGAGTGTGATGGAGGCAAGTTCAACTGAGGAATTCAAGAGGGCATTAGATGATTATTTGGATAGAAACAATGTGCAAAGGTATGGGAAAAAGCAGGAGAATGACACTAAGTCATGATGCTCATTTGGAGAGCCAGTGCAAACACAATGAGCTGAATGGCCTCCTTCTGCACTGTAACAATTCAATAATTCTGTGATTTTATAATCCAGCCATTGGTCCTTTTAAAAAAGTAATAAGCTTATAAAGTAGCCAGCATGATATAGATATATATATATTTTCCTTCCTGTCTTCTGATCATATTATTCATTACCAACCACACAGACAATTTTTGTATCGTCTGCAAATTTCTTAATCATACCCCTCACAATTGTGTCCAAATTATTGATACAGCACAAAAAGCAAGCAGCCCAGCACTGAGCCCTGCGGAACCCCACTGGAAGCAACCTCCTAGTTACAACCCAGTGACCTTTGCACTTTGCTTCCTGCCCCTGAGCCAATTTTGGATCCAAATTTCAACTTTGCTTTGGATCCCATGGGCTTTTGCTGGTCTGTCATTTGGGAACTTATCAAAAGCCTTGCTAAAATCCATATTGACTACATTAAATGCACTGCCATCATCAATCCTCCTTGTTACCTCCTCAAGAAATCCAATCAGTTAGTCAGACAAGACTTCCCCTTAACAAATCTATACTGATGTCTTTGATGAGTCCAGGTGTTTCTAAATACAGATTATATCCTGTCCCTCAGGATTTTTCCAATCATTTCCCCACCACTGAGATTTGGCTGACTGACCTGTTAATACAACCTCTTCCTCCTTTTTTAAACAATGGCACAATGTTCTCCTTCCTCCAGTCCTCATGCATCACACCTGTAGCCAGAGAGATTTGGAAAATGATGGTCAGGGCTTTTGCTATTTCTTCCTTGTTTTCCTTAGCAGCCTGGATACATTATGTTCTGATCCAGGGATTTATTCACTTTCAAAGATATTTAACTGCTTATTACATCCACTCTCACTTTTTCAATTTTGTCTGATAGCTCACACTCCTCTTCCCTGATTGCAATGCTTGAAAAATCCCTCTCTTTTGTGAAAAGAGATGCAATCTAACATCCTCCCCATCCACACACCGATTATCTTCATGGTTCCCAATAGGCCCAGCTCGTTCTTTAGTTATCCTTGTACTCCTTTTGTATTTATAAAAAATCTTTGAGTTTTCCTTGATTTTACTCAGCAATATTTTTTCATGCCCCCTCTTTGCTTTCCTAATCTTCCTTTTAATTCTAGCCCTTCACGTTTCATAGTTCTCTGGGTTTACTGAAGTGTTAAGCTCTTGGTATCTATCATAAACTTCCCTTTCTTATTTATCCTCTCCTTTAAGCCCCTTGATATCCAGGAAACTCTGGATTTGTAAGTCCCATCCTCTTCTTTTAAAGGCACATACCTGTTCAGACTAGAAAGCAAAATAATTCTGAAATGAAAGCAGAAAATGCTGAAAATACTCAACAGGTCATGCAGCATCTGTGGAGAGAGAGAAACAAGAGTTAACATTTCATGTCAATGATCTGATGAAAGGTCAATGACCTGAAATGTTAACTCTGTTTCTCTCCACATCTGTCCAGTTTCATTCCTTAAAATTAAGTCCAGAACAGCTCCCTTTCTTATAGGGCTTGCTAAATGCTAGATAAAAACATCCTCCTGAATGCATTTTCAGAATTTTGCTCCCTCTGTGCCTTTCACTACTTTTTTTTATTTGTTCATAGGAACTGCTGGCTGGGCCAGCATTTATTGCCCATCTCTAATTGCCCTTGAGAACTGAATGGATTGCTAAGCCATTTCAGAGGACATTTAAGAGTCAACAACATCGCCTTGGGTCTGGAGTCGCATATAGGCCAGACTAGGTAAGGACAGCAGATTTCCTTCCCTGAAAGACATTAGTTAACCAGATGGGTTTTTACAACAATCGGCAATGGTTTTATGGTCATCATCAGACTTTTAATTCCAGATTTCTTTTTATTGAATTCAAATTTCACCATCTGCCGTGGCGGGATTCGAACCCAGGGTTTCTGCATTATTAGTCCAGTGATAATGAAATGCCTCCCCATAATTCTAATTCTATCATGTAAGACATAAGGCAAAGTTGTGTGTAATCTAGTTTGTCCCTTAAGTTCACAAGTTTCACTTACTGTGTCCGCCTCTTGACAGAGGTCAATTTTTCTAAATCAATAAAGGTGTTAAAGTTCAGAAAAAATAGCAGAGCATGATTTGCCTTGCTTTCTCTTTTAAAAATGTGCTACTGCAGTTTGGTCATGTGACAAAATCTGAGAGCTTAAATGCTTTGGATACATCTCAAAGTTTTAAATTGTACATTTTCAGCACATCCCACTTATCTGTGATAACTCTGAGTTTAGTTATTGTGGGTTAATATTTCTGTGAGGGTGTCTCTCGATCTCCAGCCATATCTTCAGTGAAAGATCAGCAAAGATGCCTGAAGAAATGGCAGCAGATCAATAGGACTCCCTCTAAAAATAAATACAAATCAGCCTTACCAATTTTACATTATTCCTGTTCCTGCACGCTCTCTAAAATTCATTTAATTTATTTGGCCTGCCCTCATTTTTTTTCCTTTCAAAATGTATCATGTCACACTTCTCTGCATTACTTTTTATCTGTCATGCGTCTATCAATTTCACCAGTCTGATTACATCCTCCTGAAGTCGGTTACTATCCTCCTCACTATAATATTTCTGAGTTCGGTTTCATCTGTAAACCTTAAAATGATTCACTTTATACCCAAGTCCAGGTATAACCTGATGTCATAAATATATACGATCCCAACACTGACCCATGGGGGTCTCCACTGTGTACTTGTATAAGTCAATGGGTGTATTAGTCACGAGTTCATCTAATAGTGTGATGTTCGATAGTGGTTACAACTTGACAGTGAATGGAACAGATTTGCTAAAATGTTATTTTGATCCACACTACTGAGTAAATCTATGTAAGGTCAGGGAAAATGAAAGTTTTACTTGTTTTATGTTTGGTGTTGATAATACATTGAGGTTACTAAAAAGTGTTTAATTTATGCTAAATAGCTAGAGAAAGCTATTTTATTAGCACACATGTAGTCTCTAGACTGTTAAGTAAGCTTTCCATAAAAAAGGCACAAATGAAAATATACATGAAGCATGATAGAGCAATAGTTTTTAGAAAGTCAATGGGTCTGCAGTTTACCCAATCAGGATATTATTGTATCCCCTTTGACAAAATTAGGTGCTTCTACTCAGAATGTTAGAGAAGCATTAATGACATCAGGTGATAAAAATCAAAAATTGGAAAAAAACAGATTGTCTTAAACAAAAACAGAATTACCTGGAAAAACTCAGCAGGTCTGGCAGCATTGGCGGAGAAGAAAAGAGTTGACGTTTCGAGTCCTCATGACTCTTCAACAGAACTGTCTTAAAGCTGCTCAGATGATTTGTTCACCTTTCTTGTCAAAGATTAAAAATTCCTGCTAAAGGATGCAGGTGTGGTTGGTGAAGAGGATACAAGGCTCATTGAAGAGATTAGAACAAAGTGTGAAATATGCAGCAAGTATTGGAGGACACCGCCACGTCCTATTGTAAGCCTTCCACTGGCACTTGATGTTAATGAGGCAGATGCTCATCCAAAGAAATGGGACAAAGACAGGAATATTTTCATTTGACATTTTATAGGCATGGCAACTAGATTTAGCCATTCTACATGACAAAAGGCTGATTGTGGATAAAGTCATAGAGAAATGAATAGACACTGGATTTGAGGGAACCAGCTAAGTTTCTGACTGATAAAGGAAGGGAATTTGCTGATGATGAGCTTAGGAGCATGTGAAAACGTGAACATTGTGGTCATTAGGGATTTCAGTGTGTGAATCACTCATTCAACTAGGCCGTTAGATCTAGGGTAACGAGGAGAAGAAGTAGTGTGATCAATATTCCACATCTCACAGAAATCCTGAAATGGCTTACCAACAAATTGTAGACCATTATTTGTAATGGCCTCTCTAGGCACACCAAATAAACTGAAAATAGCACTTAGAGTGTTTACAACAGTTGTGCTTGACGTATTGTGCAATTGTTAAATAATGGCATGCTTGGTAAAGTAGTTGGCGTTGATGATGAAGTCAGTGCCATGGACATGGAAGAGGTCGAATGTGATTTTGGACCAAGGATGAGTAGGAGCTTCATATGGAATCAGTGGTTGTTTTTCTGACTTGGCATATGCTGTTGATATGCCTTGCACTTCTTGGCGATGACTTCAGTCCCCACTTCTGATCTTTGGCCACTTGTTGAGGAGCAGGGGTGGGCAGATCAAAAGACCTCCTCATTTGTCTGCTCCTGGGCCTGGCCAAGATGGTCATTAACAGGTCACAGTGGGCCATGGACAGGGTCATTAGACCCGACTGCCTGCCCTTAGTCGGTGGCTGTCCCTGGAGAGGGAGCATGTGGGATCCACCTGGTCACTTGCAGCTTTCCGTGGCTGGTGAGCACCATGGGGGCTGAAGTGTATCATCAGCCCTGGGAACATGATTTTAATTTAATTTGACAGGCTTCCTTTAAAGTTTTGTCTTTTTGTTACAATGCTCCTTTAAAGGGCTGTTAAATTGTTCATTAGTTTATTTTAATGACATTCCAAAGAGCATATAAACAGATACTCCATCCTGCTGTCCAGAGGTGGTGGGACACCCACTAGAGGGCTCTCTACGTGGGAGTCCTCCTCTTTACCATTGGGGATTTGGTATGGAGGGTGTAGCACACCACAATCCCAAGCACCCGTAGGTTAAAATGGTTCACAGACTCCCAGGCCGCCTGCATTTTCTACGGCCTTGAGGAGTCTATGTTCCATGTACATGTAGCCCCCGTTCCACTTTTTGAGGAGGCTGCTCCTCAAGTTCTGTTTGTACTTCAGCCCACATTCCTGACCTTTGATCAGAGGGTCTCCTCATGGCTCTGCTCCTGGGCTTGGCCAAGGTGATAATTAACAGGCCCAGGCAGCGGCCATGCAGGGGGTGGTTAGACTCGACTGTCTGCCCCTCTTTCATGGCTACGTTTACATCCAGGTGTCTTTGGAGAGGGAGCATGCAATGTCTGCCTTCAGCCACCAGAGGGCACTGCATGGGCTGGAGTGCATCATCAGCCCTGGAAAGAATATTTTTATTTAATTTTGAAAGATTGTTTTTTTTGTTACTGTGCCCCTTTAAAGGGGCTTTCACTTAGTTAATTAATTTACATTTGTTTATTGGTTTTCAAAAGAATGTATAAAGAAACACTTAGCTGGGAGATCTCCATGACCGCTTGCATTTTTGGCCTATCTTTTGCCAGGAACTGATCAAAGTCTGAAACACAGCTGCCTCGCACTGAAGCTCTCTCCTGTCAGGAATAGTAGCTAACATCCGAGAGCCACTACTCAGGAATCCACATCTCCACCAATAGGAGTTCATGTGGCAGGCAGAAGAGAGGGCTCAGGCTGCTGCAGTCATCAGAGTCAAAGCCACCCACAGCCTTAAAACAGTGGGCTTGGCGCCAACTGTGCTGCAAGCGTCAAGGCAGCTCAAACGTGTGGTTGATTCCCATCTGAACTGAATCCCATTCGGATGGAATTTCGCATTGGCTCCACGCCCCGAAACATCCCTTGGAAACCTCAGCCCCACAATTTCCTGTACGAGCTGCACGTCTTTCACATCCTCACCCACACCAACTGTCTGGGCACGCCGTGGCATTCCATCCTGCCATCCAGAGCTGGTGGGGCCCCCAGTGGGAGGCTCTCTACAGGGGTCTCCTCAGCTTTACTATCGGGGGTTTGGTGTGGAGGCTGTCACATGCAGCAGTCTCATGCAACCATACATTAAGATAGCTCACGGACCCCCAGACCACCTGAGTTGTTTGTGCCCTTGAGGGGCCCATGTTCCACGTTTATACAAGTTATGTGAGGTCGCAGCCCCTTTTTGATTATTTGAAGGGGCTATTTCTCAAATTCTGGTTGCTTTTCAGCCCCACGCTCCTGATTGTTGGCCACCAAGTGAAAGGTGGGATGATGGAGGCAGGCAGGGTGGAGGGCCTCTTTGTTAGCCTGCTCCGGGCCTGGCCAAGTTGGCCATCAACAGGTCCAGGCAGCGGGCAATCGAAGGGGTCGCCCGGCCTGACCGTCTGCCCCTTTTCCCGCAGCTATGATCATGCCCAGATGCCCTTTGAGAGGGAGCACAAGGTGTTTACACATCCGCTTGAGGACTTCTGCCAAAGGTTGGCACCATGGGGGCTGGAGTGCTTCATCAGCCCCCAAAATGTAACTTTCATCCGGTTTGATAAGTTCCCTTTAATATTTTGTCCTTTTGCTACAGTGCCCCTTTAAGGAGCTATCACTTTAACTTAATTTGTTAATTTACCCATTTGTTTATTATTGTACCAAAAAAGTATAAAGAGAGATGGCGAGGGAAAAAACATACAGAATGATAATTCAAATAACTGATATTCTCAGATTTTCCCCTATGTTTCCAATACTGATGCAACGTTCCATTTCCATTATCTGATTTGGAGAATATTGCTCACACTTTTTGGGGCTAATACTTCCTTTGGTGTATAATGTAAGATTTAAACCATCAAAATAGAGTTTTACTCCCTCTGGAGAATGGCAAAAGAAAATTAAAATTCCTGATTTAAGGAATTTAAAGGGAGACTACTCGGACACTGGTGGAGTGGGTAGAAGGCAGATTTACATGCTGCTGCATTCTGTAAACATACCGATTATTAAGAGAAGCACATGTCTATTTTCATACTTCACTATCATGCTGTTTTTTATATTCCTTCACAGGATGTGGGTGTCATTGACAAGGCCAGCATTTGTTGCCCATCCCTAATTGCCCTTGAGAGGTTTCCTAGGCCATTTCAGAGGGCAGTTAAAAGTCAAGCACATTGCTGTGGGTCTGGATTCACATGTAGACCACATCAGGTAAGGATGGCAGATTTCCTTCCCTAAAGGGCGTTAGTGAAACAGATGGGTTTTTACAACAATCGATGATAGTTTCATTGTCACCATCACTGAGCCTAGTTATATAAATCCAAGTCTTTTATTAATTGAAATTAAACTCCAGCAGTTGCCATAATGGGATTCCAACCAATGCCCCCTGGGCATTACTTAGGCCTCTGAATTACTAGTTTAATGACATTACCACAAGACCCTTGCCAGCCAATTAATATATAGCACTGCAAACTCTTAAAGTTAGCACATAAACAGCTTGGAGCAAGCCAGGTAAATGGAGTTAAGATACACACCAGTCATGATCTAATTGAATAGTGGAACAGGCTTAAGGAGCTGATTGGCCGCCACCCGTCTGTCCTTCTGTTCCAAATGCTTCTTGAAACATCTGTAATTTAAACTTTTTGTTCCAGTTTTGTTCAGATGTACATGCCTGGTATTGATTAAAGTTACAAAATGGAAACAGGCCATTCAATTTATGTAAGCGTTTACCCTCCACACCAAAAGTATCCTAACCTCTGTTCTCAGATCTCTGTATTCTGTTTTCCTTCACCACCCTATTCAATTTAATATTGAATATGTAAGAGTAAAATAGTTCACACCTTCATACTTGATCATAGAACTAACGGCCTGTGATTTCTACAAAAATGTCAGTTATCTGAAGATTTCGCAAAATCTGGGATAAATCTGGGCCATTGTCCAGAACCTCCAGCAGAGATTAGTTTGGGGAGGAGAGGGATCTGCTTCGCATACGTGCCTGTGTGAGTGCAGCTTTTAAATTCACAGCAATTGCAAACATTGGCCAATGCAATTGGCATTGCATTTTGGGCACAGTGTGGGGTTTGCCATCTGCAGCAGCAGATTACACAGCAAGGTCTGATTCTGGATTGTTTTCCTTGTGAGACAAACTGGCATTGTATCTGGTTCATTGACTTTAAAATATGCACAGTGCTGCTTAATGTGGACTCCTGCTGGCAGCATATACCCAAGCAGCCTTTGTAAAATCTTCTCAGAAACTGTAATAAAGCTGTTAATACCTGACAAGTATTTGCTACGTAAAACGCAGGACTTATTCCGGATTATTCTGTCGGTGAATGGCTTTTGCACAGCTGTATTGATCATTGTGTCAATAATTACTGTGCTTTTCACTTGAAACATCTTTCTTCCTTGCTAAACTCAGCTAATCTATGCTCCCACTTGTGAAAACATATTCCAGGATTTTAGCCAGAGAGAACAAGAGGAGAACAATAAAGTATGTTTCTAATCAAGATGGAAAGGGAGGGAGACAGAAGGCTGCAGTTATAAAGCACCTTTCTTGTCTTCAGGCTGTTTCATGGTGTTCTATTGACAATTAATTACTTTTGAAGCATTCTCATTGATGTTTTAGTGCAAAGTACAGCAAGCTCATTTGTGCACAGCAAGACTCCACAAAGAGCAATAAGATCAATGACCTGTTAATCTATTGGTGGAGGGATAAATATTGGCCAGAACATCAGGGAGAACTCTCCTCCTTTTCTCTTAATTGTACTGTGAGACTTTTTTACATTCGCCTGAGAGGGTAGATGCAGTCTGAGTTTAATACCTAACCTGAATGACAGCACCTCTGACAGCACAGCACTCCACCTGTACTTCCCTGGGAGCACCGGTCTGGATTATGTGCTCAAGCCTTTGGAGATTTTTTTATTCATTCACGGGAAGTGGGCTTTGCTGGCTAGGCCAACATTTATTGCCCATCCCTAATTGCCCTTGAGAAGGTGGTGGTGAGCTGCCTTCTTGAACCGCTGCAGTCCATGTGGTGTAGGTATACCCATAGTGCTGTTAGGGAGGGAGTTCCAGGATTTTGACCCAGTAACAATGAAGGAACACCAATATATTTCCAAGCCAGGATGGTGAGTGACTTAAAACCCAAAATCTTCTAGTTCAGAGGTTAGAGTGCTATCATAAAGGATTAGATAACAGGAAGAAAGAGGAACACAAATTGAAGGACATTTTAGAAATAAGAGGATTAAACACACTTCTATTCCTTACAAGTTGATTTGTTTCCAACCCACTAATCTGCTGAATGGAACTTTCCAGGCTCAAAACACTGTAAGAGACACTCTAATTTTGTACTACACCAATAAATATGTACATTGACATTGCTAAATAGAATGAAAGTGGTTAAGTTGTGGTACAACATTTTTGTTGTGTTATCCATTTCTTGCTCTCAATGCGAGGGTTTCTTATTACAGTTACAGTCGGAATGTGTAAAGCAGGCACTTTCTGGGAGGTCGATAGGAAAAAAAAAGGAATATAATTTGCTAACTGTTGTATGTATATCCAAGAGTGATTTTGTAAGGATTCTGAAGGGAATTGTATAAACCTCTGTGATTCTCCAATTGAGTGGCTGAATGTCTGAATAACAATTTTTCATCATGATAATAACAACTCCAAAAGTGCTAAGCCTCCCACTTTGATCCACCATATAACATCACGCACTGCATTAGCAGAGTGAACATAGGCGATGGGAAAGGGATCTAGTGGGGACACCTATGCAATGTTAATAGCTAATCCACGATATTTCTTTATTGTAAACACGCTTTTTCATGATGCTGCCTGTTCAGATTTGACACTGGATGCTGTCAATGGCATTCATTGCCATTGTCTACTACAATTTCAGAGCCCCAAACCAAACCTTTACATGAGGTCTTCACAAGGGAAACCCTGCCCCTACACCAAAGCGTTTGCAAACTCAGCAAATGGTTTTGAACTGCTGATTACATTGGGGAAAGGAAAATGACTGCGGAATCATTCGCATATCACATATGAGGGTCCCATCTCTCACACATCTCAGCATGCTCTGCCTATTTATTACAAAAGGGATTGCCTTAATATTACACTCATGTATGAACTCAAATGTCAAAACCTGTCAGGACAAAGATACAGCTCTATTTTGGAAAAGGAAAAGGGGAAAGAGAAGTTGAGTGAGATGAATTGGATAGTTTTTTCAAAGAGCACAGATTAAATGGGCTGAAAGGCTGTCTCAGTCTCTGATTCTATAAGTATCAATCAATTTGCTTCAATGGCTCCAGAATACCCTGTGGTAAATTTTGTTTCCTCTGTCAGACTTTGCTCGCCTGTTGCATTCTGTTTTTCAGGTGAGGTTTTAAACTGAAGTCCTGTGCCTTCTGAGCTGGATGTAGAATTACCGATGGCACTATTCAAAGAAGAGCAGTGGAGTTTTCCCCCAGCATCCAGGACACTATTTATCACTCAACCAACATCACAAAAGCACACAGTGGGATAACTTCCAACTTTGTGGGGAGTGTAAACCTGGTGAATATAGATCACCTTCTCATTATACATCATAACCTGATGTTCCGATCTGGAAGGAACAGGATGTTTAACAGGTAACATGTCCAATATCACCAGCTTTCCATCCCTGCCAATGTTGAAAATTACCCCCATCATCTGATCGTTACCACATTGCTATCAATGGGAGTTTGCTCTATTTAAATTGAGCACCTCATTCCCTCTATTACAACAGTGACTCCTCTTCAAAAGTACTTCATTGGCTGTGAAATGCTTTAAGTCTTTTCCTGATGGTGCTGATGTGGTTAGTGGGATAATGATAACATTTTACACAGCTAAGTAGCATGTGCAAGGATAAATGGGAATGTAATCACTTAGGGAATCATGTTCAGCCAGTTGTGTTGTAATGCTGAAAGTGCACAGCCCACTGGTCAGACCAATCCTTGAATATTGTGTTCAGTTCTGGTCGGTGCAGTACAAATGAGCTAATACTGGGCCAATATCAAGAAGTTCTTCTCCATACAAAGGGGTAGGCTTTAACTCTTTGGTAGTTAATCAGCAGAGGTCACCAACCAATCTTCCATTCCCAAAGTGAAGAGGCCGTTGGAGGTCCATGCCCCATTAGATCAAACAGCTGTAAGCGGTAAATCTGTGTCCTTATGCAGCTGGCTAGATTCAGGCAAGGGGCGGGGAGGGATGCTAATTGCCTACGGTTCACAGTCTCACAACAATAATTCAAAACTTTCCTCCTCTGGCATCTTTGACATCACTCCTAGTTAATATGTACATTGTAGGATTCCTATTTATATGTTAATAAAGGTGTACAGTCTGGAACAGGCAGGACCCCTGGCTGGTCACCTCTAGGCCCAATAAAAATGGGAATAGTTGCTAGAGAGTGGACATTAATAGGGTGTTAACCAACTGATTCCATCCTGAGGACATTAACACCCAGGTCCTCAAGAATGATAGACACAGGTTGCCAAGACAGAACAACACAAGTGAAGACCGGGGAATTATTTAAGGAAACAATTTAGATGCTGCAATTATCCATCTACTGTGGTTCAGAGGAGCTGACAGATCAACATCAGTGCATTTTTATCCCAAGTTGACTTTCTCTGCATTTAAAATGCCTGTCATTGTTTGTCTCAACTGTTTATCATCCCAGACTACTCCCTTTTTGCCTCATGCCATCATACCTTTTGTCCTTTAATCTGTCCTGCCCACCACTCTATCCTAGACCTTCTCATGGTTCTTTCTTTTTCCCCTTTCCCTGCCTCTGTATTTGCTTAAAAGTTGTTACATCTCTAACTTTTCCCAGTTCAGTTTGAGCAGAAATCTCCTCCAATTAAATATTGTGAAGACTGAGGCCATTATTTTTGCTCCTCACTCCAAACTCTGCTCCCTCCTGACCAACTTCATCCCTCTCTCTAGCAACAGTCTGAGGTTAAATCCTCTGTTCGCAACCTCAATGTCACATTTGACTATTTCATGACACCACTAAAACTGTCGATTTCCACCCCCATAACATTGCCCGACTTCACCCCTGTCTCACCCCTGCTTCTGAAACCCTCATTCCTGCCTTCGTTATCTCTCGCCTCGACTATTCCAACACACCTCTGGCTGGTCTCCCACGTTCTATCCTTAAACTCAAGGTCATCTAAAACTCTGCTGGCCATGTTCACGGGCGGGGTTTTCTGGACTTCAGCCTCTTCCACCATTTTCATGGAGAGGCTCTCTATTATTGTGAAAATTCAGGTCATTAACACTATTTCATTCTCCACAGATGATGCCTGACCTGCTGAGTATTTCCACACTTTCTGTCTTCTGTTTCGGATTTCCAGCACCCACAGTATGGCTCGGGTTGCTTTAGAAAGCACCCACATTCGGATGGGTGAAGAGTTCATCTTCCCTGGTGTCAAGAGTTTTCAAGTTCTTTTCCATACGAAGATGTAGGTTTTCTTGTGATGTTGTGTATAGAGAATACCATTTGTAAGGGTTGCCTGAAGATGGGTGTCAAGGCCTTGACGAGAGTCCAGAGGAGTTTTACTACAACTTCAGATGGTAGTGGGTTGGGGGTGGGGGAGTTGGTGCTCGGCTACATGGAGAGAGTGGAGAATCTGGGATTGTTCTCCTTAGGATAGAGAATGTTAAGAGGAGATTTAACAGACCTGTTCAAATTATGAAGGGTTTTGATAAAAGAAATAAGGAGGAACTGTTTCTCCTGGCAGGCAGGTTGGGAACCAGATTGAAAATAATTGGCAAAAGAACCAAAGGACAGATGAGGAGAATTTGTTCATTCAGTGGGATTTATGACCTGGCATGCGCTACCTGGAAGGACGTGGAAGCGGATTCAATTATAACTTACAAATGGGAATTGGGTAAATACTTGAAGGGGGAAAATTTGCAAGTATATTGGAAAAAAATAGAGGAGTGGGATGAATTAGAACACTCTGTAAAAGAGTTGACCCAGGCATGATGGGTCAAATGACCTCCTTCTGTGCTGTGTCATTCTGTGACTCTATACACAGTTCATTAAATGAGCTGATCGGGGCCAGCAACTCGTGTTGCCATTTCACATTCTGGCAATGAATCTGACTGACTAGAATTTCAGCCCAATAGCTCTGTTGCTTTTCCAGCTTTGCTCTCTGCTCTCTGCTCTCCAAGCATTGTACAGAAATGATGAAAGCTGATGTCGTGTTTACAGCTCTGATTGAGATCAAACCAGATAAATCTGAGTGCATTGTGATGAATTACAAGGTACCATAAGGTTCTTTACAAGACAAGAAGGAAAAATAAAACAAAGCACCTGGAAGACTGCAGTACTGAAACTGGAATGTCGTGTTTCTTTACTGAGATGCCCCTTTTTCTATTTCTGTTGAACAGCTCCATCTTCAGGTGAATGGGAAAGAGTGAAGAATCGTCACAAAACACATGGTTTAAAAGGAAAAAGAAAAACTGGCATTTCTATAGCACATTCAGGGTGTTCCAAAACAATTAAAATACAATGAAGTATTTTTGAAGTGTAGTCACAGTTGTAATGTAGGAAATGCAGCATCCAATTTGTGCACAGCAAGCTCCCACAAACATCAATGTGATAATGACCAGATAACCTGTTTTAATGATGTTGCTCGAGGGAGAAATATTGGCTAGGACACTGGGGGTGGGGGTTGTTGGTTTTGTGGCTTTTCTTTGAATGGAATCTCTTATGTCCACTTGAGAGAGAAAATGGAGCCTCAGTTTAATGCCTTATCAAAAAACTGGCATCTCTGATAGTGCAGCACCTCTTCAGAGCTGTACTTGCACAAGCAAATGATATGTCAGGACTTAACCTTGAGTATTATTGTTGATGTCGGTGCCCAGGCTAACTGTTGCTTTTTTGTTTTGTTTTAAGCCACTCACCCCCTTCTGTTTGGTCCCTGTATTGCAAAGCAAAAATCTTATGAAGTCAGCAGGTGACTTCTGGGCTTGTTCCCTGGGATGGGAGTAACAATGGCTCACGGCATTTATTACTTTTTTTATTTCCCTTCCTTTATCCTTCAGAAGCCCCCGGGTTTCAACACACCGCCAGTAAATTGAATCTGCACACCAGAACTCCATCTCACCTGCTGCTAATTTAACTCTTTCTTAGTTCATAGCCGGGAACTACGATTGACACAATCTCACACTAAATCCAACACATTTATTGAGAATTTGAAACAAAGCATTTCATTTAAATAATACAGTTACTCCTCAGCTGGCCAATCTGAGATGACTGTAAGTCACTGAGGAGTGATCTTTGACTAAGATCTTTCTGCTTGGTTCACTGGGACTCTCCCTGTTGACACATATCTTCTGTCTTCTTTCTTGTGCGCCCCTGTGTGGAACTTATCATTCAGAATACAGCCTGTGAAGATCATGCATCATCCTCTTCTGGCTGTGGGTTGGTCAGTTGGGTGAATGATCAGCTGTTGTTTGGAGAGTGCATTCCCAATTTATCTTCCATTGGCTTAGTCATATAAGGAATTCCTCCTGCCTCTGCTGATTTCAACCAGTTTGCTACCATTAACAGTTCTATTCAATTCCAGTTGTTCTTCTCAATCCTGCAGTATGTCTGCAATTAACAAACATCGATGTAATTTTAGCAAATATTGTACCCATCCGGTTTCCACATAACAATCATGGCTCTGAACTTGTAGCCAGCTCATTAACCCTCTCCTCCCCCACACACTGCAAATTAACGTGCTGGGTTGAAACATGAGGCCTCCTGCCCAGAAAAAGGGTTACCACCCTGCTCCAGCAGTGACAATCCTCTTGTGAATCAACCATTTTCAACTGGGTTAGCTTGTCAGGCAGTCAGCCCTTTTAACAAGAAAACTGATGTTTACAGAACCATTGCAACTATTTCAGATCCACATGGGTAAGAGTATATACTCAGCATGCTCCTTCCAGTATCAGTGGGCAATCTACGGGGATCATATCCCACAGCTAAGCTTGTACTTATTGGAATGGGACCAAGAGGAGCAGGATTGCTTTTTAGAGCCCCATTCAAACACTGCGGGCCAACTTTGGCTTATAATGTACCCTCCAGCTAGTTAGTTGTCTTTTTTGATACTGATACTTCAAACGTCATATCATCTGACACTCGCAGCTACCAGCTCAGACACTGCCAATAGCTGGTATCAAGTTGGGATCAGCACATGTTAAGTCACTGGGCATGAGTGGACTGGAATCAAACCAGGCTAAAGGATAATTTGTTTGCCAGCTCCTCAGAGGATAAGGTAACAGACAAGTACTGCAGTGGTGGACTTGGTTGAGGACCTGGTCACAACTGTGCAGCTGTGATATTGCGGAGTTTTAAGGAAAATTGTTAAAACTGCGTTCCTGTTTTAAAAAAACAATAAGTCAAGTTTTAAAAGTACTTTCAAGATGGAAGTTACAGCAGACGGCAGCCTTCACAGATGATTTGTTAAACATCGTTCAACTGTGTTATCTCAGAATCACTCACCACAAGAGTCATTAATAATTCAAGGTGCTTTGGACAACACAATTGAATCTTTCAAAGGTGTAAAAACTCAGGAGTCCTTTGATACTAAAGTGAAGTATTTCATCAAAAATCTTAAAATAAAAGCAAAAAACTGCGGATGCTGGAAATCCAAAACAAAATAAAAATAAAAATACCTGGAAAAACTCAGCAGGTCTGGCAGTATCTGCGGAGAGGAGCACAGTTAACGTTTCGAGTCCATATGACTCTTCAACAGACCTAAGTAAAAACAGAAGAGAGGTGAAATATAAGCTGGTTTGGTGGGGGGGTGGGGGTGGGACAAGTAGAGCTGGATAGAGGGCCAGTGATAGGTGGAGATAACCAAAAGATGTCATAGACAAAAGGACAAAGAGGTGTTGAAGGTGGTGATATTATCTAAGGAATGTGCTAATTAAGGGTAGAAAGCAGGACAAACAAGGTGCAGATAGCCCTAATGGGAGTGGGGTGAAGGGAAGGGATTGAAATAGGCTAAAAGGTAGAGATAAAACAATGGATGGAAATACATTTAAAAATAATGGAAATAGGTGGGAAAGAAAAATCTATATAAATTATTGGAAAAAAGGGGATCGGGATGGAGGAGAGAGTTCATGATCTAAAATTGTTGAACTCAATATTCAGTCCGGAAGGCTGTAAAGTGCAGAGTCGGAAGATGAGGTGCTGTTCCTCCAGTTTGCGTTGAGCTTCACTGGAGCAATGCAGCAAGCCAAGGACAGACATATGGGCATGAGAGCAGGGTGGGGTGTTGAAATGGCAAGCGACAGGGAGGTCTGGGTAATGCTTGCGGACAGACCGAAGGTATTCTGCAAAGCGGTCACCCAGTCCCTGTTTGGTCTCTCCAATGTAGAGGAAACCGCATTGGGAGCAACAAATGCAGTAGACTAAATTGAGGGAAGTGCAAGTGAAATGCTGAAAGGAGTGTTTGGGCCCTTGGATGGTGAGGAGAGGGGAAGGAAAGGGGCAGGTGTTGCACCTTCTGCGGTTGCATGGGAAGGTGCCGTGGGAGGGGGTTGAGGTGTAGGGGGTGATGGAGGAGTGGACCAGGGTGTCCCGGAGGGAAGGATCCCTGTGGAATGCTGCCGGGGGGGTGAAGGGAAGATGTGTTGGTGGTGGCATCATGCTGAAGTTGGCGGAAATGGCGGAGGATGATCCTTTGAATGCGGAGGCTGGTGGGGTGATAAGTGGGGACAAGGGGGACCCTATCATGGTTCTGGGAGGGAGAGGAAGGTGTGAGGTCGGATGTGCGGGAGATGGGTGAGACACGGTTGAGGGCCCTGTCACCCTGTTGAGGTGGGGAGAAAACCTCGGTTAAGGAAGAAGGAGGACATGTCAGAGGAACTGTTTTTGAAGGTAGCATCATCAGAACAGATGCGACGGAGGCAAAGGAACTGAGAGAATGGGATGGAGTCCTTACAGGAAGCGGGGCGTGAGGAGCTGTAGTCGAGGTAGCTGTGGGAGTCGGTAGGCTTGTAATGGATATTGGTGGACAGTCTATCACCAGAAATTGAGACAGAGAGGTCAAGGAAGGGAAGGGAAGTGTCAGAGATGGGCCATGTGAAAATGATGGAGGGGTGCAAATTGGAAGCAAAATTAATAAATTTTTCCAGGTTCAGACGAGAGCACGAAGCAGCACCGAAGTAATCATCGATGTACCGGAGAAAAAGTTGTGGGAAGGGGCCGGAGTAGGACTGGAACAAGGAATGTTCCACATACTCCCTGACCTTCCCCTCTCTGATACTGAATGTTCAGTGCTCAGCAAAGGATTCAGTTTCATACCTTTATGCCCTCACCTCAATGAATTTCGGGCTCGGCACAATGCTGAACTCTTCTTCCGCTACCTTCGTCTCCGTGCTCACTTCTTTGGGCAGGAGTCCTCTCCCCATTCAATGGATCCTTTTACCCACCTCCAATATTCTCCCTCCACCTGGACCCCTCCCTCTGGATTCTTGCCATCTCTTGATCTTTTCATTGAGACTGTTGGCGTGACATTAGTTGTCTCAATTGCTCTGCTCCTCTTACCCACTCTAACCTGTCTCTCTCTGAACTTGCTGCACTCCGTTCTCTCAGGTCTAACCCTGAAATTGTCATCAAACCTGCTGACAAGGGTGGTGCTGTTGTTGTCTGGCGCACTGACTACCTCGCAGAGGCTGAGCATCAAATCACAGACACTTCCCCGACGGCATTGCACAGGGATCGTTCCCTCTGGGACACCCTGGCCAACTCTTCTATCACCCCCTACACCTCAAACCCCTCCCATGGCACCTTCCCATGCAACCGTAGAAGGTTCCACACCTGCCCCTTTACTTGCCCTCTCCTCACCGTCCAAGGGCCCAAACACTCCTTTCAAGTGAAGCAGCATTTCACTTGCACTTCCCTCAATTTAGTCTACTGCATTTGTTGCTCCCAATGCAGTTTCCTCTACATTGGAGAGACCAAACGCAGACTGGGTGACCGCTTTGCAGAACACCTTTGGTCTGTCCGCAAGCATGACCCAGACCTCCCTGTTGCTTGCCATTTCAATACTCCACCCTGCTCTCTTGCCCACATGTCCATCCTTGGCTTGCTGCGTTGTTCCAGTGAAGCTCAACGCAAACTGGAAGAACAGCACCTCATCTTCCGACTAGGCACTTTACAGCCTTCCGGACTGAATATTGAGTTCAACAATTTTAGATCTTGAACTCTCTCTTCCACCCCCACCCCCTTTCCAATCCCTCTTTTTTTCCCCAATAATTTATATAGATTTTTCTTTTCCCACCTATTTCCATTATTTTTAAATGTATTTCCATCCATTGTTTTATCTCTACCGTTTAGCCTAGTTCAATCCCTTCCCTTCACCCCACCCCCACCAGAGCTATCTGCACCTTGCTCATCCTGCTTTCTACCCTTAATTAGCACATTCCTTAGATAATATCACCACCTTCAACACCTCTTTGTCCTTTTGTCTATGAAAGCTTTTGGTTATCTCCACCTATCACTGGCCCTCTATCCAGCTCTACCTGTCACCCCCCTGCCCACCCCCACCACCCCCCCCGCAAACCAGCTTATATTTCACCTCTTTTCTATTTTTACTTAGTTCAGTTGAAGAGTCATACGGACTTGAAACGGTAACTGTGCTCCTCTCCGCAGATGCTGCCAAACCTGCTGAGTTTTACTAGGTATTTTTGTTTTTATCTTTGTTCATCATAAATCTTCTTTGCTTTTTAGAACAATGATTCATCTAAATTAGCTGATCAGCCATCCCATCATTATGTTTTTGAACTGCTTAAAGGAGACTGTAAGAAGCCATTTTGTGTGGCAGAACCCAGAAGACTCAGGAAGCCAGTTCCAGCCCACAGCTCTCAGCTGAACTAACTGTGAACAGCATGTGAGAGCTGGGTTTCTCTCTGCCACTGGGAATCACAGAGGAAGTTGTCCAGAATCATCACTATGCTGCTGTTATATAATCGTTCAAGTGTTATGCCAGCAGAACCAGTAAAGAAACGGGATCCTCACTCGCTCCCCAAAGCTGTGTTACCTGCTGAGTGCATCTGAAAGGACAAACACTGACTAATCGACTACAGCTGCGGTAAACAACTCTTCAACTCCCACACTTTGCTAGAGATACCCAATACTCCAACTGCAAGCTGCAGGTCCACAATGATAAATGAGAGACTGATTTGAAATTTTATCTTGAAGTATCCTTTTTTATCTGCATTTTAATCCTTGTATTTGTAATTTGGTTATTAATGTTATCACTTTTATTTAAACAATTTTCAGCAGTAGTTTTGTAATAAAGTAACCTTTATCTTGTTCAAGAATAAAGATTGACTGCTGGGTTATTTTTAAATTGAATCAGTTGTAAATTAAAAGGGGACCATACATACACAGACACCCACACAGACCCACACACACACAAACACACACACATATAGACATACACACACACACACACACACATACAGACATACCCACACATACACACACACACACACACAAACACACCCACACACAAACACCCACAGAGACACACACACACATTCATTCTTCGCTCTCGGACCACTCTGAAGAAACGCCTTTTGCGTGGTCATGACAACCTCAATGGAGCAGCCTCCTGAGGAACACTGATGGATATGCACCCGAGATGGTTATGCACACTGAGATGGTTATGCACACCCGAGATGGTTATGCACCCCGAGATGATTATGCACCCCGAGATGGTGGGTACATTGGCTGGTTGCCAAGCTGCCTCCCGTCACTGTGCAGGAGAATGGAGGATTCTGGCACTAACTTGGCAGAGGGCATGATAAGGAGGAACTCGATGGGGATGAGGATGAGCAGGTCCTCGAAGGCAAGAATGATGCCGATGAGGGCCTCACACTGGCCAGGCGAGGCAAGTGCCCTTGGGAGGCCCTCATAGCTGCTAGATTTGTGGAGGATGATGATGACATGCAGTGATGAGACACCAAAGATCCTCACATTGCATCTGCCAACGTTTGACTCTAGTCTGGCTGATGGTAGGGATGACAAATGCCGGCTATATTCCCTGGGTCTAGCTAGGCGCCAACCAGCGACAGCTCACTTTGGCTCTTCATTGGTGTGTGAAGGAGACCCAGCCGCCCCTTCTTCCTGAAGTTGCTGCTCCTCTATCTGCTCAGCCAGGTGCCTACGTCACTCTCTTCTCCATCGTCTCCAATCCCTATAAGCCATGAGGCATAGAGTTAGGTTGCCAGGCTCCATGCTCCCGATGTTATCCTCCTGCAGGATGAGAGAGAGAGATACGTGGGTTAGCATGGGTTTACTGAGAACCTCTCTTGGTTAAGTCTGAAGGCCCCTTAACGCTTCCTGGAGAGCCACCACTTGGATGCCCAAAGATTACTAAGCTGCATGGCTGCCCGAAACCCCACCCCCTCTGCCCCATTCCCCCTAACCGATTGGCAGCAGCTTTGCCCATTGGACTGCATGTGGTGCTCTCAGCTCAGGCACAGACATTCTCCTAACCCACACTGCGAGGCTGCACTGTTAACTTGAACCATGGGGGAGACTGGTCCAAACCGAGATGATGACATTTCAATGGGCTGTGAGCACCTCCACCAGTGACTGCTCCGTGGCCAGCTTTAGCAAGGAGATTGTACAACGTGCCCAGTTGTCCAACTGTTCCGCAGTCCAATAAAATGCTCATTAGTTTGCAGTCTGAAAAGCTCTGGAGCACTTGGTGGATGAACTGTCTCAGCTGTGGAGGAATGGTCACTTTATACAAGCTTTCCCTAATATATGGCTGCTTCCCTCCCCCTCCCCCTCCCATATATGCTTGTGCACTACCATCAACTGGAGTGCAGCCCTTGCCCTCTTACCCCCCCAACAACTTGGCTTAATCACACGGCAGGCCTTACCTCCACTCAACCTCCCAACTCACCTTGCCCCGGCATCGGACTGTCATCCTGCCGGGAGAATGTGACTTGCCTGTGCCCTCACCTGAATGTGCGGTGCCTAAACCTTGAGGTCCAACAGGCGACCCTCTCGAGCGCTGCACAACGTTACCGTGCACTCAGCTCCATTTTCCCCTCGAAGTGCAGCTCGATAGGTGCACGCCTGATAAATGCTGTTGTGAAACCCGTCAGTGTGATGTGCTGAGATGATCCAGCGTGGGGCGATGATCCCAGTGAGCTAGGCAGATGTATTACAATGAAGTTCCTAGCGTGCAGGGTGGGGAACGCAGCGCCCCATTGACAGGCGGAGTGGACAATTGCAAACTGGCTTCACAACATCATCAAACTGATTTTTGGCCTTTCAGCCACATTGCCAGCTCACGCCCACCATGACACCTGAAGCTAGAGGGCACGGAAAATTCCACCCATTGACAAAGGGTCTAGAGAGAGGAACTTCACTCGCAGAGTCATCAGGAGCCAGAATATTCTACCTAAGATGCTGATTGCAGCTGGTTCTATAATTAATTTTAAAAGGCAGTTGGACAGGTTCTGGAAGAAGAGGAATTTACAGACAAAAAGAGAGCTATAAGTCCAAGCAAAAGTTCTCTTTCAAACAGGCCAAGTAGCATCCTTCTGTGCTGTAAGTTTTCTAAATAAAGTGCTTCCTGCACTGATGTCACAAAGTCCTGCTGCAGTCCTCCTGTGCCATGCCCAGAAGCAGCAGGTTCCTTGCTCCCTTGGCAAAGGGGGATTAACTCTCTCTGAATCATCATGATTAAAAAGAAGTGCAGCTTTTCAGCAACCTGAGTCCATCTTGAAAATTTTCCATTCCTTGGTTCTAGATCCTAATTCTTTCAAAACCCATTTTTGGGTTGGTCCGGGAAATAACCCAGCTGAGATTGTGTTTTGCAGTTTCAAGCCACATCCTCCACCATGCAATTGACAGCAAACCAGGAAGTAAAGGTTCTATAACCTACGGACATGGGAATTAGGAGGGGTAGGCCACTCAGTCCCTCAAGCCTGCTTAGGCATTCAATAAGATCATGGCTGATCTGATTGTAACCTCAACCCCACATTCCTGCCTACTCCCAACATCCTTTCACCCCCTTGTTAATCAAGAATCTATCTAGCTCTGCCTTAAAAATATTCAAAGACTTTGCTGCCACCACCTTTTGGAGAAGAGAGTTACAAATACTCACAACCATCTGAAAGAAAAAAATTTCTCCTTGTCTCTGTCTTAAATGAACAACCCCTTATTTTTAAACAGTGACCCCTAATTCTAGATTGTCCCACAAGAGGAAACGTCCTCTCCACATACACCCTGTCAAGACCTCTCAGGATCTTAAAAGTTTCAATTAAGTCGCCTCTTACTCTTCTAAATTCCAATGGATACAAGCCTAACCTGTCCAGCCTTTCCTCATAAGACAACCTGCCCATTCTTGGTATTAGTCTAGTAAACTGCTCCTAACACACTTACATCTATCCTTAAATAAGGAGACCAATACCATACACAATACTCTAGATAGGGTCACACCAATGCCCTGTATAACTGAAGCATAACCTCCTTACTTATGTTTTCAATGCCCCTCACAATAAATGATTATATTCTATTAGCTTTCATAATTACCTGCTGTACCTGTATACTAATCTTTTGTGATTTTTGCACTAGGACACCCAAATCCCTCTGAATCTCAGAGCTCTGCAATCTCTCACCATCTAGATAATAAGCTTCCTTTTTATTCTTCCTACCCAAATGGGCAACCTCATATTTGCCCACACTATACTCCATTTGCCAGATCTTTGCCCATTCACTTAAACTATCTATATCTCTTTATACTTACTTTATACTACTTACTTTTCTACTTACCTTTGTGTCATCAACAAATTTAGCAACCATACCTTTGGTCCCTTCATCAAAGTAATTTATATAAATTGTAAAAGATTGAGGCCCCAGCACTGCAGGAGGATATCAATGGTCTGGTTAGGTGGGCAGTGCAGTGGCAAATAGAATTCAAGCTGGAAACGTATCAGGTAATGCCCTTGGGGAGGGCTAACAAGGCAAGGGATTACATTATGAATGGTAGAACCCTGGTAAGTACTGAAGATCAGAGGGACTTTGGAGTGCATATACACAGATCCCTGAAGGTAGCAGGGCAGGTAGATAAGGTAGTTAAGAAGGCATATGGAATACATGCCTTTATTAGCTGAGCATAGAATACAAGAGCAGGGAGGCTCTACTGGAACTGTATAAAATGCTGGTTAGGCCACAGCTCGAGTACTGCGTGCAGTTCTGGTCACCACATTATAGGAAGGATTCGATTGCACTGGAGAGGGTGCAGAGGAGATTTACCAGGATGCTGCCCGGGCTGGAGGGTCTGAGCTATGAGGAAAGATTGGATAGGCTGGGGCTGTTTTCCTTGGAGCATTGAAGATTGAGAGGGAACCTGAAGGAAGTATTTAAGATTATGAGGGGCATAGGTAGGGTGGATAGGAAGGCACTTTTTCCATTAGTGGAGGGTCAATAACCAGGGGGAATAGATCTAAGGTAAGAGGTAGAAGGCTAAGAGGGGACTTGAGGAGGTATTTTTTTCACGCAGAAAGTGGTGGGAGTCTAGAACTCACTGCCTGAAAGGGTAGCTGAGTCATAAACTCCCATAACATTTAAGAAGTAATTAGATATTCATTTGCATTGCCATAGCCTCCAGGGCTATGGGCCAAGTGCTGGAAAATGGGATTAGTGTAGTCAGGTCTTTGTCGATTGGCACAGACACGATGGGCCAAGTGGCCTCCTTCTGTGCTGTAAACATCTATGAGTCTGAGTCACAGATCCCAGTGGCACATCACTCATTACCTCTGCCAACCGGAGAAAGACCCATTACGCTTACTCACTCTTTCCTGTTAACTAGCCAATCTTCTATCCATGCCAGCATGTTATCTCCTACACCATGAGCTTTTATTTTCCGCAATAACCTTTGAAGTGGCACTTTATCAAATGCCTTCTACAAATCTAAGTACAGTACATCCACCGGTTCCCCTTTATCCATAGCACGTTACTCATTCAAAGAACTCCAATAAATTGGTTAAACATGATTTCTCCTTTACAAAACTATATTGATTCTTACTGATTGCCTTGAATATTCTAAGTTCCTTGTTATAACATCTTTATTAATAGCTTCTAACATTTTCCCTATGACAGATATTAGGCTAACTGGCCTATAGTTTCCTGCTTTTTGTTGCCTCCCTTTTTGAATAAAGGAGCTATATTTGCTATTTTCCAATCCAATGGAACCTTCCTGAATCTAGGAAATTTTAGAAAATTAAACTATCTCACTTACCACTTCTTTTATGACCCTAGGATGAAGTCCATCAGGACTCGGCTCTGTCAGCCCACAGCTACAATAATTTTCTCAGTACCACTTCTCTGGTGATTGTAATTTTCCTGAGTTCCTCCCTCCCTTCCAATTCCTGATTTATAGTTATTTCTGGGATGTTACTTGTGTCCTCTATCGTGAAAACCGATGCAAAATATCTGTTCAATTCATCCGCCTTCTCCTTATTTTCCATTAATTTCCCCAGACTCACTTTCTATAGGACCAATGCTCACTTTGTTAACTTTTATCTTATTTTAATATCTATAGAAACTCTTACTATCTGCCTTTATATTTCTAGCTGGCTTTCTCTCGCACTCTTAATTTTTCCCTCCTTATTAATCTTTTAGTCATTCTTTGCTGGTTTTTATATTCAGTCCAACATTCTGACCTACCACTCACCTTTGCACAATTATATGCTTTTTCTTTAAGTGTGATACTGTCTTTAGCTTTTTTCCTTCTCATTAGAATGTATCTATTCTGTGTATTCTAAAATATCCCCTTAAATGTCTGCTACTGAACCTTTGACGCATCCCTTAACCTCATTTGCTAGTTCACTTTGGTTAGTTCTACTTTTCTGCCCTCATAATTGCCCTGATATAAGTTTAAATACTAATTTTGGACCCACCTATTTCTCTCTCAAACTGAATGTAAAATTCAATCATATTATGATCGCTGCTACCTAGGCGCAGCTTCACAATGAGATCAAGAATTCATCCTGTCTCACTGCACAATACTAGGTCTAGTAGAGTATAGTATAACACAAGCCACCCCCCACTTCAAACACACCTTGGAGTTATTATCGGGGTTGACATCTGAAAAGGCATAGGGCCATCGCACAAACCGATCAACAAATTGACACTGAAGTGACCACAAGAAAACAGAAAATCCCACATAGTAGGAGCTTTCTCAGTGTAGGTTTCATGGACAAATGAGAGCGAGTTGTGATCAAGGCTACGCCTGTCCTTCAAGTGTCCAAGGTGAAGAAAGGGAAAATTTCCAATTCCCTGGCTTTGACATCACTTACCTTGATGAAGAGAACAAATCACCTTCAAATGAAATAAATCCCAGATTTATCTCAGTGAATGGCAGATAATATTAAAACTCAGGGTATATATGATGAATAAGGTTATCTTCAGCCTCACTTTTTTATTATCAGGAACCCTGAATTGGATGAGTCATTGCTATCAGCGTTGAGAAGAAGAATGATCCCTGTACAGGTTAGGCAGGTGATACTCCGTGGTGACAGCATGAGGCAGACTGACTGCCACTGCCTCAGTAGCAGCAACCTTTCCTAAAAGGCAGAAGGTTATGAGTTCAAGACCCACTAAAGAAGAACTGAGCACAAAATCTAGGTTAACAATAGAACTGTGTAGTAGAAATGCTTTACTGATGGGATGCAGCACTTTCAGAGGTGATGGGCAGAATCGTTCATGCCTGCTGGCATCGGGCGTGCTTGGTTGGCATCGTGAGCGGATAATATAGCGAAAAGGCCAAAAGTCGGTTTCACGATGTTGTGAAACCAGTTTGCGATCGTCTGCTCAGCCAGTCAATGGCGGGCCACGTTTCCCACCATTGGACATCGGGAACCTCAATGTAATACATCTGCATATCATTATAAGGCCAGCCCGCTGGAATCATCACCCCCCCCCCCAACTCTGCTGGATCATCTGCCTATTTCAGCGTGATTGCAGGCATATATAAAACATGCACTTGGCGAGCTGCACTTTGAGGGGAACTCAGAGGTGAGTGCACAGTAACGTTGCACCGAGATTGCGAGTATCTCCTGTTGGACTTCAAGGTTCAGGCACGTTGGGGTAGGGTGGGGGTAAGGGATCCCCTGCGGTTGAAGGCTGTGCACAAGATCGTATGGGGTAAGGGTGAGGGAAGTGGCTACACATTAGGAGGACCTTGTATTAAGTGACCATTCTCCTCCAGCTGAGACAGTTCAGACACAGTCACATTCAGACAGTTCAGGCGCAGCCACATTGACATGCGTGGGCCTGAATTTTCCTGTCGGTGATTTGGGGGCGGGGCCCGCTCGCCGACGGGGAAATGACGCGGAATGATGTTGGGAGGAATCCCCGACATCATCCCGGTCCCTTTAAATTTTTAGGAAGGCGGATGGACAGCGAAATCAGCTGTCCGCCCACCGACCTGTCAATGGCCAATTGAGGCCACTGACAGGATAATTAAGTTAATTAAAGACCTGCCCGTCCAACCTTAAGGCTGGCGGGCAGGCCAGGAGCCCCAGCAGGCTTCTGATAAAACACAAAACCTCATCAACCGGCGGGATGAAGTTTCATGTCTGTTTTTAAAAAGTCTAATAAAGTTTATGTCCTCTTTATTAACATGTCCCATCATGTGTGACATTGTTACATGAGGGGAACATGTTAATAATTTTTTAATTTTTCTATTTTTTGACTTTTCTTACCTGTCACTATTCTCCCTGAGACAGCACTTTGCCTCAGGGAGCAGTGCGCTCTTTCACATGCATGCACGAAGAGTGCACTTTGACAGCTGGGGATTCCCCCCCAACCCACCCCCCCCAACTCAGGAAGTGCATAGCGCTTCCCGTTGGGCAGGCCACTGGATGGGCCTTAATTGGCCCGCCCACTCAAAATGGCGACAGGCCCAGTTTCGGTGGCGGGGGTTGGCTGTCCACCCACCACCGAGCTGGTGGGGCCCGCCCGCCATCTGAGGGCAAAATTCTGCCCATGGTGTCGGGCCTCTAGTTCATTTGCCCACTCAAGCAACGCAGAGGCTTCACAGTGCCATCAAGCGCTGCAGAGTTGTTTGCCCCTTAGAAACAGGCTGAAAAGTAAAGAGAGGGGTGGAGGTGGGTGGGGATTTGGGGAGCCATGCAGCGCACACATCTCTGGCCACCCAAGTAGTGACCAGCACTCTCCAGGATGCGTTAAGGGGCCTTCAGACTTAACCAAGAGAGGTTCAGTGAACACCTATGCCAACCCACGTGCCTCTCTCTTTTATCCTGCAGGAGGAGTACATAAGGAGCATGGAGCCTGGTGAACTAGCTGTATGCCTCGTGACGCTTGGCTGGGCAGAGGGAGGAGCAGCACCTTCAGGAAGAAGGGGCGGCTGGGGCTTCCACACATGCTGCCAAAGAGCAACAATGAGCTGTCGCTGATAGGTGACTAGCTAGACCCAGCGTCTATAGATACCGTCTTTCATTCCTGCAGAATACTGAGAACCAGTGTTATCAAAGACTGTGCATGTCTAGGGAACTGGTCGATCACATCTGCCAGCTGCAGTAGGAATTGGCACCATGGGGACATGGCGGGCATCCACAGCCAGTGGCTGTGAAAGTGACACCGGTGCTCAATTTTTACCCCAGTGGCTCCTTTCAGAGCTCCACAGGTGACCTCTGTGGGATCTCACAATCCGCCACCCACAAATGCATCCTTGAGGTCACGGATGCCATCTGCGCAAAGGCACACAACTTCGTGCATTTCGCCAGGATGCAAAAGCAATTAGATTTGCCCAGATCTCGGTTTTCCGACAAGAGCAGAGTGTGATCGACTACACTCACGTGGCGCTCAGGTCTCCCTCACAACAACAGGTCAACCTTGTTAAGCAGAAAGGCTTTCATTCACTGAATGGTGTGTGACCACCGCAAACACATCCTGCAGGTCTGCGCATGGTTCCCAGGGGGGTGTCCACGACTCCTACATTCTCAGTTGGTCTCAGATCCCTGACATCTTCCAGGGTCCACAGAAGCTGCAGGGACAGATCCTCAGGGAAAAGGGCTACTCACAGAGGCCGTGGCTGATGACACCTGTGCGGTGGCCTCAGACTGCAGCAGAGCGACGCTATAATGAGGCTCATGCAGCAGCTCACAGCTTGGTGGAGCAAACTATTGGGATGCTGAAGATGAGGTTCCGGTGCCTGGATCGGTCTGGTGGAGCCCTGCAATACAGTCCACAGAGGGTGTCAAGCATCGTCATTGTCTACTGCGCCCTTTACAACCTGGAACTGCAACGGGGAGAGGAGCTGGCTGAGGAGGAGATGCAGGAGCTGGAAATCTCCTCTGATGAGGAGGACGTTGATGAGGATGAGGGTGAGGAGGTCCTCAAAGGTGATGATGATGACAATGAGGCTGTCACACTGGCCAGATGAGGCAGGCACATTTGGGAAGCCCTCATAGCTGCTAGATTTGTGGAGGATGATGGTGACATGCAGTGAGATGACACCATAGATCCTCACATTGCCTTGTGAACATTTGATTCCAGTCTGTGAGAATGATCCTGTCATGCAGACGGAGTGGAGGCCCTAATAATCACTCAATTACAGGAAGATAATGACGACATGCAGTGAGGATAATCCATAAGCCTTTACATAGCCTCAGAGAATGTCTGGCTGAGGGCGGGTCGCTTGCACTCTGTGATCAGGGTCATATCATAGAGACACAGCCATGAAACTTTAAAAGCAACTGATCCTTTGTCCGCCTTCAGCACCTGACCCCTTCAGGAGCACAACATCACTGGTCACAGATGCTGAAGAGATGGGGGACAGCCCCACCTTAAAGGTGCTGGGAGCACAAAGAGAGAAAGTGCGATGTGCTCACCAGATTGTGATCCTGAGACGACTCTAAAGCTAGGTCCCACTGAGGTGTGTGTCTCTGCGCTGGTGGAGGGTGTGGGTGACCGCTGTGATGGGACTTCAGGGAGGGTTTCAGCAGATTCTTTTTCTGAGCTTCCCCTGGGTCTTGATTGAAGGCCCCGGGTCGAGGGCTCTCATGGCTGTTTCCCAGATGTGCCTGCAGATAATTAATGCATGGCAGTGGCCTGTGAAACAGGACATATCACTCACAGCATGGTTGTCTGATGGACGTTGCACTGCTGGATCTTCACTTGGTAGAGCACCATTGACCTCACTGTCAGCACAGGAATGGTCCTGGTCCTTGCCGGCCAGCTGGATGGCTCTGTTTTCAAAGTCCATGAGGACCTTGATTTCAGGCATTCCTTCACCTGGGCAGTGACCTCTCCCTCTTGTTGTGTGCCAGCTTGTCCTGCATGAATAGAGATGGAGAGAGTGTAAGCAGGATGCCTGCCAGGCCAGATGATAAGTATGCCTGGCATGTGTGGGTGGTGAGTGGTCCCACGGATGGGATGAGAACAATGAAGGTGTGTGTGAGAGAGTGAATGGTGATGTCCCTTGAACTGTCAGTGAGTGAGGGCCCTGTGGATATGTGATGGGTTTGTGAGTGTGTGAGTTGAGAGTGATGAGGAGAGTGATTTACTCTGGCAGAACAGAGGAGATCATTCATATTCTTGTGGCACAGGGTGTCTGTCCTCTTTTGCAGGGCATTGGCACTGACCACTGCTGCCACCACCTCCCAAGGCAGGTTAGTGATGTTGCTGCCCATCCTGCAGCCAGAGTGGGAATAGAGGACATCACGTCAGGCCTCCACTGCATCCAAAAGGCCCTCGAGGGACGCGTCATTAAACCAGGGGGCTGCAGTCTTCTTGCCCTTCAGGGCCATGTCTGCCATGCAGCAGCCATGGGCTGGAAGCACTGAGAGGTGTGCGCCACGGCTACGCTTGAAATGTAGCACCTGGTGTGAGGAAGTGGCAAAGTGATGGTGGGCGGGCAGGCGAATGAGAGCCTGCTCACCATGGAAACAGTGTGTTTTCCAGGAATGCATAACTAATGCAGCGGGTTTGAAATGCTCCGGCGTGAGAAGGTGCCATTGTGGTCGGCAGCTAACCCGCCCACTATCACATAGTGCAAATCTGGGGTGATTGCGCCCGATGTCTTTTAGAAGAGATGTGAAGCCCTGGCATTGTCTGTCCCCAGATGTGCACATTAAAGATGCCATGCACTATTTTGAAGATGAGCAAGGATGCTGTCCCTGCTGTCCTGTCCAATATTTATCCCTCAGCCAATATTCCTCAATCAGATGATCTGGTCATTACTACTTTACTGTTTGTGGGATCTTGCTGTGCCCAAATTGACTGCCGTGTTTCTTACACTACAACAGTGACTAAACTTCAAAGACACTTATCGCATTACCACCCATTTTTGCCTTGCACCATCATCTCTTTTGGCACATAATCCCTCCTGCCTCCCCCCAGCACCACAGACCCTCCCCTATTGTTCTTTCCAGCTTTCCTTTTGCTTATCTTCATCATTTATAAATGTTACATCTCATCTTCTTTCAGTCCTGATGAAAGGTCATCGACCTGAAACATTAACTGCGTTTCTTTCCCTGATGCTGCCTGACCTGCTGCGCATTTCCAGTGTTTTGACTCGTAAGCCCCCATTCTACTACACTCTCCGAGCTCCCTGAGGGACACTACCCTCCGCATTTCTGGGACAGCTGAATTTGAAGACCCCAGTAGAAATGTGGAGCAGCATCGGGTCAGGGAAATTTCCAGACGCAGTGGCAATCCGACAACAATTGCTGCTGCTCAGAAAATCGGGCTCCTATTTAAATGCTTATCCAATGTTTCTACTCAACTGGTGATCTGTAATTGGGGAACCTCTCCACAAAAGGAATTTCCTGGATGAGCACTGTTTCAATTTGTTACAATATTGCAGTGATAATCAAGGGTAAATTTTTTACACTGTTTCCCTTGTGAAGATGATGAGTGCAAGACAAAAAGCTTTGACATGTCTCTTTTCGCAGCAATACTCAAGTTCTGGACCACCAAAGTACTACTTGTTTCCCCTTTGTTAATATTTGTTTAAATACAATCTCTACTTGTTGTTTGTATAAACTATATGAACTGACATACACTATGAACTAGTTACACCACCTAGCCTAGCTACTGTTTTCGAATTACTTGCACATGATCAGACTCAAGGGTGGTCTTGCTAGTTTGTTATCAATATTTGTGCCTCCTTTCTGATCTCTCCAGAATGCTTTCTCTCCCTCTCTCTGATAAAAATTCAGTTTCTGTGTGTGCTCTATTTAATTCAGTTTGAGTATGCTAGGATTTTTCTATCTTCCTTACTTTCCCACCCAGAAACAAATTAATTTAAGCTTTCTTTGAGCACATGGAATTGTTTCAGGGGTTGGTGGCTTACACTTAATAAATCCCTTGTGTCCTGGTCAGTATATTTCATAAGCAGTGTGACAGTGATGAGGCTGACAGCAGACAATGGTGTATTCAGCAGAGACTACTGGCTCTCGCAATGCAGACTCCAATCACTTAGCCAGTTGTCTCATGACGTATAGGATTTAGATTTCTTAATGACTGGGAATGAATACGAAGACTGTAATTTAATATAGGGATTGATACGTACAATCCGTGAGAGTGATTTATGCTGAGGGAGTTGGCAAATATCAGCATAAGTCTCATGCTCAACAAAATACATTTAAGTAGCACCTCGAATGTAGCAAAACATCTCAACTGATGGTGCTCATAAAGCAATAGGAGGAGGAGATATAGGAGGTGGCTGAAGGTATAGTTTGTTGCTAAGTGCAGCATAAAGGGTTAACTGATGAGATATGTTAATATATGATATAGGTGATGATGTGTGACTGACATCAGTCAGTAATGTGTTAGACTCTTTCTCAAGAGAGAAAGTTTGGCTTCTTTGCCATAATTTTGCTATGGTTCTATGGTTCTAAGGTCCTATAAGAGAGTGTGCTGGACTTAATTTTAGGGAATGAAGCCAGGTAAGTGGTAGAAGTATCCTTGGGGGAGCATTTTGCAGATAGTGATCATAACTCAGTTAGATTCAAGGTTGTTATGGAAAAGGGCAAGGATGAACCAAAAATCAGAGTTCTAAATTGGGGGAAGGCCAATTTTAATAAGATCAGACATGATTTGGCCAGAGCGGACTGGGAGCAGCTACTTTTAGGTAAATCTGTGTCAGAGCAATAGGACTCATTCAAGAAGGAAATAGGGAGAGTACAGGGCCAACATATTCCAGTAAAGACAAAGGGTGGGACCAACAAGTCCAGGGAACCCTGGATGTCGAGGGATATGCAGGGTTGGATAAAGAAAAAAGGGAGGCTTATGGCAGATACCTCGGGCTCAAAACAGCAGATGCCCTGGTGCTGGTCGAGGGGTGTTTTTGTGACTGGATGCCTGTGTGCAGTGGGGTTCCACAGGGATTAGTGTTGGGTCCCTTGCTGTTTGTGGTATAGATAAACGATTTAGACTTGAATGTAGGAGGGTTGATCAGTAAGTTCATGGATGACACAAAAATTGGTGGGGTGGTAAATAGTGAGGAGGATAGCCTTAGATTACAGGAGGATACAGACAGGCTGGTCAGATGGGCTGATCAGTGGCAAATGGAATTTAATCCGGATAAGTGTGAGGTGATGCACTTGGGCAGGACAAGCAAGGCACAGGAATACACGATGAATGATAGGACCCTGGGAAGTACCAAGGATCAGAGGGACCTTGGTGTGCCTGTCCACCAGTCCCTTAATGTAGTGAGACAGGTAGATAAGGTGATTAAGAAGGCGTTTGGGATATTTGCCTTTATTAGCCGAGGCATAGAATATAAGAGCAGGGAGGTTATGCTGGAACTGTATAAACAACTGATTAGGCCACAGCTAGAGTATTGTGTGCAGTTCTGGAATCTGCATTATAGGAAGGATGTGATTGCACCAGACAGAGTGCAGAGGAGATTTACCAGGATGTTGTCTGGGCTGGAGAGTTTTAGCTATGAGGAGAGACTGAATAGACTGGGGTTATTTTCCCTGGGGCAGAGGAGATTGAGGGAGAACATGATTGAGGTGTATAAAATTCTGAGGGGCATAGATAGGGTAGACAGGAAGGAACTTTTCCCCTTGGTGGAGGGATCAATAACCAGGGGCCATAGATTTAAGGTAAGGGGCAGGAAGTTTAGAGGGGATGTGAAGAAGAATTTTTTCACCCAGAGGGTGGTGGGAATCTGGAAGTCACTGCCTGAAAGGGTGGTAGAAGCAGAAACCCTTATTACACTTAAAAAGTATTTGGATGTGCACTTGCGATGCCATGGCATACAAGGCTATGGGCCTAGTGCTGGAAAGTGGGATTAGAATAGTTAGGTACTTGTTTGACCGGCACAGACTCGATGAGCTGAAGGAACTTTTTCTGTGCTGTAGACCTCTACGACATACACCACATCCACTAGTTCTCCCTTATTTATTCTGCTAGTTACGTCCTCAAAAAGCTCCAGTAGGTTTGTCATACATGATCTCCCTCTCATAAATCCATGTTGACTTTGTCTCAATCCATTGATATTTTCTAAGTGTCCTGTTATCACATCCTTTATATTAGACTCTAGCATTTTTCCTACCACTGATAGGGATACAATTAGGGCTAAGTGCGTCCAGTTGTTGGGAACAGAAGCTGGTTAATTGGTGAGTATCTGGTAAGTGATTAAGGTTTCTATTCTATTCCTAAGGCTCAAAATAATATGTTTTGAAAGAGAGGTGAGCGGGAGAGGCCTACCTGCAGTGAGACCAGTGGCGGAGTGACGTCACAAACCACAATGTGACACGAGTGCAGGGAAAGCAGCTGATTGGGGAGTAGGATTGGTGAGTATTTCTGGTCTTAAAAGTAAAAGTAAAGTCTTTAGCTTGTGTTTAGGTCTTGAGTCATTTTTTTTCCTCCCTTTTTCTTAAAAATAGCTTATTAAGTATCAGATCGTAAAAAAATTAAATACAATGAATTGTAAAGAGCTGGGGATTCTTCGAGTATAAAGAACAGGGATACCAGAGTAAATAATTAATAAATTAAATTAAATACGATAGCGATGGCAGGGTGGGTGATGTGTTGCTGTTGCAACATGTGGGCACTGTTGGGCACCAAGGTTACCAGAGTGAACACATTTGCAGTAAGTGTTTGCAGTTTGAAGAGCTTTTGATCCGAGTTGAGGAGCTGGAGTCCAAGCTGCAGACACTGTGCCACATCAGGGAGGGGAAAGTTACCTGGACACTCTGCTCCAGCAGGCAGTCACACACCTCAGATTAGGTAATTCAAATTTGGTCTGTGATCAGGGACAGGAGGGCGTGACTGCAGGTGAGGCATAGGGACTCAGGAGTAGGGTTCAAGGAGCCTCAGCCCCTGAAATTGTCCCAACAGTTACAAGGTTCTTATAAGCTGTGTGGATGAAAGCGGAGGCTGCAGGGAGTATGAGTGAACTGACAATGATACCGTGATACAGGGAGCCATTCAAGTGGAGGGAGGAAATAGGAATGTAGCAATGGTAGGGGACAGTATAATTAGGGGAATAGATGCTGTTCCCTGCAGCCATGAGCGTGAATCCCGAAGGCTGTGTTGCCTGCCCACTGCCAGGGTTAAGGACATCTCCTCAGGGCTGGAGAGAAACTTGGAGAGGGAGGGGAGGGATCCGGTTGTCGTCATCCATGTTGGTAGCAATGACATTGATAGGACTAGAAAGGAGGTTCTGCTGAAAGAATTTGAACAGTTAGGAGCTAAATTAAAAAGCAGAACCTCCAAGGTAATAATCTCGGGATTACGACCTGAGCCACGGGAAAATTGGCATAGGGTAAATAAAATCAAGGAGTTAAATACGTGTCTCAAAGATTGATGTGGGAGGAATGGGTTTCAGTTCATGGGGCACTGGTACCTGTACTGGAGTAGAAGGGAGCTGTTCTGGTGGGACGGGTTTCTCTTGAACCATGCTGGGACCAGTGTCCTGGCGAGTTGAATAACTGGAGCTGGCAGAGGGCTTTAAACTAAACAGAGGGGGCAGGATTCTGGAGAGGGGATAAGCCGGCTTACAAAGCAAAAGGATGTGCAGGCATTGCAGGGCAGCTATTTAGGTAATGATACCCAGAGTGTGACAGCAAGGGACAGAGTGTACAAACATTAAAAAGCAGCAGAAAAGAGGATTATGGGGGAAAATGGTGAAAAGGCAAAATTAATAGATCTTTACTTAAATGCATGTAGTATTTGGAACAAAATAATTGAATTAATGGCACAAATAGAGGTTAATGGATGTGATGTTATAGCCATTATGGAGACGTAGTTACAAGGAGACCAAAATTGGGAACTAAATATTCAGGAATATGTGACTTTTCGAAAGGACAGGCAGGAAGGAAAGGGTGGTGGGGTAGCTTTGTTAGTACGAGATGGAATAAGTACGATGGCAAGAAATAATCTTGGATCAGAAGATGTTGAATCCATATGGGTGGAGGTAAGAAACAACAAAGGGAAGAAGACACTGGTGGGAGTAATCTATAGGCCCCCTGACAGTAGCTATACCACAAGACAGACAATAAATCAGGAGATAATGAGGGCATGTAAAAAGGACAGAACATTAATCATGGATGATTTTAATCTTCATGTAGATTGGGAAAATCAAATTGGTGGAGGTAGCCATGAGCAAGAATTCATAGAGTGTATTTGGGACAGTTTCTTAGAACAATATGTTGTGGATCCAACCAGAGCTCAGGCTATCTTGGATCTGGTAATGTGTATTGAAGCAGGTTTAATAAATGATCCCAGAGTAAAAGATCCCCTAGGCAACAGTGACATGTTAGAATTTAGCATTCAGTCTGAGGGTGAGAAACTTGGGTCGGAAACAACTGTGCTAAACTTAAATAAGGGTAATTACAAAGAAATGAGGGCAGAGATGGCTGGAGTGGACTGGGAAAGGATCTTAGCAGAAAAGACAGTTGATGAACAATAGCAGACATTTAAGAAAATATTTCATCTCTCACAACAAAGATATATCCCAGTGAATAAAAGGATTCTAGGAAAGGGATAAACAACCATGGTTAACCAAAGGAGTTAAGGACAGTATCAAATTGAAAGAAAAAACATACAACGTGTCAAAGATTAGTGGTAGCCAGAGGATTGGGGGAGTTTTAAAAGCCAACAAAAGATGAGAAAAAAATAACAGGGAGAAAATAAACTTTGAGGGTAAACTGGCAAGTAATAAAAAAAATGGACAGTAAGAGCTTCTTTAACTATATAAAAAGGAAGAGAATGGCCAAAGTCAACATAGGCCCCTAAGAGAATGAGGCTGGGGAAATTATAAAGGGGACCCAGGAAATAGCAGATGAGTTGATTCAATGCTTCATCAGTCTTCACTGTAGAAGACACTAATAGCATTCCAAAAACACTAAATAATCAAGGGGAAAAAGAGTCAGGAGGAAATAAATACAATAATTATCACTAATTAGAGAAAAGGTACTAGGTGAACTAATGGGACTAAAGGTTGATATGTTAACAGGGCCTGATGGGTTGCATCCTAGGATATTAAAGGAAGATGTTACAGCGATAGTGGATGCACAGGAAGTAATCTTCCAAGAATCCTTGGATTCTGGAAAAATACCAAAGGATTGGAAAATTGCCAATGTAACACCCTTATTCAAAAAGCAGGTAACCGTAGGCAAGTTAGCTTAGCACATGGGAAAATGGGAAAATGTTAGAGTCTATTATAAAGGATGTAATAGCAGAGCATTTAGCAATCTAATCTAATCAAGCAGAGTCAGCATGGCTTCATGAGGGCGAAATCATGCCTGACAAATTTATGAGAATTCTCTGAGGAGGTAACAAGCAGGATAGATAAAAGGGAACCAGTAGATGTAATCTATTTGGATTTCCAAAAGGCACTGCATCTAAGGCTACTTAATATGAAAAAAGCCCATGGTGTTGGGGGTAGTATATTAGTATGGATAATATACTAACTAATAGAAGATAGAGTTGGGGTAAAGGGGGCATTTTCAGGATGGCAACCTGTGGCTAGTGGAGTGCCACAGGGATTAGTGCTGGGACCACAATTATTTACAATATATATTAATGACTTGGATGAGGGAAGTCAATGTACTATCGCCAAGTTTGTGGATGTCACAAAAATAGGTGGGAAGGCTAGTTAAGGATGACACCAGAAGTCTACAGAGGGATATAGACAGATTAATTGAGTGGGCAAAAATCTTGGCAGATGAAATATAATGTGGGAAATGTGAGGTTATGCACTTTGGCAGGAAGAATAGAGGAGCTGAATATTATTCAAGTGGAGAAAGACTGCAAAAAGATGCAGCACAGGGGGATTTGGGGATCCTCACGCATGAATCACAAAAAGCTAACTTACAAGTTCGACAGACAATAGGTAAGGCAATTGGAATATTGGCCTTTATTTAGAACCGTAGGAAATTTCAAAGGGAATGGAGTTTAAAAATACTGAAGTCTTGCTAAAACTATGCAAGGCACTACTAGCTAGACCACACATAGAAAACTGTGAACAGTTTTGATTTCCTTGTCTGAGGAAAGATATATTGACATAGGAGCAAGTCCAGAGGAGGTTCACTAGGTTGATCCCGGGTATGGAGGGATTTTCTTATGAGCAGAGGTTGAGTATGTTGGGCCTGTACTCATTGGAGTTTAGAAGAATGAGAGGTGATCTTATTGAAATATATAAGATTCTTAAGGGACTTGACAGGGTAGATGCTGAGAGGTTGTTTCCCCTTGTGGGAGAGACTAGGACCAGATGGCTTAATCTCAGAGTAAGGGGGTGCCCATTTAAAACAGAGATGAGGAGGAATTTCTTTTCTCAAAGGGTAATGAACCTCTGCACTCTTTACCGCAGAGGGTTGTAGGAGCTGGGTTATTAAGTATATTCAGATTTTTAATCAGTAAGGGAATCAAAGGTTATGGGGGAAAGGCAGGAAAGTGAAGTTGAGGATTTCAGATCAGCCATTATCTCATTGAATGACGGAGCTGACTCAATGGACCGAATGGCCTATTACTGTTCCTACATCTTTTGGTCTTATGATGTTAACCTAACTGGCCTGTAATTCCCTGTTTTCTCCCTCTGCCTCTTTTTTTTTTTAAATTGTGGGGTTACATTTGCCACCTTCCAATCTGCTGGGACTGTTCCAGAATCTATAGAATTTTGGAAGGTGACAACCAACACATCCATTATTTTCTTCAGCATGCTGGGATGTAGATTATCAGGCCCTGGGGATTTGTCAACTAGACAGAAGGAGGAGGCACACTGGAGAGAGGTAATGATTACTGTACCTGGTGAACAGGCCTGCTCCATACCTTTACCCAATTGACTGCCTCGACGGCCCACAGAGAGGGCTGCAGTGGGAGTCATGGAAACACCATTTTCTCCAATATTGAGCAGCATCAGGTAGTCATGCAAAAGTGCAAAAGCATCAAGTCAGTTCCTTTCTTTATGCAGTAGGTCCAGTAGCAGATGACATTCTCCTGAAAAAGGGAGTTGAGGAGTCCACCGTGAACTCTGAGACCGTAATCAAAGTTTTTGGCACCTATTTAGCCCAAAGTGAAACTTAGTTATAGAACGAGCACATTTTAACCAGCAGTCTTACAATGCCTGGGGAATCAATTGAATTATTTCAAATTGACCTCTATTGCCTTACAAGTCCATGAGTATACAGGGTGCTGAAGAACGAGCTAATCCATGGTTGCAGAGTCATGGACCTTCAGGATGAAAACCCCTCCAACCCTCTGTGGACAAAAGATGATCTTAATTTTGATCACGTGATTCAGTATGCGAGGCAGGCCGAACTTAGAAAATTTAGCCGGGTTATAATTTGGCGCAATTCTGAGGCTTGACATGACACTGTTGACTAAGTAGGCCCATGGGCAGCAGCCCCAACCACAAGAAAGCCCACAAAAACAGGAGAAAGGGCAGGAAAATCCAAGCTGGCACATTTGAAGTGGTTGCATTGCAGCACGAAAACCAGCATAGACGCCAGGACTGCCCAGCAGGGGGCTCACTCCTGCACATTTCAAGCATTTCTGCAAATCCAACAATTATAATCAGAGTAAAAGACGAGAAAGCATTCATGAAACACATTCTATCTGGGAAATGGGAAATCAAGATGCAGATAAAATCACAGAGTTCCCAGGGGAAGTCAATAGTCCTCACCCAGGCTATTGGTCAGCTACGGTTCAAGTTCCAGGCTTAGACACCACCTTTAAAACCGAGACTGGAGCTGCTGTTAATATTCTCGCAGCTGACCTCGACTGGCTTCAGCCATTGCCCCTTCTTCCATCAGACATCAAAGGTCAACGTTCAGGTGGTATAGACTTTCCAATGAAATGCAGGGTTATTGCTCCTCTTAGTGGCAAGGGGCCACCGATCATTGATTCTTTCCATGTTATTCACAGTCAATGTACATCCTGACTGAGTGGTGATGTTGGTACACTTCTAGGAATCCTAGAAAAAACAGATGATGCTCATCATTTGAATGACTCACTGTTTTTCATGCAACAATCTTCAACTTTTTGTTTAGAAGCAGTGGAAATTCAGCCTTTAGAAGCTGAGGAAGTTTATACGTTCAGCAGCACGTCCCTTTCTTTCACAGAGACACCATCCACTAGACCCAGGGCTGAGATTGGTTATGAATCTCTCAGTTCTTCATGAAGTCAGGCCAGAGGTGATGGATACAGAAGTCGCTGCTGCAGACAGTGACCATCACCATGAAGACCCGCTGAATCTGAATTGGCTCTTTGCTGAAGAAAGTGATGAGGAAGAGGCCCTTGCAGCACTGAGTGATCTGTTGGAAAATGAGGTCTGAGAGAATGATTCATCTTTGCAGTCGGGAGATGCAACATATGAGGTCCCTGCTGTCTTTTTAGGGGAGTCAGCTGTATTTATAGTGTCTTAGCAGCATTTAGATCTTTATTCCACTGAACCTACCAATGTATTACCTAATCTAGTTCCTGTTGTCCATGAAGAGTCTTCCAGAGAGGATGCTTTGCCTGAGTCCTGGTCAGAGTCCATAGGGGATCACACTGTTAGAGAGCTGGTACCTTCCAGGGTGAAAGTCCATTGACTCCCACACTTCAGTCCCAGCTGAAAGTCTTCTTCCCGCCAGAGCAGGAGGTCAGCACAGAAGCTGCAGCAGAATCTTTAGCACTTCTGAAGCTGCAGAATCCTGTACAGCAACCTTGTACCTAAATTAATCAGCAGGAAATTTGTCTCATTACAGAAGTTGATGGTGTCTTGTCTCCATATCCTCAGTAATTCTTCCCATTGTGCAGAGTGGGGCAGCCTCACACAGAGAGAAGTCTGGCTCTCTTACCATGGCCTACAGGAAGCGGACAGTCCTCTAGAACTACCAGCAGAAAATTGTTTCTTCTTCCTTTCCTGACAGTCTTACAGGTAATTTGCAATTTTCCCTTCATTGTCTAAGTTCATTGAGATCTCATATCTTCAATACCTTTTCAGTCTTTGATGCAGCAGTGGATGGTACGGCTGTGATAGGCTTCCTAAGAGTTGAAGATCATTCCTCTTCTGATGATCTTTCTCTGCGTGCTTCAAGGGAGCAGCAAGAGTCCTGATTTCTTCTCTTCGAGCCCCAGAGGGTCCAAATGTTGATGCTCTTCAGTCTTCTCTCTTGGATCAGTCTTTTGTTGAAAAGTCTCTGTTTTTCAATACAGTTCAGTCATCCTACAAGTTACACTCTGCCTCCCAGCAGCTGCTAACATGATGACCTATTCTGCAGGTGATGATGTTCTACCAGGTGTCCCTATCTCCCCTAAGGGCCAAGAATACTGCAGAAGATTGAATCCCCCAGGACTGTGACTTGGAGAGGGGGAAGAGCAGGAGTTGGAGTTGGATAGAAGCTGTGGTTGGAAGAAGAGAGTCACAGAAGTATAATGTAAATAGTGAAAAACGTAGGGTGGGATTTTCTAGCCCCGCCCACCACCAGGATCATCTGGTCAATGGACTTTTGGCTGAGCTGCTGAATTTCCCGTGATGGATCCGGCCAGGACAGGGCTGGAAAATCTCCCGTGATGGATCCAGCCAGGACAGGGCTGGAAAGCCTTGGCCATTGTTTCATATTGTTGCTGAAAATGGCAGAGTTTACTTCAGGGAAGATGTAGTATACAGGGTTAACTGATGGGATACACTAATATATGATGTCGATGACGATGCACAATTGACATCAGTCAGTCATGTGTTAGAATCTCGAGAGAAATGTTGGAACCCCATGGCAACATACCTGCTCTGTACCAAGTGTTAAGCAGATACCAGAACCTGACTACAGCCTGTCTATTAACCAACTACCAATCCTAGAGTCTGCAAGCTCCTATACTGAGATTCTGGCAATGATTTGTAATTGGTGCTTCCTGTAATTGGATTTCCCAGGAAATGGGAAAATGGTCACTAAAACAGGCACCAGATTGAGCAGCACTTCATGGGGCTTAATCATGTTGGGGGTCCCGAGATTAATAAGACTCGGTGCTTACAGCTGCTTTCTCCATTCCCTGAGAAATGGTTTGGTGACAGACCTGTTGCGAGACTTATTTGTACAGTTTGCAGGTGTCTTCTACAAACTGGAGATCAGGATGGGTGGAATCATGACTACTTTCGAATGGAATTCAGATAAGGAAGACAGAGGAAGCTGTAGGTGGACAACACAAAGGAGCAACAGAGACTGGGGGGGTGATGGACAGCAGGCGGCGAGGGAGAGTGGGGGCAAGGGCGAGCAGGGGGTGAGAGCGAGTGGGGGGAAGCAGGGTGGAGGGGTAATGAGAGTGAGGGGGGGGAGCAGGGATGAAGAGAAATTGCAGTGACGGGGAGCCAAGGTAAGTGGGAGCAGGGCAGGGGGAGCAGGGGTGAGGGAGAATGGCAGTGAGGGGGAGCCAGGGTGAATCAGAACGCTAGAGGGTCCAGTTCACAGGAGGCACTAACAGAACGGACAGACAGCTCAGCTTCCTTGACTTTTGACATTTTTCCAGAGGTTGAGATTGTTGAGTCAGGAGGTCACAGGCATCTACAGCTTCCAAGATGACCTTCTGGCCAGGCATTACCAATGGCTGTAATAGTGACCAACACCCTCCATTTATTTTCCTCTGGTTCCTTCCAGGGCATTGCCAGAGACATAGTGAGGGGGTCCTAGTCAGCTGCACATAAATGCATCAGGAATTAAGGTAGATGGGCTGTTTGCCAGGGCTTCCAGTTATGTAATCCTCCCATGTGGGGAATGGGAGGGCATTAGGATTCATGTCTCTGACTGGATTCCCACTGTTTAAGGATGTCAGTGATTGCACATACTTGTAGCAACTGAAGCATCTCCAGCTCAGCCAGGAGTATTCAACAACTACAAGGGATTTCATTCTATCAACGGCCTGGAATGCAGGAAATTATGGGTAGTTCAGTAGGTCTCATGAAGAGGTTCTGAGTCTTATGTAGTTTAACAGTAAGTGTTTATTAACTACTAGCGACTATATACATATAGACAGTATAAGGTCTATAAGCTAGGAGCTTTCTCCATGCTAGCTTCTAGACACGTCTCTGGCCAGTCCAAGACTGCCCTCTAGACTCAGGTCATGTGTTCATTTACAACACATTGTGGGCGGTACTGTCAGCAACCCCTCCTATGCCAAACCTGAATACAACACAGACCTGTTCATAACTGGGAATACCCTTAAGGCTAGGCAACAAGAATACCTCCTTCGAACATTGCTGAAATCACCCAGAGGAACCCCACTACGAACCCCCAAGAACACGACAACCACAGCCAATTGACAACCAGATGTTGTCAATACAGAGGTTTATCAGGTAGTACAGGCAATGGAAAGATGGGTCTGGAATGTGGCTATATACTGAATTACTAGGATGAAACAATGGGTATAGGTTCAAACTAGTTAATTGCAAATCTCAAAATTATATCAGGAAACTCTTTGTCACCGAATATACAATTACTATGTGGAATAAACCTCGATAAGGTGAAAATCGCTTGAATCATTTAGCAAAATATTTCTGTGCTGTAATGAGAGGATTCAGCATCTGTCTCGATGAATGAATTCAGGATGAAGTGATAACATTTCCCAAAAGAACTAACATATGGTCCTGTGAAGTTATGATAATGCAATAACTTGGCTGCTGAGATTCATTTGTTGTCTCCTAAAAAACACATAGTAAATATTCCCAATTTCACTGTCACTGGTTAAATTTGAGATTAAAATTTTTTACAGATAAGGAAGCAAAGAAAGAACATAAAAACATCTTGAACCAAAAGAAACATGCCTTGGATGCTAAAGGTAATGGAGATGAGCATTACACATGATTCTATAGTATGTGTGAATGTGGGTGGGTGTAACTGTGTGTGTGTGTAAAACTGTGTGTGTGAATGTGCGAGAGTGTATGTGTAAGTATGTGGCTCTGTGTAAGTGTGTGAGTGAGTGTGTGTGTGTATGTTTGCGATTGTGTGTGTGTCTGTGTGTGAGTGAGCTTGTGTGAGTTTTTGTGCTTGTGTGTGTAAAAGTATGGGTGTGTGGCTGTAGCCCCTCTTTCGTGTCAGCTCCTTAGAGTCCTCAACTCCCCGATATCTCAAAAATCTATCTACCTCCTCTTTAAATACTTTCAGTAATCTAGCCTCCACAACTCCCTGGGGTAGAGAATTCCAGACATTCATTACCCTCTGAGAGAAGAAATTCCTTTGCATCTCAGTTCTAAATGAGTGTCCTCTTATTCTGTAACCATGTCCCCTAGTTCTTCTCAACATCTACCCTGTCAAGCCCCTTCAGAATATTGTATATTTCAAAAAGATCACCCCTCATTCTTCTAAACTCTAATGAATAAAGGCCTTACCTGTTTAGCTGTTCTTGATAAGTCGACCACTTCATCCCAGGAATCAGCCTACTAAATCTCTTTTGAGCTGCTTCCAATGCCAGTAGATCCTTTCTTAAATACAGGGAACAAAAAACTGTACACCATACTCCAAGTGTGGCCTCACCAACACCCTGTACAGTTGTATCAAGACTTCCCTATTTTTAAACTCCAACCCCCTAGCAATACAGGTCAAAATTCCATTTGTCTTCTTAATTACTTGCTGCACCTGCATGCTAACTTTTTTGTGTTTCATGCACAAGAACATCCAGATCCCCCTGTGCTGCACTTTTTTTGGAGTCTCTCTCCTTTTAAATAATTGTCTGCCTTTTGATTCTTCCTACCAATGTGCATGACCTCACACTTTCCTACATTAAGCTCCAACAGCCAACATTTTTCCACTCACTCAACTTATCCATATTCCCTTGCAGACACCTTATATCCTCATCATAACATGGCCTCCCAACTATTTTTGTATCATCAGCAAATTTGGATACATTACACCCTGCCCCCTCCTCCAAGTCATTAATCTAGATAGTGAATAATTCAGGCCCTAGGACTGATCCTTGTGGCACTCCGATAGTTACGTCTTTCTAACCTGAAAAAAACCCATTCATCCCGACTCTCTGTCTTCTGTGTGTTAACCAATCCTCAATCCATGCTAATACATTACCCCAAAAAACCATGAGCTCCTATCTTTCCTATCTTGTACAACAACCTTTTATGTGGCACCTTACCAAATGCCTCCTGGAAATCCAAATACACTACATCTACTGGTTCCCCTTTATCAACTCTGCTTTTTATATCCTCAAAGATCTCTAGCAAATTTGTCAAACATGATTTCCCTTTCACAAAACCATGTTGCCTCTATTTGATTGTGTTAAGCTTTTCTAAATGTCCTGCTATTTCTTCCTTAATAATAGACTCTAGCATTTTCCCAGCAACAGATGTTAGATTGCCTGGCCTATAGTTTTCTGCCTTTTGTCTCCCTTCTTGAATAGGGGCTCACATTAGCTGTTTTCCAATCCGCTGGGACCTCCCAGAATCCAGTGGTTTTTGGAATATTTCGACGAATGCCTCCACTATCTCTGCAGTCACTTCCTTTAAAACCTTTGGATGCAGGCCATCAGGTCCTAGCGACTTGTCTGCCTTTAGTCCCATTTACTTGTCAAGTACTTTGTCCCTCATGACAGAGACTATTACAAGATCTTTCCTCCCATTAGCTCCTTGCTTATCTGATATCTTTGGGATGTTTATAGTGTCCTCCACCATGAACTCTGATGTAAAATATTGGTTTAAATTATCTGCCATTTCCCTGTTCCCCATTATAAATTCTCCAGTTGCATCCTCCAAGGGTCCCATGCTCACTTTAGCCACTCACTTTCTTTTTATATACCCGTAGAGGCTCTTGCTGTTTGTTTTTATATTTCTTGCCAATTTACTTTCATAATCTATTTTCTCCCTCTTTATTAGATTTTTAGTCATCTGCTGGTTCCTGAAAAAAATCCCAATCCTCTGGCCTACTACTAATTTTTACCACTTTGTATGCCTTATTTTTTGATTGGATACTCTCTTTGGCCAGCTTTGTTAACCACAGGTGATTCATCCTTCTCATCGAGTCCTTCTTTTTGACAGGGATAAATTTTTGCTGAGCGTTATGAAATATCTGCTTAAATGTCTGACACTGCTCATCCACTGACCTTCCCCTTAGTCTATTTTCCCAGCCCACTTTAGACAACTCTTTCTTCATCCCTCTATAATTGCTCTTATTTAAGTTGAGGGCACTGGTTTGAGACCCAAGTTGCTTCCCCTCAAACTGAATTTGAAATTCTGCCATGTTGCGATCACTACCCCCTAGAGGATCCGTAACTTTGGGATCTCTTATTAACCCTACCTCATTACACATTACTCGATCTAAAATAGCCTGTTCCCAGTAGCTTCTGCAATGTATTGCTCTAAGAAACAATCCCTGATGCACTCTACAAATTCGTCTTCCATGTTACCCTTGCCAACCTGATTTGTCCAGTCAATATACAGATTAAAATCACCCATGACAATTGTAACGCCCTTCTTACACGCCTCCATTATTTCCTGATTTATACTTTGTCCTACAGTGACGCAGCTCTTTGGGGGCCTATAGACAACTCCCACCTGTGACTTCTTCCCCTTGCTATTCCTTATTTCTACCAAAACTGATTCCACATCATGATCTATGACCCCTATATCACGACTCACCACCACACTGATACCTTCTTTATTAACAAAGCTACCCCAACTCCTTTTCCATTTTCCCTATTTTTCCTGAATGTCGAATATCCTTGAATATTGAATTCCCAGTCTTGGTCACACTGCAACCCAGTCTCTGTAATAGCTATCAAGTCATATCCATATATTTCTGTTTGTGTTGTCAACTCATCTATCTTGTTACAAATGCTAAGTGCATTCAGATAAAGAGCCTTAAGCGTCGACTTTTTATGATTATTACTCATTCTGGTTCTAATTCTTGCTGCACTCTTCTGCTTATATTTCCTGCTCCTCCCTGTCACACTTTGATTATCGTTCACATCTTCACTACCCTGCTCTTTTGTTTCTTTTTGATTTTTTAAACTTCCTCACAATTGAACCCTCCCCCCAGCTAATTAGTTTTAAGTCCTATCCACAACTCTAGTTATAGGATTCGCCAGGACACTAGTCCCAGCATGGTTCAAATGAAGCCCGTCCCAACAGAGCAGCTCTCTCCTTCCCCAGTACTGGTGCCAGTGCCCCGTGAATCGGAACCCATTTCTCCCACACCAATCTTTGAGCCATGCATTTACCTCTCTAATCTTATTTACCCTACACCAATTTGCATGTGGCTCAGGTAGTAATCAGGGGATTATTACCTATATGGTTCTGCTTTTTAATTTAGCCCCAAACTGCTCATAGTCCCTCAGTAGAACCTCTTTCTTAATCCTACCTGTGTCATTGGTACCTACATGGACCACAACAACTGGATCCTTCCCCTTCCACTCCACGTTCCTCTCCAGCCCAGAAGAGATGTCCTTAACATTTGCACCAAGCAGGCAACCTTTGGAATTTTATGTCTTTATTGCAGAGACCGTTATCTATTCCAGTAAGTATGTGATCTCCTATTACAGCTACATTTCTTTTTTCTCCTCCCACTTGAATGGTGCTCTGTACCACGGTGTGGTCAGTCTGCTAATCCTCTTTGTAGTCTGTGCCCTCATCCACACCAGGCGCAAGAACCTCGTACCTATTGGGAAAGAGAACTGGCTGAGGCTCCTCCAAATCTAAGTTCCAAACACCATACCTGCCTTACTCACAGTCACACCCTACTGTCCCTGACCACAGACCAAAGTTTATGTAATTAATCTAAGGGGTGTGACTGACTTCCTGAAACACAGTGTCTAGGTAACTCTCCCCATCCCTGATAAGTCACAGAGTCCACAGCTCAGACTCCAGTTCATCAACTCTGGACTGAGGTTCCTCAAGCGCCAACACTTGCTGCAGGTGTGGTCACTGTGGATCACACCAGCATCCACCAGATCCCACATACTACAGCTGCAACACATCACCTACCCAGCCATCTCTATTTGATTTAATTAATTATTTTGGATGTTAAGCATGCTTAAACTGAATTTCTTAACCATTCTCTTCAGCTGTAAATAACATCTCCTGATTTAAAGCGCTTGGCCAATCTAAAGAGACTTTTTTCCTGTGAAGTCGACTGAGATTTTTCAACTCAATGAAAGATCTGCAAGAATTATTACAGAACTATGCCTCTGTTTTCAGGGAAGAGCTTTGGAATATTCAGGGGCTGCCAGCCAAAATCCACATGGATCCTGGAGCAACCCCCAGATTCTTGAAGGCAAGACCAGTCCCCTACATGTTACAAGAAAAAGTGATGCCGAATTAGACAGGCTGGAAGGGTTGGGAGTCTCACACCCTGTACAATTTTCTGAATGGGCAGCACCCATTGTTCCACTATTAAAGCCTGACCAGAGTGTGTGAATATGCGGGGATTACAACTTGACCATTAACAAAGTGGCCAGACTTGATAGGCACCCTATACCAAAAATTGAAGAATCATACTCCAAGCTGGCAGGAGGAGCCACATAGACGAAGCTTGACATGAGCCACGCTTATCAGCAAGTCGAGCTAGAAAAGGCCTCTCCGGATTTTGTGACTAGGCTATTATACCAGTGGACCAGGTTACACTTTGGCTTCTCGTCGGCTTCTACCATTTTCCAACGGACAATGGAAAATTTGCTTCAAGATTTACCCCATGTTGTGGTTTATCTCGATGATGTGCTAGCAACAGGACTGACTGATGAGGAACACCTGGCTAACCTGGAAGAGGTATTGAAGTTTTTCTCACAAGCTGGAGTATGCTTGAAAAGGGGAAAATGTATCTTCCAAGCAAAAGAAGTGATTTACCAGGGTCATAGGGTCGACTCACAGGACCCTCACCCAGTAGAAGACAAGGCGAGAGCTATTCGTGAGGTGCCATAGCACTTAAGTCCTTATTAGGAATACTTAACTATTTTGGCCATTTTCTCCCAAATTTGCCAAAAGTACTGGCTCCATTATACCGGTTACTCAAGAAGAACTACAAGTGGACTTGGCAAGCCCCGCAACAACAGGCTTTTATGGCAGTAAAGCAGTTGCTATATTCATCGGCCCTGTTAGTAAATTTCGACCCAAAGAAAGAGTTAATTTTGACCTGCGATGCATCCCTTTATGGAGTAGGGGCTGTACTCTCCCACTGGATGGTGGATGGCTCCAAATGGCCCATTGTTTATATCTCAAGAACATTCAGTGTTGCAGAATGAAGACACTCACACATAGAGAAAGGCGGCTTAGCCATTGTATTTGGCTTTAAGAAGTTCTGCCAATACATCCATGGTTGCCACTTCACCATTGTATCTGACTGCAAGCTACTACTAGGCTTGTTTGGGGAAGATAAGGAAATATCCCCAATTGCCTCTGCACTCACCCAAAGGTGGGCACTGTTTCTAGCTGCTTACAAATATACTTTTATCCACTGGCTGGGTAGCCAGACTGCAAATGCCGATGCACTGAGCTGATTACCTCTAAAAGACAGCAATGTGAGTGATCCAATTTGTCAAGAATTTGTCTTGTTATTAAACTTTCTGGATTCGTCACTGGTACATGCCAAACAAACAAGACAGTAGACAGCCATGATCCAGTTTTGTCTCATGTAAGGGACAAAGTCTTACAGGGATGATCTAATGAGCCAAAGTATGATGAAATGAAGCCCTATTTTAATAGGAGATATGAGCTCACCTGCCAGAATGGCATCTTGCTGTGGGGAGTGAGAGTCATTGTGCCTCCGAGAGGAAGAAAGCCATTACTGACCGAGTTATATAGTGCTCACCCCGGCATCTCTAGAATGAAAATGTTGGTACGCAGCTACTTATGGTGGCCCGGGATGGATACAGAAATCAAAAACTTAGTCAAGGGCTGCATACAGTGCCAACAGCTACAGAAATTGCCCCCATCCACTCCATGGCATTCTTGGGAATGGCGTGGGGGTCCAAGGGTCCGCCTCCACGTTGACTATATATGTCTCAGAGATTGGTCCATTAGCTTTCCAAGTACAAGTGGGAGATAGAATTGTCTGTACGCATGTAGATCATATTCGTGCCAGAAGGACTTCCAACAACCAACTATTCCACCTGTGATTAATGTTGAACCATTAATTCCTGGGGGGACCGATCAACCTAGAATAGGCATGCCCAATGTCTCTGTAGAGTTGCCAAACCCTGAAGTGCCATGTTCCGATGATGTGTCTCATGCTGCAGTTCCAGATCCTGTTGAACCTGTTGAGGAACCTCAAGTGGTAAAGTTTTGCCACTCTAGCCGTATAAGGAGAGCATCTCAGAGACTTGATCTTTAATAACCTGAAATTGTATATATGTATATGTTGTTGGATATTCAAATGTTTCCCTGTTAATAGACATTAGTTTTATTACAAAGGGGGAGGAAATGTGGTAACTGAGTGTATAGCCCCTCCTGCTGTCTATCAGGGGTCACATGATGTTCTGTGGAGGCTCTGACCAGTGAGCCTTTGCGCAAGCAATCCAGTGGGTGGGGCTTCCTGATGAGAGTCCTGGCCGAGCGTGTAGCACCTGAAAAGCTCTCTGTAATAAAGTTTTGCTTTCTCTTGTTGAAACCTGTCTGCTCTGTCAAGTGGACAGGGTCGTTCTGTCTTGGACTCTAGGCATGGGACGTGATCCTTAGACAGACTGTAGACATACTTAACATTTATTTATTAGTGCTACTTCTAAACAGGTTACAGAGTAGGGACGAAACTTTTAGGCGTAATTCCAACCTCTCTCTCGACAGTCTAACACATGACTGACTAGTATCAGTGGTACATCATCATCTGCATTATATGTTAGCATATCCCATATGTTAACTCTTTATAATACAATATTTACACACCCTGTTCCATATCACCTCAAACTGCTTTCCTTCACCTGCTTATCCAATGTATTAATGAATGTTGACACTTTTTCTAGCACAGCCATTAACCCTGGAAGTGAATTCTACAGCCTCACAGCTCTCTCTTTCTCTGTGAAAGAAGTTTCTCCTGCCCTCTGTTCTACCTTGATTACATTTATTCATATTTCATTAGCCACTCATTCTACATCCCTCAGTTACCAAAAACAGTCTGCTTCTATCGACTCTATCCCATGCTTTCCTGGTTTTGAAGACTCTCAAAGTTCTTGCATTTGACTATGGATAGCAAGTTACACACTGCCAATGCAATTTTCAGGAGGTTTTTGAAAGTAGGAAGTGAAGTAAGAAGGAAGAGGAATGTATGGGCAGGTTCCAGATTTGGGGTGAGGTATCTGAGAGTATTGCACTATGAATCTTATGTTGAAACTTGAAAGAAACATGATAAACACAGAGCTGAAAAGATGGTGATCCTATTCAGACAGCTCATTGTGATGTCAGTACTGCAGCACAATACTGCTGTGTGACTCAGCAGAGAGTACTGTAAGGAATTCATTCTTGACAGAACTCAAGGCAGAAATCTAAAGGAGACCAGAGCCCGGTGTATATAAAAACAAGCTGCCTGAAATTTCCAGACCCCGATATGATCTTGACCCTTTACAGAATGTTTAGACCAAAGTTACAATCTCATCGGATTCTGTGGAGAATGTAAACAGTCAGTTTCACAGTTCTCAAACCCAATTTAAGTGCTGTTCAGGTAAGACACATCCTAGCTTGTTCTCGACTTAGCACGATTAGTTTAACTTGGTATTTGTAACCTAGCACCTGTTACTAGCTACTCTTATACAGCCAAGATGGTTGGGTCCTCATGGCTGAATGACCAGGCATGAAGTATTCCTCAAAAAGTCTGATCAGCAATAGGTATTCATGGGAAATATTAGGAATAGTATCATACGCATTTTAGACACCTACCTGGATGGGGATAGAAGTTTACCTGCGTACAATTAATTGAACAGAATTATAATCACTTTCACTGGACAGAGGGAGGTGGATGAAGGATCTCTTCTCTCATATGCTTTCATTGGAGGGGCTTTGTGGATCTTTAGATTCTAGTTAACAAGGAAAGCACTAGGTTTACGTGCCAAATATTTCAACAAAATAAGTGCTCTCAGCTTCACTGAACCTGGGAAAATAGGGTTCAGGAGTTTATGAAGACCCTGGCAATAATATTAACAGTTGTAGGAAGTTCTGAGGAGGCTATGTTCTCCCAGGTGGCCAAGGAAAAATTAGGTTCAAGGTATTTTAGATCATTTTATTTCCAAGTGAAACCTCGAATTAAACACTTTGTCAGGTGTAGAGAAAAACAAAAAAATACCTTCCACCAATTTTTTTTGAGTAATTAGAAGTGATTTAGTCCAGTACAGCACAATTCAATATTACAAAATTAAATTACCAGCCAAAACCCAACCAGCTAGGCGCCCGAGAACAAAATATACAAAGGGTGCTCAGAATGCACCTTCCACATCCCCAGTAACCATGGCAACATTTGTCAGTTGGAAACAACTACATGAAGAGGGTCAACGTTTCACAAATTCAAATATATTAGTCAAAGGGAATCTGAAAGGTTATCATTCATTGACTGATTGACAGGAGCAGCTCACAGCTATTTTCTGTTCTCAGCACGTGGCTCTGGGGCTGAGTGGGTGCAGCTAGTTTGTGCATTGATTTTACATCTCTCCCTGTTGAAAAAAACATTGCCTGCACTATGTGTGCTGTATGGAAAGTGGACTCGCTCAGCAGCAGGGATATTATGTACAGTGAGTTTGAACCCTCAGCTCAGCTACACAGCCGAGTTTGCAGTTTGGTGACCAGGCTTTTGGGCTGGTCGATCTAAAGCTGTGGTGCTCCTCAGGGTAACCACGATATTAACCAGGCATGCACAGCAATAGAAAGGATAAGAAGGAAAGACTTGCATTTCTATAGGGACTTTCACATCTACGGGACATTCCAACGTGCTGTGTAGCCAATGAAATACTGTTAAAGTGTAGTCACTGTTGTAATGTAGGAAACATGGCAATTTTCACACAGCAAGATCTCACAAATGGCAATGATACAAATGACCAGATAATTTGTTTTAGTGATACTACTACAGTATCACTGGCCAGGATGCAATACATTGTGGGTACACAATTAAAACGCAGTTACAGAATTGCCCAGTTTGCATTCGGGACAATAAGTTTGCATCCAGGATCTCACAGAAGGTATGTGGCAACCAGCTGAGGTTGGTCCAATCAAGTCATTACACACAAAGACGCAATGGTGAGGACTAAGCAGATCCATTCCAGCTCCTCACCCACCCTACAGTCCTATTGCATTGAGGAAAAGATCCAAAATGCAACCAGGAACAACATCCAAGAATGACAATCCCACATGTGAACAGATATTCATGGACAGAAACCTTGAAGATATCAGGAGCAGAGCTGTGTGCGTGGGCTCTGCACCAGGCCAAAGTGAAGCGGAAGTTGGATCACATGACTCACCCCGTTAAAGTGATGTCATTCTGTTATCCCTTAAAGGCATATTACAAAATCCCCATTTTTTTTAAAAAATACTTTCCTCCCTTCCAATGTAGTATAACTATTTACAATGCATGTTTGTTTTTAGTTACCATTATATAAGTGTATCGGACTGGCGAATCCATGAGCCTCTAAAGTGTAAAGGTAAACTGCTGGTACACCCAGATCTTGTGTTATAACCTTGTCTGGAGGTTTTTCTAATTACTCACAGTGATGTGGGATTGCCATTCTTGGATGTTGTTCCTGGTTGCATTTGGGATCTTGTCCTCAATGCAATAGGACTGGAGGGTGGTTGAGGAGCTGGAATGGATCTGATTAGTCCTCGGTTACGCCTCAACATTGTGCCTTTGTGTGTAATGTCTTGATTGGACCTTGGTTCTGAACAAATCCTTGTTACCTTGGCTGGTTGCCACATACCTTCTGTGAGATCCTGGATGTGAACTTATTGTCCCCAGTGAAAACTGGGCAATTCTGTAACTGCATTTTTATTGTACACCTTGGTCATCTTCTCTAGTAGATTTAAAAATTGCTCTGTAGTTTCTGTGAGAGTAGAATGAGTAAGAGTAGGTAAATTGGTATGCACTGGTCTGCCAAACATGAGCTCTGCTGGTGATGGAATAGTTGCACTTAAAGGTGTTGTTTTCAGATGTAACATTGTAATGTGTAGACTTTGTTTGGTCTGTCTACATTTCAGAATTAGGGATTTCACCATGTAAATCATTCAATCAGTGAGGTCGTTAGATACAGGGCAGTGAGTAGAAGAAATAGTGTGATCTATATTCCACTTCTCACACATATCCCGAAATGGCTTACCGATAAACTGCGGACCATTATCCACAATGATCTCTCCAGGCACACAAAATAAACTAAAAATAGCACTTTAACAGCTGAGTTTGACATATTGTGCAATTGTTGAATAATGGGCTACTTGGTAAAGTAATCGATGATGGCAATGAGATCAGTGCCATGGACAGCAAAGAGGTCAGATGCAATTTTGGACCAAGGATGGGTAGAAACTTCATGAGGAACCAATGGTTCTTTGTGCTGACTTGACCTCTGCTCTTGGCATGCCTCACACTTCATTGCAATGACTTCATTGTCATTGTTCATACCCAGCCAATAGACAGCCTCTCGTGTGAGTCTTCCCATCCAATCTTTGCCCATGTGTGAGCGATGAAGTTGTTTAAGAATATCAGGTTGCAAAGCAAATGCCAGCAGCAACAATAAGAAATGGCAAAATATTCCACACTACAGAAACAGTGGAAAACCATCACTGAAGGAAGGCCTGATTCAATTCAGCATGTCCACGAGCACTTGAGACCATTTTTACCTTACCAGGATAGCTAAGCATCTCCTGGGAGTTATTTTTAAAGCAGGCAGCTCATCACACTGGAATCTTTGTGACCAGATCATTTTGGAGAACATCCTCAAGTTCGATGTGAATGAAATCAACTTGTAGATCCAAGGATATATCTTCTGTTTTTGCTGGGTTAGCCAACCTGCTAAGTGTATCTGATGTGACCATCAAGTTACCTGGCTTGTAAGAACATAAGAAATAGGAACAGGAGTAGACCATTCAGCCCCTCAAGCCTGCTCCGCCATTCAATAAGATCATGGCTGATCTTCTTGTGTTTCGATTTCCACGTTCCCACCTAACCCCAATAACCTTATTCCCTTGCCTAACAAGAATCTATCTACCTTTGCCTTAAAAATATTCAATGATCCCACCTCCACCACCTTCTGAGGCAGAGAATTCCAAAGTCGCACAACCCTCTGAGAGAAAAAATTTCCCCTCATCTCTGTCCTAAAAGGGTGACCCCTAATTTTAAAACAGTGTCCCATAGTTCTGGACTCACCCACAAGAGGAAACATCCTTTCGACATCCACCTTGTCAAGGCCATTTAGGATCTTGTATACTTCAACCAAATCACCCCTCACTCCTCTAAACTCCAGTGGAAACAAGGCCAGTCTGTCCAACCTTCCCTCATAAGACAATCCACTCATTCCAGATATCGATCTAGTAAACCTCCTTTGAATTGCCTCCAATGCATTTACATCCTTCCTTAAATAAGCAGACCAAAACTGCACACAATATTCAAGATGCGGTCTCACCAATGCCCTGTATAACTGAAGCATAACATCCTTACTTTTATGTTCAGTTCCTCTCGTAATAAAGGATAGCATTCCATTAGCCTTCTTAATTACTTGCTGTACCTGAATGCTAACTTTTTGTGACTCATGTACTGGAACACCTAGATCCCTCTGCACCTCAGAATTGTGCAGCCATTCTCCAATTAAATAATACTCTGCTTTTTTGTTCTTCCTACCAAAGTGAACAACTTCATGTTTTCCCACATTGAACTCCATTTTCCAGATCTTTGCCCACTCACTCACCCTACCTATATCCATCTGCAACCTCCTCATGTCCTCTTCACAACATACTTGTACCTAATCACACAGTCATAACCTTGAATCTTCATTAAGAGATGTTGCAATCTGGGTGGCGCACTGGTTAATGGTTTTGGCCAAATCATCTCCAGAGTCTTATGGTCAGTCTCTACCACAAATCATTTTCCAAATAGATAAGTATGGAAACACATGATCCCAAACAGTAAAGCTAATGCTTTAATGCTCGATATTGGAGTATTTTGATTACACTACAGACAGAGATTTTGAAGCAAATGCAATCGGTTTGCCTTTTTGTACTCTGCATGCTCCCAGACCTTTCTGTGAGGCGTCCATCTCCATGGTAGTTGTCTCCCTCGGATCATAAAATAGCAATGTCTTCTGATGCTTCTGATAATGACTGTTTCAGCGTTTTGAAGGGGTATTGTGGTCTTCATGCCACAGGAAAAGCACATCTTTTCTCAACAATTCCCTAAGTGAGGATGACTTTTTGAGCAAAGTTGGGAATGTCTGGAGACAAGAAATTAAAGAGACCTTAACGTCCCCGAAGATTGTCCTTATCTTGAGGAGTTGGCATGACCTTAATATCCTCTGTTTTGGGATTGGGATGTATGCCAGCACTGGAATAAATAGAACCAAAGAAATTGATCGGCTGCACATTGATGGCACGTTTCAGACTGTTGAACACCAATCCTTTATTATGTGCCACTAGCATCAATAAGTGCAGGTTATGAATTATGGTTCTTGCTTTGTTCTTCCCACAACAGTGATGTCATCGGTGATACAGATGCACCCTGGTACTGCGCATGTAATGCGGTCCATGTGAGCTGGAAAGAGAACCTGGCTAACAGATAACCCAAATGTCATTGAAAACAGTATCCTCCAAATGGGGCATGAAATGTAGTAAGCCCTTGGCACTTCTCCACAAGTAGCCATTTTTGACATCAAGCTTCAAGAAGAATTTTGCACCTGAAAATCTCAGACTTAACTCTTCTAATTTGGGTATTTTGTAAGGACAACGTTTCAAAGCTGCATTTAAACATTGCAGATCAGGGCATACTCTCAATGATCTGTCTTTCTTTAGGGCTTAAATAATTGGTCTGCACCAGTCTTTGTGCTCTCGTACTCTTCTAATGATTTCATCTTTCTCCATTTTGTCTAGTTCGACCTTCAATTTGCTTTGTAAGTGGATGCACCTACATGGTGGATCAATGGATGGACTTGCATTCTCCTGCATGTGTAATGTTGCAGCTTCCTTGAAACTGCCAATTTTGTCAAAACCTTCTGGATATTTCGATATTAGGTTGTGAACTGAGGTGATAAGGATAGTTCCTGAGGTTGATCTGCCTTGTAAGTTCTGACTAATTCCATGGATTGTTACTAGTGTGAGGTCATAGCATGCCAGCAGGTCCTGATTTGCTGGACTTTTGTCTCCACAAGGTAGAACATCTGTGACAGTCAGGAGAATTGAATGTACTTGCAGTCCAGGACTATGAATCCTGCACATGGAATTACTGAACCATTGTGTGCTGAGAGTTTCATAGCAGTAGGTTTCACCATGGACCTCCATGTCTGTGGATATATGTCTTTTAGAATCTAAAGATGTAGTATGTTGGCACTTTCCCCTTGGCTAATCTTGGCCAATAACAAATAGTTATCAACTTTCTTAGAGCAGATAATTTGATTCTTGGCAAACACATCAGATGGTATGATGGTGTTCATGTTCTCTATGTGACTGACAGTGTGAAATATGTGTTCCCCACTCATTGTCTCATTGTGCACATCATTGTAATTTTCTGGTTCATCAATCACCTCATGTATATGTTTCTGTTGGGATACAGGATATTCATTCCTATTGCTTGAAGGTACCCATGGTGTACAGTTTGTTTGGATCAGTGCATAGCTCTGTGTACCTGCATCAGCCTTTGCACTAGTGCACTGCTGCTGCCAATGACTCTTTCTGCCACATGCCTTGGTGCATGCAGAAAACCACAGCTTCACATGTTTTGCTAGGTTTGGGTATTCTGGTAAGTGTGTCAACAATTGGGGTTGTACTTAGGACCTGTAAGCTTTGTCAACCTGTAAGGATCGCTTAGAACTTATGCCCATCCTTGAATAGCTCTTTGATATAATACATTTTGGGCTTGCCTAGCAGATCCATCTGGAATGCTTCCATGGGAGTAGATGTGATCACCAACTCAACAATTCTATGTTCCACCTCTGCATTTGAAAAATCACACTACAGACCCTTTTCTCTGCCATCTGCTGATGAAGTGGTCTATGGATTCTGTAGGCTGTTGTCAAAATGACTTGAACTCTAATTGATGAATACGGAAGTTTAACCTGATTCTGAACCGGTCTTCCAATGTAGTCTGCGTCTTTTGGGGATCCTTTAGCTCTTCTGCTGATAATATTGACCTGTTAAGCCTTTGTAGATCTTCAATCCCAATTGCTAGATGAATTTTTATGGCTTACTTGTCTGGTTCAGACACACCTGAATCAAGAAACCATAGCTCTGTACTTTGCTTAAATATTCTGAATTTGGATAGTAGGTCAGCTGCTTCCCAATCCAAACTGGGGAATTTAGTGGACATTCTGACAATGCCCCTTTGACCTTCCTTTTTCTGTAGTATCTGGATGGGTATCACTGTAGCAGCTTTCAAGTATTTTTCCAAAGCTCTGCCGGTTGTAATTGCAACCTTCTCTGGCCTGATTTTAATGAGTTTTTTTTTGTTTGTGTCTGTTTGCCTCTTCCTCTTTCACTATCGATCCAGTCCACACCCTGGTCAATCGTCTTCCCCGACTGAGCTAACACCGTGCTGATCCTCTCGATGCGCTGTCCCACTCACGGAACTTACAGGCTGCAATCTCACCATGAGGGATCTGACTGCTTACCAGCACTTTACTTAAGCATTATCTCATCACTGTGTCTTCAAATCTTTTCTGGGCAGTCACCACGTTGTGTTTTCGACACACTCCAACAGTGTAACTGTCTGAATGAAATGCTGAGGGTCATCTCATGCCATGTAGCGTGATCTAAAACTGTACATCAAGTCGTACCTGTACTGAATCTTGCTGATAGGCTGAGCACTATATTCTTTAAAAGGGATCACTGCTACACATAATACCATGTGTATTAATGTTGATATAAAAGGCACCAATTGTTCATAAGGGGTTGGGTAAACTTGTTGTAGATTCATTTATTAATTCTAGGAACATATGAACAGGTATACATAGACAGAAAGCTTAAGGGATTCAGGCTGCAGAGCTGTGTGTGCATACTCTTCTCCAGGCTGAAGTGAAACTGAGGCAGTATCACATGACACACTGCCTTTAAAGTGTTGGCATGCTGCTATCCCTTAAAGGCATATTACAACAACTACTAGAGTCTATAATGAAGGATGGCATGATAAAACACCTTGAAAATTTTCAGCTGACCAGGGAAAGCCAGCATGGATTTGCAAATGCTAGGTCATTCCTGATTGAAAATTTTGAAGACGTGTCTATAGTAGAGGACAGTGTCTATGGATGTTATTTATATGGACTTTCAGAGCACATTTGATATGAGAGGCTGTTAGCTAAAGAAATATTGACCTGGTGAGGAAATTTCCTGAGCTACAGGAGACAGAGTAGAAATAATGGGTAATCTAATTGGCAGGATGTGACTCGTGGTTTCTCCCAGGGATCTATGTTAGGGCCTCAGCTATTCATAATATTTATTTACGACTTGAGAAGATGGAATATTCAGATTTACTGATGACACAGAGAGACAGCATTGTACGCAGTGTAGACAAAGGTGTAACTGTAATGTGACAAAGAGATATTGATCGGTTAAGTAAATGGGCAAAACTGTGGTAAATGGATTTCAAATTTGAGGTCATCTTCTTTGGAGCTAAAAAAGGATAGAAAATGGGACTTTATAAATGGTGAAAAGCTAGAAACAGTGGAAATCCAAAGACATTTGTGAGTCCAGATAGGTTATTAAAATATCATGAACAGTTGTAGAAAATAATCAGAAAGGCTAATGAAATGCAGGAGGATTAGAATACAAGCGGATAGAAGTCATGCTTCAGCTATACAAAGCCTGGTTAGAGCCTGAAGAACATGAGCAGCTATGGGCAACACACCTGAGAAAGGACATATTGGCCTTGGGAGAAGGACAGTGTGGATTTACCAGAATGATTGCTGTACTGCAAAGGTTAAATTACAGCTAGAGGTTACACTAACTAGCATTGTATTCCTTGGAACTTAGCGATTCAAGGGATGATTTGATTGAAATTTTCAAGATATTAAGGGGTAGATAGAAACTATTTCTACTGGTTGGTGAGTGTTGGACTAGGAGGAACAATTAGAATCAAAACTCACTTATCTGTATTCAATTCAAATTCTCCCTCATGAATAAGAGACATTAGAAACCATGCAACCCTGTCTTGGTTGTGAGCTAAATATGGTTAATTTTACTCCATCTTTTGTGTTTGCCCAGTTCCAAGTTTATACATGCTTGGTGATACCAGACAATAGTCTGCTTGAGGTTTCTCACAGGCTTTTCTCACAGTTTATTTTGCTATTCCAGACCACAGGTGGTGGAGATGATGTTTTCCCATTCGGTCATTTGCCAGTAGGCCTGTCTCTAAAATTTGGCTGCCTCCCCGTTGAGAGTGGGTTTTTGGCAGACACCAGCTTTTTGATTGAAAAAAATAGGGCCATCCCAATGAGAGTTATGTGGATGTTGTGGGCTGTGAATGCTGGAGCAGTTGGAACTTTCAAGGCTGAGATAGATAGATTATTGTTGGGTGAGGATATTAAGAGATAGAGCACAAATTGAGGGGCAGATCAAACATATCATTGAATGGTGTTTTAACCTTGAAATGTCGAATGGCCATGATACTCCTGTTCCTACGCAAGTCTGAAATTAGATAAAGGTTAAATATTAACCCAGGCACAGAATAAACACAGCCTCAATGGCTGACTCATTAACATCTTAATTCCTTGTAACTTTTGAGTACAAACACATTTCCATCTGTTTCAGATGAAGTTACATTGTTTCCCATTGTGAGATTTGAACTCTTGATCTTGGGGTTGCAAGCCCAGTACCATAACCACTTGGCTATTTAGGCCAAGCCTTAATTCCTTGTACTCTCAATGGTTGCATCATGTAGCTGATGAGGAAAATGTTGAAGCAGATTGTCCAATTAAGAGCACATAGAGAAATGTGTGACAATCTAGCCAGCATAAATGGAGTATAAAGATACAGAGAGTATCCTGGGACTTCACAATGCACTGTTAGGTAAATAGGAGCAGTTCAAATTAAACACAGATCTTCTGTGATCAAAATGTTCTTCTGTAGAGACAACCTTCATGTTTTGGCATGTTCCATCAAAAATTGGCCTAGTGATCTTGCAGGTGATTTTCAACCAGTGAAAAATGGACATTTTTTTAAAATTTTAAACTAGCGGAGACCCTCAAAGCAATTGGAGTCAAATGAGTATTTTTATTGTAATTGTACTTCTTTAAATACAGGATTTCTAGTTATTCTTTCACTAAGGAATTTAATGGATTCAAAATTCTCACTCTGGGAAAAACCACAGAAAACTGCTCACGTGTAAAAACAGGGCTAGGAATAGGATTACAAATTTTTGGCGAGGATCTGGCCTTGTGACTTGTAATACAGAGTATGAAAGACTAATTGAGAACTGTTTTCTCTTGAATTTAAAAGACAAGTTTACATCTGATGGGCTCAATATTATTTGAGGAATAAACACTATTTCCTTGAAACAGTCAGATTCTCAAACTTGGTATCACACTTGATCCCGAGATGAGCTTCCAACCTCATATTTGCACCATCATGAAGACTGCCTATTTCCACCTCAGTAAAATTGCTCAACTTCACCCCTGTCTCAGCTTATCTGCTGCTGAAACCCTCATTCATGCCTTTGTTACCACTAGATCCAACTATTCCAACACAATCACAGTATCACAGAATTAACCTCACAGAAGGAGGCCATTCAGCCCATCATGTCTGCACCAGCTCTCCACATCAGCATCATGGCCTAGTGCCATTGCCCAGTCTTTTCCCCATACCTGGGCTCATTGTTTCTATTCAAATAATTATCTAATGCCCCCTTGAATGCCTCGTTTGAACCTGCCTCCACCACACTTCAGGCAGTGCATTCCAGACCCGAACCACTCATTGTGTGAAAAAGTTTTTCTTCATGTTTCATTTGCTTCTTTTGCAAATAATTTTAAATCTGTGCCCTCTCGTTCTTGATCCTTTTATGAGTGGGAACGGCTTCTCCCCATCTACTCTGTCCAACCCCCTCATGATTTTGAACATATCCATCAAATGTCCTCTCAGCCTTCTTCTCTCCAAGGAGAACAGTCCCAACCTTTCCAATCTATCTTCATAGCTGAAGTTTCTCATCCCTGGAGCCATTCTTGTAAACTTCTTCTGCACTCTCTCCAATGTATTCACATCCTTCCTATAATGTGGCACCCAGAACTATACACAATACTCCAGCTGAGGTCTAACGAGTGTCTTATATATATTCAGCATAACCTCCCTGCTCTTGTACTCTATGCCCCTATTAATTAAGCCCAGGATATCATATGTTTTATTAACTGCTCTCTTCACCTGTGCTGCAACCTTCAATGATCTATGTACATAAACACTCAAGTCCTTCTGCTCCTGCACCCCCTTCAGAATTTCACCCCTTATTTTACATTGTCTGTCCATGTTCTTCCTACCAAAATGCATCAGTTCACACTTCTCCACATTGAACTTCATCTGCCGCCTATCTGCCACTGTCCTTTTGAAGTTCTACATTGTCCTCCTCGCAGTTCACAACATTCCCAAGCTTTGTATCATTTGCAAACTTTGAAATTGTCCCCTACAGACCAAGATCTAGATCATTAATATATATCAGGAAAAGCAAGGGTCCCAATACCGACCCCTGGGGAACTCCACTACAAACCTTCCTCCAGCCTGAAAAATATCCATTGCCCATTAATCTCTGCTTCCTATTTTTCAGCTAACTTTGTATCCACGTTGCTATAGTCCCTTTTATTCCATGAGCAATAGCTTTTCTCACAAATCTGTTGTGTGGCACTGTATCAATTGCCTTTTGAAAGTCCATGTACACCATAGAAAAGTTACAGCACAGAAGGAGGCCATTCAGCCCATCTTGTCCATGCCAGCCCAAGGACACCAAGGTGCCCTTTCTAATCCTACCTTCCTGCACCCAGCCTATAGCCCTGCAGCTTACATCACTTAAGATGCAGATCCAGGTACTTTTTAAAAGAGTTTAGAGTTTCTGCCTCTACCACCAACTTGGGCAGCGAATTCCAGACACCCACTACCCTCTGTGTAAAAAAGTTCTTCCTCATGTCCCCCCTACACCTTCTGCCACCTATCTTGAAGCTATGTCCCCGGTTCTAGAATTCTCCACCAAGGGAAACAATTTTATCCTGTCCACTCTATCCATTCACCTCATAATTTTGTTCCTCTCAATCAAGTCCCCTGTCAGCCTTCTTTGTTCTAAGGAAAATAACCCCAACCTATCCAATCTCTCCTCGTAGCTACACTTTTCTAACCCTGGCAACATTCTTGTAAACCTCCTCTGCACTCTCTCCAGAGCTATTACGTCCTTCCTGTAATTCCCGCTTCCACAAAAAAAGGTAGGTAAGTGCCTTGTTCATGGACAGGACCTCTGGATTTGGATCGTTTCCACCATTTTTGCAATGAAGGAGAGTCTTTCCGTCATTGTGAAAAAGGTCTTATTTTCATTTCGATACAATGATGCCACCTGAAGAAAGAGCAACATTGGTTGGTCCAGGGAGACAGTTCATTCGATTCTGCTGTCCTCTCTAGGATTAAAATATCCGTATGAAGCATAACCACATCCAGTGCAAATTTATACCAATGGAGATGTTAGCGATTTGTTTCTAGTGGGAGAATCCCTTTGACATAATATTCCAGCAACAAAACTCGTCTATTGGCCAATTCATCCAAAGGTCAGCTACTTCCAGCTGGCAATGGTATTATCTCTGCTTGGTCAAGCCATTAGTCACAGTTACTGGCATTTAGGAGACATGAACCCGAACTCAAACCACTGAAATATTACACAAGTTTCTTCTATATGATAACTTGAGAGGAATATAAGCTTTAAATAATTTTGGCGCTCTCAACTTAGGGACGGAAAGCAAATCAAACGGATATATCCAACAACTGCATACAAACTGTGCTGTCACAGACTCCGCCCAATTTATTCAGTTTCAACGAGGTGCATGATCGAATTTTGAAATGATAGAAGTTCTAAAATATCTCCTTACCCCCATCAGAAGTAGATTGATGTTTGTGTGTGTGATTAAAAGTGAGCAAGAAAAAAAATGATAAAACATACAAGTTACATTGCTGTTACACTTTTGATATGTTTTACTATAAGAAGAATTGTAAACTGAGAGATTAAGAGAGCATACTCTCCCATCTTCATTTAGGTTCATTTTAAAAACACAAATTTCAAATTAACCCCACATGCAATTTGTTGATAGAAAACATAAATATTCTAATTACTGCCAATTGAGCTAAAAAATGTTAGAAATAGAGAGATGGCACACACACTCAGAGATTACATCAGATAAATGGCACAGAAACAGGCCATTCAGCCCAACTAGTCCATGCCGGTGCTATACTACACTCAAGCCTCCTCCCATCTTTCCTCATTTAAATCTATCATTGTAACCCTCTATTCCCTTCTCCCTCATATATTGCCTTAAATGTATCTGTACTATTCACTTCTAACAATCTCTGTGGTAGTGAGTTCCACATTCTCAGCACTTACTGGGTAAAGGAGTTTCTTTTGAATTCCCTATTGGATTTCTCGGTGACCATCTTATATTGATGGTTTCTAGTTATGCTCTTTCCCTCAAAAGGAAACATTCTCTCTGTGTCCACTCTATCAAAACCTTTAATCATTTTAAAGATCTTTATTAGGTCACCCCCTCAGCCTTCTGTTTTCAAGAGAAAAGAGACCCAGCCTGTCGATCCTTTCCTGATGTGTAGACCCACACATTTCTGGTATCACCCTTGTAAATCTTCTCTGTACCCTTTTCAGTGCCCCATAACCTTTTTATAATATGCCGGGCAGAGCTGCAGGTAGTGCTCTGTGTGATCTAACCAAGGCTTGACACTGGTTTAACATAACTTTCTGACTTTTTAGTTACATCATCCTAGAAATAAAGTTTGGTTTGCTTTGAAATGACCTCACTAACCTAAATTTGAGGGGCTTGACAAGGTGGATGCGGAGAGGATGCTTCCCCTCATGGGTGAATATAGCATTCAGGGCCATACTTTTAGGGCAGTGGTTGGAGATGAGGAGGAACTTCTTCTCTCAGAGGGTCATGAATCTTTGGAATTATCTACCCCAGAGATCAGTGGTGATTGGGCCATTGAATATATTCAAGACTGTGTTAGACAGATTTTTTAAATTTATGTGAAATTAAGGGTTATGGGGAACAGGCAGGAAAGTGGAGTTCAGGCTAAGATCAGCTCTGCCATGATCGTATTGAATGGTAAAAGAGATTTGAGGAGCTAAATAGCCTAATCCTGCTCCAATTCTTATGTTCTTATGACAACATTTTTACTATCAGATAGTTGAGGCCTGTGCAGAGCCAACCCCAACAGATTAATGATGGGGTGGTGTTCCTAAAGGGTTCACAAGTGACCACAGTAAGTTTGAAAAAGAAAATTACTTTTATGGGGATCCATTAAAGCTGCTTTGAGCGATTGATGTATCTGTACTCTGAGATACCTTTGTTCCTCTACCCCACCAAGACTTACACATTCCAAGTAATAAGTAATCCCACTATTCTTCTGACCTAAATATAGGAGAGTATAAATTTGTGCAGGGGAAGTTGGTGAGCAAGTGAGGGTTAGGGCCTTTTATCAACTTCTGTTGGGTGCAATGGGAGCTTAGATAGCAATAGTGATAGCAATAGTGATCAGAGTACCTGACAGCAACTTGAGCTCACTCACAATTTATGTATTCATCATAATCACTCTGAACTACAGCCCAATTCAGCCATTTAATCTCCTGAACGTATAATGTTCGTCATATACAAGACCCAGGATGTTATAAATTCATGCTTCAGTTATGTATCATGCACTGTGTCTTTAATAGCTGGTTCACACAGAATATGTGCAGCTTTTATCTATTACAATTCAGATTTGTCTTGATATGCCTCTGTCTGGTGTGGCTCTTTCTCAGTCTGAAACAGTATCAGGTGTTAAATGATAAATTCATGGAGCACAAAATCCTACTTTCATTTCCCTTGGAAAAGAACATAAAATCTAACATTTGATAGTGATTTTTTTGTTTCAATGGATTAAAAAAACTGTCACCTTCACCCTTTGCCGAATTGAGACTGACACTCCAGTGTAGTACTGAGAGAGTGCAGCACTGTTGGAGGTGCCAGTTTTCTGATGAGATGTTAAACTGATGTCTCATCTCTCCTGTTGCTCTTCAAATAGTACCCTGGAAATCTTGTGCACTGCGGGAGGGCAGACTCAGTTTATTGACTCATCTGAAAGACAACACCTGAGATAGTGCAGTGCTCCCTCAGTGCTGTATTGGAATGCCAATATACATTTGGAGTTCATTCTCTGGTGTCCCCAGTTAAGCACCCGGTGGGCACATGGCAAGAGTCCCCAGCATGAAGTTAGTGCTGGAGAGATGGTTTCATAAAGGTTGCCAATGTAGGGTGGAGAGACAAGGGTGGGTTTGGGAGATCCAATGATTCCTTGTAGGGTCCAGGGGAGCACTCTTGCTCTTCCTAGATCACAAGGATCCCCATAAAAATAATTTTCTTTTTCAAACTTACTGTGGTCACTTGTGAACCCTTTGGGAATGCCACCCCATCGTTAATCTGTTCAGGTTGGCTCTGCACAGGCCTCAACTATTGATAGTAAAAATGTTGTCATAAGAACATAAGAATTGGAGCAGGATTAGGCTATTTAGCCCCTCAAATCTCTTTTACCATTCAATACGATCATGGCGGAGCTGATCTTAGCCTGAACTCCACTTTCCTGCTTGTTCCCCATAACCCTTGACTTCACAATAATTCAAAAAATCTGTCTAACACGGCCTTGAATATATTCAACGGCCCAATCACCACATATCTCTGGAGTAGAGAATTCCAAAGATTCATGACCCTCAGAGAAGAAATTCCTCATCATCTCCAACCACTGCTCTGAAACTATGGCCCCGAATGCTATATTCACCGATGAGGGGAAGCATCCTCTCAGTATCCACCTTGTCAAGCCCCTCAGACATTATATGTTTCAAAAGATCACTTTCCACTCCTCTAAACTCCATTGAGTACAGGCCCAACCTGCTCAACCTTTCCTTAGAAGACAAAACCCATCATCCCAGGAATCAACCTAGTGAGCCTTCTCTGAACTGCCTCCAATGCAAGTATAATCCTTCCTTAATTAAGCAGACAAAAACAATAAGCAGTAGTCCTGTTTTGGTCTGACCAATATCCTGTAGAGTTGTAACCAATCTTCTCTACTTTCATACTCCAGCTCCCTTGCAATAAAGGACAACATTCTGTTTACCTTCCTAGTCACTTGCTGTACCTGCATGCTAGATTCCTGTGATCCATGTACAAGGACGCTCAGATCCCTCTGTACCTCAGCATTCTGCAGTCACTCCCCATTTAAATAACATTTTGCCTTTCTATTCTTCCCACCAAAGCGAACAAACTTATATTTTCCCACATTATACCCCACCTGCCAAATTTTGTAGGCAGTTGTAGAATCTTTGGCCTGGATTTTCACCGAGCAGGGATGACTTAGGAACCCTTTAAAAAGGCAGCTGCGACCAGATTCCAGGATTCCAACCCCATTCCTGGGGTTTCCAATTTTCAACAGGGCCTTTAAAGGGGGCGAACTAGTTCGGGTCACAAGCCCACACCCTATACTTCTGACCTAGCTGGCTCCATTTTGGGGATAGACATATCCCAGTCCTCTGCAATTTTCATGGAGTCAGACCAGGTTTTCAAAGAGTTGTGGTTTATGGCACTCAGGCATGTTGTGAACTATAGTCTGTATGAGGGATCCTCTTAAAAAATAAGTTCAAAAGGTTTCACTCATGGCCCCCATGCCAAGGCATGAATCCCCACCCATCCTCTATGTCACCTCATGCACCTACGCCAAGCTATGCCCTACATCCAGCATGTATGGCCCCCATGCAACTCCCTGCCATGCTAAGATAAGGTCCTCAAACAACCCCTATGCCCCCTCATGCCCCCATACAAGTTGTGGCACTTCCTATGCCCATTCACCCAGTATAAACTGCATAGCACCAATGAACCCTATAAGAACAGGATGTGTAAAATGAACTTTAAGACACAGCCATTCATTGATAACTTTCCATTTTCATAAAAATAATTCCTTTTTGCTACAGCCCAATAAGAGCGTCAGTCATCTAGATTCTTCAAAATTTTAATAGCTGAAACTGCAAGCACTTGAAACCTTACATCAAAATCCAGTCTCTTGTGACTGAACTATTTATCCTTATCAACAGGATCATGGCTCCAGTGCAGATCAGGTGGAGCCCATCTCAATGGTACAGTTCCTGTACCATTCTTTCAACCACATGTTCACCTCCCTAGACCCCCGTGCTTATCCGTATGCCAATTTCCATGTGGCTCAGGTGATAATCAAAGGTTATAATCCTTGAAGGTTTTTAAATTTAATTTAATTCAAACCTTAGTTCCTGGTACTCCCAAGCAGGACTTCTTGTCAACTATTCCTTGTGTTGTTCATTCCAGCATGGTTCACAAGGAAAGGAATCTCTCCGCCCCACCCCACAACTTCCCGCATCCCCACAACATCCTCTCCAATATCTTTTCAAGCTGGTTTGAAATTTCTCTCACCCTAGCACCAGGTAGTCAACAAACCCTCTGAGACTTGATTCTGCTTAGAAAGGATACTCTTTATCTCCTTAAGTATTGAATATCCTATAACTACTATATTATGTTTTCCTCTTCATCTTATTCCTTCTCCCCAACTTTGACCAGCCTCCTGCTCCAAGCTGCCATGCTCTGTATTCTGGCTGTCCTTCTAACAGTCTTTTTCCTTATCATCACCAGTAGCAAGTATATTCTGTGGTTCCTCATTTTCTATTTCACCTGGGTTCCCCTTGCTCTATTCGTGTACACTCTTGGTCACACCGACCCCATTCTGAACCAGCATCTCTCCACAAGATGTGTCAAAATACTGCTCCCCCTCTCGTATGTGTCAGAGTGTCTCCAACTCACACTCCAGCTCAGTAATGATGACCCTGACACTATCATCGATTGTCGTAAAAACCCATCTGGTTCGCTAATGCCCTTTAGGGAGGGAAATCTGCCATTCTAACTTGGTCTGGCCTACACCTGACTCCAGACCCACAGAATGTGGTTGACTCTTAATTGACCTCTGAAATGGCCTAGCAAACCACTCAGTTAAAGGGTAATTAGGATGGACAACAAATGCTGGCCTTGCCAGTGACGTCCACAATCCATGAAAGAATTAAAATAAACTTTGAGCCAGAGAGATGCGAGATGGAGACATCTACTGCAGATGGGTTCATTTGAGACAGTCATGCAGTCCACAAACTCTCATACACTGCAGCTCAGACGCACAGCCTGCTCTGAAGCATCTTTATCTAAGTTTATTATTTCTTTATTGTTTGCAGTTTTCTTGAATATTTTTTCCTTCTCTAAATATTGACTTGCAATAAGCAGTGGGCAAAAATGTAAAATACTTGCCGTCTCAGGCCTCTACTGCAAGTATAGAACATAAAAAGCAACATCTCTTTCCTTCTCTACATCAGATTCCTGACTTTAGCACTCAACTAATTCTGCACGCTTCACAATTACTCCATATGACCCAGAGCCAGACCTTCACAGAATCAGGAAAGTTCCATGGATCTTTAAAAATGGCAATGGGATCTGGATGCGGTAGTTCCACCCCTATATCTAACAGATCCAATTTTTGTTGGTGGGTGAAGGGGTTGGGGTGTGCATCACACAGGAGGGAAACCCAAATGCAGCAGGGCCAGTTAAACATAGTGCTGAGTTCAAACAGATCCCATTTTTGCTTGTCCAAGTGTCTTGACCCATGCAGTGGGAGTCAAGTTGCTGAATCACAGAATCACTATGCAGAAGAGGCCCTTCAGCCCATCAAGTCTGCAATGACATGTGAGAAACACCTGACCTACCTACCTAATCCCATTTACCAGTACTTGGCCCATAGCCTTGAATGTTATGACGTACCAAGTGCTCATCCAGGTACAGTTTAAAGAGTGTGAGGCAACCTGCCTCCACCACCCTCCCAGGCAACGCATTACAGACCGTCACCACCCTCAGGGTAAAAAGGTTTTTCCTCACATCCCCTGAAACCTCCTGCCCCTCACCTTGAACTAATGCCGCCTTGTAACTGACCCTTCAACTAAGGGGAACAGCTGCTCCCTATACACCCGGTCCATGCCCCTCTTAATCTTGTGCACCTCGATCAGGTCACCCCTCAGTCTTCTCTGTAGCATGAAAACAACCCAAGTCTCTCCAACCACTCTTCATAACTTAAATGTTTCATCCCATACAACATCCTGGTGAATATCCTCTGCATCTCCTCCAGTGCAATCACATCCTTCCTGTAATATGGCGACCAGAACTGCACACAGTACTCCAGCTGTGGCCTCACCAAGGTTCTATACAACTCCAATATGACCCCTCTACTTTTGTAATCTATGCCTCGATTGATAAAGGCAAGTGTCCCATATGCCTTTTTCACCACCCCACTAACATGCCCCTCCACCTTCAGAGATCTATAGACACACATGCCAAGGTCCCTTTGTTTCTCAGAGCTTCTGAGTGTCATGCTGTTCATTGAGTACTTCCTTGTCAAATTACTCCTTCCAAAGTGTATCACCTCACACTTTTCAGGGTTAAATTCCATCTGCCACTTTTTTGCCCATTTGACCATCCTGTCTATATCTTTTCGTAACCCAAGACACTCAACCTCACTGTTAACCACGCTGCCAATCTTTGTGTCATCCACAAACTTACTAATCCTCGCCCCAAATAGTCAGCTATGTTGTTTATATAAATGACGAATAATAGGGGACACAGCACAGATACTTGTGGTATACCACTGGACACTGGCTTGCAGTCACTAAAGCTTCCTTCTGTCATCACCTTCTGTCTCGTACAACTAAGCCAATTTTGAATCCACCTTATCAAATTACCCTGTATCCCATGTGCATTTGCCTTCTTTATAAGTCTCCCAAGGGGGACATTGTCAAAGGCTTTGCTGAAATCCATATAAACTACATCAACTACACTACCCTCATCTACACACCTGGTCACCTCCTCAAAAAATTCAGTCAAATTTGTTAGGCATGACCTCCCTCTGACAAAGCCATGCTGACTATCCTTGAACAAACCTTGCCTCTCCAAGCGGAGATAGATTCTCTCCTTCAGAATCTTCTCCAATAGTTTCCCTACCACTGACATGAGACTCACTGGCCTGTAGTTCCCTGGCTTATCTCTACAACCCTTCTTAAATAGCAGAACCACATTAGCTGTTCTCCAGTCCTCTGGCACCTCCCCCGTGGCCAGAGAGGAATTAAAAATTTGGGTCAGAGCCCCTGCGGTCTCCTCCCTTGCCTCCCTCAGCAGTCTGGGACACAAATCATACAGACCTGGAGTTTTGTCCACTTTTAAACCTGCCAACACCTCCAATACCTTGTCACTCCTTATATCAATTTGCTTAAGAACCTCGCAGTGTCTCTCCCCGAGTTCGATACTTTCATCCTCATTTTCTTGCATGAAGACGGATGTGAAGTATTCGTTCAATACTCTACTGATTCCTCTGGCTCCAACCATAGATTGCCCCCTTGGTCCCTAATGGACCCTACTCTTTCCCTGGTTATCCTCTTCCCATTGATATACTTATAGAATATCTTGGAATTTTCCCAACTTTTACCAGACAGAGCTTTCTCATATCCTCTTTGCTCTCCTAATTCTTTCTTAAGCTCTACCCTGCATTTTCTGTACTCCACGAATGCTGCCACTGATTTGCTCCCCTTGCACCTGCTAAAAGCCTCTCTTTTCCTTCCCATCATAACCTGAATATCTCTGGTCATCCATGGTTCTCTGGGCTTGTTACTCCTTCCTATCACCCTCGAGGGAACATGTTGAGTCTGTACCCTCCCCATTTCCTTTTTGAACACCCCCCCAACTGCTGCTCTGTAGATTTCCCCACAAGTAGCTGTTCCCAGTCTACCTTGGCCAGATCCTGCCTTATTTTACAAAAATTCACTCTCCCCCAATTCAAAACATTTTTTTGCAACTTGTCTATTTCTTTGTCCAAAACAAGCTTAAACTGTACTATGTTGTGGTCACTATCACTAAAATGCTCACCCACCACCATCTCAGCCACCTGTCTGGCTTCATTCTCCAGAATTAGGTCCAGCACTGCGCGTCCCTTGTTGGACCCTCTACATATTGGCCTAAAAAGTTCTCCTGTAAACATTTCAAGAAATCTACTCCATCCAAGCCTATGTCTATCCCAATTAATGTTGGGAAAGTTGAAATCTCCTAATATAATTGTCCTATTATTGTTTTTACACACCTCTGCAAATTGTGCACATATTTGCTCCTCAATTTTCTGCTGACTATCTGGGGGTATATAATAAACACCTAACAATGTGGCTGCCCCTTTTTTATTCCTAAACTCTACCCACAAAGCTTCATTCGATGTCCCCTCCAAGATATCATCTCTCCTTTATGCAGTAACTGACGCCTTCACTAATAATGCAATGCCTTTTCCTGTATTATCCGCTCCCACTGTCTCGTCTGAAGATTCTATATCCCAGAATGTTGAGCTGCCAATCTTGCCCGTCCCTCAACCTTGTCTCAGTGATTGCTACTATATCACAATTCCATGTCTCAATCCTCACCCTTAACTCATCTGTTTTACCTGTAATACTCCTGGCATTAAAGTAGAGGCCATCCAGCCTTGCCTTACTCCCTTGAAACGTAATGCAGCTGTACTCCCTCTGACTTGATTGTTTCACTGTATTATGATGTGTCCCTATTCTGCTAACATTCTGTGTCCCCTCCCCCAGCCAAATTAGTTTAAACTCCCCCCAACAGCACTAACAAACCCGCCTACAAGGATGTTAGTCCCGCTCTGGTTCAAATGTAGACTGTCCCGCTTGTACAGGTCCCACCTTCCCCAGAAACGGTCCCAGTGATCCAGGAATCTAAAACCCTCCCTCCTCCACCAACTCTTAAACCACGTATTCATCTGCGCTATTCTCCTATTTCTGAGCTCGCTAGCACATGGCTCTGGGAATAATCCAGAGATTACAACCCAAGAGGTTTTGCTTTTTAGTCTACTGCCTAACTCCCTGAATCCTTGATGCAAGACCTCATCCCTCTTTCTACCTACATCATTGGTATCAACATGTACCATGAACTCTGCCTTATCACCCTCCCCCTTCAGGTTGCCCTGCAGATGTTTGGTGACATCCCGGACCCTGCCACCAGGGAGGCAACACACCATCCTGGAATCACATTGATGGCCACAGTAGCGCCTATCTGTTCCCCGGACTATAGAATCCCCTATTACTATTGGTCTTCCTCCTTTCCTGTACAGACAGGCTACTTGTGATGCCAGAAGCTTGGCTCTGTCTGAACTCCCTGGAGGAACCAGCACCTCCAAAATGGAACACCGATTTGCAAGTGGGACCCCAGGGGACTCCTGAACTACATGGCTGTTTCTCTTGGACTGCCTGGTAGTCACCAATTCCCTTTCTTCCTCAAGTCCCTTCATCTGTGGTATGACCACCTCTCTAAATGTGCTATCCATGATAATCTCAGACTCATGGATGCTCCATAATGTCCCCAGCCACCGTTCCAGCTCTGAAACTCAAGCTTCCAGGAGCTGCAGCTGGATGCACTTCCTGCACACATGCTGGTCCTGGGCACTGGAAATGTTCCTGGCTTCCCACATGGAGCGCACCACGGCTTTGAGCTCTCCTGTCATGACTTATCCCTTTAAATTAAACCTTTTAAATCAATTAGTCTAGGGCCCTTCTTTCCTGATCCTTGTTACTACAGAATAAACAAACTATAAACCACAAAAAGACCTTAAGCTATAAGCGATGAAAGTAGTAAGTATTAAATACTTACCTGACCTTAACCACTACTTACCAGTCATTCATTTCCTTTGCAGCCTCTCCTGCTGCAGCAGGGCAAGACCACTCTCTGAAGATTTAAGAAGTTGGATAGCAAAGAAAAAATGCGAAGAGCACCTCTTCCCCTCTGTACCCGAATTCCCACTGTGCATCAAAGTGCCAATACCCACACTCACTCCGGCTGTGTCTCACTCACAATGAGCTCTATCTCCTGTCTGTGTGCAAGCACACTGTAGTGTGCTCCTAAATAGACTCTTTCTTAAATAGAGCTGAGATGACTCACATTAATTAAGCTTCAAATAGTAATCAACACCTATTCAGGCCCAAATCAGGCTTCAGGTTATGACAGTTAACTGTCACACAATCAGCTGAGTCAGCTGCTTTACCAACCTTTTAACTAGACTACTGAATTTACAAAAATTAAAGAGAAAGACTTGCAAATCCAATTCCCAATGTGCACCAAATTGCCAATACCCACACTCACTCTGTGTGGGTATGTGAAGCATTTTATCTTGCAGTCATCAGAGCAAACACAAGGATGTCAAATATCAAATGATCACAACAAATTACTATCTGCATGCACAATTTCAATAGATTCTTTGATGACATTTCCTAAGGACTATTATGTCATTATGAATGCTTGGCTAAAAAGCTACCATTATCTCAGCAGGGGTTTCTGAGTTCACAGTTTAATTGACAGTATAAAAAGACTAAGGATTGGCTGTCTTTGATGTGGGGTCTGAATAGAATTTTTTTTATATTAGGGATTAACTGCCTGAGGAAATTTAAAAAGCTTTGATTGGGATTCTTTCACTATCAAGTCTGTATGAGTAAGAAAATTATTTTGTTGTTAGATTTTTTTCATCGCCACATAGCTCCTGAGGTCTGGCATGGTGGATACTGGGTGAATTGCTAAATAAGTGGGGGGCGCAATGCATGGAAGAGCGATGGGAGGTAGGTAGAGGGTGAGGGCTAGAGCACTTAACAGCTTCTAAAACAATTGGAATGAAGTCCCAGAGAACCGAGGTGGGATTGTTAAGCAGCCTTCCTCAGCACTCACCTATCCTTGTAGCTGCCTCAGATCTGCTTCTGGGGTCAGTGGGAATGACTCTGTCCCACCCCTCCCTTCCCAGAGTGAAAACAGAGTAACAGGACCCTGTAAACCAAAGCAGGTCTGCCAAGTTGGGAAATTTCCTGGCCTGGGCTATCTGCCTCAGTCCCAAAACTCTGGCTTCCCCTCTCATACTCACACTCTCTAAAGAAGTTTCCACTTGATTCTACATTTGATTTCTTGGTGGCTATCTTTTCTTGATGGCTTCTAGCTTTGCTTTTCTCCACTAGCAGGAATATCTGCATCTAATCCATCAAAACCTTTCATAATTTTAAAAACCTTTATCAAGTCACCCTTTAATGCTTTAGTTTCAATCACTACATCTTGCTTGCATTTCCTTGTAATCTTTATATGCAGGATCGCAGTGTTTTGGTTGTAGTTACATTGCACGACCTGTTGGAATCTCAAGGGGGTACTGGTTGTAAGATGGGAATTGTTTTGGCCACTGCATTCTGACTAGAGGCACAGTAGGGGTGAGGTCAGATGGAGCTGCAGGGGGTCCAGAGGAAGAGGGGAGTTCATGGATATCTTATACTCCTAACAAGGAGCCATCTACTTCCCGATCTCTGAAGACGAGTACATCAGGAGAATCAGGGAAGCTGGCACTGAGCTGAATCGTTGTTTGCAACTTGCTTTGCAACCCACTGCATATCTGGCACTACATTGCTTATCAAAGTCAAACCAGCAACAGTTCCCAACTTTGGTTTTGCCTTTTGCTATTCCAAACTGCAGCAATGGAATCAGTAAAAACCTGGGAACAAACACTTTCACCAATTTCCCCATGGATAACCGGAAGCAGCAGAGTAGGATACTTGGGCTTGTGCCGATTGCATGTTTCCTCGAGGTCCAGGGCTTTGTTGCCTGTGCACAGACTGACGTGAGAGCTCCTGTGAAACAGTCAACTGCATTCATGAAATACATGGGCTCCTGTTTTGTTAATATGCAGCTGGTGTGTAATTATCTCTACCACATCATGTTGGTCTATGGCAGCTTTGCTGGCACCTCTCACAGTGCCTTCATACTGCACTAATCTTCCACCCACTCACACTTGGACCAAACATGGCAAGTGATAGGCTGGTTGCCTGGGGACAATGGCTTACGCCCTGCAACTATTCTCTTCGAAAACCATGCTCACCACCCAGCTTCACCGAGGCCAGATCCATGGCTTGACAACAACGATCAGAAAGCAAACCAGTGGAGTGCCCAAGCAGTGATTCCACAGTTAGTCTGCTGGCCTCCTCCAATACAACACAGAGACAATGCTGCAAATTGGTGTTGTTTGCTGCGTGCTGCGCAATGATAATATGCAACATGGACAACACATGGGCTGCCAAAGACTCCATATTCACTTTCCCCAGCAATACTGATTGCAGCATGCTCCTTTGGATTCAAGGCTTGCACCTTTTCCAGATTGTTACGGTCTACCTTTAATTACTCGTCAGTTAGAACATAACATAAGGAGAAATAGGAGCAGGAATGGGCCATTCAGCCCCTCAAGCCTGCCCTGCCATTCAATAAGATCATGGCTGATCTGCCCCAGGCCTCAGCTCCTCTTTCGTGCCAACTCCTCATTGCCCTCAAATCCCCGATATTTCAAAAATCTACCTACCTCCTCTTTAAATATTCCAGTGATCAAGCCTCCACAACTCTCTGGGGTAGAGAATTCCAGACATTCACTATCATCTGAGAGAAGAAATTCCTTCGCATCTCAGTTTTAAATGAGTGTCCCCTTATTCTGTAACTATGTCCCCAGGTTCGAGAATCCTCAAGGAAACATCTTCTCAACATCTACCCGGTCAAGTCCCCTCAGAATCTTGTACATTTCAATAAGATGATTCCTCATTCTTCTAAACTCTAATGAATAAAGGCCTAAGCTGTTTATCCATTCTTGATAAGTCAACCTCTTCACCCCAGGCATCAGCCTAGAGAATCTCTTTTGAACTGCCTCCAATGCCATTATATCCTTTCTTAAATACAAGGACCAAAACTGTGCAGGTGCGGCCTCACCAACACCCTGTACAGTTGCAACAAGACTTCCCAATTTTTAAAATCCAACCCCCTAGCAATACAGGCCAAAATTCCATTTGCCTTCTTAATTACTTGCTGCACCTGCATACTAACTTTATCATGCTCAAAAACACTCAGATCCCTCTGGGCTGTACTTTTTTTAGAGTCTCTCTCCAACTAAATATTAGTCTTGCCTTTTGATTTTTCCTATCAAAGTGTATAACCTCACACTTTCCTACATTAAACTCCATCTGCCAAGTTTTTGCCCACTCACTCAACATTGCAGATTCCTTATGTCCTCATTGCAACAAGCCGTCCCACCTACTTTTGTATCATCAGCAGATTTGGATACATTACACTCTGCCCCCTCCTCCTTGTCATTAATATAGATAGTAAATAATTGAGACCCTCAGACTGATCCTTGTGGCGCTCCACTAGTTACGTCTTTCCAACCTGAAAAAGATTCATTCATCCCGACTCTCTGTCTTCTATGTGTTAACCAATCCTGAATCCATGCTAATACATTACCCCGAGTACCATGAGCTCCTATCTTGTGCAGCAACCATTTAAGAGGCACCTTACCAAATGCCTTCTGGAAATCCAAATACACTACATCTACTGGTTCCCCTTTATCAACTCTGCTTTTTCCTCAAAGAACGTTAGCAAATTTGTCAAACATGATTTCCCTTTCACAAAACCATGTTGACTGATTGTGTTAAGCTTTTCTAAATGTCCTGCTATTTCTTCCTTAATAATGGGCTCTAGCATGTTCCCAATCACAGATGTTAGGCTGACTGGCCTTTAGTTTCCTGCTTTTTGACTCCCTCCCTTCTTGAACAGGGGCATCACATTAGCTGTTTTCCAATCCACTGGGACCCTCCTAGAATCCAGTGTGTTCTGGGGTATTTTGACCAATGTCTCCACTATCTCTGCAGCCACTTCCTTTAAAACCCTTGGATGCAGGCCATCAGGTCCTAGCAACTTGTCTGCCTTTAGTCCCATTTATTTGTCAAGTACTTTGTCCCTCATGACAGAGACTATTACAAGATCTTTCCTCCCATTAGCTCCTTGCTTATCTGATATCTTTGGGATGTTTATAGTGTTCTCCACCATGAACTCCGATGTAAAATATTGGTTTAAATCATCTGCCATTTCCCTGTTCCCCATTATAAATTCTCCAGTTGCATCCTCCTAGGGTCCTACGCTCCCTTTAGCCACTCTCTTTCTTTTTATATACCCGTAGAGGCTCTTGCTGTTTGTTTTTATATTTCTTGCCAATTTACTTTCATAATCTATTTTCTCCCTCTTTATTAGTTTTTTAGTCATCTGCTGGTTCCTGAAAAAATTCCCAATCCTCTGGCCTGCTACTAGTTTTTACCACTTTGTATGCCTTAGTTTTTGATTGGATACTCTCTTTGGCCAGCTTTGTTAACCACGGGTGATTCATCCTTCTCATCGAGTCCTTCTTTTTGACAGGGATAAATTTTTGCCGAGTGATATAAAATATCTGCTTAAATGTCTGCCACTGCTCATCCACTGACCTTGCCCTTACCTATTTTCCCAGCCCACTTTAGACAACTCTTTCTTCATACCTCTATAATTGCTCTTATTTAAGTTGAGGGTACTGGCTTGAGACCCAAGTTGCTTCCCCTCAAACTGAATTTGAAATTCTACCATGTTGTGATCACTACTCCCTAGAGGATCCTTAACTAAAATCTCTTATTAATCTCACCATATTACATATTACTAAAATTGCCTGTTCCCAGTAGCTTCTGCAATGTATTGCTCTAAGAAACAATCCCTGATGCACTCTACAAATTTGTCTTCCGTGTTACCCCTGCCAACCTGATTTTTCCAGTCAATATGCAGATTAAAATCACCAATGACAATTATCACGCCCTTCCTACACGCCTCCATTATTTCCCAATTTATACTTTGTCCAACAGTGAGGCAACTCTTCGGGGGCCTATTGATGACCCACATCCATGATGTCTTCCCCTTACAATTCTTTATTTCCACCCAAACAGATTCCACATCACGATCTATTGCATCTATATCACCTCCGACCACCGCACTGATAACTCCCTTTATTAACAAAGCTAGCCCACCATCTTTTCCTTTTTGCCTATTTTTCCAGAAATTTGAATACCCATGAATATTGAGTTCCCAGTCTTGGTCACCCTGAAACCACATCTCTGTAATAGGTATCAAGTCATATCCATTTATTTCTATTTGTGTTGTCAACTCATCTATCATCTTACAAATACCACGTGAATTCAGATAAAGAGATTTAAGCTTTGATTTTTTACCATTTTTACTCATTCTGGTTCTAATTCCTGTTGCTCTCTTCTGCTTATATTTTCCGCCCCTTCCTGTCACACTTTGATTATCATTCGCCTCTTCACTACCCTGCACTTCTGTTCTCTTGTTTGGTTTTTTAAACTTCACTTCATTTGAACCCTACTCCCACTAATTAGTTTAAAGTCCTATCTACAACCCTAGTTATATGATGCACTGGTCCCAGCATGGTTCAAATGAAGCCCATCCTAACAGAATAGCTCTCTCCTTCCCCAGTACTGGTACCAGTGCCCTATGAATCGGAACCCATTTCTCCCACACCAATCTTTGAGCCACACAGTTACCTCTCTATTATTATTTACCCTATGCCAATTTGCACATGGCTTTGGTAGTAATCCGGAGATTATTACCTTTGTGATTCTGCTTTTTAATTTAGTCACGAGCCAGTCGTAGTCCCTCAGCAGAGCCTCTTTCTTAGTCCTACCTATGTCATTGGTACCTATATGGACCACGATAACTGGATCCTTCCCCTCCCACTCCAAGTTCCTCTCCAGCCCAGAAGATACATCCTTAACCTTGGCACTAGGTAGGCAATACAGCCTTCGGAACTCTGTCTTTGTTGCAGAGAACAGTATCTATTCTCCTAACTATGCTATCCCCTATTACTACTACATTTCTCTTTTGTCCCCCAACTTGAATGGCGCTCTGTACCACGGTGCTGTGATCAGTTCGCTCATCCTCCCTGTAGCCTGTGCCCTCATCCACACCGGGAGCAGGAACCTCTTACCTATTGGACAAGGGCACCAGCTGAGGCTCCTCCAAAGCTTAATTTTGGATCCCCATTCCTGCCTCAGTCGTAGTCACACCCTCCTAATGTAATTAATCTAAGGGGTGTGACTGCCTCCTGAAACACAGTGTCCAGGTAACTCTCCCCCTTCCTGATGTGTCGCAGTGTCCACAGCTCAGAATCCAGCTCATTAGCTCTGAGCTGAAGTTCCTCGAGCAGCCAACACTTGGTACAGGTGTGGATCGCACCAGTGTCCACCAGTTCCCATATACTACAGTCACAGCACATCGCCTGCCCAGCCATCTCTATTCTATTTAATTAATTAATTTGAATGTTAAGTATATTAAAAGTTAATTCCTTAACAGTACTCTTCAGCTGTAATAATGTCTCCTGATTTAGATCACTTGGCGAATCAAAAAGGACAGGGAAGCGATACCCACCAATCGCCTACCTGTTTTCCTGTGATGTCAGCCTTTGGCTCTGACAGGTATAAACAGGTTGAAGGGGCTCTCTGCTGTCAGTTTTTATCTCCCATCACTGCTGCCTTTCCATCACAGGTCCACTCTCCGTGTGCTCCCAACTCTCCTCTCACTGTTTTAAACTGCGAAAATCCCAGCTTTCCTCTCATAGTTTCAAATTGCAAAAATCCCGGCTCTCCTCTCGCAGTTTTAAACTGTGAAAAATCCTGGCTCTCCTCTTGCTCTCTTAAACTGTAAAAATCCCAGCTTTCCTCTCGCTGCTTTAAGCTATGAAAAATTTGTCCTGTCTGAGGAGTGGGAGTGGATTAGTTTGTGTCTTGCGAAATGGCTGCTCATACTTTTGATGCAGTTTGTACAAGTGTGCATACTGAGAGGCAGAAGCAGTAAGTGTGTGCAAGAAGTTGTTTGAGAAAAGTGAGTGCAGTGTGAAGTATGATAAAACTTACCAGAAAATTAAATGTTCTAACCAATGTTACGACCAGTCCCCAGATGAGATCCCCCAATTTGTTAACTTCCCAAACAGGACCCAAATCCTGGGTGAAGAGGAATGAGCTGGCTCTCCTTCTTTATTCAGCCTCCTTGGTTTGTCACCCCAAAGTTAATAAAGAAGGGAACCCTTCCGCTCCACTTCAGATACCTTTCTTCAGTCCAAATGTATTTATATTTTAGAAGGAGCCAATTTAACCAGGCTTTGGTGAGTCAGAGAATGAGTGAACTTATTAGTTACTAAAGCCCAAGAAAAAAGTAATAAAAATGCAACACACATACACACAGATCAGAAATGAGAAGTTGAGTCTGAACAAAAGTTAAAAAGATATACAAATCAGTCTTTGGTTTGTTCGTGAGGCATAGATGGTGAAATGTTGCGGCCATTAAGTTGGGTGATTCTGGTAGAGCTGACTTTGGCAGTTTAGCAGTTGGAGGTACTTGGTTCTGCAGGTTAGCTGAAGAAACTGTCCTATTGCCCTTTTGATTGTGGCTTTCCTGATTTGCCTCCATCAACAGAGAGAGAGAAAGAGAACCTTTGTCTCCAAGCTGCAAAGGGGTGCCTAGTCAATTTTCTTCTGCTGTGACTCTCACTAGCACACCAGAACTAGAATACAAAGATCAAGTCAGCAGCTAGCTTTTTAACCCATTTCATTGCGCATCCCTAGAAGGGGAAAAAAATGTTTTTCACCCAGAGTCTGTTTTCTTTCATCTTAGATCACTTCCATACTCTGAGATTTAACTCAACAGGAGATGTTTTCTGCTGAAATGATAATCAGTCTCCATTGTCTCCACAACCACAGGAGATTAAAGTGCAGTTTTTTGTATTCATCTATTCCTTTCAGGTGTCTCTGTCAGAAGTAGGCCTTGGCACCTTGTTAGGTGCAACATTCCATGCTCTCTCTGGGCTAGTCAGTAAAGTATAATCCACCTAGGAATTTTCCATAAAGTGGTTACTTTGCATTCTCAGCCAGCTTTTGCTCAGTGTCTTTGCTTGTATGTCTTTTTTAAAAGAACACACATCTTCCTTAAAAGTTCAATATGCCAAAAGTAATTTGGGGCTATAATCCAATGCCCTGACACCAAATAAATGCAGAATGATATTTCTGCCAGTTTGAAAGAATTGGATGTGAATGCGAGTAAGAGAGGTGTGATACACAGTCAGGTTTGTGATTAGCGGAAAGAGTTTGAAGTCGGGGATGGATGATAGTTCTGCAGTGGGGAAGAATGGTGTTTATTCAGAATAAAGGAGATGTGAAGACAAAGTTCTTACCTTGGTAGCCCTGGTAAAGTTATTAAATAGTGTTATCCCTCATTGCCATCAGGCCCTAGGCATGATGCTGCCTACAGTGCCATGCAGAGCCAGCTCCCACTATGTCTGCTCTGGGATCAATCGGCTATCAGAGGAAAGGGAGCCTCCTTCCTGGTACTCACTTGCTCTTTCAACACCTCCACTGTGGCATCACAAAGAAAGCCGTGATTGAATATTAATGCTTCAGTTACTCAACCCTTTAATGAATCATCCTTCCAAGATGAGGCCTTTGATAAGCTAAGGAGGAACTCATCAACACCTGTCCAAATCTATCTGGCTGTCATTGCTTTTCCTTCAGTTGATACAAATGTCTTTCTATAAACCAATGTTACACATTTACCTCCCCTTCAAGAGACGCAAGCTGGCTTTCAGCAAACAGCCTCTCAAACAGCAACACATTTCTTCTTGGCATGTTGCTTGCTAAACTGAAGTGAGGCCCAGGTGTTGAAATGATTTGAGCCTTCCAAAGTTATTATCAGGTGAACGGACTGTACCTGATCTAGAAAACAAAAGGGGAGCTGGTACTTAACTGTGAGAACAAGCAGAGGACTTGCGGGCAGATTCAAAATTCACAAAGCTTTCAAAATGAGAGCTTAGAGAAAATGGGTCCCTGAAGAAGGTGTTGACTCAATTGAAAGCTTTAAAAGGGAGTGAGATTGACCTCTGCTGCTAAGGGGGATTGAAGAACATAGAGATTTTCAGAATACCGCTTGTTTCTTTAAGAGAGGTGTAGACCAAACTTAAATGCCCATGCTGCTGTTTGAAGAGGAGTAGGAAGTATTCCAAGTGTTTGAACCAACATTTCAAATCATAGAACCTTGAAGCACAGAAGATGACCATTTGCCTCATCATGCCAATGCTGACTCTTTGATAAAGCTAACCAAGTAATCTTACTCCCCTGTTATTTTTGATAGCCCTGCTAATTTTCAAGCATATATCCGACCATCAAAAATAAATGATCTGATCATTCACTCAGTTGCTGTTGGTGGGATCTTGCTGTCTGCAAATCAACTTACATTTGCAAAAGAGACTACATTTCATGAATAGTCAATTAATTGGGAGACGGTTTGAGATATTCCGACAGGGTTACAAGGTATTTGACAGCTCTACTCTTGCTTTCTTTCACAAGGTTGACGTGGCTTTGCTTGTCGTCAGCAAGATGTTCTTAAAATGAAATGAAAGTCTGACTCTCAGGTGCACTGATGGGATTCTCTGCTATCTCACAACCTTGCTTGTTAAGACAGTTCTTAAAAAGAGGGAGGGCAAGTAATCCGAGCAAGAAAATTTAAACTAACTCATAATTTGGGAGTTTTGATGAATTCACTTGAAATACTGGATTTGTCATTGCCAGAGTTTTAATGGAAGAAGGCTGTTAGGTCAGGATTTATTTTGTACTCAAGGTTCTCTTTACTGTTACACAATGTGATGCTGTTACCCTTCAGATTGCACATTAAGGTACAAGAGAATGTTTAGATTCACCAAGACCAAGAGCTTGCTTCTTTGTGGTCAAAAGGATACCTGCTGTGAAAAAGCTAATGGAGTTCAGGGAACTTGAGACGAGGTTATTTCAGAGTTAGTTTCTGCTGAGCGAAGTAAATGCTTTCAGTGAGCAGCAGTCAGCAAAAACAATGTAATGTTCTATGTCTCTTCATGAGAAGGGGTGAAATATAGGAAGGCCAATCAGCCCATCCAATATACTCTTTCCATAAGCAGCCTGCTGTATATGGCTTTCAAAATACAAAAGCAAAATATTGCAGACACAAGAAATCTGGGATTAAAACAGAAAATGCTGGAAATCAGAATCTTTCATCTGTTTAAAGGTCATCGGCCTGAAACATTAACTCTGTTCCTATTTGCACTGATGTTGCCTGACAGGCTGAGAATTTCCAGTATTTTCCTGTTTTTATTATTGAAGGTTTTTTGAAAGTTTTTGTACTCCAAGGACAAATGAAAAAATGTCTGTGAGGCACTTTAAGCACTATGAAGCATCTCGAGGATGTGAAAGGTACTATGTAAATGCAGGCTCTTTCTTATTCGAATTGATGCAATAACTCTGAATGCACCTTGCACCAGAGAAACCACATTTATGCTTATTCTTCATCATCTTATCTTTATAAATTAAAAATCTTTATAAATTTTGTGAGATTTGTTTTGACAGAGTCTCCTAACCATGCTTCAGAGCACAAGATATTGCAGACATAGGAACACAGGACTTAGGGACTGGAGTAGGCCATTTGGCCCATAGAGCCTGCGTCGCCATTCATTAGGATCATGGCTGGTCTGTTTATGGTCTCAATTCCACTTCCCACGCCGCACCCTCCACTCCTCCCCCCGCTCCCATAACCCTTAACTCCCTTGTCTCTCAAAAATCTACCTAACCCAGCCTTGAATAAATGTAAAGCCCCAGCCTCCACTATTTTCTAGGGAAGAGAATTCCACAGACCAACGGCTCTCCGAGAGAAAAAAATTCTCCTCGACTGTCGTAAAAGGCAAACCTCTTATTCTTAAAACACATCCCCTAGGCCTGTCGTAAAGAAATCCAGCAGTTGTTTCTACACGTTCTGTTGCAGTGGCTTGGCTCAGTTATGAGCAGATCATTCTTCCTGTGAAAATCCCTCCTATTTGCAAAAATTAAGCACCATTTTAACAATCACTCATTGACACGTTAATTCTTTTTGAGATTGTGCAGAGGTGGGATCAGTTGGCTGTCAGCTATTGAGACAGCATGTGTCGATACAGTGGCTGCTCAGTTTTGTATCTGGTGTGCTGGTGGCAGCAATGACAGAAATCCAGTGACTGACTGACAGGCTGCTGATGTGGGGAAACAAAATTGCCTAGTCAACACCCGACATAGATGCATAATTTCCTCATTGCAAAAGGCCCAACTCGGCTAATGACCGATAAGATGTGGCTCAAGTTGACAATTCTGTAGGTGTCACATGAAAAGATTGCAAGGAATATGATTCATAACTATTACTCTAAAGAGTGTATTTGGTGTGTGAAAGCTTGCAATTTGTTTATTAAGTGAGCTGCCAAAACCTGATCCATGTATTTCTACCTAAAGGAAGGTCACGTACATTTTTTAGAATACCTGATCTAAATATAACTTCAAAAATTCACAAACCTGATTTATACATAACAAATGTCTTTATTATGTATATTATCAGTGCTCAGCTAACAAGGATTGTCAATTCACTGGCTAATTCCTCCAAAAGATAGCTGTTAATGGAAGTATATATTATCGAACAGATCACATAACTATGTTTGATGCTGGCTCTGAAGATTAAAAAACAGTCAATATGGATCTAAGGTTGCTGTCATCCTGATTAAACAGCACACCATTCTTTCCCAGCAATTAATTGCAAATGATTTCTCAATAAACTGGCAGTAATAACATTGCAATCCTTTAGCGTGAATATCATGGCTCGACATATAAAATCTATATCTCAATAAATAACCCATACCCTAGAGCAATTTCATGGCAATATTTAACACAAGGATTCTGATTACAGTCATAAAGTGCTCGAGCTTTATTCGTGTAGTTTATGACTGACTTGCAATCCTGTCTAGATATCCATGACTATGAATATAAACCATCTTACCTCTGCAGTTAAATTGCTTTGAGTTTCCCTCCTTCGCTACCATGTATCAATTAAAATAACCTGAAATAATTTTAGCCATATTTAACTCATTTATTTTATATGCACCATCTTAACTAATTTGACGGTTATACACAAATTTTCAAATAACTCATTATTCGGCAAAAAAATTGAAGGATATGAGTGGAATCTGTTATCTCACGTATTTAAAATCAGCTATTCATTCCTCACAGGAGCTGCCTATGTACTTTCACGTCTCTCATGTCAGTATTAGCAAGGATGGGTGATGAGCAGACATCTATTGCTGAATGTAAAACACTAGCATTAATAAACTAAGAATAGTTGGCATTCTTAATTTTTTATGCTTCTTAAAGCATGTGTTGTAGGTGAACCAGTCCTCATACCAGCAATCATCTTACCAAGGTGCTATATTTCTTTAGTTTCCTTATTACATCCTGCTGTCCGACATAACTTCATGTCATCCACAAAATGAAATGCTTTACTTACAAAATTGAGAGCTTGAGTGCTGTTCCCTGAGGGGATTCTGGAGACCAAATCTGTCCAATGAGAGCTAATTGATTAAACATCCTCTCTTCGTAAGACAGCCAATTCATTGTCCAACCTACAACTTCCTCACTGAAACTATTAGCTTTGACTCTGTTCAGGTTTCTTGCAAAGAAATATTTCCTGAAAGTCATTGACCAGAATTGTCCAGTCCCATTGGCGGTGGGCATCAATGAGCGGACAATATAGCGAGAAGGCCAAAAATTCATTTCACGCCATCATGAAACCAGTTTGCAATTGTCTGCTCCACCCATCAATGGCGGGCCGCATTTCCCACTGTCTGATGTCGGGAACTTAATTTTAATGCATTTGCATCTCATCATTGTGCCCATGCATTGGAATCATCCCCCCACTTCAAATTTACCGTCCATGTTGGCATGACTTCAGAATGGCGTGAGTCTCAAATGCCTTTCAAAGGCGTGCACCTGGTGAGCTGAACTTTGAGGGGAGCTCAGGGGTGAGTGCAGACAAGTTGGCTCTGCAAATGGGAGAGGAGCTGGCTGAGGAGGAGATGGAAAAGCTACACGTCTCCTCCAATGAGGAAGATGTCAAAGTGGATGACGTTGATGAGGTCCTAGAAGGCGAAGATGCTGCAGTGAGGCCAGCACACTGATCAGACGAGGCAGGTGCGCTCAGGAGGCCCTAATAGTCACTCAATTCCAGGAGGATGATGACGACATGCAGTGAGGGCACTCCATAAATCTTTACATTCCCTCTGAGAATGTCTGACTCGAGTCTGGCCAAGGGCAGCTCGCTTTCACTCTGTGATCTGGGTCATATAATGGAGACGCAGCTGTGAAACTTTAAATGCACCTGATTCGATGTCCGCCTTCAGCACCTGACCCCTTTAGGAACACAGCATCACTGGTCACAGATGCTGAAGAGATGGGGGCCAGGTGCGCAACCTTAAAGGTGCTGAGAGCACACAGAGAGAATGAGGGAACTCTGTGACACCTGCCCACTACATTCTGGCAGCAATGACCAGCACCATCGAGGTGCAGGCATCAGTAATGTTTCCAGGGTGTGTGAGGCTGGACCACCACTTTGGTCTGAAGGCTGCACAGAGAACAGGGAAGAGGCCCTGGACTGAGACATCTGCCTTTATCTTGTGCAGAAAGGTTTCACATCTGAGTGACATGAACACTGCTCATCAGAACAAGGAGCCACAGGCAGGGCGACACTCTTGGGAGCTAATTGACAATAGTGAACATTATGTATAAGTGATTAACACCCGTGCCCAGGCTGTGGCAACTACATCTTCTTAACCTTCCTAACCCTGCCACTACGTCTTGGTGCTCCCCGGACATCCACAGTGGAGGTGGAGGCAGCCTGCTGACTGTAACACCATATCTGTGATGACTTTGGTGGGTGTCCTCTGGAGGGCTGAAACCTGGAGGGCTCTGGCCTGCTTTGGGTGTCCTACTGTGGGCCAGTTACACCCTCCTCTGCCTGTGGAGCTGGAATTGTGGGGGTCACGGGTAGAGGGGATTTGGATCGGCTGGGCATTTCTGGATTCACCTGAGTGGATGGCCCTGGGGTGTGCACTTGCTTATCCTCCTCCCTATGGGTGCCTGAGGCTCCCTGGCTGACTCCTTGAGGAGCAGGTGCAGCTGGAGTGAGATCGAACTGCCCCACACCCCTCTCACATTGACACTGTTGGACGCCAACTATGGCATCAGTGATAGAGTGTCGCCCACTCAGGAGTGCAGGACCAATGTCCTGGACCAAGGTCTCCACGGCTGTCACCATTCTGCCAGCATTGACCTTGATGTATTGGCATGCCGGCACTACCACCTCGGTCTGAAGATGGACAGACTCTTCCATTGTGTTTTGTAATCTGAGTGCAGCAGACATCCCTTCCTGATGTTCCCATGATTGTATTTGCAGCTCCACCAGCTGATTGAGGACCAAGTCCAGAAGCTCATATCCAGACTTAGACTCAGCAGAGCTCTTGCCTCCAGCAGTCCTCTGAGTGCCAGCGACTAAGGATGTCCCTGCCCCAGTCTGCAATGGAACAGATTCTGTGCTCTACTCACCAGATTGTGATCCCGAGGCTACTCTACACCTAGGTCCCATCTTGCTGCGCTGGTGGGGGGAGGGGGGGGGGTGTGGGTGAGAGCTGTGATAGGTCTTCAATGCTGCTGCCCTCAAGGTCCTCACCCAAGGCGCTCTCGGCACTGGGGTCAGGGTCAAGGTTGCTGGGGTCAAGGTTAGGGCAGCGTGTTAGATGTGCCTAGGACAGAAAGTGGAGATTATTAGTGCTTGGCAGTTGTGTTACACACAGAATGGGTCTGGAGTCAAATGTGGCCAGGCCAGATAAGGACAGCAGATTTCCTTCCCGAAAAGACATTAGTGAACCAGATCGGTTTTAACAACAATCGATAATGGTTTCATGGTCATCATGAGGCTTTTAATTCCAGATTTTTTTGGTGGGAAGTATGGTTTGTTTTTGAAGTGTGGAGTCTTCTATGTTTGCTGGATGTAAGGGTCTTTATGTATAACTCTGAGTAGTTTCATACATACGAACATACGAATTAGGAGCGGGGTAGGCCATTCGGCCCCTTGAGCCTGCTGTGCCATTTGGTAAGATCAAGGCTGATCTGATTGTTGTCTTAACTCCTCTTTCCTGCCTGCCCCCCATAACCTTTGACTCCCTTGTCAATCAAGATACTATCTATCTCAGCCTTAAACATATTCAATTATCCTGCCTCCAGTTCCAGCCCAGCTGTTATTCCAGTCTGGCCCAGAGGAATAAACTGTTCCTAATTTACTGAGGGTGGAGGAGGAGAGACTCCATGTTGGATTACAGCCCACAAACCTGAGATGCAGTGAATCACTGGAATGCTTCTTTCTCATGCTGACTTTCTTATCTTCCTGTGTATCAATTTTTTCTCTCTTCCAGTGTTTTGCCTACCTCGTTGTACTCAATGAGCTGTAGAAAATTTTGACCATAAAATAACTTCCTTCCTTTTACTCATTTTAGTGGTGATTTTAGTGTTGTGTTCCTAGGCCCAGTGTCTGATGTGCTAGTTTTCTGCGTAAACTCGGATGTGCCCCTGTAATTTTGCTTATTGTAAAATCTAGGCAAGGGAAAAGTGTGAAAACAATCATTTAAATGTTCAGTCATACTGTTACCCTGTCAGTCAGCTGATTCCACATATCCAAATTGACCCTGTGGTTTGTCGGTGTGCTATTGCTGGTGTGGGAGGCCAACTTCTGTACGAGGGGTGATGACCTGCCAGAGCGGATCACCAGCTCCACAGATAACCCTCCAAAATTACCACAATTTTACAGTTCCTGTCAGAGTTTACACTCTATGGGAATAAAATGTTATCAATCACATTAAACTGCCAGCTTCCCTTGGGCAGGGTTTGTCCGTTGGTGTGAGAGGGCGGGTCTGATATGCCAATGTGTAAAATTTTGCGTGATGATGTCAGGCGTGCATCCTAACGTCATCATGTGCCACCGCGATAATCCAGTTGGCCGGTGCGCTCCAGAGTTGTCTGCTCACCCGCCGAAATGTTAACGGTCTATTAGGGCCAATAAGAAAGCAATTATTGTCATTATTAATGCTGCCCAACCAACCTTAATGTTGGCAGGCAGGCAAAAATGTCAAGCAGCCTTTGCGTTTTTCAGGAAACCTCATCCACGGGCGGGATGAGGTTTCCTGAAGCTTTTATTAAATAAATAAATACATTTTCCTAAATATAAAACATGTGACACAGTCAAATGAGGAGATATGTATAAATGAAATTTTAAATCATTTATTCAATTATTTTAATATCCATTCAATCTCCCTGAGGCAGCTCCATGCCTCAGGGAGATTGTTGCACTTTTTCGTATGCATGCGAGAAAGAGCATTGGCCCCGACTCTCCCTTCTCCCCGAGCCCGCACAGGTAGCACTGAGCACTACTGGCCGCATATTACGCTGGGCGGGCCTTAATTCACAGAATCACAGAATCACACAGTGCAGAAGTTCAGCCCATCAAGTCTGCACCAACATGTGAGAAACACCTGACCTACCTACCTAATCCCATTTACCAGCAATTGGCCCATAGCCTTGAATGTTATGACGTGCCAGGTGCTCATCCAGGTACTTTTTAAAGGACGTGAGGCAACCTACCTCCACCACACTCCCAGGCAGTGCATTCCAGACCGTCACGATTTTCCTCACATCCCCCCTAAACCTCCTACCCCTCACCTTGCACTTATGTCCCCTGGTGACTGACCTTTCAACTAAGGGGAACAGCTGCTCCCTATCCACCCTGTCCATGCCCCTCATAATCTTGTACACCTCGATCAGGTCGCCCCTCAGTCTTCTCTGCTCCAACGAAAACAACTCAAGTCTATCCAACCCCTCTTCATAACTTAAATGTTTCATCCCAGGCAACATCCTGGTGAATCTCCTCTGCACACCTCCAGTGCAATCACATCCTTCCTATAATGTGGTGACCAGAACTGCACACAATCCTCCAGCTGTGGCCTCACCAAGGTTCTATACAACATGACCTCCCTACTTTTGTAATCTATGCCTCGACTGATAAAGGCAAGTGTCCCATATGCCTTTTTCACCACCCCACTAACATGCCCCTCCATCTTCAGAGATCTATGGACACATACGCCAAGGTTCCTTTGTTCCTCAGAACTTCCTAGTGTCATGCCGTTCATTGAATACTTCCTTGTCAAATCACTCTTTCCAAGGTGTATGACCTCACACTTTTCAGGGTTAAAATTGACCCGCCCACGTAAAATGGTGGCACAGAACCAATCACGGGCAGTGATCAGCTCCACACCCCTTCTCGCCCAGCCCGCCCACCATAGGGAAAATCCTGGCCCTTATTTCTTTATCTCATTGTTGTTCACCAATCTAATCTTAAATTTCAACATGGTTTTTGCCTTGATCACTGAAAGAACGAGAGAACTTTGAACTTAAGCCTGTGAGACTTGCATTTATATGAAGGAGAGAGGGCCTGTCACAAACTCATGAAATCCCAAAGCACTTTACAGCTAACAAGCTAGTTTTTAAGTGTTTATAATGCAGGAAAGGCAGCAGCCAAATTGTGCAAAGCAAGACCCAAGAAATATTAATGTGTCAGTGATCAGGTGATCCATCATTTAGCGATGTTGATTGAAGGATAAAGTTTGGCAAGGTAACTGGAGCTAAATCCCCTTGCTCTTCTCCAAAGTATTGCATCTTTTTATGTCCACCTGAGAAAGCAGACTGAGGCTTGGTTTAAGATCACATCTGAAAGACATCTCCTCCAACATTCAGCGGATGCTCAAGATCCTGGAGTGAGCAAGAGTTGAACCCATGACCTTCCGACTCAGAGGTCGGGGTGCTACTACTGGGCCACCTCAACACACAATGCATCATTTTGCTACCAAGAGCCAATTGTTTCAAAACAGCTTGACCTCTTAAAGTCACAAAGGCTAACCAGTAATGAGGACATGCTGAAATCTGTTAGAAAGTGATTGTTATTGATACGGGAAGGCTATATGATGTTAATAAATAAATATTAGTAAATTCCCAGGTCCAGCCAGGAAGCATCCAGAATAACAGAAGTCTAAGGAAGGGATAGTTTGGGGAGGGGGGGGGTTGAGCTGGGTTTGTAAGGAGGGTGCTAATGAAAATAAGAATGTACGAAATTGCAGCAAGAGTAGACCACATGGCCTGTCGAGGCTGCTGCACCATTCATTGCTAACATGGCTGATCTTCTACCCCAACTCCACATTCCTGCCTGCCCCATATCCCTTGATTGCTCGAGAGACCAAAACTCAGTCTGTCTCAACCTTCCAATGGGGAGGAATAGTATCTGAGGAGGGAGAACTATTCACAATGTTAGTTAGCACTGGGGGTAGTAGGGAATGCTGGGTGAATAATGGGGGCAGGATTAGGGAACTGTTCTAATATGCCTTTAAGGGATAGCAGCATGCCATCAGTTTAAGGGAAGTGTGTCATGTGATCCAACCTCAGTTTCACTTTGGCCTAGAGCAGAACACAGACACACAGCTCTGCAGCCCTGATGTCCTCAAGCTTTCTGCCTGTGTATATCTGTTCACGTGTGCCTAGATTTAATAAAGGTCCTCACACTGTGTTTACCCAGTCCTTTATGAGTGATTGGTGCCTTTTATATTATTATTAACACACGCAACAGGAACAACATGAGATAGGGAAGCAAATAGTTGAAGATACATCTTCAGGGCTGGAGCAGGAATACTCATCATGGTTTCACAAAAATACAGCAGTGCACTCCCCCCCCACCCAGACCCCACCCATGGGCACCTCCCCTCCCTCCCACACCCCATTTGTGGTTGGATTCTGCAAGTGCTCACTGAGCATCAGACATCCCCAACTAAATATGAATCAGTTTTCCAGCTGAAGACCTTACGTGGACATAGTAACTCCTCGGCCAATTAGATTTTAAATTACCCTCAAAGTAGCCATTTGAGAAATTTATTGTTCAAAATGTGCAATTAAAAAATGTAAATGCTGAAAGGAAGAGCTCAGGAAATGCTGTAAGTTCTTTCCATTCTGTACAGTCATTGAAGCCATCTAGTTCAATGAATGTTATGCCCATTTATAATTAAACATCTGTGTAAATTGGGTGAGCAATTCTCAGAACACATCAGAGAAAAGCAACCCTCCTATTTCCGTTTCAAACCATCGATGGAAACAATTATTTCACTCTTCAAAGATTACAAAATCAAATGTCAGCCTTAGATCTGGAAAACTCATTTTCTGGAGGAATTGTGTGTTGCATGTGTGAAGGGGATTCTGGTGGGCTCTCCAAATATTGAGCTGAAGCCTCCACATCTTGAAGCCACCTGTGATTGAAAATCCATGGCCCACTCATGTAACTCCCATACTAAACAGGGCCTGTTTGATGGGACCAAGTTTTTTTTTAATTCATTCATTCACAGGGTGTGGGCATTGTTGGCTAGGCCAGCATTTATTGTGCATCCCTAATTGCCCTTAAGAAGTTTGTGTCTTGCTCAGCCATTTCATTTGGCAAGTAAGAGCCAACCACATTGCTCTGGGTCTGGAGTCACATGTGGGCCAGACCGAGTAAGGCAGATTTCCTTCCCTTGAGGACCATTTGTTTTATACAACAATCTCATTGTTTTGTGATAATTATTAACATAATACAGGCATTTTGTTCCAAATTTATTCAGATAAATGAATTTAAATTCCCCCAGCCGCCATGGTATGATCATTAGCCCAAACCTCTGGATGACTAATCCAGTAACATGACCTTGATGCTACCATTTCCAACATCTCAGTCTTTTCCAGCATGCCCCATGGGAAGAGGACCCCCATCACCCCCATCACATACCACCCACCCCTGCCCCCCTCCCCCCACCCACTTCCCCAGCCCCCTGGCCAGCAGTGGAAGACAATCGCTGCCCAGTGAGTGTATTGTCCAGTGGGTTACCAATCAATGATTGGAAAAAAGACCCTGAAGGATTAACAAATATCTTAGGACCATAGAATCAGAATGGTACAGCACAGGAGGAGGCCATTCAGCCCATTGTACCCATGCCAGCTTTCTGCATGAGCAACTCGCCTAATCCACTCCCCTTGCCTTTTCCACTTAGCCCTGCATTTTTTCTCTTCAGGTAATTATCTAATTCTCTTTTGAAAGTCTTCTTTGAATTTGCCTCCCGCGCAGTCTCAGGCAGTGTGTTCCAGACCTTAACCTTGCTGTTGTAGTTCTTTAAGCCTTTTTTTGAGCAAGGATGGAACATCTAAGCAAGACTTTTTGACCCCCTGACAAAGACAGCAAAGGAAAAATTTCTAGGGGTGGAACTTGCCCCCCCCTCACCCCGTCATATAGTGCATTTGTAGAATATTTTGTTTGGTTCCTCTTACCTTTCTTAGCCTGGTTACATTAAAGTGCCCACAGGAATGAGTGCCTTTTACTGGGTGTTTGAGGTTCCACTTTCTTATTTTCTCTGATCACATCCTTTTGGAATGGAGCATTCATCCAATCTCCACATTAAATAAACCAATGGCACTAAAGTGTTTGAAAACCTGAGAGCTCAGTGACATTATGATTCTTGGCCCTGAGATTGCAATCGAAGGAATCACAATTATAGTTTACTCCACTAATAGCTTCCTCAGATTTTTGAGCTGCACTTTATGCTAATCTGGCACCTGATCCAGTGTGGTGCCTTCTACAGGGGATGTGCGGCATCTGTGAATAGAACAGGCAACAGTGAATCTTTACTGAGACATTCAGAGTCTAAACCAGGAACCACAAACCAGGAAATATAAATTAAACAGATCAAAATCCTGTACAAACAATAAAATAGAGGAAAGGAAAGTAAACTAAGAGTAAGAAAGAGAGAGATGAAAAAATGTAACTTTGTTTTTTTATATTTCCAACACTAATAAATGCTGAAAGAATGAAACACCATTCTTGTGGAATTATATTTTCAGTGCCAGAGTGTTTGTTCACTAGTAATTAAGATTTATGTTGTTAAAAAGAATTATTTACTCCTGAATGCACCCGGCATTTTTCTGGTATCTTCACTGGGGAACTAGAGAAAGTTAATCAACGTCACTTCAGTGCATTGATTTCAGTTTTGTGTCCATCAGCGATGACTGTTACAGCACATTCTGTGGAGGAGCAGAGTAACTCAGACAGCAACTTCCAAATTTCTGTTTTAGTTGTCTATGTGTGGACATCGGATGTTGTCTGATATATTTTGTTATAACATTAAGTGCTGATAACCTCACTGTTTTTCTTGATGTAAGATCTAGGCCATTGTAGCAGAGGTGGCCAGACAGGCAGAGGTGAGGGACCCCGTCACCTGGAATCCTGCACAGACTTCCCACCAGAAAGATAGAAGCATTTAAACCTATAGATTTACTTATTTATCTTTAACCACCTTGGCACATTGATAGTCTGATTTTGTTTCCCAAACTTACTGACTACCAGGACAACCAACTTCTCGTAGAAAAATACATTTTCAAAGCTGTTGGCTTGATTTTCTTTATCCAATTTTCCCACAGCATTGTGTTGGAGGACAAGGCATCCAACAGCTACATTAGTCTTTGTACTTGGAACAACCCTCAGTGTCTACAACTTACATAGTTGGTAGTAGGAGTCCATAGGAAGGGTCCATTGTCACGGTAACATGTTGGCTTGGTTTGGCATGTTTATCCACGCTTGTCAAGAAAGGGTCACACCAGCTGTCACTCTTCACAGATCTCCAATTGTGCCTTTGGGAAACCTCCACTTTGCTGATGCCTGACTCTTCTGACTGTTGCTATATACTGCTTCCTCTCTGTGAAATATCATCAGGGTCCCAGCTTCATTGCACTAGTTAAGCTGTACTTGCAGAACTTGCTGGGCTCAGTTTTTTTTTCATAGGATGTGGGCATCACTGGCAAGGCCAGCACCTATTACCATTTCCTAATTGCTACAATTGAGTCTGTTTAGGCCATTTTCAGAGGGTGGCTAAGAGACAACCATATTGTTGTGGAGCCACATGTAGGCCAGACCAGATAAGGATGACAGATGAGTGAGACAAAAACAACAATTGACAACGGTTTCATAGTCACTATTAACTGAATTTATTAATTGAGCTTAAATTCCAACAGCTGCCATGGTGGAATTTGAACCCATATCCGCAGAGAATTAGCCTGGGCCCCTAGATTACTCAGGCCCCCCTCCCACAACTCTTTCTCCGATACATCGATGACTGCTTCGGTGCTGCTTCATGCTCTCGTCTGGACCTGGAAAAATTTATCAATTTTGCTTCCAATTTCCAACTCTCCATCATTTTCACATGGTCCATCTCTGACACTTCCCTTCCCTTCCTTGACCTCTCTGTCTCAATTTCTGGTGATAGTCTGTCCACCAATATCCATTACAAGCCTACCGACTCCCACAGCTACCTCGACCACAGCTCCTCAAACCCCGCTTCCTGTAAGGACTCCATCCCATTCTCTCAGTTCCTTCACCTCCATTGCATCTGTTCCGATGATGCCATTTTCAAAAACAGTTCCTCTGACATGTCTTTCTTCTTCCAAAACCGAGGTTTCCCACCCACGGTGGTTGACAGGGCCCTCAAATGTGTCTAGCCCATCTCCCGCGCCTCTGCCCTCACTCATTCCTCTCCCTCCCAGAAATGTGATAGGGTCTCCCTTGTCCTCACTTATCACCCCACCAGCCTCCGCATTCAAAGGATCATCCTTTGCCATTTCCGCCAACTCTAGCATGATGCCACCACCAAACACCTCTTTCCTTCACTGCCCCCCGGTGGCATTCCGCAGGAATCGCTCCATCTGGGACACCCTGGTCTACTCCTCCATCACCCCCTACACCTCAACCCCCTCCCATGGCACCTTCCCATGCAACCGCAGAAGGTGTAACACCTGCCCATTTACTTCCCCCATCCTCACTGTCCAAGGGCCCAAACACTCCTTTCAAGTGAAGCAGCATTTCACTTGCACTTCCCTCAGTTTAGTCAACTGCATTTGCTGCTCCCAATGAGGACTCCTCTATATTGGAAAGACCAAATGCAGACTGGGTGACTGCTTTGCGGAACACCTTCGGTCTGTCCGCAAGCATGACCCAGACCTCCCTGTCGCTTGCCATTTCAACACTCCACCCTGCTCTCATGCCCACATGTCCATCCTTGGCCTGCTGCAATGTTCCAGTGAAGCCCAACGCAAACTGGAGGAACAGCCCCTCATCTTCCAGTTAGGCACTTTACAGCCTTCCAGACTGAATATTGAGTTCAACAATTTCAGATCGTGAACTCTCTCCTCCATCCCCAACCCCTTTCCGATCCCCCTTTTTCCAAAAATTTATAATTTTTAAAATATATTTTTCTTTTCCCACTTATTTTTAAATTTATTTCAATCTATCATTTTATCTCCACCTTTTAGCCCATTTCGATCCCTTCCCCCCACCCCACCCCCATAGAGCCATCTGCCACTAGCTTGTCCTGCTTGCTACCCTTAATATCACCATTAGCACATTCCTTAGCTAATATCACCACCTTCAACACCCCTTTGTCCTTTTGTCTTTGACATCTTTGGCAACCTCTTCCTTGCCTCCACCTATCACTGGCTCTCTATCCAGCTCTACCTGTCCCACCCCCCTTGACAGCTTATATTTCACCACATTTCTATATTTCTTTAGTTCTGATGATGAGTCATACGGACTCGAAACATTAACTGTGTTCCTCTCTGCAGATGCTGTCAGACCTGCTGAGTTTTCCCAGCTATTTTTATTTTTATCTTTGTCTTTGTCTCTGGATTACTAGGCCAGTGGCATTAGCATTATGCCACCATCTCCTCCTCAAACTTGGGGGTTGGGGGAGGGGGGAGGGGCGTGGGGGGGGGGGTTTAACTCCAACCCCTCCACCTCCCAATGCACGCACACTTCCACCAGCAATTTTAGAAAATGACAATCTACCCTAAAGAGTGACTCCACGCCACAAGAACATGAGAAACAGGAGAAGGTCATTCAGCTTCTGATACCTGTTCTGCCATTCAATTGGATCATAGTTTTCAACACCTCAACTCAACTCCCCCACCCCATGCGCCGTTTCCTTTGCTACGCCAACTCAACAAAAACCTACAAACCCACCCTTAAAAGCTCCAATTGACCCTAGGATCTGCAAGCTGATTGGAGGCGGGGGAGGGGTGGGGGTGGAATTCTAACTTTCCACTAACTTTTGTGTGAACAACAACTTCTTGATTTCATTCCTGAATGCCTGGCTCTAATTTTAAGATCGATATTCAGAACATTCAGGCAGAACAATGAAGGGGGAAGAAATCCTTGAAATCATTTAAGAGACAATTTGATGCTGTGATGGAGATTTTAAGCTTTTTCAGATGGATGAGTTAATTTGAGCCCAATGACCTTTTGCATCTATTTGAAACATATGATTGGGATTTAATTTAAATGTCATGACTTTACTAAGACTGCGAAATGCCAAAATAGCCTCTGGGCAAAAGGAAAGACAAACCTATATTTCTATAGCGCCTTTCATGGCCTCAGAAGTGCTTTGCAGCCAATGAAATATTCATGATGTGCAGTTACTGTTGGAGTGTGGGAAATGCAGTAGCCAATTTATATAGATAAGTCAGATAATCTGTTCTTCAGTCGAGGGATAAATATTGGCCAGGAGACCTAAGAGACCCTGCTCTTCCTCAAAATAATGCCCTGGGATCTTTTAGGTCCATTTGAGAGGCCAGATCAGATCTTGGTTTAACATGTCCTCTTAAAGTTGCTACCTCAGAAGCAGTGCAGCACTCCCTCAGTACTGCACTGAAGGGTCAACCTAGATTCTGTCTTCAAGTCCGTGGAACCCACAACCCCTGACTCAAAGGAAAGAGTGCAACTCGCTGAGCCACAGGCAACACGGAGCAGGATTCCTGATCACACTTCAAGCAGAGGAAAGCATAGGAACTGAACTCCCAGAGGTTGGAGGGGGCATAACACAAACAGCTCAGCCACTGGGAGGAGAGGCTGAATTTCACAAGGAACTGGGATCTGCCAGGTTTCTCAGTCCAGAGAAAAGTGTGAGTCTATGAAATGATGATGAATTGAGTACAACTGTGAGGGAGGCCTGCTGAAGAAGTCTAACGCTTAGCTCAGGGTGCACCTAATATTTACCTTTGAGTTCTGATCACCAAGATACAAAAACATACAAATCCTGAGGGAAAAGTCGTGAGACTGGTTCAGAATGTTATAGAGTGATTTATCAGGAAGGTTTAGAATCTGATGGGCTGAGAGCCTCCTTCTGTGCCATAATGGTTCAATGGCTCGATGACTCTTATGGATAAGTGATTTCTAAGATGTCAGGAATGAAGTTGTTGTGGAATGGTTTTATTTCATTCAGCATAATGGCAGAGGGGCTGCTGTGATTGTCTGAAGCAGATGGATTGACAGGTTGGGAATTTGGAGCTGATGCTGATGCTGGGATGAAATCTCACAGGAAGCAGGTTCTGAGTAGCTGATCCCTGGCAATCCATCTGGAGATAGGAAATCCTGCTCCCTTCTGCCTCTTCCTCCTTTTCTTCCCCCTTCCAAGGTACCCTCCAAAGCCCTGATGGCCAGAGTTGTGTGCACCTCTGATAGTGAGGATATGAATGACACAGAAGATCACCACAGGGCTCCCACAGAGCAGAGCAATCAGCAGAACAGCTGCTCAGGATACCTATGGTTTGCTCCATGATGTTTCCTGTTGCTGCCTTAGTCTCATTATAGACATGGCATTCACATGTGGTCATGTGGTGGAGGTGAGTCAGGAACAAGGTGGTGAGCAGATATCCTCTGACATCCAGCAGCCAGCCTTTAGTTCCTGTGGTGGCTGTAAGTTGGCAGGGTAGCTGACTGGCACAGGATGAATACGTCATGACTGCTGCCTGGGCATTCACCTGCAGGATCTTCAAGGCATTGACACTGAAGGAGTCAGCTGCATCTTCCCATTAATGTGTGTGGCCCACAGAGCCATGTGCATATCTATTGCCAGCCAAGCAAAGCCAGGTGGCACCCCCCACCCCTCCCCGCCCATCCTGCTTCACTCTGGTAAGAGACAAGACAATGAGATCTCCTGTCTTTCCATACAAGCTCTCTGATCTGCATTGGTGCATGGTAAACTGCGAAATTTTGGAAATGTGGCTGCTGGCTTAGATATTGAGGGTTCTGTCTATCTTGACAATAACTGGCAACACCATCCTCAACCTGCGCTAGAGGAGGTGGCACAGTTCAGTTACCACCTCCATGGTGAACCGTAGCTGTCTTAGACACTACACCTGGCTGAGGCAGAGGTTGGAGAAGATCTCTCTGAAGGCCCTGGGTGGGCAAGGCCTCCTGCTGAGAGACTTCCACCTCCTCCTTCTACAAAAAACTTCACCTCTCTGCTGTCTCTGCTCCCTCTCCCTGTCAGGCTGCCAATATAAATGTGGCTGGAGGGTGCTGAACCCAATAAATATCCTGTTGTAACTTGGAATCATTGACAGGAAATTGTGATTTGCAATGTGCTGCTGCTTTCTCAAATCCTCTTAGGAGTTTGATATGACAATATTTTTTCAGCCAGCCCGGGTCTAGCTACAGTAAAGCTAACTGCAACTCCCATTACTGAAAACAGACTTCCTCTTGGTTGTTCTTCCAGCTCCTCTGATCTCCTTGTCAGTGTCCAGTACCACTCCCACTCCTCCAATAACACTCAACAGAGAACCCCCCATCGAAGTGCAACAGTAAAAGAACGTCAAAGGTACCTCAGCTGAAACTTCCATGCTGATGCCTTTAAACAGCACAATTCGGGGTGTTCCTCAGGTAGCTGAACACATGTCGAGCTGGAAAGGATTAAGCAAGGGGTGTTAACAGAACCAATGAGGTTCAAAAAAAGGTAGATCAAGCAGCAAATCAGCATTAAACACTGTTTGATTTTAGGATTTTCCCACTCTGGTGCCACATGGCACATTCTCATCCACACCCTTACAAATCAGGGCACACTGCTCATGTTACACTGGAAATATTCTGGACAACACTTTCAGAGTTTCAGGCCTACATAGTGCCAGTGCCAGTGCCAGTGCCAGCACCAGAGGTGCTATTGGCAGAATTTTACACAGAGACGGTGCCCCATGCCCCATGAAAAGTTGGGGGGCAAGTCACTCCTTCTTGGTCCTGCACTCATTAATGACTGTTGGACCATTAGTTGGCTCGAGGCAGGATTTCTGCCACCCCTCCCCCCACATCTGGGAAGACTCCAAGAGCCTGCTGGCTAATCAGATGGCTAGCAGCTCTGTACTCCAGCAGTGCCATTGGGAGTGGTGGCCACTGCTGGGACTTCACTGGATCCAGGCTGGCAGACCTCAGTAAGTGGGGTGGAGGGCCAAGTTTGTCCAGGCAGTGATGGAGGGGAATGTGGATGGAGGGTCTACATTGCAGGGGCAGGGAGAAGCACACAGTCTGATGAACACAGGATGCTCTAGCAGGTGGCAACCTCTGCTCCACATCACCCTTCCACCCTGCAAAGTAACAAGGTCAGCAGGTTTCACCTGGCAGCCCGGAAGCATTTTTTAAAATGAATGAGCAATGTTAAGCAAAATGAATTTTCGTATGAATAATAAAGTGAAATTAAATTGAATAGTATTGAGTTGAGCAGCTGTGGGAGGAGGTCCTTATGTGGCCTTAAGTACAGTACCTTGCCCATCATGGGTACAATCTCAGTGGAAGTGGGCACAGTGCCACTGCCATGGCACCCAATTTTGTGTCCCTTCCATCTGCCAACCTGCCCCCAGAGTGGGATTAAAATTCCTACCCATGAAGCTGAATTTTGCAGCCTTCAAGTTTACAAGCTGTGCTCAACCTGTTATAGAAGCTGAAGGCTTTATCTGTGTAATAATGTGCATCTGTCTAGATAACAAGTCACTGCACAAGAAATAAATCATGTGTTTGTGAAATACTTTCAGAGGTTTCTGAGACACTTGCTCTGGTTTTATTTAATGTCAGTCTGTCCTTTCAGCACTCCAGATTCTCATTGATGTCATCAACCTTTTGTCCCTTTCAAAAGACACAATTCCTTAATCGCAGGACATTTCTAACAATCATTTCCGACACTTTGCTAATACTGAATGAAGCGTGAGTAATTTGGGGATATTTTCCCCACTTCCTTATAACATTAGCTGTTGTGATACGCAAAGGTTTCAAAACACACATGTTCCTTCATCTCTGCACAGGACTGATTGGACTGGGTCAGCTACATACAAGTTGCTGAATGTATGGAAAGGACTCAACAGGAAAACAGCAAATGTCACCAATTGAGAAGAATTAATTTAAGGCATGGGTCACATTATCTCCAGAGACAGTTCGAATTCCTAAATAAATTGTAAAAAAAAAACCCCACAGAAATGAATACTTCCCTGCAAAAATGGGGGAGAAACATATCTGTTGGCAGAGAAGAAAAACTTGTATTTTTATTGTGCCTTTTATGACCTGTATTATATTTTTATATATCTCAGAGCAATGCAGAGATGACACTAGTGTCTAAGTGTGCAGTAGGTTTACTTACAGGAGTTTAAAATCACAAAACGTCTGCACTCATATTTATCCCAGCTTTCCTGTTTCCTTTGAGTGGAGTCCACAATGAAACTTAACCAATCCAGAACAGTAAGCATAGATCAGCTGCTAGACTTGCATAATCAAACTCAGAACAATTAAACCATTGTACACTACAGTCAGGACATCCCAAAACACTTTACACCAGGCTTGTCCAACCTTTTCACACAAGGGGCCACATTTCAATTTTTTTCTCATTCTTGGGGTCAAGGAACAAATTTTGGAAAGATAAGGTTTGGCGCAACATTAAACATATGAACCAAAAACAAAAATACCTGGAAAAACTCAGCATGTCTGACAGCATCTGCGGAGAGGAACACAGTTAACATTTCGAGTCCGTATGACTCTTCAACAGAACTAAGGAAAAATAGAAAAGAGGTGTAATATAAGCTGCTTTAAGGGGGGGGGGGGGTGGGTGGTGGGACAGGTAGAGCTGGATACAGGGCCAGTGATAGGTGGAGATAACCAAAAGATGTCATAGACAAAAGGACAAAGAGGTGTTGAAGGTGGTAGTGATATTATCTAAGGAATCTGATAATAGGTAATGTTAAGGGTAGAAAGCAGGATGAGCAAGGTAGAGATAGCCCTAGTGGGGGTGGGATGGGGGGAAGGGATTGAAATAGGCTAAAAGGTAGAGATAAAACACTTTTGACACTTCGCTTCCCTTCCTTGATCTCTCTGTTTCAATTTCTGGTGATAGACTGTCCACCAATATTCATTACAAGCTTACCGACTCCCACAGCTACCTCGACTACAGCTCCTACACCCCACTTCCTGTAAGGACTCCATCCCATTCTCTCAGTTCCTTCGCCTCCGTTGCATCTGTTCCATTGATGTCACTTTCAAAAACAGTTCCTCTGACATATCTTACTTCTTCCTTACCCGAGGTTTTCCACCCAGGGTGGTTGAAAGTTGACAGGACCCTCAGCCATGTCCGACCCATCTCCATTGCCTCCGCCCTCACACCTTTCTCTCTGTCCCAGAAACATGATAGGGTCCCCCTTGTCTTCACTTATCACTCCACCAGCCTCTGCATTCAAAGGATCATCCTCCGCCATTTCTGCCAACTCCAGCTTGATGCCACCACCAAACACATCTTCCCTTCACACCCCGCCGGCGGCATTCCACAGAGATCGTTCCCTCCGGGACACCCTGGTCCACTCCTCCATCACCCCCTACACCTCAACCCCCTCCTATGACACCTTCCCATGCAACCGCAGAAGGTTGCCCCTTAACTTACCCCCTTCTCACCGTCCAAGGGCCCAAACACTCCTTTCAAGTGAAGCAGCATTTCACTTGCACTTCCCTCAACTTAGTCTACTGCATTCGTTGCTCCCAGTGCGGTTTTCTCTACATTGGAGAGAACAAACGCAGACTGGGTGACTGCTTTGCAGAACACCTTCGGTCTGTCCGCAAGCATGACCCAGACCTCCCTGTCGCTTGCCATTTCAACACTCTACCATGCTCTCATGCCCGCATGTCCCTCCTTGGCCTGCTGCATTGTTCACGTGAAGCTCAACACAAACAGGCGGAACAGCACCTCATCTTCCAACTAGGCACTTTACAGCCTTCTGGACTGAATGCAGAGTTCAACACTTTTAGATCATGAACTCTCTCCTCCATCCCCACCCCCTTTCCAATCCCCCTTTTTTCCAATAATTTATATAGATTTTTCTTTTTCCACCTATTTCCATTATTTTTAAATGTATTTCCATCCATCTCTACCTTTTAGCCTATTTCAATCCCTTCCCCCCACCCCACCCCCACTAGGGCTATCTGTACTTGCTCGTCCTGCTTTCTACCCTTAATGTCACCTATTAGCACATTCCTTAGATAATGTCACCACCTTCAACACCTCTTTGTCCTTTTGTCTATGACATCTTTTGGCAATCTCCACCTATCACTGGCCCTCTATCCAGCTCTACCTGTCCCACCCCCTTAAAGCAGCTTATATTTCACCTCTTTTCTATTTTTACTTTGTTCTGTTGAAGAGTCATATGGACTCGAAACATTAACTGTGTTCCTCTCCACGGATGCTGCCAGACCTGCTGAGTTTTTCCAGGTATTTTTGTTTTTGTTTTGGATTTCCAGCATCTGCAGTTTTTTGCTTTTACCTTCGTATTAAACATATGAATCTTGATGAAATGTTGATGTATGAAGGAAAGGAACATTTGTTGAGAAAAAATAAAGCAACATTAAAGCAATAAATTGATAATTCAAAATAATGAGTAATTACTAAAGATGACTGTTAGAACGTCAGAGGGTCAAATTGTGTTTTTCTGGCTCATTTTCAGTCTCAGGACACTAATTCACTCACCCTCACCCACACCCACTGTGTGAATTAGTGTGAGTGTGTTGGTGTGTGAGGGTGAGTGTGAACCCTGAGTTTGAGAGTGAGCCAGACTTTCTCACTCTCACTCACACACTTGCTCACACACAACCGCTCACACATGCTCTCTCACTCTCACAAACACCGGCAGCCAGCCAGAACAATAAAGCATTAAAAACTGGGAAATAAGAATACCGGTCCAAACTTTCCTAAACAAAAACAGAAACAGAAATACCTGGAAAAAACTCAGCAGGTAGTTACTGGCTGCTTGTCCCAACGAACTACCCCCCACCTAAACCAGCTTATATTTCACCCCTTTCCTATTTTTACTTAGTTCTACTGAAGGGTCATGAGGACTCGAAATGTCAACTGTGCTCTTCTCCGCCGATGCTGCCAGACCTGCTGAGTTTTTCCAGGTATTTCTGTTTCTGTTTTTGTTTTGAATTTCCAGCATCCGCAGTTTTTTGCTTTTATAATTGCTTCTTTTCCTATTCAGCATTCTCTTCTCCTCCACCCACCAGCAACTAGTCCCTTCCCCTCGCCCAGTAGTCGCTCTCTTTCCCCACCACCCCTCCCCACCCCCCCACACCAGGTAGACGCTTTCTTACCCCCACCGGTAGTCACTCGCTTTCCCCCGCCCAGCAGCCACTTGCCCCCACACCCCCAGCAGCCACCTGCCTCTTCCCACCCCCAGCAGCCACTTGCACCTGCCAACCCGGCCGGGCCTGACAGCCATTTGCCGCCCACTGGGAAATATGCTCCTCCAATCAGAGACCAGTTCTGTCCCACGTTTTCTTCTGATTGGCTCACTAGTGATCCTAGCAACAGCAACCTCAGGAGAGAAACAGCCTGTGGTTGGAGGAGCAGTTCTTTAAGCATCTTCAAATTCACTTACTGACATTTTGTACACAGGGTCTGCAGGCCGGATAGAGAGGCCTGGTGGGCCGGATAGTGGCCCGTGGGCCATGTGTTGGACAAGCCTGTTTTACACCAATTAATTTTTTGAGGAGGTAACAAAGAGGATTGATGGGTAATGTAGTTGTTTTAGTCTATGTGAATTTTAACAAGGTTTTTGACAAGGTTCTCCATGACAGACTTGTTAAATAAAATAAAAGCCAATGGAATCCAGGGGAATGTAGCAAGCTGGATACAAAATTAGCTCAGTGGGAGGAAACAAAAGATAATGATTGACAGATTTTTTTGTGCTTGGAAGGCTGTATTCAATGGGGTTCCCCAGAGCACATTACTAGGTCCCTTGCTTTTTCTGGTATATATCAACAGGATATAAAGGTAGGGGGAATGATCAAGAAGTTTGCAGTTGACACAAAAATTGGCCATGTGGTTAAAAACGAGGAGGATAGCTGTTAGACTATGGACTGGTTAGATTGGCAGAAAGTGGCAAATGTGATTCAACCCAGGGAAGTTTGAGGTGATGCATTTAGGGAGATCAAACAAGGCAAAGGAAATGGGAGAATACTGAGAGGTGTAGAGGAAGTGAGGGACCTTGGGGTGAATGTCCACGTCCTGAAGGTAGCGGGACAGGTCAATAAGGTGGTTAGGAAAGCATATGGAATCCTTTCCTTTATTGGCCGGGGCATAGAATATAAGAGCAGGAGGTTATGCTGGAACTACATAAAACATTAATTAGGGCACAACTTGAGGACTGTGCGCAGTTCTGGTCACCTCATTACAGAAAGGATGGAATCGCATTCAAGAGGGTACAGAGGAGATTTCCAAGGATGGTGCCAGGACTGGAAAATTGCAGCTACGAGGAGAGATTGGATAGGCTGGAGTTGCTGTCCTTGGAACAGAGGAGGCTGAGGGGAGATTTGATTGAGGTGGACTAAATTGTGAGGGGTCTGGATAGAGCGGATGAGAAGGGTCTATTTACTTCAGCAGAGGTGAGTGACTAGGGGTTAGAGATGTAAATTAATTGGTGGAAGGATTAGATGGCAGACAAAGAAACGTTTTTCACCCAGAGGATTGTAGGGGTCTGGAACTCACTGCCTGAAAGGGTAGTCAAGACAGAAACTCTCAACCTGAAGTGCCGGAACCTGCAGGGCAATGGACCAAATGCAAAAAAGTGGGATTAGACTGGGCGGCTCGTTTTATTGTCCAGCACGGACATGATGGGCCAAGCGGCCTCCTTCTGTACAGTAAATGTTCTGTGATTCTATGATTACATAACATTTCAAATTGACAACTACAGAAAGTGCAATAAAATTCAGCTTTCCCCCATACAGCCTGTTCCACTCTGAGATGAAATTACAATGCAATTTCAATGTTTACAATATACATTCCATGTCAGGAATACACCTCACCTGGTTCTACACTGTTTCCAGCTCCTAGGTGCACAATGGCCAAAAAGTCTTCAACAGAGACCTTTCCCCATTGAGCCTCTGCTGCAGCTGCCCCAAGCTTTGGTGTAACTAATCTTCAGCGAGTAGCCCTGGATGTTGGAATGTGCCAGTCTGCAACACTCGGTCAGGGACAACACTTTGCACTGCAAGACCAACAAGTTTTGGGCAGACCAAAGAGCGTCTTTCACTGAACTGATGGTCCTCCAGCTGCAGTTGATGTTTGTCTCGGTGTGAGTCCCTGGGAACAGCCCGTAGAGCACAGAGTCCTGCATCACGGAGCTGCTCAGGATGAACCTTGACAAAAACCACTGCATCTCCCTCCAGACCTTTTTTGCAAAGGCACATTCCACAAAGAGGTGAACAATGGTCTATTTCCCACCACAACCACCTCAAGGGCAACATGCAGAGGGGACAAATCTCTGGGCGTGCAGGAAGGATCTGACAGAGAGGGCCTTTCTCACCACCAGCCAAGCTACATCTTGGTGCTTGTTTGAATGTTTAAAAATTGCTCCTCCATTCGCAGCCATGCCTTCAGCTATCAAAGTCCTTAACTCTGATGATCCCTCCCTAAACTTCTCCACTCCCTCCTCCTCTCTCTTCGTTTAAGATTCACCTTAAAACCTGCCTCCTTGATCAAACTTTTGGTCCTCAATCCTAATTCGTTCTTCTATGACTTGGGATGGAATTTTGCAAACACATTGTGACAGGGCAGGGCCAGAAAATGTGGCAAAGCCGTTCAGAAGCCCATTAATTTCCACGGGACAGGAAAATCCCACCAGCAGGAGGGGCCATAAAATTCCACCCTTGGTGTTAAATTTCATTTACTAATGCTGTTGGGATGCTTTGCTCTGGGTGTTAAAGATGCTATATAAATGAAAATTATTGTTTAAACGCATAGCATTCTACTGCACATCTCATAGGGTCTGGGCTAGTTCTTCACTTCAAAAATCAAATATTAAGCCCATATCGAACCACAGAAATGGTTCCCTTCCAATCACGTGCAGATGTTGCTGCTAACATTAGCGAATGTGCTATTTTGTTATTTTCCCCTTTGTTGTGAAGTAATGCCCTAAAGGATGAACACAAATCTGCATTCGCTTGTTAAACAAGTTTCAATCTCCCTTTGCAGTTACTTCACTTTTTTTTAGTGTTGTGGTCTTTGCAAGTGAATCTTTCTTGCACTCTCTCTCCTTTCTTGCTCTCATTGTTTCTGTGAGAAGAACTTACATTGTGCTTTTAACAAGCATCAACATGTAACACAGCACTGAACTAAAACTCTCCTCAGCACTGTCTGCTCTTTCTCTTATATGTTACAAAATCTCTCTCTCTCTCTCTGTAGCCCTCACACATTCTCATTTTCTATCTCACTTTTTTAAAGCCCACATCTACAGTCAGATGGTAACAAACACATAGCAGACCAGGTGCGAATACAGGAATGAAGTGTGAAGAGGTTGCTCAGAAGTTGTTGCGAGGCACATGGGAAGAAAGGAATGGAAAGGAGGGTGGAGTTGAGAACTCAGATCAGGAAGAAATGGGGGTGATGGGATGGAACTGGAATGGGGTGGTGTAGGGTGCAGGGTGAGCATTTCGGGTATAGAACTGAGAAGCCAGGACTGGGACGAAATCCCAAGTGTTTGGGAGTGGATCATGTTGTATGAGAAATGTGTGATCAATAGGAGGGGATTATGGACAGTAATTCTGGTGTCCAAGGGCAGCTTGGGGGTTTAGCAGCTTGCCATCTGGGTCCACAATGAGAAGAGCAGCTCAGCCACCCCTTATAGGGAGTGAGCAATCCCCCTTCATGGAAAAGAAGAGTTGCAGCTGATACATTTTGACATAAGGGGTGGGGGTACAGTTCTAAAGAGTGTTCAGAAACAGAGAGACCTGGAAGTCCTTGTGCATCAATCTTTGAAGGTGGCATTTTGGAGAGGGATTTTAGTTACAAGGTTAGGCTGGAGAAGCTGGGGTTGTTCTCCTTGGAGAAAAGGAGATTGAAGGGAGATTCGATAGAGGTGCACAAGATAATCACAGATTTAGATATGGTAGACAAGGAAAGCTGTTTACATTCGCTGATGGTACAAGGACCAGGGGAGACAGGCTGAAGGTTTGGGGCAAGAGATGCAAGGGGAAGAATTTTCTTACATAGGAATGAGCTAAACTCACTGACCACAATGATGGTAGAAGTGGAGGCAATCAATAATTTCAAAGGAATATTAGACAGGCAGCTGAAAGAAATAGGCTGGGATCGGGTCCGTCATGGGTGGGACAGAAAATGTCACAAACCAGCAAAAAGTCCATTGACTTTGGACTGGAAGATCCTGTCATAAACCTCCAGGGCTAGGGGATTGAGTGGTGGAATAGGATTCACTCAATTACTCTCTGGAGAGCTGGCATGGACTCAATAGGTCAAATGACCTCTCAACATGTGGAAGGTACTCAACCTACATGAGAAATGAAGCTATATAGCATTAGATATTCAATACGTGAATGAAGTAAATGGCATCTTCACTGAGTGTTACCTGTTGATAGCACCTCTGAGTCAGGAGGTTGTAGGTTCAAGACCTACTCAGAGCCTTAAGTACAAAATACAGTCTGATACTCAGTGCAATGCTAAAGGAGTACTGAACTGTTGGAAATACCGTCTTTCAGATGAGACATTAAGCTGAGGCCTCATCCAGACTCTCAAGTGGCTGTAAAAGATCATATTCTGAAGAAGAGCATTGTGTCCATCTCTGTATCCTGCCCAACATATATCTCTCATTTTCACATTGCTTTTTGTAGGATCTTGCTTAGCAAATTGGCTGCCACATTCCTTTCTTTACATAATGACTACACTTCAAAAGTGCTTCTTAGGCTGGCAAGTGTTTTGGGAGACTGTGAAATAGGAATTTCTTTCAGTGAATGATTGGTAGAAAAATGGCCACCTTTCTAATCAGTTTTAGGATCAAGATGAGTTGGGTATGGTTTGCAGCTGCATGAACTGCAGTGCACCATTGTTTTCAGCTTTATTTTGGTTAGAGATTGAAAAAACGTAAATGCTACTGAACCCTCCACATTGACATGATCTCAAATTTACCACAGTCAGAGAATCATAGCATCACAGAATTGTACAACACAGAAAGAGGCCATTCGACCCATCATGTCTGCTTGAGATGAATCAGCTCTCTTGACACATAGATGACTATGTGGGGGTAGGATTAGTAAGTTTTCAGATGACACAAAGATTGACTGGGTGGTTAACAGTGAGGTTGAGTGTCTTGGGCTACAGGAAGATATAGACAGGATGGTCAAATGGGCAGATAAGTGGCAGATGGAATTTAACCCTGAAAAGTGTGAGGTGATACACTTTGGAAGGAGTAATTGACAAGGAAGTATTCAATGAATGGCATGACACTAGGAAGTTCTGAGGAACAAAGGGACCTTGGTGTGTGTGTCCATAGATCTCTGAAGGCAGAGGGGTATATTAGTGGGGTGGTGAAAAAGGCATATGGGACACTTGCCTTTATCAATCGAGGCATAGATTACAAAAGTAGGGAGGTCATGTTGGAGTTGTATAGAGCCTTGGTGAGGCCACAGCTGGAGTACTGTGTGCAATTCTGGTCACTACATTATAGGAAGGGTGTGATTGCACTGGAGGGGGTGCAGAGGAGATTCACCAGGATGTTGCCTGGGATGAAACATTTAAGTTATGAAGAGAGGTTGGATAGACTTGGATTGTTTTCGATGGAGCAGAGACGACTGAGGGGCGACCTGATCGAGGTGTACAAGATTATGAGGGGCATGGACAGGGTGGATAGGGAGCAGCTGTTCCCCTTAGTTGAAGGGTCAGTCATGAGGGGACTTAAGTTCAAGATGAGGGGCAGGAGGTTTTGAGGGGATTTGAGAAAAACGTTTTTATCCAGAGGGTGGTGACAGTCTGGAATGCACTGCCTGGGAGGGTGGTGGAGGTGGGTTGCCTCACATCCTTTAAAAAGTACCTGGATGAGCACTTGGCACATCATAACATTCAAGGCTATGGGCCAAGTGCTGGTAAATGGGATTAGGTAGGTAGGTCAGATGTTTCTTACGTGTCAGTGCAGACTCGATGGGCCAAAGGGCCTCTTCTGCACTGTGTGATTCTGTGATTCTGTGACATGGCCTGGAATAGAAAATCTAGGGCAAAGTGTCTCACTGTTGGGGCCTTGGGAAATGTACCACAACATTTGGAAAATTTATCATAAAGTTTGGGAAAGTTAACACAAAACTTGAAAACATTACTGCAATTTTTGGAAAATTTACTGCGGTGTTTTGAAGATTTACCATAATGTTTGGAGATGTTCATACAAAGTTTAGAAAATGTACCCAAATAGTTTTGAATGTTTACTGCAATGTTTCACACTTAAAGTGTTATCATCCTGATTGGTAATAAAGATGAGATGCTTGCAGTGGCTATTGAGTAAGTGTATAAATTATATATCTGTTTTAACTTGGATTCCAGGTTGAAACGCTGACATGATGGCAGCGGAAAGCATCTTAGATCGCATCCTGAAAGTTTTGGTAGCCATAATCTGTTTACCGTTCCTTCCATTGTGGTTTTGCTTCATATGTAAGTATTGTTGTCAGTAAATCTACCATCAGCTCACTACAGAAAGACAATTAAGGAGAGAAATTCCAAAAGTAGAACCTCTCATACAAATACTCATACTCACAACATGCATGTGTTATCACATATACACATACATGTATATATGCAGGCACATACAAAAGACACCTTAACACGAATCAATTTTATTTCAATGCATACACCCACACACCCACACCCACACACACACACACAATCTCACATGGTCATAAACACACACACACTCTCACAAAGTCATAAACAAATACACATTCACACACACACTCTCACAATCATAAACATATATACACCCACACATACACACACACGCACTCAATCTCACGGTCATATACACACACACAATCTCACACAGTCATAAACACACAAACACACACAATCATAAACACAGACACACACACACACAATCTCTCTCACACACACACAATCTCACACACACACAGGCACACAACCACACACACAATCACACAACCTCACATATGTTCACATGCTCACTCACTCACATGCACAATCTTACACAGTCATAAACATATACAATTACACAGACACATGCACACTCTCATACAAACATATGAACATATGAATCTGGAGCGGGTGTAGGCCACTCGGCCCTTCGAGCCTGCTCTGCCATTCAATGAGATTATGATTGATCTGATTGTAACTTTAATTCCACATTCCCACCTACTCCCGATAACCTTTCACCCCCTTGCTTATCAAGAATCTATCTAACTCTGCCTTAAAAATATTCAAAGACTCTGCTTCCACTGCCTTTTGAGGAAGACTCTCTGAGAGAAAAAAATACTCCTCATCTCTGTCTTAAATAAGCGACACCTTATTTTTAAATAGTGACCTCTAGTTCTAGATTCTCCCACAAAGGAAACATCCTCTCCACATCCACCCTGTCAGGACCACTCAGGATCTTAAAGGTTTCAGCTTCTTACTCTTCTAAATTCCAGTGGATACAAGTCTAACCTGTCCAACCTTTCCCCATAGGACAACATGCCCATTCCTAATATTAGTCTAGTAAACCTTCTAATTCATTTACATTCTACCTTAAATAAGGAGACCAATACTGTACAGAGTACTCTCACACATACACACTCACACACACTCTCAAACAATCATAAACTTATACACACACACTCATGTACATACACACACTCATACACTTACACATACACACTCAGGCATACACACATGCTCACACACACACATTCTTACACTCACACACACTTACTCACACATACACACTGACACATATGCACACTCATACATTAACAAACACACACACACACACACACACATCCCAGCAGATAGATGGGAACACCACCACCCTGGAAATTCCCTTCTAAATCACTCACCAACCTCATCCTGACTTGGAAATATATCGCCGTTCCTTCACTGTCGCTGGGTCTAAATCCTGGAACTTCCTTCCTAACAGCCCTGTGGGTGTACCTACACCACATGGACTTCAGCGGTTCAAGAAGACAGCTCACCACCACCTTCTCAAGGGCAACTAGGGATGGGTAATAAATGCTGTCCCAGCCAACGAAGCCCACATCCCACGAAATAATTTTTAAAAATACACACACACACACACACACAGACACACATTCAGACACACATGTTCACACGCACTCGCTCACACTCACACACACTCACAAATACACATACATATAAACTCACACTCACACATACACACTCACTCACACACGTGCACACAAACTCACACAAACAAACTCACACACACACACTCCAAGGTTCCTTAGATCCCATCTTCCAAACCCTTGAACATTACCATCTAGAAGGATAAGGGCAGCAGCTAGATGGGAACATCACCACCTGGAAATTCCCCTCCAAGTCACTCACCATCCTGACTTGGAAATGCATCACTGTTCCTTCACAGTCGCTGGGTCAAAATCCTGGAACTTGCCCCCTATCAGCACTATGGATGTACCTAGACCACATGGACTGCAGTGGTTCAAGAAGGCAGCTCACTACCACCTTCTCAAGGGCAATTAGCAATAAATGCTGGCCCAGCCAGTGATGTCCACGTCCAGTTGAAGTGAATGCTCTTAAAAGATGGATAATGTCTCTGGGACTGTCAATCCATTATTTAAATCATCTCTCCTTAACTTTTGGTAAACAAACAGTTGAAAACAAATTGGTGCTTGCAGTTTCATAGCTTTTTGTTGACATAGACCTAATGGTTATCATTACAGTATTTGTTTGACTACTGCTTGATACTTCTACAACCTAAAAATCCCTTATAGAAACAAACATTTATATTCCTAGCATCACATCAAGGACAGATTATCTTTTAATAATCTTTTGGAGCTGTCAGTCAAACTTAGCACCTTAATGTGATGATGATAGGTTGTAGTAGGCACCAGAAACAACAACCTCAGCCTTGTTGACCCAACAAAGTCCTCCTTACTAACATCTGAGGGCTTATGCCTAAATTGGGAGAGCTATCCCACAGACTAGTCAAGCAACAACTAGTCGAGCCACAGCTAGTCATCCTCATGGAATCCTAACTTACAGGTAATGTTCCAGACATTACCATCCCACCAGCAGGACAGACCCAGCAGAGATGGTGGCACAATGGCATACAGTCGGGAGGGAGTTACCTGGGAGTCCTCAACATCGACTCTGGACCCCATGAGCTCTCATGGCTTCAGGTCAAACATGGGCAAGGAAACCTCCTGCTGATTACCACATACCGCCCTCCCTCAGCTGATGAATCAGTTCTCCTCCATGTTGAACACCACTTGGAGGAAGCACTGAGGGGGGCAAGGGCGCAGAATGTTCTCTGGGCTCTGGGTGGGGAACTTCAATGTCCATCAGCAAGAGTGGCTCGGTAGCCACTCACTATGGTTCTTTGACGTCGTATGTGGGAGCCCCAGCCACCCTTTCTCCCTGAGGGTGCTGTTCCTCCCTCTCCACAGTCACTCTCTTCTCCTTCATCTCCGCTCTCTGTACACCATGAGGCATACAGCTAGTTCACCTGGCTCCATGATCCAGATGTACTCCTCCTGCAGGAGAGATGCATGGGTTATCTTGGGTTTACTAAGAATCTCTCTGGGTTAAGACTGATGGCCGCTTGATGCATCCCAGAGAGTGCTGGCCACCTCTTAGATGGTCAGAGTTTAGTGCGCTGCATGGCTCCACCTGACCAATTGGCAGCAGCTTTGCCCATTGGACTGCATGCTGTGCTCTCAGCTCAGGCACAGGCATTCTCCTAACCTGCACTGCAAAGCTGCACTGTTAGTTTCAGCCATGGGGGAGACTGGTCCAAACCGGGATGGTGACATTGCAAGGGGCTGTGAGCGCCTCCAGCAGTGATTGCTCCATGGTCAGCTTTAGCAAGGAGATTGTACAACATGCCCAGTTGTCCAATTATTCTGTAGTCCACTAAAACACCCATTAGTTTGCAATCTGTGCCCGAGGGGTGAAAAGCTCTGTAGCACTCAGTGGCACTTTATGCCTCTGCGTTGCTTGAGTGGACAGATAAGCTAGCGGTCCGACTCCACGCATGTCAATGCGGTTGCTCCTGAACTGTCTCAGCTGCAGAGGAATGGTCACTTCATACAAGGCTTCCCTATTGTGTGGCCCCTTCCTGCCCCCCTCCCCACACCTGCACATGCACTACCTTCAACTGCAGGGCCTTGCTGCTCTCCCACCCCACCCCATGACACCTCAAACTTGATGTCCAACAGGCGACCCTCATGAGTGCTGCACAACGTTACTGTGCACTCAGCTCTGAGTTCCCCTCAAAGTGCAGCCCGGCTCGATGGAATCACTGAGGGCTCCCAAATCCCGCCCTCCCCCTGAAGGTCCTGCCTGACCGTGAGCCATTCGATCGGAGTGAACAGGTTTCCTCTCCACGTCATCGTCAAACCAGTTTGTGATTGTCCACTCCGCCCGTTAATGGCCAGCTGTGTTTCCCACCACCACACGTCGGGAACATCATTTCAATACTTAAGCCCTGCTTTCCCCCCACGCTGGAAATCCAGGCATCTCGCTGACGTGTTTCACAACTGTACCTAAGTGACATGCACCTGGCGAGCTGCACTTCACTCAGGACTATTGAGGTCTGTTTGTCTACCTTGCTTCGGGCAGCACTCGCAATTATCAGCTCCAGGCTTCACAGGCAGCACCACATCACTTTCAGGGGGGCTCATAGGTAGGTCTCTACCTACCGGACCAGCCATAAGGCAGGGGTGAATTTTCAATGCCTGAAGGGCTAGGGCTTGCTTAGGGAAGGGGGAGAAATGGTCTCAGCCAAGGGAAGATGCTGCAGGATGAGGGCTGTACTGGGAAAGTTGGGTATCCCAGGGTGTGTGTGAGGACACATGTTGATCTGTGCAAGTGGCCTCAAGATGGTGAGGGCTGAGGAGGCAGCCTCCAGAGGATATGAGGCTAGATGGAGATGTGAGGGTGTGTGTGAGAGAGTGAGTGGTGATGTCCCTTGAGCTGGCAGTGAGTGAGATGCTAGTGGATGTGTGATGGGTTTGTGAGATGGTTGACTTATCCTGGCAGCACAGATGAGATCATTCATCCTCTTTCTACACTGAATGGCCAACCTCTGCTATGCAGCATTGACACCGGTCATCTCTGCCACTGCCTCCCAAGCTGGAGTGGTGAGATTGCTGGACTTCCTGTAGCCAGAGCCCGGGTAAAGGACCTCCAAAAGGTATCCAGTGACGAGTCTCTGAACTCTTCTTAGCTTTTGGGACCATGTCTTCACTGGAGTAGTCCTGGGCTGCAAGCATTGAGAACTGTGTGCACGGCTGCAGTTTAAATATGGCCCCCAGAATGAGGTAACGGCGTGGCGGGCAATTCAGAGGCTGCCCACCAGCGAGACAGCGTATTTCCTGCGGCTGCATAATTAATGAGGATGGGAAGCGAATGAAACGGTGGGAAAACCTGCCATTGCGGCCGGCGGGTAAAATGCCTTCTTTTACACCCACCACCACACTTTGTGCAAATCTGGGCTGATTCCATCCAATGGCTTCAAACTTGCTAATATTTAATTGGAGGAAATTTTGGCTCATCCATTGCTGCATGTCAGATAAGCAGTCTGATAAACTTAGCAACTGTGAAGGATTTAAGAGAGCTGGAGCTGGGTGGCATCAGTGTGCATGTGAGAACTAGTGAAGTGCTTTCAGATGATGCTGCCAATGGGCAGCACTTAGGAGGGAGCCAAGAACAGATCCTTGGGGAGCACAGTGTGGGTATGTGAAAAGAAACCATTGTACATGAAACTCTGGATACAAATAGCTAGACATGAATGGAATCAGGTGAGAGCAGTCCCACCCAGTTGGACAACAGATGAACTACCATCAGCATGAGTAAATGTTTCACTGGATGTGGAGAAAGGTTAAGCCTGATGATGCTCTGACTGGGTCTTGCACTAGACTTTTTATAAAAATCTCTGTCCAACCTCCAACATGGTAACAGTATCAGGCTGTAAGTATCACTCACTGTACATGACTTACTTTGAGGACAGGATTGGGGCCAGTAGATTTAAAGTTGTCCCACTGCAGATCCCTGTACATGTCAACACAGAAAGCACCTGATATGGAAACAAACTTCGTGATTAATTCACCTGACGCCAAGGAGTTTATTCTAAATGAACCATAAGATGCCTTCATCAAACTGAATCATTACTTAAATGATCCTGCTGAAAGAGATGGTTGAGGAGTGATTCAGGCAGGCATTTTATGCTCCAGTAAGTGCACTCTATGGTATAAAACAGAGCTAATAGCATGATAAATTTACAAAAATCTAACTTTATGATTAGGTTGCTGTACAGTACCATTAGTTCTCAAACCAAAGCATCACACCATCATTGCAATAAAAACAGAAGTGCTGCAAAAACTCAGCAGCTCTGATAGCATCTGTGGAGAGAGTTAACTTTTCAAATCCAATGTGACTCTTTTTCAAAACTCTACACCAGCTTTGCAGACTGGAGCAAGGGAGCAAAGCATTGAGCTGAAACAAAAACAGAATTACCTGGAAAAACTCAGCAGGTCTGGCAGCATCGGCGGAGAAGAAAAGAGTTGACGTTTCGAGTCCTCATGACCCTTCTGTCGAAGGGTCATGAGGACTCGAAACGTCAACTCTTTTCTTCTCCACCGATGCTGCCAGACCTGCTGAGTTTTTCCAGGTAATTCTGTTTTTGTTTTGGATTTCCAGCATCCGCAGTTTTTTTGTTATTATTATGAAAGCATTGAGCTGGTTCCTTTAAAACAGGATCAAGGATCTCTTGAATAAGAAGTCCCTAAAAATGATTATAAACCCTGTCATCAGTCTTCTCATTGCAATAAATCCTTATTCTGAAAAAGGTTCAAACAAACTGCTCTGAGGATCTGGATCCTTGCTACAGTCCAAAAGGCCTTCAGGCTTCAATGTGACAAACCAGTCTAATGATGCTCTAAAAATCCAACCTCAGCACTGCAAATCTGGAAGAAGTGATTTCACTATTTGTAAAATTAGTCCATTCCCGTACCATTGGAAAGTGTGCCTTATCCCCTCTTTCCTATTTCCTTGCACACTCTGGGCTTAAATTCAGCATTTAGGTGATTAAGTGGGTTAAATCCACAGCAAAGAGACATCAGGACATTGCACTGTGAGAGGGGTGGGGGTGGGGCATGGGGTGGTGATGGTGTATATGTGGGCATGTGAACATGTGTTTGGTATGTATGTCTGTGTGTATGTATATGTGTGCCTATGTGTGTGTGTATGCATATGTGTAGTATGTGTGTGTGTGTGTGTGTGTGTGGATGTATATGTGTGCCTATGTGTAGTATGTGTGTGGGTGTGTGTATGTGTATGTATGTGTGTGTATGTATGTGTGTTTATGTATGTATGTTAATTCATCAGTAAGAGGGTATCTAGACCAAAAGCAGGGGATTACTGTTCTTAGAATTTAGCATTTATAGTAGAAATCCACCCCTAGGGAACATATAGTTAATAAGGAGTCAATAAGCAGTTATTAGATTTAAATTACTTTATTAAATAGTTCTAGAAATGGCAGTTGCTGGGGTGAAGAGCTTCACCTGTGCGACGTGGGAAATCTGTGATGCTTCAAGTGTCCCGGACAACTACATCTGCAGGAAGTGTACCCAATTGCAGCTCCTCACAGGCCGCATGGATCGGTTGCAGCATTCAGGTGGTGGAAAGCATCATAGACAGGAGTTTTGCAGATGTGGTCACACCCAAGGTATAGACAGATAGATGGGTGACTGCTAGAAGGGGCAGGCAGTCAGTGCAGAAATCCCCTGTGGCTGTCCCCTTCTCTAACAGATATACCATTTTGGATACTGTTGGGGGGATGGCTTATCAGGGGAAAACAACAGCAATAGCCAGAGCAGTGGCACCACAGCTGGCTCTGTTGTTCAGCAGGCGGGTCAAAGCACAGAAGAACAATTGGGGACTCCATAGTCAGGGGCTCAGATAGGCGTTTCTGTGGCCGTGAAAGAGACACCAGGATGATATGTTGCCTCCCTGGTGCCAGGATCCAGGATGTCTCTGATCGGGCATGGGACATTCTGAAGAGGGAGGGAGAACAGCCAGAGGTCGTGATGCACATTGGTACTAACGACATAGACAGGAAGAGTCCTGCAGCGGGAGTTCAGGGTGTTAGGCAGAAAGTTAAAAAACAGGACCTCTAGGGTTGTAATCTCAGGATGACTCCCTGTGCCACATGCCATGAGGCTAGAAATAGGAAGATAGTACAGCTAAACACGTGGCTGAACAGATGGTGTAGGAGGGAGGGTTTCCGATATCTGGATCATTGGGATCTCTTCCGGGGCAGGTGGGACCTGTACAAGAAGGACGGGTTGCATTTAAACTGGAGGGGCACCAATATCCTGGCTGTGAGGTTTGCTAGTGTCACTTGGGAGGGTTTAAACTAGTATGGCAGGGGGATGGGAGCAGAGCAATAGGTCAGCAGGTGAAATAACTGACTGGGAAGTAGTGTATATGGCCAGTAGGACTAAGAGGAAGGGCAGGCAGAGAGAAATTATTGAACACAGTGGGACTAGGGGTCTGAAATGCATTTGTTTCAATGCGAGAAGTGTAATAGGCAAGGCAGATGAGCTTAGAGCTTGGATTAGTACTTGGGACTATGATGTTATTGCTATTACAGAGACTTGGTTGAAAGATAGACAGGATTGGCAGATAAATGTTCCAGGATTTAGATGATTCAGGCAGGATAGACAGGGATGTAGAAGAGGTGGGGGAGTTGCACTGCTGATTAAGGGGAATATCACAGCTGTACAACAGGAGGACACCTCGTTGGGCTCATGCAGCGAGGCAATATGGGTAGAGCTCCGGCATAGGAAGGGTGCAGTCACAGTGTTGGGTGGTTACTATAGGCCTCCCAATTGCCGGCGGGAAATTAGGGAACAGTTATGTTGGCAAATTTTGAAAAGATGTAAAACCAATAGGGTTGTTGTGGTGGGTGATTTTAACTTTCCCTATATTGACTGGGAATCACATATTGCTGGGGGTTAGGATGGTGCAGAATTTGTAAGGTGCATCCAGGAGGGCTGCCTGAGACAATATGTAGATAGTCCAACTAGGGAAGGGGCAATACTGGACCTGGTATTAGGGAATGAACCCGACCAGGTGGTCGAAGTTTCAGTAGGGGAGCATTTTGGGAAAAGTGACCATAATTCCGTACATTTCAAGGTACTGATGGATAAGGATAACAGGAGTCCTCAGGTTAAGGAACTTAATTGGGGGAAGGCTAATTATAACAATATTAGGCGGGAACTGAGGAATCTAGACTGGAGGCAGATGTTTGAGGGCGAATCAACAACTGACATGTCGGGGGCTTTCAAACGTCAGCTGGTAAGAAATCAGGACCGGCATGTTCCTGCTAGGATGAAGGATAAGTATGGCAAGTTTCAGGAACCTTGGATAACGAAGGATATTGTGAGATTAGTCAAAAAGAAATGGGAAGCATTTCTAAGGGTTAGAAGGCTGCGAACAGATGAAGCCCGTGGAGAATGTAAAGAAAGTAGGAAGAAACTTAAGCATGGAGTCAGGAAGACTAAAATGGGTCATGAAAAGTCACTGGCAACCAGGATTAAGGAAAATCACAAGGCCTTTTATACATATGTAAAAGGCAAGAGGGTAGCCAGGGAAAGGATAGGCCCACTCAGGGACAGAGGTGGGAATCTGTGTGTTGAGCCAGAAGAAATGGGAGAGATACTAAATGAATACTTTTCATCAGTATTCACCAAACTGAAGGACTTAGCGGTCGATTGGTCTAGGGAAGAGTGTGTAGATAGCCTGGATCATGTTGAGATCAAAAAAGAGGTGTTAGGCATCTTGAATATTAAGGTGGATAAGTTCCAGGGCCAGATAGGATCTACCCCAGAGTACTGAGGGAGGCAAGGGAGGAGATTACTGGGGCCTTGACAGAAATCTTTGTATCCTCACTGGCTATGGGTGAGGTCCCAGAGGACTGGAGAATGGCCAATGTTGTTCCATTGTTTAAAAAGGGTAGCAGGGATAATCCAGGAAATTACAGGCCAGTGAGCCTTACGTCAATGGTAGGGAAATTATTGGAGAAGATTCTTCATGACAGGATTTACTACCATTTGGAAGCAAATGGGCGTTTTAGTGAGAGGCAGCATGGTTTTGTGAAGGGGAGGTCGTGTCTCACTAACTTGATCGAGTTTTTTGAGGAAGTGACAAAGATGATCGATGATGGAAGGGCAGTGGATGTTATCTAAATGGATTTCAGTAAGGCATTTGACAAGGTCCGTCATGGCAGTCTGGTACAGAAGATAAAGTCGCATGGGATCAGAGGTGAGCTGGCAAGATAGATACAGAATTGGCTTGGTCATAGAAGACAGAGGGTAGCAGTGGAAGAGTGCTTTTCTGAATGGAGAGCTGTGACTAGTGGTGTTCCACAGGGATCAGTGCTGGGACCTTTGCTGTTTGTAGTATACATAAATGATTTGGAGGAAAATGTAACTGGGCTAATTAGTAAGTTTGCAGATGACCTTAATGTTGGAGGAGTTGCAGATAGTGAAGAGGATTGTCAAAGGATACAACAGGATATAGAACGGTTGGAGACTTGGGCGGAGAAATGGCAGATGGAGTTTAATGTGGACAAATGCAGGGTAATGCATTTTGGAAGGTCTAATACAGGTAGGAATTATACAGTAAATGGCACAACCCTTAAGTGCATCGACGGGCAAAGGGATCTGGGTGTACAGGTCTACAGGTCACTGAAAGTGGTAACGCAGGTGGATAAGGTAGTCAGGAATGCATGTGGCATGCTTGCCTTCATTGGCAGGGGTATTGAGTATAAAAGCTGGGAAGTCATGCTGCAGCTGTATAGAACCTTGGTTAGGCCACACTTGGAATATTGCGTGCAATTCCGGTCGCCACATTACCAGAAGGATATGGAGGCATTGGAGAGGGTGCAGAGGAGGTTTACCAGGATGCTGCCTGGTCTGGAGGTTATTAACTATGAAGAGAGGTTGGAGAAACTTGGATTGTTCTCACTAGAGCGACAGAGATTGAGGGGCGACTTGATAGAAGTTTACAAAATTATGAGTGGCATGGACAGAGTAGATAGTCAGAAGCTTTTTCCCAGGGTGGAAGAGTCAATTACTAGGGGACATAGATTTAAGGTGAGAGGAGAAAGCTACAGAGGAGATGTGCGGGGCAAGTTTTTTATGCAGAGAGTAGTGAGTGTCTGGAATTCACTGCTAGAAGAGGTGGTGGAAGCAGGTACAATAGTGGTTAAGAAGCAGCTTGACAAATACATGAATAGGATGGGAATAGAGGGATACAGACCCCAGAAGTGCAAAATATTTTAGTTTGACAGAAAATATGATCGGCGCAGGCTTGGAGGGCCGAAGGACCTGCTCCTGAGCTTTTCTTTGTTCTTTGTGTGTGTATGTATGTATGTGTGTGTATGTATGTGTGTGTTTGTATGTATATGTGTGTATGTATGTGTGTGTTTGTATATGTGTGTGTATGTGTGTATTTGTATATGTGTGTACATATATGTGTGTGTATGTATGTGTGTGTATATATGTGTGTGTATATGTATGCGTATGTATATGTGTGTATGTATGTATGTGTGTGTTTGTATATGTGTGCGTGTATGTGTGTGTTTGTATATGTGTGCGTATATGTGTGTATGTATATGTGTGTGCATATTTGTGTGTTTGTATATGTGTGTATGTATGTGTGTGTATGTATATGTGCGTATGTATGTGTGTGTTTGTATGTGTGTGTTTGTATATGTGTGTGTGTATATTTGTGTATGTATGTGTATGTTTGTATATGTGTGTGTCTATTTGTGCGTATGTATGTGTGTGTATGTATACGTGTGTGTATTTATGTGTGTGTATATATGTGTGTGTATGTATATGTGTGTATGTATGTGTGTTTGTATATGTGTGTGTATATGTATATGTGTGTACATATGTGAGTGTACATTTGTGGACATGTGTGTATGTATGTTTGTGTGTGAACGAGAGTGTATATATGCATGCATTTATGTGTGCATATGTACATGCATGTATGAATGTGTGTGCATGTGTGTATGCATATGTGTGCATGTTTACACATGTGTTTGTATGTGTGTATGCATGTATGTGTCTATGTGTGTATGTATGCATGTCTGTGTGTGTGTATCTGTGTGTGTATGTGTGTAGCTTGTGTGTGCATGTGCGTATGTGTGTATGTATGCATGTGTATATGTATGTAGTTTTGTGTGTGTTAGCATGCATGACTGGTTGTGTGTGTGTGTACACATGTGTGTGTATATGTGTATGCATGTATGAGTATGTATGTATGTGTGTGGTACGATCCCGGCTGATGTTAAAACTGGATAAGTCAGATCCCAGGGTGAAACCTAGCTTGATAGATCCAAACTGTTTTTTTAGGAACTGTGGAGGTAAGTTCTGAACATATTGACAGGAATCTGCTGATGAACCTTTCACATAAAGAATAAAACATGCATTAAACAAGGAACAATGAACTGTATTACACCAGACAACAAAAAAGGCTGCAAAGATCTCAATACAAACACCAGAAAATATTCAAACTCACACTATTCTTTAGATAAAAACAAAAAAACTGCGGATGCTGAAAAACCAAAACAAAAACAGAATTACCTGGAAAAACTCAGCAGGTCTGGCAGCATCGGCGGAGAAGAAAAGAGCAATACCCTTACAGACAAGAAACCCCAGTGAAGATTTACCACTATCTTAACACCAAGGCTTCTTGATGGACTGGCCCAATTGTAAAAGGTTTTCTTCCGGTGGATTTCAGAGTATTCACTAGATGTTTTTTTGCCAGCTGGTATCTCTCCCTGAGACACCCAAAACCACACGCTTATTTCACTATTACTTCAAATGCAGAGTAAACATGAGTTCCTTAAACTCAGTTCCTAGCAGCCTTGCAGTGTTTCTTATCAGAGAGCTTAGAACTCCTACCTTCACTCTTTGACAAACACATTCTGAACCACTTCTCTGTCTTTCCTTGTATTTCTGTGTCTCACTGGACCCCTGTTGTTAGGCAGCAGTGTAGTTTGTTTTTACTTTGTGTTTTTTCCCAAAATCACGAAACGACTAGCCCCTTTGCAACCCATCTCTTCACTTCAAGGGTTGTAAAACCTCACTTAAAATGCGTATATACAAACAAATGTAGAGAACCTGACCTTTTTGTTAGGAGGCCCTCTGGACTTCCTGGCACCAAGCTCACAAAAAAAGCTAAATGAAACTGAAACCATGTTCCACTTTCTTAATACACAAATATAAATATAAATGAAACTTAAATTTATACATTGTTCTTCACAGTGTGTATATGTTTGTGTGTATGCATGTGCGCATATGAATATGTGTGTGTGTGCATGTATATGTATGTATGTAAGCACATATGTATGTATGTGTATATATGTGTATGTATGTATGCCTGTGCGTGTGTGTGTGCATGCATATGTGAATGTGTGTATGTATGCACGTGTATATGTGTGTATGTATCAGTGTGTGTATGGTGTGTGTGTATGCCGGTGGGAACTTACGCTGGTGTAATGAATTATGCAGTTGGGGATTTCCTGATGTTATGCGTGGCATGGCGGACTGGATGACTCGCCATCATAGCCAGGCTCCATTTTTAAAAGACACCCAGACATCACTGACCCACCAGTGAAGATAAAGGATCCACCTCCTAGAAGGTCCAGAAGATGGACCTCCTGGAAGTTCCTGAAGGTTGAAGATGTACCTCCTGGAAGGTGCTGCAGCTCGAAGGTTCCCCTGGTAGATGCTTCACCCACTCACTGCTGCATATGGTGTTCCAGGGTCCATGGTCACTGGAGACCTCCATCCCGATCTCCAGAGGCTGCCCCAGGGCTTCTTCAGGTAAGTCCCAACATCTCCATGCCACATTGGTCCAGGCGTGTTCCAGATCACCGGTGTAGACAATCGGACGGGGGGCACGCTTCCGGTCGGGTCTTCATCTGCACCCCATTAATGGGATGCCAATCGGCCTCTGGTGGGAATGGCATCATTTTATGCCAGTGGGAAATCAAGTTTTCAGCTCCATTGCATTGTCCCCCACCCCCCCCACCCACACCCCGCCTACCATGAAACCTGCCATGGGGGACTGGAAAATTCTGTGCGTCGTGTGTATGTATGTATGTATGCATATGTGTGTATATATGCACGTGCGTGTATGTGCGTGTATATATATGCTTTTCTGCATGTGTGTATGTGTGTGATGGGGGATTGGTGGGGGTGAGGTGCTGGTCACAATTGTGGACAGTGCTGGTTCCCCGGGTGGAAGTGGCCCAGATTAGTTAGAGGGTTCAGTGGAGGTGTTTGCTTCCTCAAGGCCCCATGAAAACTATTCCAGACTTACTGGTGGCCAGCCCTCTACAGCCCCATTCACCTTGGTTGGAATGAGAGGCAATATAAAATAAAGGAGCAGAGAAATCTGGGGTATTTGTGCACCAATCATTGAAGGTGGCAGGGCAGATTGACAAAAGCAGTTACTAAAACATATGGGATCCTACAATTTATCAATATAGATATGGAGACCCAATCAACTCCATGATCTGGGGGTTACTGGAGTCCACCCCTGAGCGGTCCAGGCATTGGAAGCGCCTCTTGAGAAGACCGATGGCTCTCTCCACCATAGCCCTTATGAAGGCGTGGGTCCTATTGTACCACTGCTTGGCCTCTGTTCTTGGGTGGTGGAGAGGCGCCATGAGCCACCTTCTGAGGGGATAGCCCTTGTCACCCAGCAGCCATCCATCCAGCCGGGCTGGAGCACTGAAGAGCCTCGGCACCTGGGAGTGTCTGAGGATGTAGGCATCGTGGGAGCTGCCAGGGTACCGTGCACAGACTTGTAGAATCAGCATCCTGTGACCACACACTATCTGCACGTTCATGGAGCGGAAGCCCTTCCTGTTGACAAAGGGACCGGACTCATCTGCTGGCGTTTTGATGGCCACATGTGTACAGTCTATTGCACCCTGGACACGGGGGAAGCCAGCAATGGCCGTGAAGCCTCTGGCTCACTCTGTCTGCCTGGCCTTGTCCCAGCAGTACTGGATGAAAGTCAATGCACGCCTGAACACCTGCTTGACACAAGTGTGGACAGGTGACTGGGAGACACCACAAAGATCACCCACTGACCCTTGGAAAGAGCCAAAGACACAGAAGTTGAGGGCAACCGTGACTTTCAGAGCCACTGGCATGGGGTGCCCACCCACACAGTTCATGGAGATCTCAGGGCCTATTAGCTGACAAATGGAGGTGACTGTCTCCCTTGAGAGATGGAGCCTCCTTCAGCACTGCTCCTCAGACATATTGAGGTAGCTGCTTCGCCACCTGTATACCCTGGCAGCAGGATAGTGGTATCTTCTGCGGCCCCTTCCGCCTTGGACTACCTCTTGGCCCTGCACCCCTTGTGCTTGTGCCTCTCCTCCCAAAAGAAGCTCCCCTGGAGGCTGAATGTGGACTCCTGGCCTCCTTCCCCTTTTGGCCCTCCCTTCCTCCTCAGAGAAGCTGCCTCCAGTGGATAGCACAACTCCCATTCCCAGGCTAAGGGAGGCTTCCTGAAAGCTACAGGCCCCAAAAATGTTCTTTACTGTGGAGTCCTGACCTGAAGGCTGTTACTCCTGTCTAAGCTGCTGGTATGAGTTTTGAAGTATTCCTGCTCAACACACGCAAGGATCAGTAACTTTCACAATTAAATATCTGACAAATACCACTCGGGACCACACTCACCCCTCTTATCCCGCCTGTGGATGAGGTTTATACAAATGTCTCTGACCCGCCCACCCGTTCCACCCGTGCGATGTCCTGAAGGCCCCGAAAAATTGCAGACAATTGCTGCTCAAGGGCCCTAACTAGCTGATTAATTAATGGTGGGTGCGCATCCGAGAACATCACACTCCTGCCCACCTAAATCTCACAATGTTGCACAGTGACGTGAGGACGCTCGCCCCATCTCACCACGCGTCATTTTACGTGTCAGCATGCGGGGCCCGCCTCAGCTCATCAACAGGAAAATTCTGGCCTATGACTACCCTCTTCACAGCTCACTTCCAAGTTTTGTGCCATCCGCAAATTTTGAAATTGTGCCCTGTCCACTCAATGCTCTGTCATTAATACAGAGCTAGAAGAATAGTGGACCTAACACCAACTCCTGGAGAACCCCACTTCCTCTAGTCCAAAGAATAATTGTTCACCACTGCTCTGTTTCCTGTCACTCAGCCAACTTCGCATCCATGCTGCCACTGCTCTTTTTATTCCAGGGGCTTTAACTTTGCTGACAAGCCTATTGTGTGGCACTTTGTCAAATGCCTTTTGGAAATCCATTAACACCACTTCCACAACATTACCCTCATCTGTAACCTCATTGGGCAATGCAGTTAAACATGATTTGCCCTCAACAAATCTATGCAGGTTTTCCTTAATTAACCTACTTTTGTCAAGTGACCGTCAATTTTGCCCTGAATTATCTTTTCAAAAACTTTCTGAGCGCTGAGGTTAAACTGACCAGCCTGTTGTTGCTGGGATTACTCTTACAACCTCTTCTGAAGAAGGGTGTAACATTTGCAACTCTATGGTCCTTCTCCCTGAGAGGGATTGGAAAATTATGGTCAGTGCCTCAGCTCTCTCATTTCCCTCACTATCCTTGAATGCATCTCATCCGGTCTTGGTGACTTGTCAACTTTAAATACAGCCAGACTTTGCAATAGCTCCTCTTTAGTAAAGAATTCAAAAGTGTACTGAACTATTAACCCTGTTTGTGGCAAACACTTAAGCTCTTTAGGAAGTTTTTCTTTAAATAAATGCTGGAAATACTCGGCAGATCGGACAGCATCTGTGGAGAGAGAAACAAGATTAAAGTTTCAAGTATGTGACTTTTCATCAGACCTGAAAAAGTTAGAAATGCAATAGGTTTTAAGCAGATGAAATGAGGGGAGGGTGCAAAAAGAATAAAAAGGAAGGTCAGTGATAGAGTGGAGGACAGGAGAGATTCAATGATGAAAGGTTTCATGGTGAAAGGCCAAAGGGAGTGGTAATGGGACAAGTAAAGAAATAAAGGGTGTGTCCAGAGGAGGTGTGAATAGCAGGATGATGGACAGTTGACATCCCAAAGCAAAAACAAGAGTAAGACCAAAACATGCAAAAAAAAGGAAACAAAATGGGAGGAGAGATTTCAGTCTGAAATTGTTATATTCAGTGTTGAGTCTGGAGTTCAGATGACAGCTGTCCATCATTCTGCCATTCAGACTCCTCTGGACCTATTGTTTGCTTCTATACTTGTCCCATTAAAACTCCCTTTGATCTTACATCACCAACTCTTTGGTCAGTTCATTCCTCTTGTCTCCTGCCCTATCACAGACTTTCCCTTTGGTCTTTTTCCACCCTTATGAACCTGAAAGATTAACTCTGTTTTTCTCTGAAGATGCTGTGGGACCAGCTGAGCGTTTCCAGTATTTGTTTGTTTTCCAGCAACAGCAGTACTTTGCTTTTGATTTTTTTTATAAATTCATTTACGGGATGTGGTTCGCTGGCTGGGACAGCATTTAATTGCCCGTCCCTACTTGCCCTTGAGAAGGTGGTGGTGAGCTGCCTTCTTGTGGTGTAGGTAACCCACAGTGCTGTTAGGGAGGGAGTTACAGGATTTTAACCCAGTGACAGTGAAGGAACGGCGATATATTTCCAAGTCAGGATGGCGAGTAACTTGGAGGGGAACTTCCAGGTGGTGGTGTTCCCATCTAGCTGTTGCTCTTGTCCTTCTAGATGGTAGTGGTCGTGGGTTTGGAAGTTGCTGCCTAAGGAGCCTTGTTGAATTCATGCAGTGCACCTTGTAGATGGTACACACTGCTGCTACTGTACATCGGTGGTGGAGGGAGTGAATGTTTGTGGAAGGGGTGTCAATCAAGTGGGCTGCTTTGTCCTGGATTGTGTTGAGCTTCTTGAGTGTTGTGGGAGCTGCACTCATCCAGGCAAGTGGACAGTAGTCCATCATACTCCTGACTTGTGCCTTGTAGATGGTGGACAGGCTTTGGGCAGTCAGGAGGTGAGTTACTCATTGCAGGATTCCTGGCCTCTGACCTGCTCTTATAGCCACAGTATTTATGTGGCTAGTCCAGTTCAGCTTATGGCCATATAAATTGAACTTGCTCCTTGCTAAAACTTGCTCAAACATTTGAGTGCTGACCTGAGTTCTGTATCTGAATCAGAAATCAGAAATATAAAGAGAAAATGTTGTAACTACATGGTAGGTCAGTCAGCAACTGAACGAGAAAAATGTTGCAATGTGTTCTGATGAATGTTATTAGCCTCCAGGGAATAGATACTGTTCCCAGAGTACAGTAACATGTGGTGAGGGGGATGGTGGCTGTTCAGACAGACGAATTGTTCAGTAAAACAAGTCAGACCTGACCTATAGCTCCTGTATCAGGATATAGGTTTACCTCAAAGAACAGCAAAAAGAGAATTAGAAGAGAAATACAGGTAGCTCCAAAGATTTGTCAGAGTGAATGGTAAAGGAAATATCATGGAATGGAATCAAGGAAACTAACATTCATGCATATGTGTGTACATTCCACAGAAAGAAAGCATTGACTGTATCATTCGCAATCATTATTATGCCAGCTCCGACTGAATCAGAATAGGTCCACACTTAGGGGCAGATTGTCACTTTTATTGTCCCACAGCAACCAGATGGTGGTAGATTTAATTTTAATTTTCATATCCATTGATATGGGGCCCATTGCTCAGCTCAGTATCTATTGCCCACTCCTCATTGCCCTGGCAGTAAGCTCCTTCCTCGAATGCTGCAGTAGTTTATTCTCAGTAGCAGTTTTTTTAAAAATAGAATCAAGAGGTTTGCTAGGCCACTTCAGAGGGCAGTTAAGAGTCAGTCACTTTGTTGTAGGACTGGAGTCACCTGTCAGCCAGACAGGGTAAGAGCAGCAGGTTTCCTGCCCTAAGGAACATTAGCATTCTGCTTGTTCTCAATGTGAACATTCAGCCCCTGAGTTGTTTAAAATTGAGGAACATCTGCATATTTTTACTGCAGAAAGAGAGAATGAGTAAAGAGTCTGAGGCAGAACAATAACAGAGAGAGAGAGAAGGAAAACAGAAAGAGTTGCCTCTGAATTCTGACGGAATCTATGCTGCACCAACATAACTTCATCAAGAATATGACGTTACAGCAGGAAAATGGCCGAGGAAGTTCAGGAACCTAATTTATTTCTTTCAATTCTCATCTCTGGGCAATACTATCATAGATTAACTCAGTCTAAAGTAATTTTTATGATAATTTGTTAATAATGAGCAAGTGACTTAAAACCACTTTGCCTGATTAATTTGCAAAATAATGAAATTAAAATGAAGTGCCGATCTGCAAGACAAAGTGAAATCCTTAAGTGTATATCTCATTTTGTCACCCTCTAGATATACAAAGACTTCTCGAATCGCCTGGAAATGGTAAGAAACTCTGGTATATTTTAAATGTGAACAAAATAATAGTCATTGTATAAAATGATATATTTTTCATATCAGACAAAGTCAACTGAAAAAAACCTTTCAAGAGCCGACATCCATAGGATACCAATTTGGTTTGGGCAACAGAGCAGAGTCAACACTATCTATTTGCCAGTTTGGGCTGTAAATTTATACTCCACAAGTCCACTTACTGCACCATACAAAGACTTTTTTCGGTCCAGACCATTAAAATAGTCTCTTGGACTCTATCTACAAACACCTCCATTGCTGCTTGTACTTTGTCTTCTTATCACCCCTACCTGCCTCTTTGATTGTATCACCAATCAACTTGCCTACTTTTTGGACCTGTCCTTTGAACATCTCCCCTACCTACACTCTCAGTGGCTGCTCGGTATCTGATGAAATCTCTCCCAATGCCTTTGGCTGCTTTGTTGGCCCTTCCTTTGTGTTGGTCAATTCCGTAACACAATGCATGTGATCTGGATCTGTTCTGTATGGTATATATAAATGCTGTTACCATTTGTAGGTGCAGAAGTAATATCAAGTTTGAGGCTTGAGTTTTCTGAGTCTTTCATTTCGAAATGAGTGCTCATTATAACCATGCCTGGTATAACTGCACCTTTGAGGGTGTCATTCTTTTTTATCGTTTGTTCTCAAGATGTTGACATTGCTAGCAAGACCAGTGCATATATCCCATACCTAATTGCCCTTGAGAAGGTGCCAATTGCTTACTAATTGGTGACATTTACTAGCTGATTCATGATTCACTCAATGATCTCCCTGAAGCATCTTGTTAATCTCCCTAGACATCCTAACTGAAAGCTGTAAGAGGTACAATTGGATCAGTGCCATTGTAAAAGGATCAGTTGGTTCAGACACAGCTCTGTTTCTTCTGGGTCAGGAAACTTTAAGTTGTGCATCAGGACATGAGCACATAATTTATGTTGATACTTCAGTGCAGTACTAAGGAAGTGCTGCATTGTTGGAGGTGATGCCTTCTTTTGGGTGAGGCATTAAAGCAAACGCTCAGGTGGTCATAAAGATCCTATGGCACTATTAAAAAACACCAAACAAGTTCTCTCAATGCAGTGGTCAACATTGAACCCTCACAAATAAGATAGATTAACTGATCATTCATTCACATGCTATTTATGGGATATTGCTGTGTGCAATTTTACTTTCGCATTTCCTACATAAGCAAGAATCTCATAGGGTCATGAGATTATACAATACAGAAAGAGGCCATTCAGCCCATTGTACCTGTGTCTGTTCTTTGGAGGAGTTATCCAATTCATTCTCCGGCCTTGCTCTATCACCATAGCACTGTATTTTCTTTCAAGTATTTTCCAATTTTCCTTTAAAAGTTGCTATTGAAACTGATTCCACTGTCCTTTCTCAAAGCTCATTCCACATCATTACTAATTGCTGTGTGACAAAACATTCCCTCAGATAGCCTCTGGTTCTTTTGCCAAGTCAGTTACTGCAGTAAAGAGAGATGATATCTTGGAGAGGGCATCGAATAAAGCTTTGTGGGTAGAGCTTAGGAATAAAAAAGGGGCAGCCACATTGTCAGGTGTTTATTACAGGCCCCCAATAGTCAGCGGGAAACTGAGGAGGAAATATGTGCACAATTTGCAGAGGTGTATAAAAACAATAACAATAGGGTAATTATATTGGGTGATTTCAACTTTCCCATCATTAATTGGGACAGACAAAGTGTTAAGGGCTTGGATGGAGTGGGTTGCTTGAAATGTGTACAGGAGAACTTTTTAGATCAATATGTAGAGGGTCCAACAAGGGACGGCGCATTGCTGGACCTAATTCTGGGGAATGAAGCCGAACAGGTAGCTGAGGTGGTGGTAGGGGAGCATTTTATTGGCAGCGACCACAACATGCAATTTATAGGATATTGCTGTGTACAGTTTAAGTTTGTTATGGATAAAGAAATAGACAAGTTGCAAAAAAATGTTTTGGATTGGGGGAGAGTGGATTTTAGTAAAATAAGGCAGGATCTGACAAGGTAGTCTGGGAACAGCTACTTGTGGGGAAATCTACAGAGGAGCAGTTGAGGGGGGGCGGTGTTCAAAAAGGAAATGGGGAAGGTACAGTCTCAACATGTTCACTCTTGGGTGATAGGAAGGAGTAACAAGCCGGGAGAACCATGGATGACCAGAGATATTCAGGTTATGATGAGAAGGAAAAGAGAGTCTTTTAGCAGGTACAAGGGAAACAAATCATTAGTGGCATTAGTGGAGCACAGAAGGTGCAGGGTTGAGCTTAAGAAAGCAATTAGGAGAGCAAAGAGAGGATGTGAGAAAGCTCTGGCTGGTAAAAGTAGGGAAAATCCCAAGATATTCTATACATATATCAATGGGAAGAGGATAACCAGGGAAAGAGTAGGGCCCATTAGGGACCAAGGGGGCAATCTTTGGGTGAAGCCAGAGCACATCGCAAGAGTGTTGAATGAATACTTCACATCCGTCTTCACCCAAGAGAATGAGGATGAAGGTATGGAACCCAGGCAGAGAGACTGCGAGGTTTTAAAGCAAATTGATATAGGGAGTGACAAGGTATTGGAGGTGTTGGCAGGCTTAAAAGTGGACAAATTTCCAGGTCCAGATGATTTGTGTCCCAGACTGCTGACGGAGGCAAGGGAGGAGATCGCAGGGGCGCTGACCCAAATTTTTAATTCCTCTCTTGCCACGGGGGAGGTGCCAGAGGACTGGAGAACAGCTAATGTGGTTCCGCTATTTAAGAAGGGTTATAGAGATAAGCCAGAGAACTACAGGCCAGTGAGTCTCACGTCAGTGGTAGGGAAACTATTGGAGAAAATTCTGAAGGAGAGAATCTATCTCCACTTGGAGAGGCAAGGTTTGATCAGGGATAGTTAGCATGGCTTTGTCAGAGGGAGGTCATGCCTAACAAATTTGATTGAATTTTTTGAGGAGGTGACCAGGTGTGTAGATGAGGGTGGTGCAGTTGATGTAGTTTATATGGATTTCACCAAAGCCTTTGACAAGGTCCTACATGGGATTCAGGGTAATATGATAAGGTGGATTCAAAATTGGCTTAGTTGTAGGAGACAGGGGCTGATGACAGAAGGCTGCTTTAGTGACTGGAAGCCAGTGTCCAGTGGTGTACCACAGGGATCTGTGCTGGGTCTCCTATTATTTGTCATTTATATAAACGACATAAATTACTATGTGCGGGGTAGGATTAGTAAGTTTTCAGATGACACAAAGGTTGGCTGGGTGGTTAACAGTGAGTTTGAGTGTCGTGGGCTACAGGAAGATATAGACAGGATGGCCAAATGGGCAGATAAGTGGCAGATGGAATTTAACCCTGAAAAGTGTGAGGTGATACACTTTGGAAGGAGTAATTTGACAAGGAAGTATTCAATGAATGCCATGGCACTAGGAAGTTCTGAGGAACAACGGGACCTTGGTGTGTGTGTCCATAGATCTCTGAAGGCAGAGGGGCATGTTAGTGGGATGGTGAAAAAGGCATATGGAACACTTGCCTTTATCAATCGAGGCATAGATTACAACAGTAGGGAGGTCATGTTGGAGTTGTATAGAACCTTGGTGAGGCCACAGCTGGAGTACTGTGTGCAGTTCTGGTCACCACATTATAGGAAGGATGTGATTGCACTGGAGGGGGTGCAGAGGAGATTCACCAGGATGTTGTCTGGGATGAAACATTTAAGTTATGAAGAGAGATTGGATAGACTTGGGTTATTTTCGCTGGAGCAGAGAAGACTGAGAGGCGACCTGATCGAGGTGTACAAGATTATGAGGGGCATGGACAGGGTGGATAGGGAGCAGCTGTTCCCATTAGTTGAAGAGTCTCACAGGGGGACTTAAGTTCATGGTGAGGATCAGGAGGTTTAGGAGGGATGTGAGGAAAAACCTTTTACCCAGAGGGTGGTGACGGTTTGGAATATGCTGCCTGGGAGGGTGGTGGAGGTAGGTTGCCTCACATCCTTTAAAAAGTACCTGGATGAGCACTTGGCACGCCATAACATTCAAGGCTATGGGCCAAGTGCTGGTAAATTGGATTAGGTAGGGAGGTAGGTCAGGTATTTCTCACGTGTCAGCGCAGACTCGATGGGCCAAAAGGCCTCTTCTGCACTGTGTGATTCTGTGATCCTGTGAATTCCCTTAAATCTGTCTCCTCTAGTTACTGACTCTTCTGCTACTGGAAACAGTTTCTCTTTAGTTATTCTTTCAAAACCATTCATGATTTTGAGCACCTCAATCATGTCTCTTCTCACCCTTCTCTGCTCTGTGAAGAGAGTTCCAGATCTTGCCTCCTGCATAATGAGAGCTACACTGTTGAAGGATCAAATGGGACCCTGAATTCATCCAGGGGGCAGTTCCAGACACTGCATTAAAAATCTGGCCCTTGAATTCTCTTTTATGTTGGCTGTCAGTCTCTTCTCACACTCTCTCTTTGTTTCTCTTAATTGCTTTTTCACCTCTCCTCTGAACCTTCTATATTCAGCCTTATTCACAATTTATTACCAACTTGACATCTGTTGAATGTTACTGCATCCTTTTTCTGCTTCATATTACCATCTTTCATCAATTAGGAGCTCAGGCTTTGTTTCCAATACCCCTCCCCTGCTTGGGAAAGTACCTTGACATTCCAATGTGCCCAATCCATTTCCTCTTTAAATGCAGCCCATTGTTCCATTACAGCTTTCCCTGTCAATCACCGATTCCAATTTAAACCTGGGCCAGACATATTCTCACCCCACAGAAATTGTCTTCCCCTGGTTAATTACTGTTATTCTGGATTGTTCCTTGCCCTTTTCCATAACTAACATAAAACTTCCCCAAAATTTTCCTTGAACTGAACTGACTTTTCTTCCACTTGGCTCACACCATTGCTAAGAATCAGGTCCAGCAGTGCTTCCTTTCTCATCAGACTGGAAACATGCTGCTGTAGGAAATTCTGAATACACTCTCTAGGAACTCTTGTTCCTCTCTCTCCTTTACACTACCACTATCCCAGTCTATATTGAATAATTATAACTTCTCTGTAATCCTTGCACTTCTCTGTAATTTTCTTGTCCCCTCTTTCTTTCCCATATCTTTCTATCAGTGCTGGCTGATAGAATACACCCAGCAATATAATAGTACCTCTATAGTTTCTTAGCTCGAGTCAAATAGATTCTGTCCTTGGCTCCTGTGGCATTCCCTATTTCTCCAGCGCTGTAATTTTCCCCTTAATCACCACTGCCTCCTCTCCTCCTTTCTTCCTTGCCTGAACACCTTGTATCCAGAATAATTAGTACCCTGTCCTGCCCTTTTTTGAGCCAGTTCTCCATTACGGCCACAACATTATGACCCAGATCTTCCATTCTCCAGGCGAGTCGTTGCCCGGAGGTAACCGGGAAGATGCATTGAGTGACCTCCCTGGAGGTCCCCACATATGAACTGCACAGGAATTGCCCAATGGAAGATTAAACTGCCATCGGGCAATTACCCTGCATCGGGAACCCTTCAAAACTCTGATTTAAATCTGAAACATAGCTTTGGATGGTTCCAACTCACTTGGCAGAATAGTTACCCAGGAAAGGTTAGAAAAGGATTAAAAGGATTGAAACCACTTCTAACTCCTGGGTAACAATGGTACTGACCCCTCTGATCCTCCACTGGACACCCCAACACCCCTTCAGAACTCCCGACTACCCCTTGACATTCTCTGACCTCTCCCACACCTGACTACACCACCATCCCTCCACCTCCAATTACCCCCAACCCATCCCTGAACCCCCAAACCTCAAACTCCTACCCTCCACTAGCCCCCACTACCCCAACTACCACCAGGCACCCTTCTTGACCATCACCACCGCCACCCTGTCCACCCCCACTACTCTGCCTTCACCCCCTGACTACCACTGTTGTAATGTGCCCTTAAGGATGCAGATGGATCTGGGTCTCCTAGTGCATGAATCACAAAAAGTTACTAAGCAGGTGCAGCAAGTATTTAGGAAAGTTATAGAATGTTAACGTTTATTGCCAGGGAAATTGAATACAAAAGCAGGGAGATAATGCTTCAGTTGTACAGGGCATTGGTGAGACCACATCTGGAGTATTGTGCACAGTACTGGTCTCCTTATTTGAAGAAGGATGTAAATGTCTTAGAAGCAGTTCAGAGAAGGTTTACCAGACTGATACCTGGAATGGGCAGGTCATCTTATGAGGAAAGGTTGGACAGGTTAGGCTTGTATCGGCTGGAATTTAGTTGAGGAAGAGGTGATTTTATTGAAACATAAAAGATCGTGTGGGGTCTTGATAGGGTGGATGTGGAGAGGATGTTTCTCCTTGTGGGAGAATCTGTCACTGTTTCAAAATAAGCAGTTTCCCATTTAGGACAGATGAGAAAAACTTGTTCTCTCAGAAGGCCATGAGTCTTCAGAATTCTCTTCCTCAAAAGGTTGTTGAGGCATTAAGGCAGAGATAGATAGATTCTTGATAAGCAAGGGGGTGAAAGGTTATTTGGGAAAGGTAGGAATATGGAGTTGAGGTTACAATAAGAACAGCCTTGATCCTATTGAATGGCAGAGCAGACTCGAGGGGCCGAATGGCCTACTCCTGCTCCGAGTTCATATGTTGACAAGGGGAGAACTCTCCTGTCTTATGCCCACCTGAAAGAGTAGACAATCTGAATTACAGTGTAGTATTTCCTCAATACAGCAAGGGAGTGTCACCAAAGATTGTGGCCTGAATGTTCCCTCTCGAGCCAGAAGCACAGAGTCAGGACAATTCATGGCTCCACACTCTCAAACTGGATATAAGTGCCCTGGATTTTCATTCTATGGCGGGGTGGTGGTGGTGAGAGGGAGGGGGGAGCGGTGATGGTGGTTGTGGGGGGTGCGCAGCAGGGAGGTAAAATGGGGGTCCTGGCCGCTGCCCCCAGAAAGAGTTTGAACGCCGCTGTGTGTGGACGTGGTCTGGGCGAAAGGCCCAGTGCTCTGGGACTTTAGCAAAGCTATGAAAAATGAATGAAACCAAACAATAACCTTCACCCTTTACAACCCCTGACAGTTCGCATGTCCCATCTATGCCAACCCATGCCACCTCTTGTCCTCCACCCACCCCCAATGCCCCCTCAAACCCTCCATGCCAACCTATGTGCTCCATCAATCCTAATGGCCCTGTATAGTCTCTATGCCAACTTATGCTCCTCCATGCACTCCCATGCCCTTCATAGCTATGATGCCAACCTAGTCCGAACTCATGCTACCCCATACCCCTGACCCACCACCCTTTGCCCTAACACTTACCATGCTAACTCACCACATCCACCATGGGAAAAGCTCAGGACCCATGCTGAAATGAAACTAAGTTCTTAAATGTCGATTCATGAATTCAACATTTTAAAAGGAAACACCCAAATGACAAAACCCATTCATTACATTTAACTTTCTCTAAATCCTTATGAAAATGCTTATTTCTATTCATAGTCCCTCTTCAAAAGGTTTATAATCACTTAGAGCTGTCAATCAAACAGTGAACTGACAGGAACCCACTTGAATAATGAAAGGTTATGAAAACAGCTGTGCAGCGTGAATATTGCAATGATACTCCTCAGATAGAGTGAAATAGCAAGCAATAATTATACTGACACAGCAAGCAGTTTTTTTTTCCAAATATTTCAAGGGAAGGACATTTAAATCCCTTGACAGATTGACAGTCTCTTGACAGTTCTCTTAATAGTTCTAATGAGCTTAATAGTTCCAGTGAGTTTTTGCATTTTTACACACACTCATGCCCAATTTTAACAATCCAAAAGGGCAACTTCAAAGGGATGCTGAGGTGTAGTGGTAATGTCACTGGACCAGTAATCCAGAGGCTCAGGCTAATGCTCTGGGGACATGGGTTCAAATTCCACAATGGCAGCTGGTGGAATTTAAATTCAATGAATAAATCTGGAATTAAAAGCTAGCCTCAGTTATAGTGCCCATGAAACCATTGTTGTACAGGCCCACCTGGTTCACTAATGACCCTTACCTGGCATAGCCTACATGTGACTCCAGACCCACAGCAATGTGGTTGATTCTAAACTACCCACTGAATGGCTGAGCAAGCCACTCAGTTGTATCAAACTCCTACAAAGTCTAATAACAGGAATGAAACCTTACACCCAGCATTGATCTGGGCATCGGAAACGACAACAGCAAACGCAACCCAGTTGACCATGCAAAGTCCTCTTTACTAATAGCTGGGGGGTTTGTGCCAATATTGGGAGAGCTGTCCCAACAGCCTGACATAATCATACTCAGGAAATCATACCTTGCAGACCTTGTTTGAGACACCACCAGCAAAATACCTGCATTTTTCCTGTCCCACTGGCAGGACAGACCCAGCAGAGGTGGCAGCACAGTGGTATATAGTCAGGTGGGAGTTGTCCTGGGAGACCTCAACATCGACTCTGGACCCGATGAAATCTTATGGCATCAGGGCAAACATGGGCAAGGAAACCTGCTGCTGATTACCACCTATTATTACAACCTCCCCAACGAATCCCCCAACCCCAGTCCACCCTTCCACCACCCCCCAATCACAATCCCCACCTTAGCTGAGAATAATCATATGAACACCACTTGGAGAAAGGACTGAGAGGGGCAAGGGCACAGAATATACCTTGGGTGGGGGACTTGAATAGAGAGTGCCTTGGTAGCATCACTACTGAATGAGCTAACCAAGTCTTAACAAAGCTGCTAGACTGGGTCTGCAGCAGGTGGTGAGGGAGCAAACAAGAGGGAAAAATCTAGCTGACCTTGCCTTCACCAATCTACCTTTCACAGATGCATTTGTCCATGACACTGTTTGCTGGCAGTGCCCACCACATAGCCATTGTGGAGATGAAGACCCATCTTCTCTTTGAGGATACCCTCCATTGTGTTGTGTGACACTATCACCGTGCTAAATGGGATAGATTTTGAGCAGATCTAGCAACATAAGACTGGGCATCCATGAGGTGCTGTGGGCCATCAGCAGCAGCAGAATTGAATGCAGCTGCAATCTGTAACTTCATGGCCCAGCATATCCTCCACTCTACCATTACCATCAAGCCAGGGGTTCAACCTGGTTCAATGAAGAGTGCAGGAGGGCATGCCAGGAGCAGCACCAGGCATACCTAAAAATGAGATATCAACCTGGTGAAGCTACAACACAGGGCTACTTGCATGCCTAACAGCAAAGAGCGCACAACCAACAGATCAGATCTTAGCTCTGCAGTCCTGCCACACCCAGTCATGCAAGGTGGTGGACAATTAAAGAACTCACTGGAGGAGGAGGCTCCACAAATATCCCCATCCTCAAAGATGGAGGAGTCCAGCACATCAGTGCAAAAGTTAAGGCTGAAGCATTTTCTACAATCTTCAGCCAGAAGTGCCGACTGGATGATCCATCTCGGCCTCCACAGAGCTCTGCTGGATCAAAGATATTAGCCTTCAGCCAATTTGATTCACTCCACATGATATCAAGAAATGGCTGAAGGCATTGAATACTTCAAAGGCTATGGGCCCTGACAATATTCCAGCAATAGCACTGAAGATTTGTGCTCCAGAACTTGTCACGCCCCTAGCCAAGCTGTTCTAGCACAGCTACAGCACTGTCATCTACCCGGCTAAGTGGAAAATTGCCTAAGTATTTCCTGTACTGAGAAAACAGAGCAAATGCAATGCGCTCAATCTGTCTACTCTTGGTCATCAGTAAAGTGATGGAAGGGATCGTTGACAGTGATATCAAGTCGCACTTGCTTAGCAATAACCTGCTCACTGATGTCCAGTTTGGGTTCCACCAGGGTCTCTCAGCTCCTGACCTTATTACTGCCTTGGTTCAAACATGGACAAAAGAGTTGAACCCAAGAGGTGAGGTGAGAATGACTGCCCTTGACATCAAGGCAGCATTGGACTGAGTGTAGTATCAAGGAGCCCTAGCAAAACTGGAGTCAATGGGAATCAGAGGGAAAACTCTCCACAGTAGTCATACCTAGCACAAAGGAAGATTGTTGGAGGTAAATCATCTCAGCTCCAGGACATCACCAACCATCTTCAGCTGCTTCATCAATGACCTTCCTTCCATCATAAAGTCAGAAGTGCGGATGTTTGCTGATGATTGCACAATGTTCAGCACCATTCGCAACTCCTCAGAAACTGAAGTAGTCCGTGTCCAAATGCGGCAAGACCTGGCTTGGGCTGACAAGTGACAAGTAACATTTGCGCCTTACAAGTGCCAGGCAATGACCATCTCCAACAAGAGAGAATCTAACTGTCGTCCCTTGATGTTCAAAGGCATTAGCGTCACTGAAACCCCCACTATCAACATCCTCAGAGTTACCATTGACCAGAAACTGAACTGGACTAGCCATATAAATACTGTGGCTACAAGAGCAGGTCAGAGGCTAGGAATGCTGTGGCAAGTAACTCACCTCCTGACTCCCTAAAGCCTGTCCACCATCTACAAGGCACAAGTCAAGAGTGTGATGGAATACTCCCCACTTGCCTGGACAATACTCAAAAAGCTTGACACCATCCAGGACAAAGCAGCCTGCTTGATTGGCAGCACATCCAAAAATATTCACTCCCTCCACCACCAATGCACAGTAGCAGCAGTGTGTACCATCTACAAGGTGCATTGCAGGAACTGACCAAGGCTCCTTAGACAGCACCTTCCAAACCCACAACCGCTACCATCTAGCAAGCCAAGAGCAGCAAACACAAGGGAACACCACCACCTGGAGGTTCCCTTCCAAGTCACTCACTATCCTGACTTGGAAATATATCACCGTTCCTTCACTAAAACTGAGTCAAAATCCTGGGATTACCTTCCTAACAACACTGTGGGTGTACCTATACCACATGGACTGCAGTAGTTCAAGGATGAAGATCAGCACCACCTTCCCAAGGGAAATTAGGGATGGGCATTAAATGCTGGCCTAGCCAAAGATGCCCACATCCCATGACTGAATTAAAAAAAGTGGTTGGAAGGATGAAAATAAACTGAGTTCGATCTTGGGCAGAAGAGGTGGGGAGGCACTGCTGCCAGACTGCCTCTGCTGACTCAGGATGCCCTGTCTTTAGGGCTCTGTGAGCTCTGACTCTCTCTGTCCCCAACCCCACCCACCCCGCCGACCTGTCCCTCAAGACCCTGATCACCGCCCTCGTGATCCCCCGAGACTTCCCTAACCTACCCGCCCAAGGGCACCTGCCACTAATCCCTCCCCCAGTTCCAGGGACTCAGTTCCAGTGGCTGTTCCTGGAGGGACTGAAGAGCTGCCAGCCAATCTGATTGGCTGTCAACACTCCAAGTCGGGACTTCCTCCCAAGTGAGGGCAAAGTCCCAATTTATGCTGATCGATACTCGGTAGAGTATAATATGGCCGCGGGGGAATGTGTTCCCTCCCTCTGCCACCATTGCACAGCGGCTTCAGTGTGTACCATCTTCAAGGTGCACTGCAGATACTCCTCATCCTGAAAATTCAGGCCTTTGTCTCCATAATAAATGTTTCTGTGTTTACACTTCATCCTTAATGAATATTTTTCTACCACATTTAGGAGTGGGAGTGATCCTCTTTTTAAGTTCATGGAACATTGTCTTGTTTATTCCGTGAGTTTTGAGCTGAGTAGATTGTTAAAGTTGACAGTAATGGTAACATTGGTCAGGCTGCTTGTTTCACAAGAATTCTTCTGCCGATTTCCATCATAACAACTTGCTTTTATATAGAATTTCTAAAAGAGTAAAACATCCCAAGATGTTTCACAGGGTTGTAATCAGACAAACTTTGACACCGAGCCCCATTATTAAATATAACAGCAGGTGATCTAAAGCTTGGTTGGAGCAGTAGGTGTTAAGGAGTGTCCTAAAGAAGGAAAGTATGTGTTGTAATGGGGCTGAGTCACCTATGTGAAGTAGAGTTGATCTGCAGACAATTTTCTTTGTGGAAATATTAAGTTTATTTACAACACAGCCAGCAGCAACTACATGCGTGCTTTCAACTCAATCTCTATCTCCATACTGACTGTGGAGGTAGCCCACTCTGCTAACACATTGGTTTACACAGATCATGTGATTTTACATCACAGGGCTATTCTTAAAGGTACAGTCCAAGATTTAACAAAACCATAATTACTACAGCATGTAGAGTTAGAGACATTTAGGGAGGGAATTCCAGACTTAGGGCCTAGGCAGCTGGAAGTATGGCCACTAATAGTGAAGCAATTAAAATCAGAGTTACACAGAGGGGTGGAAGGGTTACAGATTCAAGGAGGGTGAGATTGTGAAATAATTTGAAAATAAGGCCCAAAGTGCCTCTCCATCATGGTGAAAATTGTGGAACTGCCCAAAAACTGCAAGCACTGCCCCCAAACATGGCGTTTCCCATTTTTGCCGAGGCGGGAATGGGGACAAGCCATGTTTCACGCACACATGGTTTACCAAGGCAGGTGACCATTTAAGTCATCAGTTGCTTCCATTAAAGTGGGATTTTGGTAATCTTAGAGTGTGGAACCTGAACTGTGCAGATATTAAAACTGTTAAAAGCAGGAAGAACTTTGTGGATTAATTTGGATGGTCAGGATACCCTTTAGGAGAGGTAAGGTACCCCTTTGGAACTGGTCCAGGGACACCATTTGAGGGCAAAGGGTGGGGGGGGTGGTGGCTGGCTAAGGGGCCTTTGGGGCAGGTCAGGTTTCCTTTGGAGTTGTTAAAAGTAGGCATAAATAAATGTAAAAAATGCATGAATTCATTACTTAATTGGAACTACTAACAGACCTGCTAGAACTGTCAGAAGCACCTGTCAAAAGCACCTTTCAAAGGGAGCTCTTAAGCTCTAGAGGCATTTAACAGTCCTGCCCTTTAGACCTTTGGAAAAAATGTCTGGAATATTAAAAAAAAATGATTGCTTGCTATTTAACTCTGTTGACATAAGCCTTAGGATTCCCATTACTGGATTAGTGATGGATGACTGATTTCACAACTATGCATTATCACAGTAGGATGCCAGCCATTTCACAGTTTGATTGACAGCTACAAGTAGTTATACACTCTTTGATGTGGGACTATGCATTCCAATGCTTGTTGGTTGCTATAAGGGACTGTGCAGTTGAGTGAAATGTTTGTTGTTCAAAGCTGTTATCTAGCTGAAAGAATGTAAATGTAGTAAATTAATTTGTATCGATGAGAGTATATTTTTTCAATATAATCAAGCCTGCAATAGACACTTAGGGCAGAATTTTCTGCCTGTCAGGCGGGTGGACCCCACCCCCTGCTCGCAGATGGAAAAATTCTGCCCTTAGAATTTTATAGAACTTTATTTTATTTAATCTCAGCATGGGTCCTGAGGTCTGCCCACAGTGGATACTAGGTGAGTTAGCATGGTAGGTGTAAGAGAAAAGGGTTGTGGGTAAGGGGCATGGGTTAATATGAGTTGACATTAAATTTGCATAGGGGCTATAAAGGGCCATGTGGTTGGGTTGCAGAGCATAGGTTGTCATGGAGGGTATGAGGGTCAATAGTGGGTGGGCAGGGGCATACCTTGGCATGGGGACATAAGGGGCCATAGGGTTTGTTTGGGAGGCATGCCTTGGCATGGTGTGCATGAGGGGCCATGGGGGTGGGGGCATGAGATGGCATGGGTTGGCATGAATGGGGCCTGGGAAGTGTGTGGGGAGTGAGGACTGGAGTGATGTTTTATTTATGGCACAGTGCCAGAGCCCCGAGGCACAAATTCTGCCCAGCCCACCTCTGCACCCGCCAGCTTCTTCACTTCTTGTGGAGTTGCCCACCCCACCCAAGCTCCGCTATCACCTCTCCCAGCCCCAGAGAAAAAATCCAATATCTAGACAGCCATTTTTAAAGGTTGGGTTCAGGGAGCCAGGAATTGTTCCGCCTCCCCCGGAGCAGGAATCTGGGCCCATGGTTAGGAATTTCCTTGTTAATTAATATGACTATAAAATACCTTACCTCAGAAATAAAATAAATATGGAATTGCTCAATGCTGGATTGTGTACATTATTGTAAAGATCATAACCATGCAACTGCATGCTTTTTGCAGAATTCCCTGAAACAGACCAATCAACAAGTGAAGAAGACAATGGTAAACAATAGTTTTTCATTGAGATATAACAATGTAGAATTCATTCAAGTACCATGCCTGATGCATCTGTGTTAATGGCCATTCAGATCAAACAGCATCGTGATACTTGGTCTGTGTTGTGTTAGCTGCTGCCAGCTAAGACAACACCTTGTTCCTGACCAGAAGCAAAATATCAAACAGGTTTCTTGTTTTTTTCCATTACTTGATTATCTCTGTTTAAGCTGATTGGTGATAACTACCATAACCAAAAAGCACACCAACGCTTACCATCTGGACATTTGAATGAAGACTTCTTGTGTCTGATGAATTCTATGCACAATCTGTGCCTTCAATAGAGGAGGAAGAAAATGAAAGACTTGCATTTATATAGCACTTTTCACACTTTCAGGATGTTCTCAAGTGCTTTACAGCCAATTAATTGCATCATTCCTCCAGCCACAAGTTAACTTCTTTGATCCTACTATTCCTATACTCACTGGCACATGGCACTGGGTGTATTCCAGAGATTGCTACCTTTGAGGGCCTGTTTTTTAACTTCCTCACTAGCCCCTGAAACTCTGACTGGAGGACCTAAGCACTCTTCTTCCTGATGTCATTGGTTTGACATCAACCACAACCTCTGACTCTTCATCTACCTCTCACAGAATATTCTGCACCCATTCTGCAATAACCTTTACCCAGGCCATGCACCATGAGAGTTCCACAGTAATGGTTCAGAAAATGCCTGACCATCAAATCCCCTATAAATATTGTATTTCTACATTTTTCTACGCCTCCCTGTGCAGTAATATACCCTACAATGCCATGGATGTGCTCTAGACTGTATTCTCCCCACAATGTTGTTACCATCACTGGTATTCAGTGTTTGAGAGTTCCCCAACCCTGGAGGGTTACCTATGCTGCCTGCATTTTCTTACCCTGCTACGTGACTACCCAATTACTGAATCCTCTGTAGCTCATGGAACATGCACTCCAGGAAATTATCTTCCTCCCATATAGCCTGCAACATCTGCTTTCTGTCAATTAGCCAATTTGGTATCCATGAAGCAACTGCTCATTGAATTCAATGGGCTTTAATTTTGCTAACAAGTTTATCACATAGTGCCTTGTCAAAATCCATTTGCAGAATACAAAACAGCACTGAGTTTGAGTTTGAGTAACTGGATGTATTTCCTGCACATGTGCTTATCCAGGACAGATGCATCATCCTGGGGTTCCCACATGACATAGGAATTGCAGGTAACAGGTCGCAACTTTCCTATCATTCTGTTAAAAAAAAATCCTTTAGATTTATTTCTACATTTACAGTTGCCGCTTGGTTAAAAGAACTTAGCACTTCCTTCCCTTTCTGCACTGAATTCCTAATCTCAGCAAATTCCTAGGTTTTCCCAGCTGGTGCAAATCTGCCCAAATTTCCCATTCCATTGTTATTGACTTCTGCTGAGATGTGAGTATGCATAGACAAGATCAAAACAGAGTTGTGTTAGCCACCCTGACCAAGTAGTCTTTAGGAGATAGCCATTACTCACTTGGTAGTGCCTTCACCTCTGAGTCAGGATGTTGTGGAGTCAAGTCCCATTCCAGAGACTTGAATGCATTATCTCAGCTGATACTTCAGTGCAGTACAAAGGGAGTGCCCTACTGTCGGAGGTGCTGCCACCCAATGAGATATTATAGCATAGCCCTTCCTCCCTCTCAGGTGGGCAGACAACAACCCATGGCACTCTTTGAAGAAGAATTCTCCTTAGTATGCTGGCCAATATTTATCCCTCAAACAATGTCACAAAAACAGATGATCTGTTTTTAATCTTATTGCTGATTGTGGGATCTTGCTGTGTGTCATGCCCATAACGGCATATCTTTTCATGACTTTAAATATGGACTCGGTGTTCAAATTGAAGTTTCTGGAACTATCTTTTATATTTTAAAACGGACACCGATGAACTGTTAAGATAGCTGCCAAGAGTCTCTCCGAGTTGGACTTCTAACAAAGACAACTGGGCAGAAACCAATGCATCCTTAATGTGAAGAATCCATTGGTTATCTCCTTCCAGGTGAACAATACAAGTATTGGTCATGTGACTGAAACTAGCTAGCTAGGTTTTGATCTAAAGACCTAGAAAAGATTTGGCCATATACAAGAAAGCATCAAAGACTGCAAGAACATTAGCAGAAACAAGGCTGTGCCATCTTTGCCTTTATTAAATGGGAGGCTGTAAAGTCTTTAAAAAGCTTCCTAGCCTAATTCTAACTTTCAAGCCCAACTGTAGAGAAATTGGATCTCCTGATACAAAATCCATGAGTGCCTAACTACAGCATCTACTGAACATTCATCTCTTCAAAGGAACCCTGCAATAATCCTGATTCCAACTTTAGCTATCTGAGCTCCTCTAAAATATAGTTGAGGAGTGGAAAAGACTTTATTCATCACTAGACAAATGAACCATCCTTTTGGTTTAATGCCTGTAGAAGTGCACTACTTTCTTTAACTGTATTTTTCATGAGTGTGTAGTGTGTGATTAACATAGTGTTTAGATCTTTCATGGTGAGTGTTTTAATACATAATCCACTTTATTTAAACCCCCGACAGTCTGCCGCTGATACTTTTAAAAACCCACTGATTACTGACAGTAAGGAAATGGAATTAAGGTCTTAGTTTATTTCTCTTCCCCTGTCTGTAACATGGTGTAATTTTGACTACTACATTTCCCATCATTACCACAATGACTACACTCCAAAGGAGTACTCCATTGTCTGGGAACCATTTTCAAATGTCCTGAAGTTACAAAAGGTACTCTATAAATGTAAGTTCTTTTTGTCTTTGATGGATGATGAATACTAAATTAAACAAGATACTGAAGAATTCTAGAGTCCATGATAGCATAGTGCAACAAAGGTCAGTGTCAGCAGAACACAAGTAAAATTGAAAACAAGAATGATACTGTAGCTTCTTCTCCAAACTCTTTTGAAGCTTTACTTCAACCATGGCCTGTAGCTGTGATCCAACGTGGTGTAATAAGGGCTGACTCACAGACATCTTATACCGAATAGGATATGATGCAAAGGTATATGATTAATTCAAAGAGCATGGGCCTTTCATCATTTCAAAGTTTAATCCCAAGCTGCAAACTTCATGTTGGAAATATGCAGATTCATTAAAATACCACAGTGTCAAGAATGTGCCTCTGGGCCAGGGATGAGGTTCAATTTTTTTGACTTTACAGACTTCACAGGACAGCTAGAGAACAGAAGGGATCAAACTCATCCTTGATCTTCAGAAATGATAAATTCCTGAAGAAAGTAGAGCTCAGCTTGACCAAGGAGCTAGATAGTAACCATTAACTTTAAAATATCTTATCATCCAGGCACCAGCATTCAGTTCTGCAGCAAGTCACCAATGGCAGAAATGCTTCAATGTCTTTGAAATAATCTTGTCCTGATTTTTGGTAAAGTTACTGTTAGTGATTATTGTAAGAGTGATTAAATCTTCACCTTTATCAAATGAATGACTTGTTTGAAATGTAGCTGGTCCTGGGACCAGATTCACAGCAAGGTATTGGTCTGCCAGTGCTGATGTTAGCTCAGTGATTGTTTGTTTTGGAAGTGCTGATTTTTATGTGCTGAAAAACCATGAAAATTCAAGGAAACTATTTTTCTGAGTGTTTTGTTTTTTGCTCCTTCTGGTGACCAGTTATGATATATAAACCACAATTGAGCAGAGGGAACATCCAGCTTCTTTGGAACTGCATGAGGTCTGTAATCATGCCCTCATTCTTAAATAACACTTCATTTGTGTCATCTCCTGGTCTGGTTTTCATCATCTGAGAAAATGAAGAGGAATTTTACAAAGTATTTTTTTCTTTATTTTAAACATCCTTTGAGAAGAATAAATCATTTGTGGCTGACTAAAGAAGTTAAGGATGGTACTAAATTGAAAGCAACACTGTACAAATGTGCTAAGATATGTGGCAAGCCAGAAGATTGGACAGATTTTAAGAACCAGCAAAGAATTACATAAGAATATTAAAGAGGGAGAATGTAGAGAATGAGAGAAAGCTAGCTAGTAATATAAAAAGAGGTAGGAAGAGTTTTTACAGGTATTTAAATAGGAAAAGAGTAACTAAAGCTAGTGTTGGTCCTCTAGAGAGTGAGTCTGGTGAAGTAATAATGGAAAACAAGGAAATAGCAGAGGCATTGAACAGATATTTTGTATCTGTCTTCACTGTGGAAGGCATAGAAAACTTGCCAAAGGCACTTAAAGTCAAAAGGTGGATGGGAGGGAGGAACTTAAAACAATTACAATCACCAGGAAAAAGGTGTTGGGAAAACAAAGAGACCTAAATGCTGACAAGCCCCTAGAGCCAGATGGCTTCCATCAAAGGGTCTTAAAAGTGACTGCAGAGATAGTAAATGCATTGGTTATAATCTTCCAAACCAGTCGTGAATGATGGTGGACAATAAAACAATTCACTGAAGGAGGAGACTTCACAAATATCCCCATCCTGAATGATGGGGGATCCCAGCACTTCAGTGCAAAAGATTAGGCTAAAGCAGTTGCTACAATCTTCAGCCAGAAATGCTGAGTGGATGATCCATCCCGGCCTCCTCCGGAGGTCCCCAGCATCACAGATGTTAGCCTTCAGCCAATTCAACTTACTCCATGTGATATCTAGAAATGGCTGAAGGCACTGGGTACTGCAAAGGCTATGGCCCCTGACAACATTCCGGCAATAGTGCTGAAGACCTATGCTCCAGAATTTGCTGTGCCCCAAGCCAAGCTGTTCCAGTACAGCTCTAATACTGGCATCTACCCGGCTATGTGGAAAATTGCCCAGGTATGTCCTGTACACAAAAAGCAGGACAAATCCAGCCTGGCCAATTACCGCCCCATTAGTCTACCTTCGATCATCGATAAAGTAATGGAAGAGGTCATCAACAATGCTATCAAGCAGCACTTGCTCAGCAATAAACTGCTTACTGATACCCAGTTTTGGTTCCGCCAGGGTCACTCAGCTCCTGACCTCATGACAAAAGAGCTGAAATCCCGAGGTGAGGTGAGAGAGACTGCCCTTGACACCAAGGCAGCATTTGACCAAGTATGATATCAAGGAGCCCTGTCTTGGAAATATATTGCCATTTTTTCACTGTCACTAGGTCAAAATCCTGGAATTCCCTCCCTAACAGCACCGGGTGTACCTACACCACATGGACTGCAGCGTTTCAAGAAGGCAGCTCACCACCACCTTCACAAGGGCAATTAGGGATGGGCAATAAATGCTGCCCTAGCAAACGATGCCCCCACTTCCTGAGAATGATTTTTTTTTAATCCTTGAATTCTGCAAGGGTTCTAGTGAATTGGAAAGTTGCTCATGTAGTACCTTTATTCAATAAAGGAGAAAGACAGAAAGCAGCAAACTACAGGCCAGTTGGCCTACTATCTGTTGTAGCGAAATTTCTAGAATACAATATTAAGGAGGTTATAGCAGGATATTTAGAACATCATAACATGATTAGGCAGAGTCAACATGGTTTTGTGAAAAGGAAATTGTGTTTAACTAATTTATTAGAGTTCTTTGGGGAAGTAACAAGCAGCGTGGATAAAGGGGCACCTGTAGATGTGGTGTACTTGGATTTCCAAAAGACATTTTATAAGGTGCCACACCAAAGGTTATAAGATTACATGGGATAGGGGGTAACATATTAACATTGATAAAGGATTGTTTAGCTAACAGAAAGCAAAGAGTAGGGATAATGAGTATTTTTTGTGTTGGCAAGCTGTAACTAGTAGAGTGCCACAGGAATCAATGCTGGGGCTTCAACTATCTGCAATCTACATCAATGATTTGGATGAAGGGACTGAATGTATGGTAGCTAAATTTGTCAATGATACCAAGATAGGTAGGAAAGTAAGTTGTCAAGAGGAGGTAGAGAGTCTGCAAATGGATTTAGACCGGTTAAATGAGTGGACAAAAAATTGGCAGATGGAGTATAATGTGGGGAAATGTGAACTTGGCAGGAAGAATAAAAAAACAGCAAATTATTTACATGGACAGATTACAGAACTCAGAGGTACGGAGGGATCTGGGTGTCCTGGTACATGAATCACAAAACGTCGGTATGTAGGTACAGCAAGTTATTAGGAAGGCAAATAGAATGTTGATGTTTATTGCAAGGGGAATAAAGTATAAAAGTAGGGAAGTTTTATAGCAGCTGTACAGGGCATTGGTGACATCACATCTGGAATACTGTGTTCAGTTTTGCTCTTCTTATTTGAAAAAAGATAAAATTGCATTAAAAACAGGAAAGAGGAAGTTCACTCAACTCTTTTCTGAGATGGGGAGTTATCTTATGAGGAAAGGTTGTGCAGATTAGGCCTGTATCCATTGGAGTTTAAAGGAATAAGAGGTGAACTTATTGAAACATATAAAGTCCTGAGGGTACTTGACAGGGTGGAAACCTGGAGGATATTTCCTCTTGTGAGAGAGACTAGAATCAGGGACACAGTTTAAGAATGAGTGGTCTCCCTTTTTAAGATGCAGATGAGGGGATTTTTTTCCCTCTCGGAGGGTTGTTGGTCTGTGGAATTCCCCAGAGAACTAAGGAGGCTGGGTCATTGAATTTATTCCAGACTGAGTTAGACAGATCTTTGATCAATGGATGTCAAGGGTTATGTGGGGGGCAGACAGGAATTTGGAGTTGAGCCCACAGCCAGATCACCCATGATCTTATTGAATGGTAGAGCAGACCCAAAGGGCTGAATGGCCTACTCCTGCTCCAGGTCCTCTGATCCTATGTTCATTGGCTTTGGGTATTTTTCTCTGTTTTTTGGATTTCTTGAGGGGATCACATGGCTGCTTGCAGGGGTGGTAGAGAAATATGGAAAGCTGGAGGTGGGAGGGTTGGGGGGATTGAAAGTGTTTAACCTTGGATTTTGATTGATATTATTACAGAAGGAAAAAACAGTACAAAAATATCAAATCCCAGTAAAAGTCAGTAATACTGGCACCAGTAATATTGGAGTTTCATTTTCAGGTCTCCCAGTCCAGTTTGGACCAGTTTATTGGTTTCTCTTTTGGACCATTCATTCTGCCAACAGTTATGGATACAAATTGCATCAGGTTTCTTCCTCTATGCTGCTTTGAAAATAAACATCAGTGTATAGAAGTTACAATCCAGAAACTATCTAACCCAACTGATACATGTTAGAATTTACCCTCCACATAATCAATCCTCTTTCTGACATCCAATCAAACCCAGAACGATTACATCATTGAAAAAGGCCCAATTTTTCATGTTGTTCTTTTTGCATTAGTGTTTCCTTGGATCTGACTGATCTGATAAATCTATCATGTAACCTCCCTAAAGCCTTCCAATAGCGGGGAGACCAAGACTATACAGTGTTCAAACTGAAGCCTTATTAAGGTTTTTGTGTTTTGTTCCAAGAGGCAATGATAAGTTTATATAAATCCGGAGTGTTGTTCATGCTTGTAGATGTATTTGCCCCAACATGCTTGTGCTCAGGGATTTTGTATCAGAGTTCTGGAGGAAGATTTGATGCCATAGCTTCTGTCACCCATAATAGGGAGATTTATATTCTGCACACACAGCACAAATGCAGAGACTTTGATACAGACAAGCACAGGTTTGCTCCTTATTTAGCACAGCTATTAACAGTTCCAGGAACCTAATGGTGAGTTCAAATATGGCAAGAATAAATAAGCTCTGGGTGCTGTCTTGCTATTTAGCGCAAGGCTCTTGATAATGTTTCCAACACTAGAAAAAAACAAATATTAATCAAAATATAGCCCCTACATTGACTGCAGCACTACTGAGTATAGCCAGTAACTCCCAGAGGTAATGGGACTGCAGTAAAGATCCTACTCTCATCATCCCATTGCTACTTCAGAGTTCTCAGGAAATGGATAATTGAAGTGTTCCTCTCAGCAGTCACTTGAGACATCACTTTGGACTCTCGGCAAATTAATCCTCAGGGATGTCGCAGCTGCTGGAGTCTGGAAGGTGCCTCATGTATGAAGGTAACTGCGTAGGAAAGTGGTTTGACATACTATCTTTTCAACTCCCGCTATTTCACATTCTTTTTTCTGGTTCCTTTTGCCGGGATTGAATTTATGTGTAGGTCACGCCAGGTGGAGATGGGGGTGGAGTTCCATAGGCCAGGGACAGGGATGGGATGCCTGGGCTCAGGTATGGACCAGACACAGAGGGAGTAGGGCTGGAGATGAAGTTAGGCCTAGACCAGGCAAGATGGGACCGAGGTCCAAGCTAGGTGCAGACCAAACCCAGGAGAGATGGGAAGTGAGCCTCTCTGAGGGCCATCAGTAAACCAGTTAGGGTTTTACAACAATTCCACATGGCGGAGAGACTTTGTGGACAGGTGAAAAGGGTGGCGGGGGCCAATTCCAGGATTTACAACCCCATTCCCAAGGTTTCCCATTTTCAACAGTGCCATTTGATGGTGAAGGCTGGTTCAGGTCAAAAACCCACACCCTGCACTCCTGACCTGGCTGGCTCCATTGTGGGGATAGGTATGTATTGCTGAAAATTTAGACATATTATCAAGGCTTTTCATTTTGCATTCATCAGGGCAAGATAACAAATAATAAAAGGAACAACAATTTATACTGCATGAGAAGATTGTGCTGATTGGTTGGCAAGTGGGCTCTGAATGGTAGAGGCATTTTCAGGAATAATGCAGCAGACAACAGTAAACTGTTAACTGTTAATTGCTAAGGTTTTGTTTCAAATACAAACCAGGCAAGTCAACTCTGATTGGTCAAGGCATTGCCAAGGGGGATGAGCCAGGAAATGGCTGTCCCCCAAGGTTTTGTTTAGTTGGAGAAGGCACAATGCATGGTCATGCTTCTTTTGTCTGCAAAGGTCAGGATCCTGTATATGAATATTTGTAGCTTCTAGTTTGCGTAAGTAAGCCACACTGTGAGCCCAACTGATAATCTTAAATTGGATTTTAGTGTAATTCTTAGCACAATCAGGGTTGTTCAGGAGGTGTTATCCAATCACAGAATCACATCTAATGTTGGACACTATGTTTTGAGTTTTGCAAGCACAGGCTGGTTGGGTATGGTCAGCACCTTGCCCATTGCGAACAGCTGAAGGGACATGCTCTTTGTCACAATCCACCAGTCATGGGGATATATGCCCTACATAGCTGGCATCACATCAGCACTGAAATTCATATACCACGTTAATCATTTCGGTGATAGACAGAATGTCTTTTTGTCTTGACAGCAGCATCCTGTCAGTGGTGAATACCACTCGTGTGGCTACTGCATAGTAGTGTGAAACAGCTAGCTTTACCTGTTGCTCAAATTTTTTTAAACACCTTCCCCTTCCAGGGTAATCTGAGGCAGATTACACACTTTTCAAGGTTGAAAGTGGCAGCCTTAGGCATGTTCATGTTGTTGTGCAATAAAAAAAACAGAAACACAGAGCAGAAAGAGGAGATGATGTGCAGAATCGTCGCAGATTTTCACTAAGTGCGGTAGCGGGCAATAAAAGGATGTTTTACCCGCCGGCTGCAATGGCAGGTTTTCCCACCGTTTCATCCGCTTCCCTCCTCATTAATTATGCAGCCACAGGAAACACGCTGTCTCGCTAGCGGGCAGCCTCTGAATTGCCCGCCACGCCGTTACCTCACTGTTTCCTCACTCTTGATGCCACATCCAAACTGCAGCTGTGCACAGTTCTCAATGCTTGCAGCCCAGGGCTGCTCCAGTGAAGTCATGGCCCTAAAATCCAAGAAAAGTTCAGTGACTCATCACTGGATACCTTTGGGAGGCCCACCGTAATGTCCTCCAGCCCTGCTCAGGCCGCAGGAGGTCCAGAAATCTCACCACTCCGGCTTGGGAGGCAATGGCAGTGGTGATCAGTGCCAATGCTGCACAGAAGAGGTTGGCCATCTAGTGCAGGAAAAAGATGAACGATCTCATCTGTGCTGCCAGGGTATGTATACCAACTCATCACTCTAAACTCACACACTCAAGCCCATCACACATTCACTGGCATCTCACTCGCTGCCAGCTCAAGGGACATTACCACTCACTCTCTCACACCCACCCTCACATCTCCATCTGGCCTCATCTCCTCTGGAGACTGCCTCCTCAGTCCTCACCATCTTGAGGCCACTTGCACAGATCAACATGTGTCCTCACACACACCCTGGGATACAGTCCTTCCCCAGTGCAGCCCTCATCCTGCAGCATCTTCCCTTACCTGAAGCCACTTCTCCCCCTTCCACAAGCAAGTCCTTGCCCTGCAGGCTTTGAAAAGCCACCCCTGCCTCACAGCTGGTCTGGTAGGTAGGGACCTGCCCGTGAGCCCTAAAAGTAATGTGGTGCTGCCTGTGAAGTCTGCCACTGATGACTGTGAATGCTGCCTGAAGCAAAATAGGCAAACAAGCCTTGAAGTCCAGAATGAAGCGCAGCTTGTCAGGTGCATGTTGCTATGTGCAGTTGTGAGACACGTCGACATGGTGACTGGATGATCCAGCGTTTGCGAATGATTCCAGTGAGTAGGGTTTATAATCAAATGCAGGTGAATTAAAATGACATTCCTGACGTGCGGCAGCAGGAAACATGGCCCGCCATTGACAGGCTGAGCAGACGATAGCAAACTGGCTTCATGACGATGTGAAACCAATTTTTGGCATTCCCGCCATATTGTCCGCTCATGCCTGCCTTGATGCCCGACACCAACGGGGATGGAAAATTCCACACAATACCAGCTGAAGTACCACCCACGCCATACCATACTGTGAGAGCTGATTTATTCACACACAATCAAGGATGAAATCTCATAGTCACAGGCTATTACTCAAGGTTTCCTTTTATCTGGAATATGAAAGACTTGAGAGCCATGTCTCAGCAGTACAAGTTCTGTTTGCTGATCAAGGGATTCTTGCAAGATTAATATGTGACAATGGCATACAGTTCACAGCCAGGGAAATGAAGGAATTTGTTGAACAGTGTGGGTTCAACATCATCACCTCATCACCACATTACCCTCCAGGACATGGGTTTGAAGAAAGACACATCCAGACTGTCAAAAGAACCCTTGTGAAATGCCGAGAGACAAAGAAAGACCTAAACTTTGTCTTATTGTCACTTCGATCTACACCTCTCAAGGCTGACATGAAATCGCCTGCAGAAAATATAAGACAACTCTGCCAAGCAAAATACATCCTCCAGGTGACCAAGAGGAACATACGAACATATGAATTAGGAGCAGGAGTAGGCCACTCGGCCCCTCGAGCCTGCTCTGCCATTTGATAAGATCATGGCTGATCTGATTGCAATCGCCTACTCCCAATAACCTTTCACCCCTTTCTTAACAAGAATCTATCTAGCTCTGCCTTAAAAATATTAAAAGACTCTTCTTCCATAGCCTTTTGAGGAAGATAGTTCCAAAGGCTCACAACGCTCTGAGAGAAAAACATTCTCCTCATCTCTGTATTAAATGGGCCACCCCTAATTTTTAAACAGTAGCTCCTAGTTCCAGATTCTCCCACAAGAGGAAACATTCTTTCCATGTCCATGCTGTCAAGACCCTTCAGAATCCTATGTTTCATTCAAGCCACCTCTTACTCTTCTAAACTCCAGTGGATACAAGCTTGTCCAACCTTTCCTCATTAGATAACCCACCCATTTCAGGTATTAGTCTAGGAAACCTTCTCTGAGCAACTTCCAATGCATTTATACCCTTCCTTAAATAAGGAGACCAATGTTGTACACAGTACTTCAGATGTGGTCTCACCAGTGCCCTGTATAATTGAAGCAAAACATTCCTACTTTTGTAATCAATTCATCTCACAATAAACAAGAACATTCTATTAGCTTTCCTAATTACCTGCTGTACCTACATACTAACCTTTTCCGATTCATGCACTAGGACGCCCATGTCCCTCTGCATCTCAGAGCTCTGCAATCGTGCACCATTCCGATAATTTTTTTTTTTATTCTTTCTGACAAAATGGACAAGTTCTCATTTTCTCATATTGTGCTCAATTTCCCAGATATTTGCCCACTCACTTAACCTATCTATATCCCTTTGTAGCCTCCATATGTCCTCTTCACAACTTACTTTCCTGCCGAACTTTGTGTCATCAGCAAATTTAGCAACCATACCTTTGGTCCCTTCATCCAAATCATTCACATAAATTGTAGGAAGAATTTTCCTGTTGGTGAGTGCAGGGAGGGGGGAGGGGCGGGGCCCGCTTGCCGACGTGTAAAATGATCCGCGGTGATGTCGGGCGTGCGTCCCAACATTACATTGCGCCATTTAGAATGTCAGATTGGGGGGCGCACAGCCGCGTCAGCTGCGTGCCCGCCGAACTGTCAAAAACCTATTACGAGCATTAAAAAAGTTAGTGTCACGTGAGGGGACATGTTTTAAAAGTGTTACAAACCTTCATTTCAAACTTTAGAACAGAAACCACTCTCTCTGAGGCACCTCTGTGCCTCGGGGAGATCTCTACACCCTTTTGCGCGCATGCACATAAGAGCCCAGGGAACGTCTCAGGGAAGCCGCACCACCCCCTCCCCTGCACAGGGAGCGCTCAGTGTTTCCAGGTGTTTGTCACGCTAGGCAGGCCTTAATTTGCGTCCCCCCCACATAAAATGGCAGCATGCACCCAATCAGGGGCGCCAATTGGGTTTGCGCTTGCTCCTGCCTGCCCCCGCACAACACCCCTGATGGGAGGAAAATTCTCCCCTGTAAATAGTTGAGGCCCCAACACAGATTCCACTTGTTACATCTTGCCAACCATAAAATTATCCATTTATGCCTACTCTTTGTTTTCTGCAGCTTACAGCACTTAAGGTGCAGATCCAGGTACTTTTTAAAAGAGTTTAAAGTTTCTGCCTCTACCACCAACTTGGGCAGTGAATTCCAGACACCCACTACCCTCTGCGTATAAAAGTTCTTCCTCATGTCCCCCTACATCTTCTGCCATTTATCTTGAAGCTGTGTCCCCTGGTTCTAGAATTCTCCACCAAGGGAAACAATTTTATCCTGTCCAATCTATCTATTCCCCTCATAATTTTGTACACCTCAATCAAGTCACCTCTCAGCCTTCTTTGTTCTAAGGAAAATAACCCCAACCTATCCAATCTCCCCTCGTAGCTACACTTTTCTAACCCTGGCAACATTCTTGTAAACCTCCTCTGCACTCTCTCCAGAGCTATTACTGTCCTTCCTGTAATGTGGTGACCAGAACTGCACACAATACTCCAGTTGTGGCCTCACCAGTGTTTTATACGATTCCAACATTATATCCTTACTTTTATATTCTGTACCTCTGCCAGTGAAGGAGAGCATTCCATATGCCTTCTTTACAGCCTTGTCTACTTGAACTGCTGCCTTCAGGGACCTGTGTACTTGTACGCCAAGATCTCTCACTTCATCTACCCCTCTTAGTATATTCCTATTTATTGTGTAATCCCTGTAACCATTTGACCTCCCTAAATGTGTGACCTCACACTTCTCTATGTTAAAATCCATCTGCCACTTTACCGCCCACTCCACTCTATATCGTTTTGGAGATTATGGCTATCCTCTACACTATCCACTACTCGGCCAATCTTTGTGTCATCTGCAAATTTCCCAATCGTGCCCCCCACGTTCACGTCCAAATTGTTAATATATAACACAAATAGCAAGGGTCCCAACAGTGAGCCCTATGGAACACCACTTGAGAAAACTTTCCATTCGCAAGGCCATCCATCGACTATTACGCTTTGTTTCCTGTTATAAAGCCAACCTTTTATCCAGTTTGCCACATTACCCTGAATCTCATGGGCTTTTACTTTCCTGAACAATCTGCCATGTGGGACCTTGTCAAATCCTTGCTAAAATCCATGTACACAACATCCACTGCACTACCTTCATCAACACTTCCTCAAAGAATTCAATCAAATTTCTGAGGCAAGACCTTCCTTTAACAAATCCATGCTGACTATCCCTGACTAGTCCAGCTCACTGAAACACAGGAAAGAGAAGGTCAACACTTCAATAAACATGCTAAATTGTTACCTGAGCTGTTGAAAAGACAAAATGTACACAAACAGGATCCAGTCATGAAAACCTGAAATTTGAGACCGAAACCAGTAAGCAAATGAGGAGAAAGAGAGTCCATATTTCACCTATGCCAGAGCTAGAAAAACAGAAAAGACCATGAATAACATTAGAAACATCAATATCAGGGAAACAACATTAACAACATCACCAGAAAATGACACATTAGCACCAGCAAGCACGACTCCTGCAACACCAAGGACAACATGCACAACATCACCTGTGCAACGTGCCAACTCACCACTAAGAGCAACGAATGCCAAATATATAAGATGGAGGCACAACATCTTACCACCTAAATAATGTAATGAACAATAGTTTTAGTAAAGAATACACAATATTAAAAACTCTAAGAAGTGGCTCTGTTTATTTCTTAAAGTCAATTGATAATCTTCTTTAGGATCTGAAAGTTAGTGACTGGAGTAGTTACATTGATAGGGGCATTCCATTGTAAAGAAAGAGGCATGTTATAAATTGCTGTATTATCCGTGAATATCTGTAAAGAGCTAGGAACTAATTATTATTTGTAAGTGTTCCAGGGGGTCACATTTCACAACTACACTAGAGGCAGGTGTGATTAGCAATGGAACAAGTTCAAACTGGTCCTTGTATACAGGACAGAATGGCAAGTTAAAGATAAAGATGTTTCCAAGCTAAAAGTGTGATTGTTACCAACATCTGGGATCCAAAAGACAACAAGAACTTATATCAGGGATGAAGAGACAGAGGGAGGTAGATGTCTCCAAGGGGCACAGCTGGTGGACGGCAGCAAATTTCAGACTCCAAGCCCCCATCCTCCCTGGTAAATGGTCATGGCTGACAGGGGCTTGTGTGGTAAGTCTTTCTATGAAGCCAAGGCAATGGTCTCTCAATATAGCCTCGGGGGTAATAGAGGCAAGCTGAATAGTGTCAGAAGAAGGTTTCTCGTATATGGCTGTCTTCACCCCGGCCATTACACAATGTCCCATGCACAGTCAGGTACAAACAGGAAGAATGCTCATCCCTGGACCTCCAGGATGTCCTTCGCCTTGCAGGAGTGGTGTGGGGATGCCATGTTTAGATGGAAGCCAGGCACTGGGCTTGGCACTGGCTTGGTGGCTCAGGGATGGAGGCTAATCTACAAAGATTATACTCACGAGGTCGATTACTGCAATTCATTCACAGATTCACTGAGTCCTAGATGATAAAGGCAGCCCTACCTTCCTACTGGCTCTTGTCCAGATGAGGAGGAGGGCGTGTCGCTGGTTGGCACAGAGCCAGGTGGAGCAATGGCCTGAGCAGCAAGATGCAGCAGGACCTCAAGAAGGTCAGATTGCTGGTATCTAGGAGCCAGTGCGATGGCAAGCACTGGTCCGACCTTGGGTGTATCGCAGATGGTGCATACATCTACAGATACACGAAAGGCAATGCTGGAGGCGCCTTAGGACGTCCTGGAATGTGATTGCTCACTTCTGCCAGCTTCTTCATGAGGACCCACATGTGCTATGGATGGAAGGGAATGGGTGGGTGTGCTGTACTTGGATTTCCAGAAGGCATTTGATAAAGTGCCACATCAAGGGTTATTGTAGAAAATAAAAGCTCATGGTGTAGGGGGTGACATATTGGCATAGATAGAAGATTGGCTAGCTAACAAAAAGCAAAGAGCAGGCATAAATAGATCTTCTTCTGGTTGGCAGGATGTACCGAGGGGTGTGCCACAGGGATCAGTGCTGAGCCTCAACTTTTTACAATTTATATAAAAGACTTGGATGAAGGGACCAAAGGAATGGTTACTAAATTTGCTGATGACACAAAGATAGGTAGGAAAGTAACTTGTGAAGAGGACATAAGGAGGCTACAAAGGGACATAGATAGGTTAAGTGATTGGACAAAGATCTGGCAAATGAAGTATAATGTGAGCAAATGTGAAATCATTCATTTTGGCAGGAAGAATAAAAAAGAAGTTTATTATCTAAATGGTGAGAGCTCTGAGATGCAGAGGGATCTGGGTGTCCTAGTGCATGAATCACAAAAGTTTAGTATACAGGCAATTAGGAATGCTAATAGAATGTTATCATTTATTGTGAGGGGAATTGAAAATAAAAGTAGGGAGGTTATGCTTCAGTTGTACAGGGCATTAGTGAGGCCACATCTGGAGTATTGTGTACAGTATTGGTCTCCTTATGTAAAGAAAGATATAAATGCATTAGAAGCAGTTCAGAGAAGGTTTACTAGACTAATACCAGGAATGGGCGAGTCATTTAATGAGGAAAGGTTGCACAGGTTAGGTTTGTATCCACTGGAGTTTAGAAGAGTAAGAGGCGACTTAACTGAAACCTTTAAGATCCTGAGGGGTCTTGACAGGGTGGATGTGGAGAGGGTGTTTCCTCTTGTAAAAAAATCTAGAACTAGGGCTTACTGTTTAAAAATAAGGGGTTGCTTATTTAAGACAGAGAGGAGGAGAATTTTTTTCTCACAGAAGGTTGTGAGTCTTTGGAACGCTATTACTCACAAGGCAGTGGAAGTAAAGTCTGAATATTTTTAAGGCAGAGCTAGATAGATTCCATATTAACAAGGGGGTGAAAGGTTATTGGGGGGTAGGCAGGAATGTGGGGTTGAGGTTACATTCAGATCAGCAATGATCTTATTGAATGGCAAAGCAGGCTCGAGGATCTAAGTGGCTCCTGCTCCTAATTCGTATGTTCGTATAACCTGCAGCCACAAGGACTTGGAGGCAATCCCATGCTGATGGCATTAAAGGTCACCGCAGCCCTAAACTTCTTTGCCAGTGGCTCCACATGGACCCTGTGCGGCATCTCCCAGTCAGCGACACGCAAGTGCATCCAGAAGTTGATACATTCCTTGTTCTGGAAATTTGTACAATTCTGCCTGGGTCCCAAAAGCTTGGCTCTAAAATTGTTGGGTTTTGTAGCAGTCTCAGGTTTCCCTCAAGTACAAGGGGCTATTGACTGCACACCTGTGGCCTTGAGAGGTCCCTGGCAACAGCCAATGACATTGATCAATAGGAAACATTTCCACTCTAAAAACAGGCTTTGAATGTGATCGCAGAAGACAAATAATTCATCTTTGTGCTCAGTTCCCAGGGAGCTCTCATGATGTCTATATTCTGACCCACTCCAGGTGCCACAACTTTTGAACTACCTTGGCGATTGCAGGTCTGGCTCCTTGGGGACAAAGGATACTGCAAAAAGGTCTGAAGCCAGTTTCTCATCGCAAAGTGCTGCTGAGGAGCGCTGCAATGATGCACAAGCTCCACAAGGACCACAATTGAGCAGACAATAGGCCTCCTAAAGATGAGACTCAGATGTTTGCACCGCTTAGATGAGGCTTTCCAATACTCCCCACAAAGGCTGTCCCGGATCATCATTGTTTGCTGCGCCCTGCACAACCTAATGCTACAAAGGGGGATTGTTTGGCTGAGGGAGGCATGGGCAACTGAGATATTTCTTCCTACGATGGGAACAATAAAAAGGATGGTGATGACGAGGGCCAGAATGCTGGGGAGGACATGCAGAGGCCATTACAAGGATACCACGCAGCAGGCAGACCAGTCTCAATCTGATAGCCAAGAGATTCCAGGCAGAGTAAGCTGCTGAGACAATTCCTTTACTATTTGGTTTTCTATCCTCTGTGGCTGATAGGCTCCAGCTACTTTTTGGGAAAAAAATATGATACTTTGCTCTTATGCACGTTGATTTATGATAGCTAAATTAAATTGCACTACTTAACATCTGCCCTGCTAGTGGTTTGGCCTTTTGCATGTGCCAAACTATGCAAATATATAGAGCCCTGGCACTAAATGGGCTCATTTGAACCTGCAAAGCACTAGGTTCTCCTATGGCCTTGAACAGGTTGTGACTTCACCACGCCCTCACAAAGTCTGTGTGCATGGCAACTTGGAAGCAACATCAAATCAAACTTCAGCAGGGATGTACTCATGTTACCCTCACACCTGCCCCCAATGGAGGGCAGAGCTTACAGAGAACTCCTTCAGGCAGAACCAGATAGATGCGTCCACAGGGAGGAGCAGTGTGAGAATGCCATTTGACCCCTCGAGATCCCTCCTCCATGCAGATTGATCAGGGAAGATGGTGTCCCTGCCATCCGACCACCATTTGCCCATAGTGAACCCATATCTTAACATCTTTATAAACTTGAAACGTTTCGAGGTTACTTTGGAGTCCACTCACTGAGAGTGCCTCACCTGCATCATTACCTGCTGAGTTGCAACCACTCCAGACCCTTCAATTGCAGAGACTCCTACAAGTCTCAGTCCTAGATGGCTTTAGCATTAGTATGAGACTGTGATCCATCATTGCGGACACCCCAGCCAAGGCGTGGACCCTGCAGAGGCCTATTAGATCCGCAGATAATTCACATGGACAGCCTCATGGTCCTCGGCATGGTGCAGCTCTCTCTCTCACCTCATGGGCTAATATCCCAGTACTTTAATGATGTCCAGTGCACTTTGGTTGCAATCCCTTTGTGCAAGGTCTTTTGCAACTCTTGTGTTGTAGGGTGGCCGAGTTGCACTATTAGTAATATAGTTGAACTGCAGATACTTCTTCAGTGGACGCATTAAGTTTATCTACAATATACTCAGCAGCAGCTACATGTGGGCTTTCAACTCCAACTCTATGGGAAGAATATTCCCCCTGTTGTTGCGGGAAGTGCAGGAGTGGGCGCGGGCAGGCGCACCTCTGATCGGCGCCCCCGATTGGGGGCATGCCGCCATTTTAAATTGGCGGGCCAATTGAGGCCCGCCCAGCGTGACATCTGCCAGGAAGCGCTATGCACTCCCTGTGCAGGAGGGGGAGATTCCCTCAGCCGGGAGTGCGCTCTTTCATGCATGCGCGCAAAACAGTGCACTCATCTCTCTGAGGCTAAGTGCTGCCTCAGCGAGATCGGCTCCAAATGTGAAAATGGTCAAAGTACAAAAACAAAATTTCCCTGCCATGTCCCCACATGTGAAACTGTCATGAGTTGGGATATGTCCATCACTTCAAATCTAACATTTGTTAAATTTTTTAAAACCCTCATAAAACCTCATTCCGCCCGTGGATGAGGCTTTATGCTTTTTTCTGAAGCCCGCCAAGGCTCCCAGCCTGTCCGCCAACCCTGAGGTTGGACAGGCAGGCCCATTAATAGGTTAATGACTTTTTAAATGGCCTCAATTGGCCATTGACAGGTCGGCGGGCACGCAGCTGATTTGGCTGTGTCTCCGCCAACCTGAAAGTTGAAATGACACGGGGTGACATCAGGAGTTCTGCCCAACATCATCCCGCGCCATTTTACGCATCATCGAGCGGGCCCAGCCCCCAGCTCACCGACCTAAATATCCTGCCCCATCTGTACACTCTCTGCTGAGGTAACCTGCGCTACTCTCCTATTGGTTACTACAGACCTTTCCTAACAAGTATTATTCTTAAAGGTACATTACACACCAAATAAAACCATAATAACTACATACCTCTCCCTTTAACTCAGCTATACATATATTTACAAGTACGTATTTTTCAAGACAACAAAATACTTACACTGGGTAAGGAATTTACAAGTTCAGTCTTTCAGGTTGTTTCCTGGTCCGTGTGGAACGTCGCAGCTCCACAACTTCAGATTCTTTGTCAGGAACCTCCTTTTCCGGAGTTACCTGAACATCAGGTGTTTCGGTGGGCACTTGTAGTTCTGTATCCTCAACTCTTACAGGAACATCAGACATGTCAGTGCTGGGTTGAGTATCCTCAACGGGAAACGCAAACCCAGTCATGGTCACTGGTGTAACCAAATCTTGATGATTTGTCTCTCTCTTGCTTAAATGGTCCAAATGTTTACAGAAAATCCAGCCTTCCACCTCCACATTTTAAGATAGAAGTCCAGTCACCACACTTATTTAACCCCTTTGGCCCTCCCCTGAAATTTTTCATGTATACCAGCTCTCCCGTGGTAAACTTCCTCTCACGACTATGCCAGTCATGTCTCGTTTTCTGGCTTCCCTGACTCCTTTCTACCTTCCTCTCTAAATTCGGTATTATTAAGCTCAATCTGCTGTTTGAACAATAATTCCGCAGGTGTAACACCTGTTGTTGTGTGAGGGGTAGTCCTGTAGTTAAAAAGAAAGTGTGCTAGCTTGGTTGCCAAGGAATTGCCAGTTAGCTTTCTCCTGTCTGCTTTGAAGGTCTGAATCGCCCTTTCAACCAGTCCGTTTGAGGAAGGGTGGTACTTTGCAGTTTTCACATGCGTTATACCTTTGAGGCTGATAAACCGTTGAAACTCAACACTCGTAATTGCCGTGCCGTTATCAGAAACGATTCCTTCTGGTAGTCCATGAATGGCAAAATTCTGACGTAGTTTCTCAATTACAGCGCTTGACGTTGGTGACTTCACCTCATATACGGTCAACCATTTTGAATGGGCATCGACAATGTAGAAAGGTCCAAGGTAGTCAATGTATAACCGCACCTAGGGTCTACCAAGCGACTCCCATGACTGTTGCTGACATTGCACACAGTGCTTTATTAAACTCTCTATTTCACCATCCATCCCAGGCCACCATAGATAGCTGTGTGCTATGATCTTCATTCGGGAAATTCCTGGATGGGCACTGTGTAGTTCAATTAAAAGTAGCTCCCTTCCCTTTGGAGGAACTATCACTCATGCTCGCCACAATAAGATGTCATCCTGGCTGGTTATTTCATGTCTTCTGTTGCAGTACAGTTTCATTTCATCAGATATTGTCTCCTGTGACCAACCATGTAGCACTTGTTCTCATGCTTGAGATAGGACTGGGTCCCGACTTGTCCAGTCTCTGATCTGTCGAACACACACTGACAAGGAATCTAAGAAACTTAACAGTAAAATGAGTTCCTGTGTAACTGGGATGTGCTCATCATTTTCTTGTAAAAGCAAACAACTAAGGGCATCGGCGTTTGTGATTTGATTGCCAGGCCTTTGTACAAAAGCGTATTCGTATGCTGCCAGAATTAAGACCCATTGTTGTATTCTTGCTGAGGCTATGGGTGGTATAGCCTTTTCCTCACTAAACAAACCTAACAGTGGTTTCCGCTCTGAAATGATTGTAAAATGGCAGCCATGTACATACTGGTAAAATTTCTTAACAAAAAAGATGATGAACAGGCCTTCTTTTACTATCTGCAAGTATCCCTTTTCCGCTGTGGTGACCGTCCTTGATACATAACCTATTGGCCGTTCTGTGCTGTCGCCCATCCAATGAGGGAGCACTGCTCCCACTCCGTAGGGAGATGCATCACATGTCAGCACCAATTCTTTCGTCTGGTCAGAATGCATTAATAGATTGGACGAGTGCAACAATTGTTTCACCTTTATGAAAGCTTCTTTCTGGGGCACCTCCCAAGACTATCGTTGGTTCTTTTTGAGTAGAGAATGGAGGGAGGTGCCAGCACTGTAGACAAATTGGGTAAGAACCACCCATAATAGTTGATCATTCCTAGGAATGATTTGAGCTCTGAGATGTTCTTTGGTGCCTCTTTTATGGCTCTCACTTTCTCCTCAGCTGGGTGGAAGCCCTGTGAATCTACCCGGTGACTCAAATAGATTACCTCCCTCGCTTGGGACGTGCACTTTTCTTTTTTTAAATGCGTTCCAGCTTGCAAGAAACTTTTTAAGGCTTCTTTTAAGTTTGTCAAATGTTCTTTTCCAGTGAATCCTGTCATCAATGCATCATCTAAATGTTTACAACCTGGGGCAGTCCCTGCAGTAAGCTTCCCATTGATCTCTGAAAGATGGCACAAGCTGAGGCGACACTGAAAGGCAATCATGTATATTGTACAACCCTTTGTGGGTATTAATTGTGACAAATTCCCGGGAGGCATTATCCAATTCTAGTTATCAATAAGTGTGACTCATGTCAAGCTTTGTGTACGTTCTTCCTCCTGCCAGCTTGTTGGCATACAGGTCTTCAGTTTTTGGAATGGAGTGCCTGTCTAGCTTGGCTACTTTATTAACTGTCAGTTTATAGTCCCCACAAATTTGGACACTTTGGTCAATTTTAAGGACAGGGACTATGGGTGCTGAGAACTGAACAGCTTGTATAACACCCAGTTTCTCTAGCCTGTTCAGCTCAGTGTTGACTTTTTCCCGCAGGCCGTATAGCACCAGTCTCACCTTCTTCAAACGAGGGGTTGCTTTCAGATCCACATGAATCTTGGCCTGCAGGTCCTGGATTATCCTCAGTTCGCCCTTGAAGATGATGACGTACTTTCTAAGTAGCTCTGGTAGCCCATTTGCTCTCAACTGGGAAGTTTCAGTCCATTCTAACTTAATCTCCTTTAACCAATTTCACCCCAGGAGGCTTGGCCCCTCACCTGCTACCACCATCAAGGATCGCTTTGCCAATTGGCTTTCATAATGGACAGTTACTCTGCTTAGGCCTTTTACCCATCTGCGTTTTTAGTTTAGCAACCGTTTGTTCTAAGCTTAATTGATGTTCACTATTATTCAAATATCTGAAGGTATGTTCCCCAATTACTGTAGTGGAAGCTCCCATGTCCACTTCCATTCTAATAGGTTTGCCATTTACTTTCACCGTGACAAATATTGGTTCTGTCTTTCCAACTTTCAGATTAAATAACGAATAAATGTCAGAATTTGATATTTCAGCCTCTTCTACATTGTAGAATTCATTGGGCTTCTTCTTTTGATTACAAGCATATTTACAAGTATATTGTAAATAAACTTAATGTTTCTACTTAAGAAGTGCCTGCAGTTCAACTCTATTACTAATAATACAACTCGACCACCCTATAATATACTGGCAATGAGGATAAAGCAGAATTGAATATAAGGAATCAAGTTGAAAAGAAATTGGCACTGTTCTTCATCCAGTGACTTGCACTGCCTCATTGTATGTCCATTTCTGTGACAATAATAGCATTCGATTTTTTTAAACTGCCAATCACTAAAAGCCTGATTGTTCCCACCTCTATTAAAATTATTTTTTGATCTTGCTGCTAAGTTATGTTTTTTTATTCTTTGGCTAGCGGAGACAGGTTCCCGCTTTGTCGCAGAGTCTTGTTTTTTTGCACCACTTTCGCTTGAGGTTTTCCGCCCGATGTGGAGGATGGCGCCATTTTGCTTGTGAATCTTTTACAGTGTCTTCCATGGCCAATGCTATCCCTAGGGCCTTCTTGAAAACCAGATTCGCTTCAGACAATAATCTTTTCTGAATAGTGTCCTTGTTCATGCCACGTCGTTCAGAGTCGTACCAAACTCACAACGTTCCGTTAGCTGCTTCAAATTTCCCACATAGCATGCAACTGCTTTACCCAGGGCTTTATTTCCTGAATTAAACCTGAACCTCTGCATCGTGACTGAGGGCTTGCTTTGCGAGGTCCACCAATTCATTAAAATTCTTCAAATCTGGGGCACTGGGTGCCATCAAACTTCAAATCACACCATAAGCTTTGCTCCCACAAGCACTCAAGAGGATTTCTTGCCTTTTCTCTTCCCCTGTATCCTCATTCGCTTGAAAAAAGTACTTGAGACATTCTATTGAGTATTGAGACCAATAATCTGTGGTTGGTTCAAAAGGGTCAATTCTCCCAGATGGTGGCATTTTGAGAGAGGATAACTTCTTAAGTTTTAGTGGAGCTTGTTACTTATAATCACTGGGTGAGCTACAGTGCTGGTTTCTTTTTAACTTGATTTCTTCTGTTCAATCCTGTTTATCATCATCGCCAGTTTGTTGTAGGGTGGCAGAGCTGTACTATTAGTAATGGAATTGAACTGTAGGAACTTCTTAAGTGGAAACATTAAGTTTATTTACAATATACTCAGCAGCAACTACATGTGTGCTTTCGACTCCAACTCTATCTCTACACTGCCTGCTGAGGTAACCTGCACTACTCCCTTATTGGTTACTACAGGTCATCTGATCTTTCCTAACATGTATTATTCTTAAAGGTACATTGCACACTAAATGAAATCATAATTACTATACCTGTTAAAGAGATCAGCATGCCAAACAAATCTCCATGTACGGTCTGACAAAGTCTTTAGTTAACAGCACTAACATCTCTTAAATCCTACAATCAATCCCTCTTGCAGTCAAGTTTAACTTGCCCATCATTTCCTTACTTGCAGCCTTTACCTGCATGTTAGCTCAAAAAGACAAATCAGCTAGTCAGTTGTGTAATGATTAGATTCTGTGTAATTAGTTACTGAGTAAGATGTTAGCATTCCTAACATGCAGGGAAGTCTCTGGTTTTCTATTGTTAAGATCACAGTGGAGAGTTTCACCCTTTCAACCCTGAAACTGCAACTACAGTGTTCCTTGCCACTCACATAGCCTGTATAATTGCCTTTGAGTACTCCTTGCATCCACCCATATCTGACATCAGGACAACAGCAACAGGAGTTGCAATGACTTCAGTGAACACATGTTCAGAGGTCAGAGCATGGCGAGCAGTTAGTAACAGCTGGCATGATGCATGCCCAGGCCGCACACTCACAAATGATGCCCAGTGCTTAATCATGTACATGTGGGATTATTGAGTAATCACTAAATTGATGTGAGAGAAGTGAATCTAAAGGAGTTAATAATCGGACTCTGATAGGAGACAAATTCCACACCTTAAATGTCCATGACCATTGAAGCAAATAGCAGCAGGATGAGAATCCAGGGCACATTCAAACAGTGCAAGTGAACCTATATTTACAAGTGCCAAAACTACATACAATTGTACACTTGTGCCACCAGTGTGCATTCAAAACTTCTTTATTGTTCTTTCCCTATTACTGGGTCTTGGTGCAGCCCTGACATCCGCAGCTGAGCTGACTGACTGATCTGCCCTGTTGACTGCGATGACTTTGGGGGCCATCCTCCAGTGGCTCAAGGACTAGAGGGCCCTGGCCTGCTAAGAGTCTCCTGCTCAGGTGCAGATACATCCTCCTTGGCCTGACCTGCTGGAGGCAATGGGATCACTGGCAGAGGGAGACGGAGTGGCAGGGCATCCTTGGAGTGTCTTGGGATGAAACCTGTGGGGTACCTGACTGTTGCTGCTTCTTCCTGTGGGTGCCCGATGGCACCACCCTGACTCCTTGAGGCAAAGGGGCACCTGGAGGGAGGTCGAGGTGTCCTATCCCCTCTTACCTAGACACTGCTGCATTGCACCCATGGCTAATTGATGGAGTGCAGCCCCAGGAGCATATCTGAAAGCCACTGTGCATTCTGCTAGACCTATGTCTCTAAGGTGGCTCCCATCCTTTTCATGGAGGCAGCCAGGTACTCACATGCTGGAGCCACGACAGCAGACAGAATGTGGATGCACTCCTCCAGTCTTCAGCCCAGTCCACAGATGGCCTCTACAGATCTCGAGTCCAGAGGCTCGCCAATTGCAAGGGGCTCGGCAGGGGCCTGGTCTCCGAGTGTCAGAGGCTTCAGTTGTCACTTCCTCCACCAGCTTTGGACCTGTGTCAGTGATGTGCTCAATAAGTGTGACCTGAGCCCACTGTAGAACATGGACCCCCCGAGGTGAGTGTATCTGCCCTGGTGGAGGGTGCAGGTGAACAACGTGGCGGTGCATCCTCTGAGGATTCTTGAGGCATCCTCCTCAGAAGTGGGGTTGGGGCTGGTTCAGTGGCTAGTTCCTCTCGTGGGTCTCCTGCTAGTTCTTGCTGGTACCTGGAATGGAGAAAAGAATGACTTAGTGGATGCCTAAGCAGGCTCTGTTATTAAGATGATGTTTCATTCTGTCAGTGCATCTGACAACTGCAGACTGGAGGCATCCTCACTGTCTTCCTGAGGGAACCCTGTCTCACCTCCAGCTCAGGCATGGTCTTGCTTCTCCCTGGCTATTTGGGAAGTTGGGAAGTCTCCTCCTTGAAGGGGGTCAGGATTTGAATTCAGGCAGGCCACTGCCAGATTTGGCCCACTTCCTCCTGCTGAGTTGGCTCTGGCCCTGCAGACAGACAATAAGATTGATCGTCATCCCAATGGCTGCATGAGCAGCTTAGGAGCCCGCGTGCCTATGGCAGCTCCTGAACCCTCCCTAGTAAGTGATTAACAAGCAGGATGTCCAGCAACTGATAGAACATTGAGAGCAGGAAGTAGCTGCTGCACATTCAGTGCACATGTCCCATCTGCTGGTGAGTACCACAACCCAAACTCCTGTCTGACATCCTGTGCACTCGCACACTTACACTGCTCGATGGCCTTCTGAATGCTACTCTGCTGTGAGTTGATGGTGCCACTGACCGTGGTGGGGCCCAGCAGATCGTTTACCCTTTTTCTGCACCGCTGCACAATTTTCCTGTGGGGTCATGGGCACTAATCTCCACTGCCACCTCCACCCAGGCTGCTGTGGTCAGATGGTAGGGCCTCCTGATGCCACCCCTGGAAAGCTGCACTTGCTGCCGTTCCTGGGCAGTCTGGAGGGCAATCTTCAGGGAGGTATTGCTAAGTTGTGGAGCCACACGTTGCTTTCTGTGGAGCATAGTGACAGTAATCTGGAAAACATGGAGCTCCTGGTCTGAATGGCTGTCTGGGTAACTTTAAATAGGGCACCAGAACCTTTGGCCCCATGAGGCAATGGCAAGGGCAGTGACTTCCTGCCTGCCCTGCCAAAAGAATTGGTAAGCTCCTCATGGATGCGTATGTAATGTGTTGAAAAGCTGAAGATGGTGCATTGTCAACCATTCCGTTCCCCCTGCCAACCCCCATAGTGGAAATCACTCAATTCCGCTTCCGCCACTGAACTTAACTTAAGCCAGAATTTTCCAGCCCCTTCGGCTCCGGCTGTCATGGTGGGCCGGGGACGGTGCGGGGGTGGGGGGTGGGGGGGTTGGGTGGGGTGGGGGGGGGGGGGGGGGTGAATATAGCGAGAAGGCCAAAAATTGGACTTACATCCTTATGAAACCAGTTTGCAGTTGTCCATTCCACCTGTCAATGGTGGGTTGCGTTTCCCGCTGCCAGACATCAGGAGTGTCATTTTAATACATTTGCTTCTAATTATAAGCCCTGCTCACCGGAATCATCCCCCCGCTTCAAATTTCCACCCACACTGGTGTGACTTCAGAATGGCGTGCTTCACAAATGCCTTTAAGAGTCGTGCACCTGGCGAGCTGAACTTTGAGGGGAACTCGGAGGTGAGGGCACACAACCTTGCGCAGCACTCACGAGCATCGCCTGTAGGATATCAAGGAACAGGCACGGCGCAGCCGCAAAGGGCACAGGCAAGTTGTTTACCACTGGTTGGTTTTCAGTGCAGTGCAGGTGAGGCTGGTGGGGGGAGTGGGGGTGAGGGAAGTGGCCACGCACTTGGAAAAGTATGTCAAAAGTGAGCATTCTTCCACAGCTGAGACCGTTCAGCTGCAGCTCCATTCATATGCTTGGAGTCGGGCCTCTGAAGCTTTTCTGCCCACTCAAGCAACACACAAGCACCAAAGTACCAATAAATGTTCCAGAAATTTTCATCCCTCAGACACAGAGTGCAAATTAATGTGTGTTTTAGGGGCAGCAGAACAATTGGAGCAAGTTGTACAATCCCCCTGTGAGAGGCAGCCATGGAGCAGTCACTGGTGGAGGTGCTCAGAACCCCCTGCCATGTCTTTATTCAGGTTTGGACCAGTCTCCCCCATGGTTGAAGCTAACAGTGCAGCCTTGCAGTGCAGGTTAGGAGAATGCCTGTGCCTGAGCTGAGAGCCCAGCATGCAGTCCAATGGGCAAAGCTGCTGCCAATCAGTCAGGTGGAGTGGGGCAGATGTGGGTGGGGTTTCAGACAGCCATGAAGCACACTACACACTGGCTTGTTGCCATGCAGATCTATGCACCACATCAGTGCAGTCGATTGCACACTACACCTGTGGAAAACCTGAGCCCTGGGCAAATCCCAGCGCTCTTACTTCCTGATCCCGGGCGAAAAGCACAAAGTTGTGTGCCTTCACAAAGATGGCGTCTGTGACCTCCTGGATGCACTTGTGTTTGGAGGCTTGTGAGATCCCACACAGGTCACCTGTGGAGCCTTGGAAGGAGCCACTAGTGTAAAAATTGAACGCCGCAGTCACTCTCATGGCCACTGGCAGTGGATGCCCATCATGTCCCTGTGGCACCAAATCCTACAGCAGGTGGCAGGTGTGAAACTTTAAAAGCATCTGATCCTTTGTCTGTCTTCAGCACCTGAGCCCTTCAGGAGCGTAGTGTCACTGGTCACAGATGCTGAAGAGATGGGGGCCATCCCCACCTTAAAGATGCTGAGAGCACACAGAGAGAATGAGGTATGACTGAATCCAGAGACTCATCATCTGAGTCAGACTCAGAAGATTTCTGGCCTCCAGAAGTCCTCTGAGTGCTGGGGACCGGGGAAGTCCCTGCCGCTACTTGCTGTGGATCGGACAGTGCTATGTGGTCACCAGATTGTGACCCCAAGGCTACTTTAGAACTAGGTCCCACCAAGATACGTGTCTCTGCAATGGTGGATGGTGTGGGTGAGCACTGTGACTGGTCTTCAATTAGGGTGTCATCAGATTCTTCTTCTGAGGTGTCTTCGGGCCTTGAGTCAAGGGCCTGGCTTGTGGACCCCTTGGCTGCTTCCCAGATGTGCCTGTGAAAACAAAGAGAGGTAATTAGTGCATGGCAGGGGACTGCGGAACAGGGGAACTCACTCACAGCATGGTTGTCTGATGGATGTTGCACTGCTGGATCCTCACTTGGTAGAGCACCACCAACCTCACCGTCAGCACAGGAATGGTCCAGATCCTCGCCAGTCAGCTGGATGCCTCTGTTTTCAAAGCCTGTGAGAACCTTGATGTCAGGCATTCCTCCACCAGTCTGTGACCTTTCCCTTTTGTTGTGTGCCAGCTTGTCCTGCAAGGATACAGATGGAGAGAGTGTTAGCAGGACACCTGCCAGACCAGATCATAAGGATGCCTGGCATGTGTGGGTGGTGAGTGGTGCCATGGACGGGGTGTGGACATGACCTGCAGGATAGATGAAGTTGTGTGAGAGAGAGTGAATGTCTCTTGAACTGGCAGTGAGTGAGATCCCTGTGGATGTGTGATGGGTTTATAAGTGTGTGAGTTGAGAGTGATGAGAAGAGTGACTTAACCTGATGGAATGGAAGAGATCATTCATCCATTCCGGCACTGGGTGGCTGACTTCTTTTCTGGGACATTGGCGCTGACCACTGATGCCAATGCCTGCCATGCTGGTTGGGTCACCTTGCTTGCTGGTCTTCGCCCAGAGTGGGGGTAGGTGGCTTCATGGCAGACCTCCACAGCATCCAGTTGGCACACAACGGGGACATTGTTAAATTTGGGGGCAGCATGTTTCCTCCCTTTGGCAGCCATGACTTTCCAGCAGCTTCCTACTACTGAAGGCCTGAGGTGACGGCAGGTGGGCGAATCAGAGTCCGCCCGCCAGCAATACAGCCTGTTTCCTGCAAATGCATCATTAATGAGGCTTGAAGCGGCAGGAATGGGACTATATGGCATGAAAAGCCATCATTGTGACTAGCGGGAAAAAAATCCTTTCTCCCACCCACTATCGCACTTATGCAAATCTGGGACAATTCCGCCTTTAGTCTCCAGAACGGAAGATTCTATGCAGTCGGTCTATACTCCTCCATACCGTGTGCTATTGAAGTGCCCAGAGAGTGCAATCATGATATGATAAAATATCCACGTCTACACATTTGGTCTAATTGTAAAAACCCTTGAAGAGGTTGCACCTTATTGAATGGGTCTTTAACAGCGTACTAATTTCATAATTCGCTAAAAGTCCTCACTATGATGTAATATTTTTTAAAGTGATGGCATGCTGCAACAATTTGAAGCATCATGTGTGTTATAATGATATGAAGGCACCAATCACTCATCAGGGATTGGATAAACACATTGTAGGTTCATTTATGAATTCTAGGCATATGTGAACAGAAATACATGGACAGAAACCTTAAAGATATCAGGAGCATGGCTCTGTGTGTGTTCTGCACCACGCCAAAGTGAAACTGAGGTTGGATCACATGACACACTTCCCTTAAAGTGATGTCAAGTTGCTATCCCTTAAAGGCATATTACAAAATCCCTTTTTCTTTTGAAAGATACTTTCCCCCCCAAGTTTTTATTGTGCATGTTAGTCATCTTCTCTTGCAGCTTTAAAAGTTGCTCTCTAGTTTCTGAGAGAGTGGAATGAGTAAGAATAAGTAAATTGGTATGCACTGGTCTGTCAAACATGAGCTCTGTCAGTGATGGAATAGTTATAGTAAAAGGTGTCACTCTCAGATGTAACAGGTGTAACATTACAATGTGTTGACCTTGCTTAGTCTGTCTACATTTGAGAATTAGGGATTTCACTGTGCAAAGCATTGTTCGGCTAGGCAGTTAGATCTAGAAGAGCAGAAGAGTAGTGTGATTGATAGTCCGCTTCTCACACATATCCTGAAATGATTTACCAATAAATTGTGAACCATTATCTGTGATGACCTCTATAGACACACCAAATAAACTGAAACTAGCACTTAGAGTGTTTGCGAAAGTTGTGCTTGACGTACTGTGCAATTGTCAAATAATGGGGCATTTGTAAAATAGTCAACAATGATAATGAAATCATTCCCATGGACGTGGAAGAGGTTGGATGCAAGTTTGGACCAAGGATGGGTAGGAGCTTCATAAGGAATCAGTTCTTTGTGCTGACTTGGCATAGACTCTTGACAAGCCTTGCACTTCTTGACAATGACTTCAATGTCATTGCCCATACCACGCCAAAAGACTGCCTCTCTTGTGAGTCTTCTTGTCTAATCTATGTCCAAGTGAGTGATGAGGTTGTTGAAGAATATCTGGTCACAAAGCTTCTGGTATTATGGCCTGCCTGCCTTTGAATATGAGAGATGCCTAGCTCACCCCGATAAGGCCTGAATGGTCCCATGTGTTCGTGGACATATTGAATTGGATCAGACCATCCTTCGATGATGGTTGTTCATAGTTACTGTAGTGTAGAATCTTTCAATATTTCTTCTTGTGACTGCTGGCATTTGTATTACTCAAAATGTACCAGATCAATTGATGGACTTACATGTTCCTGCTAGTGTAATGTTGCATCTCTCTTGAAACTGTCAATTGGTTCAAAACATTCTAGATATTTCAATGTTAGGTCATGAAGTGGGATGATAGGAGTAAGTTTGGAGGTTTATCTGCGTATGAGGACTGACCAATTCCACAGAGGTCACGACATGCCTGCAATTGCCGGCTCTTTAGTCTCAATAATGTAGAACATCTGTGACACCCAGGAGGATTGATTGTACTTGCACTCCAGGACTATGGAACTTGTACATGGAATTAATGAACTGTTGTGCGCTGAAAGTTTCACAGCAGTGGGTTTTGCCATGGCCTTTCACATCAATGGATACATGTCTTTTAGAATTAGCAGGAGTAGTATGTTGGCACTTGTCCCTGTGTCAATCTTGGCCAATAATGAGTAGTTACCAACTTTCTTAGATAATTGAATCTTTGCAAACACTTTGTATGGTGTAACAGCATCAATGTTTTCCACGAGATTGATGGTGTGAAACATGTGTTCACCGCTCATCGTCTTGTTGTGCACATCATTGTCATTTTCTGGTTTGTCAGTTACCTCCTGTATATGTTGCTGATGGGATACTGAATGGTCATTCTTATTGCTTGAAGGTACCCATTACTTATGGTCTGTTTGAATCAGTACACAGCTCTCTGTAGCTGCATCAACCTTTGCTCTCAGCTGACTAGGCCTGTATTCACTGTAGTTTGGAAGAATGAGCGGGGATCTCACTGAAACATATAGAATTCTGACAGGGATGGACAGACTGGATGCTGGGATGAAATTTTCTCTGCCTGGGGGGTCTAGAACAAGGGGTCACAGTCTCAGGATACAGGGTAGACTATTTAGGACTGAGATGAGGAGAAATCTCTTCACTCAGAGGGTAGTGAACCTGCGCAATTCTCTACCACAGAAAACTGTGGAGGCCAAGTCACTGAATATATTTAATAGGGAAATAAATAGATTTCTGAACTCTAAAGCTGTCAAGAGTTATGGGGAGGGACCAGGAGGGTGGCATTGAGATAGAGGATCAGCCATGATCATATTGAATGGCGGAGCAGGCTCGAAGGACCGAATGACCTACTCCTGCTCCTATTTTCTATGTTCCTATGTTTCTAGTGCACTGCCACTGCCAATGGCCCTTTCTACTACACGCCTTGTGGAAATGATGGAAAGCTGAGCATTTCCTTGATGCATGTAGAAGGCTACACCTTCCACATGTCTCAATAGGTTTGGGTGGTCTAGTGAGAACTTGAACAATTGGCTTTGCATCATCGACCTGCGAGGATCACTCCGTACTTACATGTGTCCTTGAGTCACTTTTTGATGATCAATGATCAATCATCTAGCAGACCTTTCTGGAACAGGATCACCAACTCAATAATTCTGCCAGCTAGCTCTGCATTTGAAAAATTACAGTACATACCCTTTTCTTTGCATCTGCTGGATTCTATGGATTCTGTAGGCTGTTGCCGAAATGACATGAACTCTAGTCAATGAATATGGAAGTTTAACCTAATTCTGAACAGGTCCTCCGATGCAATCCATATCGTTTGGGGACCCTTTAGCTCTTCTGCTGTTAATCCTGTGTAGACCTTTATTCCCAATTGCTAGGTGAATTTTTATGGCTTACTTGCCTGGTTCAGACACACCTGAGTAAAGAAACCATAGCTCTGTACGCTGTTTAAACATTTTGACTTTGGATAGTAGGTCAGCTGCATCCCAATTCATACTGGGGAATTTTGACAATATCCCTTTGACCTTCCTTCTCCTATCGTACTTAGGATAAGTGTTGCTCTGGCTTTCATGAGCTTTCCCAAAGCTCCACTCATTATAATCACAACCTTCTATGACCCAATGTTTATAACTTTTTTGGCTGGTTTACTTTTTTGTTTGACTATCCCTCACTTGCTGTCGATCCAGACCATACCCTGGTCACTGGACTTTTCTGCTTGATCTAGTCCTTTTGATGCACTGCCCTACTCATTTCGAGGGTCCTGTCTGCTTACCAGCTTTTTATTGGAGCATTGTGTCTGCAAAGCTTTTCAGTACAGTGTGCACACTGCAGTTTCAACACTCTCCAACATGCAACTCCTTTACAGTCTGACCAAAATGTTGAGGCTTGTCTCATGCCGTGCCACACGATCTAAACCGTTCAGTATTCTGTACCTGTACTGAATCTTGCTGCCTTGCTAAGCACCATGTCAGTTAGAAGGAACCACTACTCCACACCATGTTGTGTATGTTATAATGATATAAAGGCACCAATCACTCATAAGGGACTGGGTAAACACAGTGTGAGGTCATTTATTAATTCTAGGCATGCATGAACAGATATACACAGGCAGAAAGCTTGAGGACATCAGAGCTGCAGAGCTGTGTATCTGTGTTCTGCTCCAGGCCAAAGTGAGGCAGGATCACATGACACACTTCCCTTAAAGTAATGGCATGCTTCTATCCCTTAAAGGCATCCGACAATGCACTGTCCCTGAAAAACTAATTTTATATTTGTAAAAATGCTGTCTACGCCACAGTGACCAATCTAGTCCTTGAGTAGTATTGCCCCTACCAGCACTATCACAGGCACATTATTCTTCTAGAAAGAACATCAAGATCAAAAAGCTGCCCACTCTCACCTTTAATTTTGTACAGATTTGTTTATTCACAGTATCTTTAGCCATTAAAAGACTTTCCAAACATAAGGCCAGCTGTGTTAGTGCAACTGTTGGATTTTTACAATAATACAATAATGAGGGTGACTGGGGTACGCCATGGGATACTTCCTTCCAGCCTGAAGAACAGTCACTTCTACTCCCTGCCCTCTGTCCCTTCATACTTCCTTGGCTGTTAAGTTCTTGAGATGCCCAATGGTCATTGATACAGAAAAACAAGTCTTCCAAGTCTTTCTTTTTAGGCAATTTTGTGCCCATGCTGTTGCTGTTTCTTTAATCCTATGGAGGTTTATTTTGCTAACAAGTTAATGGTGGATGTTAAGCTATTGTTGATATGACTGTGTTTTTGTAACCAAATATAAATTGAGAGGCCAAATCCTGCCCTGAAAATGGAAAGAAAAAGTAATTCAATGTCTGGGAGTCTCTAAGGCTGTAAAATGGTAGTTCGCATGCTGATTGGGTGTGAAAGCAAACATTAAAAGCTTGAGAACCTCAACAAAAGGAATAGCAATCAAAAAGTAAGAGCAATGAATGCGATTTATTGATGCAGCTTTAATGATTCCTGAAAGCTCATTTTAACATTGCAACTGAGGAGAGAATGATCCATTTTTATTTTTGTTGAAGTCCAACAGTTATAATGCCATGGACAGTGGAAAGTAACTGAGGGCTGACTTCAAATTATTGCACAGTTTTCAACCTTGTATTTGGAGTAACAACAGGAAGATAGAATCCATTAGTGAGGCAGTGATGGCTTTATGGCTTTGCTTTATTGGGCAATATTCGTTTTTAGCACTCAGCTATCACTGACGTTTTCATGTCATGGCTCTGGGGTAACCTAAAAGTCATTTCCAATTACCAGCAGAAGGCAATCACTTCTTAAGAACTCTCCACAACAAGGGAAGGAATATTTCAGGATGTCTGTAAATGACTTGGCAGCCAAGGTTGAGGAAAGCACATCAGTTCAGCCTGCTGCAGCTGTTCTTAAAGCCTGCTCATTCCTTGGATAGATCCAGATACTCTGTAATCCTCAGTGGGGAATCACATTGGATAAGTATGTGTTGTCGAGTTAGGTCAGAGAAATTATGTACTTAATGGATTGGGCACTGCATTTTACAATGAAAAACAGACTAGCCTTGAAAAGTCTGCCCTGCAGACTAACACATTAATGGCTTAGATGATGCTGAAGCAGAGAGCTGTATACCTACATGCTGACGATGCTTAACTTGGCTGCACAGGAAGTAATGCAGATGGGATTAGAAATTTGTCTAAAACCTGACAGTCTTGCCCCCCAAATGCCAGCAAGAGCCTTCCTTCTGGGCAACTTGGCTCCCAATTGTCCTTTGTTCCCTGCTCTTCTGCCGCTGCAATGCCAGGGGGATGCCAACCCTCTTCAAAGGCTGGGTGTTGAGAACCCACTTTCCCGGCCACCTGCTCGGTGCCAAGTGTGGCTTGCTAAACCCTTTCATAGAGCAGTTAGGACTCAACCCTGCTGGTGTGGGATTGAAGACAGAATTAGGCCAGAGCAGGTATGGATGGCAAGTATATTTCCCGAACAGACATTAAGGAGCTAGTTGTGCTTTTAATGAGAATGTGGCAGCATTGTAGTCACTTTCAATATCCACCTCACACAATGCAAGTAGGTCCAACAGTTTTTCCATGCCGATAAAAGGAATGATTCAAGTGTAATTGGCACTTCCACCTCTTGGAAAGCAAATTGGCGGTATCATTGAGAATGGAAATCAGGCAGGTTCTATGATATGTGGGTGACTGGCTTCACAGTTTACCACCAAGCTGTAAATTGCCCCCCCATTGGGTGATTTATTTTTTATTCATTCATGGGATGTGGGCTTTGCTGGCTGGACCAACATTTATTGCCCATCCCTAGTTGCCCTTGAGAAGGTGGAAGTGAGCTACCTTCTTGAGCCGCTGCAGTCCATGTGGTGTAGGTACGCCCACAGTGCTGTTAGGAAGGGAGTTCCAGGTCTTTAACCCAGCGACAGTGAAGGAACGGTGATATATTTCCAAGTCAGGATGGTGAGTGGCTTGGAAGGGAACTTCCAGGTGGTGGTGTTCCCATCTGTCTGCTGCCCTTGTCCTTCTAGATGGTAGTGGTCCTGGGTTTGGAAGGCGTTGTCTTTGTGAATTCCTGCAGTGCACCTTGTAGATGTTACACACTGCTGCTACTGTGCGTTGGTGGTGGAGGGAGTGAATGTTTGTGGATGTGGTGCCAATCAAGCGGGCTGCTTTGTCCTGGACGATGTCAAGCTTCTTGAGTGTTTTGGGAGCTGCACTCATCCAGGCAAGTGGAGATTATTCCATCACACTCCTGACTTGTGTCTTTTAGATGGTGGACAGACTTTGGGGAGTCAGGAGGTGGGTTATTTGTCGCACGATTCCTAGCCTCTGGTCTGCTCTTGTAGCCACAGTATTTATATGGCTAGTCCAGTTCAGCTTCTAGTCAATGGTAACCCCCAGGATGTTGATAATGGCAGATTTAGTGATGGTAATGCCATTGAGCGCCGAGGGTGATGGTTGGATTTTCTCTTGTTGGAGATGGTCATTGCCTGGCACTTCTGTGGCATGAATGTTATTTGTCACTTATCAGCCTAAGCCTGGATATTTTCCAGGTCTTGCTGCATTTGGACATGGGCTGTCTCATTATCTGAGGAGTGGCAAATAGTGCTGAACATTGTGCAATCATCAGCGAACATCCTCACTTCTGAACTTATGTTGGAAGGAAGGTCAATGATGAAGCAGCTGAAGATGGTTGGGCCGAGGACACTACCCTGAGGAACTCCTGCAGTGATGTTCTGGAGCTGAGATGACTGACCGCCAACAACCACAACCATGTTCCTTTGTGCTAGGTATGACTCCAACCAGCGGAGAGTTTTCCCCCTGATTCCCATTGACTCCAGTTTTGCTACGGCTCATTGATGCCACATTCTGTACAATGCGGTCTTGATGTCAAGGGCTGTCACTCTCACCTCACTTCTGGAGTTCAGCTCTTTTGTCCATGTTTGAACCAAGGCTGTAATGAGGTCAGGAGCTGAGCTGCCCTGGCGGAACCCAAATTGGGTGTCAGTGAGCAGGTTATTACTAAGCAAGTGCCGCTTGATAACACTGTTGATGACCCCTTCCATTACTTTACTGATGATGGAGAGTAGACTGATAGGGCAGTAATTGGCTGGGTTGGATTTGTCTTGGAAATACCTGGACAAGTGTTGTAGCTGTACTGGAACAGCTTGGCTAGGGACACGGCAATCTCTGGAGCACAAATTTTCAATACCATTGCCGGAATATTGTCAGGGCCCATAGTCTTTGCAGTATCCAGTGCCTTCAGCCGTTTCTTGATATCACATGGAGTGAATTCAATTGGCTGAAGCCTGGCATCTGTGATGCTGGGGACCTCCAGAGGAGTTCGAGATGGATCATCCACTCGGCACTTCTGGCTGAAGATTGTAGAAAATGCTTCAGTCTTATCTTTTGCACTGATATGCTGGTCTCCTCCATCATTGAGCATGGGGATATTTGTGGAGCCTCCTCCTCCAGTGAGTTGTTTAATTGTCCATCACCATTCACGACTGATTGTGGCAGGACTGCAGAGGTTAGATCTGATCTGTTGGTTGTGGGATTGCTTGTCTCTGTCTATCACTTGCTGCTTATGCTATTTAACATGCAAGTAGTCCTGTGTTATAGCTTCACCAGGCTGACACCTCATTTTTAGGTATGTCTGGTGAAGCTCCTGACATGCCCTCCTGCACTCTTCATTGAACCACTGTTGATCTCTTGGCTTGATGGAAATGGTAGAGTGGGGGATATGCTGGGCCATGAGGTTCCAGATTGTGGTTGAGTACAATTCTGCTGCTGCTGATGGCCCACAGCACCTCATGGATGCCCAGAATTGAATTGCTAATTCTGTTCAAAATCACCATTTAGCATGGTGGTAGTGCCACACAACACGATGGAGGGTATCCTCAATGTGAAGGCGGGACATCATCTCCACAATGACTGTGAAGGTGGGACATCGTCTCCACAATGACCGATACTGCCATGGACAGATGCATCTGCAGCAGGCAGGCTGGTGAGGATGAGGTCAAGTATGTTTTTCCCTCTTGTTAGTTCCTTCACCACCTGTCGCCTTGGACCCAGTCTAGCAGCTATGTCCTTTAGGACTCAGCCAGCTCAGTCAGTAGAGGTGCTACTGAGCCACTCTTGGTGATGGACATTGAAGTTCCCCCACCCAGAGCACATTCCGTATCCTTGCCACCATCAGTGCTTCCTCCAAGTGGTGTTCAACATGGAGGAGCACTGATTCATCAGCTGAGAGAGGGCGGTATATGGTAATCAGCAGGAGGCTTCCTTGCCCATGTTTGACCTGATGTCATTGAGTCCAAAGTGTCCGGAGTTGACATTGAGGACTCCCAGGGTAACTCCCTCCCGACTGTATATCACAGAGCCACCACCTCTGCTAGGCCTGTCTTGCCGATGGGACAGGACATACCCAGGGATGGTGATGGTGGTGTCTGGGACATTATCTGTAAGGTATGATTCCGTGAGGATGACTATGCCAGGCTGTTACTTGACTAGCCTATGAGACAGCTCTCCCAATTTTGGCACAAGCCCCCAGATGTCCGTAAGGAGGACTTTGAAGGGTCCATAGGTCTGCAATTGCCGCTGTCATTTCCAGTGCCTATGTCGATGCCGGGTGGTCCGTCTGGTTTCATTCCTTTTTTGAGACTTTGTAGCAGTTTGATACAACTGAGTGGCTTGCTAGGCTATTTCAGAGGGCATTGCTGTGGATCTGGAGTCACACGTAGTCCAGACCACATAAGGATGACAGATTTCCTTCCCTAAATGGGTTTTTACGACAATTGACAATGGTTTTATGGTCATCATCAGACTTTTAATTCCAGATTTTTATTGAATTTAAATTCCACCATCTGCTGTGGTGAGATTCAAACCTGGGTCCTCTGGGTCTGTCAATCACTAGTTCAGCAACAATACCACTCCGCCATTGCCTCCCCCATCCAGGCGATGGGGACCTCCCCTGCTGGCTACAGAAGAGGCAAGAGCCCTGCATCACCTCGGGAAGACCTGCCATATTCAATGCTTCTCAAACAGCCAGCGGCAGACCTTCAACAGGATTAAGGACCACGGGGGCAGGAATCCAGCCTCCTAAGAGTTACTGGCCAATCAGAGGCCATTGGGAGCGATAGTAACTGTCTGCAATCCACCAGAGGCCCAGGATCAGTGAGGGGCCCAGGTCACAGTTGAGGGCAGGATGGAGTTCACAGGGAAGGGCTTGGTGGCTAAGGGGGGATCAGGGCACTATCAGCAGGCCCTTCTCTTCCCCATGCTGAGTCCCTTGATAAGACACTGAGTGCCTGACAATAAGGGACCCCGCTCCCACCTCCCAGGAGCCCACAAACAAACTCGACAGGGGTTTGATTCCCTGGCTTTCCACATGGTGATTGCCCTACCTGCTGCTGTCTGAATATCAGCAACAACAGGATAGGGATCTTAATGGACATTAATTGTCCACTTAAGGGACTCAATTGGCTTTGGCTGTGAAAGAATGTTCACATTTAATAATACATTTTATATTTTTTAGTTACTTACTCAGGGCCTCAATTGGCAGTGGCTAGAGAAGAATGTCCATGGGCCACCCACACTGGATTTAACCTGGGTGGAGGTGAGAAGGTGACAGGGTCTCCACCCATCGCTCTTCAGCCTGTTTAAATGCCTCCTGTCACTAAACTCCCCATAGGGGAGAGCATAAGACTCCGCCCAACTGCACAATCTGATGAAAGGTCATGACCTGAAGCATAGGGCTGGACATTCCTCTTCAAGGTAGGTAGCAGGAGATGGGATATTTAATGGCTCGGCAAGCCCACCTTGGGAAAAAGTACCACCAAAGACAGGATTTTCATTCTGTGGATGTGGGTGCGAACAGGAATCATGCCTATTACCCCCGTAAAGAATTCAGAGTCAGCCACAGTTACAATAAAATCAGTAAAACAAAAATCAGCACTGTAGCCCTCAGCCCTCACATCCCTCACCTCACACAGTCCCCGTGCCGCATCCATGGCCCCTCATACTCTCCATGACAAGCTATGGCACTTATGAAAGTTGGGGACGCTTATGGGTGCCCATTCATCCATATGCCCTGTTTGAGACCAATAAACCCAATAGTGATAATAGGATGTGTTATAAAAACTTTTAAAATAGTCATTCATTCTCAACTTTCCACTTTCTTAAAAGAAACCTTCTTTCACTACAGTCCTGGGGAGCAGCTGTTTCAACATTCTAATGGATGTCTGGCTTCTTAGCCAAGGCTCACTATGCATTCTTGGCTGAGAGCCCAGACATTGCTTGATTGACAGCTCTTGCTCTCTGACCTATTCTGTCAATGTTTATTTACACAAGGTAAAGAGGCTTCAAGTGCTTATAGTTTCTGCTATTGTTCCTTTAAATGCTCTAGAGTATTGAAATTTTTATTGTACTCTTATGGAACAATTAATAACCATTTAAAGACCATTTGCCACCCAGGCTCAATTTTCAGTCTGGCAGGAGGAGTTCAGGAGCACGGAGGAAGCCTGGAAAGTGAACATGCTCAGGCCTCAGGCAGGAAGGTGGGTGGGGGTGAGTTTCCATCAAGAACCTCCTTTCAACTTTGGTCTGACCCCTGAGGGTGCCTCCTCCCCTATTGTCCTCTCCACCAACACCCCCACCCCTTGCCCAACCACCAGGATCTCACCTCCCCACTGCCCTGAGACTCCCACATTTGCCTGGTCCTGGACTCCCGGGACATAAGACTCTGGGGGCTGTTTGTAGTCCCTGTCCCATCCACTGCAGCTTCTGGCGCTGCTGAGACAAGAGAGCTGCTGGCCAATCAGATTGGCTAGCAGCTCTCTGTGATGGGACTTCCTCCTGAGTGACAGACAGAAGTCCCATCTCCATGCAATTAACGCTCATTCAGTGGCTTACACAGGCAGTCTTCAGGGGTGGGACCAGGAAACCCCGCTATCCAAAAAATCCTGGCCTAAGAGTGCAGCATTCCCTCATACTGCACTGGAGTGTCAGCCAGCATTTCTGCGCTCATGTCTCTGGAAGAAGATTTGAAACTCCCAGCTTCTGACGCAAAAACAGCTGAGCTAACCACTGAGCTGCAGCTGACACTCTAACCGTGATGCTAATGATATTGCAGATCATTTCTTTTCAATGTTGGCTGATGGATAAATGTTCGTCAGAATATCCTGGAAACTCTCCTACTCTTCTTCAAAGTGGTGGCAGAGGAAATTTTACATCCACCTGGGAGCGAACATAGGACCCCAATATAACAGCTACAACATCTGAAAGATACCTCTGACAGTACAGCACTCCCTCAGTACTGCACTGCAGTGTCAGCTTAGAGTATTTGTTCAAGTCATTATATTGCGACTTGGAATGTCAGCTTCCTGATTCAGTAAGAGTGCTATCACTCAGCCACTGCCACCACAGATTGCTGCTATCACCAAATTGTGACCATTGATGACTTTCTGCATTTCCAGAAGAATTGTGAACATAATGAAATACTTCATTAGACTTACTTCATTTTGATAATGACCTTTGCTTTACAGAAAATGTACAAATGACGAGAAGATATGCCAAAACACCCCACAAGCACAGGTTGGATAAAAGTAAGGAAATGAAACTGCATTTTATGTAGCTGGTTTTAATTTTTAAATTTTGTTTTATTCATTCATAGGATGTGGGCGTCTCTGGCTAGGCCAGCATGTATTATCCATTCCAAACCACCCTTGAGAAAGTGGTCGTGAGCTGCCTTCTTGAACTGCTGCAGTCCATGTGGTTTAGGTACACCCACAGTGCTGTTAAGGAGGGAGTTCCAGGATTTTGATCCAATGATGGAAGTGATCCAGTGAAGGAATGGTGATTTTTTCCCCAGTTGTTGTGCTGGGATTTAAAATCATGCCCCCAGATCATTAGTTCATCAGTATGCTGCCACTATGCACAAGGTCTAATAATTTCACTTCAAAGTAGTGTGCCATTATTTATTTGAAGGTTCGAATGTCACTTTGAATAGTGTGAGACACAATTCGGGTGTTGACGCTCCAAAGTATTGTCATGTTTTAATAGTCAGCCAGAGGTCAGTCTGAAAGTGTCTTCTCAGGATGGCTCCTGGAATTTTATTCCTCTCTCAATTTTTCCTGGAGTTCATTGGTTTGAATTGGAAGCTATGTACATTGTTGCACAGGCAATTACATTTGTTTTTATTAAATATTCCTCTTATTTTTAAACATTATTGTGGTTACATTCTATAACTGCATTTGTTCTCTGATCGTTACCAACATTCCTTACCTTGGTCTAATCTTAACTCTCATTGCCTACTCCTTTTATCTTCAGTCTTACTTCTACCAGATCTCATGCCCCTGTCTTAGTTAAAATTTTATCCATAGGCTTATCTATTCTTTTAGCTAGGGTGCAGCCTCACTCAGTTCAGGGAAGCCTAACTAACTCCTTCCTGTCATGTGCCAGTATCCCTTGAAATGGAACCCCTCCTTCCAATTCCACTCTTCCAACCAGACATTCACCTTTCTGATCTGCCAAGTCCTTTGACAATTAATACTTGGCTTGGGTAATAAATCCTGAGATTACCATTTATAGATCCTGCTAATTTAACCCCGAATACTCACTCAGCAGGACATCCTCTTTTGCCTATGTCATCAGTCCAGCCAAGGACTACGCCAATGAACCTTCCCATCCTCTTTCTAGGTTCCATTCCAGTTGCTCTGAGATATCCTTTGATACCAGGTACAAAATGCACCCTCTGGACCCTCAGTCACAACTGCAGAGGGCACTAGCTAATTTGCTCCTCCTCCAATGCCATGGCCAGCACTCTGACCACCCTCTCTTCAGCTTTCTTTGTTATCCACACAGGTAGCAAGTCCCTTGAACCAGCTAGGCAGACCCAGTGTCTATGGGACCTCCTTCTCTCCCTCTCCTTGTTTCCCCTACTCTGCTTGGCTGACGCTCACACTCCTTTTTCCACATGTCTGGGGTGGAACTGTACTCTGAGGAGTACAATCCCACCCCAACACAATGACTCTGAGATAGAGTGACTCCAGACAGAATCATTCCCAACTGATGTGACAATCCAGACAGTCTTACAGTCTACAAAATCCTGCAGATGATAAATGAGAAGCTGCTGTCTGATTTTCCTGCTAGTCACCTGAAGAGGACCTTCCTTTGACCTTTGTATCTGCCCAATGCATGATCAGCACCATAGAAACTTAGAACAAGAGTAGTCCTTTCAGCCCATCTGTTCCATCTGTCTAATAAAATATTGTTGATCTGTACTTCGATCCCATTTACCCAACTTTGCTCAATATCCCTTGATACCCTGAGCTAACAAAAATCTATCAATCTCAGTCTTGACTCCAATTGGCCCCTGGCATCTAAAGCCTCATGAAGAGAGGCTTCCATATTTCCACTACCCTTGTGTGAAAAAGTACTTTCTGATTTCACTCCTCAATGGCTTAGCTCTAATTTGGATTCACCTGCAAGGGAAATTCATTTCCTGCACCTACCCTATCAAGATTTCCTTCCTTCTTTCCAGTAACTAGAGGCCCTGGGCTGTGCTGAATGGCTCACTAGGCTTCCTTGGATGTGACTTCTTGTTCTGACTCATGTGAAACCTGGCTTGCCCCTTCCTGTCACCTGAGCAATCACTATGGGAGACTGCTGGGAGAGAATCCACTTGGCTGTATCCAGAAAGAAAGCACCTCCAGCAATGTTTGATCACACAGATCAGTGATGCGTTTTGTAATATGCCTTTAAGTGATAGAAGCATGCCATCTCTAGAAGGGAAGTGTGTCATGTGATCAAGTCTTTGATTCACTTTTGACTGGGCAGAGCACACGCACAATAACAAAGCTCTGATGGCTGCTGATTTCAAGCTTCCTACCTATGTATAAATGTACTCATGCCTATTCTAAATAAATGAACCCACAACATGTCTACACAATCTCTAATGAGCAATTGCTGTTTATATTATTATAACAACATGACATGGTGTTCAGCGGTGGTCTACAGACTGGCAACAAGATTACGTACTGGTACGATATTGTGAACAGCCTTAGATCCTGCTATATTGCATGAGACAACCCTTGATGTTCTGGTCAGACTGTGTCAGAAAGTTTTGAAATCAGTCTGGTGATTGCACAGAAAAGGTTTGAAGACACAGGGCAGAGACAGTGCTCAAATAAAGAGCTGGTAAGCAGGCAAATCCCTCGCGGTGATTTTGCAGCAGATAGCCTGTCAGTTCACTAAATGGGACAGCATGTCAAGAGGACCAGCACCAGGTTAGCCCAGTCAGGAACGGTGAGTGACCAGGGTGTGGGATGCATCAACATTGAGCGAGGGAGAGGCAAACAAAGCAAAAAACACAAAAAACTATCATAATAATCGGGCTAGAGAAACTTGCAATTATAACAAGTGGAGCTTCTGAAAAGCACGTGAAGGCAGCTACAGCAAAACTCATTCCAGGTACTATTGGTGAGGGAAGGTCAAAGGGGCATTGTCAGAGTGTCCACTAATTTCCCCATCTGATTGGGATGCAGCTGACCTGCTATCCAAATTCAGAATGTGTAAACAGCGTACAGAGCTATGGTTTCTTGATTCAGGTGTGTCTGAACCTGACAAGCAAGCCATAAAACCTCACTTGGCAATTGTGAATGAAGGTCTACACAGGCTGAACACATCAGGATTAACAGCAGAATAGCTAAAGAATCCCCAAAAGATAGGGAGTACGTTGGAAGATCTGTTCGGAATCAAATTAAATTTCTGTATTCATCAATTAGAATTCATGTCATTTTGACAACAGCCTACGGAATCCATAGACCACTTCATCAGCAGATGCAGAGAAAAGAGTATGTACTGTGCTTTTTCAAATGCAGAGCTAGCAGACAGAATTGTTGAATTGATGATCGCACCCACTCCAATGGAAGCATTCCAGATGGATCTGCTAGACAAGCCCAAAACATATAGCACCCAAGAGCTGCTCAAGCGTGGATATGAGTATGACCTGATCCTCACAGGTCGATGAAGCTTATAGGTCCTAAGTACAATCCCAATTGTTGAAGCACTCACTAGAACACCCAAACCTAGCGAAACATGTGGAAGGTGTGGCCTTCTACATGCACCAGGGAAATGCCCAGCTTTCCTTCAATTCTGCAAGGCATGTGGCAGAAAAGGGCCATTGGCAGTAGCAGTGCACTAGAACAAAGGCTGATGCAACTACAAAGTGCTGTGCACTGATCCAAACAGACCATACACCACTGGTGCCTTCAGGCAACAGATATGACCATCCAGTATCCCATCAGAAACATATAAGAGATGAATGACAAACCAGAAAATAACAATGATGCGCACGATAAGACAGAGGAGTGAACACGTTTCACAGCATCAATCTTGTGGAAAACATTGATACTGTCACACCATCCAAAGTGTTTGCCAAGATTCAAATTATCTGTCTGAAGAAAGTTGGTAACTATTCATTATTGACCAAGGTTGACACAGCAGCAAGTGCCAACATACTACTCTTGTGAATTCTATAAAAAGATGTATACACAGAAATGGAAGGCCATCCTGAGTGTCACAGATGCTCTACACAGAGGAGGCTAAAGGCCTGGTGATCGCAGGTCTACTGGCATGCCATCACCTCATACGAATAATAATCTATGGAATCAGTCAGACCTCATACAGCAGATCAACCTCAGAAATTAGTCCTAATGCCTCAGTTCATGACCTAGCATCAAAATATCCAGAATGTTTCAACAAACGTGGCAGTTTCAAGAAGCTGCAACGTTACGCTTATAGGAGAATGCAAGTTCGTCCTATGATCTGATACATTTTGCGCAATGCAAATGCCAGCAGCTACAAGAAGAAATGGCCAAAGGTTCTACACTGCAGAAGCTGTGCAAAACCATCAATGAAAGATGGCCTGATTCAACTTAGTATGTACACAATTTGACCATTTTGGCCTTATTGGGATGAGCTAGGCATCGCCCAGGGAGTCATATTTAAAGGCAGGTAGGTCATCAAACCGGAATCTTTGCAACCTGATATTCATCAACAGCCTCATCACTCACACATGGACATAGATTGGACAAGAAGACCCGCGAGACAGTCTACTGGCTGGGAATGAACAATGACATTGGAGTCACCATCAAGATGTGTGAGGCAAGTCAGCACAAAACACCATTGCTTCTGCATGAAGTTGTTATCAATCTTTGGTCCAAAATCTCATCTGACCTCTCCTACATCCATGGCACTGGCTTCCTTATCATCATCGACTACTTTACCATGTACCCCATTATTTGACGATTGCACAATATATCAAGCACAGCTGTTATGCACACTCTAAGTGCTAGTTTCAGTTCATATGGCATGCCTAGAGAGATCATTATGGATAGTAGTCCGCAATTTATCAGTAAGCCATTTCAGCATATGTGAGAGAAGTAGAATATTGATGACATTACTTCTCATCATTACCCTAGATCTAACGGCCTAGCTAAATGAATGATTCACACAGTGAAATCCATAATTCTCAAATGTTGACAAACTAAGATCTACATATTCCAAAGATACATCTGAGAGTGACACTTTTAAGTGCAACTATTCAATCAAAGGCAGAGCTCATGTTTGGCAGACTAGTAGATACCAATTTACCTGCTCTTACTCATTCTACTCTCTCAGAAATTAGAGAACAACTTTTAAAATTCCAAGAGAAGATAACTAATCTGCACAATAAAAATGTGGGTACAGAATTGCCAAGTTTATAGTTGGAACAAAAAGTTCACATTCAGGATCTCAGAGATGGTACATGGCAACCAGTTGAGGTGACAAGGATTTGTTCAGAACCAACATCCTATGAAGTCATTACACAGAAAGGAGCAATATTGAGGAGTAAGTGAGGAAAAATCAGATTCTCAACCATCGTATAGTCCTATTGTGTCGAGGATAAGGTCCCAAATGCAACCAGGAACAACACCCAAGAATTGACAACCTGACAGATCACTGGGCAATTAAAGAAACCTCCAGTCAAGGTTACCATCACAAGATCTAGGCATACCAGTAGATTACCTCTATGCTTTAAAGACTCATAGATTCATCTGTTCCATGCACTTATGTAATGGTAACTAAACATGAATATGTATTGTAAATTATTCTACATGGTGTCCTGGAGACAACTAAAAGCAGGGCTGGACCTGATCATCACCGGAAATGACACTCTCAACAGCATTCACAACAGATACAGCAATTACAGCACTGATTGTGATACAGTTCACTCCCTGTGCACCAGGACTGGAATGCAACTAAAATAAACATCGGTCCCTTAAAACCAGAGACAGGAGAACTTATCATGAACTTATCATGGGGAAATGGTGAGGCATCCGACGCATTTTTTGTGTCTGTCTTCACAGTAGAAGACACAAGTTGCATACCAGAAATAGAAGTTCACCTAGGGATTAAAAAGAATGATAAAAATTAAAATAATTTATATCAACAGAGAAAAAGTACTCAAAAAATTTAGGGAACTAAAATGCATCAAATTCCCAGGAACTGATAGCCCTAATCCTAGGGCTCTAAAAGAGATCACTGTAGAGATAATGGATGCGCTGGCTATGATTTCCCAAAATTCCCTAGACCCTGGAACAGTCCCATCAGAATGGAAGTATGTGAATGTTACATTGCTATTCAAGGAAGGAGGGAATGAGAAAACGGTGAACTACAGGCTAGTTAGCTTGTCAGTCATTGGGAAACTGCTGGAATCTATTATTAAGGAAGTCTTAACAATGCATATAGAAAATCATAATCTGATCAAAGTCAACATGGTTTTATGAAAGGGAAATTGTGTTTGACAAATTTATTACAGTTTTTTTGAGAATGTAACCAGGAGGGTAGATAAAGAAGAATCAGTAGATGTAGTATACCTGGATTTCCAAAAGGCATTTGATAAGCCGCCAAACAGAAGTTTAATAAACAAGATAAGGGTTCAAGAAATTGGGAGGATAATATATAAGCAAGGATAAAGGATTGGTTAACAGACAGGAGCAGAGAGTAGGCATAAATTGGGCATTTTCAATTTAGCAGCCTCTGCCTAGTGGAGTGCCACAAAAATCAATGCTGGGGCCAAAGCTATTTACAATCTATATTAATGACTTAGACAAAGAGACAATAACATATCTCAGTTTCCTGATGATACAAAGCTAGGTGGAAATATAAGCTGTGAGAGGGCACTAAAAGGTTGCAAATAGATATTGACAGGTTAAGTGAACTGGCAACAAGATGGCAGATGGAGTGTGATGTGAGGAAGTGTGAGGTTATTTGGTCATAAGAATAGAAAAGCAGAATATTTTAATAGGCACAAAATTTATAAATTTTGATGTTCAGAGAGACTTCTGTGTACTAGTACAGAGAATACTGCAAGTTAGCATGCAGGTACAGCAAGCAGTTAGGAAGGCATGTTGGCTTTTATTGCAATGGGATTGGAGTACAGGAATAAAGCAGACTTACTACAATCTTACAGGGCTTTGGGGAGACCATATCTGGAATACTTTGTACAATTTAGTTCCCATACTTAAGGACACTAAAATTCCCATAGAGATTGAGCCAGGTAACTGACTCCCTAAACTGACGTTCATTGTGTGTGATGAATTGGATAGGGATAGATTTTGGAAAGAAGAGAGGCAATATAAAATGAAATATACAATTCTAAAGGGGGTGCAGGAGCAGAGGGACCCCAGGCATAGGGTGAACAAATCATTGAAAGTGACAGGACAGGTTGAGAGAGCGGTTAATAAAGCATACAGAATCCTGGACTTTATGGATAGATGCAAAGAGTGCAAAAGCAGGAAAGTTATGTTAAGAGAAAATACTGGTTCAGCCTTAATCAGGGTACTGTGTTCATTTCTGTGCACCAGAGTTTAGGAAGGATCTGAAGACATTAGAGAGAGTGCAGAAAAGATTTGCAAGAATGATTCCAGGGATGGGAGACTTCAGTTATGTAGATCGTTTGGAGAAACTGGGGCTGTTCACCTTGGAGAAGAGGAGATTGTGAGGCAATTTGGTAGAGGTGTTCAAAATCATGAGGGGTCTGCTTTTCCTACTTGGGACCAGCGCAGAGGCAGGTCGGGAACCAGGAGCAGCATAAATAGGGCCTGGGGATCAGAGTGCAGCCTTTCCTACCTGGGAGCGGAGCAGAGGCAGGTCGGGAACCAGGAGCATTTCAGCTTCTGAAGAAACTGAGTGGAAAAAAATAACTGTAACATCACAGGAAACCAGTAAGTTGATTGGCCAATAAATGCTTTGGTGCAGGGGACAGTGCATTAAAAGCCAGTTTAGGACAGAGGAGTTAAAGTAGATCTATAAATAACAAGAAGTAAAACTTTAAAATAAAACAATATATAAAATAATTAATATAAATACCTCAAACACATACCAGTGTAATTAAGATATGTATAAATTTTAGTTGTATGTGTAGGTGCTTATAGCATTTAATAAACACAGCAAAATTCAGTATACATAGGAATTATTCTAAATTGATTAAGAAAATAATTAAAATAAATTAGTAAATTAAAATAATTTAGTAAATAAAATACTGTACTAAACACCAAATACAAAATTTAAGGTACGTCAGCGCAGCTCAGCCATGTGGAATGTGCATCTTGCGGGATGTGGGAAGTCAGGCAGCTGTAAAGTGCCCTCAATGGTTACATCTTCAGGGAGTGTCACCAGCTGTAGAAACTTGAGCTCCGGGTTGTAGAGGTTGAGTAGTGGCTGAGATCACTGAGGTGCATCTGCAAAGCTGAGGATTACATGGTTAGCACATTTGCAGATGTGGTCACAATGCAGCTAAGAAGTATACAGGCAGAGAGGGATTGGTTGACTGTCAGCATATCTAAGAGAAACAGGCAGGTAGTGCAGGATCCCCTGAGGCTATCTCGCTCTCTAACCGCTTTTCCATTTTGGATACTGGTGAGCGAGATGATTCATCAGAGGACTGTAGCCAGAGCCAAGTCCATTGCACCACAGGTGGCTCAGCTGCACAGGAAGGGAGGAGGAAGAGTGGAAGTGCTATAGTGGTAGGGGATTCCATTGTTCAGGTAGCAGACCGGTGTTTCTGCGTCCATAGATGTGACTCCAGGATGCTATGTTGCCTCCCTGGTGCCAGGGTCAAGGATGTCACAGAGCAGCTGTAGGACGTTCTTTTGGGAGTAAGTGAACAGCCAGAGGTTATGGTCCACATTGGGACCAATGAATAGGTAGGAAAAGGGATGAAGTCCTGAAAACAAATTTTAGGGAGTTAGGAATGTAATTAAAAATCAGGGCCTCAAGAGCAATAATCACAGGATTACTCCCAGTGGCAGGTGCTAGTGAACATAAGAATAGGAAGAGTAAGCAGTTCAATACGTGGCTGGAGAAATGGAATAGGAGGGAAGGCTTTAGATTTCTGAAGCACTGGGACCGGTTCTGGGGCAGGTGGGCCCTGTACCAGAAGGATGGGTTACACCTTAACAGGACTGGGATTAATGTCCTCACGGGAGGTTTGCTAGTGTTGTCGGGGAGGGTCTAAATTAGATTGGCAGGGGCATGGGAACTTGAGAGGAAATTCAGAGTGGAGAGGAGAAAAATTGACAGTGGAAAGTACTGAAGTATTAACTCATAATGAGGATATATCAGATAGTAGTATCAAGGTAGATAGAATAGTTAGAGAGTTTGTTGGAAGTAGAGTTGGCTTTAGTTAGTCATTAGGTGGCGTCAGAGCAAGGGGAAATGTTAAAAAGCCTAAATCAGGATTAATGTGCATCTCTGTGAATGCACAGAGTGTAATTCATAAGATTGGTGAACTGCAGGCAGAGGTTGATGAATGGACATGATATTATTACTGTAACAGAGACCTGGCTCAAAGAAGGGCAGGGCTGGGGTGTTAAATATTGCTGGGTATAAGCTGTTTAGTAGAGACAGGATAGGAAGGAAAAGACGGCGGGGGGAAGGGTGAGGGGGCAGTGGGGGCGCAGTATTGATTAAAGATGCTATTATAGTTCTGGACAGAGAGTATGTTCCAGAGGGGTCAAGGACAGAATCTCTCTGGCTGGAGGTAAAGAATGGGAAAAGTATATGGGAAATATACTACACAGTGTAGCATATAAACCACAAATGAGTGGAAGAGATGTAGAGAAACAAATTTGCAAAGAAATTAAGGAGAGGTGCAAGAATTATAGAGTAATCATAATGGGGACTTCAATTATCAAAATGTAGACTGGGATAGGAATAGTGCAAAGAGACAAAAGTGGTGAGAATTCCTGGGATGTGATTAAGATAATTTTCGACAGCAGTATGTTTCCGGTCCAACGAGAGGGCAGGTACTGTTGAATCTGTTTCTGGGGAATGAGTTGGCCCACGTGGATCAGTGGAAGATCCTTTAGGGAACAGTGACCATTGTATCATAAATTTTAGGTTAATCATGAAAAACGATAGGGAAAAATCCAGAGCAGAGATAATTAAATGGGGGAAAATGAGTCTGAGTCGAGGGAGTTGGAATCCAACGTTGGCAGAAAAGACGGTGGCTGAACAATGGTCCACCTTCAAAGAAAAAGTATTGCAGGCAGTGTCCAGGTATATTCCCTTGAAGGGGAAAGGTCAGACAAATAAATCCAGAGTGCTCTGGATAATGAAAGAGATAGAGGTAAAGATGAAAAAGAAGAAGTGCGCATATGACAGGTGTCAGGTAGAAAATACAATGGAGAATCAGGCTGAATATATAAGAACCAGAGGGGACATGAAGAGACTATAAGAAAAGCAAGGATAGAGCATGGAAAGAGGCTGGTAGCAAACATAAAGGGGAATACCAAGGTCTTCTATAAGCATATAAATGTTAAAAGGGTGATAAAAGACAAAGTAAGGCTGATTAGGGACAAAAAGGAGACTTGCATGTGGAGGCTGGAGAAATAATGGAGGTGTTGAACAAGTGTTTTACACCTGTCTTTACAAAGGAAGAAGAGGCTACCCAGGCCACGGTGAGAGAGGAGGTAACTGATACACAAAAAGAACTTACAATTGAGAAGAAGGAGGTGTTGGAATGTCTATCTTTACTTAAAATAGATAAGGTACCAGGATTGGATGAGATGCATCCAAATGTACTGACGAAGTTAGAGTGGAAATTGCAGAGGCACTAGTGATAATTGTCCAGTCTTCCTTAGACACAGGGGAGGTGCCAAAAGACTGGGGAATTGCAAATGTTACACCCTTGTTCAAAAAGGGTTGCAAGGATAAAGTTGGAAACTACAGACCAGTGAGTTTGACCTCAGTGATCAGGAAACATCTGGAAACCATAGCACAGGATAAAATCAATATTCGCTTAGACAAGTGCAGGATAACTAAGGAAAGCCAGCATGGATTGATTAATGGAAAATCGTGTTTAACTAACTTTCTGGAGTTTTCTTGAGGAGATAACAGAGAAGGTTGATAAGGGCAACACTGTTGATGTGGTGTATGTGGATGTTCAAAAGGCATTTTTATAAAGTGTCACACAACAGACTCATGAGCAAAATTCTAGTTCGTGGAATAAAAGGGAAAGTAGACACTTGGATAAGAACAAAAGCAGAATTACCTGGAAAAACTCAGCAAGTCTGGCAGCATCGGCGGAGAAGAAAGTAATTGATGTTTCGAGTCCTCATGACCCTTCAACAGAACTGAGTAATATTAGGAGAGGGGTGAAATATAAGCTAGTTTAAGGTGGGGGTGGGGTGGGTAGAGAAGTGGGGGGTGGTGGTTGTTGGGACAAGCAAGCGGTGATAGGAGCAGATAATCAAAAGATGTCACAGACAAAAGAACAAAGAGGTCATTGTTGGGACCCTTGCTCTTCCTGATATATATTAATGAACTAGGCTGTGGTGTGTCGGGCATGATTTCAAAATTTGCTGATGATACGAAGATTGGAAAAGTCGTCAACTGTGATGAGGTTGGTCTTGAAATTCAAAAGAACATAGTCTTGTTGGTGGATTGGGCAGACAAAGGGCAGATGAAGTTCGATGCAGAGAAGTGTGAGGTAATTCATTTTGACAGGAAGTATAAGAAGAGGCAGTATGAAATAAAGGGAGAAACTCTAAACAAGGTGCAGGAACAGAAGAACCTCTGTTTGCATGCACATAGGTCATTGAAGATGGCAGGACATGTTGAGAAAGCAGTTAATAAAGCAAATAGTATTTTACACTTTATTAATAGCAGCATTGAGTACAAGAGTAAGGAGGTCATGTTGAACTTGTAAGAGGAACTAGTTAGGCCTCATCTGGAGTACTGTGTCCAGTTCTGGGCCCAACACTTGAGGAAAGATGTGAAGGTATTGGAGAGAGTTCTGAGGAGATTCACAAGAATAATTCCTGGGGTAAAGAACTGTAGCTATGAAGGTAGATTGGAGAGGTGGGGACTCTTTTCTCTGGAGAAAAGAAGGCTGAGAGAAGACTTCATAGAGGTATTAAGGATCTTGAGAGGCATGGACAGGGTAAATAGTGAGAAACTTTTCCCACTCAAGAAGACATCAAGAACTCAAGGCCACAGATTCAAAATAATTTGCAAAAGGATTAACTGTCATGTAAGGAAAAAATTTTTCACCCAGATGGTGGTTGGAGTCTGGAACAAACTTCCTGAAAGGGTGGCGGAGGCAGGTTTGATTGAGGTGTTCAAAAGGGAATTGGATCGCTACCTGTAAAGAGAGAATATGCAAGGTTATGGGGATAAGGTGGGGGAGTGGGATTAGGTGGAATGCTCTTTCAGAGAGCCAGTGCAGACTCGATGGTCCGAATGGCCTCCATCTGCACTGTAAAGATAATATAATACAGTGTCTGGAGAGGAAAAACTGTTCCCGTTGGTGGGAGGCTCGAGAACCTGGGGGCATCAATTTAAAGCCTATGGAAAAAGAATGAGAGGTGAAGGAAGAAAGACCTTTGTGCATTTATTTTATTCGTTCATGGGATGTGGACCTCGCTGGCTAGGCCAGCATTTATATTGCCCTTCCCTAATTGCCCTTGAGAAGGTGGTTGTGAGCTGCCTTCTTGAACCACTGCAGTCCAAGTGGTGTAGGTACACCCACAATGCTGTTAGGAAGGATTTTGAGCCAGCGACAGTGAATGAACGCCGATATATTTCCGAGCCAGCATGGTGTGTGGCTTGGAGGAAAACCTGCGAATGGTGGTGCTCCCCGGAGCCTGCTACCCTTGTCCTTCTAGCTGATAGAGCTCATGGGTTTGGAGGGTGCTTTCAAAGGAGCCTTGGAGAGTTGCTGCAGTGCATCTTGTAGATGGTACACACTGCTGCTACTGTGCATCAGTGCTAGACGGTGTGAGTGTTGAAGGTGCTGGATGGGGTGCCATTCAAGTGGGCTGTTTTGTCCTGGATGGTGTCAAACTTCTTGAGTGTTGTTGTAGCTGCACTCATTCAGGCAAGTGGAGAGTATTTCATCCTGACTTGTGCCTTGTAGATGGTGGACAGGCTTTGGAGAGTTAGGAGGTGAGTCACTCACTCACTAGATTCCTAGCCTCTGACCTCTTCTTGTAGCCATCGTATTTATATGGCTGGTCCAGTTCAGTTTCTGATCAATGGTAATGCCCAGGATGTTGACAGTAGGGCATTCAACAATGATAATTTCTTTGAATGTTAAGGGGCAATGGTTAGATTCTCTCATGTTGGGGATGGTCATTGCCTGGCACTTATGTGATGTAAAACTTACTTGCCACTTGTCAGCCCAAGCCTGGATATTGTCCAGGTCTTGCTGCTTTTGGACATGGACTGCTTCAGAATCTGAGAAGTCGCAAATGGTGCTGAACATTGTGCAATCATCAGCAAACATCCCCACTTCTGATCTTATGATGGAAGGAAGGTCATTGATGAAACAGCTGAAGTTGGTTGGGCTGAGGACACTACCCTGAGGAACTCCTGCAGTGATGTCCTGGAACTGAGATGACTGACCTCCAACAGCCACAACCATTTTCCTTTGTGCTAGGTATGACTCCAACCAGTGGGAAGTTTTCCCCCTAATCCTGGAATGCCTCAGGGTGTGGTGAAGGCTGATTCAAAGGAGGCTTTCAAAAGGGCATTGGATAATTATCTGAAGAGAAAAATAAACTGTAGGGCTACAGGGAAAGGATAAGCAAGTGGGACCAGCTCAGTTGCCCTTGCCGAGAACTGACACAAAAATGACAGGATGAATGGCCACCTTCTGTGATTTAACCGTTGTATAATTCTGTGCACTGGGATGCACTACCAGACTTCATAGCAGCTCTCAAAAGGAAACTGAACAAACACTTTAAATGGAAAATATTGCAGAGCCATGGCAAAAGAGCAGTGGAGTGAGACCAATTAGATAACTACCAAAAAGCCAGCGCAGACACAATGACCTATCAGACATTCTTCTGTGTTGTTTCATTCTTCTGTGTTGTCTCATTCTATGATCCTATAGCCCTCCGAGATCACTATGCTCCTCCTGCAATTCTGGCATTTTGTGGTCTGCAATTGCTTTCACCTCTCCATTGGTGGCCTTGCCTGGATCCTAAGCCCTGGCCTTCCCTCCTATACCTTTCCGCCTCTATACTTCTCTCTCCTCTTTAAAACCTGCCTCTTTGATCAAACTTTTGGCCACTGGTCCAATTATGTCCTTCTTTGTCTCAGTGTTGAATTGTGATAGATAGTTCTCCTGTAACATGACATCAGAGGTTTCACTATTCTGACAGGCCTTTTTAGTTTAATTAAATGTGGTTACACCTACAGCTCACCCAAATTATCCTAATTAATCTAAACCAGAAATTGTTGAAGGGGCATAAGGCTGGTACCTTCCTGCTCCTCAACATTTCCAGAGTCCTGTGTTTGTTTCATTTCTAAGTCCTGAGTCTAAGTCTTGTGGGGCATGATTAAGGCTCATCTGGGTTATTGTAAAACTCACCGAATGATGCTCCAAACCATACATATGGTGCTTTCTTTTCAAGGTCCCTATACTGTACCAATGGGACACCAAACAAGAAAACCTTCAATGTCATTGTATCCAGAAACTACAGGTAGGATAACAAACTCTCTTAATCTGCTGGCTACAATTCTAGTTATAAAAAAAATATCAGAAGTGGAATTTGAGAATTGCTGAAAAGGAGGCATTTTTTGTTGAAGCTTTCATCTTGCACTCATCAGGACAATTCACAAGAATACCAATGTCTCTCCTCTCATATAGTATAAATATATTGTTTCTCCTGACATTGGCATTTTCATCTGAATTGTCCTGATGAGTGCAAGACAAAAAGCTTTGACAAAAAATGTCTCTTTTTCAGCAATACTCAAGTTCTGTACTTTCAAATGACTAAAAGTAGAATTGTTACAATAACATTTTTGAAATTACCTGTAAATTATACTCTAGTGACCTAGAGGATCACTCAGAAAGCACAGCCTTTCTCAAAAATCTGGAGTCTGTCTTTTATTTTCCTAACTGTGAGTATTTTATCCACTAAAAACAGTTACAAGGGCATTGATGCCTGCAACCCCCATGGGTAACATTTTTAGCTTGGCAGCCCTGATGTCATCACGCGCTCGCTCAATATCTTGGTCAGCGGGCGCACACCGGAGTCGGCAGCACACCCACCGACAATTAAAAGGCCAATTGAGGCCATTAAAAAGGTAATTAACGTAAGTTTTTCGCTGCCCATCCAACCTTACAGCTGGCGGCCAGGTGAATAGGTGAAATGGCCTTTGCACTTTTTTGGAAACCTCATCCACGAGTGGGATGAGGTTCCCAAAAGCAAATAAAATCAAATAAAAAATCAAATTAATAACATGTCCCTGCTCATGTGACAGAGTCACATGTTTCATTACATTTTTATTTTTTTAATTATATTTTTTCATATAACTTCATCTCTTTGAGGCAGCTCTCTGTAGCACGCACCATCACACACGCACAAAGGTCACACTCGCCCCGCTCGCACTCCTCACTGCTCACATACTCCACCGCCCTCCCCCCACAACCTGGCACAGACAGCGTTCAGCACTGCCACTTGTGTTTCACACTGGGCGGGCCTTAAATGGCCCACCAGCATGAAATGACCTTCCGGGCCCGATCGCGGGCAGCGGCCGGCTTCCTGACCACCCAAGCCCACCCCCATCGAGCCCGCACGCCAAGGGCAAAATTCTGTCCCAAATCTGAGCATGTAGAGATATCGAAAAATGCATCAATGCAATTATTTCACTGCATGCAGCAGGATTTCTGAGTTTCTTTGATGTTTTAAACTAACCGTAACACAATTAAGAAATTAATTTTCAAACCTCCCTTCAAGTAAATTTTCAGGTTTAACCAAACATCAGATGTCAGAATATTTGAGGTTTGTTAATGTTGTGCCACTGTTCAAGGAAAGGGAGAGATGGAGCATGGTGAGTGCTATATATTCTCCCTGAGGCACAGAGCTGCCTCAGGGAGATGAAGGTATATGAGAAACCAGGAATCTACTGTATAAGATCAGTGATGAGCAAATTATTGCAACTCATTATCAGAGACAAAATAAACCTTCATTCAGAAAGGCAATGTACAGCCCCATGTGTAACTCTTCAGATACTGAAGCAGTCCATGCCCGCATGCAGCAAAATCTGGATAACATTCAGGCTTGGGCTGATAAGGGGCAAGTATCAGGCGCGCCACACAAATGTTAGGCAATGACCATCTCCAACAAGAGAGAATCTAATCATTGCCCCTTGACATTCAATGGCATTACCATCACTGAATCCCCCACTATCAACATCCTGGGGGTTACCATTGACCAGAAACTGGACTAGCCATATAAATACTGTGGCTACAAGAGCAGCTCAGAGGCTGGGAATTCTGTGGCAAGTAACTTGTCTCCTGCTTTTTTGTGGGATATGTGAAGTACTCCTTATTCTTGTCCTACTCAAACACCCCCCACCCCACCCCAACCGCCAACCTTGTTTTACCAGTGCATTAATGATTACTCATGCTGCTTCCTGTTCTCACTATCAATTGGAAAATTTCATTGACTGTTTCCAATTTCCACCCTTTTCTCAGTTTCACCTGCTCCAACTCTGACTCTTCCATTCCTCAATGTCTCTGTCTCCATTTCTGGTGATAGGTTATTAACTAAAATCCACTGCAGGCACAGGGACTCCCACAGTTACCATGCCAACACTTCTTCACACGTTGTTTCCTGTAAGGACTCTATTCCAGTTTCTCCATCTCTATTGAATCTATCAAAAGAAAATGCAGGTCTGACAGCATCTGTGGGGAGAGAAAGAGAGTTAATGTTTCAAGTCTGTATGGCCCTTCTTCAGTGCTCAGGCGTATCTACCCTGAAGAAGTACTGCTCTTCCCTCTAATGAGATTTGCACATATCTCTTTCACCCTGTTCAGCTCCATTACTCTCCATTTCCCTCTGGGTGTTTCACAAGGTGTTTCCAAAACTCATTTTCACAGCCATATTCCTTTCCTCAGTGACTGTCTCCATCTCCGACTTAGCCCACATGGATTCCAGCTGAAATTCCATCCCTCATGTTTTGAACCCACCCAGGATTACAGGTATCTCCAGGACATACAACGCTCCTCGGACTGCTGTTCTCGCCGCATCCTGAGATCCACACTCAGTGCCATGTGCTGCTATATGAACACACTCGACCTCTCCCTCCAGCAGCACTGCCTCACCCAATCTCAAAGCTGTCCTTGCCCCCAGTTTCATTTTATTCTTTGTCTCATCCGAAACCTTAACAATAAACTTTGTCTCTTTCTTTCAGGTGCTAAGGAACACAAGCTCCAACAACTCATCGACACCAACGCCCATCCAGGACCCTACACCCCTGCCCGTCCCCCTGACCCCATCCCGTCTTCTAATTTCAGCCCCAGCCATGTATTCACCATACCCTCTGACCTTCCCCTCTCTGATGCTGAACTCTGTACTCAGCAAGGGATTCAGTTTCATACCCTTACACCCTCATCTTAATGAATTTCGGGCTCAGCAGAATGCTGAACTCTTCTTCTGCTGCCTTCATCTCCATGCTCACTTCTTGGAGTAGGAGTCCTCCCTACATTCAACAGTTCCTTTCACCCACCTCCAGTATTCTCCCTCCAGCTGGACCCCTCCCTCTGGATTCTTACCTGCTCTTGATCTTTTCATTGAGAACTGTCGGCGTGACATCAGCCATCTCAATTTCTCTGCTCCTCTCACCCACTCTAACCTGTCTCCTTCTGAGCTTGCCGCACCCCTGTTCTCTCAGGTCCAACCCTGACTTTGTAATCAACCTGCCGACAAGGGTAGTGCTGCTGTTACCGTTTCGAGTCCATATGACCATCAGAGCTCTGATGAAGGTTCATTTGAGCTTGAAACCCTAACTCTGTTTCTCCCTCCAAAGGCACTGTCAGAGTTGCCAAGTTTTCCCAGCATTTTCTGTTTCTTCTTGGATTTCCAGCATCCACAGTATTTTGCTTGTATATTATTGAAGTTCTGTTGCTGTCTGGTATACTGACCTCTACCTTGCAGAGGCTGAGTGCCAAATCTCCGGCATTTTCTCCTACCCGCACCCCCCCTCCCCCCGCAAGACCATGACCCTACCACTGAGCATCAAGCCATTCCAGGACTGTGACAGACCTCATCTCCTCTGGAGATCTGCCCTCCACATCTTCCACCTCATAGTCTCCCAACCTCGGACAGCCCGCTTCTACCTCCTCCCAAAATTCCATAAACAGGACTGTCCTGGTAGACCCAACATGTCAGCCTGTTCCTGCCCCACTGAACTCAGTTCTTCTTATGTGAGCACTGAAGGGTCATACAGACTTGAAGCATTAGCTTTCTTTCTCTCTCCAGAGATGCTGTCAGACATGCTGAGCTTTTCCAGCATTTTCTGTTTTTATTTCACCTAAACACATTTTTTTCTTTACTTCACCAATTACCACCCACTTTGGGCTTTATCCCATGAAACCTTTAGTTATCTAATCTCTCCTCTCCTCCAGCCAATCACAGACCTTCCCTTTTGTCCTTCCCAACCTCCCCTCTTTCACTTGCTCAAAACCTACCACATTTCTACCTTTCCTCAGTTCTGATGAAAGGTCATCAAGCTGAAATGTTAACTCTGTTTCTCTCCACAGATGCTGCCTGACCGGCGGAGTGTCTGTTCTTATTTCACATCTCTACCATCTGCAGCATTTTACTTTTATAATGGTATTTGAGTTTGTTTTTCTAAATGCAACAAAATAAATTGGTGGGTGAAGTCAAGAAACCGGGTGCCGTAAAAGTTTCAGTTCAATCTCACAGAGCTTTCCAGGATGTTCATGGGTATTAACCACCCAGTGAAACTGGGTGAGCTTCAGAGTTAAAATGAGGGGCTATTAGATAGAACTCAGGGGAAAAAGGCAGATGTTTTTATTGTTTATTCATTCATGGAGTATAGTTCAAGTCAGGATGGTGAGTGGCTTGGAGGGGAACTTGCAGGTGGTGGTGTTCCCATGTGCGTGCTGCCCTTGTCCTTCTAGATGCTTGGAGTTGTGGGTTTGGAAGGTGCTTTCAAAGTAACCTTGGTACACATTGCTGATACTGTGCATCAGTGGTGGAGGGAGTGAGAGTTTGTGTTAGAGAGTTGATTTTCCAGGCAACATTTCTTGGTGGAAACATTGTCTTTATTTACAAGACAGCAGCAGCAACTACACGTGTGCATCAAACTCTATAACTAAAGAAGAACTCTCCCCTACAGGTTCCCTGTGCTGCTAACCCATTGGTTTACACAGATCATGTGATCTTACATCACAGGATTATTCTTAAAGCTACAGTCCTATATTTATCAGAACTATAATTACTACATTCCTCCCCCTTTAACTTTTCTGTACATTTTGTATTTAATGGATCTTTATCTCATGACATTACAATATTTACACAGGTCATGAAATTACAAGTTCAGTCTTTCAGGTGGTTTCTTGATCCGTGTCTTCCACTCTGACAGAGACATCGGGCATGTCTATCCTTGGTTGAGCAACTTCAACAGGAACCATAGGTTCAGCAATGGTTACAGGTGGAACTTCATTTAGTTAGGGCATCTCCCTTCCTGTTAAATGATCCACATGCTTACAGATGATCCGGCCCATCACTTCCATGTGGTACAACAATGGTCTGGTCATGGAGTTTACCAGGTAACTGCTTGGGTCCTCCATTGAAATTCCTTACTTATACTGCTTCTGCAACAGTAAATTGTCGCTCACAACTATGCAAATCATGAGTCACTTTTTGGTTCCCTTAACTTTTCTCCACCTTCCCCTCCATATTGGGAAGTATCAGGATTAGTCTTGTTCGAAGATGATGCCTCATCAGTAATTCTGCAGGTGTTACTCCTGTCGTCGTGGCGGGGATGGATGATTGTTCTGTGGTGAAATAGGAAATGAGCAAGTCTAGTTTCCAATGATTCACCTGTTTTTCATTATGCCTTAAAAGTTTGTACTGCTCTTTCTGCCAGTCCGTTAGATAACAGATGGTATGCTGCAGTCTTCATGTGGTTGATACCATTCAGGCTGACAAACCTTTGAAATTCAGCGCTTGTAAATGCAGTACCATTATCTGAGATGATTACTTCTGGTAATTCATGTATAACAAAGCTTTGGTGTAGTTTTTCTATAATAGTGCCTGACATTAGCGACTTAACCTCATAAACGTCTAACCACTTGGAACGAGCATCTATAATCAGTAGAAACAAGGTTCCAAGAAAAGGAACAATGTACTCTGTGTGCAATCCCATCCAGGGTCTACCCGGCCACTCCTGTGGGTGTAATGGGGCTGCCACAGGCACCTTTTGTAGTTATTGACATTGCACACGGTGTTTTACCACCTTCTCAATATTGTCATCCATCCCCAGCCACCAAAGAGAGCTTTGCGCTATCGTCTTCATTCATGAGATCCCTGGATGGGCACTGTGTAACTCTACTAAGAGTGGTTCCCTTCCTTGTGAAGGAACTACTACCCGTGCACCTCATAATAGAATACCATTTGTGTCTTCAGTTGAAAAATGGCTTCAATTCATCAGAGACAGGTTCCTGGGACCATCCATGTAACACTTGGTCCCTCACTTGAGACAGGACTGGATCATGATTCATCCAGTTTCTCATCTGCCTGACACAGACTGGTGAGGAATCCAGGAAATGCATCACTAATACGGGCTCTTGGGGAATTGGGATATGGTCATTGTTCTCTTGCAAAGGAAATTGCAATATGAATCCCTGGTCTATGTAGAAAGGTGTATTCATATTACGCTAAAATTAGGGCCCATCTTTCAATTCGTGCCAAAGCTGTGGCATAGCCTTTTCTTTGCTAAACAGACCCAAAAGTAGTTTGCGGTCTTATACTATTGTGAAGTGTTGTCCAAGCACGTATTAGTGGAATTTATTTACACCAAAAATAATCGACAGACCTTCCTGTTCGATCTGACACCCTTTTTCAGCTGTGGTAACGGTCCTGGATACATAGCCTATCTGTGCCATCATCCATCTTGTGAGATAGCACAGCCCCCTCTCCATAAAGGGACACATCACAGGTTAACACCAATTCCTTTGTCAGGTCGTAGTGCACTAACAAATTTGAAAATTGCAAGAACTGTTTTGCTTTCATGAAGGCTTCTTCTTGGGGTGACTCCCAAACCCAACGTGGGTTTTCTTCAGCAATGAATCTAGAGGTTCTAGAACTGTTGATAAATTTGGTAGAAAATGGCCATAATAATTTACCATCCCTAAAAATTATTTAAGTTCAGAGATGTTCTTAGGTATAGGTGCTTCTCTGATTGCTTTAACCTTCTCCTCAACAGGATTTAATTCTTAGGCATCTAGCCAGTGGCACAAATAAATGACTTAATTTGCTTGAAAAGTGCATTTTTCCTTCTTTAGGTGCCTCCTGCTTCTAAAAATCAATTCAGGACTTCCTCTAGATTAGCCAAGTGCTCAGTTTCCGTGAATCAATTATTAGTACATCATCCAGGTAGACCATAACCTGAGGTAGTCCTTGTAGCAAGCTCTCCATCGACCCTCTGAAAAATGGCACAGGCCGAAGAAACACTGAAGGGCGGGCGTGTGTATTGATATAACCCTTTGTGGATGTTTATAGTTATAAATTCTTGGGAGGCATCATCCAGTTCCAGTTGTTGATACGTGTGACTCATGTCAAGCTTTATATACATTGTCCGTCCTGCTGGTTGGTATAGAAGTCTTGAGAATAGGATACCTGTCCAGGTTGGCTGCTTGTTGACGTTAATTTATAGTCCCCACAGATCTGGAAAGTCTGATCCAGTTTTAGGACAGGGACTATGAATGCTGCCCACTCTGAGGAACTGAACCGCTTTTATGACACCCGCCTCTCCAGCCGGTTCAGCTCAGCGTCAACCTTCTCTCTCAGGGTGTATGGCGCTGGTCTTGCTTTCAAGAAGCAAGGGGTTGCTTCTGGGTCCATATAAATCTTGGCTTGGAGGCCTTTGATTTTCCCCAGTTCATCCTTGAAGATGGTGTCATATTTTTTAGCAGCTCTGGTAGTCCTCCTGCTCACAACTGGAAGATTTTGGATCAATTTAATTTAATCTCTTTCAACCAAACACAACCTAGGAGGTTTGGCCCTTCACTTTCTACCATCATCTGTTTTGTGTCTATAATGAACAATTGCTCTGGTGATCCTTTTATCTGGATTTCTTCACCTTTGTGCATTTTCAACTTGGCAGAGGGTTGTTCTAAATTTAATTGTTGAGCATCTTTATTTAAATATCTGAATGTGTGCCCCCCTATTTCAGTGGTAGAAGCACCAGTGTCTACTTCCATTTATAAGGGCTTACCATTCACTTGCAATGTGACAACAATATACTCTGTCTTCCCAACTTTCATGTTGAATAAAGAATAAATGTCAGAATTGGTTGTTTATGGCTCTTCCACACAATATACTTCATTAGACTTTGTTTGTTGCCTGGAAGCAACAATTGTTTTAAACTCACTTTGGAATGTTCCAATATGTGCCCACTTCTGTGACAAAAATAACGCTCCACCTTTTTAAATTGTCAATCGTTAGGAGTATGATTGTTGCCAAGTCGATAAAAATTAGTTTTCAAATTTGCTGCTAAGCTGCTTCCTCTAGATTCTCGGTTAGTGGGGTCTTTTTCCCGCTTTGCGGCGGAGTCTGGCTTTTTGCACCACTTTTGGCTGACTGTTCCTGCCCAACTAGGAAATCAGCACCATTTTGTGCACCTTGAATCGTTTGTGAATCTTTTACAGCGCTTGCGATGGAAAGCGCTATTTCTAACACTTTCTTAAAATCAAGATCCACTTCAGTCAGCAATCTTCGCTGAATAGCATCCTCTTGCACGCCATAGACCAAACAATCCCTCAGCCTATCATTCAGGGTTTCACCAAAATCACAATATTCCATTAGTCATTTTAATTTTGCCACATAGGTAGCAATGATCTCTCCCAGAGCTCTATTCCGTGAATTGAACCTGAACCTCTGCATTGTGACTGAGGACTTGAGTTGAAAATGTTCCTTCACAAGGTCTACTAATTCACTGAAGGTCTTTGAATCTGGGGCACTGGGGGCCATCAAGCTTCAAACTAAACTGTAGGTCTTGCTCCCGCAAATACTCAGGAGAATTGCTCTCCACTTTTCCTCCCCCGTGATTTCATTGGCTTGAAAGTAAAATGCAAGATGTTATATATATTCAGACCAGTCGTCTGTGGCTGGTTCAAAGGGATTGATTCTGCCAAACTGTGGCATCTTGGATAAGTATATCTCCCTTTATTTCTAATTATCTTAAATACCCACAATTGCTGGACAAGGGACAGCACCGAATCTGATTTAAGCCCATTGCCAGTTTTTATCAAATTGATTTTCTAGGCATCTTTTCTCATTGGAAGCATTGAACTTTATTTATGAGATAGCAACAGCAGCTACATGTGTGCATCTAACTCTATAACTCGAGAAGAACTCTACCCTCAAGGTTCCCCATGCTGCTAACTCATTGGTTTATGCAGATCATGTGATCTTACAACACAGGATTATTCTTAAAGCTGAAGTCCTACATTTATCAGAATTATAAATACTACAATTTATGGATGAGATGCCAGTCAAGGGGGCTGCTTTGTCCTGGAGGGTGAAGACTATTCCTTCAGACTCCTGGCTTGTGCCTTGTGAATGGCAGACAGACTTTGGTCAGTCAGGAGGTGAGTTATTTGCCACAGAAACTCAGCCTGTGACTTCCTCTTGTAGCCACTCCTAGCCTGTTAAGTTTCTGATCAGTGGTGAATAATTGGACGATTACCCCAGGGGGGGTTGCTAAAAGCCACTGATTTTACAATGGAGTTGAACAGGCAATTAAGCCTGAATATCTTTGAATGAATTCATTCAATTTTTACTTAGCATCAAATGTATTTTGTAACTGCTTAACTATACTTTATCAGTGAATTAATGCATTATGTTTTACATGACAAGTTGGTTCTCCCCGAATAAAAAACATAAATCGCTGACATACTGTGACCAGTCACACAGTAACTGCAATATAATATGGACAGAGGGAACCTGTGCTCACTTCCCATGTCAACTTTCTGTGTCACAGCTCAGGAATAACAATTGTGACAAAGTCCCTGTCAAATTGTCTTTGATTGACTTAAATTTCCTTTCCAAAAGAGCAGCAAATCAGAATGCTGTATCCCGGGCAGTGAGGAAAGCTAAGATAATCTGCTCCATTAACCTGAGAAGATTGGCTTGTTTTATTTCACAGAATCTCTTTGTTTGAACTGACAATTACATTTTTTTGCAGAATCATCTGATGAGGAAGAAAATATCAAAAGGACTTCAGGTAATTACTTTTTGTATTCACCTTAGATTTATCAACATTATCCAAATGGCAATAGCCATTAATTTTGTTGCTTACGCTGCTGGCAGCCCATTCCTCAGTCACATTTCAAGTGCAACACTTTTGATATGCAAACTCTACGCCAAACTTGGAACTTGTTGGCTGAGATTCCATGTTCATGGAAGAGCAAAGAAAGCAGAATTGTGCAAATGAGTAAAATTTGTTACAAAGAAATGGAACTAATCAAATAATTTAAAGTATTTAATGATCCGGATGTAGTTTTTGGGAGAATGATCTGCAAACTTGCAGGTGATACTAAGATCTGTGTGAGTGTTAGAATTGTAAACAATGCTTGACTCCTTCAGTGTGTTGGGAGATTGGGTAGTGAAGCATGCAGGCAGAGTGAATGCTCAAAAAACATACACCATTCAGGGAAAAGCATTAAAGAAAGGGGAGAAAGAAAGATCTGTGTGTTCTTATGCATGGATCTCTGAAGGTACATGAGCCATGCCATGATAACTCAAGCGAATAGGGCATTGGGATGCATTCACAGGGCAACTGATTAACAAACACAAGGCATACTAAGACTGAGCTGAGACCTTATTTGGAATATTGCATCCAATTTTGGCCTTCTCATATGTGAGAAATTGAGGCTTTGGAGAGGGTGCAGATGAGGGCCAATAGCTAATTAACCAATATAAAGCAACAAGATAGGCTCTAGAGTTGGCACTCTATGCTTTAGAGAAGTATCAACTTAGGGGAGATCTGATTGAGGTTTCTAAGGTGCTGAAGAGAATAGATTATGTTCCAATTCACAGTTTCCTACAATTCAACAGGTTTGGAAGGACCAGTGGTGAGAATGTTAAGTTGTGTAAGGTCAGATCTAGGTTAGAAATCAGGAGCTGGTTCAGTCCCCATTGAATAACGGATCTCTGGAACAGGCTGTTAGATTGTTTGGTGAACACTGATTCACTGAATTCCTTCAAGCGAGAGCTGGAGCTGTTTCTGGTTGTTCGGAGGTGGGGATGGATGAGGGGTGGGAGGAGTCGCGATGGGGATCACCTCATACAAAAGGTAGGAAATACAATGAACAACCAGGTCCAGCGTGATCTTCTTGGGCTGTTTACAGTCACCTAGGCCAAAGGTTCTCAAACATTTTTTGGTCATGTATCCCGATTCAGATTTGCCAATTTTTCGCGTATCCCTACAGGCAGTTTCTATTTGATGTAATGTTGTATGATCATTGGATGCAAACAATGCACAATTTTTTTCTGAATTTGAAATATTTTTATTGGTACATTCGAAAATAATTTAAACACTCACACTTTTAATTTGTCTTTTGGCCTTTCCCGGGGAATCACATGGTCGAAGGGAGCGAGAAAGAGAGAGGATGAGTGAGAGATGGTGGGAGAGAGAGAGAGAGACTAAAGGGGAGGAGTCAAAGAGCGAGAGAGAAAAAGCGAGAGAGAGAGCATTACCTAGGCCTAGCCGTGGGGTGGGGTGGGTAGGAAAGAGAGAGAGATAGAGGCAGGGAGAGGATGGGACAGAGAGAGAGAGAGGGAAGAAGAGAGAGAAAGGAAGAGACAAAACAAGATCCAGGTCAGAGAGAGGGAGAGAAGGGGAGTGAAAAAGAGAGAGAGCATTCAATATCCAGGTGGCTTATGAGTGAGAGAGGATAAGGGAGAGAGAGGAAGAGAGAGAGAGAAAGGGAGAGAGAAGGGGAGAGAGATGCAGAACAATCCAGTACAAAGGCCAGCATGACAGACAGAGAGTACAAACAAGAGATAAAGCAAATGAGAGAGAGGAGAGAGGGGGATGGTACACTATCCTGCCTGTATGCGGTCGTGTAGGGTCTATAGATGACACCTTTTATTCCTGCAGATGACCGAGAACCTGTGTTGCTGAAGACTGCACATGTCTAGGGAACTGGTCGGTCACATCTGCCACCTGCAAGATTTGGTGCCACAGGGATATAGAGGGCATCCACTGCCAGTGGCTGTAAAAGTGACCACGGCACTCAATTCTTATGTCAGTGGTTCCATTCAGGGCTCCACAACTGACCTCTGTGGGATTTTGCAAACCTCCACCCACAAATGCATCCAAAGGCCACAGACACTGCCTTCCTGAAGGCACACAACTTTGTGCATTTTAGCCAGGATCAGGAAAGCCAGGAAGCAAGAATGCTGGGATTTTCCCACATCTTAGGTTTTCTATGGGTGCGGGGTGCCATCATCTGCACTCACATGGCACTCAGATTTCTGTGGCAACAAGTGGTTAACTATGTTAACCGCAAGGGCTTCCATTCACTGAATGTGCAGCTGGTGTGTGACCACCACAAACACATCCTGCAGGTCTGCATATGGTTCTCAGACAGTGTCCCTGACTCCTACATTCTCAGTTGGTCTCAGATACCTGACATCTTCCAGGGTCCACAGAAGCTGCAGGGATGGATCCTCGGGGACAAGGGCTGCCCACAGAGGCCGTGGCTGATGACACCCGTGCTGCATCCTCAGACTGCAGTAGAGCGACGCTATAATGAGGCTCATGCTGCAGCTCACAACTCGGTGAAGCAGACCATCAGGATGCTGAAGATGAGGTTCTGGTGCCTGGACATGTCTGGTGGAGCCCTGCAATACAGTCCACAGAGGGTGTCACACATCGTCATTGTCTGCTGTGCCCTTGACATCCTGAAACTGCAACGGGGAGAGGAGCTGGCTGAGGAGGAGATAGAGGAGCTGGAGCTCTCCTCCAATGAGGAGGATGTTGATGGGGATGAGGATGAGTAGGTCCTCAAAGGCGAGGATGACAGTGATGAGGCCATCGCATTGACCAGGTGAGACAGGCGTGCTCGGGAGGCCCTCAAAGGTGCTAGATTTGTGGAGGATGATGACGATATGCAGTGAGAGACACTATAGATCCTCACATTGCCTCTGTGAACGTTTGATTCCAGTCTGTCTGATGACAGCTCACATACCCTCTGTGATAACGCTCCTGTTATGGAGACACAGTAGATGCCCATAGTCCCGACATTCCAGGAGGATGATGACGACATGCAGTGGGGGCACGCCATGGATCCTCACATAGCTTCCGTGTTATCTGATTCCTTTCTGGCTGATGGCAGCTTGCTTGCATCCTGTGAACAGGGTCATATCATGGAGATGCAGTGGGGAAACTTTAACTTCTCCTGGTCCTATGCATCTTTCAAGAGCTGAACCCTTCAGGACCACACTGTCTCCGGACACAGATGCCGATGAGACGGGGGCCAGCTGCACCTCAAGGGTGCTGAGAGCACACAGAGAGAATGATGGAACTCTGTGCTGCTGGCCCAGGACATTCTGGCAGCAATGACAAGCCCCATTGAGGTGCAGGCATGACTGATGTGACCAGTGACAGTGAAGATGCACCATCAGTGCAGGGAAAGTTACACAAAGCACAGGGAGGAGGCCCTGGACTGAGACACCTGCCTTTATTTTACAATTAACAATATTATGTACAAGTTATTAACACCCATGTCCAGGCTGTGCAATTACTTCTTATTAACTTCCTTTTCAGTTACTTGAAAAACCTTTTATTAATGTTTTGTTTGTACTTCAGCCCCACGCTCCTGATCTATGGGCACCCGGTGCGGAAGGGGGTCGGGAAGGAGGAGGACCTCCTCGTGAACCTGCTCCTGGGCCTGGCCAAGTTGGCCATTAACAGGTCCAGGCAGCGGGCGAATCGAGGGGGGAGTCCTGCCCGATTGTTTGTCCCTCTTCCGCGGCTACGTTCACCGCCGGGTGTCCCTGGAGAGGGAGCACGCGGTGTCTGCTGGCACTCTCGAGGCCTTCCGTGCTCAGTGGGCACCGCGGAGACTGGGGTGTTTTGTTGACCCCTTTAATCACATTTTGGTTTAATGTTTGTAAGTTTCCTTTAAACTTTGTCCTTGGTTTTACAGCTGACCTGACTTAGGGGCTGTGTTTGTTTTATCCCTTACTTTGTACATTTAGCTTAATTGGTTGACTCCCAAAGGAGTAACATCTTATTAACTTTCCTAACCCTACCACTATGTCTTGGTTCTGCCCGGACATCCACAGTGGAGGTGGAGGCAGCCGGCAGATTGTAACACCCTGTCTGTGATGACCTTGGCTGGCGTCCCCTGGAGGGCTGAGACCTGGAGAGCCCCAGCTTGCTTTCAGGGTCCTGCTGTGTGGCAATGGCACCCTCCTCAGCCTGTGGAGCTGGAGCTGCTGGGGTCGCAGCAAGAGGGGAATTAGATGGGCTGGACATTCCTAGAGTCAGCTGGGTGGATGGCCCCGGCGTATGCACCTGCTGACCCTCCTTCCTATGGGTGCCCGAGGGCCCCTGGCTGACTCCTTGAGGAGAAGGGGAAGCTGGAGTGAGATCAAGCTGCCCCGCACCCCTCTCACGTTGACACTGTTGGAGGCTACTATTGCATCAGTGATGGAGTTGAGCCCGTGCAGCAGTACAGAAACGTTGTCCTGGACCAAGATCTTCATGGCAGCCGCCATCCTGCCAGTGTTGACCCCAGTGTGTTGCAATGCCGGCGCTATCAGTTCAGACTGAAGGCGGACTGACTCCTCCATCGTGCCTTGCAATCTGAGGAGTGCAGCGGACATCCTCCTGATGTTCCCGAGCTTGCCTTTGCACCTCCAGCAACTGTGACATGACCGAGTCCAGAGGCTCGTCACCTGACTCACACTCAGCAGATTTCTGGTCTCCAACAGTCCTCCGAGTGTCCCTGCCTCCGCCTGCTGTGAATCAGACTGTGTGATGTGCTCACCAGATTGTGCTCCCGAGGCTACTCTAAAGCTAGGTCCCACCGAGGTGTGTGTCTCTGCGCTGGTGGTGGGGTGTGGGTGAGCGCTATGACGGGACTTCAGGGAGGGTGCCATCAGATTCCTCTTCTGATGTGTCTTTGGGGCGTGAGTCGAGGATCTGGGTCGTGGACCCCTCAGCTGCTTCATAGATGTGCCTGTGAAAACAAGGAGAAACAATTATTGCATGGCAGGGCCTGTGAAAGAGGACACATCACTCACAGTATGGTTGTCTGATAGATGTTGCACTGCTCGGTCCTCACTTAGTTGAACACTGCTGCTTGATCCAGATCCTCGCCGGCCAGCTGGATGGCTCTGTTTTCAAAGACTGTGAGGACCTTGATGTTAGGCATTCCTCCACCAGCCTGTGACCTCTCCATCTTGTAAGCTTGCCCTGCATGAAGACAGATGGAGAGAGAGTGTAAGCAAGACACCTGCCAGGCCAGATCATAAGGATAAAAACAAAAAAACTGCGGATGCTGGAAATCCAAAACAAAAACAGAATTACCTGGAAAAACTCAGCAGGTCTGGCAGCATCGGCGGAGAAGAAAAGAGTTGACGTTTCGAGTCCTCATGACCCTTCGACAGAACTCAAGTTCTGCCAGACCTGCTGAGTTTTTCCAGATCATAAGGATGCCTGGCATGTGTGTGTGGGTGGTGAGTTGTGCTATGGACGGGATGAGGACATGACCTGCAGGGCAGACGAAGGTGTGTGTGAGAGAGTGAATGGTGATGTCCCTTGAACTGGCAGTGAGTGAGATCCTTGTGGGTGTGTGATAGGTTTGTGAGTACGTGAGTTGAGAGTGATGAGAAGAGTGAGTTACCCTGATGGAACGGAGGAGACCATTCATCCTCTTGTGGCACTGGGTGGCTGTTCTCTTTTGCAGGATGTTGATGTTGATCACATGCTGAATTTGCGAGGGTAGGGGGCTTGGCAGTGGGCCTTCACAACACCCACTCGGTGCCTCAGAGAGGTGTTGCCAAGTCTGGGGCTGCCATCTTCTTTGCATTCAGGGCTGTCTGTCGGCTGGAGCAGTCCTGGTCTGAACACATGAAGTAGGATCTGGTGCATTTTAAATATGGTGCCCAGAGCAAGGAAGCACTCAGCTCACGGCAGGGCAGGAAAATCCGAGACCACCTGTCAACCATCCGGCATGCTCCCCATGAATGCATTATTAATGAGGCAGGATGTGCCAGGAATGGGATGTTATGACATGAAAAGCCGCCATTGCGGCCAGTGGATAAAATGTCCTGTTTCCTACCTGCTACCACACTTCGTGCAAATCTGGGATGATTCCGCTCACATGCTCTCTCTCTCTCTCTACCCCTCTCTCTCTCACTCACACACAGACATGCGTGCACACACACGTGCACATTCACACAAGTGTGCACACATACACACTCCCTCTCTTCCTCCCACGCTCACTCACACTCTCACACATTCTCTTTCTCCCTCCTAAACATATACACACACACACACAAACTCTCTCCCTTTCTCATACACACACCCACTCTGTTTCTCTCACACACACACATTCTTTGCCTCTCTCTCTCACACACACACACACACACACACACTCTGTGTTTCTCCCACACACACACTGTCTCTCTCACGCACGCAAACACTTTTTCTCACTCACACACTCTCTCACGTGTGCACACACAGACACATACATTGTGTTTCTCTCTCTCACACACACGTATACACACACAGTGTTTCTCTCACATACACACACTGTGTTTCTCTCTCACACACACACACACACTTTCTCTCTCTCACCTGCGCACAGTATTTCTCTCTCACACGCACAGTATTTCTCTCACTCACACACACACACACACACTGTGTTTCTCTCTCTCACACACACAGTGTTTCTCTCTCGCTCTCTCACACACACACACACTGTGTTTCTCTCTCTCACACACACATACACACTTTCGCTCTCTCACATGCACACAGTATTTCTGTCTCTCACACACACAGTATTTCTCTCTCTCCCACACACACTGTTTTTCTCTCTCACACACACACACACACAAACACACACACACACTGTTTCTCTTCACACACACACAGTGTTTCTTTCTGTCTCTCACACACACACACTGTGTTTCTCTTTCTCACACACACACACAACAGTGTTTCTCTCTCACACACATGCACACGCACACAGTGTTTCTCTCTCACACACACACTGTTTCTCTCTCTCACACACACACAACACACACTGTTTCTCTCTCACACACACACACACTGTGTTTCTCTCTCACACACACATACGCACATTGTGTTTCTCTCTCACACACACACACTGTTTCTCTCTCTCACACACATACATACTGTGCTTCTCTCTCTCACACACACACACTGTGTTTCTCTCTCACACACACACACACACACTGTGTTTCTCTCTCTCACACACACACACTGTGTTTCTCTCTCTCTCACACACACACTGTGTTCCTCTTTCTCACACACACACACACACGCACACACTGTGTTTCTCTGTCTCACACACATTGTGTTTCTCTCTCTCTCACACATACACACACACACACACACTGTTTCTCTCTCTCACACACACACACACTGTGTTTCTCTCTGTCTCACACACACACACACTGTGTTTCTCTCTGATAAAAACAAAAAAACTGCGGATGCTGGAAATCCAAAACAAAAACAGAATTACCTGGAAAAACTCAGCAGGTCTGGCAGCATCGGCGGAGATGATCATCTCCGGTACATCGATGATTACTTCGGTGCCGCTTCATGCTCTCGTCGGGACTTGGAAAAATTTACTAATTTTGCTTCCAATCTCCACCCCTCCATCATTTTCACGTGGTCCATCTCTGACATTTCCCTTCCCTTCCTTGACCTCTCTGTCTCAATCTCTGGTGATAGACTGTCCACCAATATCCATTACAAACCCAGCGACTCCCACAGCTACCTCGACTACAGCTCCTCACACCCCGCTTCCTGTAAGGACTCCATCCCATTCTCTCAGTTCCTTCGCCTCCGTCGCATCTGTTCCGATGATGCTACCTTCAAAAACAGTTCCTCTGACATGTCCTCCTTCTTCCTTAACCAAGGTTTTCCACCCACGGTCATTGACAGGGCCCTCAACCGTGTCCGGCCCATCTCCCGCGCATCCGCCCTCACGCCTTCACCTCCCTCCCAGAAACATGATAGGGTCCCCCTTGTCCTCACCTATCACCCCACCAGCCTCCGCATTTAAAGGATCATCCTCCGCCATTTCCGCCAACTCCAGCATGATGCCACCACCAAACACATCTTCCCTTCACTCCCCCTATCGGCATTCCGTAGGGATCGCTCCCTCCGGGACACCCTGGTCCACTCCTCCATCACCCCCTTCTCCTCAACCCCCTCCTATGGCACCACCCCATGCCCACGCAAAAGATGCAATGCCTGCCCCTTCACTTCCTCTCTCCTCACCGTCCAAGGGCCCAAACACTCTTTTCAAGTGAAGCAGCATTTCACTTGCATTTCCCCCAACTTAGTCTACTGCATTCGTTGCTCCCAATGTGGTCTCCTCTACATTGGAGAGACCAAACGTAAACTGGGCGACCGCTTTGCAGAACATCTGCGGTCTGTCCGCAAGAATGACCCAAACCTCCCTGTCGCTTGCCATTTTAATACTCCACCCTGCTCTCTTGCCCACATATCTGTCCTTGGCTTGCTGCATTGTTCCAGTGAAGCCCAACGCAAACTGGAGGAACAACACCTCATCGTCCGACTAGGCACTTTACAGCCTTCCGGACTGAATATTGAATTCAACAACTTTAGGTTGTGAGCTCCCTTCCCCATCCCCACCCCCTTTCTGTTTCCCCCTTCCTTTTTTTTTCCAATTAATTATATAGATTTTCCTTTTCCCACCTATTTCCATTATTTTTAAATTTTTTAAAATCTTTTATGCTCTCCCCACCCCCACTAGAGCTATACCTTGAGTGCCACACCATCCATTCTTAATTAGCACATTCGTTTAGATAATATCACCAACTTTAACACCTATGTGTTCTTTTGTTCTATTGTTGTTGACATCTTTTGATGATCTGCTTCTATCACTGCTTGTTTGTCCCTACAACCACACCCCCCCTCCACTTCTCTCTCTCTCTCTCTCTCCGCCCCCCTCCGCCACACACACACACCTTAAACCAGCTTATATCTCAACTCTTTCTTGGACTCGAACTCAAGTTCTGTCGAAGGGTCATGAGGACTCGAAACGTCAACTCATTTCATCTCCGCCGATGCTGCCAGACCTGCTGAGTTTTTCCAGGTAATTCTGTTTTTGTTCTGTGTTTCTCTCTGTCTCTCTCTCTCACACACACACTGTGTTTCTCTCTGTCTCTCTCTCTCTCACACACACACTGTGTTTCTCTCTGTCTCTCTCTCTCACGCACACACACTGTTTTCTCTCTCACACACACACACTCACACACACACACACACACACACACACACTCACTCACTCAAACTCCTATTCACCCACCCACCCACTCACCACTCACTCAAACTCCCATTCCACCGCCCACCCACTCACCCTCCCACTCACACTCCCACTCATTCATCCACTCATCCAACCACTCACATTGCCATTCACCCACCCACTCACCACTCACTCAATACTTCCATTCACGCACCCACTCACTCACCCACCCACCCACTCACCCAACCACTCACACTCCCACTCACCACCCACTTACACTCCCACTCACCCATCCACTCACCCACCCATTCACCGCCCACTCACCACCCACTCACACTCCCACTCACCCATCCACTCACCCACCCACTCACCCATCCACTCACCACCCACTCACACTCCCACTCACCCATCCACTCACCCACCCATTCACCGCCCACTCACCCACCCACTCACATTCCCATTCACCCACCCACCCACTCACTCACCTACTCACACTCCTATTCCCCCAGCCACTCACTCACCCACCAACTCACCTACCCACTTACCCACCCACTCATCCACCCACTCACCCACCCAGTCATGCACCCACTCACGAACATACAAACATACATACTAACACATGAATTAAAAGCAAGAGTAGGCCATTCGGCCCCTCAAGCCTGCTCCACCCCTGATCTGATTGTAACCTCAGCCCCACATTCCTACCTATCCTCGATGCCCTTTCACCCCCTTGTTAATCAAGAATCTATCTAACTTTGCCTTAAAAATATTCAAAGACTTTGCTTCCACCTTCTTTTGAGGAAGAGAGTTCCAAAGTCTCATTAACCCCTGAGAGAAGAAAATCTCTCCTTATCTCTGTCTTAAGTAAGCGACCCCTTATTTTTAAACAGTGACCCCTAGTTCTAGATTCTCCCACAAGAGGAAACATCCTCTCCACATCCACATTGTCAAGACCCCCAGGATCTTAAAGATTCCAATTAAGTTGCCTGTTTTTCTTCTAAATTCCAGTGAATACAAGCCTAACCTGTCCAACTTTTCCTCATAAGTCAATCCACCCATTCCTGGTATTAGCTTAGTAAACCTTCCCTGAATTGCTTCTATCACATTTACATTTTTCTTTAAACAAGAAGACCAGTACTCTGCACAGTACTCCAGATGTGGTCTCACAAATGCCCTGTACAACTGAATTAATATTCCTACTTTTGTAATCAATCCCTTTGCTAAAAAATGATAACATCCTATTAGCTTTCCTAATTACCTGCTGTACTTGCATACCACATACCATGCATCCATCCACTCACCCAACCACCCACTCACACCCCACTCATCCCAGCATCGCAGCTGACGAAGGATCTGGGCCATTGTACTTTACATGGCACGTTGTTTTACACAGCACATGGTGTATTGCATTTTACATGTCACATTGTGTTTTACATGTTACATTGTGTTTTACATGTCACATTGTGTTTTACGTGGTTCATGGTACATTGTGTTTCACACAGTACATGGTACATTGTGTGTTACATGGCACATTGTGTTTTACATGCTACATGGTACATTGTATTTTACAAGGTACATTGTACATTGTGTTTTACACAGTACATGGTACATTGTGTTTTACAAGGTACATTGTACATTGTGTTTTACATGGTACATGGTACATTGTATTTTACAAGGTACATTGTACATTGTGTTTTACATGGCACATTGTGTTTTACATGGTACATTGTATTTTACAAGGTACATTGTGTTTTACGTGGTACTTTGTATTTTATAAGGTACATTGTACATTGTGTTTTACACAGTACATGGTACATTGTGTTTTACGTGGTACTTTGTATTTTATAAGGTACATTGTACATTGTGTTTTACACAGTACATGGTACATTGTGTTTTACATGGCACATTGTGTTTTATGTGGTACATGGTACATTGTGTTTTACACAGTACTTGGTACATTGTGTTTTACATGGCACATTGTGTTTTACAAGGTACATTGTACATTATGTTTTACACAGTACATAGCACATTGTGTTTTACATGGTACATTGTGTTTTACATGGTACTTTTTATTTTACAAGGTACATTGTACATTGTGTTTTACACAGTACATGGCACATCGTGTTTTACATGGTACATTGTGTTTTACGTGGTACATGGTACATTTTGTTTTACACAGTACATGGTACATTGTGTTTTACACGGTACATTGTGTTTTACACAGTACATGGTACATTGTGTTTTACATGGTACTTTGTGTTTTACAAGGTACATGGTACATTGTGTTTTACATGGTACTTTGTGTTTTACATGGTACTTTGTGTTTTACAAGGTACATGGTACATTGTGTTTTACACAGTACATGGTACATTGTGTTTTACATGGTACTTTGTGTTTTACATGGTACATTGTGTTTTACAGGGTACATAAGACATTGTGTTTTACATAGTACATTTTGTTTTACATGATATATATTGTGTCTCACATGGGATATGGTACATTGTCTTTACATGGTACATGATACTGTTGGGCAGAATTGCCCAAGGTATGCATTAAGTTCGGAACCGGGCAGGCAAAACCACGTTTTACCCACCAGCCATAATAATGGGTTTTCATGCTGTTCCAACCCCGCCAAGTTATTTTGCATTCCTGGTAAACGCACTGTCTTGATGGCGAGTGGGCTCTCATTCACCCACCCACCATCACCTCGCCGCTTCATCATGCTAGGTGCCATATTTAAAGTCCAGCTGCGCGCATACAGCTCAGTGCTTCCAGCCCAGGACTGCTGTAGGGAAGATTTCCACGAAAGGCAAAAAGACTGCAGCCTCCAGGTTTAGTGACATGTCACTGGAACTCCTTATGGATGCCATGGAGGTGGCAGGATGTCCTTTACACCCGCTCTGGCCACAGGATGGGCAGCAGGCAGCATTGTGACCAACCAGGCTTGGAAGGCGGTGGCAGCTGTGGTCAGCGCCAATGCCCTTCAAAAGAGGACAGTCACCCAGTGCTGTAATAGGATGGATGATAGAATGATAAAAATGTGGAAAATAACTATACTTGCCAGACCTATGGGACATTTCAATAAGACTGTTGAACAGAGGAGCTCCTACACTGAATGTTATTTTTTTGTCGTTGCAAATGGAATTGAAATTGATAGAAAGGATTTTCTTAAGTGTGATGGGAGCTAAAACCTTTGGCTTATTAAGAAACTTGGTGCAGCCTGACAAACCTGGCTCAAAATGATATGAAGACATTGTAAAAGTTCTGGAGGTGCATTTTCTCCCCTAAGCCACTTGTCATAGCAGAAAGATTTAGGTTTCACTAAAGAAATCAAGAAGAGGGGGAAACAATTGTGTAGTATGTTGCAGTACTTAAAAAGCTCACTGAGCATTGTGAATTCAAGGAAGTACTGAACGATACCCTCTGTGACAGGTCAGTCTGTGGCCTTCATATTGAAGCAATCCACAAACACCTCCTGACAGAGGCTAACCTAATTTTGCAGAAACCCATAGAGATTACAGTCTCCATGGAGCAGGCTGCAAAAGGAGCACAGCAGCTGAGTCCATCAGCTCGACTGCATAACGTGACAGCTGGGTGTATACACAAGATAGCAAGCAGCCAAGAATGTTACCATTGTGGAAAGCCTGGTCACCATCCATCTGAACGTTGGTGCAGGGACCTTGAATGCCGTCGGTGTGGCAAGAAAGGACACATTGAGCGCCCCTGTAAAAACAAAAAAGTAGCTGTGAATCAGTAAAGCAAACCAGGGAAAAAAGAAATCTGCCACCTGGCGTAACAAGAAGAAAAATCTGCATGTCACAGAGCAGAAACGAGGGGACCAGAGTGATAACGAGTCGGAACCAGTAAACCCCTCCACACTCTTTCAGTAACAGGTGGTTCACAGGGCTACTGGGTAACACTGCTGCTGGAGGGCCAACCAGATGTTGTGTATAAGAAGAAGCTTAAACATCTTCCATTGATGCCTGCAAAACTCATTCTGAAAACATATTCAGGGGAATCTGTGCCTATGAAGGGCAAAAGGGAAGTTAAGGTGGAACTAAATGGTCAGATTTCTGAGCTACCACTGTTTATTGTGAAAGGCAACTACCCAGCTTTAGTTGGTCGGTCATGGCTTCAGAAGATCCGGTTAAACTGGGCAGAAGGACACAACATTGCAAAAGAATAACTGGTCTGACAACCGTTATAGAAAAAATGCCGTTGTTTTTGGAGGAGATTTGGGAACCATGAAGGGAATCACTGTGAAATTAAATACAAAGCTGACTCTCAACCAAACTTTCTGAAGGTCAGAACTGTGCTTTATGCCACATGACCAAAAGTCAAAGCTGACCTGGAGCGTCTGGTCAAGATAGGAGACTTGGTACCTGTTTCCCATAGTGAATGGGCAACACCCATAGTTCCAGTGTTCAAGAAAGACACGTGTCTGTGAAGGTTTCAACATTCCTGTTAACCCCGTGTTGTGTGCTGAACAATATCCGTTTCCCCATATTGAGGATTTTTTTTGCTGGCCTCGATGGTGCACAGAAATTCAACAAAGTAAATCTATTCCAGGCCTAGTTACAAAGGTACTTGATGAAAAATCACAACGCACAAGGGAACCTATTGATATTGTCATTGCCTTTTGGAATCACATCAGCCCCAGCCTTGTTTCAGGGGGCCATGGACCAGATCCTGCGTGGCTTGCCTGGAGGTCAGTGCTACCTTGACAACATCTTGGTGACGGGCAAGGCTGATGAGGATCACCTCAAGAAGTTGGATGCCACCCTTCATAGGCTAGAGGAGTGTGGCCAATGGGTTTGCAAAGACAATTGTGAGTTTTTTCAGCCCTCTGTGGAATATTTGAGGCACGTCATTGACACTGCTGGGCTTCACAAAGTGCCCTCCAAGGTCACAGCTATTGTGGAAGCTCCAGCTCCTCAGGATACCAGCCAGCTTCACTCATTCTTAGGGCTGCTGAATTATTAGGGGAGATTTATTCCACAGCCGGTAACCCTGCTGAAACCCCTTCTTGAGCTTCTGTGTCAGAATAAAGCCTGGAAATGGACAGAAGCCTGTGATTCTGCATTCAAGAAGGCTAAAGCAGCGCTGACAGATTCTGAGGCACTGATGCACTTTGATCCCTCCTTACTCTACAACTTGCTGTGTGGAGTTGGGGCCATTGTTTCACATATAATGTCCTCAGGTGTGGAGAGGCCCATAGTGTTAGATTCATGGACTTTAAGCAAAGCAGAGAGCCAATACATGAAGCACTGGGAATCATTTTCAGAATCTGGAAATTTCGCCAGTACTTGTTGGGATGGAAAGTCACACTTCTGACCAATCATTGACCACTCACCTCAATATTCATTCCACGCACAGGCATCTCTTCTTCAGCTGCAAACAGGATGCAGTGTTGGGCATTGATGCTGAGTGCTCACAAATATGAAATCAAATATCGAACATCTACCTTGCATGGCAATGCAGATGGCCTTTTGAGTCTGCCCCTACCAATCAGCCCTGTGGACACTGCTCAGAAAGACATCTCCTGCTTTGCACATGTAGAGAACACATCTTCACTTCAGTCCAAATCAAGAAGGACACTCGGTTGTCCAAAGTCATGGACCTTGTGATGCATGGCAACTCTTCGCCAAACTTCCAAGTCTCACCTGACCTTCATCCTTACATTTCCAGGAGAATGGATTTTTCAGTCACTCAGGATGTTTGCTTTGGGGTATGTGAGTTATTATTCCACCAACATTGAAGAAACCAGTGTTGGATCAACTGCATGTTGGACACTGTGGAATAGTTCACATGAAAGAGATTGCAAGAAGCTATTTCTGGTGGCCTGGTCTGGAGTTAGACATTGAAACCAGGCAAAATCATAGAATTACAGAATTTTAAAGGTACAGAAGGAGGCCATTTGGCCTATTGTGTCTGCACCAGCTCTCCAAATGAGCATCATGACCTAGTGCCATTGCCCTGCCTTTTCCCCATACCCCTGCACATTGTTTCTATTCAAATAACCATCTAATGCTCCCTTGAATGCCTCAATTGAACCCGCCACCACCACACTTCCAGGCAGTGCATTCCAGACCTGATTCACACGTTGTGTGAAAAAGCTTTTTCTCACATCGCATTTGCTTCTTTTGAAGATCTTGTTCTTCATGCCAGAGTGTGAGAAACATGCCTCATTTGGCAAGCCTCAAGTGAAAGGGGTGTTGATGGTGGTGATACTGGCTAAAGGAAGTGCTAATGGTGACATTAAGGGTAGAAAGCAGGATGGGCAAGTGACAGATGGTCCCAGTGGGGGTGGGGTGGGGGGAGGGGACGGTGTGGGGAAAAAGATCGAAATAGGCTAAAAGGTGGGGATAAAACAATGAATGGAAATAAATTTTTAAAACTAATAGAAATAAGTGGGGGAAAAATATATATATAAGAATTAGAAAATAAATATTGGAAAGAAAGGGATCAAAAAGGGGTGGGGATGGAGGAGAGAGTTCATGATCTAAAATTGTTGAACTCAATATTCAGTCCGGAAGGCTGTAAAGTGCCTAATTGGAAGACGAGGTGCTGTTCCTCCAGTCTGCGTTGAGCTTCACTGGAACAATGCAGCAAGCCAAGGACAGACATGTGGGCATGAGAGCAGGGTGGAATGTTGAAATGGCAAGTGACAGGAAGGTCTGGGTCATGCTTGCGGACGGACCGAAGGTGTTTCGCAAAGCGGTCACCCAGCCTGCGTTTGGTCTCCCTATGTAGAGGAAACTGCATTGGGAGCAGCGAATGCAGTAGACCAAATTGAAGGAAGTGCAAGTGAAATGCTGCTTCACTTGAAAGGAGTGTTTGGGTCCTTGGACGGTGAGGAGGGGAGAAGTAAAGGGGCAGGTGTTGCACCTTCTGCGAATGCATGGGAAGGTACCATGGGTTGTGCTGGGAGTGATGTAGGAGTGGACCAGGATGTCCCGGAGGGAATGGTCCCTATGGAATACCGACGGTGGTGGTGGGGGGGGGGGGGGTGGGGCGCGGCGTGAGGAGGGGGTTGGGGGGGTGGGGGGTGAAAGGCAATTGTGTTTGGTGGCATTATGCTGGAGTTGTCGGAAATGGCGGAGGATGATCCTTTGAATGCGGAGGCTGGTGGGTGAAAATTGAGGACAAGGGGATCCCATCATGGTTCTGGGAGGGAGAGGAAGGTGTGAGGGCGGATACGCGGGAGATGAGCCGGACACGGTTGAGGGCCCTCGGTTAAGAAAGAAGGAAGACATGTCAGAAGCATTGTTTTGGAAAGTTCCATCATCAGAACAGATGCGACGGAGACGAAGGAACTGAAGGAATGGATGGAATCCTTCCCACCTATTTCTGTTATTATTTTTTAAACTTATTTCCTTTCATTGTTTTATCCCTACTTTTAGCCTATTTTGATCCTTGCTCCCACACCGTCCCCTCCCCCCACCCCACCCTCACTAGAGCCATCAGTCACTTGCTCATCCTGCTTTCTACTTTTAATGTCACTATTAGCACTTCCTTCAGCCAGTATCACCACCATCAACACCCCTTCCACCTTGTGTTTATGACATCTTATGCAATTTCTCCTTTGCCTCCACCTATCACTGGTCTTCTATTCAGTTTCACCAGCCCCAGCCCCCGTTAAACAGCTTATATTTCACCACATGTTTACTTCTCTTTAGTTCTGAAAAAGAGTCATCTGGACTCAAAATGTTAACTCTGTCTTTCTCCCCACAGATGCTGTCAGACCTGCTGGGTTTTTCCAGCAAGTTTGGTTTTTGTTTCAGATTTCCAGCATCCGCAGTATTTTGCTTTTATCTGCTGTTTCTTTAGTTTTTCTGTGTGTGTAAGTGGGGCCTGCCTCTTTGGAAATAGCAAGCAGAAATGCTGGAAACATTTAGCAAGTCTGGCAGCATCTGTGCGGAGTAAAACAGAGTTCATCTTTCAGCTTGATGACTTTCATCCAAACCAGGACATGTAACAGGTTTTAAGGAGGTTAAATGGGGCAGGGTGAACGAAAACAAAAGGGAAGATCTGTGACAGGATCGAAAATGGGAGAGATTAAATGACAAAAGATTCGGTGGGAATAGCCAAATGAAGTGCTGTTGGGATAAGTAGAGGAACATAAGATAGGTCTGGAGGTGCAAATGGCACAATACTGAAGAGCTGCTAGCCAAAAGCAAAAACAGTGACCAGCCACACAGGGAACTCATACTATCATAAAAAGAGGGAACCTGTTCTCACTTCCTGTGTCAACTTTCTGTGTCACAGCTCAGGAATAACAATTGTGACAAAGTCCCTGTTACATTGCCTCTGATTGGCTTAAATTTCCTTTCTGAAAGAGCAGCAAATCAGAATGCTGTATCCCGGGGCAGTGAGGAAAGTTAAGATCATCTGTCCCATTAACCCCACAGTATCAACAAGTTTCATTTCACAGACTCTCTTCATATGATCTGACAATTAAAACTTCTTGCAGGGTCACCAACTGAGGAAGAAAACGTCAAGGCCAAAGGTAATTAATTTTTGTACTCATTTGGATATGTCTAAAAAGAAAAATCATATGTGGCCATACAATCTGTTGGGCAGTCTGCAGACCGTTCACTCGTGTGTCAGACCTCAGGCATCACACTTGGGAAATTCAAAATCCGTGCCAGATTTGCATTTTATTTTTCTAAATTCCATGTTCGTAGAAAAGCAAAAAATGCATAATTGTAAAAATGAGTAAAATCTGCCAACTAGAAATGGAACTAATTGAATCACTTCAAGTATGACTGATCAAGAAGTCAGAGTTGGGTATAACTGCATGTTTGCAGATGCTACTAAGATGTGTGCCTGTATTAGGATTGTCGAGAATGCTAGGCTGCTTCAGGCAGATCTTAATGTGCTGTGAGATTCAGCTCATGACTGGCAAATGATGTTTAATTTAGGTAAGGCACTGGACATCATCAGCAGCAGCAGAATTGTACTCAACCACAACCTGTAATATCATTGTCCATCATATCCCCCACTCTACCATTATCATCAAACCAGAGGGTCAACCCTGTTTCAAGGAAGAGTGCAGGAAGGCATGGCAGGAGCAGCACCAGGCATACCTAAAAATGAGGTGTCAACCTGGTGAAGCTACATGCATGCCAAGCTGGGGAAGCCAACATAGAAAAGACAGAGCTAAGGGATTCCATAACCAAGAGATCAGAACAAAGCTCTGCAGTTGTTTCACATCCAATCGTGAATGGTGTCGCACAATTAAACAGCTCACTGGAGGAGGAGGCTCCATGAATAACCCCATCCTCAATGATGGGGGAGCCCAGCACATCAGTGGAAAAGATAAGAATGAAGCATTTGCAACAATTTTCAGCCAAAAGTGAAGAGTGGATGATCCACCCTGGTCCCCTCCAGAGTCTCCAGCATCACAGATGCCAGTCTTTAGCCAAGGTGATTAACTCCACATGATATCAAGAAACAGCTGAAGGCACTGGATACTGCAAAGGCTATGGGCCCTGACAACATCCTAGTTGTAGGACTGAAGACTTCTATTTAAAAACTAGCCATGCTGTTAGCCAGGCTGCTCCAGTACAGCTACAATGATGACAGCCACCCAACAATGTGGAATATTGCTCAGGTATGCCCTGTACAGAAAAAGCAGGACAAATCCAACCAGGTCAATTTCCACCCCATCAGTCTACCCTCCATCATTAGGAAAGTGATGGGAGTTGTTGTCAACGGTTTAATCAAGCGGCACTTTTGCAGCATTAACCTGCTGACTAACGTTAAGCATGGGTTCCGCCAGGGTCACTCAGCTCTTGATCTCATTACAGCCTTGGCCCAAACATGGACAAAAGAGTTGAACTCTTGATGTGAGGTGAGTGTGACTGCCCTTGACATCAAGGCCGCATTTGACCGCGTGTGGCATCAAGGACCCCTAGCAAAACTGGATTCAATGGGAATCAGGGGGGAAACTCTCTAATAGTTGGAGTTATACCTAGCACAAAGGAAGATGGTTGTGGTTATTGGAGGTCAAACATCTCATTTCCAGGACATCACTGCAAGAGTTCCTCAGGGTATTGTCCTCGGTCCAACTATCTTCAACTGCTTCATTAAAGAACTTCTCTCCATCATAAGGTGAGAAGTGGGAATGTTTACTGATGATTGCACAATGTTGGGTAATATTTATAACTCCTCAGATATTGAAGCATTCCATGAACATATGCAGCAAGACCTGGGCAGCTTTCACCCTTGGGCTGATTGTGGAAAATAACATTGGCATCAACAGAAGTGCCAGGCAATGACCATCTCCAACAAGAATCGAAGAACCTCCCCTTGACATTCAACTGCATTACCCTTTGAATGCCCCACCATCAACATCTTGGGGGTTGCGTTTAATCAGAAACTGAACTGGACCAGCCATATAAATACTGTGGCCACAAGAGCAGGTCAGAGGCTGAGAATTCTGAGGCAAGTAACTCACCCCCTGACTGCCCAAAGCCTGTCCACCATCTACAAGGCATGAGTCAGGAGTGTGATGGAATACTCTCCACTTGCCTGGATGAGTGCAGCTCCAACAACACTCAAGACGTTCCACACCGTCCAGCTTGACATACCAGCTTCTACTTGAAACTGATACCTTTAATACAGAGATTTCTTCGGAAGCTACATGCTTGAACCAGGTCCTCGATGAGAAAGCCACACCCTTCCGGATTATCCACACTTAGGGCTCATTGGTCGGAGTCTCCAGGAATGATCACATGACCCCTGATAGGCAGTAGGAAAGGCTATACTTTCAATTACTACAATTGGCACCCCATCAGCCAACTTAAACATTCACTCCTTGGCAAGGCTCCTTAGACAACAACTTCCAAACCTGTGACCACTACCATCTAGAAGGACAAGGGCAGCAGACAGATGGGAACAACAATCACCTGGAAGTTCCCTTCCAAGCCACTCACCATCCTGACTTGGAAATATATCGCTGTTCCTTCACTGTCGCTGGGCCAAAATCCTGGAACTCCCTCCCTAACAGCACTGTGGGTGTACATACACCACATGGACTGCAGCGGTTCAAGAAGGCTGTTTACCACCAGCTTCTCAAGAGGAAATTAGGGATAGGCAATAAACTTTGACCTTGCTAGCAACAGTAATATCTAATGAAGCAATAAAATAACTGCTATATGGTGCATTGAGCAGGGCAAAATCTTGACATTCATACACCCTTCAGGGGAAAGCATTAAAGAAGATAGAGAACGAATGGGATCTGGGTGTTCTCATGCTTGGTTATCTAAAGGTACATAGCTCGAGCAAATAGGGCATTAGGATGCATTCATTGGATGGTTAATCATCAGGTCAGGCACACTGCTTTGTCCTTGTTCAAGGCATTGATCTGGTCTCCTTTGGAATACTGCTTCAAATTTTGGTATCCTCATATAATGGGAGATATTGAGGTTTTAGAATGGTTGTTAAAGAGGGCCACTAAACTGGTTTACAATGTAAAGCATCTTAGTTACAAAGAAAGGCTAAAAGATTTGGCACTTTAGACTAAAGAGTAGCATTGACTTCGGGTAATCTGATTGAGGATTACAGAGAGAGAGGGAGCACAATCCAGATCATAGGATCTAGGATTAGGAGAAATTATGCACAAGCTGATTGGGGAGTTTTGTGGTCCATGTTGGGGAGAACATGATGACCTATATCAATATTTAAAGTGATGCTGCCATTTTCTTAGTCCATAAGCCTGGAAGCAATCCATGGCACATGCACATTGCCAGCCCAGCTCTCGCCTGTAGTGTTCATGTTGATGGGGCGATTAGTGACACAGAATGGGTGCTTTTGGTTCTTGCAAATTTGATGACATCATCCTCCAGCACAGGAGCTGGGGCACCAAAGCAGGTCACCTGATGACATCACTCTCCAGATGTGTGTTAAAGAATTGGCTATGCTGACAGCATTCCCTTCTGATGACATCATCTTGAGCTGTTTGTGTTCCCGTTCACACTGATTGAAATGTCCCTCATTAAAACAAATGGGAAGCTCACATAATGTAAAATCGTCAATGCAATGGATTGGTGAAATACAGCCCCAGAGAAAGGGTCACAGCATCTCACAGGTTCCTACAAATGTCCATTCATGTGGTCACATATTTGAAGAGAATCACAAGTCAACTGTTATTTTGGCCTGAGGTGCCAGAATTTCAGAGTCAAGCAAGATGGGAGAGGCTCAATCTAGAACATTCCTCCTGTTGACAGGGGAGATCAGTGGCAGCTTTTGCACGCCAAGCTGACAGTGTGTCAAGTGTGATTCCAGGTTCACAGCCGCTGGCCCAAATTGTTGCCAAGTAATAGCCTGTGGAGCAGGGCCTGGCCTGCTATTCTGGTCAGTCCTCAGAACCACTTGGGATTCAGCCCCAGGAAGTAGCTGCTGTGCTGCACCTCTGCTTGGCCATTGAACTAGTTCTGTGCCTTCTCACTGAGCTCTCTTCAAAAGGTTGTCACATCAGCAATTACCACCCTCCTCTGGGCGGGAACGGTCAAAATTCTGTGTGAATCATAGTAAAATCTTTATAAAGACAGTTGTGAGCTCTTGACAAGGTGCAGGACAAAACAGTATTACTAAAGAATGACAACCACTATATTATTCAAGTGGTGAGACATTGGCTAAACTCCATCCATGCTGAGCTTTCTCACATGAGCAAGGCTGCACCCCAAGAAAACATTTTGTGTTTGACCGGTCCAACCATACCAACATTGTCTCCATCACCATGGCAAAGTGAATAACATGGGGCTTGCATCCAAGTAGAAATGTGGAGATGCTGATTAGTTATCCTTGTGAGCCCAATTCTCTTTCATCTTAGAGCTAACAAGACAGTTTAAAGCACAACCCATCATTCTCAATACTTGCACGGAACATTGGAGACTTACAGTCTAGCCACGGTTAGCACAAAGGCAGCTGCAATTATCTCCAAGTGTGAGCACATTACACCATCTTGACAATGAAACAACCCTGGAATACTTATCCCAAAATCACAAAGACACAGGCTTACTGAGATGCAGACTTCTCAGAACAAGGCACAAGACATCCTTCAATTTGCGCCAAATTAAAGAAAGAGTTTGAATTTTATTAACCTCATACCTGTAATAGTTTCTCAACTCTACAGTGAGCACAGCAAGGTCTCTGAACACGCAGAGAGCTGTATGTTCACTGAGATAGGGAGAATGCTGTGTGTTCACGGATCGAAGGAAAGAGCTGTGTATTCATGGACAAGGGAGAGCACTGCATATTCAGTGAACTAGGAAGAGTGCTGTGTATTCTCTGAACTAGGGAGAATGTTGTGTATTCACTGTACAATGGAGAGTGCTATGTATACACTGAATGAGGGTAAGTGCTGTGTGTTAACCAAACTAGGGAGAGCTCTGCGTATACACTGAACTTGGGAATGCGCTGTGTATTCACTGAACTGGGAGAGCATTTTGTATTCACTGAACTAGGGATAGTGCTGTGTATTCAGTGTTCAATTAAGAGCACTATGTATACACTGATCTCGGGAAAGTGCTGTGCATTCACTGAACTGGGGAGTGCACTGTGTATTTACAGAACTGGGGGAGGGTTTTGTATTTACTGGAGTAGGGAGTGCGCTGTGTATACATTGAACTATGGGAAATGCTGTGCGTTAACTGAACTAGGAAGAAGCTGTGTATCTGCTGAATGAGTCGGAGCACTGTGTAATCACTGAACTAGGAATAGTGCCGTGTATTCAGTGTTCAATTAAGAGCACAATGTATACACTGATCTAGGGAGAGTGCTATGTATTCACTGAACTGGGGAGCGCACTATGTATTTACAGAACTGGGGGAGGATTGTGTATTTACTGGAGTAGAAAGAGCGCTGTGTATACACTGAACTATGGGAAGTGCTGGGCGTTAACTGAACTAGGAAGAAGCTGTGTCCCTGCTGAACAGGTGAGAGCATTGTGTAATCACTGAACTAGGGAGAGTGCTGTGTATTCACTAAACTAGGGAAATTGCTGTGTTCTCACAGAACTAGGGAGAGTGTTGTGTATTCACTGAACTAGGGAGAGTGCTGTGTGTTCACTGAACTAGGGAGAATACTGTGTATTCACTAAACTAGGGAAATCGCTGTGTACTCACTGAACTAGGGAGAGTGCTGTGTATTCACTGAACTAGGGAGAGCACAATGTATTTCCTGAACTAGGGTGTGCACTGTGTAATCACTGAAGTAGGAAGAGCAACGTGTATTCACTGAACTAGAGGGAATGCTGTGTATTCACTGAACTGGGGAGAGCACTGTGTATTTACCGAACTAAGGATAGGGTTGTGTACTTACTGAAGTAGGGAGTGCGCTGTGTATACACTGAACTATGGGAAGTGCTGGGTGTTAACTGAACAAGGAAGAAGCTGTGTATCTGCTGAACGAGTGGGAGCACTGTATAATCACTGAACTAGGGAGAGTGCTGAGTATTCACTGAACTAGGGGGAGTGCTGAGTATTCACTGAACTAGGGAAAGCATTGTGTATTCACTGAACTAGGGAGAGTGCTGTGTATTCACTGAACTAAGGAGAGTGCTGTGTATTCACTGAACTAGGGAAAGCGTTGTGTATTCACTGAACTAGGGACAGTGCTGTGTATACACTTCACAATGGAGAGCGCTATGTATACACTATATACGAGGGAGAGTGCTGTGCATTAACCAAAGTAGGGAGAGCACTATGTACACACTGAACTAGGGAGAGTGCTGTGTATCCACTGAACTAGGGAGAGCACTGTGTATTCACTGAACTAGGGAAAGCACTGTGTATTTCCTGAACTAGGGAGAAGGCTGTGTATTCACTAAGCTAGGGGTATACGTGTATTGGCTGAACTTGGGAGAATGCTTTTTTTTTACACTGAACTTGGGAGAGTGCTGTGTACTCACTGAACTAGGGAGAGCGCTGTGCATTTCCTGAACTAGGGATAGTGCTGCGCATTCACTGTTCAACAAAGAGCACCATGTATACACTGGTCTAGGGAGAGTGCTGTGTGGCAACCAAACCAGGGAGAGTTCTGTTTATTCACTGAACTATGGAGAGCACTGTGTATTTACCGAACTAGGGAGAGGGTTGTGTATTGACTGAAGTAGGGAGTGCCCTGTGTATAAACTGAACTATTGAGAGTGCCATGTGTTAACTGAACTGGGGAGAGTGCTGTGTATGCACAAATCTAGGGAGAGTGCAGTGCATTCTGGAACTAGGGATATACTGTGTATTAACAGAACTAGGGAGAATTCTGTATATTCACTGAACTCAGGAGAATGCTATGCATTTGCTGAACAGAGGAAAGTGCTGTGTGTTCACTGAACAAGACAGTGTGCTGTATATTCTATGAACTAGGGAGAGTGCTGTGTATTCACTGTACAATGGAGAGCGCTATCTATGTGCTGAACTAGGGGGAGTGCTGTCCGTTAACCAACTAGGGAGAGCGCTATCTATGCACTGAAATTGGGAGAGCGCTGTGTATTCACTGAACTAGGGAGAGTGCTGTGTATTCACTGACCTAGTGGTATACTGTGTATAATCTGAAGAAGGGAGAGCGCAGTGTATTCACTGAACTAGAGAGAGCACTAAATATACACTGGGCTAGGGAGAGCATTCTGTATTCACCAAACAAGTGTATTCACTGAACCAGGGAGGGCAATGTGTATTCAGTGAACTAGGGAGAGTGCTATTTATCCTCTGAACTAGGGAGAGTGCAGTGTATCCTCTGAACTACTGAGAGCGCTGTGTATTTTCGCAACTAGAGAAAGTACTGTGTATTCACTGAACTAGGGAGAGTGCTGTGTATTCACTGAACTAGGAAGAGTGCTGTGTATTCACTGAACTAGGGAGAGTGCTTTGTATTTACTGAACTAGGGAGAGTGCTGTGTATTCACTGAACTAGGAAGAGTGCTGTGTATTCACTGAACTAGGAAGAGTGCTGTGTATTCACTGAACTATGGAGAGTGCTTTGTATTTACTGAACTAGGGAGAGTGTTGTGTATTCACTGAACTATGGAGAGTGCTGTGTATTCACTGAACTAGGGAGAGCAATGTGTATTCTCTGAACTGAAAGTGATGTGTATTCCCTCTGCAATGGAGAGCACTATGTGCACACTGAACATTGGAGAGCTCTGTGTGTTAACTGAACTGGGGAGACTGCTGTGTCTACACTGAACTAGGGAGAGTGCTGCATATTCATTGAACTAGGGAGAGTGCTGTATTTTCACTGAACTAGGGAGAGTGCTGTGTATTCCCTGAACTAGGGATAGTGCTGTGTACTCCCTGAACCAAGGATAGTGCTGTGCATTCACTGTACAATGAAGGGCACCATGTATACACTGATCTAGGGAGAGTGCTGTGTGTTTACCAAACTAGGGAGAGCTCTATGTATTCACTGAACTAGCGAAAGCCTTGTGTATTTACCGAACTAGGAAGAAGGTTGTGTATTTACTGAACTCGTGAGAGCTCCATGTATTCTCTGATCTTGAGACAGTGCTGTTTATTCACTGTACAATGGAGAATGCTATGTATACACTGAACTAGGGAGAACACTTATGTGTTTTCTGAACTAGGGAGAGTGCTGTGCATTCACTGAACTATTGATAGCACTGTGTATTCTCTGAACTAGAGAGAGTGCTGTGTATTGACTGTACAACGGAGAGCGTTATGTACACACTAAATTAGGGAGAGTGCTATGTATTCACAGAACTAGGGAGTGCTCTGTGGTTACACTTAACTTGGGAGAGTGCTGTGTATTCACTTAAGTAGGCAGAGAACTGTGTGTGCACTGAATTAGGAAAAGTGCTGTGTATTCTCTGTATAACGGAGAGCACAATGTATACACTGAACTATGGACAGTGATGTATGTTGACTGAATTGGGGAGAGTGCTGTGTATGCACTGAACTAGGAGAGTGTTGTATATTCTTTGAACTATGGAGAGCGCTTTGATTCATTGAATTAGGGACCGTGTTGCATCCCCACAGAACAAGGGACTTGCTGTGTATTCACAGAACTGGAAAAGTGTTGTATATTCATTGAACTATGGAGAGTGTTTTGCTTTCAACGAAATAGGAAGTGCACTGTGTATTCACTGAACCCGAGAGAATACTGTGTATTTAATAAAGTATAGAGAGCGCTGTGCATTCAAAAAGCCAGGGAGATGCTGCATATTCACTGAAAGACAGAGAGAGCTCTGTATTCACAACAACGAGGAGAGTGCTATGTATTCACAGAACTAGGGAAATTGCTGCGTATTCACTGAACTAGGGAGAGCGTTGTGTATTCACTGAACCAGGGAGAGCGTTGTGTATTTACTGAACTAGGGAGAGCACTGTGTATTCACTGAACCAGGGAGAACGCTGTGTGTTTACTGAACTAGGGAGAGTGCTGTTTGTTAACTGAACTAGGGAGAGCACTGTTTATTTATTGAACTAGGGAGAGTACTGTTTGTTAACGAGGGAGAATGCTGTGTATTCACTGAACTAGGGAGAGCAGTGTGTTAACTGAAATAGTGAGAATGCTATGTATTCAATGAACTAGGGAGAGCGCTGTGCATTCACTGAACTCGGGAGTGCGCTCTGTATACACTGAACTAGGGAGAGTGCTGTGTATCCTCTGAACAAGGGACAGTGCTGTGTATGCACTGTACAATGGATAGCACTACGTAGATACTGAACTAGGGAGAGCGCTGTGTGCTAACTGAGCTGGGGGGAGTGTTGTGTATGCACTGAACTAGGGAGAGGGCTGAGCATTCACTGAACTAGGGAGTGCACTGTGTATTCATTGGACTAGGGAGAGTGCTGTGTATTCTCTGAACTTGGGATAGTGCAGTATATTCACTGTACAATTGAGATCGCAATGTGTACACTGAAATAGGGATAGGGCTGTGTGTTAATTGAACTGGGGAGACTGCTGTGTATATGCTGAACTATAGACAACATTGTGTATTCACTTACCTATAGAGAGTGCTGTGCACTTTGTTGACTCGGGATATACTGTGTATTCACTGAGTTAGGGAGAGTCCTGTTTTCTCTGAACTAGGGAGAGCACTGTCAACTAACTGAGCTAGGGAAAGCATTGTGCATTCACTGAACTAGGGAGGGTGCTGTGTATTCACTGAACTAGGCAGAGTACTGTGTATTCACTGAACTAGAGAGAGCACTGTGTATTCTCTGAACGAGTGAGTGCTCTCTGTTTTCTGTGTACTAGAGAGAGCGCGGTTCATTTACTGAACTAGGAACAGCACTGTGCATATACTGAACTAAGGAGATCTCTGTGTATTTACTGAGTTAAACAGAGCTCTCTACATTCTCTGAACTAGGGGGAGTACTGTGTATTCATTGAACTAGAGAGAACACTTTGCATTTACTGAACTAGGGACAGCACTGCATATGTTGAACTAAGGAGAGCACTGTATAATTACTAGAGCGCTGTACATTCTCTGAACTAGCGAGAGTGCTATGCATTTACTGAGCTAAAGAGAGCACTGTTTATTTACGAAATGAAAGAGAAGACTGCATTCACTGAACTGTGATGTGTGCTGTGTATTCACTGAGCTAGGTAATGTGCTGCCTATTGACTGAACCAGGGGGACCACTGTATATTCATTAAAATTGTGAGACTGCTGTTTAATCACTGAATTTGGGAGTGTGCTCTGCATCCACTGAACACTGTGTATCCACTGCGCTCTGTATTGACTGAACTAGGGAGAATAATGCATATTCACTATACTAGGGAGAGTGCTGTATATTCACTGAACTAGGGAAAGTGCTGTGTATTCACTGCACTGGAGAGAGCACTGTGTATTCACCAAATGGGGAGAGTGCTGTGTATTCACTGAAGTAGGGAGAGCGCTGTGTAATCACTGAAGTAGGGAGAGGGCTGTGAATTCACTGAACTAGGGAGAGCGGTGTGTAATCACTGAAGTAGGGAGAGTGCTGTGTATTCACTAAACTAGGGAAAGCACTGCCAGTGCACTGAGCTAGGGAGAGCACTATGTATAGACTGAAACACGGAGATCAATTGGTATTTACTGACTAGGGAGAGCACTGTGTGTTCACTGAACTAGGGAGAGCACTGTGTGTTCACTGAACTAGGGAGAGCACTGTGTGTTCACTGAACTAGGGAGAGTGCTGTGTATTCTCTGAACTAGGGAGAGCGCTGTGTATTCACTGAACTAGGGAGAGCACTGTGTATTTCTTGACTATTTAGAGCACTGTATATTCTCTGAACTAGGGAGGTTGCTGTGTATTCACTGCACAACGGAGAGTGCTGTGTATACACTGATTGAGGGAGACTGCTGTATTTTAACCAAACTAGGAAAGCTCTGTGTGTACACTGAACTTATGAGAGTGCTGTGTATTCACTGAACTAGTGGGAGCGCTGTATATTCACCGATCTCAGGAGAGCACTGTATATTCACTGATCTGGTGAGAGGATTACGTATTCACTGCACTAGGGAAAGTGCTCTGTATTCTCTCAACTCGGGCACGCGCAGTGTATTCACTGAACTAGGGAGAGCACTGTGTATTCACTGAGGAGAGGAAAGCGTTGTGTATGCATTGCACAAAAGAGAGCGCTCAATATACACTGAAGTAGGTAGAGCGCTGTGCATTCAATGAACTTTGGAGAGCACTGTATATTCACTGCACTAGGGAGAGCACTGTGTATTCACTGAATGGGGAGAGTGCTGTGTATTCACTGAAGTAGGGAGAGTGCTGTGTAATCATTGAACTAGGGAGAGTGCTGTGTATTCTCTGAACTAGGGAGAGCGGTGTGTAATCACTGAAGTAAGGAGAGTGCTGTGTATTCACTAAACTAGGGAAAGCACTGCCGGTGCACTGAGCTAGGGAGAGCACTATGTACAGACTGAAACATGGAGATCAATTGGTATTTACTGACTAGGGAGAGCACTGTGTGTTCACTGAACTAGGGAGAGCACTGTGTGTTCACTGAACCATGGACAGCACTGTGTGTTCACTGAACTAAGGAGAGCACTGTGTATTTCTTGAACTATTAAGAGCACTGTATATTCTCTGAACTAGGGAGAATGCTGTGTATTCACTGTACAACGGCGAGTGCTGTGCATACACTGATTGAGGGTGAGTGCTGTATTTTAAGCAAACTAGGAAAGCTCTGTGTATACACTGAACTTGTGAGAGTGCTGTGTATTCACTGAACTAGGGGGAGCACTGTATATTCACTGATCTCGGGAGAGCACTGTATATTCACTGATCTGGTGAGAGGGTTATGTATTCACTGCACTAGGGACAGCGCTGTGCATTCACCGTGCGAGGGAGAGTACTTTGTATTCACTGAACTAGGGAGAGCACTGTGTATTCACTGAGGTGAGGAGAGTGCTGTGTATTCATGGCACAAGAGAGAGCACTCAGTATACACTGAAGTAGGGAGAGCACTGTGCATTCACTGAACTTTGGAGAACATTGTGTATTCACTGCACTGGGGAGAGCACTGTGTATTCACTGAATTGGGGAGAGCGCTGTGTATTCACTGAACTGGGGAGAGCACTGTGTATTCACTGAATTGGGGAGAGTGCTGTGTATTCATTGAACTGGGGAGAGCACTTTGTATTCACTGAACAAGAGAAAAAGTGTGCATTCACTGAATTAAGAAGAGGGCTGTGTACTTACTGAACTGGGAGAGGGCTGTTTATTCTTTGAACTAGGGAGAGCGCTGTGTAATCACTGAACTAGGGAGAGCGCTGTTTATTCATTGAACTAGAGAGAGCACTGTGCATTGACTGAACTAGGGAGAGCACTGTGTGTTCACTGAACTAGGGAGAGTGCTATGTATTCATTGAACTAGGGAGAGCAATGTGTTTTCACTGAAGACAGAGGGAGTACTGCTGCAATAAGCTTCAAGGGAGTAAGGCAAGGCTCGATGGCCTCTACTTTAATTCCAGGAGTATTATAGGTAAAACGGATGAGTTGAGGGTGAGGATTGACATGTAGAATTGTGATATAGTAGCAGTCACTGAGACGTGGTTGAGGGAGGGGCAGGATTGGCAGCTCAACATTCCTGGATATAGAATCTTCAGGCAAGAGAGGGGAGGGAGTAAAAGAGAGGAGACCTTGCATTATTAGTTAAGGAGTCAGTTCTGCAGTAAGGAGAGATAATATCTTGGAGGGGGCATCGAATGAAGCTTTGTGGTGGAGATTAGAAATTAAAAAGGGGCAACCACATTATTAGGTGCTTATTATAGACCACCAGATAATCAGTGGGAAATTGAGGAGCAAATATGTGCACAATTTGCAGAGGTGTGTAAAAACAATAACAATAGGGCAATTATATGAGGTGATTTCAACTTTCCCAACATTAATTGGGATAGACATAGTGTTAAGGGCTTGGATGGAGTGGATTTCTTGAAATGTGTACAGGAGAACTTTTTAGGTCAATATGTAAAGGGTCCATCAAGGGACGATGATTTGCTGGACCTAGTTCTGAGGAATGAAGCCAGACAGGTAGCTGATGTGGGGGTGGGTGAGCACTTTAGCAAAAGTGACCACAGGTACAGTTTAAGTTTGTTACGGACAAAGAAATAGACAAGTTGCAAAAAAATGTTTTGGATTGGGGGAGAGTAGCTTTTAGTAAAATAAGGCAGGATCTGGCCAAGGTAGACTGGGAACAGCTACTTGTGGGGAAATCTACAGAGGAACAGTGGGGGGTGTTCAAAAAGGAAATGAGGAGGGTACAGGCTCAACATGTTCCCTCTAGGGTGATAGGAAGGGGTAACAAGCCAGAGAACCATGGATGACCAGAGATATTCAGGTTACGATGAGAAGGAAAAGAGAGGCTTTTAGCAGGTACAAGGGAAGCAAATCAGCAGAGGCATAAGTGGAATACAGAAAGTGCAGGGCGGAACTTAAGAAAGCAATTAGGAGAGCAAAGAGGGGATTTGAGAAAACTCTGGCTGGTAAAAGTAGGGAAAATTCCAAGATATTCTATAAGTATATCAATGGGAAGAGGATAACCAGGGAAAGAGTAGGGCCCATTAGGGACCAATGGGGCAATCTATGGGTGGAGCCAGAGGACATCGTTAGAGTGTTGAATGAATACTTCACATCTGTCTTCACTCAAGAGAATGAGGATGAAGGTATGGAACTCGGGCAGAGAGACTGTGAGGTTTTAAAGCAAATTGATATAGGGAGTGACAAGGTATTGGAGGTGTTGGCAGGCTTAAAAGTGGACAAATCTCCAGGTCTGGATGATTTGTGTCCCAGACTGCTGAGGGAGGCAAGGGAGGAGATCGCAGGAGCTCTGATCCAAATTTTGAATTCCTCTCTGGCTATGGGGGAGGTGCCAGAGGACTGGAGAACAGCTAATGTGGTTCCACTATTTAAGAAGGTTTGTAGAGATAAACCAGGGAACTACAGGCCAGTGAGTCTCACGTCAGTCGTAGGGAAACTATTGGAGAAAGTTCTGAAGGAGAGTATCTATCTCCACTTGGAGAGGCAAGGTTTGATCAGGGCTAGTCAGCATGGCTTTGCCAGAGGGAGGTCATGCCTAACAAATTTGATTGAATTTTTTGAGGAGGTGACCAGGTGTGTAGATGAGGGCAGTGCAGCTAATGTAGTTTATATGGATTTCAGCAAAGCCTTTGACAAGGTCCCACATTGGAGACTTATAAAGAAGTCAAATGCACATGGTTTACCGAGTAATTTGATTAGGTGGATTCAAAATTGGCTTAGTCGTAGGTGGCAGAGGCTGATGACAGAAGAATGCTTTAGTGACTGGAAGCCAGTGTCCAGTGGTGTACCACAGGAATCTGTGCTGGGTCCCCTATTATTTGTCATTTATATAAACGACATAAATTACTATGTGGGGGGTAGGATTAGTAAGTTTGTGGATGACACAAAGATTGGCTGGGTGGTTAACAGTGAGGTTGAGTGTCTTGGGCAACAGGAAGATATAAACGGGATGGTCAAATGGGCAGATAAGTGGCAGATGGAATTTAACCCTGAAAAATGTGAGGTGATACACTTTGGAAGGAGTAATTTGACAAGGAAATATTCAATGAACAGCATGACACTATGAAGTTCTGAGAAACAAAGGGGCCTTGGCGTGTGTGTCCATATATCACTGAAGGCAGAGGGGCACGTTTGTGGGGTGGTGAAAAAGGCATAGGGGACACTTGCCTTTATCAATCGAGGCATAGATTACAAAAGTAGGGAGGTCATGTTGGAGTTGAATAGCCCCTTGGTGAGGCCACAGCTGGAGCACTGTGTGCAGTTCTGGTCGCCAAATTATAGGAAGGATGTGATTGCACTGGAGGGGGTGCAGAGGATATTCACCAGGATGTTGCCTGGGATGAAACATTTAAGTTATGAAGAGAGGTTGGATAGACTTGGGTTGTTTTCGTTAGAGCAAAGAAGACTGTCTATTCAAAGAGTCAGGAGAGTGCTGTGTATTCACTGAACTAGGGAGGGTGCTGTGTATTCACTGAACAAGGGAGGGTGCTGTGTATTCACTGAACTAGGGAGAGCACTGTGTAGTCACTGAACTAGGGAGAGCACTGTGTAGTCACTGAACTAGGGAGAGCACTGTATATTCACTGAACTAGGGAGAGCGCTGTGTATTCACTGAACTAGGGAGAGCGCTGTGTATTCACTGAACTAGGGAGAGCTCTGTGCAGTCACGGAACTAGGGAGAGCGCTGTGTATTCACTGAACTAGGGAGAGCACTGTATATTCACTGACCTAGGGAGAGCGCTGCATGTTCTCTGAACTAGGGAGAGTACTCTGCATTCACATATAGGGGGAGTGCTGTGTATTCACTGAACTAGGGACAACGCTGTGCATTTCCTGAACTAAGGAGAGCACTGTGCATTTCCTGAACTAAGGAGAGTGGTGTGCCTTTCCTGGATGAAGGAGAGCGCTGTGCATTTCCTGAACTAAGGAGAGTGCTGTGCATTTCCTGAACTAAGGAGAGCACTGTGCATTTCCTGAACTAAGGGGAGTGCTGTGCATTGCCTGAACTACCAGGGCACTGAATTTTCACTAAACTAGTGAGAGCACTATGCTTTCACTGAAATAGGGAGAGCAATGTATATTCGCTGAATGTGCTAAAGCGCTGCTAATTAACAACCAGAATGAACACTGTCTATTCACTGATCTAGGGAAAGCACTGTCTATACACTGAACTAGGGAGAGCGATGTATAACCACTGAACTAGGTAGAGTGCTGAGTATTCATTGAAATAGGAAAATCACTGTGTATTTACTAAAGTAGGGATAGTTCAGTTTATGCACTGAACCAGAGAGAGAGCTATATATTCATTGAACTAGGGAGAGCGCTGTGTATTTACTGAACTAGGGAGAGTGCTGTATATTCACTCATCTGGGGAGAGCACTGTGTATTCCCTGCACTAGGGAGAGCGCTGTGTATTCATTGCACTAGGGAGAATGCTGTATATTCACTGAACTAGAGAGAGCGCTGTATATTCACTCATCTAGGGAGACCACTGTGTATTCACTGATCTGGGGAGAAAGTTGTGTATTCACTGCACTAGGGACCACGCTGTGCATTCACTGTGCAAGGGTGAGTACTATGTATTCACGGAACTAGGGAGACTGCTGTATATTCACTGACCTAAGGAGAGCGCTGTGTATTTACTGAACTAGGGAGGGTGCTGTAATTCCACTGAACTAGGGAGAGTGCTGTGTATTCACTGAACTAGGGAGGGTGCTGTATATCCACTGAACTAGGGAGAGTATTGTGTATTCACTGAACTAGGGAGAGCGCTGAATATTCACTGAACGAGGGAAAATGCTGTTTATTGACTGAACTAGAAAGAACGCTGTCTATTCACTGATCTAGGGAAAGTTCTGTCTATTCACTGAACTAAGGAGAGTGCCGTTTAATCACTGAACTAGGAAGAGCGCTATATATTCACTGAACAACAGAAACGCAGTTTATGCACTAAACTAAAGAGAGTGCTGTATGTTCATTGAATTAGGGACAGCGCTCTGTATTCACAGATCTAGGAAGAGTGCTGCATATTCACTGCACTAGGGAGAATGCTGTGTATTCACTGAACTAGAGAGAGCGCTGTATATTCACTCTTCTAGGGAGAGCGCTGTGTATTCACTGAACTAGGGAGAGTGCTGGATATTCACTCATCTAGGGAGAGTGCTGTGTATTCACTGAACTAGGGAGATCAATGAGAATTCACTGATCATGGGGCAGTGCTGTGTATTTCCTGAAATAGGGAGATCATTGAGTATTTACTGAAGTAGGCAGAGCTCTGTGTATACACTGAACTAGGGAGAGTGCTGTGCTGATATACATTCAGTGAACTAGGGAGAGCATTGAATATGTACTAAACTAGTGAGAGTACTGTGAATTCACTAAACTAAGGAGAGCGCTGTGCATTTCCTGAACGAAGGAGAGTGCTGTGAATTTCCTGAACTAAGGAGAGTGCTGTGCAGTTCCTGAACTAAGAAGAGTGCTGTGAATTTCCTGAACGAAGGAGAGCGGTGTGCATTTCCTGAACGAAGCAGAGCACTGTGCATTTCCTGAACGAAGGAGAGCACTGTGCATTTCCTGAACTAAGAAGAGTGCTGTGAATTTCCTGAACAAAGGAGAGCGGTGTGCATTGCCTGAACTAAGACTGCTGTGCATTGCCTGAACGAAGAGTGCTGTGCATTTCCTGAACTAAGGAGAGCGCTGTGCATTTGCTGAACTAAGGAGAGCGCTGTGCATTTCCTGAACTAAGGAGAGCGCTGTGCATTTCCTGAACTAAGGAGAGCACTCTGCATTTCCTGAACTAAGAAGAGTGCTGTGCATTTCCTGAACTAAGGAGAGCGGTGTGCATTTCCTGAACTAAGGAGAGTGCTGTGCATTTCCAGAACGAAGGAGAGCGCTGTGCATTTCCTGAACGAAGGAGAGTGCTGTGCATTTCCTGAATGAAGGAGAGCGCTGTGCATTTCCTGAACTAAGAAGAGTGCTGTGAATTTCCTGAACAAAGGAGAGCGGTGTGCATTGCCTGAACTAAGACTGCTGTGCATTGCCTGAACGAAGAGTGCTGTGCATTTCCTGAACTAAGGAGAGCGCTGTGCATTTCCTGAACTAAGGAGAGCGCTGTGCATTTCCTGAACTAAGGAGAGCACTCTGCATTTCCTGAACTAAGAAGAGTGCTGTGCATTTCCTGAACTAAGGAGAGGGGTGTGCATTTCCTGAACTAAGGAGAGTGCTGTGCATTTCCAGAAAGAAGGAGAGCGCTGTGCATTTCCTGCACTAAGGAGAGCGCTGTGCATTTCCTGAACTAAGGAGAGTGCTGTGCATTTCCAGAACGAAGGAGAGCGCTGTGCATTTCCTGAACGAAGGAGAGTGCTGTGCATTTCCTGAATGAAGGAGAGCGCTGTGCATTTCCTGAACGAAGGAGAGCGCTGTGCATTTCCTGAACGAAGGAGAGCGCTGTGCATTTCCTGAACGAAGGAGAGTGCTGTGCATTTCCTGAACGAAGGAGAACACTGTGCATTTCCTGAACGAAGGAGAGTGCTGTGCATTTCCTGAACGAAGGAGAGCACTGTGCATTTCCTGAACGAAGGAGAGCGCTGTGCATTTCCTGAACGAAGGAGAGCGCTGTGCATTTCCTGAACTAAGGAGAGCGCTGTGCATTTCATGAACTAAGGAGAGCGGTGTGCATTTCATGAACTAAGGAGAGCGGTGTGCGTTGCCTGAACTAAGGAGAGTGGTGTGCATTTCATGAACTAAGGAGAGCGCTGTGCATTGCCTGAACTAAGGAGAGCGGTGTGCATTTCATGATCTAAGGAGAGCGGTGTGCATTGCCTGAACTAAGGTGAGTGCTGTGCATTGCCTGAACAAAGGAGAGCACTGTGCATTTCCTGAACTAAGGAGAGCGCTGTGCATTTCCTGAACGAAGGAGAACACTGTGCATTTCCTGAACGAAGGAGAGCGCTGTGCATTTCCTGAACGAAGGAGAGCGCTGTGCATTTCCTGAACTAAGGAGAGCGCTGTGCATTTCATGAACTAAGGAGAGCGCTGTGCATTTCATGAACTAAGGAGAGCGTGTGCATTGCCTGAACTAAGGAGAGTGGTGTGCATTTCATGAACTAAGGAGAGCGCTGTGCATTGCCTGAACTAAGGAGAGCACTGTGCATTGCCTGAACAAAGGAGAGTGCTGTGCATCTCCTGAACTAAGGAGAGGGCTGTGAATTTTCTGAATGAAGGAGAGAGGTGTGCATTGCCTGAACTAATAGTGCTGTGCATTGCCTGAACTAAGAGTCCTGTGCATTGCTTGAAGTAAGGAGAGTGCTGTGCATTTCCTGAACTAAGGAGAGTGCTGTGCATTTCCTGAACTAAGGAGAGTGCTGTGCATTTCCTGAACTAAGGAGAGTGCTGTGCATTTCCTGAACTAAGGAGAGCGCTGTGCATTTCCAGAACGGAGAGCGCTGTGCATTTCCTGAACAAAGGAGAGTGCTGTGCATTTCCTGAACGAAGGAGAGTGCTGTGCATTTCCTGAACGAAGGAGAACACTGTGCATTTCCTGAACGAAGGAGAGTACTGTGCATTTCCTGAACGAAGGAGAGCGCTGTGCATTTCCTGAACTAAGGAGAGCGCTGTGCATTTCATGATCTAAGGAGAGCGGTGTGCATTTCATGAACTAAGGAGAGCGGTGTGCATTGCCTGAACTAAGGAGAGTGGTGTGCATTGCCTGAACTAAGGTGAGCGCTGTGCATTGCCTGAACAAAGGAGAGTGCTGTGCATCTCCTGAACTAAGGAGAGGGCTGTGCATTTCCTGAATGAAGGAGAGCGGTGTGCATTTCCTGAACTAAGAAGAGTGCTGTGAATTTTCTGAATGAAGGAGAGCGGTGTGCATTGCCTGAACTAAGAGTGCTGTGCATTGCCTGAACTAAGGAGAGCGCTGTGCATTTCCTGAACTAAGGAGAGCGGTGTGCATTTCATGAACTAAGGAGAGCGCTGTGCATTGCCTGAACGAAGGAGAGTGCTGTGCATTTCCTGAACTAAGGAGAGTGCTGTGCATTTCCTGAACTAAGGAGAGCAGTGTGCATTGCCTGAAAGAAGGACAGTGCTGTGCATTTCCTGAACTAATGAGAGTGCTGTGCATTGCCTGAATGAAGGAGAGCGCTGTGCATTTCCTGAACTAAGGAGAGTGCTGTGCATTGCCTGAACTACCAGGGCACTGAATTTTCACTAAACTAGTGAGAACACTATGCTTTCACTAAAATAGGGAGAGCAATGCATATTCGCTGAATGTGCTAAAGCGCTGCTAATTAACAACTAGAATGAACACTGTCTATTCACTGATCTAGGGAAAGCACTGTCTATTCACTGAACTAGGGAGAGCGTTGTATAACCACTGAACTAGGTAGAGTGCTGAGTATTCACTGAAATAGGAAGATCACTGTGTATTTACTAAAGTAGGGATAGTTCAGTTTATGCACTGAACCAGAAAGAGCGCTATATATTCATTGAACTAGGGAGAGCATTGTGTATTCACAGATTTAGGGAGAGCACTGTGTATTCACTAAACTAAGAAGAGCACTGTGCATTCCCTGAACTAGGGAGAGCCCTGTGTCCACTGAAATAGTGAGAACACCGTGCATTCACTAAACTAGGGAGAGCGCAGTACATTCTCTGAACTAGGAAGAGTGTTGTGTATTCAGTTAACTAGGGAGAGCGCTGAGTATTCACTGATCCAGGGAGAGTGTTGTGTATACACTGAACTAGGGAGAGTGCTGTGTATTCACTGAACTAGGGAGAGTGCTGTGTATTCTCTGAACTAGGGAGAGTGCTGTATATTCACTGAACCAGGGAGAGTGCTGTGTATACACTGAACTAGGGAGAGTGCTGTGTATTCACTGAAATTGGGAGACCGCTGAATATTCACTTTACTAAGAAAAGCACTGTGCAGTCCCTGAACTAGGGAGCCTGTGGGTCCACTGAAATTGTAAGAGCACTGTACATTCACTGAACTAGGGAGAGCGTTATGTAATCACTTAATTAGGGAGAGCGTTATGTAATCACTTAATTAGGGAGAGCACTGTGTAATCACTTAATTAGGGAGAGCACTGTGTAATCACTTAATTAGGGAGAGCACTGTGTAATCACTTAATTAGGGAGAGTACTGTGTACTAACTGAACCAGGGGGACTGCAGTGTAATCACTGAACTAGGCAGAGCGCTCTGTATTCACTGAACTAGGGATAGCGCTGTGTATTCACTGAACTTGTGAGAGCACTGTGTGTTCACTAACTAGGGAATGTGCTGTATATTCACTGGAGTAGGGTGAGTCCTGTGTAATCACTGAATTACAGATAGCACAGCTTGTGTACTGAGCTAGGGAGAGCGCTGTGTAATCACTTAATTAGAGAGAGGACTGTGTACTAACTGAACCAGGGGGAGTGCTCTGTATTCACAGAACTAGGGAGAGCGCTGTGTATTCACTGAGCTAGGGAGAGCGCTGTGTATTCACTGAACTAGGGAGAGCACTCTATATTCACTGACCTAGGGAGAGCGCTGCATGTTCTCTGAACTAGGGAGAGTGCTCTGCATTCACACTTATAGGGAGAGCCGTGTGTATTCATTGAACTAGGGAGAGCACTGTGTATTCACTGAACTAGGGAGAATGCTGTGTATTCACTGAACTAGGGAGAGCATTGTGTATTCACTGAACTAGGGAGAGCACTGTGTATTCACTGAACTAGGGAGAGTGCTGTGTATTCACTGAACTAGGGAGAGTGCTGTGTATTCACTGAACTAGAGAGAGTCCTGTATATTCACTGACCTAGGGAGAGCGCTGCATATTCTCTGAACTAGGGAGAGTGCTCTGCATTCACACTTATAGGGGGATTGCCTTGTATTCACTGATCTAGGGAGAGTGCTGTATATTCACTGAGCTAGTGAGCGCGCTGTGTATTCACTGGACCAGAGAGATCATTGGGTATTTACCGAACTAGGGAGAGTGCTGTATATTCACTGAACAAGGGAGAGCGCTGAGTATTCGCTGGACTAGGGGAAGGACTGTGTAATCATTTAGCAAGAGAGAGCATTGTGTATTCACTGAGCTAGAGAGAGCGCTGTAAATTCACTGAACTAGGGGGAGCACTGTGTAATCACTAAGCTAGGGAGAGCACTGTGTATTCACTGAGCTAGAGAGAGCGCTGTAATTTCACTGAACTAGGGAGAGTGCTGTGTATTCACTGAGCTAGTGTGAGCATTGTGTATTCACTGAACTAAGAAGAGTGCTGTGTATACACTGAACTAGGGAGAGTGCTGTGAATACACTGAACTAGGAAGAGCGCTGTGTATTCATTGAGCTAAGGAGAGCACTGTGTATTCACTGGACTAGTGAGAGTGCTGTGTACTCACTGAGCTAGGGATAGTGCTGCTTATTTACTGAACTAGGATGTGTTGTTCCTATGCATCTAACTTGATTGTGTGTTTTTTTTTAATTCACAAGTTTTAATTCTGCTTGTTCTCTGTACTTTGGAGTGTTAGTACATGATTAACTGGATTCATGGATCGCCGTGATGCTCCACTCTCCTTGAAATGTGGTGTGTTAGATCAATACATTTTCTGAATTTGAACATGCGAATGCTTCACGTTATTTGAGCTTAGTGTCCTTAGCTTTAACTCTTTCTAAACTCAACAATGTTAACCCTGTGGCTGAACTGCTTTGTTTTCTACAATGCATTTTCTGAACTTTCTGGGATGTTTTGTGTTCTCTGGAGCCCTGATTGTTAATGCTGTGTGTTTTGCTGAAACAAAACTCCAGAATGTTAGCACTATGCATTGTCTGAACTCAGGAATGTGAACACAGTGCATTATTTGAAGTCCAGACTGTGCTGTCTTGTCTTTTGCCTGATCCCAGCAGTATTAGTGCTGTATATTCTCTGAACTCAGGAGCGCCTTACATACGTATAAAGAGAGGTTGGATAGACTTGGGTTGTTTTCACTGGGGCAGAGAAGACTGAGCGGTGACCTGATCGAGGTGTACAAGATTATGAGGGGCAAGGACAGCGTGGATAGGGAGCAGCTGTTCCCCTTAGTTGAAGGGTCAGTCACAAGGGGACATAAGTTCAAGGTGAGGGGCAGGAGGTTTAGGGGGGATGTGAGGAAAAACTTTTTTACCCAGAAGGTGGTGATGGTCTGGAATGTGCTGCCTGGGAGGGTGGTGGAGGCAGGTTGCCTCACATCCTTTAAAAAGTACTTGGATGAGCACTTGGCATGTCATAACATTCAAGACTATGGGCCAAGTGCTGGTAAATGGGATTAGGTAGGTAGGTCAGGTGTTTCTCATGTTTCAGTGCAGGCTCGATAGGCCGAAGGGCCTCTTCTGCACTGTGATTCTGTGATATGTGTTCATTCTTGAGGTGTGATCGTTACTGTCAACGCCGGTGTGTTTTCCCTGAAATGAAGTGTTAGCTGTGTGTTGTCTGTAGTTGAAGAGTGTTAGCGCTGTGCCTTCTGTGCTGTGTATTGTCTGAATGTGGAAATATTATTGCTGTGCCTCTCTGAACTCAGGAACATGAGCATTCCCTGAACTTGATTGCTGTTGCATTGTTGGCTTCCTGAACACAGTAATTTCAACGCTGAGGCTGGGAATTTTCCTGTGCTTTTGGCGTTGGGCATCATGGCAACTGAGGACAGTGGAACAATATGCCAAGGACAAAAATCAGTTTTATTCTGTCGTTAAACCAGTTTTCAATCCGCGTTTCCCGCTGCCAGATATTGGGAACATCATTTTAATACATTTACACCTATTTCAAAGCCCTGCTCACCGGAATCATTGCCCCACGTCAAATTTACCGCTCACATCAGTGTGATTTCAGAATGATGTGCTGCATGACTGCCTTTAAAAAGTGTGCACCTGGTGAGCTGAACTTTGAGGGGAACACAGAGGTGAGAACATAGAACCTTGAGCAACGATCATGAACATCATCCATGGGACATCAACGATGAGGCACTGCACATTCAGGGGCGCACAGGCAAGCCACTTTTTCATGGCTGGCTTTCAGTGAGGGCTAGGGCAAGGGCTCTGGTGTGGGTCAGATAGGGGAGGTGCGGAGGGGATGGGGGTGGTGGCAAGGCAGCACGGACAGGCTGAGGGAAAGACTGCAGCCAGGCTGTTCCAGTACAGCTACAACACTGGCATCTACCCAGCTATGTGGAAAGCTGCCCAGGTATGTCCTGTATTCAAAATGCAGGACAAATCCAACCCAGCCAATTATTGCCCCATCAGTCTACTCTCTATCATCAGTAAAGTTACGGCAGGGGTCAACAACAGTGCTATCAAGTGGCACTTGCTTAGCAATAACCTGCTCACTGATGCTCAGTTTGGGTTCCACCAGGGCCACTCAGCACCTGACCTCATTACAGCCTTGGCTCAAACATGGACAAAAGAGCTGAACTCCTGAGATGAAGTGAGAGTGACTGCCCTTCACATCAAGGCAGCATTTGACCAAGTGTGGCAATGACGAGCCCTAGCAAAACTGGGGTCAATGGGAATCAGGAGGAAAACTCTCCACTGGTTAGAGTAGTCCAAGAACAATGTAAGTTTGTTGTAGTTGGAGGTCATCTCAGCTCCAGGACATCACTGCAGGGGTTCCTCAGGGTAATGTCCTTGGTCCAACCATCTTCAACTACTTCATCAATGACCTTCCTTCCATCATAAAGTCAGAAGTGGGGATGTACACTGACGATTGCACAATGTTCAGCACCATTTCTGACTCCTCAGATACTGAAGCAGTCCATGTCCAAATGCAATAAGACCTGGACAATATCCAGGCTTGGGCTGACAAGTGACAAGTATCATTCATGCCACACAACTGCCAGGCACTGACCATCTCCAACAAGAGAGAACCTAATCCTCACCCCTTCACATTCAATGGCTTCCCATTGCTGAATCCCCCACTATCAACATCCTGGGGGTTACCATTGACCTGGAACTGAACTGGACTAGCCATATAAATACTGTGGCTACAAGAGCAGGTCAGAGGCTAGGAATCTGGCAACGAGTAACTCACCTCCTGACTCCCCAAAGCCTGTTCACCATCTATAAGGCAGAAGTCAGGAGTATGTTGGAATACTACCCACTTGCCTGAATGAGTGCAGCTCCAACAACACTCAAGAAGCTCGACACCATCCAGGACAAAGCAGCCCGTTTGACTGGCACCACATCCACAAATATTCACTCCCTCCACCACTGACGCACAGTAGCAGCAGTGTGTACCATCTACAAGATGCTCTGCAGGAATTCACCAAGCCTCCTTAGGCAACACATTCCAAACCCACGACCACTACCATCTAGAAGATCAAGGGCAGTAGATAGATGGGATCACCACCACCTGGAAGTTCCCCTCCAAGCCACTCACCTTCCTGACTTGGAAATATATCACCGTTCCTTCACAGTTGCTGGGTCAAAATCCTGAACACCCTTCCTACAGCACTGTGGGTGTACCTACACCACATGGACTGCAGCGGTTCAAGAAGACAGCTCACTACCACCTTCTCAAGGGCAATTAGGGATGGGCAATAAATGCTGGCCTAGCCAGCAATGTCCACATTGCTCAAATGGATAAAAAGGGGAAAAAACAACATGCTGGGTGTTTGGGGGGAAAGGCAACAGAGGCTGAAGGAAAGACTGAAGCACAAGCCGGGGGGGTGGGGTTGGTGGTGGTGAAGGAAGCGGCCGTGTGCTTGGAAAAGTTTGTCAAAAGTGAACATTCTTCTGGACTGAGACCATTTAGCAGCAGCTCCTTTGACATGCTTTTCGGGCCTCTGAATCTTTCCTGTCCACTCAAGCAACACAAAAGCATGAATGTGCCACCAAATGCTCCAGAAATTTTCACCCCTCAGGTGCAGACAGCAAATTAATGTGTGTTTTTTGGGGCAGCAGAACAAATGGCCGAATGGGCCAGTTGTACAATCCCCCTGTGAGAGGCGGCCATCGAGCAGTCACTGGTGGAGGTGCTCAGAGCCGCCTGAAATATCTTTATTCAGGTTTGGACCAGTCTCCCCATGGCTGAAGCTAACAGTGCCGCCTTGCAGTGTGGGTTAGGAGAATGCCTGTGCCTGAGTAGAGAGCCCAGCATGCAGTCCAATGGGCAAAGCTGCCCCAATTGGTTAGGTGGAGTGGGGCGGAGGTGGGTGGGGTTTCGGACAGCCAGGAAGTGCACTACACACAGGCCATCACAGCGGTGCCAATGCTCTCTGGCATTTTTTTAGGGAGCTTCAGTCTTAACCTAGAGAGGTCCTTAGGACACATATGCTAACCCATGTGTCTCTCTCTCTCTGATCCTGCAGAAGAAGGACATCAGGATCATGGAGCCTGTGATTTAGTGTGATGCCTCATGGCTTACAGGAAACAGAGAAAAAGAAGAAGAAGAGAGTGGTGGAGGCACCTGCCTCACCAATGGGAGGAGCACCTCCCTTATGATGAAGGGGTGTCAGGGCCTCCTGTGCATGCAGCTAAAGATCCACAGTGAGCTGTTACTCATATTCATATGTGCCTCACTAGACTCAGGGTCTATAGACAGCACCTGTCATTCCTGTACATAGAACCATAAAACCATAGAAAAGTTACAACACAGAAGGAGGCCATTCGGCCCATCTTGTACATGCCAGCCCGAGGACACCTAGGTGCCCTTTCTAATCCCACCTTCTTGCACCCGGCCCATAGCCCTGCAGCTTACAGCATTTTAGGTGCAGATCCAGGTACTTTTTAAAAGAGTTTAAAGTTTCTGCCTCTACCACCAACTTGGGCAGCGAATTCCAGACACCCACTACCTCTGCGTAAAAAAGTTCTTCCTCATGTCCCCCCTACATCTTCTGCCACTTATCTTGAATCTATGTCCCCTGGTTCTAGAATTCTCCACCATTGGAAACAATTTTATCCTGTCCAGTCTATCTATTCCCCTCATAATTTTGTACACCTCAATCAAGTCACCTCTCAGCCTTCTTTGTTCTAAGGAAAATAACCCCAACCTATCCAATCTCTCCACTTTTCTAACACTGGCAACATTCTTGTAAACCTCCTCTGCACTGTCTCCAGAGCTATTACATCCTTCCTGTAATGTGATGACCAGAACTGCACACAATACTCTAGTTATGGCCTCACCAGTGTTTTATACAATTCCAACATTATATCCTTACTTTTATATTCTATACCTCTGCCAGTGAAGGAGAGCATTCCATATGCCTTCTTTACAACCTTGTCTACTTGAACTGCTGCCTTCAGGGACCTGTGTACTTGTACGCCAAGATCTCTCACTTCATCTACCCCTCTTAGTATATTCCCATTTATTGTGTAATCCCTGTAACCGTTTGACCTCCCTAAATGTATGACCTCACACCTCTCTATGTTAAAATCCATCTGCCACTTTATCGCCCACTCCACCAACCCATCTATATCATTTTGGAGATTATGGCTATCCTCTACACTATCCACTACTCAGCCAATCTTTGTGTCACCTGCAAATTTCTCAATCGTGTCCCCCAAATTCACGTCCAAATCATTAATATATAACACAAACAGCAAGTGTTCCAACACCGAGCCCTGTGCAACACCACTTGAGACAACTTTCCATTCTCAAGGGCATCCATCGACCATTACCCTTTGTTTCCTGTTACAAAGCCAACCTTTTATCCAGTTTGCCACATTACCCTGAATCCCATAGGCTTTTACTTTCCTGAACAATCTGCCATGTGGGACCTTGTCAAATACTTGCTAAAATCCATGTACACAACATCCATTGCACTACCTTCATCAACCCTTCTTGTCACTTCCTCAAAGAATTCAATCAAATTTGTGAGGCAAGACCTTCCTTTAACATGACCGAGTGTAGCTGAAAACTGGACATGTCTCGGGAACTGGTTGGTCACTTCTGTCACCATGTGCAGGATTTGGTGCCATTGGGATGCAAAGGGTATCCACTGCCAGTGGCCGTAAAAGTAGCTGCGCCAATCAATGTTTACACGAGTGGCTCCTTCGAGAGCTCCACAGGTGATCTGTGTGGGATCTCACAAGCCTCCACAGACAAATATATCCAGGAGGTTATGGATGTCATCTTTGCGAAGGCACAGAGTTTTTGTATTCTGCTCAGGAAGCAAGAGTGTTGGGATTTTCCCAGATCTCAGGTTTCCCACAGGTGCAGGGTGCCATCGACTGCACTCATGTGACGCTCAGATCTCCGTGGCAACAAGCGATGAACTACGTCAACCACAAGGGCTTCCACAAACTGAATGTGCAGCTGGTGTGCGACCACCACAAATGCATCCTGTAGGTCTGCACACAGTTTCCAGGGAGTGTCCTTACTCCTACAACCTCAACAGGTCTCAGATCCCTGAAGTCTTCCAGGGTCCACAGAGGCTGCAGGGCTGGTTCCTCAGGAACAAAGGTTACCCACAGAGGCCGTGACTGATGATGTCCATGCGGTTGCCTCAGACTGCAGCAGAGTGACGGTACAATGAGGCTCATGCCGTGACCCGGAGTTTGGTGGAGCAAACTATTGGCATTTTGAAAACGAGGTTCCAGTGCCTTGACAGGTCCAGTGGAGCACTGCAATCCAGTCCCCAGAGGGTGTCGTGCATCATCATCGCTTGCTGCATGCTTCACAACCTGGCGCTGCAACAGTGGGAGGACCTGGCTGAGGAAGAACTGCACCTCTCCTCCAAGGAGGAGGATGTCGAAGGGGATGATGATGACGAGGTCTTCGAAGGTGAGGTTGACGCAGTGAGGCCATCGCACTGGTGAGGCAGGCACACTTGGGAGGCCCTCATATCCGCAAGGTTCGTGGAGGATGATGACAAGATGCAGCTCAATCTGAGCTTGGGAGGATAAACTCTGAGCATTTTCTGAACTTGGGTGTGTTAGCACAGTTCATTGCCTGAACTCCTTCGTGTGAGAGTTGTAGGTTTTATGAGTTTTGGGGTATAGGCATTTGTATATTCACTGAATTCTTGACTATTAACCTTTTTCATTCTCTGAACTTAGGAGTGTTAGTGCTATGTGCTCTCTAAACTCAGTCTTGTTAGCGTTGTGTGTACACTGAACTCAGGAGCATTTCCTGAATGTCAACATTGTACATTGTTGGAATCCGGGAGTTTCAGTGGTTTCAATCATCAGAACGTCAGAGTATAAGCATTGTGCACTCTTTGAACTTGAGTGTTAGTGCTGTGCCCTGCCTGAACTTGGGGGCTTTAGCATGGAATTTGAAGGCTGCACTGCCTGTCTCCAGCCTGCTGGTCAGTGAATGGCTCATATTATATTTGCCAGATTTAATGCTGAACGCGCTGGCATTCAATTAAACCTCAAATACCTCAGCTTTGGCTGTGTACCTGTACACCAGACAACACTGCAGTGCACATAGACACAGCCTAAACAATTAAATGTGTCAGTTTTTAAATAAAATACATTTTTTTTAATGTCTTTATATATCTTCTCTAGCATCTGAACAATAAGCCCTGAACATCCCTGAAAAACTGTGTCTGCTGAGGCTGTGGCTGAATTTCCAGAGTGTGAAATTCTGAGCAATATACCATGAAGAATTTCCCCTACATATCAATGTGGTTCTCTGAGCTAATATGTTACCTCCTGGTACATGTCTTCTCGAACAGGAATGATTTGTTTATTTTTCCAAATGGTTTATAAACAAGATGGAATGTGAGGCATAGATATTTCTGACGTAAGTTTTAGGCAGAAATCTATTATCAAATACTTATCATTGTTTCAGAAAAACATCCAAAGAAAGGACCAGGTAGACTCAAAGAAAGTGACAGAGGAAAACACCGAGCAAGTGACAGAACAAAAGATGTAAAAAAAGGTAAAGAATGTAAATGATGAGAGGAGATGTCTGCTTTTCATTCTTCAACTGAGAATCTAAAAACAGCAATTGTCTCACAGAACAGTATCACAGAATCTTTACAGTGCAGAAGGAGGCCATTTGGCCCATCTATTCTGTACTGGCTCTCTGAAAGAGCATTCTTCCCAGTCCCACTCCCCTGCCTTATCCCCATAACCTTGGACATTCTTTCTTTTCAGACAACAATCCAATTCCCTTTTTAATACCTCGATCGAACCTGCCTCCACCACCCTCTCAGGAAGTTTGTTCCAGACTCCAACCCCCCTCCGGGTGAAAAAAAAATCCTCACATCACATTTACTCCTTTTGCTAATTATTTTGTATCTGTGCCCTCTAGTTCTTGATGTTGTCCTGATTGGGAACAGTTTCTCACTATTTACTCTGTCCAAGTCTCCTCTCAGCCTCCTTTTCTCCAAGGAAAACAATCACGACCTCTCCAATCTCTCATCCTAGCTGCAGTTCTTTATCCTGAGAACCATTCCTGTGAATCTCCTCTGTTCTCTCTCCAGTGCCTTCACATCTTTCCTCAAGTATGGTGCCTAGAACTGGATGCAGCACTCTAGATGAGGCCTAACTAGTGTCTTATACAAATTCAACATGACCTCCTTACTCTTGTACACAATGCCCCTTATTAATAAAACATAGGATACAATATGCTTTATTAACTGCTCTCTCAACATGCCCTGCCTTCTTCAATGACTTATGTCCCACCAGCAGGACAGGTCCAGCAGAGGTGGTGGCACAGTGATATCCAGTCGGAAGGGAGTTACCCTGGAATTCCGCAACATTTATTACGGACTCCATGAAGTCTTGTGGCATCAGGTCAAACATGGGCAAGGAAACCTCCTGCTGATTACCACGTACTGTCCTCCCTCAGCTGATGAATCAGTGATCCTCCATGTTGAACATCACTTGGAGGAAGCACTGAGGGTGGCAAGGGCAGAGAATGTACTCTGGGTGGGGGAATTCAATGTCCATCACCAAGACTGACTCACTAGCACCACTACTGACTGAGCTGGCTGAGTCTGAAAGGGCGTAGCTGCTAGACTGGGTCTGCGACAGGTGGCGAGGGAACCAACAAGAGGGGAAAAAATACTTGACCTCAACCTCACCAACCTGCCTGCCACAGATACATCTGTCCATGACAGTATTGGTAGGAGTGACAACCGCACAGTCGTTGTGGATATGAAGTCCTGCCTTCACATTGAGGATACCCTCCATCATGTTGTGTGGCACTACCACTGCACTAAATGGGATAGATTTTGAACAGGTCTAGCAACTCAAAACTAGACATCCATGAGGTGCTGTGGGCCATCAGCAGCAGCAGATTGTACTCTACCAGAATCTGTAAGCTCATGACCCGGCATATCCCCCTCACGATCATTACCACCAAGCCAGGGGATCAACCCTGGTACAATGAAGGGTGTAGGAGGGCATGCCAGGAGCAGCACCAGGCATAGCTAAAAATGAAGTGTCAACTTGGTGAAGCTATAATACAGGACTACTTGTGTGCCAAACAGCAGAAACAGCAAGTGATAGGTTGAGCTAAGCAATCCCACAACCAACAGATCCAATCTAAGCTCTGCAGTCCTGCCAAATGTGAATGGTGGTGGACAATTAAACAACTCACTGGAGAAGGAGGCTCCACAAATATCCCCATCCTCAATGATGGGGGAGCCCAGCACATTGCAAAAGATAAGGCTGAAGCATTTACTACAGTCTTCAGCCAGAAGTGCTGAGTGGATAATATCTCTTGGCCTCCTCCAGAGGTCCCCAGCATCACAGATGCCAGTCTTCAGCAATTTGATTCATTCCATGTGATATCAAGAAATGGCTGAAGGCACTGGATACTCAAAAGCTATGGGCCCTGACAATATACCAGCTTAATACCGAAGACTGGCAGCATCGGTGGAGAAGAAAAGAGTTGACGTTTCGAGTCCGCATGACCCTTCAACAGAACTAGGTGAATCCAAGGAGAGGGGTGAAATGTAAGCTGGTTTAAGGTGTGTGAGGGGGGGTTTGGGTGGGGGGAGAGAAGTGGAGGGGGGGTGGTGTGGTTGTAGAGACAAGCAAGCAATGATAGGAGCAGATCATCAAAAGATGTCACAGTCAAAAGAACAAAAGAACACAGAGGTGTTGAAGTTGGTGATATTATCTAAACGAATGTGCTAATTAAGAATGGATGGTAGGGCACTCAAGGTATAGCTCTAGTGGGGGTGGGGGGAGCATAAAAGATGTAAAAATATTTTAAAATAATGGAAATAGGTGGGAAAAGAAAAGTCTATATAAATTATTGGAAAAAAACAAAAGGAAGAGGGAAGAAACAGAAAGGGGGTGGGGATGGAGGAGAGAGTTCAAGACCTAAAGTTGTTGAATTCAATATTCAGTCCGGAAGGCTGTAAAGTGCCTAGTCGGAAGATGAGATGCTGTTCCTCCAGTTTGTGTTGGGCTTCACTGGAACAATGCAGCAAGCCAAGGACAAACATGTGGGCAAGAGAGCAGGGTGGAGTGTTAAAATGGCAAGCGACAGGGAGGTTTGGGTCATTCTTGCGGACAGATCGCAGGTGTTCTGCAAAACTGTCGCCCAGTTTACGTTTGGTCTCTCCAATGTAGAGGAGATCACATTGTGAGCAACGAATACAGTAGACTACGTTGGGGGAAATGCAAATGAAATGCTCTTCATTGAAAGGAGTGTTTGGGCCCTTGGACAGTAAGGAGAGAGGAAGTGAAGGGGCAGGTATTACATCATTTGCATGGGCATGAGGAGGTGCCATAGGTGGGGGTTGAGGAGTAGGGGTTGATGGAGGAGTGGACCAGGGTGTCCCGGAGGGAACGATCCCTACGGAATGCCGACAGGGAGAGTGAAGGGAAGATGTGTTTGGTGGTGGCATCATGCTGGAGTTGGCGGAAATGGTGGAGGATGATCCTTTGAATGTGGAGGCTGGTGAGGTGATAAGTGAGGACAAGGGGGACCCTCTCATGTTTCTGGGAGGGAAGAGAAAGCGTGAGGGCGGATGCGCAGGAGATGGGCCGGACACGGTTGAGGGCCCTGTCAACAACCGTGGGTGGAAAACCTCGGTTAAGGAAGAAGGAGGACATGTCAGAGGAACTGTTTTTGAAGGTAGCATCATCAGAACAGATGCGATGGAGGTGAAAGAACTGAGGGAATGGGATGGAGTCCTTACAGGAAGCGGGGTGTGAGGAGCTGTAGTCGAGGTAGCTGTGGGAGTCGGTAGGCTTGTAATGGATATTGGTGGACAGTCTATCACCAGAGATTGAGACAGAGAGGTCAAGGAAAGGAAGGGAAGTGTCAGAGATGGACCATGTGAAAATGATGGCGAGGTGGAGATTGGAAGCAAAATTAATAAATTTTTCCAAGTCCCAACGAGAGCATGAAGCAGAACCGAAGTAATCATCAATGTACTGGAGAAAGAGTTGTGGAAGGGGGCCGGAGTAGGACTGGAACAAGGAATGTTCCACATACCCCATAAAGAGACAGGCATAGCTGGGGCCCATGCGGGTACCCATAGCCACACCTTTTTATTTGGAGGAAGTGAGAGGAGTTGAAGGAAAAATTGTTCAGTGTGAGAAAAGTTCAGCCAGACGGAGGAGAGTAGTGGTGGATGGGGATTGTTCGGTCCTCTGTTCGAGGAAGAAGCTAAGGGCCCTCAGACCATCCTGGTGGGGGATGGAGGTGTAGAGGGATTGGACGTCCATGGGGAAGAGGAAGCGGTTGGGGCCAGGGAACTGGAAATTGTTGATGTGACATAAGGTGTCAGAGGAATCACGGATGTAGGTGGGAAGGGACTGGACAAGGGGAGAGAGAAGGGAGTCAAGATAACGAGAAATGAGTTCCGTGGGGCAGGAGCAAGCTGACACGATCGGTATACCGGGATAGTTCTGTTTGTGGATTTTGGGCAGGAGGTAGAAGCGGGCCGTCAGAGGTTGGGCGACTGTCAGGTTGGAAGCTGTGGGAGGAAGATCCCCAGAGGAGATGAGGTCAGTGACAGTCCTGGAAACAATGGCTTGGTGTTCAGTGGTGGGGTCATGGTCCAGGGAGAGGTAGGAGGAAGTGTCTGCGAGTTGACACTCAGCCTCTGCGAGGTAGATGTCAATGCGCCAGACAACAACAGCACCACCCTTGTCGGCGGGTTTGATGACAATGTCAGGATTGGACCTGAGAGAATGGAGTGCAGTAAATTCAGAGAGAGACAGATGAGAATGGGTGAGAGGAGCAGAGAAATTGAGACGACTAATGTCGCGCCGACAGTTCTCAATGAAAAGGTCAAGAGAAGGTAAGAATCCAGAGGGAGGGGTCCAGGTGGAGGGAGAATATTGGAGGTGGGTAAAAGGATCCATTGAATGGGGAGAGGACTCCTGCCCAAAGAAGTGAGCCAGGAGATGAAGATGGCGGAAGAAGAGTTCAGCATCGTGCCAAGCCCGAAATTCATTGAGATGAGGGCGTAAGGGTATGAAACCAAAACCTTTGCATCGATGATTACTTCGGTGCTGCTTCATGCTCTCGTCGGGATTTGGAAAAATTTATTAATTTTGCTTCCAATCTCCACCCCTCCATCATTTTCACGTGGTCCATCTCTGATACTTCCCTTCCCTTCCTTGACCTCTCTGTCTCAATCTCTGGTGATAGACTGTCTACCAATATCCATTACAAGCCTACCGACTCTCACAGCTACCTCGACTACAGCTCCTCACACCCCGCTTCCTGTAAGGACTCCATCCCATTCTCTCAGTTCCTTAGCCTCCATCGCATCTGTTCCGATGATGCTTCCTTCAAAAACAGTTCCTCTCCCCATTCAACGGATCTTTTTACTCACCTCCAATATTCTCCCTCCACCTGGACCCCTCCCTCTGGATTCTTACCTCCTCTTGATCTTCTCCTTCTTCCTTAACCGAGCTTTTCCACCCACGGTTGTTGACAGGGCCCTCAACTGTGTCCGGCCCATCTCCCGCACATCCACCCTCACGCCTTCTCCTCCCTCCCAGAAACATGATAGGGTCCCCCTTGTCCTCACCTATCACCCCACCAGCCTCCGCATTCAAAGGATCATCCTCCGCCATTTCCGCCAACTCCAGCATGATGCCACCACCAAACACATCTTCCCTTCACCCCCCCTGTCGGCATTCCGTAGGGATCATTCCCTCCGGGACACCCTGGTCCACTCTTCCATCACCCCCTACTCCTCAACCCCCACCTATGGTACCTCCCATTGCCCACGCAAAAGATGTAACAACTGCCCCTTCACTTCCTCTCTCCTCACCGTCCAAGGGCCCAAACACACCTTTCGATGAAGCAGCATTTCACTTGCATTTCCCCCAACTTAGTCTACTGTATTCGTTGCTTCCAATGCAGTCTCCTCTACATTGGAGAGACCAAACGTAAACTGGGCGACTGCTTTGCAGAACACCTGCGGTCCGTCCGCAAGAATGACCCAAACCTCCCTGTCGCTTGCCATTTTAACACTCCACCCTGCTCTCTTGCCCACATGTCTGTCCTTGGCTTGCTGCATTGTTCCAGTGAAGCCCAACACAAACTGGAGGAACAGCACCTCATCTTCTGACTAGGCACTTTAGAGCCTTCCGACTGAATATTGAATTCAACAATTTTAGGTCTTGAACTCTCTCCTCCATCCCCACCCCCTTTCTGTTTCTTCCCTCTTCCTTTTGTTTTTTCCAATAATTTATATAGATTTTTCTTTTCCCACCTATTTCCATTATTTTAAAATATTTTTAAATCTTTTATGCTCCCCCCACCCCCATTAGAGCTATACCTTGAATGCCCTACCATCCATTCTTAATTAGCACATTCGTTTAGATAATATCACCAACTTCAACACCTCTGTGTTCTTTTGTTCTTTTGTCTGTGACATCTTTTGATGATCTGCTCCTATCACTGCTTGCTTGTCCCTACAACCACACCATCCCCCTCCACTTCTCTCCCCACACCCAACACCACCCCCCGCCCCCCCCCTCCCCCCAACCCCGTCCCCCCCCACACGCACCTTAATCTTAATCCAGCTTATATTTCACCCATCTCCTTGGATTCACCTAGTTCTCTTGAAGGGTCGTGAGGACTCAAAACATCAACTCTTTTTTTCTCCGCCGATGCTGCCAGACCTGCTGAGTTTTTCCAGGTAATTCTGTTTTTGTTTTGGATTTTCAGCATCCGCAGTTTTTTGTTTTTAGTACTGAAGACTTGTGCTCCAGAACTTGCCATGCTCCTAGCCAATCTGTTCTTGTACAGCTACAACAGTGGCATCTACCCGGCCATGTGGAAAATTGTCCAGGTATGTCCTGTACACAAATAAAAAGCAGGATAAATACAACCCAGCCAATTACCGCCCCATCAGTCTACTCATGTAGTAGGTATTGTATATGTAGATTTTCAAAAGATATTTTATAAAGTACCCTCATAACAAAATTGTTCAAAGAATAGAAGTGCATGGTATTAAAGAGACAGTGGTAACTCAGAGTTTAGAAGAATGAGAGGTGATCTTATTAAAACATATAAGAGTCTGAGGAAGTTTGACAGGGTAGATGCTGAGAGGATGTTTCCCCTCGTGGGGGAATCTACAACCAGGGAACACAGTTTAAAAATAATGGGTTTCCCATGTTTGATCAGTAGGGGAGTTAAGGGTTATGGGAGGTAGGCAGAAAAGTGGAGTTAAGGCCACAATCAGATCAGACATAGTCTTATTGAATGGTGGAGAAGCTTGAGGGGCCGAATGGCCCATTCCTGTTTCTATTTCTTATGATTTTATGGTCTTATGATGTAAATGGTGAAAGGGATAGGAAGCAGTGAGTAGTGATAAAGGGATTTTTTTCTGACTGGAGAGAAGTATCCAGTGGAGTCTGCAGAGAATCAGCATTGTGTTGCTTGTCATATATAAATCACTTGGCTTTTGTATAGCGAACAGAATTGTACAACGTTGAAGTTTGCAGGTGACACAAAACTTAACAAAGTAATAAATAGTGAGCAAATATAATGATGGAATCATAGAAAGTTTATGACACAGAAAAAGGCCACTTGGCCCATCATGTCTGTGCCGGCTGAAAAACAAGCCACCCAGCCTAATCCCACTTTCCAGCATTTGGTCCATAGCCCTGCAGGTTATGGCACTTGAGGTGCATATCCAGATAACTTTTAAATACGTGGAGAGTTTCTGCTTCTATTACCCTTTCAGGCAGTGAGTTCCAGACCCTTACCAGTTCCAGTGTCCCCTCTGGCTGAGAAGATTTTGCACATCTCCGCTCTAACCTTTCTACCAATCACTTTAAATCCATGCCCCCTAGTCACTGACCTCTCTGCTAAAGTAAATAGGCCCTTCCCATCCATTCTATCCAGACTCCTCAATTTAGTACATCTCAATTAAATCTCCCCTCAGCTTCCTCTGTTCCAAGGAGAATAACCACAGCCTGTCCAATCTTCTCTCTGCAATTAGCTGTAATTTTCCAGCCCTGGCAGACTACAGGAGTACACAGATAGTCTGGTGAAATGGGCATGTACATGGCAGATACAATTTAATAGGAATAAGTGTGAATGGGGAGGCAAAATCATCCGAAAAGTCCTATTTTGAAGTAGGTACAAAAGCAGAGGGATCTGAGGAGGTACATTCACAAAGCTGCACGGTGGCAGGACAAGTTGATAAAACTGTTAAGAAAGCATATGGCTTGATAAATTGGGGCACTGAGTACAAAGACAGGGATGTCATGCTAAACCATGACAACTCACTGTTTAGTCCTCAGCTGGAGTATTAATACCGAGTATTGAACTTTAGAAACGGTGTGAAGGCTAAGGAGAGGTTCCAGGGGAAGTTTACTAGGATCTTAAAAGATAAAAGCAAAAAACTGCGGATGCTGGAAATCCAACCAGGGATGAGGGAGTTTAGCCATATGGAGAGATTGGGGAAATTGGGATTACTCTCTATAGAGCAGAGGTGGTTAAGTGGTAATGGAGGTGTTCAAAATTCTGCACAGATAATATAAAGAGCAAATAGGGAGAAATTGTTTCCTCTGGCACTGGGTCATATGGTTAAAATAATTGACAAAATAATTAGAGGGGAAAGGAGAGAACAAAAATCATATAGAAGGTTTTTAAGATCTGAAATTCTTTATCTGAAATGGCAGTGGGATCAGCTTCCAGGGAAACTTTTAAAGGGCCATTGGACATGTACTCATTGGAGGATTGATTTGCAGAGGGGCGGGGAACATGCAGGCATGTGGGATTAAGTTGGACAGTTTTCAAAAAGCCAGCACAGGTATGACAGGTTAGCCTCCTTCTGTGCTGTAATTCTATCATTCTACTGTAGCAGATTTCTCTACTTATAAAAGCCTTTCCAGATCCTGCTGCATTCACCCATGAGCCAATTCTCTTTCTCCTCTGCCTCACATCTTGCTCTGTATTCAACGTTGCAGTGCTCAGAAAAATGGCTGTGAAAATCACTGCTTCAGAAGCCTTCATTACACCTTATTTCAGGGTTTGAAATGAGCTTAACAACCACTGGTCAATAATAGAGGTTATTCCATGTGGTTGAGTAACCAACCTATGTGCTGACTAAAAAAAACAAGCTTGACTAATGTGCTTCAAAGGAATCAAAAGGTTCCTGCCAAACAATTTTTGCAGAAGGTGAGGCACTTTTAAACAGTCACAACAGTTGAGGAAAGTTACACAGTATTGAAGGGACACTGAAGAGTGGTATGATATTAGAAGCAGCAAACTGACACTCCAACATATTGCCAAAACCAATAGATAAGCTTATTCATTAATCCATGTACAGATAATGGTTCATATTTCTTAGCATCATGCTTATGGAAAGGTATAAGTCCCTAAAAACATCTCACTTACTGCAGCACTTTAAAGAGTCAGCACCTGGAGGGCTGATGTAAAGTCAGTTGTTAGTACTTTAAGACATCAGGCTAAATGATCATCTTTATCCTCTGGACATTAATCAGCACTTGGGAGTGCAGTGGAAAATAGGGTGAGTAGTTTACACATCACCCCGGAGCCCTCCCTGACACTACTCCCATTTATTTAAATGAAGTGAGAAGCAACAAACACAGCTTGGCGCAGTGATTCTTTGTGCCAGGTTTCATTCCTTGTGCCGCACTCAGTTAATACTTAAGCCCAGGCTATAAAGGAACAAGAATTACATTTATAAAATACCTTTCACAACCTCAGGATATCCAAAAGCACTTTATAGTCAAAGGAGCACCTTTCAACAATAGTCACCATTGTGGTGTAGGAAATGTGGCAGCCTTATGGGACCTTGGTTTAACATCCCTGAAAGATGGGCCTCCTGACAATGCAGCATCATTCCGTACTGCACTGAAATGCCAATCCAGATAATATGCTCAAATCCTTGGTGTGGGTTTGAACCCATGACCTTCTGATCTTCCTGGGATGAAAGTGAACCTGCTCAACACTCATCATATCTTTCTGCATTAAGATGCATATCTCCATAAAAAATATAGGTGCTATTTCTTCAGCTGCTTCCTGGATTTGGACCCTACAGCCCCCCATCAATATGTCTCCTGGTTGGACATAAGAACACACATAGGACATTTATTTTCATGTGCTTCATCTTATATTGGCCTCTGCATCTGTAGTATATTGTCTTTCAACTCACCCACCAGTAGATAAGAGTGCGACCATGTTCATGAGCCAAGTGACCCAACAGAAGAAACATATTTTCCCACACATTATTTCTGCCAAACTTCTACTCACTCACTTAGCCTATCTGTATCCTTTTGCAGATTCTGTGGCTCAGGTTTCCATGCAGTCAGAACGACTCTGGAGCCATTTAAAGAAAGGGGGGTGGAACCTGATTCTGGGATTTTTGCCCCATTCCTGCTGCCACTAATTTTCATTGGCGCGGGATAAGGGAGTGAGCAGTGAGACTGCACCCTGCACTTCCAACCTGATCGGCTCCATTGAGGAGGGTAGCTATCTCCTAGTCAATCACAATTTTCATGGAATCAGGCCAGGTTTGGGTGAGTCATGGTTCATGGCCCCGCAAAGGAGTCATGAAACAGAGTCTGGATTTGGGAACCTATTAAAAGTTAACTTCAAAAGGTCTTACCCATGCCCCCTGACTTCTCCATGCCAACTCATACCCCCTATCCCTCCAGCCCTTCATATCTCCATGCCAACTCATGGGCCCCCATGCCAATTCACCCAGTATACACTATGCACAGAACCAATATAGTAACAATGGCATGTGTGGAACTGCTCAGAAAAAAACACCATTCGCAAGTCTTTGAAAAAAATTGTTGTTTCTACAAAACTATAAAAGTGTCAAAGAGCCAGACAATTAAAGTATGAATAACAGGGATTTCGAACACTTCACAACTGTTAATCTTGTGGAAATAAGCATTGAGATATTGATACAAACGATTATAGAAAGAACAGTTTATTATAACCACTTAAAGATGTCAAACAGCCAAAGTCAAAGTTCTCTTCTGCTGCTGAAACAGAACCCCTGCTGAGAAAAATGAAGACAGGTGGACAAACTGGTAGAATTGGATGGCCATGAGCCTTTTTTATTCTTTAAGAGGGTGTGAGCATCGCTGGCTGGGTCAGCATTTATTGCCCATCCCTAATTGTTTTTGGGAAGATGTTGGTGGTCTGCCTTCTTGAACCAGTGCTGCCATGTGGTGTAGGTACATCCCCTATGAAGTTAGGGAGGGATTTCCAGGATTTTGATCCAGTGACAGTGAAGGAACAGTAATGTATTTCCAAGTCAGAATGATGAGTTGCTTGAAGAGGAAATTCCAGGTGATGGTGTTCCCATGCATCTGCTGTCATTGTCCTTCGAGGTAATCACTGCTGCCACTCTGCATCAGTGGTGGAGGGGCTGGATGTTTAAGGTGGTGGATGGGGTGCCAGTCAAGTGGGATGCTTTGTCCTGGATGTTGTAGGAGCTGCACTCATCCAGGCAAGTGGAGAGTATTCTATCACACTCCTGACTTGTAACTTATAGATGGCGGACAAGCTTTGGGGAATCAGGAGGTGAGTTATTCGCCACAGAATTCCCAGCCTCTGACCTGCTCTTGTAGCCAAAGTATTTACATCACTATTCCAATTCAGTTTCTGGTGCCTGGTAACCTGCAGGATATTGATAAAGATGGATTAATTGATGGTAATACCATTGAATGCCAAGGGGAGATCTTTAGATTCTCTCTTGTTTGAGATGGTCATTGTCTGCCACTCATGAAACATGAATGTTACTTGCCACTTATCATCCCAAGCCTGGATATTGTCCAGGTCTTGCTGTATATGGCCCTGGACAACTTCAATACTTGAGGGATCGCAAATGGTGCTGAACATTGTATAATCTTCTGTGAAAGTACCCACTTTAGTGACCTTTAGTGGCCCCCACTTCTGACTTTATGATGGAAGGGAGGTCATTGATGAAGTAGCTGAAGATGATTGGGCTGAGGACGCTGCCTTGAGGAATTCCTGCAGTGATGTCCCAGGACTGAGATGATTGACCTCCAACAACCACAGCCATCTTCCTTTGTGCTAGGTATTACAACAAACTGTGGAGAGTTTTCCTCCTGATTCCCATTGACTCCAATTTTGCTAGGGCTCCTTGATGCTACACTCAGTCAAATGCTGCCTTGATGTCAAGAGCAGTCACTCTCACCTCACCGCGGGAGTTCAACTCTTTTTCCATGTTTGGATGAAAGCTGTAATGAGGTCAGAGGCTGAGTGACCCTGGTGGAACCCAAACTGAGCATCAGGAAGCAGAGTATTGCTTGGTAAGTGCCGTTTGATAGCACTGAAGAGTAGACTGAAGAGACAGTAATTGGCTGGGTTGGGTTTGTCCTGCTTTTTGTGTACAGAACATTCCTGGGCAATTTTCCACATAGCCGGGTAGATGCCAGTGCTGTAGCTGTACTGGAACAGGTTGGCTAGGGGCGCAGCAAGTTCTGGAGCACAAGTCTTCAGTACTAACGACGGAATATTGTCGGGGCCCAGACTCATAAAAGGATTAGCTCAGCAAAGGTTTCCTTCATCCAAGTAATGAACAGAGCTTGTATTAATTTGAGTCTCAAGCACTGATTCCTACAGCATTCCCCTTGTTATTTTGCCAACCTGAAAATGATCCATTTATCCAATTATGTTTCCTTTTTGTTAGTCAGTCCTCCATCCATGCTCATATATTACCCCAAGACCATGAGCTCTTAGCTTGAACCCAAAAATGAATTGTATATCTTCTCTGATATGCCTCACGTCACTGGGCAAACAAAGTTCTCCACTGATATGGGGGTTCCCAAACTAGGCAAAATTGCGAGAGCTCCTGATTTTTGGAGACCCCTATTCTCAGCTGCAACCATGTGCCAGAGATGGGAGTAGTATATATTCCCCCTAACAGTAGCTATACTGTAGGACAGAGAATAAATCAGGAGATAATGAGGCCATGTAAAAAAGGCGGTACATTAATTACGGGTGATTTTAATCTTCATGTAGATTGGGAAAATCAAACAGAGGAAGCCAAAAGCAAAACTTCATAGAGTATATTCAGGATAGTCTCTTACAACAGTATGTTGTGGATCCAACCAAGGATCAGGCTATTTTGGATCTCGTCATGTGTAATGAGGCAGATTCCATAAATGATCTCAAAGTAAAAGATCCCCTAGCATTCGGTTTAAGAGTGAGAACCTTAGGTTGGAAACAATTGTGCTAAACTTAACTAAGGGTAATTACAAAGGAATGAGGGCAGGGTTGGCTGGATTGGACTGGGAAAGAAGTTTAGCAGAAAAGGCAATTGATGAACAATGGCAGATGTTTAACAAAATAGTTCATCACTCACAACAAAGATATATCCCAGTGAGAAAGAAGGATTCGAGGGAAGGGGTAAACCAACCATGGATAACCAAGGAAGTTAAGGAGAGTATCAAATTGAATGAAAAACATACAATGTGGCAAAGATTAGTGGTAAGCCAGAGGGTTGGGAAAGTTTTAAAAACCAACAAAGATGACCAAAAATGATAAAGAGGAAGAAAATAAACTTTGAGGGTAAACTAGCAAGTAATATAAAAATGGACAATAAGAACTTCTTTAAATATATAAAAAGGAAGAGGGAGGCCAAAGTGAACATAGGCCACTTATAGGATGAGGCTAGGGAAATTATAATGGAGAAATGTCAGAGGAGTTGAATAAATACTTTGCTTCAGTCTTCATGGTAGAAAACACTAATAGCATTCCAAAAATGCTAAATAATCAAGGGACAAAAGGGAGGGAGGAAATAAATACAATAACTATCAGTAAAGAAAAAATATTAGGGAAACTAATGGGTTTAAAGGCCGACATGTCCCCAGGACCTAATGGGTTGCATCCTAGAATATTGAAGGAAATAGCTACAGTGGATGCATTGGTAGTAACCTTCCAAGAAACCTTAGAGTCTGGAAAAGTCCCAGAAGATTGGAAAACTTCCAATGTAACAGGGAGACAAAAAAAAAGGCAATTATAGGCCAGTTAGCTTAACATCCATCATTGGGAAAATGTTAGAGTCTATTATAAAGGATTTAATAGCAGAGCATTTAGAAATGCGTAATATAATCAAGCAGAGTCAGCATGGCTTCATGAAGGGGAAATCATGCCTGACAAATTTATTAGAATTCTTTGAGGAGGTAACAAGCAGGATCGATAAAGGGGAACCAGTAGGTGTAATATATTTGGATTTCCAAAAGGCGTTCGATAAGGTACTGTACAGAAGGCTGCTTAATATGATAAGAGCCCATGGTGTTGGGGGTAGTATATTAGCATGGATAGAGGATTGGCTAACTAATAGAAGACTGAGAGTTGAGATAATGGGGGGCATTTTTGGGATGGCAACCTGTAACTAGTAAAGTGCCACAGGGATCAGTGCTGGGGCCACAATTATTTATAATATATACTAATGACTTGGATGAGGAAAATGAATGTACTATCACCAAGTTTGTGGATGACACAAAAATAGATGGGAAGACAAGTAGTGAGGATGACACAAGGAATCTACAGAGGAATATAGACAGGTTAAGTGAGTGGGCAAAAACTTGACAGATGGAATATAATGTGGGAGAATGTAAGGTTATGCATTTTAGCAGGAAGAATAGAGGAGCTGAATATTATTTACATGGACAAAGACTGCAGAAAGCTACAGCACAGAGGTACCTTGGAGTCCTCGCATATGAATCCCAAAAAGCTAACATACAATTTCAGCAGGTAGTGGGGAAGGCAAATGGAATGTTGGCCTTTATTTCAAAGGGAACGGAATATAAAAATAGGGAAGTCTTGCTAAAACTATACAAGGCACTAATTTACCACACCTAGAATACTGTGAACATTTTCGGTCCCCTTTTCTAAGAAAAGATATACTGGCATAGGAGGCAGTCTAGAGAAGGTTCACTAGGTTGATCCTGGGTATGGAGGGATTTTCTTATGAGGAGAGGTTGAATAGGTTGGGCCTGTACTAATTGGAGTTTAGAAGAATGAGAGGCGACCTTATTGAAACATATAAGATTCTTAGGGGGCTTGACAGGGTAGATGCTGAGAGGGTGTTTCCCTTTATGGGACAGCCTAGGACCAGAGGGCATAATCTCAGAGTAAGGGGTCGCCCATTTAAGACAGAGATGAGGAGGAATTTCTTCTCAGAGGGTGGTCAATCTGTGGAATTCTTTACCACAGAGGGCTGTAGAGGCTGGGTCATTAAGTATATTCAAGGTTGAAATAGACACATTTTTAATCAGTAAGGGAATCAAGGGTTACAGGGAAAAGGCAGGAAAGTGGAGTTGAGGATTATCAGATCAACCATGATCTCATTGAATGGCGGAGCAGACTCGATGGGTCAAATGGCCTACTTCTGCTCCTACGTCTTATAAGACCATAAGAACCAATACCCAAGGTGTTGTCCTACTGTCAGAGCACAGGTAATACTGAGACAGCAGCTGACATGGAAACAGAGCTTTCCAAATGGGAATGTGGTCTTTGAGACGTCCCATCTAACCTCCAGAGCTCAAGAAGAACTATCTGTCAAACATTGCCCCCAATCAATCTGAGTTTTAGGCCTGAAATGTCATCCTTCAGGCAGATAGCAGAGTCAGGAAAATTCGCGGCTTGGTCCATTGGCCTCAGGAGAAGGTGCCTGCATGGACAGGATTTTTATTGTGGGCTAGAGTCAAGCCAGCTGACCTGAGAAAATGTCTGGAGGCAGATACAGGGGCTGTCAGGTGTGGAAGCAGGCTGTTTAAAAGGCCCACCTTGGTGCTACAGCGGTCACACCAGTTATAATAAAATCAGAAAGACCTCCAGACCTCGTCCCTCACCAATCTTACACCCCCCACACTTCCATTGCCTCATCTATGCCATCTCATGCATTCCACCCATACCCTATAGCCCTTCATGCCTTCCATGCCAAACTAGGGCACTTCCGTGGTCATTCACCCACTTTACACTGTGCAAAGGCAATAAAGCCTAGAGTGACAGTAGGATATGTAAAAAAGCTGTATAAAAAAAAGACATTTATTGATAACTTTCTGCTTTCTTTTTAAAAAAAAATTATTGCAGTTGAATAACAGTTTCAATCATCCAGACCCTTTAAGGTTTCAATGGCTGAAACTGCAAGCACTTGAAACCTCTTTATCTTGTGTAAATAAATACGGTGAAATTGACATTAAAGACCCAGAGCCGTAAATCAGGCAATTCCCCCAGGCACAGGTGTTTCAACAGGCTAATAGATTTCTGGGCTCTCAGCTAAGCCTCATTCTGTATGTTTGGCTGAGAGCCCAGACATCCATTAGAGTCCTGAAACATCTGACTATGGTTCATAATACTTCTCAGGGACCGTGGACCATCACTTAGTAAAAAGCTGGCCCAACTCCATGAAATTTGGGGAAGAATAGGACATGCCTATCCCTTCAATGGAGCCAGCCAATTCTGGAGTGCAGGGTGTGGGCTAGAAATCCAAACCAGTCCTCATCCTTAAAAGGCACTCCTAAAAATCTAAAACCTAAAAAGGAATTGAGTAAGGAATCCTGGTACCGGGTCCTGGTTCCCATTTTTAAAGGGCTTCCAAGTGATTTAGCTCAGTGAAGATCCAGGCCTCAATTGGCAGTCCCCACAGACCATTACATGTGTCCTACTCTTTTGTTGGTTTGTGGCCTTGTCAAACCAACATTAAAATATAAAAAGATTATTTTGAGAGACTCTGCATTACGAATTACTCTGAGTAGATGAGCAGACTTTGACATACGTTTATATGATCCAGAAAGTGTGAAAATGCTGCTCTGATCAGACAGTATATTGCAATTCATTGACACAGATCTGAGCCTGAAATATTCCATTTATGTTCATACTAAATACGAGGTTCTGCCAGTTACAGCGTTAGGTTTAATTCAAGGAACTAAAGAACTAAATCACAGAAAATGTTCCAAACCTTTTACAGGAAAACAACCAAAAGAAAGAGATGATGTTGATTCCTTGACCCCGAGAGGTAAGAGAGATCCCGAATAATCACTTGTAGGTTTCCCTGTACAGTACATCAATTATAAAAACAGTAATTTTAAAAGGGAGTTGGACAGGTTGTAAAGCAATTGAGTTTTCTGATCTTCAGGCTGAGGGCCAATTAAGTTTTAAATGAACTCACTAAATGTTTATTTACGATCGGTTGGATTCTGTTCCCGTGTTGCTACACTTGATCAGCAAAATAAAACATTTTGTTTAGATCCTGGCATTGTGTGATGGTGTAACACAACTTTCCTTTAATGCATTCATGGGAAAAGAGCACTGCTGGTCTCCCCATCCCTCACTGTCCCTGAGAAGGTGGTAGTGAGCCACCTTCTTAAACTGCTGTGTAACCTCGAGTGCTTTTAGGGAGGAAGTTCCAGCATTTTGACCCAGCTACAGTGAAGGAACAGCAATATAGTTCCAAGTCAGGGTGGTGTGTGGCTTGCAGAGGAACTTGCAGGTGGTGGCGTTCCATGATTCTGCCGACCTTGTCCTTCTAGATGACAAAGGCTGCAGGTTGGGAAGGTGCTGTCGAAGGAACCTTAATGAGTTGCTGCAGTGTAGATGAGTATACACTGCTGCCATACTGCGTCGGTTGTAGACAGAGTGAATGTTTCAAGTGATGGATGAGGCCCCAGTCAAACTGGCTGTTTTGTCCTGGATGGTGTCTAGCTTCTTGAGTGTTGTTGGAGCTGCACTCATCCAGGCAAGTGGAGAGTATTCCATCACACTCCTGACTTGTGCCTTGTGGATGGCTTTGGTGGGGGGGTGGGGGTGGCGGGGGTGTGGTGCATCAGAAGCTGAGTTACTCTTTGCAGAATTCCCAGCCTCTGACCTGCTGTTGTAGCCACAGTATTTATATGGCTGGTCCAGTTCAGTTTCTAGTCAATAATAACCACTAGGGTGTGGTATTTCTCTCTTGTTGTTTTGTGGCCTTGTCAAAGTAATATTAAGTTATCAAAAATATAATTATATAAGTATAAAATATTTAAAATATAATTAATATTAATATTAGTACTGATATTACGTTGCGATACTGTGTGTTAAGAGATATTGTGCTTTGTAATATTCTGACTTTGACAGATGTTCCAAGAAACTGATCAATGCTCAGTGCTGATCAGAGATTATATTCCAATGTATTGACACGGAGATCTGAGCTGAGACGTTCCATTATGTTTATGCAAAATATTAAGTTCTGTCAGTTACATGGTTAGTTTAAATTCACTAAATAACTGAAAATGTTCCAAACTTTTTATAGGAAAACAACCAAAAGAAAGAGATGATGTTGATTCCTTGACCCCGAGAGGTAAGAGAGATCCCGAATAATCACTTGTAGGTTTCCATGTACAGTACATCGATTATAAAAACAGTAATTTTAAAAGGGAGTTGGACAGGTTGTAAAGCAATTGAGTTTTCTGATCTTCAGACAGAGGGCCAATTAAGTTTTAAATGAACTCACTAAATGTTTACTTACGATCGGTTGGATTCTGTTCCCGTGTTGCTACACTTGATCAGCAAAATAAAACATTTTGTTTAGATCCTGGCATTGTGTGATGGTGTAACACAACTTTCCTTTAATGCATTCATGGGAAAAGAGCACTGCTGGTCTCCCCATCCCTCATTGTCCCTGAGAAGGTGGTAGTGAGCCACCTTCTTAAACTGCTGTGTAACCTCGAGTGCTCTTAGGGAGGAAGTTCCAGCATTTTGACCCAGCTACAGTGAAGGAACAGCAATATAGTTCCAAGTCAGGGTGGTGTGTGGCTTGCAGAGGAACTTGCAGGTGGTGGTGTTCCATGATTCTGCCGCCCTTGTCCTTCTAGATGACAGAGGCCGCAGGTTGGGAAGGTGCTGTTGAGGGAACGTTAGTAAGTTGCTGCAGTGTAGATGATTATAGACTGCTGCCATAATGCGTCGGTTGTAGACAGAGTGAATGTTTCAAGTGATGGATGGGGCCCCAGTCAAACTGGCTGCTTTGTCCTGGATGGTGTCAAGCTTCTTGAGTGTTGTTGGAGCTGCACTCATCCAGGCAAGTGGAGAGTATTCCATCACATTCCTGACTTGTGCCTTGTGGATGGCTTTGGTGGGTGGGTGGTGGGGGGGGGAGTGGGGAGGCCGGGGGGGGGGGGGGGGGGGGGGGGGGGGGGGGGGGGGGTGGGGGGTGGGTGTGTCAGAAGCTGAGTTACTCTTTGCAGAATTCCCAGCCTCTGACCTGCTGTTGTAGCCACAGTATTTATATGGCTGGTCCAGTTCAGTTTCTAGTCCATAATGACCACCAGGGTGTGGTATTTCTCTCTTGTTGCTTTGTGACCTTGTCAAAGTAATATTAAATTATCAAAAATATAATTATATAAGTATAAAATATGTAAAATATAATTAATATTAATATATATCACAGCTCAGGAATCACAATTGTGACATGCTGTTATGACCGATGCAGTTGGTAAAGAGGAATTATTTAAAAATCCCAGAGGGACACATTAAACAACTGTCATAACCTATAATTTTTAGTGTTATGTTTGAGATGCGACTATAAATTCAGGAATTAGATCATCAGTTCTCGAGGTTTTACATTAAACTAAGTGAAACAATTTATTAGTTTACACAGGTTAAAAATATATACACACGGCTACAAATTACTACTATCATAACTTTTAACAAATTCCCAAACTAATCTCCATTAAGCAACAGCAACCCATAGACTTAACCAGGCACCAGGCAAAGCATTTTCACCTTACAAATTCAAAATTAGGTTCTTTTCACTGTGGAGCCAGTTGGAGGCTTTCAGCTGCCTTTTGATCTCGCCTTGCCTCTGCTCAGCACACCCGAAAACTGCTGCAGTTAAACCTACCACCACTGATTGAATTCAAATTCTCATTGTCTCACCAGCCTCTTTGAACTTCACCTTTTAACAATGAAGCCCCTTTCATTTTATTAGCAATATAAATGTATTACTTGGTAGCTACTAGAAAGGCATCAGTTTTCACCCCACTTCTTGAATGGTCTATTCAAAAAAATGCAAATGTACGTTACCTCCCTTACATATCAAAACTAGTACCCATCAAAGCACCCAGAGTAGCTGGCTTTAATCCAGTTAGGACACACCTGCAGACTAAACCTCTATTTTAAAAGAAAAATATTTTCCAAAATATTATATACATTAATAGCTTCATGACATCCCCCTCTTTATCAGAAGATGAACCATCATAATTCTAAAAGACTGCTTCATTTGAATAACCCATCTCACACTATCTCCTATACTCATTACACAATTACATTACCAGATGCATGCATTAACATAACAATTTATATACACAAAGGTATCAACAGATGTCATTCCAGTTCAGTGTCCAGGTTTTTTTTTTAAATGTCCCAATTTCCTTTAAGCTTCAAATTCTTGATTATGCATCCGAGAATAGATTTTCTCTTCCAACAATATGTATAATACGTCAGTTAAATAGCTGTAATAATAGACTCCATCTAAAAAGCCTTGCACATTTGTCTCGAAAATTGGTCTGTATAAACAATTGTTTCTGATGAATTATTTGCAACATAAACTTCAAAATGCTGCAATGCTAACACCAAATTCAAAGTCTCTTTTTCAATCATTGAATATCTTCTCTGTTGTACATTCAACTTCCGTGAAAAATACCCTTTTGGTTTTTCAATTCCACTGCTATCTTCTTGTAACAGTACAGCCCCAATGTCTATAACGCTTGCATCAATGGCCAACTTAAATTGCTTGGCATATTTGGCTACTGCCAACACTGGTGTCATAGTTAATATTGTTTTCAAACTATTGAATGACTTCTGACACTCCTTGAAACTTTTTGTTCTTTTTTAATAGTTCAGTCAGTGTAGCAACCACTTGGCTAAAATTTGGTACAAATGTCTGGTAAAACCCATTCATGGCCAGAAATCACAAAACTTCTTGTTTTGTTATAGGAACTTGGAAATCCACGATAGCCTTGACTTTCACATCTCTTGGAGCTACCTTACCATGTCCAATGGTATGGCCTAGATACATAACTTGCACTTTTGAAAATTCACTTGTAGTCAAGTTCATCACCAAATTAGCTTCTTGTAGTTGGGTAAATAATTCCTCCAGATGCTGTAATTCTTTCAAGTACAAACCAGTTTCTATTTGTTTCAGATTAAGTTACATTGTTTCATAGTTTGCCATTGTGAGATTTGAACTTTTGATCTTGGGGTTACAAACCCAGCACCATAACCACTTGGCTATTTAGGCCAAGCCTCCAGATGCTGTACATGCTCCTCCCACATCTGACTGTAAATGATTAGATCATCAGTGTAAACAGCACAATTGCTTAGACCTACAATTACTTTGTTTATCAGTCTTTGAAATGTCGCAGGTGTGTTCTTCATGCCAAATGGCATGACTTTAAACTGATATAGTCCATTTGGCATTACAAAAGCTGATATCTCCTTTGCTCTCTCTGACAACGGTACCTGCCAATACCCTTTTAGCAAGTCAATCTTTGAGATCAATTTCGATTGTCCCACTTTCTCAATGCAATCTTCCAACTGTGGTAAGGGATAAGAACCTGCTTTTATCACCGCATTCACTTTGCAATAGGCCACACATGCTATTTGTGTTCCATCTGGTTTTGGTACCAGTACAATAGGCAAACGCCAGTTACTGCAACTAGACTCAATTATATAATTTTGAAGCATGAAATTAATTTATTTTTGTGCTTCTGATAACTTTGCCCGGATTTAATCTACAAGGTTGTTGCCTCACCGAAGATGATATTTCTATACATATATTATGTAAAGCTATATGTCTTTCCCAAAATATTTCTACAAATAGGTTTGTGTAACTGCAATAGCTATTCCAAATCATTTTGAAACTTGCTTGGAAAGTAACTCAATATTGCATTTAAATTTTGAAGCACCCCCTCATTATCCAATTTGATTAGATAAAAATCAATTTCAGGGTCCTGCACTTCTACCTCTTTTTCATCATCCATCATCACTAACACGTCTTTTTGTTCTTCTTCCTTGTCAAAGTGCTTTTTAAGCATATTTACATAACACACCATCTGCTTCTTTCTTCTATTTGGAGTATTTATTAAATAATTTACTTCACTCAATTTCTTTTCAATCCTGTAACTCCCACTAAATCTTGCATTTAATGAATCCCCTGGTACTGGTAACAAAACTAGTACTTTCTCTCCAGAGACAAAACTGTGAGTTTTAGGTTTCTTATCTGCTTTCACTTCTTTTACTTGCTGTGAGATCTGTTAAATGTTCCTGAGCCAACTCACATTCTCTGTTCAATTTTTCCCTGAAATTTGATACATAATCCAAGAGAGTAGTTTCTAAATTTTGACCCACCAATTTCTCATGAATCAATTTCAGTGGTCTCCTTACCTCATGACCATAAACTAGTTCAAAAGGGCTAAAATTAGTTGGTGCATTAGGAGCATCTCTAATAGCAAATAACAAAAATGGAATTCCTGTATCCCAATCCTGTGCATAAATCAAGACAGTATGCTCTTATCAGCTCTAAGCAGAACAATACCAGCTATCCTCCTGAGCTCCCCACCATTACAGATGCCAGTCTTTAGCCAATTCAATTCACTCCACATGATATCAAGAAATGGCTGAACACAGAAAAATGCAGCAAAACTTTGGGTCCCAATAACACCTGGGCTGTAGTACTAAAGGCTTGAGCTCCAGCACTAGTCACACCACCAGTCAAACTGTTCCAATACATCTAAAACACTAAAATTTACCTGAAATTGTGGAAAATTGTCCAGCTGTGGCCTGTCCAAAAAAAGAAGAATGAATCCAACCCTGCCAATTACCACCCCATCAGTCCACTCTTAATCATAAGCAAACTGATGGAAGGTGTCATTGACAGTGCTATCGAATGGCTCTGGATGTGGCAGGAATGCAGGGCTTTGAACTGATTTGTTGGTCATGGAATTGCGTAGCTCTGTCTATAGCTTGCTGCTTCTGCTGATTAGCAAGCATGTGATTGTGTGTTTGTTGACCTGACTGCGGCCTTTGACTTAGTCAGCAATTAGGGCCATTGGAAGGTCATGGAGAAATTCAGCTGCCCTAAGAAATTCATCACGATAGTTCAACAATTCCGTGATAGCGTGCTCATATGTGCCCTGGATGATGGTGAGTCTCCTCACCCATTCCCAGTCACCAATGGAGTTAAACAAGGCTGTGTGGCTTGTGCCAACTCTTTTCAGCTTGCTTTTCTCCAGCATGCTCTCCAATGCCTTACAAGATGGTGATCCTGGCATCAAATCAGATATCACATGGATGGGAAGCTACTCAATCTGAGATGATTCCAGACAAAGGCCAAGGTCTCCAAGAACATACGTCACAATTTCCTATTTACCGATGATATGTCTCAGTCACAGGTTAAGTTTAATTTACAGAACTAAATAAAAGATAATGAATGAAACTTTTTTACAGGAATACAACAGGAAATAGAACGTGATGGCTTATTTTGTGAGCGAGGTAAGAATGACCTTCAATAATCACTTGTATGTTTCCATGTTCAATACGTAGATTGTAAAATCAGTGATTTTAAGAAGGAGTTATACAGGTGATTTACAAGAAAAACAATTGAGTTTTCTGATCTTCAGTCTAAATAGCAATTAAGTTTTGACTGAGCTCACTAAATGTATCCATGTCAGTACACTTGATCAGCAGAATAATACATTGGGTTCAGATCCCAAGGACGTTGTGTGATAGTCTAACATGGCTGGTAGTGAAATAGCAGCCAGTTCTACATCTCTCCTGGTTTCCTGAAATGACTGGATTTGAAAACGGGGAGATGTAAAATGGACTGTCGATTCACTGTCCTCTGGCATTAGAGCTGAGTAGGGATCTCAGCTGTTTTGGGAGGAGATTACAGAGATAAGGAGGGGCGAAGCCAGGGGGATTTGAAAACAAGGATGGGAATTTTAAAATCGAGGCATTTCTTAAGAGGGAGCCAGTATAGGTCAGCGAGTGTAAGGGTGATGGGTGAATGGGGTTCAGTGCATGATAAGGCACGAGGAGCAGAGTTTGGATGACCTCAAGTTTACAGAGGGTAGAATATGGCAGGCTGACCAGGAATGCATTTGAATCGTCAAGTCTGGAGATAACAGAAGCATGGATAAGGCTTTCCTTATCCCACAGCAGAAGAGCTGAGGCAGGGACAGAGTTGGTTGATGTTATGGAGGTGGAAATAGTGGCCATGCGGATATGTGCTTGAAAGCTCGTCTTAGGTCAAAAATGACACTGAGGTTGCAAGCAGTCTGGTTCAGGTTCAGACAGTTCTCAGAGAGAGGATAGAGTCAGTGGAGTTTTTGACAGGGTCCGAAGACAATGTCTTGATTCTTCACAATATTTATTTGGAGGAAATTTCTGTCCATTCACTACTGGGTGTCAAACAAACTGGAAATTTAGAGACATAGAAGAGGTTGACAGACATGCTAGTGAGCTAGAGCTGGGAGCCATCAGCATACAGATAAAAACTAATTGTTTATCTCTGTAGTCTCCTCCCAAAACAGCTGAGATCCCTACTCAGCTCTAATGCCAGAGGACAGTGAATCGACAGTCCATTTTACATCTCCCCGTTTTCAAATCCAGATGTTGCTGAGGGGCAGCATGGAGATAAAGAATCGAGAGGGGCCAAGGAGAGATCCTTAAGGGACACCAGAAATAACTGTGCAGGAATGGGAAGGGGAGCCATGGAGGATTGTAATTCTCCAATTACAATTAGATAAAAATGGAACCAGGTGAGAGCAGATCCACCTAGCTGGATGAATATGGAGAGGTGTTAGAGAGGGATTGAATCATGGAATGGTAACTGCAGAGGAGGAGGCCATTCAGCCTGTCATTCCATGCTGGCTATCTGTAAGAGCTGCTTAGCCAGTCCCACTGCCCTGTTTTTCCCAGTGGCCCTGCAGATTTTTTCTCTTTAGCTGATTATCCATTTTGAATGCCATGATTAAATCTGCCTCCACACAACCTGAGGTACATTCCAGCTCCAAACCACAACACTGCGTAAAAAGGTGTTTCTTTGTGTCGCTTTTGGTTCTTTTGCCAATAGGCAGCTTAAATCAATGTCCTCAGTTCTACACCCTAACACCAACAGGAACAGTTTTTCCCTATCTCCTCTTTTTATTATTCTTTTAGTCATTTGGAGGTACAGAACTTGAGTGTTGCTGAAAAGAGACAATTTTGTCAAAGTTTTTTTTTCTTGCACTCACCAGGACACTTCGCAAGAAAATAACAATGTCAGGGGGAAACAACATATTTATACTGTATGAAAAGACAGTGCTGACTGGTTGGACTCTGACTTGTAGTGACATTGCCATGGAGAATGCACCTGTTGATGGTGACTGGCAGTTAACTGCCAAGTATTGTTTGAAATTTAAACCAGGCAACTTGACTCTGATTGGTCAAGGCATTGGTCTGGGGGATGAAACAGTGAATGGTTATCCATAATTCTGTTTAGCTGAAACAAGTGCAATGTGTGTAAATGTCTTTTCTTATCGCAAAGAACAGGGCCCTGTGTATTACTATGTAGCTTCTGATATATGCAAATGTGCCTCACTGTGAGTCTGACTGACAATCTTAGATTAGTTGTCAGTGTAATTCTTAGCACATTGAGGATTATTTAGCAAATGTTGTCCAATTGCAGAATCACATCTAATGTTGGATATTGTGTTTTGAGTTTTGGAAGCAAGTGCTGGTTGGGTACAGTCTGTACCCTGTTCGTTGTGAATTTGCTGTGAATTGTCCTGATGAGTGCAAGATGAAAAGTTTTGACAATAAATGTCTCTTTCCTCAGTAATGTTTTTTACTCTTTCACGGAATATGGGTGTCACAGGCTAGGCCAGAATTTATTGCCCGTCCTTAATTGCCCTTAAGAAGGCGGTCGTGAACTTCCTTCTTGAACCGCTGCAATCCATGTGGTTAGGTATACCCACAGTGCTGTTAGGGAGGGAGTTCCAGGATTTTGACCCGGCGACAGTGAAGGAACAGCAATATAGTTCCAAGTCAGGATAGTGAGTGGCTTGGGAGGGGAACTTTCAGGTAGTGGTGTTCCCATCTATCTGCTGCCCTTGTCCTTCTAGATGTTAGTGGTCATGGGTTTGGAAGGTGCTGCTGAAGGAGCCTTGGTGAGTTCCTGTAGTGCATCTTGTAGATGGTACACACTGCTGCTACTGTGCATCGGTGGTAGAGGGAGTGAATGTTTGCGACTGGAGTGCCAATCAAGTGGGCTGCTTTGTCCTGGACAGTGTCAGGCCTCTAGAGGTTTGTGGGAGCTGCACTCATCCAGGCAAGTGGGGAGTATTCTATCACAATCCTGACTTGTACCCTGTAGATTGTGGGCAGGCTTTGGGGAGTCAGAATGTGAGTGACTTGTCACACGATTCCTAGCCTCTGACCTGCTATTGTAGCAACTGTATTTACATAGCCAGTCCAGTTCAGTTTCTGGTCAATCATAACCCCAGGATGTTGATAGTGGGGAATTCAGTGATGGTAATGCCATTGAATGTCAATGGGCTATGGTTAGATTCTCTCTTGTTGGAGATGGTCATTGCGAATGTTACTTGCCACTTGTCAGCCCAAGCCTGGTTATTGTCCAAGTCCTGCTGCATTTGGATATGGACTTCAGTATCTGAGGCATCGCGAATGGTGCTGAATGTTGTGCAATCATCAGTGAACCTCCCCACTTCTGACCTCATGATGAGGCAGCTAAAGCTGGTTGGGCCAAGGACACTACCCTGAGGAACTCCTGCAGTGATGTCCTGGAAGTGAGATAATTGACCTCTATCAACCACAACTATCTTTATTTGTGCTAGGTATGACTTCAACCAGCGGAGCGTTTTCTTCCTGATTTCAATTGAGTTCAGTTTTGCTAGGGCTCCTTGATGCCACACTCAGTCAAATGCAGCTGTGATTTCAAGGGCAGTCACTCCCACTTCACCTCTGGAGTTCAACTCTTTTGCCCATGTTTGAACCAAGGCTGTAATGAGGTGAGGATCTTAGTGACCCTAGCGGAACCCAAACTAGGTGTCTGTAAGCAGGTTATTGCTAAGCAAGTTCAGCTTGATAGTACTGTTGATATGACCCTTCCATTATTTTACTGATGATTGATAGTAGATTGATGAGCCAGTAATTGGCCAGGTTGGATTTGTCCTGCTTTTTGTTTTCTGGACATACTTGGGCAATTTTCCACATAGTAGGGTAGATGCCAGTGTTGTAGCTGTACTGGAACAGATTGGCTGGGGGCACGGCAAGTTCTGGAGCACAAGTCTTCAATACCATGACCAAATATTGTCATAGCCTTTGCAGTATCCAATGCCTTCAGCCATTTCTTGATATCATGTGGAGTGAACCAAATTGGTTGAAGACTGGCATCTGTGATGGTGGGGACCTCCGGAGGAGGCCAAGATGGATCATCCAGTTGGCACTTCTGGATGAAGATTGTAGCAAATGCTTCAGCCTTCTCTTTTGCACTGATGTGCTGGGCTCCTCCATCATTGAGGATGGGGATATTCATGGAGCCTCCTCCTCCAGTGAGTTTTTTAATTGTCTACTATCATTTACGATTAGATGTGGCAGAACTGCAGAGCTTAGATCTGAACCATTGGTTGGGGAATCGCTTAGCTCTGTCTATCACTTGCTGCTTATGGTGTTTGGCATGAAAGTAGTCCTGTGTTATTGCTTCACCAGGTTCACACCTCATTTTTAGGTAGGCCTAGTGCTGCTCCTAGCATGCCCTCCTGCACTCTTAATTGAACCAGGATTGATCCCCTGGCTTGATGGTAATGGTAGAGTGGGGGATATGCTGGGCCATGAGGTTACAGATTGTATTCAAGTACAATTCTGCTGCTGCTGATGGCCCACAGCACCTCATGGATGCCTAGTCTTGAGTTGCTAGATCTGTTTGAAATCTATCCCATTTAGCACGGTGGTAGCACCACACGACATGGTGGAGTATATTCTCATTGTGAAGGTAGGACTTCATCTCCACAACGACTGTGTGGTGGTTACTCCTACTGATACCGACATGGACAGGTGCGTCTGTGGCAGGCTGGTTGGTGAGGATGAGGTCAAGTATGTTTCTCCCTCTTGTTAGTTCCCTCACCACCTGCCGCAGACCCAGTCTAGTAGCTATGGCATTTAGGACTCAGCCAACTCAGTCAGTAGTGGTGTTACCCAGCCAGTCTTGGTGATGGACATTAAAGTCCTCCACCCAGAGTAGATTCTGCACCCTTGCCACCCTCAGTGCTTCCTCCAAGTGATGTTCAACATGGAGGAGCACTAATTCATCAGCTGAGGGAGGGCAGTATGTGGTAATCAGCAGGAGGTTTCCTTGTCCATGTTTGACCTGATGTCATGAGGCTTCATGGGGTGCGGAGTCTATGTTGAGGACTCCCAGGGCAACTCCCTCCCGACTGTATATCACTGTACTGCCACCTCTGCTGCGTCTGTCCTGCCGGTGGGTCAGAGCATACCCAGGGATGGTGGTGGTAGTGTCTGGGACATTATCTATAAGATAATGTGAGTATGACTATCTGTAAGATAATGTGAGTATGACAATGTCAAGCGGTTGCTTGACTAGTCTGTGAATCAGCTCCTCCAATTTTAGCACTAGCCCCCAGATGTTAGTAAGGAATACTTTGCACGGTCAACAGGGCTGAGTTTGCGTTGTCATTTCCGTCATGTCAGTGCCTAGGTTGATGCCGGGTGGTCTGTCCAGTTTCATTCCTTTTTTGTGACTTTGTAGCAGTTCGGTACAACTTATTATCTAGCTAGGCCATTTCAGATGGCATTTAAGGCCAACCACATTACTGTGGGTCTGGAGTCACATTTAGGCCAGACCAGGTAAGGACAACAGATTTCCTTCCCTCAAGGACATTAGTTAACCAGATGGGTTTTGACAACAATCGAGAATGGTTACATAGTCATCATTATACATTTAATTCCAGGTTTTTATTGAATTCAAATTCCACCATCTGCCATGGCGGGATTCGAACCCAGGTCTCCAGAGCATTGCCCAGAGTCTCTGGATTACCATGCCATCACCTCCCCATTGGACCTAGTAATGTGAAATGAGACAGGATTAATAAAATACTTCATAATAAAAGATTCTCTAGACAAAAGTAATGATAACATGATAGAATCTCACATTTAGTCTGAGGGTGAGAAACATGGGTCCATATCTAGTGAATTAAACTTCAACAAAGGCAATTACGAGGGTTTGAAGACAGAATTCGCTAAAATGGACTGGGAAATAGGTTAAGAGGGAAGGTGGTTAAGATGTAGACTTTTAAGAAGATATTTCATAACTGTCTTCCTCAATGGAATATATCTTTATTAGAAGGATGCACCATCTGTGGCTAACTCAGGAAGTTAAGTGTGGTATGAAATTGGAAATAAAGGTGTACAATGCAGTGAAGATCAGTGGCAGGCAAGAAGATTGGGAATGTTTTTGAAACCAGCAAAAAAATTAATAGGGATGTAGAAATTGGAGTCTGAGAGAATACTAACAAGAAGTATAACAAAAGATAGTAAAAGCTTCTACAGTACATAACAAGGAAAAGAGCAGCTAAAGTGAGCATTGGCCCCTTAGAGTGAGACTGGGGAATTAACAATGGGAAATGACGAAATGGCAGAGACATTGAGAAAGTATTTTATATCTGTATTCACAGTAGAAGACATAAAAAACATCCCAAAAATAATTGAAAATGAAGAGGCAAAAGGGAAAAAGGAACTTGGAACAATCACAATCACTGGAGAAAAAGTACTGGGACTACAAATGGGACAAAGACTGACAAGTCCCCTGGACTGATGGCCCACACCCTGGGGTCTTAGCAGAAATGGCTGTAGAGAAACCGATGCATTGGCTGTAGTCTTTCAAAATTCACTAGATTCTAGAAAGACCCCAGCGGATCTGAAAATCGCAAGCATAACAACTCTGTTCAAGAAAGGAGAGAGATAGAAAGCTGGAGACTGAATCACAGAATCTTAATGGCACAGAAGGAGGCCATTTGGCCCATCATGTCTGCACCAGTTCTTCAAATGAGCATTATGGCCCACTGCCATTGCCCTGAACCCTGTACCCCTGCACCTTGTTTCTATTCAAATAATCTTCCAATATCCTCTTGAATGCTTCGATTGTGCCTGCCTCCACCACACTTCCTGGCAGTGTATTCCAGCCCCAAACCACTTGTTGTGTGAGAAAGTTTTCCGCACCTCACACTTGCTTCTTTTGCAAATCACTTTAAATCTGTGCCCTCTCGTTCTTGATCCTTTTTACGAGTGGGAACAGCTTCTCCTACCTACTCTGTCCAGGCCCCTCATGATCTTGAACATCTCTATCAAATCTCCTCTTAACATTCTTCTCTCCAAGGAGAACAGTCCCAACTGCTCCAATCTATCCTCATAGCTGAAGTTTCTCATCCCTGGAGCCATTCTTGTAATCCTCTTCTGCACTCTGTCCAATGTGTTCACATCCTTCCTATAATGTGGCACCCAGAACTGTACACAATATTCCAGCTGAGGTCTAACGAGTGTCTTATATAAGTGCAGCATAACCTTCCTGCTTTTGTATTTTATGCTCCTATTAATAAAGCCCAGGATATTATATGCTTTATTAACTGCTGTCTCCACCTGTCCTGCCACCTTCGCTGATCTACGCACATATACACCCAAGTCTTTCTGCTTGTGCACCCCTTTCAAAATTTCACCCCTTAGTTTATGTTGTCTGTCCCTGTTCTTCCTACCAAAGTGCATCACCTCACACTTCTCCGCATTGAACTTCATCTGACACCTATCTGCCGCTCCACCAACTTGTCTATGTCCTCTTGAAGTTCCACAACGTCCTCCTTGCAGTTCACAACACTCCCAAGCTTCATATCATCCACAAGCTTTGAAATTGTCCCCTGCACACCAAGATCTAGATCATTAATATATATCAGGAAAAACAAGGGTCCCATTAACGACTCCTGGAGAACTCCACTACAAACCTTCCCCCAGCCCGAAAAATATCTATTGACCATTACTCTCTGCTTCCTATTTTTCAGCCAATTTTGTATCCACTGTAGGCCTAACTGTAGGCCAGTTAGCCTAATGTCTGTCAGTGGAAAAATGCTAGAATCATTATGAAAGAGGTAGTAGTAAGACATTTCGAAAATAATATAATCAGACAGTCAACATGCTTTTGTGAAAGGGAAATCATGTTTGACAAATTTATTAGAGTTCTTTGAGGATATAACAAGCAGGATGGATTAAGGGGAATCATTGATATTGTGTATTTGGATTTCCAAAAGGCATTTGATAAAGTGCCACACAAAAGGTTACTGCATAAGATAAGGGTTAATGGTGTTCAGCTTGATATATTAGCATGGATAGAGAATTGGCAAACTAACAGGAAACAGAGATTAAAGATAAATGGGTGATTTTCAGGTTGGTAAACTGTATCTAGTGGATCATCACAAGGCCTCAACTATTTATGATCTATAGTATATCAATGACCTGAATCAAGAAACCGAGTGTATTGTAGCCAAATTTGCTGATGATACAAATTTAGGTAAGAAAGCAAGTTGTGAGGAGGACACAGAGTTTGCAAAGGGATGTAGATAGGTTAAGTGAGTGGGTAAAAAATTGGCAGATGGAATATGATCTAGGAAAACGTGAGGTTGTCCATTTTGGCAGGAAGAACAGAAAAACAGAATATTATTTAAATGGAGAGAGACTGTGGAATGCTGCAGTGCAGAGGGACCTGGGTGTCCTTGTACATGAATCACAAAAAGTTAGCATGCAGGCATAGCAAGAAATTAGGAAGACAAATGGAATGTTGGCCTTTGTGGAAAGAGGGATGAAGTTTGAAAGTAGGAACGTTTTGCTACAACTGTACAGGCCACTGGTGAGACCATAACTAAAATACTGTGTTCACTTTTGGTCACCTTACTTAAGGAGGGATATGCTTGCATTGGAGAAAGTTCAGACAAGGTTCACTAGGCTGATTCCTGGAACAAAGGGGTTGTCTAATGATAGACGGTTGAAATGTTTGGGCCTGGACTCATTGGAGTTCAGAAGAATGAGAGGTGATCTTATTGTATCATTGTGAGGGGACGTGACAGGGTGGATGCTGCAAGGATGTTTCCCCTCGTGGAGAAACCTAGCACTAGGGGGCTGGGGTTCAAAACAAGGTATCTCTCATTTAAGACTGAGATGAGGAGGAATTTCTTCTCTCAGGGGATCATTAGTCTGTCGAATTCTCGCCCCCAAGAGCAGTGGAGCTGGGTCACTGAATATATTCAAGGCTGAGTTAGGCAGATTTTTGATTGAGAAGGGGGTTAAGGGTGATGGAGGGCAGACAGGAAAGTGGAGTTAGGGCCACAATCAGATCTTAGTGAGTGGAGAAGCAGGTTGAAGAGACTGAATGGTATACCACTGTTCCTATTTCTCTTGTTCTTATATTTCTATGCCCTATCTCCATTTTATGGTCCACTTGGACTTTCATGCTTGCTTTTCGATGGCACCTTCCAAACCCATGACCTCTACCACCGAGAAGAACAAGGGCACCAGACACAAGAGAACACCACCACCTGCAAGTTCCCCTCCAGTTCACTCACCATCCTGACTTGGAAATATATCGCCGTTCCTTCACTGTCGCTGGGTCAAAATCCTGGAACTCCCTCCATAACAGCTCTGTGGGTATACCAACACCACATGGACTGCAGCAGTTCAAGAAGAAAACTCACCAGCACCTTGAGGGCAATTAAGGATGGGCAATAAATGCTGGCCTAGCCAGTGAGGCCCACATCCCATGAAAGGATTAAAGGGAAGAGCTGGAATGAGGGAGAGCACTTGGAGGCTTATTATTGAAGTGTTGAGCCACCAAGGTGAGACTTAACTCCATCCTGTACAAAGTGACAGGGTGGCCATTGGTCAGAGCTGTATACACTAAGTTGACTGCCTTGTCTGATTCTCAGTACTGGTGCTCACTCTTTCCATTGGAGGTGGACATCAGCACAAATGCCTGAGACATCATGATACTCATGCTAGAGATGGACTTTCCAATCTCTCTCCATGGCAAATGCTGACAGCAGCACATACATTTCCTGTTGCTGCTCCACATGTTCCCTTTACATGGATCACCCATGAGCCTCAGCATCTGCGTCCAGCTGAACAGAGCCTGGATGTCCTGCACCCTCTGACAGGAACTCTCCACTCCTGTCCCTGTGGCCAGCATTTGCTCCTGCTCATGTGATCTTCACCTCTCCATGAGACAACCTATCTATTTCCAATGCAGGTGTAAACTGAAGTGTACCTGAGTTAGTGGAGGGTGTCCATGAGTCATGTGACAATGCTACCTCCGAGTACTCACCCTCTTCTGAGGACTCTTTGGCCAAATCTCTCATCAACTCCTCTATCACCCATGAAGAACCTGTGAGAGATCAAAGACATGAGCTATTGTTGACATGGGGAAAGGATTCCAATTCTCCACAGTGAATAATCATGATATTTCAGTCAGTGATTACATGAATCAAGGACAAGTGCCTGTCCTTGATGAGGCAGTGTAATGTTTACTGCTCTCGAGGCTACTCCCTCCTCTTCATCACTGATGCCTCGTGTCTGTGTGCCCTCCCTCGCCATCCCCAAGGCGTCTTCCTCCAGTGTGGTCATAGTTGCTAAAGTCACAGGGACACTCCGATTTTCTGCCTCTCCCTGTTGTTTTGAGCTCTTTTCTCTTGCAATGAGAGAAAGTCGAGAGTTATGTGAGTGAGAAATGGAATTTATGTTGGGGATGGAATGAGGACTTGTGTAGAGGGCGGTTAAAGGGTGAGTGCGAGAGGACAAGAGGACAATAGGTTAATGGTGAGTCTGAGAGTTGGCTGTTCAGATGGAGAGTTGGGGTGGTGGTTGAAGAATAAGGAATGTGTGGAACTTCACCAAAATAGGTGGGAAAGTAAGTTGCAATGAAGAAATAAAAAATTTACAAATGGATATGGACAGGTTAGATGAATGGGCCAAAATTTGGCAGATGGAGTTTAACGTGGATAAGTGTGAGGTTATCCATTTTGGTTGGAAGAATAAAAAGGCGACTTATTATTTAAATGCAGAGAAACTTCAGAATGCTTCAGTGCAGAGGGATCTGGGTGTCCTCGTGCATGAATTGCTGAAAGCTAGTCTGCAGGTAAAGCAGGTAATAAGGAAGGAAAATAGAATTTTGGCATTTATTGCTAAAGGAATGGAGTATAAAAATAGGGAAGTGTTGTTGCAACTGTACAAAGCATTGATGAGATCACACCTGGAGTACTGTGCACAGTTTTGGTCCCCTTACTTGAGGAAGGATGTAGTTGCATTGGAGGCGGTTCAGAGGAGGCTCACTAGATTGATTCCAGAGATGAGGGGCTTGTCTTATGAGGAGAGATTGAGCAGTTTAGGCCTATACTCACTAGAGTTTAGAAGGATGCGAGGAGATCTAATTGAGGTATATAAGATGCTAAAGGAGATAGACAAAGTAGACATGGAGCAGCTGTTTCTCCTTGTGGGGCATTCTAGAACGAGAGGCCATAGTTTTAGCATAAGGGGTGGTAGATTTAAATCAGAGATGCGGAGGAATTACTTTTCTCAAAGGCTTGTGAATCTGTGGAATTCATTACCTCAGAGTGCAGTGGATGCCGGGACGCTGAATACATTTAAGGAGGAGATAGACAGATTTTTAATTAGTAACGGGTTGAAAGGTTATGGGGAGAGGGTGGGAAAATGGAGTTGAGGCCGAAATGAGATCAGCCATGATCGTAATGAATGGTGGAGCAGGCTTGAGGGGCTGAATTGCCTACTCCTGCTTCTAGTTCTTATGTTCACGGTGTGTCAGTCAGAGGAGTGCTGAACAGGAGAATACTGGGGAAGGCAGAGAATGATCGGAGACACTATGAAAGTGGAATGACACTCACCTTTCCTGGCCTAAGGAGGTAATTAAACCATTTTAGAAGGATCTAGAACTAGGGGTCAATGTTTTAAATGGGTGATCCCTTAATTTTAAACAGAGATGAGGCAAAACTTTTTCTCTGAGGGTTGTCAGTCTTTTGGAACTCTCTTCCTGAAAAGGTGGTGGAAGCAAAGCCTCTGAATGTTTTTCAGGCAGAGGTGGATAGATTATTGGTAAGCAAGGGGGTGATAAGTCATTGGCAGCAGATGGGACGCAGGTTTCAGATCAGCCATGATCTTATTAAATGGTGGAGCAGGCCTGAGGGGCTGAATGGCCTACTCCTGCTCCTTGTTCATATGTTCATATCTGCAACACTGTATTCAGGTCCTGGACACCACACTCCTGCTGCTGACAGCCTTTGCAATTTGCAGCCATGCCAGATTAGTTTATGTGGCTGGTCTCTTCCTCCCATCCAGAGGAAAGAGCATCTCTCTTTGGGCCTCATTGCCTCCAGCATCACAGTATCAGGCAAGCAGTTCTCATCAGCACATACACTCTTACCATGACCAAACCTGATGAAGTCTAGGGTAAACTCTCTGGGCATGCCCAGTCCTTGACTGCTACTTTGTCATTCAGACAAGCTAATCCTTCTTGGTGACTTCAATCTAAGAGTTGGTGCAGATCACCAAGTGTGGGGAGGAATCATCAGAAAAACCAGATTTGGTATTTGCAACAGTAGTAGTCTCCTCTTGCTGAAGATATGTGCTGAGCATGAGCTCTTAATCACCAATGCTGTTTTCCACCTCCCTAACCACAACAAGGCATCTTGGATGCATCCCCGTTCTGTGCATTGGCATCTAATCAATTGTTGTCACCAGGCAGAGAGAGTGGCAGAGTGTGCAACGCTGACTGTTGGACTGACCAACATCATATCATATCAAACATCAAGATTTAGCCCCCAGATGCCTCAGTGCATGGAAGTCCATAAGTGCCTCAATGTATTAAAGTTCAAACAGGCAATCATTGTCATATTTTTATAATGATATAAAGTCATCCCAATTCGAGCTGGGGAATTGTGCGTACATTTTGACAATATCCCTTTGACCTTCCTTCTCCTATAGTACCTGGGATGAGAAGCCACTTTTGCGAACTTTTCTGAAGCTCCACCTGTTATAATTGACACCTTCTCTGGCCCAGTTTGGTGAGTTGGTGATCATATCCACTCCTATGGAAGTGTTCCAGGGAGATCAGCTAAACAAACTCAAAACATATAACTTGAAAGTACTACTCAAGGCTAGACATAAATATAGAACGATCCTCACAGGTCAATGAAGCTTACAAGTCCTAAGTACCACACCAATTGTTCTGGCCCAATTTTTATGATGGTTTGGTTTGTTTTACTTTTTGTTTTGTCTCTCCCTTGATCCTGACTGATCTGGCATACACCCTGGTTATTTATTGTGAGCAAGCACACATGGGAACATTTATACAGAGGTATAAAGCTTGAAGACATCAGAGCTGCAGAGCTGTGTGTGTGTTCTCTGCTGAAAGTCAAAGTGAAACTAAACATACAAACATACGAACAAGGAGCAGAAGTAGGCCACTCGGCCCCTCGAGCCTGCTTCACCATTCAATAAGATAATTGCTGATCTGATTGTAACCTCAACCCCACATTCCTGCCTACCCACAATCACCTTTCACCCCCTTGTTAATCAAGAATCTATCTAGTTTGACTTAAAAATACTCAAAGACTCTCATTCCACTGCCTTTTGGGGAAGAGATTTCGGAAGACTCACAACCCTCTGAGAGAAAAACATGAGTCTTAAATGAGCAGCCCCCTATTATTAAACAGTAACCCCTAGTTCTAGATTCTCCCACAAGAGGAAACATCCTACCCACATCCACCCTTCAGGATCTTATAGGTTTCAACTAAGTCACCTCTTACTCTTCTAAACCCCAGTGGATACAAGCCTAATCCGCTTCACAACTTACTTCCCTACCCATCTTTGTGTCATCTGCATATTTAGCCAACATTCCTTCACTCCCTTTGTCCAAATCATTTATATGAATTGTAAAAAGCTGAGGACCCAGCACAGATCCCTATGGCACATCACTCATCACATCCTGCCAACCAGAAAAAGACCCATTTGTGCCAACTCCTTGTTTCCTGTTAGCTAGCCAATCTTCTACCCAGGCCAATATGTTACCCCCTACACCATGAGCTTTTATTTTCTGCACTTTGATGTGGAGTTCCATGAATGGGACAGTGCATCGAGAGGATCAGCACTGGGTTAGCTCAGTCAGGAAAGGCGAGTGTGGGCCTGATCGATAGTGAGTGAAGGAGAGTTAAACAAAAAAAAAACAAACAAAAATCATCATAAAAATCAGGTCAGAGAAGGATGCAATTATAATGAGCAAAGCTTCGGTATAGCATGCAGAACGCGGCTACAGTGACACTCATTGTGGGAACAAGGGATCAAATGTGGGAAGATGTGGTATATCATAGAACGGAGGCAAGGGTATTAATATGAGAAATGCTGAACAGACCATGACAGGAAGGGACAGAGAGTACAGTCAAAAAGTGAACCAATAGATAAGGCTAGAAGTACAAAATTAATAAAAGGACAAAATTTAAGGTTTTAATCTGAATGCACATAGCATTCAAAGCAAAACAGATGAACTAATAGTGCAAATGGACATAAATAAGAATGATTTAATAAACATTATGGAGACTTGGCTGCAGGATGGCATAGAATGGGACCTGAACATTGAAGGATATGTGACCTTTAGGAAGGATAGGAAGTTAGGAAAAGGTGGAGGGGTGGCTCTGTTAATTAAAGATGACATTTACACAATAAAGAAGGATAACCTAAGTGCAGCAATCTAGGATAAAGAAGCAGTTTGGGTAGAGATGAGGAATGATAAAAGCAAGAAGTCACTTGTGGGAGTCACTTTTAGGCCCCCTAACAGTAAACACATGGTAGCACGGGGTATCAAAGAAGAAATAGTGGGAGCTTGTCAGAAAAGTATGGTAATTATCTTGGGGGATTTTAATTTACACTGTAACAACCAGATGGGCAAAGATATCATTGATGTCAAATTCATAGAATACTTTCGGGATAGTTTCTTACATTAGCACATTCTGGAGCCAACTAGGGTCTAGTACAGCCAATATCAGGCTATATTAGGCATGGTATTGTGCAACAAGATAGGATTAATTAATGACCTCACAGAGAAGGTGCCTCTAGTTAGCAGTGGTCAGTTTGAGGGAGAAAACAGTGGGTTTAGCCTAGTATTTTAAACTTAAAACAGGGCAATTACGAGGGCATGAAAGGATGGCTAGCCAAAGTGAACTGGCAATTTAGCTTAAGGGATAGGTCAATAGAGCTGCCATGGCAGTCATTTAAAGGGATATTTCAGAATACACAGAACAGCCATATTCCAATGGGAAAGAAAAATTCCTAGGGGTAGATCCACCATCCGTGGTTAATTAAAAAAGTTAAAGACAGTACCAAACTTAAAGAAAAAACATATAATTGCACAAAGACGGGTGGCAGGACAAAAGATTGGACAGAATATAAAAAGCAGAAAAGAATGATTGAAAGCTTAATAAAGAGGGAAAAGTTAGAGTAAGAGGAAATCTAGCTAGAAATATAAAGAGAGATAGCGTTTCTACAGATATTTAAAAAGAGTTAACGAAGTGAGCATTGGTCATATAGAAAGCGACTCTGGGGAATTAATAATGGCAAATAAGGAGATGGCAGATGAATTGAACAGGTATTTTGCATCAGTCTTCACTATAGAGGAAACAAGTAATATCCCAGAAATAGCTGTATCCAGGAATTGGAAGGGAGAGAGGAAGTCCAGAAATTACAATCACCAGAGAAGTGGTACTATGCAAATTATTGGGACTGAGGGTTGACAAGTTTCTGGGTCCTGATGGATGTCATCTAGGGTCTTAAAAGCAATGTCTAGTGAGACAGTTTATGCATGATTTTAATTGTCCAAAATTCAGTTGATTCTGGGAAGGTTCCATTAGATTGGAAAATTGCAAATGTAACTCGTTTATTCAAAAAGAGAGAGAGAGAGAAAGCAGGAAATTACAGGCCAGTTAGCCTAACATCTGTCATAGGGAAAATGTTAGAAGCTATTATTAGAGACCTTAGAACAGGGCACTTAATAAATTCAAGATAATCAGGCAGAGTCAACATGGTTTTGTGAAAAGGGAAATCATAGGGAGAATTTTCTCTCTGTCGGGAGGGGATTGGGTGGGAGCGATCAGCTGGGCATCGCCATTTTGTGTGGGCAGGCCAGTTAAGGCCCTCCCAGCATGACACACACCTGGAAGTTCTGAGTACTCCCTGTGCAGGCAGGGGGAATAGGCTGAGTTGGGACCAGCATGGCGCAAAAGAGTGCAGAAATCACCCTGAGGTAAAGAGCTGCCTCAGGGAGATCAGTTCGATTTTTTAAAATTTTAGTAAAGATAATAAAAAATTTGTAAAACATGTCTCTTCATGTGACAGTGTCACATGAGCTGGGACATGTCAATGAATTTTATTGAAAAATTTTATTAAACTTTAAAAACCTTCATGAAACCTCATCCCACCCATGGATAAGTTTTCATGATAAATGCGACAACCGCCTGGGCTCTTCGCCTGCCCACCAACCTTAAGATTGGACGGGCAGCTCAGTTAAGTATTTTAATTGGAATTTAAATAGCCTTAATAGGCCTTTGAATATCTGTATGTCGCGCGGTGACATCGGGACACACGCCCGAAGATTCTGCCCCATGTTTAACCAATTTATTGGAGTTCTTTGAAGAAGTAACTGTGCTGTGGATAAAGGGGAACCAGTGGATGTACTGTACTTAGATTTCCAGAAGGCATTTGATAAAGTGCACATCAAAGGTTATTGCAGAAAATAAAAGCTCATGGCATACAAAGAACAAAGAACAAAGAAAAGTACAGCACAGGAACAGGCCCTTCGGCCCTCCAAGCCTGCGCTGATCATATTGCCCATCAACTAAAACATTTTGCACTTCCGGGGTCCGTATCCCTCTATTCCCATCCTATTCATGTATTTGTCAAGCTGCCTCTTAAACACCACTATCATACTTGCTTCCAACACCTCCTCTGGCAGCAAATTCCAGACACTCACTACCCTCTGCGTAAAAAACTTGCCCCGCACATCTCCTCTATAGTTTTCTTCTCTCACCTTAAATCTATGTGCCCCAATAATTGACTCTTCCACCCTGGGAAAAAATTTCTGACTATCTACTCTGTCCATGCCACTCATAATTTTGTAAACTTCTATCAAGTCGCCCCTCAATCTCTGTTACTCTAGTGAGAACAATCCAAGTTTCTCCAACCTCTCCTCATAGCTAATAACCTCCAGACCAGGCAGCATCCTGGTAAACATCCTCTGCACCCTCTCCAACACCTCCATATCCTTCTGGTAATGTGACGACATTATTATGTAGGGGGTAACTTATTGGCATTGATAGAAGGTTGGCTAGCTAACAGGAAACAGAGAGTAGGCATAAATGCATCTGTTTTTGGTTGTCACGATGTGACAAGTGCTGTGCCATAGTGGTCAGTGTTGAGCCTTCACTCTTTACAATTTATATAATGACTTGAAGGAAGGGACCAAAGGGATGGTTGCTAAATTTGCTGACGACACAAAGGTAAATAGGAAAGTAAATTGTGAAAAGGACAAAAGGAAGCTATAAAAGGATATTGATGGGTCAGGTGAGTCAGCAAAGATCAGGCAAATGGGGTATAATGTTGGAAAATGGGAGGTTGTTCATTTTGGCAGGACAAGTAAAAAAGGGGTATATTATCTAAACGGCGAGAGATTGCAGAGCTCTGAGGTGCAGAAGGATCTGGGTGTCCTAGTGCATGAATCACAAATAGCTGGCATGCAAGTACAGCAAGTAATTAGCAAAACAAATAGAGTGTTATCATTTATTGTGAGTGAAATTGAATACAAGAGTAGGCAGGTTATGCTTCAGTTATGTGAGATCACATCTGGAGTATTATGTACAATATTGGTCTACTTATTTAAAGAAAGATGTAAATGCATTGGAAGCCGTTCAGAGAAGGTTTACTAGACTAATACCAGGAATAGACGGGTTGTCTTATGAGGAAAGGCTGGGCTGGCTAGGCTTGTATCCAGTGGAATTTAGAAGAGTAAGAGACGACATGATTGAAACATATAAGATCCTGAGGAACTTGCCAGGGTGGATGTGGAAAGGATGTTTCCTCTTGTGGGAGAATCTAGAACTCGGGGTCACTGTTTAAAAATAAGCGGTGGCCCATTTAGGACAGAGATGAGGAAAAAAATTTCTCTCAGCGGGCTGTGAGACTTTGGAATTCTCTGCCTCAAAAGGTAGTTGAGGCAGAATCCTGGAATATCTTTAAGGCAGAGCTAGATAGATTTTGATAAGCAAGGGGGTGAAAGGTTATCGGGGATAGGCAGGAATGTGGTTAAAATCAGATCAGCCATGATCTTATTAAATAGCAGAGCAGTCTCGAGGGGCTGAGTGGCCTATCCTGCCCCTAATTTGCATGTTCACATGTGTATTATAGGGTGAGATGATGACATAGTGATAATATCACTGGACCAGTAGGCTAATTATCTGGGCACCGGAATTCAAATCCCACCATGGCAGATCATGGAATTTAAATTCAATTAATAAAAAGATCTTGAATTGAAAGCTAGTTTTCGTAATGGTGACTATGAAACGATGGTCAATTGTTGTAATCTGCTGTCTTTACCCAGTCTGGCCAACGTGTGACTCCAGATCCACAGAAATGCTGTTGACCCTTAACTGCTTTCTGAAATGTTCTAGCAAGATTTCACTTTGAGGGCAATTACGGTTGGGCAACAAATGCTGGCCTTGCCAGCAATGCCCACATCCCATGAAAGAATAAAAAAATAGGAGAACAACGATCAAAGAGACATTGTCCAAATCACCACAAAATTCCCCAGTTTAAATTGGGATGCAGCTGATCTACTATCTGAATTCAAAATGTTTAAACAGCGTACAGAGCTAAGGTTTCTTGAGCCTATCAGTGGCAAACAAAAAAAAGAAACAGTCTCTAATTGGAGGAGCAGCCCTTTGCAGAACCTTCAACATCTAACTTCCCTGTCTTTCGGACATTTTGAATAGTAGCTCTGGGGGCCACATAGAGGGGCTTTGTGGGGCACAATCCAGCCTGTAGGCTGTGGGCCAGTTGGACTAGTCTGCTTTGAGAGATAACAGCATGACATCACTAAAAAGGAAGTGTGCCATGCTATCCAGTCTTAGTTTCACTTTTGCCTGTGAGAAAACCAAAGCTTGATCCATTCAAGCTTTCTACCTTTTTTTAGAAATGTCCCCATGGGCCTAGACCAAGTAAATGAATCCACAATGTGCAGCAAATATGTAACAGGAGTTCCCTGTGAGTTTGTCAATATGTACAGGGACTCCTGCGAGTGTGTTAGTCTGTATTGGGAATGTGTCAGAGTGTACAGTTATTCACCCAGGAGTGTCTCAGTATTTACAAGGGTTCCCTTGGAATATGTCAGTGTTTAAACTATTTAGACAACATTAACAGAGGGCTTCCGGAAATGTTTTTCAATATTTACAGGGTTTCCATTAGCGTGTCAGTACTTAAAGAGACACTCAATTTTCCAGTCCTATTAATCAGCACTATTTAACCAGAATTCTGTATTTAATTTTTATTTCACAGGAAAACTTACATCTGAAGCAGGAAGCCAGACTGTCTCAGAACATAGCGATGAAACAGGTTCGTTATATTCACCTTGTATTTGTTTGTATTGTAGGTTGAAGATTAAACATTTGTGGTAAGCTTTGTTGAAATCAGCTCTCATCAAAACATTCCAAGACAGAGACTCCATCCCTGGCCCTGGCCACTGTCTGAGGCTCACTTCAACTGTTCACAAGAATACAAGAAATATGAGCAGGAGTAGACCACACAGCCCATTGAGGCAGCTCCCCCATTCAATCTGATCATGGCTGATCTTGGGCTTCAACTCGATTTTCCACCAAATTCCCCATTTCTCTTAATTCCCTCAGAGACCAAAAATCAGTCTTTCTCAGCCTCAAGTATAACGATGGAGCATCCACAACCTTCTGGGGTAGAGAATTCCAGAGTCACAAAACTTTCAGTGAAGTAATTTCTTCCCATAGAACCAAAGAACCATAGAAAAGTTACAGCACAGAAGGGGACAATTCGGCCCATCTTGTCAATGCCAGCCCAAGGACACCCAGGTGCCCTTTCTAATCTGACCTTCCTGCACCCGGCCCATAGCCCTGTAGCTTACAACACTTAAGGTGCAGATCCAGGTACTTTTTAAAAGTTTAGAATTTCTGCCTCTACCACCAACTTGGGCAGTGAATTCCAGACACCCACTACCCTCTGTGTAAAAAAGTTCTTCCTCATGTCCCCCCTACACCTTCTGCCACTTATCTTGAATCTATGTCCCCTGGTTCTAGAATTCTCCACCATCTCAGTCCTATATGATTGGCCCCTTATCCCGAGACTGGGCCCCTGTGTCTTAGATTCCCCAACCCTTGGAAACAATCTCTCAGCGTCCACCCTAACAAACCCCTTCAGAGTTTTGTAGGTTTCAATGAGATAACCTCTCGTCCTTCTAAACTCCAGAGAATTTAAGCCCAATTTACTCAGCCTCTTATCATAAGATAAACCCATCGTCCCAGAGACCAATCTAGTGAACTTTCTCTGTACCGCCTCCAATGTAAGTATATCCTTTCTTAAATGTGGAGACCAAAACTGCTCATAGTACTCCAGATAGTCTCACCAAAGCCCTGTACAATTGTAGTGACAATTAATTAATCCTGTACTCCAATCTCCTTTCAATAAAGGCCAACATGCCATTTGCCTTCCTAATTTCTTACTGCACCTGCATGCTAACTTACTGCGTTCCATGTACGAGCACACCCAGGTCTCTTTGAATATCGACACTTACAAGTTTCACACCTTTTCAAAGGTTATTCTGCTTTTCTATTCTTAAAACCAAAGTGAATAACCTCACATTTTCCTACATTCATACATCCACCTGCCATCTTGTTGCCCACTCACATACTGTCTCCTATCACTATCACGTTCCTCTTTGCACCCCCCCACTTAAATGGCATTCTTCACGGGTCTATGTCCAGTATGCTCATCAGCCTTGCAGCCTTTCTCCACATCCACACAGGTAACAAGAACTTTTGAACCTGTTGGATAAAGTCAAGGGCTGAGGCTCCTCCATCACAACATGCTAGTCCCCCTTACCCACCTAATTAACAGTCACATCCTCATGTCCCTGATCACTGACCAACTCTAAGGTTCTACCTAACCTAAAGGGTGTGACTGCCTCCTGGAACAAAGTGTCCAGGTAACTTTTCCCCTCCCTGATGCTCGCAATGTTCAATACTCAGACTGTGGCTGTATAACTCGAAGCTGAAGTTGCCTAAGCTGCAAACACTTTCTACAGATATGGTTGTCTGGGATTGCCAGGCATTCCACTGATTCCCACGTGCTGCAGTCACGGCACACCACCAGCCCTGCCATATCTGTCCAATCTCATTTATTTCATTAGTCAATTAGTTAATAATATCACAGATAAAATAATAGAAAGTTGCACTCACCTAGCTTGGAGACAAGGAAGAAAACTCACCAATGCCTGGAGGTTGAAAAAAGTAGAAATAGGGGCACTTAACACCCTATCAACATCCTGGGGTTTACCATTGATGAGAAACTGAACTAGACTAGCCATACAAATACTGTGGCTACAAGAATAGGTCAGAGGCTAGGAATCCTGCAGCAAGTAACTCATCTCCTGACTCCCCAAAACCTGTCCACCATCTATAAGGCACAAGTCAGGAGTGTGATGGAATACTCTCCACTTGCCCAGACGAGTGCAGCTCCCACAACACTCAATAAGCTTGACACCACCCAGGACAAAGCAGAGTATTCCATCACACTCCTGACTTGTTCCTTATAGATGGTGGACAGGTTTTGGGGAGTCAGGAGGTGAGTTACTTGCTGCAGGATTCCTAGCCTCTTGATTGGCACCCTGTCCACAAACATTCATTCCCTCCACCACCGACGCACAGTAGCAGCAGTGTGTACCATCTACAAGGTGCACTGCAAGAATTCACCAAGAACTCTCCTTAGCACCTTCCAAACCCATGGCCACAACCACCTAGAAGAACAAGAGCAGCAGACACATGGAAACACCACCACCTGGAAGTTCCCCTCCAAGTCACACACTATACTGACTTGGAAATATATCGCTGTTCTTTCACTGTCACTGGGTGAAATTCCTGGAACTCCCTCCCTAACAGTACTGTGGATGTACCTACACCACATTGACCATATTGGTTCATGAAGACAGCTCACCGCTTCTCAAGGGCAATTAGGGATGGACAATAAATGCTGGCCCAGCCAGCGCTGCCCACATCCCACGAAAAATAAAAAAACATTTTTTTAAAAAAACCTCTTTGCCACTCTGCATCGAGTTCTCAACTGAGCCAAATTTCAAAGTACACACTCCAGTGTAGTCTCCTTTCTGTGCAACCATTACTTCATAAAGTCTTATGTGACCTTGAGCTGAGCTTCCAACCTTATCTCCTCTCCATTATCATGACAGTCCTTGACACTGCTCAGATTCAATACTACTGATATCCTTAGCTGTGCCTTTCGTTACTTCTAAATGCGACTATTCCCATGTTCTCCTAGCATTGACACAGCCAAGTTGAAGATTCTACTTCTTTTTCAGCATGAGATTGGGCACTGAAGCTCTCAATGAGTTATTATTAGTACATAATACTGCTAAAGTTTAAAGAAAAGGCATACGACACTGCAAAGATTAGTGCTTGGGCAGAAACTTGGGAAAGTTTTAGTAACCAAAAGGTAATGACTAAAATAATAATGAAGTGGGAGAAATTGCAGTATGAGAGAAAAATACCAAGAAATATAAGAGCAGACACTATATCAAAAGGAAAAGAGTAGCTAAAGTGAATGTTGGTCGCATAGAGGATGAGGCTGGGAAATTAATAAAGGGAAATAAGTAAATGGTAGAGGTTTTGAGCAAGTATTTTGTATCTGAAAATTCATCCCAAGAATAGTAGAAAAGCAGGGGGAGGGAGGGACTTAAAAAAATCACAATCATTATAGAAAAATGAATGGGAAAACTAATGAGACTTAAGGTTGATAAGTCTGGGATCCAATGTTCTGCACCTTGGTCTTAAAAGAAGTGGCTGCAGAGATGGTGAATCCGTTGGTTGTGATCTTCCAGAGCTCCCTAGATTCAGGAAAGATCCCAGCAGATTGGAAAACCACAAATATAACACCTCTGTTCAGGAAAGAAGAGACACAGAAAGTAGGAAACTATAGGCCAATTAGCCTCATGCCTGCCATTAGGAAAATGTGAGAATCCACTATTAAATAGATAATAGCAGGATATTTAAAATATCATAATGCATGAAGCAGCATAGTCATGTGAAATGGAAATTATGTTTGGCAGATTTATTAGAGTTCTTTGAGGATATAACAAGCAGGATGGATAAAGGGGAACCAGTGTATTTATATTCCCAAAAGGCATTTGATAAGGTGTCATATAAAAGACTCATGTGTTGGGGCTGATATACTGGCTTGGATAGATAGCTAACTAACAGGAAACAGAGAGCTGGGATAAATGGGTCATTTTCAGCTTGGCAAACTGCAATGAGTGGAGTACCACAGGGGTCATTGCAGGGGCTTTAACTAGTTATGATCTATATATTGGATGAGAGGACAGACCGCTGTATGGCCAAATTTTTTGAAGCTATGAAGATAGGTAGGAAAGCAGGTTGTGAGGAGGATACAAAGAGTCTACAAAGTGTTATGGACATAAGAAGGTTTAAATTAAACACCCCTGATTTCTTCTCTCACCACCCATCCGTAAACAGAAAGGTGTTTTTTATTTTGATTTCCCCCTTTATAAGCAGTGGTGTATTTCTTAACCCTTCAGTTTTGATGCGATCCAATTTCTGTTAATAACCCCAAGCAAACTCAAGATAGGGTGAACTCAGAGGGGTAGTTTATTCATACACACTCAAACATGAGCGGAAGGTCACAATGTAGCCTCCTTTTCACTCATACAATAAAAGAGTGAGGATAGAGAAAGAAAGATTTATAGGACAAAGACCACAGTATAAAGAATTATTGTTTCACATGTGTCCAGAATCCAGAATCAAAGTCCAATGGTGAACTACTTCACAGAGGTCGAAAGATGCTAGATAATTCACTTTTCCAATAGAGATGACTTCCATGATGGCATAGGCATGCAGAGATGAATTAGTCTCATAGGTGCTAATATAGAAGTTCCAGTAGAAACAGTGTAAATGGTGGTCCAGGTATTCAAATCTAGACCCAGCCCTTTTTCTGAGCTGCTGCTTGCCATATGGAAAATGGCAGATTGATTGGCAGTACAGCAAAACAGTGTTACAGGTTCCTCCAGCTAGGGGTCATGTCACATGACTCCCACCTATCCACTTGGCTTTCACAAAGGATGTATATTCTTTTGTCTGGATTCCTGAGGATGTTAATATTGCAACCATTTAGAATTTCAAAGGGGATTGCAGGGTCAGGGTCCTTTGTCTTAGCAGACTGGTAGATGCCAGTGGCTTATGAAATGAAGATGGTCTTTGTATAATTCTCTTTGAATTTGATCTCTTCCATCACATGGGTCATTAGCATCTCTTCAGAGATAATAGGCTGTTAGCTTCTCTGCTACTGCCAGAAAGTTCCTTTCATTCAGAGCTACAAGCAGACATAGTTTTTTTAAAGCCTTTGTCCAGTTTTTAAAATTTTAGGAATTAGCTTTTATGTGTATATATAGTTTATAAAAATATAGTGTGAGGTATTATTTGTGTTACAAATGGGCTATAGATGGGTTCAGTGAGTGAACAAAAATTTGGCAGATGGAGTATAATGTGGGAAAACGTGAGGTTGTTCACATTGGCAGAAAGAATAAGAAAGCAAAATATTACTAAAATGGAGAGAGACTGCAGAATGTGGTACAGAGGAATCTGGGTGTCCTCGTACATTAATCACAACAAGTTAATATGGAGGTACTGCAAGTAATTAGGAAGGCAAATAGAATGTTGGTCTTTATTGCAAGAGTGATGGGGTATAAAAGTAAGGAAGCTTTGCTATAGCTGTTTAGGGTATTGGTAAGACCACACCTAAAGTAGTGTGTGCAGTTTTGGTCATCTTACATAAGGAGGGATATACTTGCATTGCAAGACATTTCAGAGAAAGTTTACTTGGCTGATTTGTGGGATGAAGAGGGTTGTCTTATGAGGGACATGTTGAGCATATACCCACTGGAGTTTAGAAGAATTAGAGGTGATCTTATTGAAACACATAAGATTCTGAGCGAACATGACAGGGTAGATGCAGAGATAATGTTTCCTTTTGCAGGGGAATCTAGAACTAGGGGGTTTAAGACAGTTTAAAAATAAGGGGTCTCCCATTTAAGATGGAGGTCAGGAGGGTTTTTTTTGTCTCAGAGAGTTATTAATCTTCAGAATTGTCTACCCCAGAGAACAGTGGAGTCTGGGTCAATGAATATATTCAAGGCTATATTAGACAGATATTTGATTAACAAGGGAATCAAGGGTTACAGGAAGCAGGAAGGAAATTGGACATGATGATTAAAATCTCCCATGATTAATGCAGTCTCATTCATACAAGCCCCCATTAATTCTTGATTTCTGTTCTACAGTGTAGTTATTGCCAGCGGGCCTATAAATCACTCCCACCAGTGATGTCTTCCTTTTGCCATTTCTTATCTCCACCCAAACTGATTCTATATTTTGATCCTCCAAACCAAGATAATTTCTCGCTACTGTACTGATTTTATCCTTTATTAACAGAGCTACCCCACCTCCTTTTTCTATCTTCCAGTTTTTTCTAAAATGGCAAATATCCTTGAATATTCAGGCTCCAGCCGTGATTAAATTGCAACTGTCGGCAGGATTTTCCTGGCATCGACGTTCGGCCAGTCTCCGAATTTTCCCATCCTGCCCATGACGATGCCCACTGCTGGTCCAGTTCGAAAATCCCGCCCTATATCTCTGTAATGGCTATGATACCATACTCTTTTTTTAATAATTGTGCTATCAACCCATTCTTCTTATTATGAATGTGGCATGCATTCAGATAAAGAGCCTGGATTTCAGCTACTTTCCAGTCCTCCGTCCCTTTTGGTCACAGTAATGAATCTGAATTGATGTTGAATATTCTGAAGTTACTTTGGAAGAATGCAAATCAGGAAGTTTTTCCCATTGCTCTATATTTATTTAATTCTCTCCTTTGCAAGGATATGTGTAACAAAATAACCTGTAACAGCATTGTGAACCGATAAAAAATAATTTATTTTAACTTTCACCGTTGAAAAAGTGATTATTGCAAAGGAAATTCCATACTGTTCAGATTAATGCAATATGATCGTGCAATATCTGAATGAACTTATTTTTGCCTTTATAAAACACACAAAATATTCCTGATCCCAATGCTGCCTTATAAATATGAGAGTAAAACTCTTTACAGGAAGGGATGAAAGTGATATGCCCTTCAAACTATCAAAAGATGACTTTGATTTCAAAGGTAACACAGGTTGCTTCCAGTCGTAATAGTGATCCCAAGTGAAGCTCCACCATACTCCCAAGCTATCCTTAATATCAGCTCCTAATATAGACATTTGGGCCTATTTTGGCCATTGGGTGAAAACAAGTGCTAGATGAGTGTGCTGCCAGTAAGAGACACTAGTTTGAAAGTCTGAGTTTAGCTCGCAATTTTGCACCAAAATACTGATAACCATGATTTGAACTTGCCTGGAGGAGCTACAACTGACACCTGCAGACTTGGCATTCAAATGCTGATTAGTCATAATTTTTGTGCAGCGTGTGGACTGAAGAAATGAAGTATGCTGACTGACATGCTAGGGACCCAGTGAGAGGATGCATAGGTTCTTGTACACCGCACTGGAGGGGAACCCCTTTCTCTTCCAACAGCCGGTGCTGCTCTAGCTGGTCTTATATTTCTCATCGAAAGCAAGGGACACCACTGAGCACTCCCTTTCTCCTGGTGTCCCCTATAAGATGGAATAGCACAGCACTTGATCTTTTATGTTGAAGTCTGTAATAATTTCCAGAATACATGCTTATAGAATGTTGGTGAAGTATTGACAAGATGTCCCAGAAATTTTCCTGATGTGTTTCAATACTCCTCTTTCATCATCCTGTAGCAAGTGAACAAGTAAAGGTAGTTTTAAGGAGCGCTTAAAATCCTCAGCAACAACTTACTTCATCCTGTTCAACTGTTCACAATTAAGTGAGGATGTTAGGTCAAGTATGAGCCACCAATATGTTGCACAACTTCATTAATAAGTGCTAACAGGTATCCAACATGGCAATCTACTGCTTAATGAGTCTCCAGGCAGCCATTCCTAATCCAAGCTTCGATCCCATTCCCAAGATGGTGCCTTACATGGGCAAAGTCACCACTTCAGCTTAACAGCCCATCTTGGCCACCTCCAAGGCTCTTTAGCATCCATCTGGTTCACTGATGTCCTTTAAGGAAGGAATTCTGCTGTTCTACTGTAAGCTGATGACATTACCACACCAGGATCTCTCTCGGCCCCTTCCACTCTCTCTAAATTATTGGACAGCTTTTCCGACATCCTGTACTGGATGAGCAGAAATTTCCTCCAGCTAAATATTGGGAAGACTGAGGCCATTGTCTTCAGTCCCCATCACAAGCTCAATTCCCTAGCCACCAACTCCATCCTCCTTCCCGGGAAACTGTTCAACACTGAACCGGATTTTTCACAAACCCGCCATTCTACTTCATGTTGACCTGAGTTTTTATCCTATGTCTTCCTTATCATGAAGAATACTTGTTTAAATCTCAGTGATGTTATCAGCGTTGATCAAGGCACCAGAGAGAGCAACGACCCTGCAAAGTCCCATCTGGGGGCTTGTGCCAAAGTTGGGAGAGCTCTCCGACAGACTAGTCAAGCACAGCCTGACTCATGGAATCACTCTGTACAGACAATGTCCCAGGCACCACGATTACCGCCCCTGGAAGAGCCCTGTCACACTGACAAAACAGACCCTTCTGAGACACCAGAACAGTGATGTTACACTTTGGAGTTGATCTGGGAGTCCTCAACATTGACTCTGACCTCTGAAGACTCACAATATCTGGTCAAACATCAGTAAGATAACCTCCTGTTGATTGCCACATACCCCCCACCCCCCCATCCCCCACCACACCCCCTCAGCTGATGAATCAGTTCTCCTCCATGTCGAAGCAGGGTAGCAAAGGCATTGAATGTAGGGCTAATGTGAGGTGTTGAGGAAACCAACAAGAGGAAAAAACCCATTTGACCTTTTCCCCACCAATCTGCCTGTCACAGATGCATCTGTCCATGGCATTATTGGTAGGAGCGACCACCGCACAGTGCTTGTGGAGATGAAGTCCCGTCTTCACAATGAGTACTCCCTCCATCATGTTGTGTGGCTCTACCCCTGTGCTAAAAGGGATAGACCTAACAACTCAAGACTGGGCATCCATCAGCAGCAACACAATCTGTAATCTCATGGCCTAGCACACCCTCTACTCTACCGTTACCATCAAGCCAGCGTTCAACCCTGGTTCAATGAAGAGTGCAGAAGGGCATGCCAGGAGCAGCACATGGCATACCTAAAAATGAGGTATCAACCTCAACTACAATACATTATTGCCAGCTGCTTCTGCTGTTTGTTATGGACATCATGATCCCACAACCAATGGATCAGCTCTAAGCTCTCCAGTCCTGCCACATCCAGTCGTGAATGGTGGTGGACAATTAACCAACAACAACAGGAGGAAGCTCCACAAATATCTCCATCCTTAATGGTGGGAGAGCCCAGCACATCAGTGGAAAAGACAACACTGAAGTATTTGCTACAATTTTCAGCCAGAAGTGCCAACTGGATGATCCATCTCGACTTCAACCTGAGGTCCCCAGCATCACGGATGCCAATCTTCAACCAATTCATTTTGCTCCACGTGATATCAAGAAACAGCTAAAAGTACTGGATACTGTAAAGGTTATGGACCCTGACAATATTCCAGCAATATTACTGAAGACTGGTGCTCCAAAACTTGCCGCACCCCTGACCAAGCTGTTCCAGTACAGCTACAACACTGCCATCAACCTGGCTATGTGGAAAATTGCCAAGGTATGTCCTGTGCACAAAAAACAGGACAAATCTAACCTGGCCAATTACCACCCATTAGTATACTCTCGATCATCAGCAAAGCGATTGAAGAGGTCATCAACAGTGCTATCAAGCGGCACTTGCTTAGCAATAACCTGCTCACTGATGCTTAGTTTGGGTTCCACCAGGGCCTCTCAGCTCCTGACCTCATTACAGCCTTGGTTCAAATAGGGACAAAAGAGCTGAACTCCCAAGGTCAGGTGAGAGTGACTGCCCTTGACATCAAGGCAGCATTTGACCGAGTGCGGCATCAAGGAGCCCTAGAAAAACTGGAGTCAGTGGGAATCAGGGGGAAAACTCTCCGCTGGTTGGAGTCATACCTAGCTCAAAGGAAGATGGTTGTGGTTGTTGGAGGTCAATCATCTGAGCTCCAGGATATCACTACAGGAGTTCCTCAGGTTAGTGTCCTCGGCCCAATTATCTTCAGCTGCTTCATCAATGACCTTCCTTCCATCATAAGGTCAAAAGTGGGGATGTTCGCTGATGATTGCATAATGTTCAGCACCATTCATGACTCCTCAGATACTGAAGCAGTTCATGAACATATGCAGGAAGACCTGGACAAAATTCGGGCTTGGACTCTTAAGTTGCAAGTAACATTTACTCCACACAAGTGCCAGACAGTGACCATCTCCAACAAGAGAGAATATAACCTCTGCCCCTGCATATTCACAGAATCACAGAATTACAGTTCAGAAGAGGCCCTTCAGTCCATCGAGTCTGCACCGACACATGAGAAACACCTGACCTACTTACCTAATCCCATTTACCAGCACTTGGCCCATAGCCTTCAAATGCATTACCATCGCTGAATCCTCCACCATTGCTGAATCCTCCACCAGGGGTCACCATTGAGCAGAAACTGAACTGTACTAGCCATTTAAATACAAGAGCGGATTAGAGGTTGTGAAATCTTTGGGAAGTAATTCACCTCCTGACCCCCCAAAGTTTATCCACCAACTACAAGACATAAGTCACTGAGGAGGTTGTGGCATTGTGCTAACCTAGAGGGCCCAGGCTAATGCTCTGGAGACACGGGTTCAAATCCCACCATGGCAGCTGATGGAATTTAAATTCAATTAATACATCTGGAATATGAGAGAATGACATTTTTTACAAGTCAGGAGTGTGATGGAATACTCTTCACTTACCTCAATGCTTGCATCTCTAACAACAATTAAGAAGCTTGCCACCATCTGGCCCAATTGATTGGCACCATATTAACTAGACTTGGAACTATATGCCTGTCCCATCACAGTTTCTGGGTCAAAATCCTGGAACTCCTTTCCGAACAGCACTGTGGATGTTCCTACAACACGTGGACTGCAGCAGTTCAAAGAGGTGGCTCACATCTCAAGGACATTTAGGGATGGGTAATAAATGCCGGCCTTACCAGTGATGCTCGCATCCTCTGAAACGATATTTCAAAAAACAATGTTCTTCATCCCACCATTGGAGGCTGTGCTTTCAGCTGACTAAGCTCTGGGGTTTCTTCCTGAACCCTGTCTGCCTCTCTATCCTCTTTAGGGTGCTCCTTTGACCAAACTTTAGGTCACATGTCCTCACATCCCCTTCTGTCACTCAGTGTCATTTGCTTTTCTTTTATTCTTGTAAGGTGCCTTTTTATAAAAACTGCTTTAAAGGTGTTATATAAATGCAAGTTGTTGTTGATGTGACATTGGATATTTTTATCCCCTGTAGGCTACATGGTAAATACCTCTGATTCCAATTTTACTAATATGAGATTTAAACTCCTTACAGAGAAGGACGCAAAAGGAGAAGTGGAAGAGTCTTTGGTTGAAAGGCCGTCTAAATTGGAAGGTGAAGGCTGTACTCAGTTTACGCACAGTTTCATGCTATGGATTAATTGTTCTGATCACCTCCTGTTACAGTGGCATCAATCAGTGAAAAACTGCAGCCTGAAGCTTATCATTTCCCTGTCCCTGAGTTTCAACATTCTATAGACCAACCCTAAATAGAAACATCTGTTGGATGTAAACTGTTCCCCTTGTCTTCACATTTCTTTTATTTTTGGAGGGACAGCACACATCATATTCATGGTGATAACATCACACGCAAATGGTGAAGTTTCTTACTGTGATTACACCATTTCGCGCTGTGATTTTAAGCCAAACAAATAACTTTGATTACTACTTCTTTTACACAATGTCAATGCTCCTCAGAACATACCATTTAGACCCAGGCAAACAGTGCAAATATGGACATCAGCAGATGAACTAAAGATTCAAAAATGGAATCCTAAATAGCTGCAGTCTGATGGACACTTGAGGGAAATAAACTTGCAAGGCTACGGGGATAGAGCGGGGGAATGGGACTGCTCTACAGTGAACCACCATGGACCTGAGGGACCAAATGGCCACCTTCAGTGCCATAATAACTCTATGACTCCATCAAAAAGAAGTTCAACACCATCCAAGACAAAACAGCCCACTTGATTATTACCCCATCTACCACTTTAAACATTCTCTCCCTCCACCATCAACGCACAGTAGCAGCAGTGTGTACCATCTACAAGATGCAGTGCAACAACTTGATAAGGCTCCTTCAACAGCACCTTCCAAATCCACCACTGCTACTATCTAGCAGGACAAGGGCAGCAGATAGATGGGAACACCACCACCTGGAGGTTCCCCTCCAAGCACTCACCATTCTGACTTGGAAATATATCGCCATCCTTTCACTGTCGCTGGGTCAAAATCCTGGAACTCCCTCCCTAACAGCACTGTGGGTCTACACCACATGGACTGCAGCGGTTCTAGAAGGAAGCTCACCACCACCTTCTCAAGGGCAAATAGGGATGGGCAATGCTAGTCATTGATGCCCAGATCCCATGAATGAACTTTAATAAAAGACAATTTCAAAGTGTGGGTACCTGCCAGAGGAGGGGACAGCCCCAAATTTCAAAACAACAAAAGCAAAATACTGCTGATGTTGCAAATCTGAAATAAAAACAGAAAATGCTGGAAATGCTCAGCAGGTCTGGCAGCATCTGTGGAGAGGGAAACAGAGTTAACATTTCAGGTCATCAAACAGAGTTAACATTTCAGGTGCCTTTCATCAGAATTACAGAATGAGTTGAAGAAAATATGGAAGTGATTGGAACAATGGTGGATGAACTTTACTGCAGGCAGGTATTTAAGTGTTATAATGAGGAGGGGGAAATGGGTGACACATAAACTCTATGAACAGTGTTGAAGTAGCCAAAATGAAGCTTAAAAAGACCTCAGAATCCTGGTAGACCTAACACTCAACCTGTGCAACCATTAAAGAGCAGCAATTAACAAAGTCAATAAGATGCTAAGCTACATGGAGCCAAAACAGTAGAGACTTGGGATCAAACTCTACAGGGCTCTGGATAGACCTCATCTTGAGTGCTGTATCCAGTTATGGGCACTAAGACCATGAAGATATTCAAGCATTTGAAACAATGCAGAGAATGAATAAAGAATGAGCTAATACCCTTATCCAAATTAAGAGTCTTTTGCTGTTATGATAATTCAATAACCTGACTACAGAGAGTTATTTGTTCCCTTCTAACAAACACACACTAAATATAGAGATAAAAACAAAAAAACTGCGGATGCTGGAAATCCAAAACAAAAACAGAATTACCTGGAAAAACTCAGCAGGTCTGGCAGCATCGGTGAAGAAAAGAGTTGACGTTTTGAGTCCTCATGACCCTTCGACAGTTCTGTCGAAGGGTCATGAGGACTCGAAACGTCAACTCTTTTCTTCTCCGCCGATGCTGCCAGACCTGCTGAGTTTTTCCAGGTAATTCTGTTTTTGTTTTACACACTAAATATTCCTGATTCCAATGTCACTTATAAACCTGAGAACAACGTTTATACAGGAAACAAGCCCAGAGAACCATGGATGACCAGAGATATTCAGGATAAGATAAAAAGGATAAAAGAGGCTTTCAGCAGGTACAACGGGTGCAAATCAGCAGAGGCATTAGTGGAGTACAGAAAGTGCAGGGTGGGGTTTAAGAAAGCAATTAGGAGAGCAAAGAGGGGATATGAGAAAGCTCGGGCTGGGATAAGTAGGGAAGATCCCAAGATATTCTATAAGTATATTAATGGGAAGAGGATAACCAGGGGAAGAGTAGGGCCCATTAGGGACCAAGGGGGCAATCTATGGGTGGAGCCAGAGGACATCGCTAGAGTGTTGAATGAATACTTCACATCCATCTTCACTCAAGAGAATGAGAATGAAGGTAAGGAACTCTGGGAGAGAGACTGCGAGGTTCTTGAGCAAATTGATATCGGGAGTGACAAGGTATTAGAGGTATTGGCAGGCTTAAAAATGGACAAATCTCCAGGTCTGTATGATTTGTGTCCCAGACTGCTGAGGGAAGCAAGGGAGGAGATCGCAGGGGCTCTGACCCAAATTTTTAATTCCTCTCTAGCCACGGGGGAGGTGCCAGAGGACTGGAGAACAGCTAATGTGGTTCCGCTATTTAAGAAGGGTTGCAGAGATAAGGGAACTACAGGCCAGTGAGTCTAACATCAGTGGTGGGGAAACTATTGGACAAAATTCTGAAGGAGAAAATCTACCTTCACTTGGAGAGGCAAGGTTTGATCAGGGATAGTCAGCATGGCTTTGTTAGAGGGAGGTCAAGCCTAACAAATTTGACTGAATTTTTTGAGGAGGTGACAGGTGTGTAGATGAAGGAGTGCAGTTGATGTAGTTTATATGAATTTCAGCAAAGCCTTTGACAAGGTCCCACATGGGAGACTTATAAAGAAGGCAAAGGCACATGGGATACAGGGTAATTTGATAAGGTGGATTCAAACTTGGCTTAGTTGGAGGAGACAGGGGGTGATGACAGAAGGATGCTTTAGTGACTGGAAGCCAGTGTCCAGTGGCGTACCACAGGAATTCGTGCTGGGTCGCCTATTATTTGTCATTTATATAAACAACATAAATTACTATGTGGGGGGTAGGATTAGTAAGTTTGCAGATGACACAAAGATTGGCTGGGTGGTTAACAATGAGGTTGAGTGTCTTGGGCTACAGGAAGATATAGACAGGATGGTCAAATGGGCAGATAAATGGCAGATGGAAGTTAACCCTGAAAAGCATGAGGTGATACACTTTGGAAGGAGTAATTTGACAAGGAAGTATTCAATGAACGGAATGACACTAGGAAGTTCTGAGGAACAAAGGGACCTTGCTGTGTGTGTACATAGATCTCTAAAGGAGGAGGGGCATGTTAGTGGGGTGGTGAAAAAGGCATATGGGACAGTTGCCTTTATCAATCAAAGCATAGATTACAAAAGTATGGAGGTCATGTTGGAGTTGTATAGAACTTTGGTGAGGCCACAGCTGGAGTACAGTGTGCAGTTCTGGTCACCACGTTATAGGAAGGATGTGATTGCACTGGAGGGGATGCAGAGGGGATTCACCAGGATGGTGCCTGGGATGAAATATTTAAGTTATGAAGAGAGGTTGGATAGACTTGGATTGTTTTCGTTGGAGCAGAAAAGACTGAGGGGTGACCTGATCGAGGTGTACAAGATTATGAGGGGCATGGACAGGGTGGATAGGGAGCAGCTGTTCCCCTTAGTTGAAGGGTCAGTCACAAGGGGACATAAGTTCAAGGTGAGGGGCAGGAGGTTTAGGGGGGATGTGAGGAAAAACTTTTCACCCAGAGGGTGGTGATGGTCTGGAATGCGCTGCCTGGGAGGGTGGTGGAGGCGGGTTGCCTCACATCCTTTAAAAAGTACCTGGATGAGCACTGGGCACATCATAACATTCAAGGCTATGGGCCAAGTGCTGGTAAATGGGATTAGACAGGTAGGTCAGGTGTTTCTCACGTGTCAGTGCAGACTCAATGGGCTGAAGGGCCTCTTCTGAACTGTGTGATTCTGTGATTCTGTGACTCTGTGAAAGGAAGCAAGAATTTGAATTTGAAGGTTCCCCACAGTAGAAGAAATTTGCCGTAGATTCTGAAGGTAATAGAGATGAAACTATCACGTGGTTTTGTTGGGTAAGTTGCTCATTATAATCAGTTGTTGTTAGATTATTTTAGTGAAACTACCAAATGTAACAAATTTTCCCAAGTATAGGCATTTAGAATCCTGTGGACAGTTCAGGTCATCAGAGAACAGAAAGGATAATCCTGCTGTTACAGAAAGGATACAGAGAACAGCCAGAATGATCGAGGGAATGGAGGGATTGGGCTGTGAGGATTTCTAACATAAATTGTTCACATTCTCTCTGGAAAAGGGAAGGTTGAGAGATGTTAGGATTGCTGTTTTTAGGATTCTAGAAGGACAGACAATGTAGGCCATGCCAAGCTACTTCACCTTTTCCAGAACAGTGGAACCAGAGCCCAAGGCCTGTGTTTGAAGAGGGTAAGTATAAAACTAATCTGCTAAAGCAATGCAGTCCAAATTAACTACTCCCCCCTGCCAGCTCTTGCCCATAACAGCTGAGAGAGTACTTGAGTGTGGAATTTTAAACCTTCAAGATTACAAAACCCAACCATGACCCACCTGTTTTTGTTTTAACTGGGAAAGATTTAGGGCATGTGAATGAGGTTCTCGAGAGGCAGGACCATGATTATAATATTGAAGTCAGGCTCCTGCAATATGAAGGGTTAACAGATGGGGTATGCTAAAGTACGACTAATGTCCTTTAGGGAAGGACATTACCTGGGCTGGCCTATACGTGAATCCACACCCACAGCAATGTAGTTGATTCTTAAATGCCCTCTGAAATGTCCAAGCAAGCCAGTCAGTTGTAACAAATCGCTACAAAGTCTCAAAGATGGAATGTAACCGGACGGACCACCCGGCGTTGACCTAGGCACTGGAAACAACAATGGCAACCTCAGCCTTGTCGACCCTGCGAAGTCCTCCTTACTGACATCTGGGGACTAGTGCAAAAATTGAGAGAGCTGCCTCACAGACTAGTCAAGCAACAGCCTGACATAGACATCCTCATGGAATCATACCTCACAGATAATGACCCAATCACCATCCCTGAGTACATCCTGTCCCACCGGCAGGACAGACCCAGCAGAAGTGGCAGCACAGTGGTATACAGTCGGGAGGGAGTTGCCCTGGGAGTCCTCAACATCGACTCCAGACCCCATGAAGTCTCATGGCATCAGGTCAAAAATGGGCAAGGAAGCCTCCTGCTGATTACCACATACCGCCTTCCCTCAGCTGATGAATCAGTGCTCCTCCATGTTGAACACCACTTGGAGGAAGCACTGAGGGTGGCAAGGGCTGAGAATGTACTCTGGGTGGGGGAATTCAATATCCATCACCAAGGCTGGGTCGGTAGTGCCACTACTGACTGAGCTGGCCAAGTTCGAAAGGGCATAGCTGCTGGACTGGGTCTGTGGCAGGTGGTGAGGGAACAAACAAGAGCGAAAAACATACTTGCCTCATCCTCACCAACCTGCCTGCCACAGATGCATCTGTCCATGACAGTGTCGGTAGGAGTGACCACCACACTGACGTTATGGAGACAAAGTCCCACCTTCACATTGAGGACTCTATCGTGTTGTGTGGCACTACCACCATGCTAAATAGAACAAATCTAACAACTCAATACTGGGCATCCATGAGGTGCTGTGGGCCATCAGCAGCAGCAGAAATGCACTCGAACACAATAACCTCATGGCCCGGCATATCCCCCACCCTATCATTACCATCAAGCCAGGGGATCATCCCGGGTTCAATGGAGAGTGCAGGAGGGCATGGCAGGTGCAGCACCAGGCATGCCTAAAAATGAGGTGTCAACACAGGACTTCTTGCGTGCCAAACAGCATAGGCAGTAAGTGATAGGGCTAAGCGATCCCACAACCAATGGATCAGATCTAAGCTCTGCAGTCCTACCAGATTCAGCCGTGAATGGCGGTGGACAATTAAACAACTCACAGGAAGAGGAGGCTCCACAAATATTCCCATCCTCAATGATGGAGGAGCCCAACACATCAGTGCAAAAGATAAGGCTGAAGCATTTGCTACAATCTTCAGCTGGAAGTGCCGAGTGATGGTCCATCTCAGGAGGTCCCCAGCATCACAGATGCCAGTCTTCAGCCAATTCGATTCACTCCGTGTGACATCAAGAAACAGCTGAAGGCACTGGATATTGCAAAGGCTATGGGCTCTGACAATATTCCAGCAATAGTACTGACGACTTGTGCTCCAGAACTTGCCGTGCCCCTAGCCAAGCTGTTCCAGTACAGCCACAACACTGGCATCTACCTGGCAATGTGGAAGATTTCTCAGGTATGTCCTGTACACAAAAATCAGCAGGACAAATCCAACCCGGCCAATTACCGCCTCAGCAGCCCACTCTTCATCATCAGTAAATTGATGGAAGGGATATTCAACAGTGCTATCAAGCAGCACTTGCTTAGCAATAACCTGCTCACTGATGCCCAGTTTGGGTTCCACCAGGGCCTTTCAGCTCCTGACCTCATTACAGCCTTGGTTCAAACATGGACAAAAGAACTGAACTCCCAAGGTGAAGTGAGAGCGACTGCCATTGACATCAAGGCAGCATTTGACCGAGTGTGGCATCAAGGAGCCCTAGTAAAACTGGAGCTAATGGGAATCAAGGAGAAAATGTTCTGCTGGTTGGAGTCATACCTAGCACAAAGGAAGATGGTTGTGTTTGTTGAAGGTCAATCATCTCAACTCCAGGACATCACTGCAGGACTTCCTCAGGGTAATCAACACAACCATTTCAGCTGCTTCATCAATGACCTTCCTTCCATCATAAGGATAAGTGTGGTGAATTTAACTGATAATTGTACAATGTTCAGCACCATTCATGACTCCTCAGATACTGAAGCAGCCCATGTCCAAATGCAACAAGACTGGGACAATATTCAGGCTTGGGCTGACAAATGGCAAGTGACATTTGTGCCAGCCCCTGATTCCCATTGACTTCAGTTTTGCGAGGGCTCCTTGATGCCACACTCAGTCAAATGCTGCCTTGATGTCCAAGGCAGTCACTCTCACCTCACCTTGGGAGTTCAGTTCTTGTGTCCTTGTTTGAACCAAGCCTGTAATGAGGTCAAGAGCTGAGTTGCCCTGGCGGAGCCCAAACTGGGCATCAGTGAGCAGGTTATTGCTAAGCAAGTGCCGCTTGATAGCACTGTTGATGACCCTTCCATTACTTTACTATGACCATCTCCAACAAGAGAGAATCCAACCATCGGCCCTTGATGTTCAACAACATTATCATCATTAAATCCCCCACTATCAACATTCTGGGGGTTACCATTGATAAGAGACTGAACTGGACTAGCCATATAAATACTGTGGCTACAAGAACAGGTCAGAGGCTAGGAATCGTGCGACGTGTTACTCACCGTCTGACTCCCCGAAGCCTGTCCACCACCTCTAAGGCACAAGTCAAGAGAGTAATGGAATGCTCTTCACTTGCCTGGATGAGTGCAGCTCTAACAACACTCAAGAAGCTTGACACTATCCAGGACAAAGCAGCCCACTTGATAGGGCACCACATCCACAAACATTTACTCCCTCCACCACTGACGCACAGTGACAGCAGTGTGTACCATCTACAAGATGCACTGCAAGAATTCACCAATGCTCCTTCAACAGCACCTTCCAAACCCACCACCACTACCATCTAGAAGGGCAAGGGCAGTAGATACATGGGAATAACCACCTGGAAGTTCCCCTCCAAGTCACTCGCCATCCTGACTTGGAAATATTTCGCTGTTCCTTCACAGTCACTGGGTCAAAATCCTGGAACTCCCTCCCTAACAGCACTGTGGGTGTACCTACACCACATGGACTGCAGTGGTTTAAGAAGGCAGCTCACCACCACCTTCTCAAGGGCAATTAGGGATGGGCAATAAATGCTGGCCCAGCTAGCGAAGCCCACATCCTGTGAATATTTTTTTTTAATGACATAGATGATGATGTGCTACTGTCATCAGTCAGTCATGTGTCAAGCTCTTGAGAGAGTGAGTGAGATTGGAATCATGCCTAGGAGCAACATGTCCACTCTGTAACCTGTTTAGATGTAGTGCTAAGAAATAAGTGTTAAGTGGGTACCAGAGTATGTCTACAATCTGTCTACTAACCAACTACCAAGCCCAGAGTCCTCAGATAGAAGGACCATCTCAGAACATGGTGGGAGCAGTGGACACATCAATGTAAAAAAACAAATTAGCAATATTGAAGGAACCACAGAGTGAAAAATAACTCGATAGCAATCCATAACAAATCAACAGAAGGAGGAGGCACACTGGAGAGAGGTAATGATCACCGTGCCTACTTAGCTAGTCCCTGCCCTTGCCCTGCCCACTTGACACTCCCGAGGCCCTGCAAAGAGGCCAGCAGTGGGAGTTATGGAAATGCCATTTTCTCCGGTATTGAGGAGCGTCAGGTCTTCATGATAAGGAGCCAAAGCATCAAGTCAGTTCCTTTATGCAGTAGTTCCAGTAACAGATGACATTCTCCTAAGGCCGGATGTGGAGGGGTCCACCACAGACTTTGAGCCCGTTCCTGAAACCTTTGACACTTATTTTAACCCAAACCAAAACTAAGTAATCGAATGAGCACATTTTAACCAGTGGTTGCAACGGTCTGAGGAACCAATTGAATTATTTCTAACTGACCTATATCGCCTAGCTAGTTCTTGTGGATATGGGATGCTGAAGGATGAGCTAATCCCTGACCGCAAAGTCATGGTGTCTGGGATTAAAAACTCTCCCAATGTTCTGCAGACCAAAGGTGATCTTGTCTTGGATCAAGCAGTGCAGTATGTGAGGCAGGCCGAGCTTACAGCATTTAACCTGGCTATTATTTGTGGCGAGACTGAGGCTTTACAGGACTCCATTGACTGGGTAGGCCCATGGCCAGTGGCTCCACCCACAAGAAAGCCCACAAAAACAGGAGATAGGGCAGGAAAATCCAAGCTGGCACATTTGAAATGCTTGCATTGTGGCACAAAAACCAACATAGACGCCAGGACTGCCCAGCAGGGGGCTCACTCCTGTACATTTCAAGCATTTCTGCAAATCCAACAATTTTAATCAGGGTAAAAGACGAGAAAGCATTCATGAAACACATTCTAAGCAGGAAATGGGAAATCAAGATGCAGATAAAATCACAGAGTTCCCAGGGGAAGTTGATAGTCCTCACCCAGGCTATTGGTCAGCTACGGTTCAAGTTCCAGGCTTAGACACCACCTCTAAAACCGAGATTGGAGCTGCTGTTAACATACTCGCAGCTGACCTCGACTGGCTTCAGCCATTGCCCCTTATTCCACCAGACATCAAAGGTCAAGGTCCAGGTGGTATAGACCTTCCAATGAAATGCAGGGTTATTGCTCCTCTTAGTGGCAAGGGGCCACCGATCATTGATTCTTTCCATGTTATTCACAGTCAATGCACATCCCGATTGAGTGGTGATGTTGGTACACTTCTAGGAATCCTAGAAAAAACAGATGATGCTCATCATTTGAACGACTCAGTGTTTTTCATGCAACAATCTTCAACTTCTTAGAAGCAGTGGAAATTCAGCCTTTAGAAGCTGAGGAAGTTTATACGTTCAGCAACAAGTCCCTTTCTTTCACAGAGACACCATCCACTAGACCCAGGGCGGAGATTGGTTATGAATCTCTGAGGTCTTCATGAATTCAGGCCAGAGGTGATGGATACAGAAGGCGCTGCTGCAGACAGTGACCATCACCATGAAGACCCGCTGGATCTGAATTGGCTCTTTGCTGAAGAAAATGATGAGGAAGAGGCCCTTGCAGCACTGAGTGATCTGTTGGAAAATGAGGTCCTGGAGAATGATTCATCTTTGCAGTCGGGAGATGCACTATATGAGGTCCCTGCTGTCTTTTTAGGGGAGTCAGCTGTGTTTATAATGTCTTAGCAGCATTTAGATCTTTATTCCACTGAACCTACCAATGTTTTACCTAGTCTAGCTCCTGTTGTCCTTGAAGAGTCTTCCAGAGAGGATGCTTTGCCTGAGTCCTGGTCAGAGTCCATAGGGGATCACACTGTTAGAGAGCTGGTACCTTCCAGGGTGAAAGTCCATTGACTCCCACACTTCAGTCCCAGCTGAAAGTCTTCTTCCCGCCAGAGCAGGAGGTCAGCACAGAAGCTGCAGCAGAATCTTTAGCACTTCTGAAGCTGCAGAATCCTGTACAGCAATCTTGTACCTGAATTAATCAGCAGAAAATTTGTCTCATTACAGAAGATGATGGTGTCTTGTCTCCATATCCTCAGTAATTCTTCCCATTGTGCAGAGTGGGGCAGCCTCACATAGAGAGAAGTCTGGCTCTCTTACCACAGCCTACAGGAAGCGGACAGTCCTCTAGAGCTACCATCAGAAAATTGTTTCTTCTTCTTTTCCTGACAGTCTTACAGGAAATTTATCATTTTTCGTTCATTGAGATCTCAGATCTTCAACACCTTTTCAGTCTTTGATGCAGCAGTGGACAGTATGGCTGTGATAGTCTTCCCAAGAGTTGAAGATCATTCCTCTTCTGACGATCTTTCTCTGCGTGCTTCAAGGGAGCAGCAAGAGTCCTGATTTCTTCTCTTCGAGCCCCAGAGGGTCCAAATGTCAATGCTCTTCAGTCTTCTCTCTTGGATCAGTCTTTTGTTGAAAAGTCTTTCTTGTTCGTTACAGTTCAGTCATCATACAAGTTACACTCTGCCTCCCAGCAGCTGCTAACATGTTGATGATGTTCTACCAGGTGTCCCTATCTCCCCTAAGGGCCAAGAATACTGCAGAAGATTGAATCCCCCAGGACTGTGACTTGGGGAGGGGGAAGAGCAGGAGCTGGAGTTGGAAAGAAGCTGTGGTTGGAAGAAGAGAGTCACAGAAGTAAAATGTAAATAGTGAAAAACGTAGGGTGGGATTTTCTAGCCCCGCCCACCACCAGGATCATCTGGTCAACGGACTTTTGGCTGAGCTGCCGAATCTCCCGTGATGGATCCGGCTAGGACAGGGCTGGAGAATCTTCCGTGATGGATCCGGCCAGAACAGGGCTGGAAAGCCTCGGCCATTGTTTCATATTGTTGCTGAAAATGGCAGAGTTTACTTTAGGGAAGGTGTAGTATACAGGGTTAACAGATGGGATACACTAATATATGATGTCGATGACGATGCACAATTGACATCAGTCAGTCATGTGTTAGAATCTCGAGAGAAAGGTTGGAACCCCATGGCAACATACCTGCTCTGTACCAAGTGTTAAGCAGATACCAGAGCCTGACTACAGCCTGTCTATTAACCAACTACCAATCCTAGAGTCTGCAAGCTCCTATACTGAGATTCTGGCAATGATTTGTAATTGGTGCTTCCTGTAATTGGATTTCCCAGGAAATGGGAAAGTGGTCACTAAAACAGGCACCAGATTGAGCAGCACTTCATGGGGCTTAATCATGTTGGGGGTCCCGAGATTAATAAGACTCGGTGCTCACAGCTGCTTTCCCCATTCCCTCAGAAATGCTTTGGTGACAGACCTGTTGCGAGACTTATTTGTACAGTTTGCAGGTGTCTTCTACAAACTGGAGATCAGGATGGGTGGAATCATGACTACTTTCGAATGGAATTCAGACAGAGGGAGCTGTAGCGGACAACACAGAGGAGCAACAGTGACTGGGGGGGTGATGGACAGCAGGCGGCAAGGGAGAGTGGGGGGCAAGGGCGAGCAGAGGGTGAGGGCGAGCAGGGGGAGCAGGGTGGAGGGGTAATGAGAGTGAGGTGGGGGGGGCAGGAATGAAGAGAAACTGCGGCGAGGGGGAGCCAACGTGAGTGGGAGCAGGGCGGGGGGAGCAGGGGTGAGGGAGAATGGCGGTGAGGGGGAGCCAGGGTGAATCGGAGCGATAGAGGGTCCAGTTCACAGGAGGCACTAACAGAACAGACAGACAGCTCAGCTTCCTTGACTTTTGACATTTTTCCAGAGGTTGAGATTGTTGAGACAGGAGGTCGCAGACATCCACAGCTTCCGAGATGACCTGCTGGCCAGGCATTACCAATGGCTGTAATAGTGATCAACACACTCCATTTATTTTCCTTTGGTTCTTTCCAGGGCATTGCCAGAGACATAGTGAGGGGGTCCTAGTCAGCTGCACATAAATGCATCAGGAATTAAGGTGGATGGGCTGTTTGCCAGGACTGCCAGTTATGTAATCTTCCCGTGTGATGACAATACCAGAATGGGAGGGCATTAGGATTCTGTCTCTGGCTGGATTCCCACTGGTAAAGGGTGTTAGTGATTGCACATACTCATAGCAACCGAAGCATCTCTAGCTCAACCAGGAGTATTCAACAGCTACAAGGGATTTCATTCTATCAACGGCCTGGAGTGCAGGAAATTGTGGGTCGCTCAGTAGGTCTCATGAAGAGATTCTGAGTCTTATGTAGTTTAACAGTAAGTATTTATTAACTACTAGCGACTATATACATATACACAGTATAAGGTTTCTCCATGCTAGCTTCTACACACGTCTCTGGCCGGCCCAAGATTGACCTCTAGACTCACGTCATGTGTTCATTTACAACACATTGTGGGCAGTACTGTCAGCAGTCCCTCATTAACCCCTCCAATGCCAAACCCGAATACAACACAGACCTGTTCATAACTGGGAATACCCTTAAGGCTAGGCAACTAGAATACCTCCTTCAAACATTGCTGACATCACCCAGAGGAACCCCACGATGAACCCCCAAGAACACGACAACCACAGCCAATTGACAACCAGATGTTGTCAATACAGAAGTTTAGCAGGTATTACAGGCAATGGAAAGATGGGTCTGGAATGTGACTATAAACTGGATTACAAGGATGAAACAATGGGTATAGGTTCAAACTAGGTAATTGCAAATCTCAAAATTATATCAGGAAATTGTTCACCACTGAATGTACAATTAATACATGGAATAAATCTGGATAAGATGAAAATCGCTTGAATCATTTAGCAAAATATTTCCGTGCTGTAATGAGTGGATTCAGGATCTATCTCGATAAATGAATTCAGGATGAAGTGATGACATTTCCCAAAAGAGCTAACATATGGTCCTGTGATATTATGATAATGCAATAACTTGGCTGCTGAGATTCATTTGTTGTCTCCTAAAAAACATATGGTAAATATTCCCAATTTCACTGTCACTGGGTAGATTTGAGATTAAATCTTTTTACAGATAAGGAAGCAAAGAAAGAACATAAAAACATCTTGAACCAAAAGAAACATGTCGTGGATGCTAAAGGTAATGGAGATGAGCATTTCACATGATTCCACAGTGTGTGTGAATATGTGTGTGTGTAACTGTGTGTGTGTGTAACTGTGTATAAGTGAGTGTGAGTGGTGTGTGTGTGAGAGAGTGTATGTGTGTCGTGTGTGTCTCTGTGTAAGCATGTGAGTGAGTGTGAGAGTGTATGTGTGAATCTGAGTGTGTTTAAGTGTAATTGTGTGTAAGTGTATGAATGATTGTGTGTATATGTGTTTGTGTGTATGTATATAAGTGCATGAGTGTGTGTCTGTGTATGTGAGTGAGTTGACCATGACCAGCGGTCCCATTGCCAGAACTCTATTGCCTTCTTGGAATATAGACCTATCTTTTCCACCCTCCCTTACAGAGCAACCTAGAAACTGACATTTTCTGCTACCCCTGCCCTTAGTTTGATGCCATCTGGAGGAAAGATCACCTCCCACCTTTCCCTGATGGCCTGGAGGAGAGTCTATAGGGAGGCATTGTGGAACTGTGGGCCTGGTCTCTGTCTGTGCTGAAATATCTCTACAGTAAAGCTGACGCAGCTTGGATGTGACTTTGGAGTCCCAGGACAAGAGAGAATAGTAAAGGGCAGAGTGAAGGGGGGGTGGTTTGAGGGGGAACTGAGGGTGATGAGTAGGTGCAACAAGAAGTAGAACAAAGTGCTATTAGAATGGAGGTGGACAGGACAGTTGTGGCCATGATGCAGAGCCTCCATATTTGTCCAGAAGTCTCTTTAATAACTCATCTGTACCTGCTACATTGTTGACTGATGGCAGTTTTCACCAATATAAAGGTTCCCATACCACGGAACTGCATATCTCCCATGCATGCTATTGACATTTTAATTTTCATTCGAATCACATGGGAACCAGCAAAAAGCAAGAGAGCAGAAGTAGCAACCACATGTCATGGTTCAAATTCTGCCCATATTTCCCAAAATGCCCCTGTAGTGAGATTTTCCTCACTTCATATGTGTATCTATTCAAGACAGTGATCACTGTGATTAGTCAACAACTGCATTATCACAGTCTAATGCGGTGATGAGGCCGGTGGAAGATGAAGTAGATGAAACTTAGGGTGAAATCATCCCAGATTTGCACGAAGTGGGGTAGGGGAAAAGTTGTTTTACCTGCTGTCCGCAATGGTGGCTTTTCATGCCATATTGACAAATTTTTGAGGGTTTACTCATAGGTTTGGTAAGAGGGAACAAATGAATGTCATGTGTTTAGATTTTCAGAAGGGATTGGATAAGATGCCATACAAAGGGTTGGACAGGAGATTAGGACTCATGGAATTGGGGGTAACATAATAGCATGAATGGAGGATTATTAAAAGGACAGAAAACACAGAGGAGGAATAATCAGGTCATAGTCAGGGATCAGTGTCTGGGCCTCAGATATTTACAATTTCTATCAATGACCCAGCTGAGTGACCAAATGTAACATCACTGTAACTCCTGCCAATGCAAGATGGCCAGTCTGCGACTGCACACTGTCAATGATGTCATTCCACTGCGTGCAGCCTGCCAGTCCCCCTCTGCACATACATGACTAGTTCCAAAGCTCCAGAGCTATTTGTAAGACTGTTAATAAACAAGAGGGCAATTCAACTCTCACATTGTTTTACAGAATGTACCCAAACTTATTCAACCTAGGTCAGGAGAGAAAACAGATATTTTAAGGGCTGTTTTCTCTATCTATATGCTGTGCCACATCACTCTTGCTTTCAATATACAGATATTATTGGGGGCTCAGTGGCTGAACACAAACCAACTTTAGGATCAAAATAATGATGTGTCTAACAATCTAAAGATACCAGATCAAGAGGAGAAAATACAGCTGTGATTATTTGAGCAGTGCCATTTTTTGGTCCTGGCCACTGCTGACTCCATCGTTCTCTATGATGTAAAGGAGCAACAGAACCAACTGTGCATGCCAGGTGTAAATTACATGAAACATGGAAAGTTAACCTGCAGGCATAGAAACCAATTAGAAAAGCAAATGTTAGCCCTTATAACAAGAGGTTTGTTATATATGAGGAAGGAAGTCTTGCTGCATTTAAAATAGGCTTTGGTTAGATGACACCTGGAGTGAGTGCTGTGTACAGTTTTGATTTCCTTACCTAATGGAGAATATAATGCCTTAGAGGGGGTGCAGTGCATGTTCGCTAGACTGGGATGGCACAATTTTCCTATGAGAGGAGAGATTAAGTAGTCTGGGCCTATACTCTATGGTGTTTAGAAGAATGAGAGATTACCTTATTGAAACATATAATTCTGAGGGGGCTTGACAGGGTAGATGCTTAGAGGATGTTTCCCCTCAAGGGGTGATAGGATAAGGGGACGGTCATTTTGGACTGAGATGAGGAGTCGTTACTTCACTAAGAAGGTTGTGAATCTTTGGAATTCTATACTGGAAAGACTGTGGATGCTCAATTGTTGAGCACATTCCAGACTGAGATCAATAGTTGAATACTTATAGAATGGCAGATCAGGCTTGAGGGCCTGTATAGCCTACTCCTTTTCTTATTGCTTATCTTTTTATAATGAACAATTTCCTGTCTCTCTTAAGCTGTTGTCAGCAAGTTGCACAAACCACAATGAGGTAAATGTCCAGATAACCTGGGTTTACTTTTGGTGGTTTCGATTGGTGCAGGGCATTGAGCAGGCCATCAGAACTCCACACTCTACTTCATGTAGTGTGATCTTTTATTGTCCATCATGGATATAGGTAGAACTTCAGCCTCAGCTCAAAAAAAGTACTCCTGATAATGCAGTGCTCCCTCAGTACTGCACTGAAGTGCATGGGTTGAACCCATAACCTTCTCAGAGAAGGGAGTGTTACCATTAAATCAAGGCTAACTCTTGGGCACTACAGGAGGGCATTGAAAGTTGCAAAGAATATCCCATACTATTAGGACTGATGTTTATCTTACTCCAGAGGGAACACACTGATATTGTCTTCAACTACATCATAACTATGTCTGGCTAATTTTATAAGTACTTCCAGTTTTGTTTAACAGAAATTCTTAATCTGAACTGATGTTCAAAATTCTTCATAGGAATGGAGTCACCCACAAAAGGAGCTGCCCAGGACAAAGGTTTGGTATAATTAGTTTTCACATATTTCTTCTAATAAAGTAGATTGGTTGTTTATTAAAATTAACTCTGTCTTTACCAACCTGGTACTAAATAGTCCAACTGAAGTTATTCTGCAATCTGGAATAACTGTACTCATTTCTGGGTACCATACCTCAGGAAGGATATATTGGCCTTAGAGGATGTGCAGTGCAGATTTATAGAAAGTTACTAGTGCTGAAAGGGTTAAATTATGAAGCTAGATTGCATCGACTATGGTACAGCTTTCAGAGGTGTGGTTATGATTCCAATGTATAGCAGTGTAAGGGATGTGATGTAACACACCATGAGATTTCTGTATGCGCTCAGTTGTGTTTGGCCGGCATTACCATGTCTCACTATTTACCTGGATACATATCGTTTAGTATGCATAGAGGTAAAGGTAAAAGCACTCATGTCCACTTTCGGCCAGAGCACATCCAGCCCCTCCTTCTTCGGACATAGAACATGAATAGATGCAGATGCCTTCAGTGGAATGATCAAACCAATTAACTCAGTAACATTGACAATGTGAATCTGACTGTTCCTCTTGCTTACTCAGACTCAGGCTCTCATCATCATCATCACTGGGATTGGTTTCACTTACTAGTCCAGGGAAATATCTGTTAGGATATGGAGTATGATTGCTAAATATGCCAGGGCAGAAGCATTCTGATGGTCTGTCTGATGTTCGTCAAGACTCTTACCAGTCGAATCTGGCTTGGCTTTCCGACACTATTGTTTCCAGTAACCCCTGCCACTGCAAGGTCTGTAGATGTTGTTAAGCGGTGTGCAACTTTTCAGCTTATGTAAGGTTTCCTGGAGCAGGAATCCTTATTCATTGAAGCTATGGTATTCACAGAACATAGGGATTGTAAATTCTGTTTGTCTGCAATGACAGCCTCAAATTTCCTACCATCTTTGAGCAAGGCATCCATGGTATATCTCTTGGCTTTACTAAGATACCTCTTTGGTATGCTCCTATTGTTGTGAATGTAATCACTAGCTGGATGATATGGCCCACCAGTTCAGCCTGTCTGAAGTCACACTCACCACACTTAGCTTGACATCTACTGACACAAATTTGAGCCTAGGGGTACAGAAATTGAGCTTAACTCAAAGTTACTCCTTTCATGTGCATCAGATTTTCATGGGATCCTGCTGCATTTCTGTGGTGAGGCCAGAAGTGTTAAGGCAATGTAAGCCTTCATTGCCAATTGCAACACATATCCTCAGCGACTGCCTCTCCAAGTTTGTGACTGCTAGGTCAGCAAAACAAGGCTGGACTCTTTGCTTGAAAGGGAAATTCTGTAAACAGGTCCACTGTTTTCCAGTTGATGGTAGGAAAATGTGCTGTCATTCTTGCAATGACTCTCTGCCTTTAACTTTACTCAAAGCTAAAATAAACCTCCTGCTGTACAGGTAGACAGGAATATTGCAGCAGCAAATGCCTGCAGTTCCACTTGTGACCACACTATTGGAGTTTGGGGCTCTCACAGTCCATGAGTGCCCCGAATGTTGTAAGTTTTGTTGCAGAGCCAAGCAGCTACAAGATGCTGCAATGTTGCAACTTCCCAGACTCCCAGCAGAATGGACTGATGTCAACATTGACCAAGAAGACAGTAATGGCTTCATAGTCCTTGTGGCTGAGTTTTCTTAAGAACCACGGTCCAAATTATCAGCCAAGATGCAAACAACCTTACTCGATATAAATGCAAAGCTGCCTCCACAAGCCGTAGCTTGTCATTGACATCGAAAGATTTAAAACCAGCTCGTTGGTACTGGAGGAATTCAAAGTTAAAAAATCTCCATCACTGCTACCATGTGTGGTTAAATCCTGTGATAACTCCTACAATGCACACAAAGGCACTGGTCACTCAAGGCAGGATCAGTAACACAAGAACATGGATTATTTATTCAAGGCCAGTTCAGGCAGGTCTACACTGGACAGCTCCCTGTTTCAGACTCCCAAAGTGCATAAGTCATGTGGTGAGTTAAACCCCGTCCTTTACACTGCTGTCCATTGGAAAACTAATCACACCTAAAGGTGTAACATAACTGAGACTTGCTTGTGTTTCCTTGAGTTTAGAGGATTAAGGAGTGATCTAATCAAAATGTTTAAGATGATTAAAGGATTCAGTGGGGTAAATAGAGAGAAATTATTTCCTCTGTTGCGGGAGGCCAGTGAAAGGGCACAGAACTTTAAAATTGTGGGTGATGTCAGGAAGCATTTCTTCACACAAAGTGGAGTGGAAACCTGGAACCCCCTCCCACTGAAAAGCTATTGAGGCTGAGGCACAGTGACCTGATTACCTCCATTTGTCACAGTTGGGTGCGTTAAATTTACCCACTTAGGTTTCATTTTCATCTCCGTCATTGATTTCCCCTGGAATTCTCTGAATAAATTGCACACACCGTGGAACAATGGACATTTCTCCAGGGTTACCACAGATCACCTGCCAAGATTTTGGCAGAGGACTGAAAGACTCCCTGGAAAGTTTCCACTCCAACCTCCTGTGAATGCCAAGCTCCTGATGTTCAGGTGTTCAGGTTTTTCGAGGGGAATTTTTGCACTGTGTGTGATAGTCACTGCAGTCAGCTTAAGAAATCTGGATGTTAAAATATGTTAAAAGAAAAACACTGTGCTTCTTATGCTGTGCTGCTGGAATATTACAAGATGCACTGGTACTGAAAGGTGGAGGGGCACATTAGTAGGGTGGTGAAAAAGGCATATGGGACACTTGCCTTTATCAATCGAGGCATAGATCACAAAAGTTGGGAGGTCATGTTGGAGTTGTATAGAACCTTGGTGAGGCCACAGCTGGAGTACTGTGTGCAGTTCTGGTCGCCACATTATAGGAAGGAAGTGATTGCACTGGAGGGGATGCAGAGGAGATTCACCAGGATGTTGCCTGGGATGAAACATTTAAGTTATGAAAGGTTGGATAGACTTGGGTTGTTTTCGTTGGAGCAGAGAAGACTGAGGGGTGACCTGGTTGAGATGTACAAGATTACGAGGGTCATGGACAGGGTGGATAGGGAGCAGCTGATCCCCTTAGTTGAAGGGTCAGTCACGAGGGGACATAAGTTCAAGGTGAGGGGCAGGAGGTTTAGGGGGGATGTGAGGAAAAGCTTTTTTACCCAGAGGGTGGTGACGGTCTGGAATGCACTGCCTGGGATGGTGGTGGAGGCGGATTGCCTCACATCCTTTAAAAAGTACCTGGATGAGCACTGGGTACGTCATAACGTTCAAGGCTATGGGCCAAGTGCTGGTAAATGGGATTAAGTAAGTAGGTAGGTCAGGTGTTTCTCACGTGTCAGTGCAGACTCGATGGGCCAAAGGGCCTCTTCTGCACTGTGTGATTCTGTGATTCTGTGATTCTGTGAAAAACAATGTCTTGCTATTGCAGGTTCTCCCAATGCTCAAAAATATAAGCTAAAGGAAATTAAAGGTGGGTATCATGGAAGGAGTGTAAGTGTGTTATTCTTTCACATCTGAACGTTTGACTTCTTGTTGTAGTCATGGGAAGCTTTTGTTTTAATCTGTTTGGAGAAATAAGTATCCAATTTTGTTGAACAGTTATTCAAGGAACAATCGATAATTAAATCTGCATGATCACGCTAATTAAAGGAAACTTTCTTTGGGCCCAACTAAGAATTTTTAAGGTCTACTCCTCTAGAAAACTTACTGACAACTTTTCACAACAGTTGGACAATAAAACATAGTGTTGTTTCAGCACTATGTTCAATAAATATACCCTTCAATAGCAAGTTGTTTGTAGACCTAATTCTAAAATTGCAGTGCCAACAATTTAAGCAGCAACACGCTTTTAAATGATTAACTGTAAATGTATTTTTTTTAATAACATACATTGCTCAGATAGATGTTATCAACAAATCATCAAATTGTTTGGTAATTCCAATGTAGCATTTGGTTCTTTTAAGAGGATGTCTCATGTTTGTGTGTTTGCTTTCTGAAGCATTTCTTTGTGATAGAATTCACTGAACTCTGACACTTAAGGCAAGCACTCTCACTTCACACCACTTCACACAAAATTGAAAAGATACACCACTGTTACAAACTGGGAGCTGTTCCAACCGGAATCTGCAAGCCCTGTAGAAAAGAACTGTAAAGTCCTGTAAAATTCTCAGGGCAACATAAAGGGCCAAGGGATGTGTGTCTGGGTAAGAAGTACTTTCAATGTAAAATAAGGTACTCTTTTCCCTCTGGATAATTCCAGAAGATAGTTGATGAACCAGCAGTCTGACAATGAACTGAGTACTGGGTGAATGTGCACCATCATTCAGCTGCTACGAAAATTAGGTTCTTCCCATTTCACATCAGGAACTACAAGCTTGGTCATTTGTGAGACTTCTAAATTCTTTGCCAATCCATTCACTTTTGTCAACTGCATGTACCTCTGCTGAGAGCAATGATTCCCATGGTGCCAGTGTTGTGGAAATCAAGCTAGGAGTGTTGGTAGACTCTATTTAGAATCTACAACACATAAACAGACCGTTTGACCCAAATGCTCTTTGCCAGTGTTTATACTTCACATCAGCCTCCTCCCAATACCTCTTCTCATACTGAATTCATGTCCCTTCATTTCCTTCTCCCTCATTATATACTGAGCCTCCTTAAAGCATGCCAATGCTCTCTGCTTCAATCATCCAATGTGGCAGCAAGCTCCACATTTGCACCACTTTCTGTGTAAAGAATATTAATATGGCAGGATGCCCAGATGTGCACTCAACAAAGTAAGCAGAACTGTATTTCTAGACTAGTGCCAGATAGAACATGTCCAACCAAGACTGTCTGAGGACTGGTCAGACCACTATGATCCCTGTACACACTTTTAACATCCAATATATAAGGAGCACAGTGCAGATTGAAAACATTCCTCCTGAAAGGAGGAACATCTTAAAGGGGCAACTTGAGAAGGAGCCAGTCTGAAACAGTGAATAGCATAGAACAATACTCCATTTGGGATTGATGTCAGTAAGTTTGTCTCACTTGGAGCAAACGCATGGAGGAGATGTATGAGATAGAATGGAAAAACCTTAGAATCATTTAAGGGATTTAGAATCACACAATCACAGAATCACAGAATCAGACAGTGCAGAAGAGGGCTTTCGGCCCATCGGGTCTGCACTGACACGTGAGAAACACCTGACCTACCTACCTAATCCCATTTACCAGCACTTGGCCCATAGCCTTGAATGTTATGACGAGCCAAGTGTTCATCCAGGTACTTTTTAAAGGATGTGAGGCAACCCGCCTCCACCACCGTCCCAGGCAGTGCATTCCAGACCATCACCATCTTCTGGGTATAAAAGTTTTTCCTCACATCCCCCCTAAACCTCCTGCCCCTCACCTTGAACGTATGTCCCCTCGTGACTGACCCTTCAACTAAGGGGAAGAGTTGCTCCCTATCCACCCTGTCCATGCCCCTCATAATCTTGTACACCTCGATCAGGTCACCCCTCAGTCTTTTCTGCTCCAACGATAACCTAAGTCTATCCAACCTATCTTCATAACTTAAATATTTCATCCCAGGCAACATCCTGGTGAATCTCCTCTGCAACCCCTCCAGTGCAATCATATCCTTCCTATAATGTGGCGACCAGAACTGCACACAGTACTCCAGCTGTGGCCTCACCAAGGTTCTATACAACTCCAACATGACCTCCCAACTTTTGTAAACTATGCCTCGATTGATAAAGGCAAGTGTCCCATATTCCTTTTTCACCACCCCACTAATGTCCCCTTCCACATTCAGAGATCTATGGATACACACGCCAAGGACCCTTTGTTCCTCAGAACTTCCTAATGTCATGTCGTTCATTGAATAATTCATTTTCAAATTACTCCTTCCAAAGTGTATCACCTCACACTTTTCAGGGTTAAATTTCATCTGCCACCTATCTTCCCACTTGACCATCCCGTCTATATCTTCCTGTAGCCCAAGTCACTCAACCTCATTGTTAACCACCCAGCCAATCTTTGTGTCATCTGCAAACTTACTAATCCTACAGCCCACATAGTCATCTATGTCGTTTATATAAATGACATATAATAGGGGACCCAGCACAGATCCCTGTGGTACGCCCATGGACACTGGCTTCTAGTCACCAAAGCATCCTTCTGGCATCAGCCTCTGCCTCCTACAACTAAGCCAAGTTTGAATCCACCTTATCAAATTACCCTGTATCCCATGTGCATTTGACTTCTTTATAAATCTCCCATGTGGGACCTTGTCAAAGGCTTTGCTGAAATCCATATAAACTACATCAACAGCACTACCCTCATCTACACACCTGGTCACCTCCTCAAAAAATTCAATCAAATTTGTTAGGCATGACCTTCCTCAGACAAAGCCATGCTGACTATCCCTGATCAAACCTTGCCTCTCAAATTGGAGATAGATACTCTCCTTCAGAACTTTCTCCAATTGTTTCCCTACCACTGATGTGAGACTCACTGGCCTGTAGTTTCCTGGTTTATCTCTATAACCCTTCTTAAATAGCTGAACCACATTAGCTGTTCTCCAGTCCTCTGGCACCTCCCCCATGGCCAGAGAGGAATTAAAAATTTGGGTCAGAGCCCCTGCAATCTCCTCCCTTGCCTCCCTCAGCAGTCTGGAACACAAATCATACAGACCTGGAGATCTGTCCACCTTTAAGTCTGCCAATATCTCTAATACCTTGTCACTCCCTATATCAATTTGCTTAAGAACCTTGCCGTCTCTCTCCCCGAGTTCAATACCTTCATCCTCATTCTCTTGGGTGAAGACGGACGTGAAGTATTCATTCAACACTGTAGCGATGTCCTCTGGCTCCACCCATAGATTGCCCCCTTGGTCCCTTATAGACCCTTATAGACTCTTTCCCTGGTTATCCTCTTCCCATTGATATACTTATAGAATATCTTGGGATTTTCTCTACTTTTCCCTGCCAGAACTTTCTCATATCCCCTCTTTGCTCCCCTAGTTGCTTCTTAAGCTCCACCCTGCACTGTCTGTGCTCCACTAATGCCTCTGCTGATTTGCTTCCCTTGTACCTGTTAAAAGCCTCTCTTTTCCTTCCCATCATAACCTGAATATCTCTGGTCACCCATGGTTCTCTGGGCTTGTTACTCCTTCCTATCACCCTAGAGGGAACATGTTGAGCCTGTACCCTCCCCATTTCCTTTTTGAACACCCCCCACTGTTCCTCTGTAGATGTCCCCACAAGTAGCTGTTCCCAGTCTACCTTGGCCAGATCATTATTTTACTAAAATCCGCTCTCCCCCAATCCAAAACATGTTTTTGCAACTTGTCTATTTCTTTGTCCATAACAAGCTTAAACTGTACCATGTTGTGGTCACTTAAACTAAAATGCTCCCCCACCACCACCTCAGCCACCTGTCCTGCTTCATTCCCCAGAATTAAGTCCAGAACTGCGCCATCCCTTGTTGGACCCTCTACATATTGACCTAAAAGGTTCTCCTGTACACATTTCAAGAAATCCACTCCATCCAAGCCCTTAACACTATGTCTATCCCAATTAATGTTGGGAAAGTTGAAATCACCTAATATAATTACCCAATTGTTATTGTTTTTACACACCTCCGCAAATTGTGCACATATTTGCTCCTCAATTTCCCGCTGACTATCTGGGGGCCTGTAATAAACACCTAACAATGTGACTGCCCCTTTTTTATTCCTAAACTCTACCCACAAAGCTTCATTCTATGCCCCCTCCAAGATATCATCTCTCCTTACTGCAGTAACTGACGCCTTAACTAATAATGCAATGCCTCCCCCTCTTTTACCCCATCCCCTGTCTCGCCTGAAGATTCTATGTCCCAGAATGTTGAGCTGCTAATCCTGCCCCTCCCTCAGCCACGTCTTAGTGATGACTACTATATCACAATTCCACATGTCAATCCTCACCCGTAACTCATCCGTTTTACCTGTAATACACCTGGCATTAAAGTAGAGGCCATCCAGCCTTGCCTTACTCCCTTGAAACTTAATGCAGCTGTACTCCCTCTGACTTGATTGTTTTGCTGTATTATGATGTGTCCCTATTCTGCTAACATTCTGTGTCCCCTCCCCCTGCCAAATTAGTTTAAACTTCTCCCAACAGCACTAGCAAACCCGCCTACAAGGATGTTAGTCCCGCTCTGATTCAGATGTAGACCATCCCACTTGTACAGGTCTCACCTTCCCCAGAAATGGTCCCAGTGATCCAGGAATCTAAAACCCTCCCTCCTGCACCAATTCTTAAGCCATGTATTCATCTGTGCTATTTTCCTATTTCTGAGCTCACTAGCATGTGGCACTGGGAATAAGCCACAGAGATTACAACCCAGAAGGTCTTGCTTTTCAGTCTCCTGCCTAACTCCCTAAATTCCCATCCCTCTTTCTACCTATGTCATTGGTACCAACATGTACCATGACCTCTGCCTTATCACCCTCCCCCTTCAGGATGCCCTGCAGCTGTTCAGTGACATCCTGACACCAGGGAGGCAACATACCATCCTGGAGTCACGTTGACAGCCACAGTAGTACCTATCTGTTCCCCTATCTGTTCACAAATGATCATGCTTGTAGTTTCTGATGTGAAATAGGAAGAACCTAATTTTTGTAGCAGCTGAATGCTGGTGCACATTTCAATTAGATGCTGTGATGCGGCGAGTACACATTTTCAATGTGGATGAGCTCAATGGAACAGCCTTCCCTATCCATTCTCATCTTGTAGCTTTTTATTGTTTGTCTGTTAGGACCAGATGAGGGAAAACAGAATTCCCAAGTATTTCCTACAAAATAGTTATTCAACTTGTCATTTAATATTACCTGATTAGGAAGAGTTATATGCATTAAAAGTAATTCACCTGCATATCCTTTTGCCTTTAACCACGTGCCCTTGAAGTAGTGATGTCCCTTTTGTCCACCCTTGTACCATATGCTGGCCCAAAGTCCAGAGCATGGCTCAGATACTTCAGCATGGCGCAGTGGCCTCAGCCATCCTTAATTACATTTAAGACTGTTCGCATAAGCAAACTGTTAAGGACCTGATCTGAAGCACAATGCCAATAAAGAGGATATTGGAACGTTTAATGATACTGAGTTTTGTGCTGGAAAATTGTTGGTTCAAAGCATCCTGGGGAAGATATTACTTGCCACACACTGCTAATACTGAAACCGATGTTGAGATGTTCATTTGACTTGAGCCACCAAGGATAATTCATGTTGTGTTTTCTTCTATCCTTCAAACAAAATCTCACCAATCACTCAATTCAGACTGGTAAACTATATTGTGAGTTCTTTATTTGAAGATTACAGTAATATATACAAATTACTGGGGAGCTCTCACTAGTACACCTTTTAATTGGTTAACTAAGACATGTTTGACAAACCACCACCACCCCCCCTGCCCCCCGCCCCCACTGGAGCTTTTGGAGGAAGGAACTAGCAGAATAGATAAGGGAGAACCAGTGGATGCAGTGTATTTGGATTTTCAAGAAGCTTTTGATAAAGTCCCTCATAAGAGGTTAGTGCGCAAAATTAAAGCAAAGGGATTGGGGGTAATATATTGGCATGGATTGAGAATTGGTTGACAGACAGGAGACAAAACGTAGGAACAAATGGGTCTTGTTCAGAGTGGCAGGCGGTGACTAATGCAGTACTGCGGGAATCAGTGCTTGGGCCCCAGCTATTCACAATATATATCAAGGATTTGGATGAGGGAACCAAATGTAATATTCCCAAGTTTGCTGATGACACAAAACTAGATCGGAATGTGAGTGGTGAGGAGGATGTAAAGAAGCTTCAAGACACTTTAGACAAGTTGAGATAGTGAGCAAATATATGACAGATGCAGTATAATATGGATAAGTGTGAAGTTATCCTCTTTGGTAGGAAAAACAGAATGGCAGAATATTATTTAAATGGTGATAGATTGGGAGATGTTGATTTACAAAGGGACCTGGGTGTCCTTGTCCACAGTCACTGAAAGCAAGCTTGCAGATGCAGCAAGCAGTTAAGAAAGCAAATAGTATGTTGGCTTTCATTGTGAGAGGACTTGAGTACAGGAGCAAGGATGTCTTACTGCAGCTGTACAGGGCCTTGGTGAGACCACACCTGGAGTATTATGTGCAGTTTTGGTCTCCTTACCTAAGAAAGGATATACTTGCCATAGAGGGAGTGCAGCGAACGTTCACCAGATTGATTCCTGGGATGGCAGGATTGTCATATGAAGAGGGATTGGCTTGACTGGGCCTGTATTCACTGGAGTTTAGAAGAATGAGAGAGGATCTCACTGAAATGTATAAAACTCTGACAGGGATGGACAGACTGGGTGCAGGGATGATGTTTTCTCTGGCTGGGAGGGTCTAGAAAAAGTTAGTAACAATCTCAGGATAAGGGATAGGCCATTCAGGAATGAGATGAGGAGAAATTTCTTCACAGAGGGTGATGAACCTCTGGAATTCCCTACCACAGAAGACTGTGGAAGTCAAGTCACTTAATATATTTAAGAAGGAAATAGAAAAATTTCTAGATACTAAAGGCATCAAGGAGTATGGGGAGAGAGTGGGACTATGGCGTTGAGATAGAAGGTCAGCCATGATCATATTGAATGGTGGAGCAGGCTTGAAGCTGAATGACCTACTCCTGCTCCTATTTTCTATGTTTCTATTCCAACCATGTGTCACGTGACAGATGACATCATATCCTGTATGATTATACGTACAGATTACGGACACACTTAAAAATATACCACAACAATGTGTACAGAGACACTTGTAGGATCCGTGCAAGAAGGAAAGGTTGTTTGGTGTTAACTAGAAAACTCATTGGATGACAGGTTTTCTTGGATAATTCCTTGCCACATATTTAGAATATGCTCACAAGCATGAGTAGCTACCTTTCATTTTCACGTACGAAACTCTTATTTTATTGGAGTTGATACATATCCAGGGTTTAAGACACATTGGCATTGGAGTGCAACAGCCAGGGCCAAACAATTGGAAACAGTTTGTTGTGTACGTCTAATTATTTAATTAACATCAAAGAGTAACAAGTAGGTTAAAGAGCCTGTCACTGCTGGCAAAATCAGTCTATGTGAAAAGGAACTTGCAGGAACTTTACCAGGTCCTTCAAGATCAAAAGATTTAGTGATAGAGGTTGGATACACTTGGGTTGTTTTCGCTGGAGCAGAGAAGACTGAGGGGTGACCTGATTGAGGTGTACAAGATTATGAGGGTCATGGACAAGGTGGATAGGGAGCAGCTGTTCCCCTTAGTTGAAAGGTCAGTCACAAGGGGACACAAGTTCAAGGTGAGGGGCAGGAGGTTTAGGGTAGATGTGAGGAAAAACATTTTTACATAAGTCTTTATAGAATCACACAGTGCAGAAGAGGCCCTTCGGCCCATCGAGTCTGCACCGACACATGAGAAACACCTGACCTACCTACCTAATCCCATTTAACAGCACTTGGCCCATAGCCTTGAATGTTATGACGTGCCAAGTGCTTATCCAGGTACTTTTTAAAGGATGTGAGGCAATTCGCCTCCACCACCCTCCCAGGCAGTGCATTCCAGACCCTCACCACTCTCTGGGTAAAAAAGCTTTCCCTCACATCCCCTCTAAACCTCCTGCCCCTCATCTCGAACTTATGTGAGTGACCCTTCAACCAAGGAGAACAGCTGCTCCCTATCCACTCTGTCCATGCCCCTCATAATCTTGTACACCTTGATCATGTTGCCGCTCAGTCTTCTTTGCTCCAACGAAAACAACCCAAGTCTATCCAGCCTCTCTTCTTATCTTAAATGTTTCATGCCAGGCAACATCCTGGTGAATCTCCTCTGCACCCCCTCCAGTGTAATCACATCCTTCCTATAATATGGCAACCAGAACTGCACACAGTACGCCAGCTGTGGCCTCACCAAGGTTCTATACAACTCCAACATGATCTCCCTACTTTTGTAATCTATGCCTCGATTGATAAAGGCAAGTGTCCGCTATGCCTTTTTCACCACCCCAGTAATGTGCCCCTCTGCCTTCAGAGATCTATGGACACACACGCTAAGGCCCCTTTGTTCCTCAGAACTTCTTAGTATCATGCCGTTCATTGAATATTTCCTTGTCAAATTACTCCTTCCAAAGTGTATCACCTCACACTTTTCAGGGTTAAATCCCATCTGCTACTTATCTGCCCATTTGACCATCCTGTCTATATCTTCCTGTAGCCCAAAACACTCAACCTCACTGTTAACCACCCTGCCAATCTTTGTGTCATCCGCAAACTTACTAATCCTACTGTCCACATAGTCGTCTATGTCATTTATATAAATGACAAATAATAAGGAATCCAGCACGAATCCCTGTGGTACGCCAATAGACACTGGCTTCCATTCAATAAAAAATCCTTCTGTCATCACCCTCAGTCTCCTACAACTAAGCCAATTTTGAATCCACCTTATCAAATTACCCTGTATCCCATGTGCATTTGCCTTCTTTATAAGTCTCCCATGTGGGACCTTGTCAAAGGTGTTGCTGAAATCCATATAAACTACATCAATTGCACTGCCCTCATCTACACACCTGGTCACCTCCTCAAAAAATTCAATCAAATTTGTTAGGTATGACCTCCCTCTGATAAAGCCATGCTGACTATCCCTGATCAAACTTTGCCTCTCCAAGTGGAGATAGATACTCTCCTTCAGAACTTTCTCCATTAGTTTTACCCAGAGGGTGGTGCCAGTCTGGAATGCACTGCCTGGGAGGGTGGTGGAGGCAGGTTGCCTCACATCCTTTAAAAAGCACCTGGATGAGCACTTGGCACATCATAACATTCAAGGCTATGGTTAATGGAATTAGGTAGGTAGGTCAGGTGTTTCTCACGTGTCGGTGCAGACTCGATGGGCTGAAGGGCCTCTTCTGCACCGTGTGATTCTGTGATATTAATATTAAATAAACATTGCAATTTACAGCTATTAAAACATAATGACTTTATTTTTCAGATGATATGTTCAACCTAAAGTCTATAAAAATGGATTTGAGAGAATTTGAGGCTCTTGACTCATACGCTTGTAAGGTAACTCAAAGAGAATTCAGTCTTTTCTAGCCCATACTCTTTTCTAAAGAAAGCCTGCAGTGTTTATATTTCAGCTGAATTGGAATCCTCCCTCTATTCCAATTCCAAAACTATTTTTTTTTACAAAACGAAAATACTGCATATGTTAGAAACCAGAATACTGAATGAATACGGGAAAGGCCTCAACAAATCATTTGTTCTCCCATTGTGAATAGTAGCTCAGTTGGTACTGCTCTCACCTCTGCAACCCTTTGCATTTTCCCTTGTAACGATGTCTGTTCACGTTCAGGATTAGAATTGCACTTGATTTTCTTGTCCCCAGTTTTGGTCAGCTCCCAGCACCAAGTCTCATATGAGCCAGGAGTTCACCTGAATAAGTTATTTGCTCCAATTCAGAAATTGCCAAGCATTCTACATTGGTCAAATGAGTTTTTACTTTCATGTCTGCCTAAATTGACCATGATAAATCCCGTCAGGCCCTGCCAGTACCTCTCTGATTGTGACTCAATGTGAGAGCACTGGAGCTCTCCCTCTCCCTCTCCATCGTGCCATATTGTTAATTCGACAGGATAATATCCCATTAGTTATTTATAACACTGTGCGGACTATAACACTGATTTTGGTGACTGCCTCAACCCTCATTAATATGTTCTGCACATTGCACAATTTGGACACATGACAGTAAATTCATATTTGGGGAGAAAGATCCAATATTTGCAACCCAGGTAAATCACACAAGATCTTTTCCATTCTGTAGAAATAGAAGAAGACTTTCTCCTGCCTGGGTGCATGATCTTATTCAATATAATTATTTCATACAAGGTGTGTAATTGGATTCTAGTTTTCCATAAACTCATAGAGGAGAAAGATCAAATTACTCCTGAGCAACAAAGTGGAATGATTGAACAGCATTGGTCTTCACTGTCAGTGAGAAACGTTGGAACCCTCAGGTAACTCTGTGCAACAAATTTTTAAGAGGCCAGAGGACAAAGACTGAATGGTTCACAATTTTACCTGTGTTTTCTTGATCAGCAAGTCTGAAGACTCTGCTGATTGCTGCTTCTCACTACAATATATTTTCAATATCTACTATGCTATACAACTTTATCACAATATTTCAATTCCTCAAGAAACCCATAAAAAGCAAAGATGGAGGACAATGGAAAAGACTCTTGAGAATCATGTGCAGGATAAAACAGGTTACTGATTCACTATGAGCCCATTATGCATACCTGTCCTGGAAATCTTAGTCCAAAAATCCCACTCACAGTAAACTTTCATTAGCAACAAAATAAACAGAACTCCAGTCATGATTCCACACACTATTCATAAGATAATTATGGATGTCAAAGTCCATCTAACCCAGCTCATCTCATGCAACCCAGAATGACATATGAACATGCATATTATGAGCAGGAGTAGGCCATTCTGCCCCTCGAGCTCTGCCATTGGATAACTTTGCCTACATTATACCAGTGGTTACAACTCATAAGTATTTAATTTGCCGTAAAGCAATTTGGGACATTGTAAAAGGTGTTGTATAAATGTAGGCTTTGTCTTTCTTTCATTACACCTGCAGGCAGTAGGCAGAGTGACTATAGGAATGGTAAAATTGGAGGCTAACGCGGATTCTCTGAGGATAATTGATCACGGAGCAATCAACCGATGTGAGGAAAGTGCCATAAAGAAATCACTACATTTACAAAACAACTCAACTCTGTAGCTAACCTCCCCCAACCCCCTCACCCCCATCACCAATATCCTCTGACCTCCCTCCCAATGCCCCCTCCAACCCCCCAACCACCCCAGCTCCACTCCAACCTCCTCCGCAACCACCCAACGCACCCCCAACACCTGTAACCTCCCCAAATCTCCTCCTCCCACCTCACCCTCCAAGTTCTCAATCTCCCACTCCAATCTACCCCAAACCCCCAATCTCACACCCAACTTTCCTCTCTCACCACCCCCAGCCATCCCCTCCAACAACTAAAGTCTGTCTGCTTCCTGGAAAATGTTCATTTAAATGAACCCCAATGATCTGAGTTGTACGTTTGGAAACTAATTCACATTGCCAGCACCTGGCTGTCCCAGGAATTTCATTGTTTGAACTGAATTTAACTTAAAACCATTTTAAAATAAATCACACCAAAACCCTTCCGTAGTCAAACAGACAAAAAGAAAGTCCTGGATCATCAGTGGTGTGGTGCTGCTGGAGCTCACCAGAGCATTGCTCCGGCACCTCATCTTGCGACCAGCGATGACTCCGCTTCCTCATAAGCCCAAGGAACGTGCCAGGAACTTGCCATGGCAGCTGCTGCTCATTTCCCGACAGCCTGTGGCCACTCTCAAGTCTTTTGCACCAGTGCTGGCCATGAAATGTCCAGCATATGTGCAGTTTGTCTTTTGTCACCCCTTGGGTCGGAAAATGGCCTTGCGTACATGCACAGGAGATAAGGGCTTAAAGGACCCAAACACAGTGAAAGTACAGGTCAGGTGACCTGGGCAGGAGTGCCACTACAGAAGAGGTGGCCCACAGAGCAGGACACAGCAAGAGGGCCAGGAGAAAGGTCCCAGAACTTCCAGAGGTAAAGTTAAAGTTAAAGGAAGAGCTGCAAAGGGAGCAGATCTGAAGCAAAGTGGGCTTGAAAGAAACTGTGAAGATCTGAGGAGGCAACCAAAGGTTGGTGACTCCTTACCGTGGGCCTTTGGATCAGGGGTGTTCTGCTTGACATGTTGAAGATCTCAAAGTATGCTTCAAAGGTGAAGCTTGAGTGTACGTGGAAATCCAGAGTAATCACAGAAGGTGACCTTGAAACCCTGGTGTTGAACCACGTATCAAAGCTGCTTTCTGTTTCCAACACCATGGCATAGCGTGCCAGTCATTGCCTGTTTAGTGTCTATGTATTTATTTTTCCTCTGACACCTGGCTCTTGATGCCTCGAAGTAGCAGGTTAACAATTTATAAAATAAAATACAATCCACTGGCCTACTCAGTCCTCCCTGCCATCCTGAAGGTAGAGAGGCCACAGTCAGAAATGCTTACAGCTGCCCACAGGAAACAGGACAATCTAAACTCTCCAAACCCAAGAGCCTGCTGTATGCGTAATTGGAGGTAAAAACTAAACAAACCCCAAAACCGCCTGATAGCAACACAATGCTCACGAAACAAAAAAGTAAAACCTCCTTCTTTCATAGAGAAAGTGAAGGAAGTAAAGAATATTCCAAGTGCTGTCACACTGAGTGACGATGGAGAGAGAGGGAGAGATCCGGTGCTGTGTCAATGTGTGACGATGGAGGGGGAGGGAGAGATCCGGTGCTGTATCACTGAGTGACGATGGAGGGGAGAGGGAGAGCTCCAGTGCTCTCACACTGAGTGACGATGGAGGGAGAGCTCTGGTGCTGTGTCACTGAGTGACGACAGGGGGGAGAAGGAGAGGTCCAGTGCTCTCACACTGAGTGACGATGGAGGGGAGAGGGAGAGCTCCAGTGCTGTCACACTGATTGACGATGGAGGGAGAGCTCCAGTGCCGTGTCACTGAGTGACGATGGAGGGGAGAGGGAGAGCTCCAGTGCTGTCACATTGAGTGACGATGGAGTGAGAACTCCAGTGCCGTGTCACTGAGTGACGATGGAGGGGGAGGGAGAGGTCCGGTGCTGTGTCACTGACTGACGATGGAGGGGATAGGGAGAGGGAGAGCTCCAGTGCCGTGTCATTGAGTGATGATGGAGGGGGAGGGAGAGGTCTGGTGCTGTGTCACTGAATGACAATGGAGGGGAGAGGGAGAGGGAGAGCTCCAGTGCCGTGTCACTGAGTGATGCTGGAGGGGGTGGGGGAGGTCCGGTGCTGTCACACTGAGTGATGATGGAGGGGAGAGGGAGAGATCCAGTGCTCTCACACTGAGTGACGATGGAGGGGAGAAGGAGAGCTCCAGTGCTGTGTCACTGAGTGATGATGGAGGGGGGAAGGAGAGCTCCAGTGCTGTTTCACTGAGTGACGATGGAGGGGGAGGGAGAGGTCTGGTTCTGTGTCTCTGAATGACAATGGAGGGGGAGGGAGAGGTCCTGTGCTGTGTTACTGAATGACGATGGAGGGAGAGCTCCAGTACTGTCACACTTGAGCGAAGGCGGAGGGGAGGGAGAGAACTCCAGTGCTGTGTCACTGAGCAACGATGGAGGGGGAGGGACAGTTCCAGTGCTCTCACACTGAGTGACGATGGAGGGGAGAGGGAGAGCTCCAGTGCTCTCACACTGAGTGACAATGGAGGGAGAGCTCCAGTGCCGTGTCACTGAGTGACAATGGAGGGGAGAGGGAGAGCTCCAGTGCTGTCTCACTGAGTGACGAAGGAGGGGGAGGGAGAGGTCCAGTGCTATCTCACTGAGTGACTATGGAGGGACAGCTCCAGTGCTGTTTCACTGAGTGATGATGGAGGGGGAGGGAGAGCTCCAGTGCTGTCTCACTGAGTGACGATGGAGGGGAGAGGGAGAGCTCCAGTGCTGTGTCACTGAGTGATGATGGAGGGAGAGGGAGAGCTCCAGTGCTGTGTCACTGAGTGATGATGGAGGGAGAGGGAGAGCTCCAGTGCTGTCACACTGAGTGACTATGGAGGGAGAGGGAGAGCTCCAGTGCTGTCACACTGAGTGACGATGGAGGGAAGATTGACAGCTCCAGTGCCCTCACACTGAGTGATGATGGAGGGAGAGGGAGAGCTCCAGTGCTGTCACACTGAGTGACGATGGAGGGAAGATTGACAGCTCCAGTGCCCTCACACTGAGTGATGATGGAGGGAGAGGGAGAGCTCCAGTGCTGTCACATTGAGTGACAGCAGAACAGTTGGATGACTGGGCATGTTGTACAATCTCCTTGCTAAAGCTGGCCATGGAGCAGTCACTGCTGGAGGCGCTCACAGCCCCTCGCAATGTCACCATCCCGGTTTGGACCAGTCTCCCCCATGGTTCAAGCTAACTGTGCAGCCTTGCAGTGTGGGTTAGGAGAATGCCTGTGCCTGAGCTGAGAGCACAGCATGCAGTCCAATGGGCAAGGCTGCTGCCAATTGGTCAGGTGGAGTGTGGCGGAGGTGGGTGGAGTTTTGGGCAGCCATGCAGCGCACTAATCTCTGGCCATCCAAGTGGTGACCAGCACTCTCCAGGAATTGTTAAGGGGCTTCACATTTAACCGGGACATGTTCTTAGTACTACTAACTACGTGTCTCTCTCTTTTATCCTGCAGGAGGAGTACATCAGGATCATGGAGCTTGGTGAACTAGCTGTATGGCTGTTGACCTATAGAGAGTGGAGATGATGGAGGAGAGAGTGACTGGCTGCACAGAGGCAGAAGCACCAACCTCAGGAAGAAGGGGCAGCACAAGCCGCCGAAGAGCCACAGCGAGCCGTCACAGGTTAGCGACATCCAGGGTCTCTAGACGTCGCCTGTCATTCCTGCAGATTACTGAAACCAGTGTCTCCGAAGACTGCATTTGTCTAGGAAAGTAGTCGGTCACATCTGCCAGCTGCTGCAGGATTTGGCGCCACTGGGACATGGAGGGCATCCACTGCCAGTGGCTGTGAAAGTGACCACGCGGTCAATTTCTATGCCAGTGGCATCTTTCAGGGCTCCACAGGTGACCTCAATGGGGTATCACAATCTGCCACCCACAAATGCATCCATGAGGTCACGGATGCCATTTTTGCGAGGGTGCACAACCTCATGCATTTCACCCAGGACCAGGAGAGCCAGGATGCAAGAGCGATTGGATTCACACAGGTCTCCATCACAACACACGGAAAATTGCATCAACCACAAAGGATCCCACTCACTGAATGTGCAGCTGGTGAGCGACCACCACAAACACATCCTGCAGGTCTGCAAACAGTTCCCAGGGGGTGTCCACGACTCCTATATTCTCAGTCAGTCACAGATCCATGAAGTCTTCCAGGGTCCACAGAGGCTGCAGGGATGGCTCCGTGGGGACAAGGGTTACCCACAGAGGATGTGGCTGATGACACCTGTGCAGCAGCCTCAGACTGCAGCAGAGCGACAGTATATAACAGGGCTCATGCTGCAACTCGTTATTTGGTAGACCAGACCATCGGGAAGCTGAAGATGAGGTTCCGTTGCCACCAGTCTGGTGGAGCCCTGCAATAAAGTCCACAGAGGGTGTCACACATCGTCGTCTGCTGCACCCTTTACAACCTGGAACTGCAACAGGGAAAGGAGCTGGGTGAAGAGGAGAGTTGCACGTCTCCTCGGATGAGGACACCGATGGGGATGAGGGTGAGGAGGTCCTCGGTGGTGATGACTATGGGGACGAGGCTCTCACACTGACCAGATGAGGCAGGTGCACTCGGGAGACCCTCATAGCTGCTAGATTTGTGGAGGATGATGATGACATACAGTGAGGAGACACCATAGATCCTCACATTGGATCTGTGAACATTTGACTCCAGTCTGGCTGGTGGCAGCTCACATACCCTCTGTGAGAATGCTCCTGTCATGGAGATGCAGTGGAGGCCCTATAGTCACTCAAATCCAGGAGGATGATAACAAAATGCAGTGAGGACACTCCTTAGATCTACACACAGCCTCTGAGAATATCTGACTCCTGTCTGGCCGAGGGCAGCTCGCTTGCACTCTGTGATCAGGGTCACATCATAGAGACACAGTCATAAACTTTAAAAGCATCTGATCCTTTGTCTGCCTTCAGTACCTGAGCCCTTCAGGAGCACAGTGTCACTGGTCACAGATGCTGAAAAGATAGGGGGCCAGCCCCACCTTAAAGGTGCTGAGAGCACACAGAGAGAATGAGGGAACTCTGTGACACCTGCCCACTACATTCTGGCAGCAATGACCAGCACCATCAAGGTGCAGGCATCACGAATGTGTCCAGGGAGTGTGAGGCTGGACCATCACTTTGGTGTGAAGGCTGCACAAAGCACAGGGAAGAGGCCCTCGACTGAGACACCTGCCTTTATCTTGTGCAGAAAGGTTTCACATCTGAATGACACGAACACTGCTCATCAGAACAAGGTGACACAGGCAGCGAGACATCCTTGGGAGTTTATTGACACTAGTGAACATTATGTACAAGTGAGTAATCTGTGTCCAGGCTGTGCAACTACATCTTCTTAACTTTCCTAACCCTGCCGCTACGTCTTGGTGCTCCCTGGACATCCACAGTGGAGGTGGAGGCAGCCTGCTGACTGCAAAGCCCTGTCTGTGATGACCTTGGCAGACGTCCTCTGGAGGGCTGAGACCTGGAGATCCCCGGCCTGCTTTCAGGGTCCTGCTGTGTGGCAGTGGCACCCTCCTCGTGCTGTGGAGCTGGAGCTGCTGGGGTCACAGGAAGAGGGGATTCAGATGGGCCGGACACTCCCAGAGTCATCTGGGTGGATGGGCCCAGGATGTGCACCTGCTGATCCTCCTCCCTGTGGGTGCCCAAGGGCCCAATGCTGGTCCCTTGAGGAGAAGGGGAAACTTGAGTGAGATCAGGTGGCCCTGCACCCCTCCCGTGTTGACACTGTTGGAGGCCAAGTTTGGCCTCAGTGATGGAGTTGAGCCCACGCAGCAGTGCAGGATCGATGTCCTGGATCAAGGTCTCCATGGCGGCTGCTATCCTGCCATTGTTGACCCCAGTGTGTTGTAATGCTGGCGCTATCACCTCAGACTGAAGGCGGACTGACTCCTCCATCATGCCTTGCAATCTGAGGAGTGCAGCGGACATCCCTTCCTGATGTTCCCCAGCTTGCCTTTGCACCTCCAGCAACTGTGACATGACTGAGTCCAGAGACTCGTCATCTGACTCGGACTCAGCAAATTTCTGGCCTCCCCCAGTCTTTCGAGTCCTGAAATTCTTTGTCTCTGCCTGCTGTGGATCAGACCGTGCACCGTGCTCACCAGATTGTGACCCTGAGGCTACTCTAAAGCTAGGTCCCATCGAGGTGTGTGTCTCTGTGCTGGTGGAGGGTGTGGGTGAGCGCTGTGATGGGACTTCAGAGAGGGTGCCTTCAGATTCCGCTTCAGAGGACTTTTTGGGGCTTGATTGGAGGCTCTGGGTTGTGGACTCCGTCGGCTGTTTCCCAGATGTGCCTGTGAAGCAAGGAGAGATAATTAGTGCATGGCAGTGGCCTGTGAAACAGGACATATCACTCACAGCATGGTTGTCTGATGGATGTTGTCCTGCTGGATCCTCACTTGGTAAAGCAGCACCAACCTCACCGTCAGCACAGGACCGGTCCAGATCCTCGCCGGCCAGCTGGATGACTCTATTTTCAAAGTTGGTGAGGACCTGGAATTTCAGGCATTCCTCCATCAGTCTACAACCTCTCTCTATTGTTGTGTGCCAGCTTGTCCTCTATGGATAGAGATGGAGAGAGTATAAGCAGGATACCTGCCAGGCCAGATGATAAGCATGGACTTTACAGCCTTCCGGACTGAATATTGAATTCAACAACTTTAGGTTGTAAGCTCCCTCCCCCATCCCCACCCCCTTTCTGTTTCCCCCTTCCCTTTTTTTTCCAATAAATTATAAAGATTTTCCATTCCCACCTATTTCCATTATATAAAAAAAAAACCCCCACTAGAGCTATACCTCGAGTGCCCTACCATCCATTCTTAATTAGCACATTCGTTTAGATAATATCACCAACTTTAATTTTAACACCTATGTGTTCTATTGTACTATTGTCGTTGACATCTTTTGATGATCTGCTTCTATCACTGCTTGTTTGTCCCTACAACCACACCCCCCCCCCTCCACCTCTTTGTCTCTCTATCTCTCCGCCCCCCACACACACACCTTAAACCAGCTTATATTTCAACTCTTTCTTGGACTCGAACGCAAGTTCTGTCGAAGGGTCATGAGGACTCGAAACGTCAACTCTTTTCTTCTCCGCCGATGCTGCCAGACCTGCTGAGTTTTTCCAGGTAATTCTGTTTTTGATAAGCATGGTTGTTCTGTGTGGGCGGTCAGTAGTCCCATGGACAGGATGAGGACAATGAAGGTGTGTGTGTGAGAGTGAATGGTGATGTCCCTTGAACAGGCAGTGAGTGAGGGCTCTGTGGATGTGTGATGGGTTTGTGAGTGTGTGAGTTGAGAGTGATGAGGAGAGTGACTTACCCTGGCGGAACAGAGGAGATCATTCATCCTCTTTTGGCACTGGGTGGCTGTCCTCTTTTAAAAGGCATTGGCACTGACCACTTTTGCCACCACCTCCCAAGCCTGGTTGGTGATGCCGCTGCCCATCCTGCAGCCAGAGCCAGGGTATAGGATATCCCAGAGGGACTCCACTGCATCCAGAAGGCATTCCTGAGACACGTTGCTGAAGTAAGTTCCACAGCCTTTTTGCCTTTTGGAGCTATCCTGTCCTCCTTGCAGCAGTGGTGGGCTGGAAACACTGAGATGTGTATTTGCGACTGAACTTAAATATGGCGCCCAGCGTGATGAAGCAGCGAGTGATGGTGGATGGCTGAATGAGAGCCCGCCCGCCATCGAAACAGCTTGTTTCCCGGGGGAGCATAAATAATGTGATGGGTTTGGGACGATATGGCGAAAAACCCACTATTGCAGAAGAGGGGGTAAAGCATCATTTCACCCGACCGATACCCCTTTTAGTACCGCTTCCCAGGGGTGGAATTGAGCAAACTGATGGAGCAGTGGGCTGATAGGTCTCCAGGTCCAGATGGACTTTATCCTAGGCTCTTAAAAGAGGGAGTTAATGAGGTAGTCAATGCATTGGTGTTAATTTTTCAAAATTCCCTAGATTCTGAAAAGGTTTCATCAGGCTGGAAAGCAGCAAATATAACCCCTCTATCCAAGAAGGGAGGGAGGCAGAAAACAAGAAACTAATGATCAACTCTAACACCTTGCCCACAACAGTTGTCAAGCTAACCGGACCATAAAGATAGCTGGGCACATGGGAAAAACACAAGGTAATCAGCAAGAGTTAGCATGGCTTTGTGAAAGAAAAATCATGTTTAACCAATTTATTTGCATTCTTTGAAGAAGTAACATGTGCTGTGGGTAAAGGGGAGCCTGTAGACCTGCTGTACTTGGATTTCCAGGAGGCATTTGATAAGGTGAGACATCAAAGGTTATTGTGGAAAATAAAAGCTCATGGTGTCGGGGGTAACATATTAGCCTGGGTAAAGGATTGGCTGGTTGGCAGAAAGCAAAGAGTAGGCATCAATGGGTCTTTGCCTGACAGGCAGGATGTAACAAGTGGCATCCCACAGGGGCTGTGCTGGGGCTTCAACTTTTTACAATTTACATCAATGACTTAGATACCATGCCTTTGTTCCGCTCATCTAAATTTGCAGATTACACAAAGATGGGTGGGAAAATATGTTGTGGAGAAGACATAACCTTTCTATATCCCTCTCAAATCCCTTGAGTGAGTGGGCAGAAATCTGGCAGATGGAGTATAATGTGGGAAAATGTGAAGTTGTTCACTTTGCTTTTTTATTCTTCTTGCTAGAGTATAACTTAAATGGAGAGTGACTGCTGAATTCAGGGCTGCAGAGGGGTCTAGCTGTTCTCGTGGCATGATTCACAAAATGTTAGTATGTAGGCACAGCAAGTAACTAAGAAGGCTGGTTTGAACATAAAAGTAAGGGTGTTATGCTTCAGTTATACAGGGCATTGGTGAGACCGCACCTTGAATACTGTGTACAGCTTTGGTCTCCTTATTTAAGGAAGGATATAAATGCATTGGAGACGGGTCACAGGAGGCTTACTAGAGTGATACCTGGAATGAATGGTTTATCTTATGAGGAAAGGTTGGACAGGGTGGGCCTGTTTCCACTGGAGTTTAGAAGAGTGAGGGGTGATTTGGTTGAAGTATACAAGATCCTGAACAGCCTTGACAAGGTGGACGTGGAAAGGATGTTTCCTCTTGTGGTTGAGTCCAGAACTAGTGGGTGGTGTTTTAAAATTAGGGATCGCCCTTTTAGGACAGGGATGAGGAGAAATTTTCTCTCTCAGAGGGTTGTGCGACTTTGGAACTCTCTGCCTCAGAAGGCAGTGGAAGCTGATCACTGAATATTTTTAAGGCAGAGGTAGAAGGATTCTTGTTAGGCAAGGGAATCAAAGGTTATCGGGAGGTAGATGGGATTGTGAAACTCGGAACATAAACAGGTCAGCCATGATCTTATTGAATGGTGGAGCAGGCTCAAGGGGCCGAATGGCCTACTCTTGCTCCTATTTCATACGTTTGTATGTTCGTAAGTAGACAGTTGGGACTGGTTTCCTTGGAGAGGAGAAGGCTGGGGGGAAATTTGATCGAGGTATTCAAAATCATTTGAACTGGCTCTGGGCAGAGTGGATAAGGATGAACTGTTCTCACTTGTGAAAGGATTACAAATGAGAGGGCATTGATTTAAAGCAATTTACAAAAGAAACAAAAGAGATATGAGGAAAAACCATTGCACAGAGCGCATGGTTAGGCTCTGGAATGCACTGCCTGAGAGTGTGGTGGGGATGGGTTCAATTTAGGATTTCAAAAGGGAATTAGACTGTTATTTGAAGAGGCACAATGTGCAGGATTACGGGGAGCAGGTGAGAGAATGGCACTCAGTAAGCTGCTCATTCAGAGAGCCGGTACGGACATAAAAAGGCCATTTGGCCCATCACATCTTAGGTAAATGAGTTTGTTGGGCAACCGAACTCTATTCTTACATCAGTCTCTCCTCGTTATTGATTGCAAGCAACAACTAAGGAGAACAAAGGAATGTGCACAGCTAAACAGTGATGGTTTATTTAGACATCGAGCAGAGCACCAGATCATACGTACTCACTCAGAAACCTCCAGAACTCGACTGACAGTTCCCAGTGGCCCACCCTGTACAGTGATTCGCCAGTGCTGACACATGATCAGTACACTTGCATTCTCTTAAAGGGGCAGGGTACCTATTTTTACTACATCCCTCCCCCTTTACTTAAAAGTACAGGTAACAAGCTTAAAACACATTGACTATTTACAGGTCAAATCTCTCTGGAGGCCTTCTTTGATGGATAGAGTGTCGCTCTTCAACAACCTCGGCTGGTTTTTCCGAGGCCTCCTTTTCAGGGGACAGTTGTCCATTAGGTTCCTCAGTGGAAATTGGCAGGCTTGTCTCCCCTACCCTCTCAGGCTCCACAGACCCCACTGGTACTTCCAAATCATGTGACCTGTTCCCTACATGCGGCACAAACTCAAGCGTAGATGAAGACTGCATTTCTTTTTGTGGGATTTGCGTTCTTTTGTGGAGATGATCCACGGTTGTCTAATTATACGGCTGCTTACCGATACATGATTGGAGAGGGGTCCAGTTACTGCGCTCACCTCGCCTAACAGCCAATTAGACCCATCTCCAAAGTTCTTCTTGAGGACCGCATCTCCCACCTTGAAGGTTCTTTCACAACCATGACCATTGTGCCTGGTCTTCTGCGCCTCTTTTCTCCACCCTCCCCTCTAAATGTGGCCGGATAAGGGTCAGGTGGGTGCAGAGATACCTCTTCATTCTGCAGGAGAATGCCGGTCGTCGTGTGTGGTGTGATCCGGTATGTGAACATGAACCAGGACAATCTAGTGCTCGCGGAATCCTCTTCCATCTTTTTCATCTCGGATTTAAAGGTTTGGACTGCCGCTCAGACATGCCATTCGATGCTGGGGGTTAGGGTAAGGTTTTGATATGGGTAATGCTGTTGAGGATCATGAACCTGTGGGACTCCCTGCTGGTAAAAGCAGTCCCATTGTCAGACACGAGGATTTCCAGCAACCCATGCACTGCAAAACTCTGCTGCAAATGGTCTATGGTGACAGCCGATGTGGGCGACCAGACTTCGTAGACGTCCATCCATTTGGAGTGGGAGTCAATCAGTAAAGGGAACGTTGTGCCCAAGAAGGATCCCACGTAATCAATGTGGAGGCGCACCCATGGCCGCCCCAGCCATTCCCATTGGTGCAGTGGAACTAAGGGAGTGGGGGGAGCTTTTGCATCTGCTGGCATTGAGGACAGCTTTTGACCAACGTTTCTATATCCAATCCATGCCTGGTCACCACAAATAGCTGCATGCAAGCATCTTCATTCTGCTAATGCCCAGATGAGCACTATGTAGTTTGGCTAATAACGGCTTTCGTCCCCTCGGGGGCACAATAACCCTTGCTCTCCAGAGTAATATGCTGTCCTGGCAAGAGTGTTCATATTTGCAATCAGAATAGAGCTTCATCTGCTTGGATTTAGATCCACCTGATCAACCATTCACGACCTACTCCCAGACATTAGACAATAGTGGGTCCCATATTGTCCACTCATGAATTTGTCTGGTCTGAATGGGGGAGGAATCCAGAAAATTTAGCACTAAGACCAGTTCCTGAGGGATCGGAGCCTCCTTGTTATTAGCTGGCAGGGGAAGGCAGCTTAGTGCATTGGCATGTGTGATCTGAGTTCCTGAATGCTGAACAAAAGTGTATTCATAGGTGGCTAATACTAGTGGTCATCTCTGGATGTGAGCCGATGTGATAGTTGGTATCGCTTTGTCTTCTCCAAGTAATTCCAGTTAGGGGCTGGTGGTCGGTTATAATGTAGAAATGGCGACCGTGGAAATATTGATGAAACTTCTGGACACTGAACACAATAGATAAGCTCTCCCTTTCAATCTGGGAATATCTTCACTCTGACATTGAGTGTGCGAGAGGTATAACCAATGGGTCATTCGGAGCCATCCGCCATCCAATGTGAAAAGACAGTCCCTATTCCATAAAGGGGCACATCACATGTTAAAATGAATTCCTTCTTGGGGTTAAAGTGGACCAACAAGGCCGTGATCTCAACAATCACTTCACTTTCAGGAAGGCATCCTGGTGCACGGGGCTTGCCAACTCCATTTCTGGTTCTCCTTAAGCAGGCCGTACAATGGAGCCAACACAGTCAAGAGGTTTGTGAGGAATTGGCTGTAATAGTTTACCAGGCCTAAGAAGGCCTTAAGCTCTGTGGTATTTCTCAGGCCAAGTGCCTCATGAATGGCCTGGACCTTTTCTGCCACAGGATGCAGACCCAGTGCATCAACCTTGTGGCCAAAGTATACTACCTCCTTAGCTTGGAACAGACACTTCTCTCATTTTAAATGTACCCGGCTTGTGCGAAGCGTTTGAGCACCTCTTCTAGATTTGTTAAGTGTTCATTGTCAGTCAGTCCCGTGACCAATACTTCATCCAAGTAAACGATAACATGGGGCAATCCTTGAAGCAGGTTTTCCATCGCTCTTTGGAAAATAGCACATGCTGAGGAGACCCCAAAGGGTAGACGTGTGTACTGATACAATCCTCGGTGCGTATTAATGGTGATGAATTCCCTTGGGTCCTTTTCCAACTCGTCCTGCTGGTAGGCATGGCGCATGCCTAATTTCGAATATATGGTGCCCTCTGCCAACTTCGTAAACAATTCCTCAATCTTGGGTATTGGGTGCCTATCCAACTTGGCCAACTTATTGACAGTTAGCTATAGTCACCATATAAACGCACGCTTTGGCCCAGCTTCAGTACAGGTATGATGGGTGCCGCCCACTCAGAAAATTTGCATTGGTTGTAGGATGTCCAATTTTTCCAGTCTGTCCAGTTCAGTTTCAACCTTGTCCTGTAAAGCATAAGGGACTGGTCTGGCTCTTATAAATCTGGGGGTTGTGTTTGGGTTGACATGGATCCTGGCCTGTAGCCTTCGAATCCTTCCTAACTCTTCATTGAAAACGGGAGCATACTTTTGTAGCAATTCCTGTAAGCCTTCCATTGTAATTTCAGCCTATTTCAATTTAACCTTTTCGAGCCAGTTGCAGCCTATTAAGCTGGTGCCCTCTCCAGCCACCACTAACAAGGGCAACCTTTCAGATTGATCTCCATACATCACCGAGACTTGACATAACCCTTTCTGTCTAATTTCTTCAACCGTGTATGTCCTCAGCTTTGTGCCTAAAACTTCTAACTTCAAAGTTTGGGTTCCTTTATAACAGATATCTCAATGTACGCTCTGCAATGATGGACATCAATGCTCCCGTATCAATCTCCATCTTAACGGGTTGTCTATTAACTGTAATGAAAACTTGGATTGGTTCTACCCACTTTGAGGTGATAACAAATGGATGTTTGATTCTATTTCTTCTGGCTGTTCCATGAGGCATATTTCACAGTTTTTCCTTCTGCCTTTATAGTGTTGTTTTAGCCTTTCTCTGCAGTGCCGCATTATGTGGCCATAGCCGTGGCAGAAAAAGCACTCAGCTTGTTTGAGTTGTTGTTCGCTCACTGGGGGCCTGGATGTATTTCTCTCATTCATTTTGTGGGTTTTCACTGCAGTACTGTTGTTTTTCAATGGTCTGGAGCTAGAGAGTGTTTCCCGCCTTTCCGTGCAGTCTGAAGTTTTCACGGCTTTGTTGTCGGATTGTCCAGTTCAACCAGATGGACGGCGCCATTTTGTGTATCTTTTATAACTTCAGAATTTCTGACAGCAATCTCCATCGCGGTAGCTAATTCTAATGCTTTATTGAATTCGAGACTAGGTTTGGCCTTTGGATAGTATCATCTCCAATCCCGCATATCAACTGGTCTCTCAACAAATCACTGATGGATGTTCTGAATCCGCAATGCTCAGTTAATGCTTTTAAAATGGCCACATAGTCAGTTATTGTCTCCTCTGGAAGCCTGTTCCTAGAATTGAACTTGAAGCACTGCATAGTAACTGAGGGCTTTGGCTTCAGGTGGCTCTGTACAATTTTTATTAACTTTGAGTCTGGGGCGCTGGATGACGTAAGGCTGTGGATCAGCCCGTACGTTTTCCTCCTGCACGAGAACAAAAATAATTGCCCTCTTCTTCTCCTCCCTGTGATAAAAAAGAACACTAGGCGTTTGACATACTGAGACCAGTCATGTGAAATAGGGTCAAATGGATCAATATGCCCGAACTGCAGCATCGTGAAGGACTGCAAGGGGACTGCACTCCCGATAGGCTTTCCAGGTAATGACGAATTTAGGTGTTTGGCTTACCGTGGAGTCACCGTCTCTCTGGGGTCTCATATAAATTTCTTCCATAGCCATTTTTCATTTATTTACCCTATTAAATGTATTGCCACTTTAAGAGCAGTCACTTTTATTTTAACTCTGTCTCTGCAGCTCCCGGCTTTTCTGTGCTGAGTTTCGTGCTCTTTTTTAGTTTGGGCGGGATCCACACAATCACAATTCTGCAGGGTTTTTTTTAGTTTAAACTGCAGCACTGCTTTCTGCTCCAATTGCTGGCTGTCACCTATTTTACTTGAAGTACAGATGCTCTTTCCAATGCTTTGCTCACCTGTCTTGAAATTTATTTTCTTGAATTATTTAACCTCATCGCCACCTTTATGTCTTGGGTAAATGAGTTTGTTGGCCAGCCAAACTCTAACTGCATGCCTTCCTACGTTCTCCTCGATTGCTGCTTGCAATCAATAATGGGGAGAGACTGATGTAAGAATAAACAGTGATGGTTTATTGAAACATAGGGCAGAGCACCAGATCATACACGCCCACTCAGAAGCCTCCCGAACTAGACTTACAGTTCCCAGTTGTCTGCGCTGTACTGTGATTCATAAGTGCTGTCACATGATCAGTTCACTTGTATTCTCTTTAAGGGACAAGGTACCTCACTTTATCTGCACTGTAACAATTCTGTGATTAAACAGTCATTTGGTGGTACAGAACTTGAGTATTGCTGAAAAAGGAGATATGTTGTCAATGTCTTGTACTCACCAGCACCGTTTGCAAGAAGGGGAACCACAATTTATACTGCATTCTCCATGGCAACACCTCTACCAAACAGAGTCCTCTTACCAACCCATCAGCACATTCTTCTCAAGCATTCTATGAGTCTATGACTCAAAGCATGATGGACAAGTTGTCATTTTGAACGATTAGTAGCGAGATCCTCCCAGTCATTCATGTCATTGCTGCTGCGCTTCAAGGAGAGCTTCAGAATGTCTTTGAAGAGTTACCATTTGCCCTGCCCTGGAATGTCGGCCATTTAAGAGTTGGGGTCAATAGGTTCTGATTTAATAGCCCCTGCAGGACCATTGGAAAGGCTGATATGGACCCCCAAGCATGCATGTCTACAAGTTCCCCACCTTTCAACAAATTTTGTGTAAACCATAGCTGTCCACCAGATGGAAGAAAGATTTGGAGAGATAACCTGGCAGTCACATTGTTTTCCAAATGTTTTAGCGCCAGGTGCAATGGCGGCTTTTCACACCGTATCATCCCAATCCCACCTCATTAATTAAGCATTCCTGGGAAACATGCTGTTTCAATAGCAGGCAGGCTCCAATTCAACTACCACACCATCACGTTGACACTTCCTCATGCCAGGCGCCATATTTAAAGTGCAGCCATGCGCACACCTCTCAGTCCCTCCAGCCCAGCACTGCTGCATAGAAGACATGGCCAAAAAAGGCAAGAAAACTGCAGCCGCCCAGTGTTCCTCGAGTGCCTTTTGGATGCCATGGAAGCCCACCACGATGTCCTCTACCCCCACTCTAGACACAGGAGGGGCAGCAACATCACCAAAACAGCTTGAGAGGAGGTGGTCAGCGCCAATGCCCTGCAAAACAGGACAGCTACCCAGTGCCGAAAAAGGATGAATGATCTCCTCCATTCCACCAGGATAAGTCACTCTCCTCATCACTCTCAACTCACAAACACTTCACACATCCACAGGGCCCTCACTCACTTCCAGTTCAAGGAACATCACCATTCACACACACACACCATCATTGTCCTCATCCTGTCGGTGGGACCACTCACCACCCACACATGCCAGGCATATTTATCATCTGAAACTTGTCTGAACTTCTGTCGAAGGGTCATGAGGACTCGAAACGTCAACACTTTTCTTCTCCGCCGATGCTGCCAGACCTGCTGAGTTTTTCCAGGTAATTCTGTTTTTGTTTTGGATTTCCAGCATCCGCAGTTTTTTTGTTTTTATATTTATCATCTGGCCTGGCAGGCATCCTGCTTACACTTTCTCCACCTCTATTCATGCAGGACAAGCTGGCACACAACAACAGGGAGAGGCCGCAGGCCAGTGGAGGAATGCCCGAAATCAAGGTCCTTAAGGACTTTGAAAACAGAGCCATCCAGCTGGCCACCAAGATCTGGACCAGTCCTGTGCTGACGGTGAGGTTGGTGGTTCTCTACCAAGTGAGGGTCCAGCAGAGCAACATCCATCAGACAGCCATGCTGTGAGTGATGTGTCCTGTTTCACAGGCCACTGCCATGCACTAATTATCTCTCCTTGCTTTCACAGGCACATCTGGGAAGCAGCTGAGGGAGTCCACGATCCATGACCTCAATTCAAGCCCCGAAGACACCTCGGTAGAGGAATCTGTTGAAACCCCAATTGAAAACCTGTCACAGTGCTCGCCTACACCCTCCACTAGCGCAGAGACACACACCTCGATGGGAGCAAGCATTAGAGTAGCCTCAGGATCACAATCTGGTGAGCACATCACACTGTCTGATCAGGCAGAGGCAGGGACTTCCCAGGTTTCCGGCACTTGGATGATTGCTGGAGGCCAGAGATTTGCTGAGTCCAAGTCAGATGATGAGCCTCTGGATTCGGTCATGCCTCAGTTGCTGGAGCTGCAAAGGCAAACTCGGGAACATCAGGAAGGGATGTCCGCTGCACTCCTCAGATTGCAAGGCATGATGGAGGAGTCCGTCTGTCTTCAGGCTGAGGTGATAGTGCCAGCATGCCAATGCACCGGGGTCAACACTGGTAGGATGGCGGCCACCTTGGAGACCTTGGTCCAGGGCATTGGTCCTGCACTGCTGCATGGGCTGAACTTCATCGCTGATGCAATAGTAGCCTCCAACAGTGTCAATGTGAGAGGGGTGCAGGGCAGCTCAATTTCACTCCAGCTACCCCTTCTCCTCAAGGAGTCAGTCAGGGCCCCTTGGGCACCCATAGGGAGGAAGTTCAGCAGGTGCAAACCCCGGGCCCATCCACCCAACTGACTCTGGGAATGTCCGGCCCATCCGAATCCCTTCTTCCTAAGACCCCAGCAGCTCCAGCTCCACAGGCCGAGGAGGGTGTCACTGCCACACAACAGGACCCTGAAAGCAGGCCGGGGCTTTTGAGGTCTCAGCCCTTCAGAGGACGCCTGCCAAAGTCATCACAGACAGAGCTTGGCAGGTCAGCAGGCTGCCTCCACCTCCGCTGTGGATGTCTGGGAAGCAACAAGACGTAGCGGCAGGGTTAGGAAAGTTAAGAAGATGTAACTCTTTTGGAGTTAAACCAATTATGTTAAGAAGAAGTAATTGCACAGCCTGGACACAGGTGTTAATCACTTGTACATAATGTTCACTAGTGTCAATAAACTCCCAAGGATGTCTCCCTGCCTGTGGCTCCTTGTTCTGATGAGCAGTGTTCATGTCACTCAGATGTGAAACCTTTCTGCACAAGATAAAGGCAGGTGTCTCAATCCAGGTCCTCTTCCCTGTGCTTTATGTAACCTTCAGACCAAAGTGATGTGGTTTAACTCCAAAAGAGTTACATCTTCTTAACTTTCCTAACCCTGCCGCTACGTCTTGGTGCTTCCCAGACATCCACAGCGGAGGTGGAGGCAGCCTGCTGACCTGCCAAGCCCTGTCTGTGATGACTTTGGCAGGCGTCCTCTGAAGGGCTGAGAGCTCAAGAGCCCCGGCCTGCTTTCAGGGTCCTGGACACATTCCTGATGCCTGCACCTCGATGGTGCTGGTCATTGCTGCCAGAATGTAGTGGGCAGGTGTCACACAGTTCCGTCATTCACTCTGTGTGCTCTCAGCACCTTTAAGGTGGGGCTGGCCCCCAACTCTTCAGCATCTCTGACCAGTGACACTGTGCTCCTGAAGGTGCTGAAGGTGGACAAAGGATCAGGTGCTTTTAAAGTTCACGGCTGTGTCTCTATGATATGAACCTGATCACAGAGCGCAAGCAACCTGCCCTCAGCCAGACAGGAGTCAGATATTCTCAGAGGCTATGTGAAGATCTATGGAAAGTCCTCAATGCATGTTGTCATCATCCCCCTGGAATTGAGCGACTATTAGGGGCTCGACTGCATCTCCATGACAGGAGCATTCTCACAGGAGTTATGTGCACTGCCATAAGCCAGACTGGAGTCAAACGTTCACAGATGTGATGTGAGGATCTATGGTGTCTCCTGCATGTCATCATCATCCTCCACAAATCTAGCAGCTATGAGGGCCTCCTGAGTGGGCCTACCTCATCTAGCCAGTGTGAGGGCCTCATCCCCGTCATTGCCGCCTCTAAGGAGCTCCTCACTTTTGCCCCCATTGGCATCCTCCTCATCAGAGACATCCAGCTCCTCTCCCCGTTGCTGTTCCAGGTTGTAAAGGGTGCAGCAGACGATGACGATGTGTGACACCTTCTGTGGACTGTATTGCAGGGCTCCACCAGACCGGTCCAGGCACCGGAACCTCATCTTCAGCATCCCGACGGTCTGCTCCACCAAGTTGTGAGCTGCTGCATGAACCTCATTATAGTGTCGCTCTGCTGCAGTCTGAGGCCGCCGCACGGGTGTCATCAGCCACGGCCTCTGTGGGTAGCCCTTGTCCCTGAGGATCTGTCCCTGCAGCTTCTGTGGACCCTGGAAGATGTCAGGGATCTGAGACCAACTGAGAATGTAGGAGTCGTGGACACCCCTTGGGAACTGTGCACAGACCTGCAGGATGTGTTTGTGGTGGTCACTCACCAGCTGCACATTCAGTGAGTGGAAGCCCTTTGGTTGACATAGTTGACTGCTTGTTGCCATGGAGATCTGAGCACCACATGAGTGCAGTCAATAGTACCCTGCACCTATGGGAAACCTGAGATCTGGGAAAATCCCAGTGCTTTCGCATCCTGGCTGTCCTGGTCCCAGGCAAAATGCACAAAGTTGTGTGTCCTCACAAAGATGGCATTCGTGACCTCATTGATGCATTTGTGGACGGAGGCTTGTGATACCCCTCAGGGGTCACCTATGGAGCCGTGAATGGAGCCACTGGTGTAAAACTTTTGTCACTTTCACAGCCACAGGTAGCGGACATGCCCTCCATGTCCCGGTGGTGCCAAATCCTTCAGCAGGTGGCAGATGTGACTGAACAGTTCCCTGGAGATGTGCAGACTTCGGTGACACTAGTTCTCAGTCATCTGCAGGAATGAAAGGAGGCAGCTATAGACCCTGGGTCTAGCTAGGTGCCAACCAGCGACAGCTCACTGTGGCCCTTCAGAGGCATGTGTGGTAGCCTCAGCTGTCCCTTCTTCCTGAGGATATTGCTTCTCCCTCTGCTCAGCCAAGAGCCTCCATCATTCTCTTCTCCGTCGTCTCCGCTCTCTGTGGGCCACGAGGCATACAGCTGGTTCACCAGGCTCCATGATCCTGATGTACTCCTGCTGCAGGAGGAAAGAGAGAGATGTGTGGGTTAGCTTGGGTGCACTAGGAACTTCTCTTGGTTAATTGTGAAGCCCCCATAACGTATCCAGGAAAGTGCTGGCCACCACTTGGATGGCCAGAGTTTAGTGCGCTGCATGGCTGCCTGAAACCCCACCCACCTCCATTCCACTCCACCTGACCGACTTGGGGCAGCTTTGCCCATGGGACTGCATGCTGTGCTCCCACTCGCCCCAGCCACAGGGCAACCCTTGCTGCCCACCCCACCCCCCAACTCCCCTCAATCCCCCTCAAACACAGGGCAGCCCTTGCTGCCCATCCCCCACAACCTCCCTCAACCACAGGGCAACCCTTGCTGCCCATCCCCCACAATCCCCCTCAACCCCCCTCAAACACAGGGCAGCCCTTGCTGCCCATCCCCCACAACCTCCCTCAACCACAGGGCAACCCTTGCTGCCCATCCCCCACAATCCCCCTCAACCCCCCTCAAACACAGGGCAGCCCTTGCCCTGATGCAGCTGTTGGCTCCCAATTGGGTGACGATATATAGATCTCCCACTAACCCCAGAAAGAACCCGAGGTTAAAAATTCAGGACCACTGTAACCTTAGGAGCCATTGGTCCCTGGACCATATGGAGGTGACAGTCACCCTTGGGAGGTGGTGCCTTCTTCGCCACTGAACCTCAGACATCTCCAGCTAACAGGAGTGCTGCCTGTAGACTCTGGCTGCTGGATAACGGCACCTTCTCCTTTTGCCTTGCACTTCCTGCTGGCCCTGCACCTCTCCTGGCTGCACCTCCCGATCCACAGGCCCCTCTCTAGGACGCTGCCTGCAGGCAACTGGCCTCCTCTCCCTTCTGGCACTTTCCTCCTCTCCTGAGAAAATTCCTCCAGCGGAGTAAATAATCCCCAGTTTTGTGCTGATGTTTCCACAGGTTTCTGTACTGGCAGACAGCCTCTGCAAATTTTAAGAAATCAGTGAGTTCTCCTGAATAACACAAAAATATCAGGAACTACCTATAAACCAGTTCCAAAGCACTCACAGCCAAACTCCTAACCACACAGCTTTGCATCTGCCTGTGGGTCTTTTATCCCACCTGGATGTGGAATGGGTGAGAAACACAAATGCTGCCCGGCCAAGTGAGCTGTGTGCTGAGCAGGAAAGCACACAGGCCCATGTAAAATCGTACTCCGTTGCCCTTTAAGTTATCTTAATTTTCCCTTTAATTGTCAGCAGCCACACTTTCAATTTCCCGAAATATCGCCCCCCCCCAAGACCATCGCACCCCATTTCACAAACAATTGGGACCACTGTGCACCTGCTACCTGAGTGTAAAATCCTGGCCATAGAGTCTGCTGTGTTTGAAGGATGCTGGTGAACAATCTATATCATTCACTCTTCACTCATAGAAGTGCTCAGCACTGGTTCCCCAATGATTACTGCTATGTGACTGTTAGGGAGTTGGCACTGAATATGGCCACTCAGCATTATAACCACACAAGCAGGGCTTGAGACTTTTTGCTGGGACTAAGCAAACTTCTGGCCCTGTTACAAACAGATGAGGGAGGAGAGCTGTATTTCTTGTGGTTATTCTTAGATGATGTATTTCTGTTCTGCTGCCCAGTCAGTTGTTCTGAGCACTATTACACTGAACATTTCTGACTGACTGACTGGTCCAGCTTGATTTGCCATTGCATATTTCACACGCTCACCCATTGCAGCTCCCTGGTTGGCAGATAAATTTCAGGTAGCAGATTGTTCCAGTGTCCCCATTCCTGGCAGATAGAGCACGGTGCTGAGTGTGATTTAGAGTTCAGTTCTGGGCACTGTACACAGGAAGGGCATTTTGGAAAGAGTGGAGTCAACACCAGGGCCAAAAGGGGTTTGTTTATGTTGGCAGAATCATAGGGCAGAATTTTCCGTGCCCACTGGCCTCGGGCATCATGGTGGGCGTGAGTGGACAATATGACGAGAAGGCCAAAAATCGGTTTCATGCCACAGTGAAACACATTTGCAACCGTCCGCTCCGTCTGTCAATGGCGGTGCGCGTTTTCCACTGTTGGATGTTGGGAACTTCACTGTAATACATCTGCATATCATTATAAGCCCAGCTCCCCAGAGTCATCGCCCCCACACTGGATCATTCGAGCCTGTCAGCATGATTGCACACCAATGGGTTTCACAACAGCATTTATAGGGTGTGCACCTGTCGGGCTGCACTTCGAGGGAAACATGGAAATGAGTGCACAGTAACGTTGTACAGAGCTCGAGAGGGTTGCCTGTTGACCTCAATGTTAAGGCACTGCACATTCATGTGAGGGCTTAGGACAAGTCGCTTCTTCCTGGCTGGAGATAGTGCAGTGCTGGGGCAAGGGCTGCACTGCAGTTGAGACACATTTGGGGGGCAGGGGCAAGAGCACAACTGCGATTGACGCTCTGTTCTGAAAGGTCAGTGCCTTCATTCACTTCCGGACCGATAAGGCTAGGCAGGCAGAGAGAGACAGCTTCGCTGCAATTGCAGGATTTCCCCGCATTCAGGGAGCCATCGACTGTCCATAAAGGTACCAGCAGGGAAGCCGGGTGCCTTTGTCAATAGAAAAGGCTTCCACTCCCTTATCGTCCAGATTGTGAGTGACCACAAGAGTCAGATATCACAGGTTTGTGCTAGGTATCCGAGAAGCTGTCATGATGCCTACATCCTCCGTCACTCCCAGGTGCCAAGGCTCTCCATTGTTCCAACTTGCTTGGGTGGTTAGCTCCTGGTGAGCAAAGGGTATCCACTGGAAAGATGGCTCGTGACCCCATGGAGACACCCAAGGACAGAGGCTGCGGAGAGCTATAATCGTAGTCATGCCTCTACAAGTGTAATAATTGAGAGAACCATAGGCCTACTCAAGATGAGGTTTCACTGCCTGGACCACTCAGGGGAATCACTTCAATATCCTCCTGAGTGCGTTTCCATTATTGTTGTTGTTTGCTGCACATGTCACAATCTGGCTCTGTCAAGGGAGGGACCCAGTGGAGGGTGAAGACAGTAATCCTGCTGCACAGGGCACAGAGGACAACTCAAGTGCTGGGTCTGAGGAGCAGCTGGAGGAGCCCCAGAGTGAGGAGCAGGATCCCAATGTGAGGGTCTTTATGGGAGGCAGGGAGACCAGGGAGGCCTTGATTCAGAGGGCTTTCAGCTAGAATCCAAACCAAGGAGTCAAAGTGACGGCAAGGGGTACGCCACCTCACTGATCTTTCCTGATGTAGCGATCCTGTCACTTTAAGGTGAGGTCTGACCTCTGAAACAACCCTTCTTCAGTGGCACACACGACTGCCAGGCCTTTTCCCTATCAAATGCAGGAAGCACACTAAGACCACCACATGTAATGAGACATTTTTATAATTAAGACAAAAATACATATGAACTGGTACACACATGCCAGGGAAACACAAATCACCCGTGACAACCCCGTATGTGATCAAAGTGACAAACCTCCATTTGCCTGTGCTGCGTCTTGGTGCCCTAACCTCTCTGGGAGCTGGATTTGAGGTATCCTGCTGACTCTGATACCCCATTGGCCTTGATGATCTTGGCGACCATCATCTGACTGGCAGAGCCTGGGTAGGCCCCATCTGGCCAGGAGGGTCCAGCGCCATGGCTAGGCACTCCTCAGTCGTTTTAGTCTCATCAGATGCGATGGTCATGACAGCGGGGCAGTGGAGCTGCTGCCATCATCCACATTGCCCTGAGAAGAGCCCCCAGATGTGAACTGTAGCTTCTCCACAATCATGAGGTTGGTTTGAACCTCCCTGTTCACCATTAATGGACAGGCACCTAGCAGAGTTAATAGGTGCATCATCTGTCTCTCATACTGACAGTTACCTACTTGCAGGTCGGAACGCAATCCCAGAAACCTCTTATTGAGTTCCTGGAGCGGCCTCTCCATGAGAGTCACCGCTTTCTCCATGGTGCAGGCAGTGCATTCTGAGATCTGGGCCAATGCAGTACTCACACTCACATGGGCCCCACCAAGACAGACACAGTGGCAAGCAGACCCTCAGGGATCCCTGCCACATCTTCCCATGCATCCCGCCTGATGGACAACTCCAGAGATTCATCATCTGCCTCGGACTCAGCATCGTCCGAATCTCCAGCTCCTCAGGTGAGTGTGATGTGCCTCCACCCCCATGCACTTCCACCTGATCCGAGACACTTATGCTCACCGACATGCCTGTAGCTGCGCTAGTACATGCTGCAGAGGGAAGATGTAACGTCCCTGTAGCTGCGCTGGTGCTTGCTGCAGAGGGAGGATGTGACGTCCCTGTAGCTGCACTGGTGCATGCTGCAGAGAGAGGATTTGACATGCCTGTAGCTGCGCTGGTGCTTGCTGCAGAGGGAGGGTGTGATGTGCCTGTAGCTGCACTGGTGCATGCTGAAGAGGGAGGATGTGATGTGCCTGTAGCTGCGCTGGTGCTTGCTGCCGAGGGAGGATATGACGTGTCTATAGCTGCGCTGGTGCATGCTGCAGAGAGAGGATGTGACGTGCCTGTAGCTGTGCTGGTGCATGCTGCAGAGGAAGGATGTGATGTGCCTGTAGCTGCACTGGTGCATGCTGCAGAGGGAGGATGTGATGTGCCTGTAGCTGCGCTGGTGCTTGCTGCAGAGGGAGGAGGTGATGTGCCTGTAGCTGCTCTGGTGCTTGCTGCAGAGGGAGGATGTGACGTGGCTGTAGCGGCGCTGGTGCATTCTGCAGAGGGAAGATGTGACGTGCCTGTAGCGGTGCTGGTTCTTGCTGCAGAGAAAGGATGTGACATGCCTGTAGCTGCGCTGGTGCATGCTGCAGAGGGAGGATGTGACATGCCTGTAGCTGCGCTGGTGCATGCTGCAGAGGGAGGATGTGACGTGCCTGTAGCTGCGCTGGTGCATGCTGCAGAGGGAGGATGTAACATGCCTGTAGCTGCGCTGGTGCAAGCTGCAGTGGGAGGATGTGACGTGGCTGTACCTGTGCTGGTGCATGCTGCAGAGAGAGGATGTAACATGCCTGTAGCTGCGCTGGTGCATGCTGCAGAGGGAGGATGTGATGTGGCTGTAGCTGTGTTGGTGCATGCTGCAGAGGGAGGATGTAACATGCCTGTAGCTGCGCTGGTGCATGCTGCAGAGGGAGGATGTAACATGCCTGTTGCTGCGCTGGTGCATGCTGCAGAGGGAGGATGTAACATGCCTGTAGCTGCGCTGGTGCATGCTGCAGAGGGAGGATGTAACATGCCTGTAACTGCGCTGGTGCATGCTGCAGAGGGAGTTTGCGATGTGGCTGTAGCTGCGCTGGTGCATGCTGCAGAGGGAGGATGTGATGTGGCTGTAGCTGTGTTGGTGCATGCTGCAGATGGAGGATGTAACATGCCTGTAGCTGTGCTGGTGCATGCTGCAGAGGGAGGATGTAACATGCCTGTAGCTGCGCTGGTGCATGCTGCAGAGGGAGGATGTAACATGCCTGTTGCTGCGCTGGTGCATGCTGCAGAGGGAGGATGTGACATGCCTTCAGCTGCTTTGCTGCATGCTGCAGAGGGAGGATGTAACATGCCTGTAACTGCGCTAGTGCATGCTGCAGAGGGAGGTTGCGACGTGGCTGTAGCTGCGCTGGTGCATGCTGCAGAGGGAGGATGTGATGTGGCTGTAGCTGTGTTGGTGCATGCTGCAGATGGAGGATGTAACATGCCTGTAGTTGCGCTGGTGCATGCTACAGAGGGAGGATGTAACATGCCTGTAGCTGCGCTGGTGCATGCTGCAGAGGGAGGATGTAACATGCCTGTTGCTGTGCTGGTGCATGCTGCAGAGGGAGGATGTGACGTGCCTTTAGCTGCTTTGGTGCATGCTGCAGAAGGAGGATGTAACATGCCTATAACTGCACCGGTGCATGCTGCAGAGGGAGGTTGTGATGTGGCTGTAGCTGCGCTGGTGCATGCTGCAGAAGGAGGATGTGACGTGCATGTAGCTGCGCTGGTGCATGCTGCAGAGGGAGGATGTAACATGCCTGTAGCTGCGCTGGTGCAAGCTGCAGAGGGAGGATGTGATGTGGCTGTACCTGTGCTGGTGCATGCTGCAGAGAGAGGATGTAACATGCCTGTAGCTGCGCTGGTGCATGCTGCAGAGGGAGGATGTGATGTGGCTGTAGCTGTGTTGGTGCATGCTGCAGAGGGAAGATGTAACATGCCTGTAGCTGCACTGGTGCATGCTGCAGAGGGAGGATGTAACATGCCTGTTGCTGCGCTGGTGCATGCTGCAGAGGGAGGATGTAACATGCCTGTAGCTGCGCTGGTGCATGCTGCAGAGGGAGGATGTAACATGCCTGTAACTGCGCTGGTGCATGCTGCAGAGGGAGTTTGCGATGTGGCTGTAGCTGCGCTGGTGCATGCTGCAGAGGGAGGATGTGATGTGCCTGTAGCTGCGCTGGTGCATGCTGCAGAGGGAGGATGTGACGTGCCTGTATCTGCACTGGTGCATGCTGCAGAGGGAGGATGTGACATGCCTGTAGCTGCGCTGGTGCATGCTGCCGAGGGAGGATGTAACATGCCTGTTGCTGTGCTGGTGCATGCTGCAGAGAGAGGATGTAACATGCCTGTAGCTGCGCTGGTGCAAGCTGCAGAGGGAGGATGTGACGTGGCTGTAGCTGCGCTGGTGCATGCTGCAGAGGGAGGATGTGATGTGGCTGTAGCTGTGTTGGTGCATGCTGCAGAGGGAGGATGTAACATGCCTGTAGCTGCGCTGGTGCATGCTGCAGAGGGAGGATGTAACATGCCTGTTGCTGCGCTGGTGCATGCTGCAGAGGGAGGATGTAACATGCCTGTAGCTGCGCTGGTGCATGCTGCAGAGGGAGGATGTAACATGCCTGTAACTGCGCTGGTGCATGCTGCAGAGGGAGTTTGCGATGTGGCTGTAGCTGCGCTGGTGCATGCTGCAGAGGGAGGATGTGATGTGCCGGTAGCTGCGCTGGTGCATGCTGCAGAGGGAGGATGTGACGTGCCTGTATCTGCACTGGTGCATGCTGCAGAGCGAGGATGTGACATGCCTGTAGCTGCGCTGGTGCATGCTGCCGAGGGAGGATGTAACATGCCTGTTGCTGTGCTGGTGCATGCTGCAGAGAGAGGATGTAACATGCCTGTAGCTGTGCTGGTGCATGCTGCAGAGGGAGGAAGTGATGTGGCTGTAGCTGCGCTGGTGCATGCTGCAGAGGGAGGATGTAACATGCCTGTTGCTGTGCTGGTGCATGCTGCAGAGGAAGGATGTGACGTGCCTTTAGCTGCTTTGGTGCATGCTGCAGAGGGAGGATGTAGCATGCCTGTAACTGCGCTGGTGCATGCTGCAAAGGGAGGTTGTGACGTGGCTGTAGCTGCGCTGGTGCATGCTGCAGAGGGAGGTTGTGACGTGGCTGTAGCTGCGCTTGTGCATGCTGCAGAGGGAGGCTGTGACGTGGCTGTAGCTGCGCTGGTGCATGCTGCAGAGGGAGGATGTAACATGCCTGTAGCTGCGCTGGTGCATGCTGCAGAGAAAGGATTAACATGCCTGTAGCTGCGCTGGTGCATGCTGCAGAGGGAGGATGTAACATGCCTTTTGCTGCACTGGTACATGCTGCTGAGGGAGGATGTGATGTGGCTGTAGCTGCACTGGTGCATGCTGCAGAGGGAGGATGTAACATGCCTGTCGCTGCGCTGGTGCATGCTGCAGAGGGAGGATGTAACATGCCTGTTGCTGTGCTGGTGCATGCTGCAGAGGGAGGATGTGACGTGCCTTTAGCTGCTTTGGTGCATGCTGCAGAGGGAGGATGTAACATGCCTTTCGCTGCTTTGGTGCATGCTGCAGAAGGAGGATGTAACATGCCTGTAACTGCGCTGGTGCATGCTGCAGAGAGAGGTTGAGACGTGGCTGTAGCTGCGCTGGTACATGCTGCAGATGGAGAATGTAACATGCCTGTAGCTGTGCTGGTGCATGTTGCAGAGGGAGGATGTAAAATGCCTGTAGCTGCGCTGGTGCATGCTGCAGAGGGAGGATGTAACATGCCTGTAGCTGCACTGGCGCATGCTGCAGAGGGAAGATGTGACGTGCCTGTAGCGGTGGTGGTTCTTGCTGCAGAGAAAGGATGTGACATGCCTGTAGCTGCGCTGGTGCATGCTGCAGAGGGAGGATGTGACGTGCATGTAGCTGTGCTGGCGCATGCTGCAGAGGGAGGATGTGATGTGCCTGTAGCTGTGCTGATGCATGCTGCAGAGGGAGGATGTGATGTGCATGTAGCTGCGCTGGTGCAAGCTGCAGAGGGAGGATGTGACGTGGCTGTACCTGTGCTGGTGCATGCTGCAGAGAGAGGATGTAACATGCCTGTAGCCGCGCTGGTGCATGCTGCAGAGGGAGGATGTGATGTGGCTGTAGCTGTGTTGGTGCATGCTGCAGAGGGAGGATGTAACATGCCTGTAGCTGCGCTGGTGCATGCTGCAGAGGGAGGATGTAACATGCCTGTTGCTGCGCTGGTGCATGCTGCAGAGGGAGGATGTAACATGCCTGTAGCTGCGCTGGTGCATGCTGCAGAGGGAGGATGTAACATGCCTGTAACTGCGCTGGTGCATGCTGCAGAGGGAGTTTGCGATGTGGCTGTAGCTGCACTGGTGCATGCTGCAGAGGGAGGATGTGATGTGGCTGTAGCTGTGTTGGTGCCTACTGCAGATGGAGGATGTAACATGTCTGTAGCTGCGCTGGTGCATGCTGCAGAGGGAGGATGTAACATGCCTGCAGCTGCGCTGGTGCATGCTGCAGAGGGAGGATGTAACATGCCTGTTGCTGTGCTGGTGCATGCTGCAGAGGGAGCATGTAACATGCCTGTAGCTGCGCTGGTGCATGCTGCAGAGGGAGGATGTAACATGCCTGTTGCTGTGCTGGTGCATGCTGCAGAGAGAGGATGTGACATGCCTTCAGCTGCTTTGCTGCATGCTGCAGAGGGAGGATGTAACATGCCTGTAACTGCGCTGGTGCATGCTGCAGAGGGAGGTTGCGACGTGGCTGTAGCTGCGCTGGTGCATGCTGCAGAGGGAGGATGTTATGTGGCTGTAGCTGTGTTGGTGCATGCTGCAGATGGAGGATGTAACATGCCTGTAGTTGCGCTGGTGCATGCTACAGAGGGAGGATGTAACATGCCTGTAGCTGCGCTGGTGCATGCTGCAGAGGGAGGATGTAACATGCCTGTTGCTGTGCTGGTGCATGCTGCTGAGGGAGGATGTGACGTGCCTTTAGCTGCTTTGGTGCATGCTGCAGAAGGAGGATGTAACATGCCTATAACTGCGCTGGTGCATGCTGCAGAGGGAGGATGTGATGTGCCTGTAGCTGCGCTGGTGCATGCTGCAGAGGGAGGATGTGACGTGCCTGTAGCTGCGCTGGTGCATGCTGCAGAGGGAGGATATAACATGCCTGTAGCTGCGCTGGTGCAAGCTGCAGAGGGAGGGTGTGACGTGGCTGTACCTGTGCTGGTGCATGCTGCAGAGAGAGGATGTAACATGCCTGTAGCTGCGCTGGTGCATGCTGCAGAGGGAGGATATGATGTGGCTGTAGCTGTGTTGGTGCATGCTGCAGAGGGAGGATGTAACATGCCTGTAGCTGCGCTGGTGCATGCTGCATAGGGAGTTTGCGATGTGGCTGTAGCTGCGCTGGTGCATGCTGCAGAGGGAGGATGTGATGTGGCTGTAGCTGTGTTGGTGCCTACTGCAGATGGAGGATGTAACATGCCTGTAGCTGCGCTGGTGCATGCTGCAGAGGGAGGATGTAACATGCCTGTTGCTGTGCTGGTGCATGCTGCAGAGGGAGGATGTGACATGCCTTCAGCTGCTTTGCTGCATGCTGCAGAGGGAGGATGTAACATGCCTGTAACTGCGCTGGTACATGCTGCAGAGGGAGGTTGCGACGTGGCTGTAGCTGCACTGGTGCATGCTGCAGAGGGAGGATGTGATGTGGCTGTAGCTGTGTTGGTCCATGCTGCAGATGGAGGATGTAACATGCCTGTAGTTGCGCTGGTGCATGCTACAGAGGGAGGATGTAACATGCCTGTAGCTGCGCTGGTGCATGCTGCAGAGGGAGGATGTAACATGCCTGTTGCTGTGCTGGTGCATGCTGCAGAGGGAGGATGTGACGTGCCTTTAGCTGCTTTGGTGCATGCTGCAGAAGGAGGATGTAACATGCCTATAACTGCGCTGGTGCATGCTGCAGAGGGAGGTTGTGACGTGGCTGTAACTGCGCTGGTGCATGCTGCAGAAGGAGGATGTGACGTGCATGTAGCTGCGCTGGTGCATGCTGCAGAGGGAGGATGTGACATGCCTGTAGCTGCGCTGGTGCATGCTGCAGAGGGAGGATGCAACACGTCTGTAGCTGCGCTGGTGCATGCTGCAGAGGGAGGATGTAACATGCCTGTAGCTGTGCTGGTGCATGCTGCAGAGGAAGGATGTAACATGCCTGTAGCAGCGCTGGTGCATGCTGCAGAGGGAGGATGTGATGTGCCTGTAGCTGCATTGGTGCATGCTGCAGAGGGAGAATGGTGTGCATGTAGCTGCGCTGGTGCATGCTGCAGAGGGAGGATGTGATGTGCCTGTAGCTGCGCTGGTGCATGCTGCAGAGGGAGGATGTGACGTGCCTGTATCTGCACTGGTGCATGCTGCAGAGGGAGGATGTGACATGCCTGTAGCTGCGCTGGTGCATGCTGCCGAGGGAGGATGTAACATGCCTGTTGCTGTGCTGGTGCATGCTGCAGAGAGAGGATGTAACAAGCCTGTAGCTGCGCTGGTGCATGCTGCAGAGGGAGGATGTGATGTGGCTGTAGCTGCGCTGGTGCATGCTGCAGAGGGAGGATGTAACATGCCTGTTGCTGTGCTGGTGCATGCTGCAGAGGAAGGATGTGACGTGCCTTTAGCTGCTTTGGTGCATGCTGCAGAGGGAGGATGTAGCATGCCTGTAACTGCGCTTGTGCATGCTGCAGAGGGAGGTTGTGACGTGGCTGTAGCTGCGCTGGTGCATGCTGCAGAGGGAGGTTGTGACGTGGCTGTAGCTGCGCTGGTGCATGCTGCAGAGGGAGGATGTGACATGCCTGTAGCTGCGCTGGTGCATGCTGCAGAGAAAGGATTAACATGCCTGTAGCTGCGCTGGTGCATGCTGCAGAGGGAGGATGTAACATGCCTTTTGCTGCACTGGTACATGCTGCTGAGGGAGGATGTGATGTGGCTGTAGCTGCACTGGTGCATGCTGCAGAGGGAGGATGTAACATGCCTGTAGCTGCGCTGGTGCATGCTGCAGAGGGAGGATGTAACATGCCTGTCGCTGCGCTGGTGCATGCTGCAGAGGGAGGATGTAACATGCCTGTTGCTGTGCTGGTGCATGCTGCAGAGGGAGGATGTGACGTGCCTTTAGCTGCGCTGGTGCATGCTGCAGATGGAGAATGTAACATGCCTGTAGCTGTGCTGGTGCATGTTGCAGAGGGAGGATGTAACATGCCTGTAGCTGCGCTGGTGCATGCTGCAGAGGGAGGATGTAACATGCCTGTAGCTGCGCTGGTGCATGCTGCAGAGGGAGGATGTGACATGGCTGTAGCTGCGCTGGTGCATGCTGCAGAGAGAGGATTAACATGCCTGTAGCTGCGCTGGTGCATGCTGCAGAGGGAGGATGTAACATGCCTGTAGCTGTGCTGGTGCATGCTGCAGAGGGAGGATGTGATGTGGCTGTAACTGCGCTGGTGCATGCTGCAGAGGGAGGATGTAACATGCCTGTAGCTGCGCTGGTGCATGCTGCAGAGGGTGGATGTAACATGCCTGTCGCTGCGCTGGTGCATGCTGCAGAGGGAGGATGTAACATGCCTGTTGCTGTGCTGGTGCCTGCTGCAGAGGGAGGATGTGATGTGCCTTAACTGCTTTGGTGCATGCTGCAGAAGGAGGATGTAACATGCCTGTAACTGCGCTGGTGCATGCTGCAGAGAGAGGTTGTGACATGGCTGTAGCTGCGCTGATGCATGCTGCAGAGGGAGAATGTAACATGCCTGTAGCTGTACTGGTGCATGCTGCAGAGGAAGGATGTAACATGCCTGTAGCTGCGCTGGTGCATGCTGCAGAGGGAGGATGTAACATGCCTGTAGCTGCACTGGTGCATGCTGCAGAGGGAGGATGTAACATGCCTGTAGCTGCGCTGGTGCATGCTGCAGAGGGAGGATGTAACATGCCTGTAACGGCGCTGGTGCATGCTGCAAAGGGAGTTTGCGATGTGGCTGTAGCTGCGCTGGTGCATGCTGCAGAGGGAGGATGTGATGTGGCTGTAGCTGTGTTGGTGCCTACTGCAGATGGAGGATGTAACATGCCTGTAGCTGCGCTGGTGCATGCTGCAGAGGGAGGATGTAACATGCCTGTTGCTGTGCTGGTGCATGCTGCAGAGGGAGGATGTGACATGCCTTCAGCTGCTTTGCTGCATGCTGCAGAGGGAGGATGTAACATGCCTGTAACTGCGCTGGTACATGCTGCAGAGGGAGGTTGCGACGTGGCTGTAGCTGCACTGGTGCATGCTGCAGAGGGAGGATGTGATGTGGCTGTAGCTGTGTTGGTCCATGCTGCAGATGGAGGATGTAACATGCCTGTAGTTGCGCTGGTGCATGCTACAGAGGGAGGATGTAACATGCCTGTAGCTGCGCTGGTGCATGCTGCAGAGGGAGGATGTAACATGCCTGTTGCTGTGCTGGTGCATGCTGCAGAGGGAGGATGTGACGTGCCTTTAGCTGCTTTGGTGCATGCTGCAGAAGGAGGATGTAACATGCCTATAACTGCGCTGGTGCATGCTGCAGAGGGAGGTTGTGACGTGGCTGTAACTGCGCTGGTGCATGCTGCAGAAGGAGGATGTGACGTGCATGTAGCTGCGCTGGTGCATGCTGCAGAGGGAGGATGTGACATGCCTGTAGCTGCGCTGGTGCATGCTGCAGAGGGAGGATGAAACATGCCTGTAGCTGCGTTGGTGCATGCTGCAGAGGGAGGATGTAACATGCCTGTAGCTGTGCTGGTGCATGCTGCAGAGGAAGGATGTAACATGCCTGTAGCAGCGCTGGTGCATGCTGCAGAGGGAGGATGTGATGTGCCTGTAGCTGCATTGGTGCATGCTGCAGAGGGAGAATGGTGTGCATGTAGCTGCGCTAGTGCATGCTGCAGAGGGAGGATGTGATGTGCCTGTAGCTGCGCTGGTGCATGCTGCAGAGGGAGGATGTGACGTGCCTGTATCTGCACTGGTGCATGCTTCAGAGGGAGGATGTGACATGCCTGTAGCTGCGCTGGTGCATGCTGCCGAGGGAGGATGTAACATGCCTGTTGCTGTGCTGGTGCATGCTGCAGAGAGAGGATGTAACATGCCTGTAGCTGCGCTGGTGCATGCTGCAGAGGGAGGATGTGATGTGGCTGTAGCTGCGCTGGTGCATGCTGCAGAGGGAGGATGTAACATGCCTGTTGCTGTGCTGGTGCATGCTGCAGAGGAAGGATGTGACGTGCCTTTAGCTGCTTTGGTGCATGCTGCAGAGGGAGGATGTAGCATGCCTGTAACTGCGCTGGTGCATGCTGCAGAGGGAGGTTGTGACGTGGCTGTAGCTGCGCTGGTGCATGCTGCAGAGGGAGGTTGTGACGTGGCTGTAGCTGCGCTGGTGCATGCTGCAGAGGGAGGATGTGACATGCCTGTAGCTGCGCTGGTGCATGCTGCAGAGAAAGGATTAACATGCCTGTAGCTGCGCTGGTGCATGCTGCAGAGGGAGGATGTAACATGCCTTTTGCTGCACTGGTACATGCTGCTGAGGGAGGATGTGATGTGGCTGTAGCTGCACTGGTGCATGCTGCAGAGGGAGGATGTAACATGCCTGTAGCTGCGCTGGTGCATGCTGCAGAGGGAGGATGTAACATGCCTGTCGCTGCGCTGGTGCATGCTGCAGAGGGAGGATGTAACATGCCTTTAGCTGCGCTGGTGCATGCTGCAGATGGAGAATGTATCATGCCTGTAGCTGTGCTGATGCATGTTGCAGAGGGAGGATGTAACATGCCTGTAGCTGCGCTGGTGCATGCTGCAGAGGGAGGATGTAACATGCCTGTAGCTGCGCTGGTGCATGCTGCAGAGGGAGGATGTAACATGCCTTTTGCTGCACTGGTACATGCTGCTGAGGGAGGATGTGATGTGGCTGTAGCTGCACTGGTGCATGCTGCAGAGGGAGGATGTAACATGCCTGTAGCTGCGCTGGTGCATGCTGCAGAGGGAGGATGCAACATGCCTGTCGCTGCGCTGGTGCATGCTGCAGAGGGAGGATGTAACATGCCTTTAGCTGCGCTGGTGCATGCTGCAGATGGAGAATGTATCATGCCTGTAGCTGTGCTGATGCATGTTGCAGAGGGAGGATGTAACATGCCTGTAGCTGCGCTGGTGCATGCTGCAGAGGGAGGATGTAACATGCCTGTAGCTGCGCTGGTGCATGCTGCAGAGGGAGGATGTAACATGCCTGTAGCTGCGCTGGTGCATGCTGCAGAGGGAGGATGTGACATGGCTGTAGCTGCGCTGGTGCATGCTGCAGAGAGAGGATTAACATGCCTGTAGCTGCGCTGGTGCATGCTGCAGAGGGAGGATGTAACATGCCTGTAGCTGTGCTGGTGCATGCTGCAGAGGGAGGATGTGATGTGGCTGTAACTGCGCTGGTGCATGCTGCAGAGGGAGGATGTAACATGCCTGTAGCTGCGCTGGTGCATGCTGCAGAGGGCGGATGTAACATGCCTGTCGCTGCGCTGGTGCATGCTGCAGAGGGAGGATGTAACATGCCTGTTGCTGTGCTGGTGCCTGCTGCAGAGGGAGGATGTGATGTGCCTTAACTGCTTTGGTGCATGCTGCAGAAGGAGGATGTAACATGCCTGTAACTGCGCTGGTGCATGCTGCAGAGAGAGGTTGTGACATGGCTGTAGCTGCGCTGATGCATGCTGCAGAGGGAGAATGTAACATGCCTGTAGCTGTACTGGTGCATGCTGCAGAGGGAGGATGTAACATGCCTGTAGCTGCACTGGTGCATGCTGCAGAGGGAGGATGTGACATGGCTGTAGCTATGCTAGTGCGTGCTGCAGAGGGAGGATGTAACATGTCTGTAGCTGCGCTGGTGCATGCTACAGAGAGAGGATTTGACCTGGCTGTAGCTGCGCTGGTGCATGCTGCAGAGGGAGGATGTAACATGCCTGTAGCTGTGCTGGTGCATGCTGCAGAGGGAGGATGTGATGTGGCTGTAGCTGCGCTGGTGCATGCTGCTGAGAGAGGATGTGACATGGCTGTAGCTGCGCAGGTGCATGCTGCAGATGGAGGATGTGATGTGGCTGTAACTGCACTGGTGCATGCTGCAGAGGGAGGATGTGACATGGCTGTAGCTGCGCTGGTGCATGCTGCAGAGAGAGGATGTGACGTAGCTGTAGCTGCACTGGTGCATGCTGCAGAGAGAGGATGTGACATGGCTGTAGGTGCGCTAGTGCATGCTGCAGAGAGAGGATGTGATTTGGCTGTAGCTGCACTGGTGCATGCTGCAGAGGGAGGATGTGATGTGGCTTAGCTGCGCTGGTGCATGCTGCAGAGGGAGGATGTGACGTGGCTGTATCTGGCAGCTGCTCCTTCTCGAGTGTCAAGGGGGGGTTTCCTCAGGGTCCTTCTGTTGTCGCGATGGTGAGCCCTCTGAGGGAGGAAGCAAAAATGTCAGCATTGACCATCATTGCGAAGTCAGAATCACGCAGTCTGCTTTCTCATTAGAATGGACATCTGAACAAATACTTTTGAATGGACATGTAGTGGGAATAACAGCATTTCACTGTCAGTCTTACAACCACAGCCCCACATTTCTCAGACCCAACACCACACTCTTCCCTTCCCATTAGATTCTTATGCTCTTCCGACATCCCTGCCTCTCTGCAACCTGTGGACCTGGCTCCACACTCGCAGCCATTTCCAAATCCTGCTGCTCCACCTGTCTGAGGATCAGCAGGTGTGGTATCCACCACAACAGTCTGGCTGCGCTCCATTGAATTGTGACCCCTGTTCTCCTGTAAGGGAAAAAGTGCTTCCATTACACCCCCCAACATACCGCCACACTTCAACCTCCCCACCCCGAAAGACACAGGAATAGTTGCCCGTCACATTGTTACAAATCAGCCTGCCACCCAGAAAGACATCGGCCCAAGGCTCCAACTGGAATCAGTCCTCACCCTGCCAGAGCGGAGAAGGTCACCATGGCAGATGGTGAAATTTGAATTCAATAAAAAATCTGGAATTCATTGTCTGATGATGACTATGAAACTATTGCTGATTGTTGTACAAAACCCACCTGGTTCACTAATGTTCCCTTTAGGGAAGGAAATCTGCTGTCCTTAGCTAGTCTCGTCTACATGTGACTCCAGACCCACAGCAACGTGGTTGACTCTTAAAATGCCCTCTGAACAAGGGCAGTTAGGGATGGGCAATAAATGCTGGCCTAACCAGAGATGCTCACATCCCCTGAACGAATATAAAAAATAATGTTTTAAAGTCATTGAACCTCTTCCAGCGCTGGATCCAGGTTCTGCATAGTACATCATGGCCCTGACCAAGCCCATCTCTTCCATCCAAACCTTCTTCGTGGTGTGAGGTGGCTGTCCTTTGGCAGCAGGATGTGATGGTCATTTTCTGCCTCCGATAATACACTTAGGCACTCATCCGCAAAACCCTGGTGGAAGGGGCAAACTGGATCCAGGCATTCCCATCACATTTGGCGTGGGATCCAGGGATTGCTGCCATCGTGCACACAGGAGCAGCACTTCAAATCTGCAATGGGCACCAAAAAAATTCCCACTGCAAACCAGCTCCCTGAGGCTCAGACGTCCAGCCTGCAGGGAGCTGTATTTAAAACCCCCTCACCCATGCCCTTCCTGTTCCCGGTGCCCACCCTCTTCCTGCCCCTCCCAGCAGTACTGAGCCTCTCTCAGAGCACTGATCACGCTAGCTGGCAATGAATTGGCCAGTCAGCGTCAAATTGAGTTTGACAGCCGATCGTGGGCGGAAGCGAATTCCACAGCCGCTTCTGGGAGTGCCGATTGCACTCACACTGACAATTCAGGCCGGTGGTCTGCAATCCTAGACCGATTAGACAAGACTGTTTGGAGGTGGTAGTGCTTCATGTCCTACAGTGAAATGCTGAAAAGTTTTAATATCTTTTTTGCTTGTAAAGAAAAGAAAGCCTTGCATTTTTATAGCACCTTTCACAATCTCAGGCATTTTATAGCCAATGAGGTATTTCTGAAATGTAGTCATTAAAATAAAAAAGCAACAATTAATTTGTACTCAGTAAAATCCCATGTTCAGCAATGAGTTAATTACCAGATAATGTTTTAATGATTTGTGAAATATTGCCTATACAACACAGTAAACTTCTCTGTGCACCTAACACCATATGGGACCTTTTACACCCTCTATGCAGGCCAGACTTCGAGTTGGCGTCTCACCTGAGAGATGACACTTGCAATATAGCAGCACTGCCTCATGACAGAAATAAAAATAGAAAATGCTCAGCAGGAGGTCTGGCAGCATCTGTGGAGTGAGAAACAGAGGCCTGAATCTTCTGGTCTCCAGTCCGTCGGTGACTGGACATACAACTGAGGATGTGTGTTGGGACCCCGTGGAAGTCCTGACTTATGGACCTATATGGGAATTGGCCCAAGAAGTTTTAACTTCCAATGGGTAATTCTCCTGCTCCCCAGGACCCTCTGAGTTAGAGTTGGAGATTTGGGTCGGTTCCATGGTGCTTTTTTGGATAGTTACCCTGGAAATATTGGACAGATTGAAACCTAGTCTAACATCTGGGTAACTACACAACTGATCCTCCAGTCACCCCACAAAACACCTGACCGCCTGACTACCCCCCCAACCTGACTACATTTCCTACCACCCGAACTACCCGACCCAAGCCAACTACATCCCAGCCTCACCTGACTACCCTCCCAAGCCAACTACATCCCCAACCACCCTACTACCACCTGACCTTATCCAATTACCCCCCTGCCCACCCAAATACCCCAATGACAGCCACCTCATCTGCCTGCCATCTCACCCACCTATCACCTCACCTACCTAGCCATCCACTCACCCATCCACTAACATTTAGACTGGACATTTAAACTTACCATATGGAGTGGACGGTAAAGTGGCAGATGGATTTTAACATAGAGAAGTGTGAAGTCATACATTTAGGGAAGTCAAACAGTTACAGGGATTACACAATAAATGGGAATATACTAAGAGGGGTAGATGAAGTGAGAGATCTTGGCGTACAAGTACACAGGTCCCTGAAGGCAGCAGTTCAAGTAGACAAGGTTGTAAAGAAGGCATATGGAATGCTCTCCTTCACTGGCAGAGGTTTGAATATAAAAGTAAGGATATAATGTTGCAGTTGTATAAAACACTGGTGAGGCCACAACTTGAGAATTGTATGCAGTTCTGGTCACCACATTACAGGAAGGATGTAATAGCTCTGGAGAGAGTGCAGAAGAGGTTTACAAGAATGTTGCCAGGGTTAGAAAAGTGTAGCTACAAGGAGAGATTGGATAGGTTGGGGTTATTTTCCTTAGAACAAAGAAGGCTGAGAGGTGACTTGATTGAGATGAACAAAATTATGAGGGGACTAGATAGAGTGGACAAGATAAAATTGTTTCCCTTGGTGGAGCATTCTAGATTCAGGGGACATAGTTTCAAGATAAGTAGCAGAAGGTGTAGGGGGGACATGAGGAAGAACTTTTTTACGCAGAGGGTAGTGGGTGTCTGGAATTCACTGCCCAAGTTGGTGGTAGAGGCAGAAACTCTAAACTCTTTTAAAAAGTACTTGGATCTGCACCTTAAGTGCTGTAAACTGCAGGGCTATGGGCCGGGTGCAGGAAGGTGGGATTAGAAAGGGCACCTGGGCGTCCTCGGGCTGGCATGGACAAGATGGGCTGATTGGCCTCATTCTGTGCTGTAACTTTTCTATGGTTCTATGGCAGCTAGTGCCATAAAAGGGTGGTGTGTCCTGTCTTCCCACATTGCTACTCTGCTCCGATGGATGTTCCCAGTGGACACTGTGCTGCACATTTCTGGGAAAGCCGCACTCAGAAGGTCCCGGAAATGCACAACAATGTCGAGTTAGGGATATTTTCAATCTTTACGGCAACTGGACAATCATTGCTGCTGCTCCAAAGATTCAGGCCAGAGTTAATGTTTCAGGTCAGAACTGGGAAAGGTTGGAAATGAAATAGCTTTTTAGGAGTGAAACGTGGAAAAAAGTAAAAGAGAAGCTCTGTGTTAGGGAGAGATTAAATGACAACATGGCTATGGCAACAAGGTAAAAGAGACAATTGGAAATCCTGTCAGAGAGAAGAGTAAAACTCCTTCAAAATAGGAATTCCTCAGCACTGCACTGGAGTGTCAGCCGGGATTATAAACTCAAATCATTGGCTTAGACAATCACAATCTTCTGGCTCTGTGGTGCACTGTTAACACATATATAAACGGTGATAACAAACAATGTCATTCATTATATTTTTTAAAAATCAGTTATTTCATTAACATTTTTTAAAATCTCCATTGTTTATAAGAAAATACAGGAGCTCCCAATAGGTGGCTTGATGAATCACAAACAACTAAAGATCAGCGTATGGGATGTTTTGCTAAAAGTGATAAATGATTTCCTTCCACCTGCTGAAGGGGCAAATATCTTTATAATTTTATTTTTTCTTATTGTTTAGATGATAAACTGAAAGTATTGTTCATATTTAACCAACAGTTATAAAGGAGATGCAAATGTAACTCTTTGAGGTAGGAATGGTTGAAACATTTATAGTGATTGCATTCATCGCTACATATCTGTTGTCCTCACAGGTTAATCCCAAAAGTAATGTGCAAAATCTCGTGAATGAACTGCTGAAGTTTGCAAGTTCAGATCTGGAGAAAATCAGATTGTTATGGATCTGGATTTGTTGTCACATTGGTAAATATTCAGCTAAGTAATCATTACAATTCTGTGCAGGAATTATCTGCATCACAAATGAAATGTATATGAGTTTAACTGCTAGATGAGAACGGTAAGTGCCATCTATCAGAAGCTGTTTGAAGATTGTCCTGCAAACAGTGCATTAATCGTTACCCTCCCTGTCATTTTACCTGCAAAACTGTAACAAAACAAGGTGTGCTCAACATTCCATTCGACAATAACAGCAGCAAAGACTTCTATTTACACAGTTCCTCGAACAGTGAAACATTCCAAGATACTTCACAAGACTTGCCAAAGACACAAGAGAAACTTCCAAGCTCCAGGGCAATGTATCTGGGAGGTACCCCAAAGATGTGCTGGGGAACCGCCTCCCTGTCCCTCCCCAACCCCTGAATGTTCCCTGGTAAAGATTGCACAGCAATTGCCTGGGAAATTCAAACTTCCCCTGGACAATTGCCCTGCACTGGGAACCACCCGAAAATGCGATTTAAAAACACACAACTTCGGAGGGTTCTGAGTGTGTTCCAGTAATAGTTACCCAGAACAGTTAGGAGAATTGGAACCACTTCTAGCCTCTGGGTAACTATTGTGCAGTGCCACACAGACCCCCAGTGGTATTCCCACCACGTCCCAACCCCTGGGAAACAGTCCCACCACTCCCCAACTACCTCTCCACATGACTACACCTCCAAATACACCCCCCACACCCCCACCCCCACCCCCACCAGCAGATTACACATCCCCCATGGGACTCCCCACCCCCACAGGACTCTTCCGCACCCCATGGGACTCCCACCCCCACAGGGCTCTTCCCCCACCCCACAGGACTCCCCACCCCCAGGGGCCTCTCCATACCCCCATCAAGACCCAACTGCTGACCACCCCTCCCCCTCTGAAAGGCCAGGCCAGCTCGCCCCCAAGGCCCGACTGCTGACCTCTCCCTCATGCCCCTCCTCTTCCTCACAACCCTCCTCTCCCTCATGCTCCTCTCCACCTTGGCCCCACGCCCCAGGCCCTCCACCCCGCCACTCCAGCCAGCCCCGATTCCCACCCTCCCAAAACCCAACTGCCAACCCCCAACCAGGCCAGGGCCCTCCCCACCCAAGGCTCAACTGCTGACCTCCCCAATCACTCATCTACAACCCACCACAGACCCAACCTGACCCAACAACGCCGACCTCCACCCTCCAAATGCTCCCCATTTACCCTATACACTTATCTTCTCTCCCTGGCTTGTCAAAGATCTTTAAACCCAGCTGAACGTTTAAACCTACCTGGTTTGCGGCAGTGAGTGCCATAAAAAGGGGGCGCGGCTTACCTCCCTTCGAATGAGCTGCTCTCAAACGTAGGCCTTGGGAGTGTGCTGCACTGCACAGATCTCTCCCAGCCTGAGCTGAAAGGTCAGGCAAGATAGGATTGCCAGGATTTCCAGGTAAGTAATTTCGAGCGGAATGGCAATCTGACTCAATTGCCACTCCATCGGAAGTTACGGCTCATTGGGACAGATGAACAAAACCTTGCCAAAAGGTAGGTTGTAAGCAGTGTCTTAAAGAAGGAAAGAGGAAGTGATAGGTAAAGGTGAACCAGTGGAAAGACTTGAAAATAAGCATGGGAATTTTAATCTAAATACACTACATCTACTGGTTCCTCCTTATCCATCCTTCTAGTTCCATCCTCAAAAAACTCCTTACTGGAGATGTCAAACATGATTTCCTTTTCACAAACTCATGTTATGGTTTTCTAAGTAGCCTAATATCACGTCCCGAATAGTAGATTCTAGCCTTTTACCTACAGAAGATGTTAGGCTAACTGGACTATAATTCCCCATGATCTTTCTCCCTCCTGTCTTAAATGGTGAGGTTATATTTGCTACCTTCCAATCCATGGGAACTGTTCTAGAGTTTGAGGAATTCTGGAAGCTTAAAACTAATGCACCCATTATCTCTGCAGCCACCTCTTTTAAAACCCTAGAATGCAGATCGTCAGGTCTAAGGGATTTGTTGCCACTTTGTCCCATTAATTTCCCCAATACTCATACTGATGTCTCTAAGTTCTTCATTCTCGCTAGACTTTTGGCTTCCCATAATTTAAGTCAAAGAATCACAGAGTAATTCTGACACAGAAGGAGGCTACTCAGCCCATCTGGTCCATTTCCTTCCTCTATAGAGTAATCCAGTCAGTCCCATTACCCCCTCTAACCCCATTGCCCTGTGAGTTTATTTCCTTTACATATCCATTTAATTTTCTTTGACCAATCTCCATAAAAGTTCAGCATAACTTCCCTGCTCTGTAATCAATATTTCTTTTTATGAAACCTAAGATCTTATATGCTTTGCTAAATATTCTTTCAACATATCCTGCCACCTTCATAGAGCTATGATATGAACCCTTCAGTCCCTCTGTCCCTGCACATTCTTTAGAGATGTGCCATTAAGTCTATATTGTCCCTTCTACCAAAATGCATCATTTCATATTCAAAAAACTAAATTGATGGCTACATTAATGTTTGAGGAGGTGAAGCAAAGTCCCAAATGGCAAAGCTTTCAAATAATACACATAAAGCACACAATCTGGGAACATAATTACTTCTACATTTTTGAATGTTGCTTGCCAAAGGAATAAGTGAATGCCCAAGAAGAATAAATAAATTCATCCCCACAAAGAATGATGCAGGTGAGGTCCTTGGCCATCTGAGAAATGGTAGGTTCCCATACATGACCATGTGGTCTTGCTTAAGACCTATTTCATTAGGTTATGCTTAGTATCGTCTGTGAAAGAGGTTACTTGCATTTCTTTTTATGCTATGTCATACTTATCTATAAGGGAGCAAAGTCAAAAAGCAGCAATGCTGACTGGGCTATGGACAGTTTAAAGATACTTGCTGTGCAGTGATGGGGCTACAGTGCTCGAGCCTTTAAGCAATGGGAGTCTCTCTGGAGAATTCAGGTGTGGTTTATCCCTGATTTATATCTCCACATTATCTCACTGCTGCTCAGTGTTGATATTCTTCTTGTGCCAGATGGTTCCAAGGCTTTCTCACAGTTGGAAATTCCCCACAGAGAACAGATGAATCTTTAACATCAGTTATAATAAGCAATGTTGGGTGTGTCAGCTGTGGCTCAATGATTGTCTCTCAATCAGAAGATTGTGGTTCAAACCCCAGTTGTACACATTATCAAGGCACACACTCCAGCTCAGGACTGGGAGGATAGGTTGTTAGGACAGTTCAGAGTGTATTAAAGGTCTACTGCATTGAGTGCAAATGGGGTCATTATCGGCAGGACTGGCAACTTTCCTTCCCTGAAAAATCAAACCTAAAATTTTTGGCAGGTCAGACAAAATATAAAAACTAGCAAAGAATTACTAAAGAAATGATAAGGAGAGAGAAATTAGTGTACAAGAGAAAGCTAGTTAAAATGTAAAAACAGATAGTAAGAGTTTCTATCAGTATTTAAAAAGGAAAAGTGTAGTTAAACTGAGCATTGATCTTCTAGCTCAAGGATGGGGAACCTTTCTCTTATCAAGGGCCACACATACACAGACAAAATCAGTCGTGGGCCACACTCACAGACAAAATCAGTCATTGGCCACTCCCACAGACAAAATCTGTCATGGGCCACTCACATAGACAAAATCAGTCATGGGCCACTCACACAGACAAAATCAGTCATGGGACATTCACACATAGACAAAATCAGTCATGGGCCATTCACACATAGACAAAATCAGTCATGGGCCACTCACACAGATAAAATCAGTCATGGGCCACTCCCACAGACAAAATCAGTCATGGGCCACTCACACAGACAAAATCAGTCATGGGCCACTCACACATACACAAAATCAGTCGTGGGACATTCACACAGACAAAATCAGTCATGGGCCATCCACACAGACAAAATCAGTCATGGGCCATTCACACATAGACAAAACAGTTGTAGGCCAATCCCACAGACAAAATCAGTTGTGGGCCACTCACACAGACAAAATCAGTCGTGGGCCATTCACACATAGACGAAATCAGCCATGGGCCACTCACACAGACAAAATCAGTCATGGGCCACTCACACATACACAAAATCAGTCGTGGGACATTCACACAGACAAAATCAGTCATGGGCCATTCACACATAGACAAAACAGTTGTAGGCCAATCCCACAGACAAAATCAGTTGTGGGCCATTCACACATAGACGAAATCAGCCATGGGCCACTCACACAGACAAAATCAGTCATGGGCCACTCACACATACACAAAATCAGTCGTGGGACATTCACACAGACAAAATCAGTTGTGGGCCACTCACACATACACAAAATCAGTCATGGGCCATTCACACATAGACAAAATCAGTCGTGGAACATTCACACAGACAAAATCAGTCATGGGCCATTCACACTTAGACAAAATCAGTCATTGACCATTCATACACAGACAAAATCAGTCATGGGCCACTCACACATAGACAAAATCAGTCATAGGCCATTCACACATAGACAAAATCAGTTGTAGGCCAATCCCACAGACAAATCAGTTGTGGGCCACTCACACATACACAAAATCAGTCATGGGCCATTCACACATAGACAAAATCAGTCGTGGAACATTCACACAGACAAAATCAGACATGGGCCATTCACACTTAGACAAAATCAGTCATTGACCATTCATACACAGAAAAAATCAGTCATGGGCCACTCACACATAGACAAAATCAGTCATTGACCATTCATACAAACACAAAATCAGTCATGGGCTATTCACACCTAGACAAAATCAGTCATTGACCATTCATACATAGACAAAATCAGTCATTGGCCGCTCACACATACACAAAATCAGTAATGGGCCATTCACACATAGACAAAATCAGTCGTGGGACATTCACACAGACAAAATCAGTCATGAGCCATTCACACATAGACAAAATCAGTTGTAGGCCAATCCCACAGACAAAATCAGTTGTGGGCCACTCACACATACACAAAATCATTCATGGGCCATTCACACATAGACAAAATCAGTCGTGGAACATTCCCACAGACAAAATCAGTCATGGGCCATTCACACTTAGACAGAATCAGTCATTGACCATTCATACACAGACAAAATCAGCCATGGGCCACTCACACAGACAAAATCAGTCATGGTCCATTCACACATAAACAAAATCAGTAATGGGCCATTCACACATAGACAAAATCAGTTGTAGGCCAATCCCACAGACAAAATCAGTTGTAGGCCAATCCCACAGACAAAATCAGTTGTGGGCCACTCACACATACACAAAATCAGTCATGGGCCATTCACACATAGACAAAATCAGTCATTGACCATTCATACATACACAAAATCAGTCATGGGCCATTCACACTTAGACAAAATCAGTCATTGACCATTCATACACAGACAAAATCAGCCATGGGCCACTCACACAGACAAAATCAGTCATGGTCCATTCACACATAAACAAAATCAGTAATGGGCCATTCATACATAGACAAAATCAGTCATGGGCCACTCACACATACACAAAATCAGTAATGGGCCATTCACACATAGACAAAATCAGCCATGGGCCACTCACACATACACAAAATCAGTAATGGGCCATTCACACATAGACAAAAACAGCCATGGGCCACTCATACATAGACAAAATCAGTCATTGGCCGCTCACACATACACAAAATCAGTCATGGGCCACTCACACAGACAAAATCAGTCGTGGGACATTCACACAGACAAAATCAGTCATGGGCCATTCACACATAGACAAAACAGTTGTAGGCCAATCCCACAGACAAAATCAGTTGTGGGCCACTCACACAGACAAAATCAGTCATGGGCCATTCACACATAGACGAAATCAGCCATGGGCCATTCACACAGACAAAATCAGTCATGGGCCACTCACACATACACAAAATCAGTCGTGGGACATTCACACAGACAAAATCAGTCATGGGCCATTCACACATAGACAAAACAGTTGTAGGCCAATCCCACAGACAAAATCAGTTGTGGGCCATTCACACATAGACGAAATCAGCCATGGGCCACTCACACAGACAAAATCAGTCATGGGCCACTCACACATACACAAAATCAGTCGTGGGACATTCACACAGACAAAATCAGTTGTGGGCCACTCACACATACACAAAATCAGTCATGGGCCATTCACACATAGACAAAATCAGTCGTGGAACATTCACACAGACAAAATCAGTCATGGGCCATTCACACTTAGACAAAATCAGTCATTGACCATTCATACACAGACAAAATCAGCCATGGGCCACTCACACATAGACAAAATCAGTCATGGGCCATTCACACATAGACAAAATCAGTCGTGGAACATTCACACAGACAAAATCAGGCATGGGCCATTCACACATACACAAAATCAGTCATTGGCCGCTCACACATACACAAAATCAGTCATGGGCCACTCACACAGACAAAATCAGTCATGGGACATTCACACAGACAAAATCAGTCATGGGCCATTCACACATAGACAAAACAGTTGTAGGCCAATCCCACAGACAAAATCAGTTGTGGGCCACTCACACAGACAAAATCAGTCGTGGGCCATTCACACATAGACGAAATCAGCCATGGGCCATTCACACAGACAAAATCAGTCATGGGCCACTCACACATACACAAAATCAGTCGTGGGACATTCACACAGACAAATTCAGTCATGGGCCATTCACACATAGACAAAACAGTTGTAGGCCAATCCCACAGACAAAATCAGTTGTGGGCCATTCACACATAGACGAAATCAGCCATGGGCCACTCACACAGACAAAATCAGTCATGGGCCACTCACACATACACAAAATCAGTCGTGGGACATTCACACAGACAAAATCAGTTGTGGGCCACTCACACCTACACAAAATCAGTCATGGGCCATTCACACATAGACAAAATCAGTCGTGGAACATTCACACAGACAAAATCAGTCATGGGCCATTCACACTTAGACAAAATCAGTCATTGACCATTCATACACAGACAAAATCAGCCATGGGCCACTCACACATAGACAAAATCAGTCATGGGCCATTCACACATAGACAAAATCAGTTGTAGGCCAATCCCACAGACAAATCAGTTGTGGGCCACTCACACATACACAAAATCAGTCATGGGCCATTCACACATAGACAAAATCAGTCGTGGAACATTCACACAGACAAAATCAGGCATGGGCCATTCACACTTAGACAAAATCAGTCATTGACCATTCATACACAGACAAAATCAGTCATGGGCCACTCACACATAGACAAAATCAGTCATTGACCATTCATACAAACACAAAATCAGTCATGGACCATTCACACCTAGACAAAATCAGTCATTGACCATTCATACATAGACAAAATCAGTCATTGGCCGCTCACACATACACAAAATCAGTAATGGGCCATTCACACATAGACAAAATCAGTCGTGGGACATTCACACATAGACAAAACAGTTGTAGGCCAATCCCACAGACAAAATCAGTTGTAGGCCAATCCCACAGACAAAATCAGTGTGGGCCACTCACACATACACAAAATCAGTAATGGGCCATTCACACATAGACAAAATCAGCCATGGGCCACTCACACATAAACAAAATCAGTCATTGACCATTCATACAAACACAAAATCAGTCATGGACCATTCACACCTAGACAAAATCAGTCATTGACCATTCATACATAGACAAAATCAGTCATTGGCCGCTCACACATACACAAAATCAGTAATGGGCCATTCACACATAGACAAAATCAGTCGTGGGACATTCACACATAGACAAAACAGTTGTAGGCCAATCCCACAGACAAAATCAGTTGTAGGCCAATCCCACAGACAAAATCAGTGTGGGCCACTCACACATACACAAAATCAGTAATGGGCCATTCACACATAGACAAAATCAGCCATGGGCCACTCACACATAAACAAAATCAGTCATGGGCCATTCACACTTAGACAAAATCAGTCATTGACCATTCATACACAGACAAAATCAGCCATGGGCCACTCACACATAAACAAAATCAGCCATGGGCCATTCATACACAGACAAAATCAGTCATGGTCCATTCAAACGTAAACAAAATCAGTCATGGGCCATTCATACGTAGACAAAATCAGTCATGGGCCACTCACACATACACAAAATCAGTCATGGGCCACTCACACAGACAAAATCAGTCATGGGACATTCACACAGACAAAATCAGTCATGGGCCATTTGCACAGACAAAATCAGTCATGGGCCATTCACACATAGACAAAATCAGTTGTAGGCCAATCCCACAGACAAAATCAGTTGTAGGCCAATCCCACAGACAAAATCAGTTGTGGGCCACTCACACATACACAAAATCAGTCATGGGCCATTCACACATAGACAAAATCAGTCATTGACCATTCATACATACACAAAATCAGGCATGGGCCATTCACACTTAGACAAAATCAGTCATTGACCATTCATACATAGACAAAATCAGTCATGGGCCACTCACACATACACAAAATCAGTCATGGGCCATTCATACACAGACAAAATCAGTCATGGTCCATTCACACATAAACAAAATCAGTCATGGGCCATTCATACATAGACAAAATCAGTCATGGGCCACTCACACATACACAAAATCAGTAATGGGCCATTCACACATAGACAAAATCAGTCGTGGGACATTCACACAGACAAAATCAGTCATGGGCCATTCACACAGACAAAATCATTCATGGGCCATTCACACATAGACAAGATCAGTCGTGGAACATTCCCACAGACAAAATCAGTCATGGGCCACTCACACTTAGACAGAATCAGTCATTGACCATTCATACACAGACAAAATCAATCATGGGCCACTCACACAGAGACAAAATCACTCATTGACCATTCATACATAGACAAAATCAGTCATGGGCCACTAACACATACACAAAATCAATCATTGGCCATTCCCACAGACAAAATCAGTCGTGGGCCATTCCCACGGACAAAATCAGTCGTGAGCCATTCACACGTACACAAAATCATTCATGGGCCATTCACATATAGACAAAATCAGTCGTGGGCCATTCACACATAACAAAATCAGTCATGGGCCACTCTCACAGACAAAATCAGTCGTGGGATATTCATACAGACAAAATCAGTCGTGGGCCATTCACACATACACAAAATCAGTCGTGGGCCATTCACACATAGACAAAATCAGTCATGGGTCATTCACACATAGACAAAATCAGTCATCGGCCATTCACACATATACAAAATCAGTCGTGGGCCATTCACACATACACAAAATCAGTCATGGGCCACTCTCACAGACAAAATCAGTCGTGGGGCTTTCACACAGACAAAATCAGTCGTGGGCCATTCACACATACACAAAATCAGTCGTGGGCCACTCCCACAGACAAAATCAGTCGTGGAACATTCACACAGACAAAATCAGTCATAGAACATTTACACATAGACAAAATCAGTCGTAGGTCACACAAACACAAATGCCAGTTTAATTTAGTTTTTTTAGAGAGATTACAGTAACGATCAACTCACCCACTGCTTTAATGCAATGGCTGAGTTTTCTTTTCCTTAATGAGCCTAGTTATATCTGCTGGCACTGATGATGTTGCTTCTCACAACTGGCTTTTCAAGTTAATCTGGTACAGGGATCATTTTTGGTGAAAGAAAGTTTTGTGAAAAGCTGCTCACAGCAGTATGTCATTCCAAACAGCATTGCCATTTTCAGTCTCCTCAAGTTTGGAAATTGGTCAGCACCTAAGTGAAGTCTGTTTAATTCCAGCAGAGGCAGGTTATCTTATTTAGCCTCACATTCAATGTTGCTTTGCAGCTCTATAACTTCATGTTGAAGGTCTTCAGGTACATCGACCGCTTCAATACAGAGCAGCATGGCAAAAATGTCTAATTCCAGGTCCTTCACTTTTATGTTTTGAAATCGCTCATGACATTTGTGAAGTAAATTTGGGGTACTCCATTGTTGCTGCAGTGTTTTGTTTCTGAAGGGTAGCAAAATGCATCGTGTTGCCCTTGTCCAGCTGCATTTACCATACTTTAATTTGGCTTCAAATGGTTTTCTATTTGAAAGAAGGGAAGTAATAAGTTGGTTAGGCCCTCGCAATTTAACAGTGAGCTCAGACGGACGCTGTGTAATGACAGCCAAATCACACAGCCGCTTGTTGTCACTCAGCTCGGCCACAGGTTTTCCCTTTGTCTCCATGAAAAGTTTTGCTTCGTCCCTCAGTTCATAAAACCACATCAGCATACCGCACCCCACCGCCCCCACCCCCATCCCCACCCTCACCCCAACCCCCCACCCCCCACCAGACGGCTGAGCCATCACACTTCACAATAGTAAACTAAATCGCCATGCTCTGATTCAAGGTCTTTCAGTAACTCCTTAAACAGGTGGCTGTTTAACCCTCTACTTTTAATGAAGTTAATGCTCAATGCTGCTGTCGACATTATGTTGCTCCATCACACAGACTGTGCACACAGATTCTCCTGATGAATGATCCAGTGACATACAATCAGCTTACTTCAATCAAGGTTGAGGAGATTCATTTCTTTCTTGATTAGAGGAACTAATCCCTTTGAGATCCAACCAGTGCTGGAGCACCATCAGTAGCAAGCCCAGTTAATGTTTCAAATGATAACTGAAGCCCGTGCACTGCCAATACAACCTTCTCAAACATATATTCATCTTTGGCGGTGACATGCATTGTTATTAAAGCAAGCTAAACCCTCTCAAATCTCAGAATCTGCCCTGATTCCGTGCAGAAAAATCACCAGTTGGCATGTATTTCTTATGTCTGTTGTCTCATCACTATCCAGAGAGTAAAACTCAAAATCAGCCACAGAATCTTTCAGAGGCTTCTCAACGTCTTGAGCCATATCATTAATTCGATCTGACACGGACCTGCAAGATAAGCCCACATTCTCAAATAATTTGTTTTTCTCTGGAGCCAGCAAAGCTGCGGTCACAACGATGCACTCCTTTACAAACTCTCCTTCTGAATGAGGCCTAAGCTTTTTTGCAATACATTCATTCACCACATAACTGGCTTGCATAACACTGGGGAGAAATTTCTCCCCGTCAGGCGGGCCAGTTGGGAGCAGGCGTGGTCGGGCGCATAGCCGATCACCACCCACGATCAGCTGCGCGCCACCATTTTACGTGGGCGGGCCAGTTAAGGCCTGCCCAGTGTGACGCGCACCCAGAAGTGCTGAGCACTACCTGTTCGGGTGGGGGGAGGAGGGAGAATCGGGGCCTGTGCTCTTTGGCACGTACATAAATCTCTCTGAGGCATGGATCTGTCTCAGGGAGATTAAGTTCAGAATGAGAAATTGAAAAAAGAATTTAAAAAATTATTCTGACATGTCCCCTCATGTGACATTGTCACATGAGCTGGTGCATGTTTATGAATTTTCATGAGACATTTTATGAATTAATAAACCCCTAATGAAGCCTCATCCTGACCGTGGATGAGGTTCCATGAGATATGCGAAGGCCGCCTGGGCTCTTCGCCTGACCGACATCCTTAAGGATGGATGAGCAACCCTGGCAAGTTCTTCAATTAGTTCGTTAATGGCCTTAACAGGCCTTTGACAGTTCGGCAGGCATGCAGCTGACTCCAGTGCATGCCCAGTGAACAGAAGATCAGAATGGCACACGGTGACGTCAGGACACGCCCAACATCACCGTGTGTCATTTAACACATCAGCTCGTCGAACTATTTCTAAAATGACGAACGGTATGTGTGGAATGGAGAAAGTCCTCACTGACCGGGTCTTGTTGGTGTGCTATCTTCAACCTGCTCAAAAGCATTGAGCTTGAGGTCCTTGGTTTCCAAGATTTGGATCGGCTGAATATAACAGAAATACTGTGTAAATTCAAATTAGTTAACAGTAAATCACCAAAACAGCTCAGGGTAGCACAGTTTCTGTGTCTCAATTACAGCATACCTGAAATTCAGCTCAACTTTTTGTTTGCTTTCCTTTCCCATTCTCTCCGTCTGTCTCTCTTTCTCTCCTTCCCCACTTTGTCTCTCGCTCTCTCTCTCTCTTTCACTTTCTCCCTCTCCTTTCTTACTTTGTCTCACCCCCAAACCAGCCCAGGGCAGCGACTCGACAACCCAAGGCTCTGGCCAAACCCCGGCCTGAGGCTGCATCTAGGCCTGGAGCCTGGGCCTCTTCCTCAGTCTGCAGGGGCTGAGCCCCTGTCCTAGGACACCAATGGAGCTGGGACTGGGGGAGGGGGGCAGTGAGCCACTGATGGAACTGGGTATCCTGCTCCCTTTCTCGTCTGCACTGGATTACTCTCACTTCACCACCCAATTGGCAGCTGGCAGCTTCCCATCCCTGCCCTACACCCCTGCTCCTGGATCTCGGGCCTCTCTCTCTCTCCACAGCCTGGGCCTCTGGTGACTGCAGCTGAGGCTGAGGCATCTGAACATGGCAGCAGATGGCCCAGAGTGCAGGATGCGGGGTGAGGGGGGGCAGAAGTGGAGGCCAGATTTTGAAATCTCATCGCGGGACAGATGAAAAAGTGCAACGGGCCAGATCCAGTCCCTGGGCCGGTGGTTCCCCACGCCTGCTCTAGAGAGTGAGAATGGGAATTAAGATTCAAAAAACGGAAATGGCAGAAGTGTTGAACAGATACTTTGTGCCTGTCTTTACTGTGCATGATACAAATAACATCCCAGAAATAATTGTAAATCAAGAGGTGAAAGGGGAGAAGGAGCTTAAAATAATTACAATCACTAGGGAAAGAGCATGGATAAAATTATTAGAACTATAGGCTGACAATTATTAATACACAAGGTCCTGTTCTTTGCAGACAGAAAAAACATGTACACACATTGTTCCTGTTTCAGCTAAACAAAATAAGTGACAGCCATTCACTGACTCATTCCTCAGAGCAATGCCTTGACCGATCAGGGTCAAGCTGCTTGGTTTAAATTTCAACAATGTTTGGCAGCTAACTGTCAGTCACCATCACTAGTGCATTCTCCATGGCAATGCTATTGGCCAACCAATCAGCACTCTCTTCACATACAGTATAAATTGTAGTTTTCCCCTTATATTGGTATTCTTGCGAGGTGGACAGATGAATGCAAGATGAAAAGCTTCAACATGTCTCTTTTCTCAGCAATAATTAAGTTCTGTACTACCAAACGACTATTCATTTATTAGAAGTCTTTGAGGAAGTAACAAGCAATCTGGATAAAGGGGAACCTGTAAACAGGTTAATAGATTCATTCTCACCCCTGAATTTCAGTCAATTGATCCTAGTCACACTGAATCTTTGACGATGGATTAACAAGATTAATAGCCATTACTAAAGTACTATACTATATAATCTAACAACAATAGTCTAGCATTTCTTTTCTGTCATAATTATTTCCATTGCCCTTGAAGAACTAAATGAAAGTGTTTCTGGCAATTTAAAAAATGTAGAGACAATTGAATTTACATAGGAGCCAGTACATCTGTCAGCTTATAAATGTCCTTAAAATTGCACTTGTAGAAAATACAAAAATAAAGTGCAACCCACAGACCGAGGTGCATTTAAACCCTGACCTCACTTGTTGTTTCGTTAACAGTAATTAGGCTTATTCTTAAAGGATAAAAACAAAAAAACTGCGGATGCTGGAAATCCAAAACAAAAACAGAATTACCTGGAAAAACTCAGCAGGTCTGGCAGCATCGGCGGAGAAGAAAAGAGTTGACGTTTCGAGTCCTCGTGATTATTCCTAGTTCTGTCGAAGGGTCATGAGGACTCGAAACGTCAACTCTTTTCTTCTCCGCCGATGCTGCCAGACCTGCTGAGTTTTTCCAGGTAATTCTGTTTTTGTTTTTTATTCTTAAAGGATTCAGCTTCACCTTGGCCACTGTGTCTACCAACCTCAAAAGGTCTACACTAAAAAGTAATTTGTATGATGTGTTTTGCAACATTTTTCAGAAGTTTGATCAGTGCTGTGCAACTGATCTTTGCTTATTGAAAGATGAGGACTAAACCTCCATAAATCACTTCTCAATGTACTGCTTATGAGTTCTGAGTTACTGTCACTTCTGAGATTAAGTTCTACATTTAACAATTAATTATCTAACCTCCTCTTACTCTTCCTATCTTTCTGTAATAACAAGTGACCTAGCTACCAATAGTATTTTTGGGTTTTTTGAGTATGCCTATTTTTAATACTTTCAATTTCTGTGCCACATTATCAGAGCTGACAGTTTCTATAATGTATTTGATTATTAATTGCCGGAAGAAATAGTAGCCAGTGCTTTAATATCTTTGCAGAATATGACGTGAAGGGATATCACAACAAGGACCTGAAACACGATGGCCCCAATGATGTATTGAAGACTGGAAAAGCAGTGTGTGCTGGATATTCAGGTCTCTTTTGTCAAATGTGCAGGTAACATTTTGCTTCATTTCCATCTGTACTCTTTTTCCCTCACTAGCTTTCCTTGTCCTCTTTTTGCTAATCTGTTTGAATTGCTATAAACTTGCTTCCTCAGTGAACTGAGGCCCTGGGACCTCCCTACATCCTCTTTGAATTTTCAATTCAGGGTTAGGCTCAGTGGGAGGGTGGATATTCCATTCCATTGCACCTACAGCAAGATTGTGAAGCCTACAATGTCTGAGCTTCTTGTAATTGTGCCACACAATCTTTAACATCTACCTGAACCCGAGCAGACTTGGTGAATGTTACATCCAAAGGTGACCAGGCAACATTCCCTGAGCACTGTACTGCAGTTTCAGCCTAGATTACATGCTCACGTCAAGGAGTGGGTTCCTTTGACTCAGAGGCAAGCTCTCTGATGATTCATTGTAAAGAATGTCTGGAAGATATAAGGGTTAGTGAAGGGTGGATATCACAGCAGAACCTCATACTGTCCTCTCCCTCATTCAGTCCATTATCAGTAGGGATGGGACACAAAAGTATGATCAGAAATATAACCATGAAGAGTTTTATTCTTTATTCACCAGAATCACCAGGCACCAAGATCAAATTTTCAACCTTCTTTCACACTGGGTGGTCCATTTTCCGGCTGAGGAATTATAATATGATACTCCCTTTCCTCTGTCTTCTGCTTTCCAATTGGCATGCCTTCAACTTTAACCTTTCAAGTAGTAACTCACATTGATCAAACTGTCTTACGGACTCAATTTGAAGCTTTAAATCTTAACAGCTTCATTCTTGAATGTCTAGATTCTCCTAATACACCAACATCCTTTGTTCAATGTCCTGAATCTCCCTTTTTACATTGCACTAATTTTGCAATCCTTTGCCTTAAAGTGCTTTCTCCCTTTGCTTGCCTCGCTATATGCTGTTGAAAACTTCCTTTGTGAAGAGGCAAGGTTCTGATACTATTGAGCATCGCAGCAGAGAAGCTGTGTAGGTGATGCCAAGTTTGGGTTTTAAAATCTTGAAGATTGGACTGATCAAGGTGAGGAGATCCCCAACTCTGCAGAAATGCTTTTCCAGCATTTTCTGTTTTTGTTCCACTAAATCAAAGCTTTGTCTGCACACTCAGATGGATCTAAAACATTTCATGGCACTTTTTAGGGAATCAAAGAAAATATTTACACATGGAGGCATAGGACACAGCTGAAGTATTAAATGAATACTTTGCATCTGTCCTTACCTAGGAAGGGATAACATGCTACCCAGGTCATGGTGAAAGAGGTAATTCAGACACTAGAAGGATTTAAAATTGATAAGGAGGTTTTGGATAGGCCTGCCTATACTTAAAGTTGATAAGGCACCATGACTGGATGCGATGCATCCAAGGATACTGAGGCAAGTGAGAGTGGAAAATGTGGAGGCACTGGCCATAATTTTCCAGTCTTCCTTAGACTCAGGAGTAGTGCCAGAGGACTGGAGAATTGCAAATGTTACATCCTTGTTCTTAAAAGGGTGTAAAGATAAGCTCAGCAACTATAGGCCAGTCAGTTTAATTTTGATGGCGGGGAAACTTCTAGAAACAATAACAGAGTACAAAATTAATAGTCACATGAACAAATGTGGGTGAATGAAAGAAAGCCAGCATGGATTTCTTCAGCAAAAATCGTGTTTAACTAACTTGGAGTTTTTTTCAGAGGTAACAGAGAGGGTTGATGAGGGCAATGTTGTATACATGAACTTCCAAAAGACATTCGACACAGTGCCATACTTGTGAACAAATTTATAGCTCATGGAATAAAAGGGAAGGTAGCAACAATGATAAGGAATTGGCTGAGTGACAAGAAACAGAGGCTAAGTAGTCAATGGATGTTTTTTGGGCTGGAGGACAGTTTTTAGTAGATGCTATCAAAGCTTTTTGTCTTGCACTCATCAGGATAGTTGCAAGAATACCAATTGTAAAGAGAGCAATCATTTATGCTGCATGAGATGAGAGTGCTGATTGGCTAGCAAGTGGATTCTGATGGGAAGAGACATTGCCCTTGAGAAAGCACCAGGGAACAAATTACTGCCAAGCTTTTTAAATTCAAACCAGGCAGGTCAACTCTGATTGGTGAAGGCATTGCCATGAGGAATGGCTGTGCCCTAAGCTTTTGTTTAGTTGAAAAAGCCACAGCACTTGTACATGCTCCTTCTGTCTGCAAATATTCTATGTAAATATATGTAGCTTCTAGCATGTGTAAGTGAGCCACACTGAAAGCCTGACTGATAATCTTAAACTGGTTGTCAGTGATTGTGCTAAGAATTACACTGACCCTTGCTTTTCCTGATATATATTAATGACCTAGAACTTGGTATACAGGGCACAATTTCAAACTTTGTGGATGATACAGAACTTGGGAGCATTGTGAAATGTGAGGAGGATAGTATAGGACTCCTAAAGGGCATAGACAAGTTGGTGGAATGGGTATACACGTGGCAGGGTATGCAGCAGTTAAATAAACAGGAAAGAAAAAAATAAAATAAACTGAATACAAAGGAAATGTCAGGAGGATACATTAATGAATGAAATTGCAAGATGAGCTCATGAGATTAAATGCAGATGAAATTTACTTCTGACCTCATTAATGAGCTGAGATTATTAGTAAAATTCTGGGTGGAATTGGAGCGGTGAGTTTAAATTAAAGGGCATTCAGAAAAACCAGTGGGCTCCAATGATATCAGGGGTACTATTGACAACAACAAGGTAAAACTTGATAATATATCAGAAATTGGCTGTAGCTTCCAAACATGATGTCTGGCTAGCGGACAGGTGTTGAGATGCTGTGTGGAATCACACTAAGATTGGTCTTGGGGCCTGTACTTTTTTCATGGATAGCATTCAGGCTTGAGCTGGTAAGTGGCAAGTAACATTCATGCCACACAGTGTCACGCAATGACCATCTTCAACAAGAGAGAGTCCAACCATTTCCACTTGACATTCAATGACATTACCATCGCTGATCTGCATCCCCCCTTCCCCCCCCAACCCCCACTAAACCTGGGGGGGTTACCATTGATGAGAAACTGAACTGGACTAACCATATAAATACTGTGGCTACAAGAACAGGTCAAAGGCTAGGAATCCTGTGGCAACTAACTCACCTCCTGACCCCGCAAAGCCTGTCCACCATCCACAAGGCACAAGTCAGGAATGTGATCGAAAAATCCCCACTTGCCTGGATGAGTGCAGCTCCAACAACACTCAAGAAGCTTAACACTATCCAGGACAGAGCAGCCCGCTTGATTCATACCACATCCACAAACATTCACTCCCTCCACCACTGATGCACAGTAGCAGCGGTGTGTACCATCTACAAGATACACTGCAAGAATTCACCAAGGTTCCTTCGACAGCACCTTCCAAACCCACGACCCACTACCATCTAGAAGGACAAAGGCAGCAGACATATGGGAGCACCACCACCTGAAAGTTCCCATCCGAGCCACTCACTATCCTGAATTCGAAATATATCAAAGTTCCTTCACTGTCACTGGGTCAAAATCCTTGAACTCCCTTCCTAACAGCACTGTGGGTGTACCTACACCACATGGACTGCAGCGGTTCAAGAAGGCAGTTCACCACCACCTTCTCAAGGGCAGTTAAGGATGGGAAATAAATGCTGGGCAGCCAGCAAAGCCCACACCCCGTAAATGAATAAAAAAAAGCTCCTGAAGTAGCCCTTCCTCCTACAATCTACAGACTTGTCAAACCCAACTAGGCATTCCTCAGGTGACTGATCTCACATTCTCCCCAACCTTTATCAAATCCCAGTGCTACCAGACACAATTCACTTTGCTGTACACAAGTTTCTCAAATCAAAAAAAAAGCTGGATGTGGTTGATGATTGATGATACATTGTATGCCAACAAATTAGTTTTGCAGGTATAGAGTGTACCACAATCGAAGGATACTCCAAAGGTTACAATTATGATATTGGAAAGAAGTTTGTGGGGGAAGCTGACCACGCATGGAATGCTGTGTTCCTGGATGGGAAATGGCACCTTCTCGACAGCACTTGGGGAGCAGGCCACGTTAATGAGACCTGCACCAAGTTTACTTTCAAGTAAGTCTTGTCTTTTACTTCATGCAATTTCTACATTCACCCATTTCTACATCACCAGGCACAGAAAGCATAAAGCAATGTCAACATATGGATATTTTAACCTTGTACTCTGAGGGAAACAAGATGCAATGCTTGGACATGCTCCTCCTGGCTGCAAATGTTTTGTGTGAATATATGTATTTTGTCATCTTTCCCTTTTATTGAGGTCTCTTTGTTTTTGCCCAAGACTGGACACAGGTGTCTCATTTGCAGGACTCTGCTATTGTTGTTCTGTAAACAGCAAACAGGGATGGCACAGTAATCCCAAGAAACTCACCTCCAACACGGTACTCTGTGGGGAATAACTCATCTCTATTCAGTCTCTTTCCCCTAAAGGTGGGGCTGAATGCATTGAAAACTGCATTAAAAACTGGATTTCGGTATTTTATGGTTCCATGCATTGTATCCCCCAGTTATGACACTATTTTCATACAATAGATGGACACTGGTGGAAAAATGGAGATTGTCGTGCCTGTTTCTCAGATGATGACAGGGGCTTTAGAGCTTCAAATAGCATCTGCTGTATTTTTTGGGCCAAATCACACTAGATGCCATATGGTGAAAGGGTTCGTGCCCATTCCGGACACAGGCAGAGTTGGAAGAACGCAAAGACAATCAGTGTGCAATGCTGGGGTTTCTCCAGTGATGCCATTTTGGAGCTCAACACTCCAGCTAATGTCCTCTCTTAACCTCACACAGCTGAACACACTTTCAGCAACAGGAAGAACACCCACCAGTGGTACATAAAGGGCACATCAGCCACTCACAGGTCAGTTGCTGGTTGATTTTTCTGGCTGTTAAGATTCCACAAGATTTTGGTGTTTTGTATAGTCATTACAATTTGCTATAGTCAACAGGGAAGTAGTATGACAGGTGCTGAAGGAATTTGTCCTGACTTCAAGGTTTCTGTACAAATCAGTTGCTCCCAGATTTGGATGTACTTATATCCATTCCCCTTGGAATGTTTCGTGACTGGAAGAATGAACAGAGGCCACAAGTGTACTGATATAGTTGGCAACCACCTCAATGCTTGAAAGGGTTCTGTGCAAATTCGTGTGCCAAGTTGGTGCTGGGCTCCTCTGTACTGCTTGATATCGAACACAGGCTGTCTGGCAGGCTTCCCAATGCACTAGGTGTTTAGTCATACATATCCATCAGCTTTCTTCTGTAGCTTGCCCCATCAAAGTGTTTACCTGAGCCCTCTTCAGCCAAGCTCGTGTGTGACTTCACCCTCTGGTGAGCTGGCACCTGCATTGTCCTTGCCTCCTGCCATAGCTACCAGCCACTCATTCCCAGTGCCTCACCACATGCACATCCCACCTCTAATCTACCCTTGAAGCTATGCACTCTGTCAGGACCTGAGCTGGTGGTTGCAAAAGTGAAATTGTGTGATGATGTTGTGACTTCATCATCACTCTCTTCTTCTGAACCACCACTGCCTGGTCAGGAGATCTGCAAGGAGAAAAGCACAAGGGTAAGTTTTGGTGTGGGGAATGGGGAGAAGCCAAAAGGTTCCTGCCACAGCATCTGAAGCTTGTAAATTAGCAGAGATTGTAGGATGAGGGAGGAGGTGGGATGTGAGAAGAAAGATTCGTAATGAGGACACTGCCACCTTCAATGATTTCTGCCCTGCCTGTAGCCACAGTCTTGGAAATGACTGTTTCGATAACGGCAGCATGACCTCCTCCATGGGACTTGGGACATACAGGTGAGCCCCCTTATTTCCCATTCTCCAAACTTGCTGCTTCAAATTTATCTGTCCTTTTCTAACTAAACTATCTGTGTACCTCAAGGGCAAATTTAGCAGTGCAAAGCTACTAGAATGATTGGTGATGTAAGTGGTCATATTCAGATGCTTTGGAGTTTGGGGGTAGTGGTGTATTTGATATAACCATCCCCCTCCCCATCCTAGAAATCTTCTGAAGTTTTGAATTGTGCAAGTGCTGTGTGCACCATTGGTGAAAGAGTAATTGATGAGTGCGAGATGTGGCTTCACTTGTACAGGCGATGAAATTCACTGAAGAAGGTTAAACATGAATCCCAAATCCATCTCAGTGCAAGAATAGCTGCTGCTATTTTCCAGTGTTACTCAGGGATTTTATTTCATATGATTTTAAGATGCTCTATCTTTATATTGCAGGTATGTTGAATTTTATTTCTTTACTCATCCTACACTTTTCATCAATAATCATTTTCCCATCGATGAAAAATGGCAGCTGATATCTCCAAAGATTCCCCTCAAAATATTTGAAAATATGGTATTTAGGACTGGAGAGTTTTATGATATTGGTCTGACATACATCCATCCAGACGTACAGGTGGTGTCCACAGGTAAACAGAATCGTACGATAATTTGAAACAAGGGATCATTGGGAAGGAAGAGAATGAGGGAAACAGGGAGAGAAAGAGAGAGAAAGAGAGAGAGAAGGAAATAAGGTTGGATGAGAGAGAGGGAGATGAAGAGAGTGAGATAAAGCAAGAAAGAGAGATCGAGATAAAGACGGAATGAGTGAGATAGAGAGCAAGAGAAATGAAAGACAGAATGAGAGAATTAATTATATTGTCAATCAGACAAGGCTAGATTCTTGCCCGCAGTGGGTAGGGGTCTAGATGTGTAATTCAGCAGCAATCATTCTGGTTAGAAGTTTCTCTTTCAAATCAGTTGGTCAGACATCTCAACTCCAGTCCAAATATAACACTGCGACAATGAGTCTGTGGCATTAACAATCAGATCACAAATTGGCAAAATTGGACTGAACTGGAGATGTCTATTAGTGAAATCAGCTCAGATGGAAATTCAGGCCTGGCTTCCATGCCTGTTGCCTAGTTTACTTGAACTGAGATTATTCAGAACTCCACAATAAAGCCAGAAAGGATGAAACAGTAATGAATGAACATTCTACAATGTATATACTATTCTTTCTAAATATCAAAGACACATTGGCTCTGGAACATTTTGAACCAGCACATCCACAGGTTATGCCAAAATTTCCTGAGAACCTCATTAGCATAAGGCTATAAATGAATAAAGGTTTAATTTAATTTATATAAAAAACCTCATGAGGCTTGGTGGTTTTTATTCCTGAATTCAGAGCTACATCTCAAACATACCAATTAAAATTATAGGTTATGACAGTTGTTTAAAGTTTCCCTCCAGGATTTTAAATAACTCAGCCTTTACCAACTGCATCGGTCATAACAATATAAACAATCAGGGCCCAATGTGCTGAACTTACTTCATATTCTCTCTTAGTAGTTGGCCTTCGTCTTTCATTTTCATGCGCTAATTGGCACACTAAACATGGCATGATTAAGAAAATACAATTGTGGAAGTATTTCAACTTTTAGTGCAAGTCACCCTGATGTTATAAAGTTTCATTCAAAAGTACAGAAAATGCACTTTGGATCTTTGAAATAAAATTTGAGAAAAAGTTGCTGAAGTTTTCAATCAACAAAAGACGTTAGAAAATATATACTTTGATTCTGTTGTGCCTGGAATTTGAAGTGGGAATGCTTAGCCTTCTTGGAGCAGAAGTGAATTCAGGAAATTCTCATGAAATGCACTTTTGACTGGTGGAGGGAGTAGTTGGGCCGAGGTTACATTAATGAGCAATAGAGGACTTTGTCAGAAGTCATGCAGAATTAGTGTAAAAAAATGGGAAAATTCAGGCAGAGAAATTTGCTTCCTGCTTGCACTGCTTTTCAGTGCTTGTTTTCAGGAAACACCAGCTTATATGCATACAGGTCACATAGTGCAGTCCCGATATACACAACAGGAAAAAAGAAAGAACTTGCATTTATAATGTGCCTTTTTCCATTAGCCAGGACATGAGGTAGAAATCTTCTGCTCTTCTTTAAAATACTGCCATGGGATTTGTATCCTAGGAAAACAGACAGTGCTTCTGTTTAGTGTTTGGCAGATGGTGCCTCCAACAGTGCAGCACTCCCTCAGTACCACACTGGAGTGTCAGCCTAGATTTCAGGCTCGAGTCTCTGGAATGGGACTTGATCTCAAACCTCAGGGCTGAGAGTGACAGGAAGTCTCAAGCTTAGCCCTGAGCTGTACCATCAACAAGGATAGCAGTGCATGGGCACAGTCATCCTGAGCAGCACTGAAAAAATTAACTGAACTTGATGTCATTTAGGTTTAAAATGAGGTTATAACCCATAGCAGCAAAGAGTCATTGTTCAAAAATTAACAGAAAGAACAACTTAATTATTACCTGTTATCACAGAAGGTTACCCAGGTAATGCACACAGAGCACTGTCTATTCATCCTATGTGTAACTTGCTCAATTACAGTAACAAAAGCCCTAGAATTAATGCAGGTTAATTAGTAAAGTGATGTCCTGTTACTTCAGGTCTCTCACACCAAGGCATCAAAAAGTATACATACTAAACCTTGTTATGAAAGTGTGGGAGTCAGCAGTACACTAGGTTTAAGATAACGGCAGCAAAGTTATGCTAACATAGCTAGCACCATATTGAAAACCAACAGAAGACCATCATACAATTCACCAATGCAGGCATCTCTAACTTGCTAAACTAATTCTTAATCATTTCAAACAGTGAACGGAAGAGTTATCATCAATGTGGAAGGTCAATATCCAACATACTTCATGTTCAATCTGGATGGTAAAAAGGACTGCGCTATCTTAACCATAACTAAATTTGGCATGAAGCTAGAGGTTCTTCCTGAAAAGACTGGAGAATTCAAGTTAAAAATCTATGCCAAACTGTTGAAGTCTGAAGAGGAGACATATTCCTTTATATGTGCATATTTGATTAAATGTGATTTTATTGATGAAAACTTTAAACTACCAAAGTCATTTCACAATCCTTTGGGTCCTAGTTGGATTACTGAGAACAAGGGCCTTCTTCGGCCCTCACATCCTGAGCCCATTATTTACTGCGATGATGGCAAAATCAAAATAAGGTTTATGCTGAACAGAGATCTCACTTTCACTAGCAAACTGTCAAGTGACGAAGTTCAATTGTCAGATGAGGTCATGAGAAATCACATCTTTAAAAATCAGCAAGGCAATTGGGTAGAATTCCAGATCCATCTCCCTGCAGCCGGTCTTTATGTTTTTGCAATCTTTGCCAAGGAAAAGAAAAAGCGCACCCCTACACATGACCACGTGTGTGAATACTTGATCTCATGTCCAAATCGGAATGTCCACTGGCCGGGTTTCCCTAAAATTTTCAGCTCCTGGACTGATGGATGTGAATTAGTCGAGCCCCTCTCTGGGATTCTGCCACGTAACCAGATGGTGACATTCAAGCTGAAAATCCCTCACGTGAGAAAGGTTCTCGTTCATGGTAAAACAACTTGTCCACTGAGCATGACAAAGGAGGGCTATTGGGAAGGAAAGTGTCTTACACAAGAATCAAAGTACCTTAGTGTTGGAGTTTCAGACAAAATGTTTGACACTAAGTTTACATTCGCCCTTCAATATGAGATAGCGGACTCATAGCCTGGACATGGTTTGAAAGCAATGAATACCTGTTGTTGTTAGCATTACTAGCAAAAATGATGCTGCCTTGCTATTAGTAATAAAAACACGTGTGATTCATCTGAAAGCCTGTCTAAAGATAATAAATATGTTTTGTAGTGTGGCACTACCTTTGCAATGGACAGTTGTCACCCTTTGAGATGTGACAGATTGACAGTAGCTTATAGCTTCTTCATTCAACTTTCGGACAAAAAATGAAGTTCTCAGAAGAAGAAGAAAGAATTTGAAATTATATTTGTCTGTTATGTTTTCAGAATGCCCAAAATTATTTCAGAGCTAATAAATTACTTTTGAAGTATAGTCACTGTTGTAATGTTGAGAGACAAAGCGGCTAATTTATGTACAGCAACATCAATAACTTGCATTTATATAACACCTTTAACGTAGAAAAACATCCCAAGGTGATTGACAGGAGCATTCTCAACAAAATGTGATACCAAGCCACTTAAAGTGATGTTCGGGCCAGTAACCAGAGAATTAATTACCCAGGTAGGTTTGAAAGAGCATTTTAAAGGAGGAGAGAGAGAGAGATGTTAAGGAGATGGAAGTAGGCAGTTTTGGCAATGGAGAGGATAAGTGGTCAGAGGTTCAGCTCACAGTCAAAGATCTGATTCATCCTCAGACTGCAGACAGACAAAAGGATGGAACTGTTGGTTAGGGAACTGAGTTTGTGACAAGGCCAAGGATAATGGTTTTGGTCTTCCCATTACTTAATTGAAGGAAATTTCTGCTCACGCTGCCCTAATCCTGAACTTACATCTTTCTCTACTTTCTCTCTTATCTGCCTTCCTGCACCCTCTGAGCTCATCTTGTTCATGAGCCACACGTCCTGCTCTCTTGACCCTATCCCCACTAAACTGCTGACCACCAAGTTGCCTTCCATGTTAACTGACATTGTTAACTGTTTGCTCTCCTCAGGTAATGTCCCCCCTCTTTCAAATCCACCATCATCATCCCCTCTCCTCAAAGGCCAACCCTTGATCCCACCATCCTTACAAACTACATTGACATATCCATCCTGCCTTTCCTCTCCATAGTCCTTGAGCATGTTGTTGCCTCCCAAATCTATGCCCATCTTTCCCATGTTTGAATTCCTCTAATCAGGTTTCTGTCCCTGCCACAGAACCGAAACAGCTCTATCAAAGTCACAATGATATCCAATGTGACTGTGACAAAGGTAAACTATCCCTTTGCAGAACAACTTCCCCGTTCAGTCTACACACATGACTCTGAGTTTCTGGTCACCTTTCATTGTAATTCTCCACTTTGCTCTCATACTGACCTCTCTATCCTTGGCCTCCTGCACTCTTCCAAGGAAACTCAACATAAGTTTGAGGAACAGTATTTCAACTTTCATTTAGGCACTTTACAACATTCTGGACTCATCATTGGGTTCAACAATTTCAGACTGTAATCGCTGTCGCCATTTTGTCCTCTTTGCATGCCTGTCTTAATCTTGTTTCTCTCTTTGCTTTCAGATGGCAGCTATTCATGATTCTGCCATTCACACCTTCTCTGGACCCTGACATTTACACCTCTTCTTGACCCTGCCATTCATACCTCCTCTAGACATATCTTGTGTTTCTTTATTTGCCACTCCCTCTAGCCTTGTATCAACTTTTTTTGTCATCTATCACCCTATCACAAACCTTCCCATTTGTTCCTTTTTTACACTTCCCCATTTGACTTGCTTAAAACCTATCACATTTCAAACCTTTCCCAGTTTTGATGAAAGCTTAAAGACCAGCAATGCTAACTCTGCTTCTCTCCACAGATGCTGCCTGACCTGCTGAGTGTTTCCAGGAGGAGAATTTTCTCCCCATCAACGGGTGGGAGGTTGTGCAGTGGTGGGCGCCTGTGGGTGTGCAGCCCATCGGTGCCCCCATTTTACGTGGGTTGGCCCGCTCAGCGTGACGCGCACCTGGAAGCGCCTGGGGGTGGTGGATTCCCTGAGTGAGGGAAGGCCTTCTTTCGTGAATGGGTGTGAAAGAGAGCAGAAGTTTCACTTATAAAACATTGAATAAAGATTTTTAAAGATTTATGACATCACCTTATGTGAAACTGTCACATGAGCTGGGACATGTCCATAAATTTTATTAAAAATTTTTTAAACACTTCAAAAACATTCATGAATCCTCATGCCACCCGTGGATGAGGATCCATGAAAAATGCAAAGGCTGCCTGGGCTCTTCGCCTGCCCCTTGCCAACCTTAAGGTTGGACGGGCTGCTCAGTTAATAGTTTTATTGGCTTCTTAATGGCCTTAGTAGGCCTTTGACAGTTCAGCTGGCAAGCAGCCGAGTCAGCTGCACACCCGCGGAACTGAAAATCTAAATGACATGCAGTGACGTCAGGACACATGCCCAACATCATCGCGCATCATTTTACACCTCAGCGAGCGGGCCCCACCCCCACTCGCCGAGCTGAAGATTCTACCCCAGCATTTACCCTTATTTCAAAGGATCACAGAATTACACTTTACAAAAGAGGACCTTCGGCCCATCGAGTCTACACCGACACGTGAGAAACACCTGACCTACCTACCCAATCCCATTAACCAGCACTTGGCCCATAGCCTTGAAGGTTATGATGTGCCAAGTGCTCATCCAGGTACTTTTTAAAGGATGTGAGGCAACCCGCCTCCACCACCCTCCCAGGCAGTGCATTCCAGACCGTCACCACCCTCTGGGTAAAAAAGTTTTTCCTCACACCCCCCCCTAAATCTCCTGCCCCTCATCTTGAACTTATGCCCCCTTGTGACTGACCCTTCAACGAAGGAGAACAGCTGCTCCCTATCCACCCTGTCCATGCCCCTCATAATCTTGTACACCTTGATCAGGTCGCCCCTCAGTCTTCTCTGCTCCAACGAAAACAACCCAAGTCTATCCAACCTCTCTTCCTAACTTAAATGTTTCATCCCAGGCAACATCCTGTTGAATATCCTCTGCACCCCGTCCAGTGCAATCAAATCCTTCCTATAATGTGGTAACCAGAACTGCACACAGTTCTTGGCCTCACCAAGGTTCTATACAACTCCAACATGACCTCCTACTTTTGTAATCTATGCCTCGATTGATAAAGGCAAGTGTCCCATATGCCTTTTTCACCACCCCACTAACATGCCCCTCTGCCTTCAGAGATCTATGGACACACATGTCAAGGTCCCTTTGTTCCTCAGAACTTCCTAGTGCCATGCCGTTCATTGAATACTTCCTTGTCAAATTACTCTTTCCAAAGTATATCACCTCACATTTTTCAGGGTTAAATTCCATCTGCCACTTATCTGCCCATTTGAGCATCCCATCTATATCTTCCTGTAGCCCAAGACACTCAACCTCACTGTTAACCACCCGACCAATCTTTGTGTCATCCGCAAACTTACTAATCCTACCCCCCACATTGTCATCTATGTCGTTTATATAAATCACAAATAATAGGGGACCCAGCACAGATCCCTGTGGTATGCCACTAGACACTGGCTTCCAGTCACTAAAGCATCCTTCTGTCATCACCCTCTGTCTCCTATAACTAAGCCAATTTTGAATCCACCTTATCAAATTATCATGTGCATTTCAATATCTGCAGTATTTTGGTTTTGTAAACTATCCCTCCTCATCCTTCTTGACCTGTGACATGGTTGATCACACCCTCATCCTCCAATGCTTCTCCACTGTCATCCAGCTGAGTGTGATTGCTCTCACCTGTTTCCATTCTTATATATCTAACATAGCCAGGGAATCTCTTGTAATGGCTTCTCCTCTCAGCCCCACCCTGTTACCTTTGGTGTCCCTCAAGGATCTATCCTTGATCCCTCCTATTTCTCAAATTCTTGCTTCACTTCAGCAACATTATCTGAAAACGCAGCACAAGTTCCGTGTATACGCTATCAGCACACCTCATTTAAGCCCTTCCAAAACATGTCCTAAAAAGCTCTGTTAACTTATCACCCCTGTGTTCATTGACCTACACTAGCTCCTGGCTAAGGAATGCCTTGATTTTAAAATTCTCATCCTGGTTTTCACATTACTCCAGAGCCACATACCTGTCTACCTGTGTAATCTCCTTTAGTCCTAGAACCCTTCTGTGATCCCCCAATCATCCCCAATTTTAATCGTGGTTCAGTGTCAAAGTGTGTCTCATAATGCTGCTCTGAAGCCCCTTGGGGTGTTTTACTGCATTAAAGGTGCTATATAAATGCAAGTTGTTTTCTATTGATCTATAAACATCAAATGAGACAAAGGAGTGTAGAATGACAGTGTTTGTTGAGGGATTCACATTGACCAGGACATCAGGTGAACTCCCTGCTCCTATGTGAATGCTATGTTATCTTCCATGTGTAACTGAACAAGAAAATAGAGATTTCGCTTAATGTCTCTCCTAAAAGATGGCACCTCTACCTGTCCACAACCCCTCAACATTGCCCCTGTCAGCTCTGGAGTAAAAGCTTAATTCCACTACTTTCTGACTCAAAAGCTAGAGGCCACAACTGAGCCAAAATTAAGAGAATAAAAGGTAAATCCCTCAGAAACAATTCACAACACTTTCAAACCCATCATCAATAATCCAGCAGAAAAACTGCAGAATCACAGCAGTTTATTTATTTTCAAAATGTGACAAGAGACATGAGAAGATAGAATGATACAGCACCAAAGGTTGCCATTCGAATCCATCATGGCTGTGCTGGCTGTTTGAAAGAGTTCTCCAATTAGTCCCACTTCCCTGCTTTTTCCCCAGGATCCTACATTTTTTTTTCACCTGTTAACTAGATCATAAGTTCATAAAGAAATAGGAGCAGGAGTAGGCCACTCAGCCCCTTGCGCCTTCTCCACCATTCAATAAAAACATGAGATCATGGCTGATCTGATTGTAACCTCAACCCCACATTCCTGCCTACCCCTGATAACCTTTCACTCCTTTGCTTATCAAGAATCTATCTAACTCTGCCTTAAAAATATAAAGACTCTGCTTCCAGTGCCTTTTGAGGAAGAGAGTTCCAAAGACTCATGACCCTCAGAGAAAAAAATTCTCCTCATCTCCGTTTAAAATGGGCGAATCTTTATTTTTAAACAGTGACCCCGAGTTCTAGATTCTCCCACAAGAGGAAACATCCTCTCCACATTCACCTCGTCAAGACCCCTCAATCATCTAAGTCAACTGAGTTCATGCTTATGGAAACCAGGTATCTTGTAAAGGCGGGACAAAAGGATAGGGAAAGGGCCCAGACTGTGTCAACCAAAACTGTGGCCTAATGATTATTCTTTAAGCTGTAGAAACTTACTTGTATTCCCTTGTGTTTGGAAGGTTGAGGTATGATATCATTGAGGCATTTAAAATCCAAAAAGTATTTGTAAGGTAAATAAAGAGAAACTATTTCTCCTGGTAGAGGAATCCAGAATTCAGAAATAATACTGACCCAGAATCCTTCACAGTAGATTTACACTCTTGTCTTTTTATCTTATTTTTGGCTCCAGTGTATAATCTTAGAATTAAAACCCACCTATTGAGGAGTGAAGTCTGTACACACTATTACGTACAAATGGTGATCAAAATCTGGAACTCTATCCCACAAAAGGATGTGAATACTGGATCAATTGAAACTTTCGAGCATGAGCTTGATTGATTTTTGTTTGGCAAGAGTATAAGGGATATGGATCAATAGGTAGCAAATAGGATCAAGGTATAGACTAGCCAGCATGTGACTAGCAGGCTCTGGAAGCTGAATTGCCTACTCCTGGTGCTGTGAATCCTGATCAGGCTTCACATATCAATCATGATTTAAGAAGGTCATTCGGGCCGTAGTAGCAGTACGGAGGAGAACACAAAGCTAATCCCCAATGTTAGAAGGAAGGGGAATGACTTGATATTCTACATCCTTAGTGCTTCAAAGCAGCGAGCTTACAAGACTTATAGAGGATTCTGAAAGGGATACAGAAACCCAAGAACAGTCCATTCAGGTACATCAGAAGCTGCTGGAGAAAGATGCACTAGTTCAGGAGAATGAGGTACAGATATCCTAAAGTTCTTCCTTACACAGAGGGTGATCACAGAGCTAGAAGGAAACTGAAAACAAGATTTTCTGGTTGACAGGATGTGATGAGTGGTGTGTCACAGGGATCAGTGCTGGAACCTCAACTTTTTACAATTTATATAAATGACTTGGATGAAGGAACCAAAGGAACGGAGGCTAAAGATAGGTAGGAAAGTAAATGTGAAGAGGATGTAAGGAGGCTACAAAGTGACATAGATAGGTTAAATGAGTGGGCAAGAGCTGGCAAATGAAGTATAATGTGGACAAATGTGACATCGTTCATTTTGGTAGAAAGAATAAAAAAAGAGCTATTATCCAAATGGTGAGAGATTGCAGAGCTCTGAGGTTCAGAGGGATCTGGGTGTCCTAGTGCATGAATCACAAAGGGTTAGTATGTGGGTACAGAAGGCAATTAGGAAAACTCACAGAATGTTATTATTTATTGTGAGGGGAATTGATTACATAAGTAGGGAGGTTATGCTTCAGTTGTACAGGGCACTGGTGAGACCACATCTGGAGTATTGTGTACTGATCTCATTTAAAAAAAAGATATAAACGCGTTAGACACAGTTCAGAGAAGGTTTACTAGACTAATACCAGGAATGGGTGGGTTGTCTTATGAGGAAAGGCTGGACAGGTTAGGCTTGTATCAACTGAAATTTAGAAGAGTAAGAGGCGACTTAACTGAAACCTTTACAATCCTAGGGCGTCTTGACAGGGTGGATGTGGAGAGGATGTTTCCTCTTGTGGGAGAATCTAGACCTAGGGGTCATTGTTTAAAAATAAAGGGTCATTTAAGCTCACTTAAGACAGAGATGGATAGGAATTTTTTCTCTGAGGGTTGTGAGTCCTTGGAACTCTCTTCCTCAAAAGACGGTGGAAGCAGAGTCTTTGAATCTGCTTAAGGCAGAGCTAGATAGATTCTTGATTAACAAGGGGGTGAAAGGTTATCGGGGGTAGGCAGGAATGTGGGGTTGAGGTTACATTCAGGTCAGCCATGATGTTATTGAATGTTGGAGCAGGCTCAAGGGGCTGAGTGGCCTCCTCCTGCTCCTATTTCATATGTTCAACTGGGCTGCTCAGAAACTGCCACAATCCATGCTCCATATTCCCCCATCCCCCATCCCATTAAATCAAAATTATTCTTTAGGCAACCAAAAATTCAAATGATGCAGCAATTTTTATTACATAACTTAAATTTAGAAAACCACAGCAGGCATTTTGTGTGTTGGAGAAATTTTGAATGAAGCGATTTTACCATTGGTCTGTAGGTGCTGTAATGGAAGGATGATAGAGCTAATACTCTGGAAGAATGAGATTAAATGGGCTGAATGACCATTTTGATTCCAACCCAACTTATTTCTGTACCCCACCAGACTCTGTAGAGAGAACGTCCAGCCTAATTGTCTTACAATACAATATAATGCCAGTGTCTTGATGTAGGATATATAAGCCAAGGTTTCTCTACATCCAAATTTGTTTTTTTCTCAGTAACTGAAATTCCTAATGGCCAAGATTAGAGATTTGTTTAAAAAATATCAAAATAACCTGACTAGATGTATCCATTGTTATTTTAGTTTTTTGAATCTCTTTATTTAAAGTTGTTACTTCAAAGTCTCAGCCTGTTTCAAAAGGATCAACAGCTGAAGTAAATAAAATTATACACATGCAATCTGCAGACTTTTTCAAACTGCCTAAGTAAATACGATTAAACATTCCCACTGAGAAGGTGAACATTTACCCTATAACACTTGTTTTGGACTCTAATTCTCATTGGAAGAAACCAAAGATGCAATTAACCACTAGTACCATCTGATTTTGTGTGAAGTGAAAATTGAACAGTTTGCAATCAGGCAAGGATGCTTGCCAACAGTTTGAATACAAGAGTTTCCTGACATTACTGTAGATCATGGCATATAAGCCAACCCAGGATATAAAATAACCCCATATCTTTGGTTCCAAATCATGTTTTTGCATAAACTTGGCGGATAATCCCTTTTCAGCCACGACATACTACACTTGTATTAGCAGTCAGAATTACACCAGAAGAATATAACCATACACAGAGACACCATTTGATTTTACTTGGAATAATCATACTGTTTATAACTCAAACATAAACAGACCCTGTTTAAGTCATAATGCTGTCACATTTGCTCAATCTCTCTCTCACAACTAATGCAGACAGCAAACATTCAATACAGCAGAAATAAAAAATGCTGGAAAAACTCAGCAGGTCTGACAGCAGCTGTGGAGAGAGAAACAGAGTTAACGTTTCAAGTCCGTATGGGTCATACAGATTCAAAATGTTAACTCTGTCTTTCTCTCCACAGATGCTGTCAGACCTGCTGAGCTTTTCCAGCATTTTTTGTTCTTGTTTCAGATTTCCAGCATCCACAGAATTTTGTCAACATTCAATACAATATGCCTGTCTTAAAGTTGCCTTTGGCATCAAAGCTTGCTATTCCATGTGTTATCATTTCCCTTGTTAACTAAATGTTATATATAACAAAGCCATTTTTAATCACTGAAGTGTAACACAGCATTTTTAAGATCAGTTCTCTGAGTTCACATTTTCAGATCAACAATTCCAACTATGTGATATTTTAGATGAAACTAGTTGGCCTCTTTCTATTTTATAATGTAACACTAGTAAGGTCATTTAAAGCTGAAAGTAAAACCTTTGATACTTTTACTCAATGTTCTAAAAGGTGAGATATAAATGGAAGTTTCCAGCTGGACTTGCAAAGAGCATGTGTAAGTATTGCATTAAAGAATCTATGGGGAGAATTTTCCTCATGATGGGCAGGCCAAGCGCCCAGGAGCAGGCGGTGACTGGAGTGCACTGACAGCCGGGTCCAATGGTGACCTGGCGGCCTGTTTAAATGAAGCCCTGGCAGCTGTTGCAAGGCTGCTCACAGTGGCTGGTAGAAGGGCTCAACAGAAGGCTTCTGACCAGCAGGCAAGTCCGGAGGGTAGGGCAGAGGAGCAGGCCAGGCTGGAGGGTAGGGCAGAGGAGCAGGCCAGGCTGGAGGGTAGGGCAGAGGAGCAGGCCAGGCTGGAGGGTAGGGCAGAGGAGCAGGCCAGGCTGGAGGGTATGGCAGTGGGACAGGCCAGGCCAGAGGGTAGGGCAGCGGGGCAGGCCAGACCAGAGGGTAGGGCAATGGGACAGGCCAGGCTGGAGGGTAGGGCAGCAGAGCAGGCCAGACCAGAGGGTAGGGCAGCGGGACATGCCAGGCCGGAGGGTAGGGCAGCGGAGCAGGCCAGACCAGAGAGTAGGGCAGCGGAGCAGGCCAGACCAGAGGGTAGGGCAGCGGGACATGCCAGGCCGGAGGGTAGGGCAGCAGGACAGGCCAGGCCGGAGGACAGGGCAGGGGGGCAGGCCAGGCTGGAGGGTAGGACAGTGGGACAAGCCAGGCCGGAGGGTAGGACAGTGGGACAGGCCAGGCTGGAGGGTAGGGCAGCAGGACAGGCCAGGCTGGAGGATAGGGCAGGGGGGCAGGCCAGGCTGGAGGGTAGGGCAGTGGGACAGGCCAGGCCTGAAGGTAGGGCAGGGGGGCAGGCCAGGCCGGAGGGTAGGGCAGTGGGACAGGCCAGGCTGGAGGGTAGGGCAATGGGACAGGCCAGGCTGGAGGGTAGGGCAGTGGGACAGGCCAGGCCTGAAGGTAGGGCAGGGGGGCAGGCCAGGCTGGAGGGTAGGGCAGCTGAGCAGTGTGCCCCTCATTTTTCAGATGAGTGCCTACCTGCCCTCCTGGAGGAGATGGCAGCACGGCGGGAGGTCCTGCTTCCGAGGGAAGGGAGGCGGAAGCCTCCCCACCTGATCAAACATGCCTGGGAGGAGGTGACCAAGAGTGTGAACTCCCATGGTGTGGTGAGATGCACATGGGTCCAGTACTGCAAAAGATTCAACAATCTCCTGCACTCGGGAAGAGTGAGGACCATGTTGGCCAGTTAGTGCAGCCGTCAGCCTTTCCCCCTAAAGCACCCCCCTGTCACCGCCCCCCCCCAACAGCTCTGAGCGGAGCAACAACATCGACTCTTTCCCGGCATGTTTCCCTCGCTGGGTGGGCCAGCAGATATTGGCCATGTCTAGTTTGCCCTGAGAGGGTTGTGCTGAGATGGGTCTTGCAGCAGCAGCACGTGTGACACTGATGCCCAGAGTATAGAATGGGGGGGAACCTCAAGAGTCTGCACCTAGGCAGAGAGCTGGAACTGGGAAGCATGTCAAATTCAGGATGCTGGCATGCTGGGAGGGCAGCTTCCAGGTGGCGGGGCACCAATCCATCTGCTGGCCTTTGCACTCCATGTGCTTGTGCCTTCTTGCTTAGCAAAGTTACATCTTGTGGTGCCAAATGTGATGGAGGCAGCATTTGGGCAAGGAGGGGTCAGCCCTGGCTTCTTTGTGTGAGTGTGCGGCAGCTGCAGGATAATGAAGCACTGGAGTCCTGCAATGTCCCACTCAGGCTGGGGAGGCAGGGATGCGATGGGTGGACTAATCAATGCTCTTCTCTCCTTTTCAGGAGAAGACTGCACACAATTCCACTGAACGGATATGAACTGCCGGAGGCCAGGCCCAGTTGGCCGTCTTGACTCCTTTTAAACAGCAGGCCATGGATCTGGAGAGGCGCCATGCGCCCAGGTTCACCGGTGGCGGTGAGGCTGGGGTGCCACGGGGAGGTATGCTTGTCGAGCACTGAGGTCACCATGTGTGTCCCAGCAGCCATGGCAGTGCTGAATGCTCAGTGATTGAAGTTTGCAACATGGGTTGACCATTGATTATGGAAGGATGAGCGCAGACTGATCCGGGGGACAGGGATGCACATTGACATTGTCTGCACTGTAACTAATCAAACGTCCTTGTTTCTCCTTTCAGCATCACCAGAGCAGGGCAGGGAGGAGGAGGCAGAGGGGCCACCTCTCACACCCAGAACATATTGGCTCACAGCGTCACACCATCTCTGCCAGGCAGGCACCAGCGCTGATGCTGACACCTCGGCGGGAATTAGATCTTTGGCTAGTGTCCCAGGGCACAGCAGTGAGGGTACTTCACAGTCACTGGAGGAGCTGGCAGAGACAGAGAGTCCCCAGGGCATCGGCAGTCGGAGGACGGTTGGGAACCAGGAACATGCTCAGTCAGTGGCTGATGATGTGCCTCTGGAGTCGTCCATGAGGCAGCAAACGCTGTAAGTGCAGCAGGGGATACGGGACGATCTGGCAGAGATACATGAGGCTATGCACGGCATGGTGCCCGTACTGCAGGAGCCCATGCGGAGCATCACCGATGCAATGAGCTTCATGGCCGAGCGCCACGCTTCCCCATGGAGACAGTGGTGTTTCTCATGGAGAGGCTCCTCCAGGAGAACAATCAGGGCTTCCTGGGGATGTGCTCGAACCGGCAAGTCCTCACAGTGGCATTGACCTCAGCTGGTTAGTGCCAGTGTGGGAGGTGGTTTGGGCACCAAGTATCCCACCTCGGTGTCCATCCATCCATGGTGAGCAGGGAGGTCAGAAGTGATCTCACGTCGGCGCAGCAGCTGCCTGTCGTCTCTGCGGGCTCCTCTCAGGGCGCTCCGGATGAGGGCAGCAGCTCCTCTGCTCCTCTGCCAGTGACCATGGCATCTGATGAGGCTGCAGCTACTGGGGAGATGCCAGCTGTGGAACTGGCTGCTCCCTCCCAGGCGGGGCCAGCACAGGCTCCACGGGCCAGAGGACGTCCGCCAAGGTCATCAAGGTCAACAGGACAGCACAGTGAGCAGGCTGGCTCAGATGCCAGTGCCAGCAAGGGAACAGCACCAAGACATTGTACCCAGAAACGTAAACATTAGACACCTTAGGCACACCATGGGTTTCTCACTGGTGCTGTTATGTTGCCTATTATTAGTTCTTTAAGACTTGATGTGATGTCCAACAACTTTTTTTTTGGATTATGAAGTTACATTTGTTATCTCAATAAATCTTGATATGTTGTCATGGCTCAGGGTGATTCCTTACTCCCGCAGGTGGATGGGAACCCATGATGTTATGAGTGAGTTGTTTGACATTAACTAAGGCCCTTGTCAGCAAAGCTCATTGTTCCTATCCAAGCAGATTTAGCATTGAGGCATCGAGTATGGAGCCTGCAGCCCTGGCGTGGGTTGAAGGTCCATATGTGTTGTGCTAGCTGAAGATTCTTTGGATTAAAGCCTCCTGGGTGTCCCTGCCTCCCTGGAGTATGCCCAGGTCAGCGTCTACCCCCTCAGCGTTCTCCTGTGCGTGCTCATCCTCGGACTCATCGTGTGCAGCTGAAGCAACTGTGTCCACATCTTTCTCGTCCACAGCATCCCCCCTTTCCAGCGCAAGATTGTGGAGAGTGCAGCATGTAGCCAATATCACCGACACACAATCTGGGAGGTACTGGAGTGCGCCCCCTGAGCGGTCCATGCATCGGAAGGGCATCTTGAGAAGACCGATGGTTCTCTCTCTACCACAGCCCTTGTGGTGCCCTGGCTCCTATTGTAGCGCTGCTCAGCTTCTGTTATTGGATGGCGGACAGGCATCATGTGCCAACTTCTGAGGGGATAGCCCTTGTCACCCAGCAGCCATCCATCCAGCCGGGCTGGAGCACTGAAGAGCCCCGGCACCTGGGAGTAGGTGTCATGGGAGCTGCCTGGGTACCTTGCAGAATGTAACCTTGCAGAATTGTAGAATCAGCATCCTGTGATCACACACTATCTGCACGTTCATGGAGTGGAAGCCCTTCCTGTTGATGAAGGCACCGGGCTCACCTGCTGGCACCTTGATGGCCACATGTGTACAGTCTATAGCACCCTGGACACGGGGGAAGCCAGCAATGGCCTCAAAGCCTCTGGCTCGCTCTGTCTGGCTGGCATCGTCCCAGCGGTGGTGGATGAAGTTCAATGCCCATCTGAACAGAGCGTCTGTCACCTGCTTGACACAAGTGTTGACAGTTGATTGGGAGACTCCACAAAGATCACCCTCCAAGCCCTGGAAAGAGCCAGAGGCATAGAAGTTGAGGGCAGCTGTGACCTTCAGCGCTACTGACATGGGGTGTCCACCCACACAGTTGATGGAGATCTCAGGGCCAATCATCTGACAGATGGAGGTGACTGTCTCCCTTGAGAGACGGAGCCTCCTTTAGCACTGCACCTCAGTCATATTGAGGTAGCTGCATTGCTGCCTGTATACCCTGGCAGCAGGATAGTGGTGTCTTCTGCAGCCCCTTCTGCCTTGGACTACCTCTTGGCCCAGCGCCCCTTGTGGCTATGCCTCTCCTCCCAAAGGTGGCTCCCCTGCAAGCTGAATGTGGACTCCTGGCCTCCTTCCCCTTTTGGCCCTCCCTTCCTCCTCAGAGAAGCTGCCTCCAGTGGATAGCACAACTCCCATTCCCAGGCTAAGGGAGGCTTCCTGAAAGCTACAGGCCCCAAAAATGATCTTTACTGTGGAGTCCTGACCTGAAGGCTGTTACTCCTGTCTAAGCTGCTGGTATGAGTTTTGAAGTATTCCTGCTCACACAGGCAAGTATCAATAACTTTCACACTTAAATACCTGACATAACATTCATGATCCCACTCACCCATCTACCCGTGGATGAGGTTTATATAAATGTCTCCGACCCGCCCGCCCGTTCCGCCCATGCGATGTCCTGAAGGCCCCGAAAAATCGCAGACAATTGCTGCTCAAGGGCCTTAACTAGCTGATTAATTAAAGGTGGGTGCACATCCGAGAACATCACACTCCCACCCACCTAAATCTCACAATGGTGCACAGTGACGTGAGGACGCTCGCCCGACATCACCACGCGTCATTTTACGTGTCAGCGTGCGGGGCCCGCCTCAGCTCACCAACAGGAAATTTCTGGCCTATAGCTACTTATTTGTCTGGAAGAATATTTGCAGGTGTGTAGAAGACAGCTACAGTGTTTGCATTGGATTAAAAGAATTGCACTAATTGCAGAAAAGTACAATACACAAGACGACCATTTGGCACACTGAGTGTGTTTTGGCTGATTTGAGGAACTATCCTGTTGGTCCCATTCCGCTACTCTTTCCCCATATTTCAGCACTTATCCAATTCCCTTATGAAGGTTGCTACTGAATCTATTGCCAGCACCCAGCGCACTCCAAATCCATATTTAATTATATATCAATTGGATGCTAATTTTGTTCAGGTGATAGTTATTAATTGGGGACTTTCCTTGTTCTTCTGCCCAAAATGTATCACTTCACATTTCTCTACATGAAATTTTATCTGCTATGTGCCTGCCCGTTCCACCAGCCTGTCTTTGTCCTCTTGAAGTTTATCACTATCCTCCTCACAGTTCAAAAACTTCCAAATTTTGTGGCACCTACAATGTTTAGAATTTTGCCATGCAGCCAAGTCTAGGTCATTAATATAGATCAAGAAAAGCAGTGGTCCTAACACCAACCTCTGGGAAACCCCATTATATATCTTCCTTCAATCCAAAACAACTATTTACCATTACCCTGTTTCCTGTCACTTAGTCAAATTCGTATCCATGCTAGCACTCTCTTTTATTCCATAGGTTTCAACTTTGCCAACAAGCTTGTTGTGTGTTACTTCATGAAATGCCTTTTGGAAGTCCATGTACACCACATCAATCATATTACCCTCATCAACCCACTCTGTTACTTTATTGAAAAATTCAACCAGATTTGTTAACAACAATTTTCCCTTAACAAATGTGTGCTGGCTTTCCTTAATTAATCCACATTTCTCCAAATGACTGTTAATTTTGCCCCAGATTATCATTTCTAAAAGTTTTCCACCACCAAGGTTAACCTACCTGGCCTGTAGTTGCTGGGCTTATCCTTACACACTTAACATGAGCATTATAGTCTGCATGAAGTCTTCTGGTCATTCTCCTGATGTGTAAATATCTTTGTGTGGCTTAGTAAACATTAATGTTAACTTTGTTCCAACGTTTTTAATTAACTAATATTTACAGAGTTGATTAAAAACATGGGAATGAACTGAACATCAATGTTTACTAAACTGAGCAAAGGTATTTACTTAGTAGGACAATGGTCAGAGGACTTCATGTAGACAATGATGATCACCCTAAGGCATGCCAAATTTCTGTCTTTCGTACAATTAGTCGATTGCCCATGCATCGAAGGTTGTGCTGAGAATTGTAACAGAAAGAGTGGGTGGGAAGCACAGACCTACATCAGAGATGACCAGTTTGGATTCCAAGGAGGAAAAGGGACAAGGCTAGCAGTTGGCATTATAAGATTAATGAGTGAGAGCAGTTTAGAGTTTGGACATGAATTATATGTTTGCTTCGTAGATTTTGGAAAAGCACTTGATTGGGTTAACTGGATTAGCCCATGACAGTGCTGAAAGACATTGGAGTAGACCAAAAAGGTGGATGACTGAAAAGAAATCTGTACATTGGACAAACAGAAACAGCGAGAGTAGCCATTGGGGGTCGGAACCATGTGTAATTGATAAAGGAGTTTGACAAGGATGCTGTCTATCATTGGTCCTCTTCAATGTCTACACAGAAGCATTTGAAGATACAGAGTCTGGCATTAAGATAGGGGGAGGGGTGGGGGCAATGAACTATAACATCAGCTACACTTGCAGATGACAAAGCACATGTAACGAGCACAGAAGAAGGATTACAAGAGCTGGTAGTGGACTAGTAATAGCAGGTATGAACTTTGGTTTTGTCAATGTTAACTTTCATTCCAGAGTGAAGCCTTGAAATCACCAAGAAATGTTCATATATTCACAGAAGGAAGAAAACTGGAAGAAGTGCAAGAATTCAAGCATTTAGGAAGCATAATATCTGCAGATGGAAGATGCAACAAAGAAATATGAACAAGTATTGCAATGAGAAAGGCCGTATTTGGTAAGAAAAATCTGCCTGACTGGGAAGCTGAATAAACAACTCAAAAGTGACTTGTAAAGAGGTTGATTTGGAATGCTGTTTTGTCTGGGTTTGAGGCTTGGATCATATGGAAAGATGAGACTAACTAGCTAAAGAGTTTTGAAATGTGAGTTTGGAGGAGATTGAAAAGGATCAGCTGGGCTGAAGAAATAACAAATGACAAAATGCGGAGGAGAGTGAATGAACAAAGAAATTTTCTGAACATAATTAGGAAAAGAGTCTGGGTAGAACATATTTTAACAGGAAATGGACTTGTAAGAGATGTTATGGAGGGAAGATTTCAAGAAAAAAGAGGAAGAGGAGGGAATAGAATGTCCATGTTGGGTGGCTGAAAATTAAAGGAAGTTATTGGCAAATGAAAAGATTGGCACAGAATAGAGAGACATGGAAAGGCTATGAGCCAAGGGCCTGCCGTTGGACAAAGCAGACAAAATGATGAACAAATGCTAGCCTTGTCAGCTCACATCCCCTGAAAAATAAAAGAATAACAAGTGTCTTGTGCTTATTCGATCATTGTTGTTATGAACCAGAGAGGGAAGGAGGTTGAATATCAATGGCACATTGCCCTTTGGCAACGTTCATACGAAAACATGTAAGGTTCCAGCTGTACACTCATAACACCTCAGCACCACCTCACCACCATCTCTCCCAGCTTTTCCACTGCCTCTGATTTTTACTCTGCTTATTTGATACTATTCAATGTGTAGAAATGTTGCGCAATTAAATTTAGTAAGTCAGAAACTATTGTCTTCGATCCTTGCGTCAAACTCTGTTATCTAGCCACCAATGGCCAATATCTGAGGTTGAACCAGACCATATGCAAACTTAGCTTCCTATTTCATCAGTAGCCCAGCTCTGGTTCCATATCTACTACTTTTCCAATACTGCCTATTTCCACCTCTTTAACAATCACCCATTTCTCCCCCTTTCAACCCACCTGCTGTGAAAACTTCATCAATGGCTTTGCTACCTCTAAACTTGGCTATCTCAGTGTTCTCCTGGTCAGATTTCCCCACCATGCACAGTCCACAGACTTGAAAATTCTGTTTAACTTGCACCAAGCTGCAATGATCCGTCACTCCTTTGTTTTCTAGCCTAACTTGATTCCTGGTCTAACAACATCACAATTTTAAAGTGTCCATCCTTTTCTTAAAATCACTGCAGGGCCTCACCCTGCCTTGGCTTGGTAACCTCCGGCCCTACAATCCTCCAAGATCTCACTTCACAGGAGATAATTGTACTCCGGTTCTGGTCTCCTGATTACAATCATCTGATTTAACTTTTTGTTACCTAGGATTCAAACTCTGGAATTCTTTCTCTAAACCTTTCTACTTCTCAACCTTATGTAACCTCTGTAAGCTTTTGTCATCTGTCACTATCTCCTCACTTGGCTTGGTGTTAAAGTTTGTTTAGAAGTGAAGTGCCTTAGGGTGTTTGACTACATTATAGCTGCTTTATAACTCTTTCGAGTACAAACACATTTCTGTCTGTTTCAGATGAAATTACATTGTTTCATAGTTTGCCATTGTGAGATTTGAACTCTTGATCTTGGGGTTACAAGCCCAGTACCATAACCACTTGGCTATTTAGGCCAAGCCCATAACTGCTTTATAAACACACATTATTGTTGGTGTTGTTAAACACTTTGGCTTTTTAAAATTTCCATGTTCACAACCTTTTGTTAGCTTTTGTGGACATCTAGAACCCATGTGGACAAAATGTAACTTTCAGTACCTTCACTATTGCAAAGTAACTTCCACTTAAAGGGACATAAACAGTTGGTCATCCTGGATGTTCACTAATGGTTACATCATGGAATTATGGGGCATTGACAGCATGAGATACAAAGCTGGTTGAGTGACAGGAAACAGGGAATAGTGGCAAAGATTTGTTTTTCGGACTGGAGGAAAATACCCAGGACTCGGTATTAGGACCACTGCTTTTCTTGATATACATTGATAATATCCTGCAATAGTACTGAAGACTTGTGCTCCAGAACGTGCCACGCCCCTAGCCAAGCTGTTCCAGTACAGCTACATCACTGGCATCTACCCAGCTATGTGGAAAATTGCCCAGGTATGTCCTGTACACAAAAAGCAGGACAAATCCAAACCAGCCAATCATCGCCCATCAGCCATTTTTGATCATCAATAAAGCGATGGAAGGGATCATCAACAGTGCTATCAAGCGGCACTTGCTTAGAAATAACCGGCTCACCGATGCTCAGTTTGGGTTCCTCCAGGGCCACTCAGCTCCTGACCTCATCACAGTGTTGTGACACAGCCGATGGTAAATGCTGAGTTATTGAAATCCCAGAGGGAAACTTAAAACAACTGTCACAACTTGTTTTGCAATTTGTATAAATTTCGAGGTGTGTGCCTTGAGTTCAGTGGTAATAAGACTACCAAATCTTACAGGTTTTTATAAAACTAGATTAAACATTTATTAATCAGAGACATGGTTCTAAGCACATACATATGTCTACAAATTGCTATTATAATAACTTCTAAATCCCCTAATTAATCTGACTCCCAGTTACACCTCCATTAAGGCAACAGTAAGACATAGATTTTAAAAGACCCAGGCAAAGTGACACACAATGCCCTGAAACAGTTAAATTCAAAGTGAGTTTTCTTAACTTCAGTTCTTTGAAAACAGCAGCTTGGGGCTTAGATACTGAAGGCTTTTCACACTCGTTAGATCTTAAAATGTCTTCCCTTACACACAACCGTCACTCTTTTACATATATTTTCCCCTTTGAATGGAAATTCCCATTGTTTCACTATGTCTTTGGACTTTACCTTTCTGATAATAAAAATATCTCATTGCACTAAGTTTTACCAGTAATCTTTGGGAAAAATAAACACACTGTTTCTAACCTTCACCTGGCTAGGTGACACATTTCATTCCCTTTTTTGAAAACAATCTAGCCTGGCTTATTTAAAAATGCAAATGTTCCCTTGATATCTACGTTTACCTACCTAACATTTAAAACCTAAGTCATTTTCTACCACATCAAAGCCTTCAGACCAGCTGCCTTTAATCCAATTAAGTCTCTCTCATACATGCGTGCACACACACACACATATAGACACAGATACAACAATTTTACAATGAATTCCAATAGCATTATTATATCCTCCTGACATCAGCCTTGGTTCAAACATGGATAAAAGAGCTGAACTCCCGAGGTAAGGTGAGAGTAACTGCCCTTGATATCAAGGCAGCATTTGACTGAGTGTAACATCAAGGAGCCCTAGCAAAACTGGAGTCAATGGGAATCAGGGGGGAAAACTCTCCACTGGTTGGAGTCATGCCTAGCACAAAGGAAGATGGTTGTGGTTGTTGGAGGTCAATCATCTCAGCTCCAGGACATCACTGCAGGAGTTCCTCAGGGTAGTGTCTTAGGCCCAACCACCTTCAGCTGCTTTGTCAATGACCTTCCTTCAATCATAAGGTCAGAAGTGAGTAAGTTCACTGATGATTGTGCAATATTCAGCACCATTCATGAGTCCTCAGATACTGAAGCAGTCAATGTCCACATACAGCAAGATCTGGTCAATATCCAGGCTTGGGCTGACAAGTAGCAAGTAACAATTGTGCCACACAAGTGCCAGGCAATGACCATCTCCAACAAGAGAGAATCTAACCATCAACCCTTGATGTTCAATGGCATTACCATCACTGAATCACCACCTATCATCACCCTGTGGGTTACCATTGCCCAGAAACTGAACAGGACTAGCCATATAAATACTGTGGCTAGGAATCCTGCTGTGAGTTACTCACCTCCCGACTCCCCAAAGCCTGTCCACCATCTACAAGGCACAAGTCAGGAACATGATGGAATACTGTCCAAATGCCTGGATGAGTGCAGCTCCAACAACACTCAGGAAGCTCAACAACATCCAGGGCAAAGCAGCCCACTTGATTGGTACCCCACCACCGATGCACAGGAGCAGCAGGATGTACCATCTACAAGATCCACTGCAGGAACTCACCAAGGCTCCTTAGGCAGCACCTTCCAAACCCACGACCACTACCATCTAAAAGAACAATGTCAGCAGACGCATGGGAACACCATCACCTACAATTTCCCTTCCAAGTCACTGACCATCCTGACTTGTCAATGTATCGCCATTCCTTCATTGTCACTGGGTCAAAATCCTGCAACTCTCTCCCAAACAACACTGCGTAAACCTACACCACATAGACTGCAGCGGTTCAGGAAGGCTGCTCACCACCACCTTCTCAAGGGAAATTAGGGATGGGCAATAAATGCTGGCCCAGCCAACGAAGCCCACATACGAGGAATGAATAAAAAAAGTTAACGACCCAGACCTTGGTGTACAGGGCACAATTTCAAACTGGCAGATGCCATAAACCTTGGAAGTATTGTGAACTGTGGTGATAAACTTCAGGAGGACATAGACAGGCTGAAGGACAGCTGACAGATTAAATTTAATGCAGAGAAGTGCATGTGATACATTTTGGTAGAAAGAGAGACAATATAAATTCAAGGGTCCAATTCTAAAGGGGGTCCAGGAGCAGGGGGGTCTGGGTATACATGTGCATAAGTCATTGACGGTGCTGGGGCAGGTGAGAACGCAATTAAAAAAAGGATGAGAAAAAGGATGGAAAGATAAAAAGGATGAAAAAGGATGAAATAGGATGAAAAAAAGATTCACAAGAATGGTTCTAGGTATAAGGAATTTCAATTTTTTTTATAGATTGGAGAAACTGGCGCTGTTCTCCTTTGAGAAGAGAAACTTTGGAGGAAACTTCATGGAGGTATTCAAAATCATGAGGGGTCTATACCTCATGAGTTTCCATTTGTGGAAGGATTTGAGAACCAGACAACACAGGTTTAAGCTAATGAGCAGAAGAACAACGATGACATGAGGAAAAACTTTTTTATGCAGTGAGTGGTTAGGATCTGGAATGAAGTGCCCAAGAGTGTGGTGGGGGCTGGTTCAGTTGTGGCTTTCAAAAGGGAAACTGATAAGCACCTGAAGAGAAAGAGAGTGCGGGGCTATAGAGAAAGGGCAGCGAGTAGTGGAGCTGAGTTGCTCTTACAGAGAACTGGCAGAGACACGTTCTATAATTCCATGATTCTATCATTCAATCACAAGTATATTGCTACACTGTGCCTTTCAATTGAATAGGCATTTGCCAGAAACTATAATTAAGGAACAGCTTTCTAACTGAGCTTATAACTTTTTAAGCATTTTATAAGCAAAATATAAGGAAGACAAGGTTCTTCCCAGTCTGTTTCTGGGCCATAATACAATCATCTGCTAATCTACTTTTTTGACACGTTTAGTCATTCTGCTGAAGTAGGAATAGATTTGCATTCACATTTATAAATTTACATGTCTGATCAAATATTTCCAGCATGCAGCAAAACCTTTTTAGTTTTAGCATAAAAACATAGGAAATAGAGACAGGAGGAGGCCTTTTGGCCCCTTGAGCCCACTCTTTCATTCAATAAGATCACGGCTGATCTGAATATGCTCTAAGCTCCACTTTCCTGCCTGTCTCCCACAAACAACTCCCTTGTCAATCAAAAATTTGTCTAACTTGGCCTTGAATATATTCAACAACCCAGCCTCCACTGCCCTCTGGGTAAAGAACTCCAAAGACTAATGACCCTCTGTGAGAAGAAATTCCTCCTCATTTCCATCTTGATGGGAGACCCCTTATTTTGAAACTGTGCCCCCTAGCTAGATTCCCCCTTGTGGGGAAACATTTTTTCAGCATCCACCCTGTCAAGTCCCGTCAGAATCTTGGTTCATTAAGATCACTTCTCATTCTAAACTCCTATGAGTTTAGGCCCAACCTTTCCACATAAGAAAACCCCTTCATCCCTAAGAATCAGCCTAATGACCCTTCCATGAACCGCTTCCAATGTAAGTATGTCCCTCCTTAAATGAGGAGGCCAAAACTGTTTACAGTACTCTAGCTGTGATCTTACCAATAATCCTGTAGTTATAACAAGACTTCCTTACAATTTTTTACTCCATCTCCCTGACAATAAAGGCCAACATTCCATTTGCCTTGTTAACAGCTTGCAGCTATGACAAGTAAACATTTTGGGATTCATGGAGAAGGGCACCCATATCCCTTAGTACTGCAGCACTCTGCAGTCTTTCTCTATTTAAATAATATTCTGCTTTTCTGTTCTTCTTGTCAAAGTGGACAACCTCACATTTTCCCACATTAGACTTCATCTGTCCAGCTTTTGCCCACTGACTTAACCTATCTATATCCTTTTGCAGACTCTCTGTATCCTCCTCACAACTTGCTTTCTGATCTATCTTTGTACGAGCAACAAATCTGCCTGCACTACAGTCAATGCCCTCATCCAAGTCATTAATATATATTGTAAATAGTTGAGAAAAGAAGAGTCCTAGAATAACTGTACTGTGCCCAACACCCACAGTCCTATATTGTACCAAAGACAAAAACATTTCTGTTCACACTTTTCCTTGTCTGATAAATACAACTGAATGGAGGAGGATCAAGGATCTCAGGATTCTTTTGACATTCCACTATTGATTCAGATTAAATAAAGTGAAGGGCTACATTATTCTCCAGTCAGATCTAGAAAGCACTTTCATTAAAAGCAATGATTTTTTTTCTTGGTAATTGTGACAAGTGTGCTGTTATATGCTGCTTGATCCTGTGCAGATGCTGTCGAGGTCCATTAAATAGCAAAAAGTAGTTTACAGTTACAAAAGCAGTTTCCTTCATAATGACAGAACACTGATAAAAGAAGGAGAAGTTAAACTGGAGATTCACACTAGTTTTGTCACTTACAAAAACATTGTGATCATGGTTTACTGAAGTTTTGAAACAAAAACAAAAGGGACCGACTTCTATTTTTTTTTGTCAGCTGTTGAATATATTTCCAAAATAAAGTTGGAGCATAATTAGTGAAATTGGCATTTATTTTTAACTGGTCAATTTTGCTCAGCATTTTCTGTGATAATCAAAACAACATTAGAAACAGTAACTTTTTAAAAAGATTTTACAGAACATTAAAATAAGGAGCTGAGATATGAGATTTTTAAACTGCAGCATTACCTGAGGAACATGAGAACAGGAAGAGGCTATTCAACCCATCAAGCATATTCCGCCATTCAGTTAGACCAAATGAACTCCAAAGTGAATGGCCTCACATTTCTCAACATTGAATGCCATCTACCACAGTTTTACCCACTCTTGTGATCTATCAATGGCTTATGTAACTTTCTGCTCCCTACTTCATTATTTACTGACAGAGAATATCTACCACAGAAATAAGCCATTCAGTCTAACTGGACCCAGCTTTTATGCTTCACACAAAACATCTCTGGCCACATTTCATCTTAGCCTATCAGCACCTCCTTCTATTCCTTTCTCCTTCATGTGTTTATCGAGCTTCCCCTTAAATACATATATGCTATTCCCCTCAACTGTTCCCTGTGAATTCCACATTTCCACCACTTCCTGAGTAAAGATGTTTCTCCTGAATTCTTTAGTGGACTCCTTATTAGTGATTGCCTTATATTTATGCCCCTTAGCTTTGGACTGCTGACAATTGGAAACATCTTCTCTACATTTACCCTCTCAAACAGCTTCATAATTTTAACTTTTCTGCTGTCTCATATATGTTTTGTATAAAATGGAGACCTGAGCTGTACACAATACACAGAAACTCTTAGAGTGGTCTAACTAAGGGTCTATACAAATTTAATATAACTTCTCTGCTTTTCAATTCTATCCCTCTAGGAATAAAGCCCAGTGCTTTGTTTGCTATTTTATGGAATTATTATGGCATTATTATTACACTTTTATGGCATTATTAGCCTGTGTTGCAACTTTGAATGAGTTGTGAACCTGGACCCTTTGCTCTTTTATCTCATTTAGATTTTTATTTTCCAGAGAATGTGTGACCGTCTTATTCCTCCAATCAAAATGCACCATTTCACAGTCCTCTATCTTGTAACTAATTTACCATTTATCCACCCATTCTGCGGGTTTATGAATGTCTTCGTGTATTTTGATGATGTTCTCTATATTAATTTTTAACTGTAGGGGAAGATGGTCACACAAGGGTAATGTCACTGGAATAGCAATCCAGAGGCCCCAGCTAATCCCACCACGGCGGCTGGTGGAACTTAAATTCAATTAAAAGCTGGGCTCAGTAATAATGATCATTGAAACCATTGTCAATTGCTATTAGAGCCCATCTGCTATCCTCACCTGGTCTGGCCGATCTGTGACTCCAGACCCACAGCAATGTGGTTCACTCTTAAATGCCTTTGAAACTGGCTGAGCAAGCCACTCTGTCGTATCAAACTGCTACAAAGCCAAAAATGAATTAAGTCGGACAGACCACCCGGCATAGACCTAGGCACAGGAAACGACAATGGCAAACTCAGCCCCATTGACCATGCAAAGTCAACTTTACTAACATCGGGGAGAGCGGTCCCGCAGATTAGGCAAGTAATAGCCTGACATCATCATACTCAGCAAATCATGCCTTACAATGTTCTAGACTCCACCCTCACCATTCCTGGGTACATCTTGCCCCACTGGCAGGACAGACCCACCAGAGGTGGTAGCTGTTAGGATCCCTGCTGAGGTTACCCCTGGACAAGCCTGATCCCAGAGTGGAACCCAGCTTGATAGATCCTAACTTTGTTTGTGTAGATATGTGGAGAGTAGCTACTGAACAAATAAGAGTCACAGGAGTCAACTGATGAACATTTATAAAACAATAAAACATTTAGTCAACAAGAAAAGGTGAACTATATTGCAATACTCCTTCACCACGACTAAACCTTTAAAGTATAAGATAGCTTTTGTGACTTGTGTTATTCTTACTGTGTACATTATAAATCTATACAGATTTGTAAATACCCAGTCCATGTAAACCCATGACACCCTGTTGTCAGACACACCACACTCTGACCTCAAGTGACAGATGCCACCTCAACCAGATGTTATGGATCCCTCAACTCCCCCCAGATATCTGTCACACTGTGAGCCAACCAGTCTCACTGAACTCTGTCCTTCACACAAGGGTTTCCAATCTCCACTCTCCAAGACCTCACCTTGGATTCTTCTCCCAAACTGATGTTTTCACTCAGACACCTTCCACAAGGGTTCACCTTCAGGGTTTCAAATTTTCCATTTCCCTGGTTCACCACGTGCATTCAAGCTATCTTTCATACAGTCTCTCACCAACTCAGCATTAGGAGTACACCACTGTTTCACATGCACATAGCAAAGAATTACAGACCTTCAGTTGTCTCTTTGAACCTTCTTGCTTCTTGCAAGCTGTTCTCACTTTAAATCTGAAGCTTGGAGCCTTTCCCTCTGCCACTCACTCTTAACTTTACTTAATAGGACATTTTCCCAGGCTCCTGTTCTTCCCTTAACTACAAGGCTTCCTTTAGACTTTCCCCTCTTTCACTTCTCTGGATTTTTGGGATTTTTCTGCACTTGAGGCCTTTTTGTTCTTTTGGGAAATCTGCAGTTCCCTCTCCCAGTGTCCAGTCTCTCTGGAGTCCTAACTTCAACTGAACTTAAAACTGTTGTTTCTTTAGTTCTGTGTGTATAACTTTGGGAGGAACCTGCCTATCTGCCTGCAACCCCAATCACCCCCCTCCCAACCTGTTGCTAGGCAACCAGCATTATTCTCTCTACTCGTGTGTTTACTTTTACTTTTTAGGGGTCGTAAACTTCTCGTTAGAAATGCAAGTAACCTTTTAAAGTGAAACTGCAACTCTATTTGACCTTTCTTAACACATGGATACAGAAATACAAATCAAACTTATTTCTACCACCCACAAATACAAATAATTTGAGTTTTAGCTTTGTAGTTTAAGTAGGTTATAATCTCCATTTCCTAACAGCGGCATGGTGGTATACAGTTGGAGCATGTGGCAAATGTCATATACTTGTACTTTGAAAGGGCCTTTGGAAAAAAAATAGGTAGGCTCAGGACAAAGTTAAGATAAATGCAGTCAGGGATAAATAGCTACACTGATAATAGCTACACTGATAGTGAATTGGCTAAAAATTGATTGGAGTTGGGGGCTAAAGGATAGTTATTCCTGAGAGTAGAAAGGAAAGTTCCACAAGGATCAGTGTTGGGACCATTCTCATTCACAATTTGCATCAATGATTTGGACTTCAACAAATAACTCAATGAACATTTGCAGATGATAACAAACTGAGGGGTCTAATAAACACTGAGGAACTATGCAATATTTTCAAAGATGACATTAGAGATCTGGCATACTGAGCAATTAAGTGGTAAAGTAACTAACAGTAAGTATGAGGTGATTACTCTGGTAGGTGCCATGAAGGGACATTAATCTATGTAATGTTATTGGAAATTATTTTAAATTGGATTTGTAGTAGAGCCTGTATCTGTGGGTGTGCCTCTATGTCTTAATTGATTCAAGCCAGATGGCAGGGTGCTTCGATGTACAGTAGTTTTGAGATGTTAACAGCAAGGTAAAGGGTGTATTTGCATTTTGATGAATAAACCATTTGAAGACTGGGGGTGAAATCTTGTACCTAGCTAAGAGGCACCAAGCAATATATTGATATTACTAATAAAATTGGTTCTATGAAAGGGGTTTGATTGTTAGAAGAGGTGGAGTTCAAAGGGCATAGTGATATAATGAGATTTTACATTCAAAGGGAAGGCTAGGTAAATACAGAAGAGTTTTGTGTTTGGAAGTCAGAGGCATGTGAGATCTAAGCCTGGAAGTCTATAACTGTGTCTGAAAAGGCAATAAATTGAAAGAGATCTCATTTTGAATTCGTAAGATAAAATGTGCTTTGCCTGGTGTCTGTTTAAAGTCTATGGGTAGAATTTTCTGGTCGGCGTGTGGGGGGGCGGGCGTGCATCCCGACGTCACTGCGTGTCATTCCAATCTTTAGTTCGGCGGGCACGCACCAGAGTTGGCTGCATGCCCGCCGAATTGTCAAAGGCCTATTAAGGCCATTGAGAACCTAATTAACCAATTGAACAGGGCTGCCCGTCCAACTTTAAGGCTGGCAGGCAGGCAGGCGAAGAGCCCAAGTGGCGCATCCACAGGCAGGATGAGGTTTCATGAAGGTTCTATTAATTCAATAAAAGTTTTCATGAAAATTCATAAACATGTCCCAGCTCATGTGACACTGTCACATGAGGGGACACGTCTGAATAATTTTATTTTTTTCCTTTTTTTTCAATGTTTCATTATGAAAATAATCTCCCTGAGGCAGCTTCATGCCTCAGGAGATTTCTGTGCTCTTTCGCGCACATGCACAAAAGAGCACAGGCCCCGACTCTCCCTCCTTACCCCACCTGCACAAGTAGCACTGAGCACTACTGGGCGTGCATCACGCTGGGCGGGCCTTAGTTGGCCCACCCATGTAAAATGGTGGCAAGCAGCTGATCAACTCCTTGCCCACCCCTGCCCACTCCCAAACCACCCACCTGACGGGGAGAAAATTCTCCCCTATGGGCTATTGTTGCCTTGGTGAAGATTTTAGGAGTGATTAATTTGGGAATTTGTTTAATAGTTACTGTGGTAGTAATTTGTAGATATCTTATGTGTTGTAGCTTTAATTCTGTGTCCATGTTACAGTGTGGGGGCCAGAACTGTGCACAGTACTCTTAAGTACAGCTTGACTAGTGTCCTATACAGTTTAACATAACATCACTATTGAATTCTATATCACTGGAAATAAACCCCAGTGCTTTAATATTTTTAATTATTTCGCTAACCTGTGGTGATGATATTACAGCTAATAGTTATTATGGTGGTAATTTGTAGCTCTGTATGTGTTTAATATCTTGTTAAAATTAATAAATGTTTAATTTAATTTATATAAAAAACCTCTGGAGCCTTGGTGGTTTTATTTCTGAATTCAGAGCTGCATCTCAAATATACCAATTGAAAATATAGCTTATGACAATTGTTTAGTTTCCCTCTGGGATTTTAAATAACTCGGCCTTTACCAACTGCTGTGTCATAACAGCAGGGAAAACAGAAACATCAGTGACAGCTTAGAAAATCAAACTGAACGGAGTAGAAGAGCAAAGGGACCTAGGGGTACAGGTGAACAAATGATTAAAATCAACACCACAGGTTAGCAAAACAATTAAAAATATTAATAAAGCACCGGGGTTGATTTCCAGCGATATGGAATTCAATAGTGATGTTGTTACAACTGTATAGGACGCTAGTCAGGTTATACTTAAGAGTACTGTGGACAGTTCTGGCCTCCACACTGTCACATGGACATAGAATTACAGAACGTGTAAAAACATTTACAAGGATGATGTCAGAATTAGCAGATTACAGCTATTGGTTGAACAGTTAAACTTAGGAAAGACCTGATGTTTTTAAAAAATTGGGAATGGGTTGGACAGGGAAGGTATGGAGAGAATATTTCCCCTTGTGTCAAAATCAAACTAGGGGCCATCATTACAAAATAGCTCCTAATAAATCCAATAGGGAAATAAGGAGACATTTCTTTACTCAGAAAGCAGTTAGAATGTGGAATTTGCTACCATAGAAAGTGATTGAGGCAAATAGTTTATCGAGTTTCCATCTGAAAGTATCTGAGTACATGAGAGAAAAGGGAATAGAAAGATCGGCTGAAAAGCTAAGATGAAGCAGACAGAATGAGAGAAGACTTTTGTGGGCCATAAACACTAGCACGTACTATTTGGTCTAGACAGCCTGTTTCTGTGCTGAGTGTTCTATGTTATTATTACATAAACTATTTGAATTTTTTCCTCTTTCTGCACATCACTGAAGTCCCATATCCCTGGTGCTATTCTAGAAAATCTCCTCTGTATCCTGTAAGGGCTTGAAATCCTTCTGAGAGTGTGGCATCCAGAATTAGACACAACACTCCAGCTGTGCTGTATAGGTTTAGCATAACTTCTTTGCTTTTGTCCTTAATTCATAAAGCCAAGAATCCCAAGTGTTTCTTCAACAGCCTTCTCAAATTGTCCCTCAAGGTTTTGTGTACATATACTGCATCCCGCCACACCCCACTCCACCCACCACCATCACAGCCACACCAGGTATCTCTCATCTTGCAACCCCTTTAAAATTGCACCATCTGGGACCACTGGTGACAGAGGTCTAATACAATACTAAGCAGGTACCTGTGTTTTACTTCAAAATGTGAACAAATAATATACTGCCTGGGATTTTGCCACATAATTCTATGGTCAAATCCTGGGCATTATATTGACATTTTTAAAAAATCATAAAAGTAAACTTTCTATCCTGTGTAGCACTGACCAACATAGTCACTATTTTGAGTTACCCTAGACAATTACCAAAAGCATCTTTTCTTGAAACCGTTTTACTTTCTCTAAGGAAACGTCAACCCTCCATCTAACATTTCCTCTAACCCACTCATTCAAGATTAGATCCTTGGGTGGAGAAGCGCAGAGACTCAAACACAAGAGCAAAATACTGTGGATGCTGGAAATCTGAAATAAAAACAGGGTTCTCTTTTTTGTTTATTATTTCACAGGATGTCAGCATCACTGGCTAGGCCAGCATTTGTTGCTCATCCCTAATTAGCCCTGAGAGGTGGTGAGCCACCTTCTTGAACCACTGCAGTCCCTATGGGGTAGGTACACCCACAGTGCTGTTAAGGAGGGAGTTCCATTGTGGAATTACTCAAGCAGCATCTGTGGAGAGAGAAAAAGAGTTGAAGTATCAGGTCTGTGACCTTTCATCAAACTATGGCTCCGTGTCTGTGCAATGCAACATGAGATCATGTATATTACAACAGGCAAAATAAAAACGGAAAGGACTCATTGTTGTTTTTATACAAATCTAACATGCATATAGATGTCACATCTGTGTACTTCAATAAAACAAGCTGGAACAAGCTTCTTCAATTGTGTATAAAGTTTATTGATAAATCTTATGTACATAAATATACAATTATAAATTAGCACTGGAGGTTTCCTTTATAAAACAAACAATTAGCTTCATTGATTAGTCTTTTCAGGAAGATGCAGGTCCTTTTAAGTAATACTGACCAATAGGCATGGGAACCTACTACCAATACATAACTGACAAAGGATAAACTGATCAAAAGCAGACTCTGAACTCATCAGTTTCATTCCTTCGACTGCACGAATAAAACTCTAACTTTTTGATAGAGTTTGAACTATTTGTTAACTGGCATTTATCCACCAGTTTATAATGGTGTAAAAAGTGTAAACATGATTTCAGACATGTCTAAAATACTGGTCATTCTTGGGCCACAATGTTGTACCAAAATACAGCTGTCAAGCAGATAGATTATTGTTTCCTTTCCTTTAACAGAAGCACCCATTGTTGTGTTTTGGCTAGTTTATTGGACAAGTAGGCCCAATTCAACGTCTTTAGCACAGCACCAATATGGAGTCTTCAAATGATAGTCTTCAAATGGTTCACAAATGTGTTTACTCATAAATACTGATGTAAACATGGCCTTGCACTTGACACTTGCAAAGTTGGGCTGTTGTAGGCACTGGAGTAGTTTCTCGGTGCCATCTCTGAAAATCGAAAAATTCAGGGACAGAGACTGGATTTTAGGGGAAGAATAAGAGCTTGAAGTAAACCTCCAAGAGTGGTATAGAGTGCACTTTGAGGCATATGCCGGCTGCACTGCTTTAGACTAACGTGATTACAGATCAGTAACTTTGGTCAGGATGAACAAAAAGCTACAGTACCACAGGTTATTAAGAAACCAGGAGAAGGATAAGTCAATGCATACTCTAATATACATTAGGTACAGTTCAAAGAACCAAAATGTAACAATCACCAAGGCTGGACAGTACACACAATAGCTCCATTTTATTCAGACTCACACTGAATAATGTCCATTATCTGGAGCCTGGGAGCTGTGTTTGGATCACAGTGGACTAAACATATTTGTCAATGGTTCTTTCGCTTTCAGTTTTGAGTTCCTCAATGTGCATGTCTAGACGTTTTAAGAGCTGCTGTGATCTCCTGTCCTCTTCCTCAAGAAACCTGACCGCGAATGATGTGTTGGTAGATGCAATTGTTGGGCTCTGAAATACATTAACCAACATGATTACAAACAATAAATGGGAGGACTATCTATTTTGAGAGAGACAGATAAATTAGTGCTACTAGTATACAGGTGTGAGCTGTTTTACACTATGTGCTCATATCATTAGTTGAGCCTCTTAACAACCTGCAGAGGAAGGAGACATTCTCATGGACTGGATATAAATGTGGATCCCTCGTGCAAAAGCTAAAGTCCTAACCAAATACATTGTGCTATTCCATTGTATAAATATGATGTTGCTATGAGCAATTTCAGGTCACCTTTTATGGTTTTTTTAAACACTAGCCGGAAAATTGGGCAAAGCCCAATAACGTGTGTGGGTATTGCAAAGCATAATTTACCCACATCTGTTGCTTCTGATGCAGGCAGCTTGCAAACTTTGTGCTACCTGTTAATTTGCATGATGACTGCATGCAGCCAGCCGTAAACCTGGCTGCAAGCAAGGGGCCCCAAGTTTGGGCAATACTCGCACCACTTAAAGCTGTTCTGCATCGCTTGAATGGAGAGGGGGATTCTGGCAGGATAATATGTTGGAAATGGTTGTAGAAGAGAGTGTGAGCACGAAGGACACTGAAATATGGCAGAACAGGTCATGAAGCGTGCTCCAAAGCTGTGGGAGTTTGCTGTGTGTGAACTGGTGTTGCATTTCCCACATCATAACAAAGACTATTCTTCTAAGGTACCTCACTGGCTATAAAGCATTTCAGCACATCCGGTGGTCATTACAGAAATGCAAAACTTTGTTTTCTTTATCAATCATGACTCATACTGCACATTCATAGTTTCATCTCACCTTCACACATTGAGAACTGGTGCACGCCTCACACCCACATCTCACAACCTGCACATACAACCAGCAGTTCAACCATGACAAGCACATCACCCAAATACATTGCAACACACTCACTAACACAGTTCCTTCTCTATTGCAGATAATAGGTGCATAAACTGGAGGCAGCAGCACCAAGCCCACAAGGGGCAGACAAGGTTGCAAGTCCTAACTAGATAGAAGAGATGATGGTTGCCGTGATTAGAGCAGCTATTGCGAATATTGGGGCAAGCAGCGGGGCTGAAACAATTCATAACAGCATCCTGTTACATAATCCTCCTCTCTTGCATCCTATAATTTCTTTTCCCAGTGGTCCCACCACAGCAGCCATGTAATCTGGGAGAGTTTGGGTTGGGTAGAAATGAGAAATGATAAAGGCAAGAAGTCACTTGTGGAAGTGGTGTACAGGCCCCCTAACAGTAACCACACAGTAGGACGGGGTATAATGGAAGAAATAATGGGAGCGTGTCTGAAAGGTATGGCAATAATTATGCAGATTAAAATCCCCCATCTAGACTAGGAAAATCAGATGAGGAATTCATAGAATGTTTTTGGGATAGTTTCTTAGAACAGCACACTCTGGCACCAAGCAGAGAGCAGGCTATACTAGACCTGGTACTGTGCAACAAGATAGGGTTAATCAATGACCTCATAGTGAAGGCACCCCTCAGTAGCAGTGATCATAATATGATTGAATTTTACAGGGAGAGTAGAGTGGGTCCAAGACTAGTATTTGAAACTTAAATAAGGGCAATTATGAAGACATTAAAGTGGAGCTAGCTAAAGTGAATTGGCAAATTAGGTTAGAGGATAAGTCAATAGAGATGCAGTGGCAGATATTTAAGGGGATACTTCAGAATATACAGGATAGAATTAAAGATTGTTCCAAAGTTAAAGAACAAGCATATACTTGCACAAAGATGGGTGGCAGGTCAGATGATAGGGTAGAATATAAATGATGGCAAGAATGACCAAAGGATTGATAGGCAAGGAAAAATTAGAGTACGAGAGAACGTGAGCTAGAAATATAAAGACAGACAATAAGAGTTTCTATAGGACCAGCGTTCACTTTATTAACTCATTTCTTTTTAAAATATTTACAGAAAGTGAGTCTGGGAAAATAAACAGATGGCAGATGAATTGAACTGGTACTTTGCATCGGTCTTCACTATACAGGATGCAAGTGACATCTCAGAAATAGCAGTAAATCAAGAAATGGAAGGGAGGGAGGAACTTAGGAAAATTACAAACACCAGGGAAGTGGTACTGAGAAAATTGTTGGAACTGCGGGCTGACCAGGACCTCATGGACTTCACCCTAGGGTCTTAAAAAAGTGGCTAGTGAGACAGTTGATAGTTGATCAAAATGGAGTGAGATGGCTGCAGCATTGGTTTTAATTTTCCAAAATTCCTGAAATTCAGGGAAGGTTCCTTTAGATTGGAAAATAGCCAATGTAACTCCTTCATTCAAAAAGGAAGGGAGGCAGAAAGCAGGAAACTACAGGCCAGTTAGCTTCTAATACTTTCCCTATGACAGATATTAAGCTATTATTAAAGGTGTTATAGCTGGGTGCTTGGAAAAATTCAGGGTAATCAGGCAGGGTCAATATGGTTTTGTGAAAGGGAAATCATGTTTAATTAAGTTATTGGCGTTCTTTGAGGAAGTAACATGGATAAAGGGGAACCGGTGGATGTGATTACCCAGAATTTTTCCAAGTACCCTGCTATAACACCTTTAAGTTTCTAGAAGGCATTTGATAAAGTGCTATATCATAAGTTACCCCGTACACAACGAGCTATTATTTTTCGCAATAACCTACCGGCATGGATAGATGACTGGCTAGCTGACAGGAAACAGAAAGAAGGCATTAATGGGTCTTTTTCTGATTGGCAAGGTGTAACAAGTGGTGTGCTACAGGGATCAGTGCTGAGCCCCAACTTTTTACAATTTATTTAAATGACTTGGATGAAGGGGCCTAAAGTATGGTTGCTACATTTACTGATCACACAAAGATAGGTAGGAAAGTAAGATGTGAAGAGGATAGTAGGAGGCTACAAAGGGATATACAAAGTGAGTGGGCAAAGACCTAACAAATGGAGTATAATAAGGAAAATGTGAAATTGTCCAGTTGGGAAAGAAAAATAAAAAACATTTTTTTTTATTCATTTATAGGGCATGGGCTTCGCTGGCTGGGCCAGCATTTATTGCCCATCCTTAACTGCCCTTGAGAAAGTGGTGAGCTGCCTTCTTGAACTGCTGCAATCCCTAGAGTGTAGGTACATCCACAGTGCGGTAAGGAAAGGAGTTCAAGGATTTTGACCCAGCGACAGTGAAGGAACGGTGATATATTTACAAGTCAGAATGGTGAGTGGCTTGGAGGGGAGCTTGCTGGTGGTGGTGTTCCCATCTATCTGCTGCCCTTGTCCTTCTAGTGGTCGCAGGTTTGGAAGGTGCTGCCAAAGCAGCCTTGGTGAATTTCTGCAGTGCATCTTGTAGGTGGTACGCACTGCTGCCATTGTTCGTCGGTGGTGGAGGAAGTGAATGTTTGTGGATGAGGTGCCAATCAAGTGGGTTGCTTTGTTCTGGATAGTGTCAAGCTTCCTGAGTGTTGTTGGAGCTGCACTCATTCAGGCGAGTGGAGAATTTACCATCTCACTCCTGACTTGTGCCTTGTAGATGGTGAACAGGCTTTGGGGAGTCAGGGGGTGAGTTACTCATCGCAGGATTCCTAGCCTCTGACCAGCTCTCATACGTGGCTAGTCCAATTCAGTTTCATATTATCTAAATGGTGAGAGACTCCAAAGCTCCAACATGCAGATTGATTTAGGGGTCCTCTTGCATGAATCGCAAAATGCTAGTATGCAGGTATAGTAAGTAATTAGAAAAGCCAATATAATGTTACTGCTTATTGCGAGGGGAATTGAATACAAAAGTAGGGACCTTATGCTTCAGTTATGCAGAATTTTGGTGAGACCATATCTGAAGTAATGTGTATAGTATTGGTGTCCTTATTTAAGGAAGGATGTAAATGCATTGGAAGCAGTTCAAAGAAGATTTACCAGACTAATACCTGGAATGGGCGGGTTGTCTTATGAGGAAAGGCTGGACAGATTAGGCTTGTATCCTGGTTTGTGGGCTGGTTTAGCAGGGTAAGAGGTGACATATGTTTCAATCAAAAGATCCTGAGGGGTCTTGACAGGGTGGAGAGGATGTTTCCTCTTGTGTGAGAACCCCTAGTACTAGAGGCCACTGTTAAAAAATAAGGGGGTTCCCAGTTAGGACAGAGGTAAGGAGAATTTCTTTCTCTGAGGGTAGTAAGTCTTTGGAAAACTCTTCCTCAAAAGGCAGTGGAAACAGAGTCTTTGAATATTATGGCAGAGGTAGATGGGTCCTTGATAACCTTTCACCACTTTGCTTATCAGGGTAGATAGGAATTTGGAGTTGAGGTTATAATCAGGTCAGCCATAATCCTATTAAATGGTGCAGCAGGTTCGAGGAGCCAAGTGGCCTACTCCTGCTCCTAATTCGCATGTTTGTATGTACCATCTTCCCCACTGAGTATCACCAACTATGCTGCAGCCACTGGGGTAGTGCCATGTAGCAGCACTAGGACACGGAAAGCCATAAGGAAACAGATACTAAGGAAATGCACACAGCTAACATTTATATGCAACATGGTATGGCTTAATTCATAAGTTTGGTTGGTATACTTATTTTTTTGCAGCTTTTTTGTATTATAGCCAAGCGGATACTGCGATGGGAGGGACAGTAAGGTGTGGGATTGTTGGGGAATTGGAACGGTGTTTCCTAGGATCACAGTCAGGTGAGCTGATCATGAACAGCCTGGCCAGGAAGGAGCTGTATGTTGGTTGCCTCTTCTCTTTGTCCTCCTCCTCCTATATATGGGAGCAAGGATTGTTCCCTCGGCAGGATTGTGCAGCAGACCACTATGAATCTTGGCACATCCTCTGCAAAGTACTTCAGGGCTCCTCCAGCAAAGTCTGAGCAGCATAAGCGTGGTTTAAACATCCCAACAGTCTGCTTGACCATATTTTGTGTGGCAGCATGGTTTCCATATGCATGCTGCATATTTAACGTACAAAAGTCATGTGCTAGGTGGTAGCTGATGGTGTTTGTGGCCCAGCAGCCTCTGATTTGTCCTGGTGGCTCAGATGCAGATGGGACTGTTGCAGAAGGAAGACATCATGACTGTTGCCAGGATACCAGGCATTGACCTGCATGATTCTCTGCTTATGGTTTGCACATCAGTTGGACATTGAGGGAGTGCAATCTGAATTAAAATGCACAGCAAAGCAATGGGCACACAGTCAACGGCATCTTGCACCTTAGGGAAGCCTGCAATCTTCACAAAGCCCTGTGCTCACTCTGCCTGCTTCTTTCTGGCAAGAGAGAGTGAAATGTTGCCAGTTCTCTTGGATATTTAAATGGAGAGAAACATCAGAAACAGAATGTTTCAGTGCGGAGGGATCTGGGTGTCCTCATGTATGAATCGCTGAAAGCTAGTATGCAGGTTCAGCAGATATTAAGGAAGGCAAATGGAATTTTGGCATTTATTGCTAAAGGAATAGAGTATAAAAATAGGGAAGTGTTGTTGCAACTGTGCTAGGCATTGGTGAGACTGCACCTGGAGTACTGTGCACAAGTTTGGTTCCCTTACTTGAGGAAGGATGTAGTTGTATTGGAGGCGTTTCAGAGGAGGTTCACTAGATTGATTCCAGAGATGCGGGGCTTGTCTTATGAGGAGAGATTGAACAGTTTAGGCCTATACTCGCTAGAGTTTAGAAGGATGAGAGGAGATCTAATTGAGGCATATAAGATGCTAAAGGGGATAGACAAAGTAGACACAGAGCAGATGTTTCCCCTTGTGGGGCATTCTAGAACGAGAGGCCATAGTTTTAGGCTAAGGGATGGTAGATTTAAATCTGAGATGAGGAGGAATTATTTTTCTCAAAAGGCCGTGAATTTATAGAATTCACGACCTCAGAGTGCAGTGGATGTCGGGTCGCTGAATAAATTTGAGGAGATAGACAGATTTTTAATTAGTAACGGGTTGAAAGGTTATGGGGAGAGGGCGGGAAATTGGAATTGAGGCCGAAATGAGCCACGATCGTATTGAATGGCGGTGCGGGCTCGAAGGGCTGAATTGCCTACTCCTGCTCCTAGTTCTTATGTTCTTAATACAGAGCCTCAGTGGACAACAAATTGGAAATGTTGCAAATATCACCTTCTCCAGCCTGCAAGCGCCCAGGCACATAAAAATTCATCACCATGGTCACCTTCACAGCCACTAGCAATGCCGTCCTCACCCTCTACTGAGCCTGCAGCAGGTGGTAGATTTCAATGAGGTGCCCTTAAGGCAATATCACACCTACCCTTTGTAAACACAGTGATATCAGCCTCCTCTAGGAACTTGCCTGAAACACTGTTTCTTACTGAGGATCAGGAAGGAAAATTGCTCCCTGAACCCTCTTTGTGGATGTGGTCTCCTGCAGAAAGCCCATTGTCCACCTCCCTCTTCCAACAGCCTGTCTTACTCTGTATTGCCTCTGCCTATTCTCCTCACCATGCTGTAGTCCAAGTGGGGTGCAAACTACTACACCTATGGCTGAGAACAAGTGGACTGTGCAGAATCCTCCAAGTCAGGCGTATCTCACATCACTCGCCATAGACTTGAACCATTTTAAAGAATTTAGAAACCAAACATTCCTACAAACTCTGCAACAGTCAGTAAAAATCAAACTGGCCTGACAGTTGATGATCCCTTGAAATAGCTCTGGTGGGGCAGCCTTCTGCTGCTGAACAGCTGAACATGTGTGTGAGGTGAAGAGAGGGCAAAAGCTGTATACTCCCAGCTGACACTCACTGCTCAGGTGTTAATGCCCTCATCAAAATGGCACCAGATGTGGCTTGCACCAGAAGCATGTGGTTTACCCCAGACGGCACTTGAGGCAAAAATAGCACTCATAATGCCAAGAAAACAGGCAGTCAACAGCATGATTTCAAAGACACTATGGGTGAATTCTGGTCTTCTCGCATGGTGAAAGATTCAGAGGCAAACCAGTAGATTACTACCCAACTTAAAAACCCTTAGTACTTGCAAGATTCAGGGACTTGGGCCTTTTCATTCTGGAAAAATGTAGGGAGGCATAATTAAAGGATTTAAAATTACATTTAAAGGATTTTGTACATGTAGCCATTTCCCCATGTGCTTGCTAATTTATCAAAATGAAATATTCTGTCTACAAGTTACGTGAGCATAAGGTTTAATGGCTTTCTTTTCAGAGAGTCACTGACCTTTATTGGCATTAGTGGTCGATCACAACATTGGGGCAGATTTACAGCAAAGATTCAAAAGGGAACAGGACAAGCTCTTAGAAGCGGCTCATATCACAGAGTTTACAAAAGGTATATGATGCATCTTGTGGTCATTTACCACCTAGAGCTAGTTTTTGATGATCGTCAGCAACAACTTGCATATATATAGCACATTTAACATAGTGAAATATCCAAAGGCACTTCACAAGAGGATATCAGACTAAGTTTGAAAATGAGCGACACAAGGAGATATTAGGACAGGTAACCAAGAGCTTGATAAAAGTGGTAGGTTTGAACAGGCTTCTTTTTATGAAAATGCATGTTCCAAACGCTTTGGCCAAATATTCTGCAATCATTTGCAAATGCTACCACTTTCCAAACCTGATAAAATTTTTCCACAGCTGGCAATCATTATACAAACTTTGGAAGTTAGAGAACAAAACGGGTTTCAATGACTAATGGTGGAATCATCCTAGATTTGCACTAACTGCAGCAATGGCTGCTTCTCACGCTGTACTGTCCCAGCATCAATTATGCAATTCCGGCAAACATGGCATTTCAATGCCGGACTGGTTTTCATTCGCCCGCCACCCCATCACCTCTCCGCTTCCTCACACTGGGCGCCATATTTAAAATGCATCTGTGTGCACATCTTTCAGTGCTTCCAGCCCAGGAATGCCGCATGGAAGACATGGACCTGAAATACAAAACAACTGCAGCCCCCAGGTTTAATGATGTGCCCGTTGAGCGCATTTTGGATGCAGTGGAGGCTCGCCGTGATGTCCTCTACCCCTGCTCTGGCTGCAGGATGAGCAGTAACATCACCAATCAGGCTAGGGAGATGTTGGCAGCTGTGGTCATTGCAAACACCTGACAAAAGACGACAGCCATCCAGTGCTGAAAAAGGATGAATGATCTCCGTTCTGCCAGGGTAAGTCACTCTTCTCATCACGCTCAACTCTCAAACTCACAAACCCACCACACAACCGCAGGGAGACTCCCATTCTCTCATGCACAGCTTCATTGTCCTCATCCCATCCATGGGACCACTCACCACCCACACATGCCAGGTATACTTATCATTTTACTCTCTCCATCTCTATTCATGCAGGACAAGCTCGCACACAACAAGAGGGAGAGGCTGCAGACTGGTGGAGGAATGCCTGAAATCAAGGCCATCCAACAGGCCGGTGAGAATCTGGGCTGTTCCTGTGTTGTCGGTGAGGCTGGCGGTGCTCTCCCAAATCCATTAGACAACCACGCTTTCAGTGGCGTGTACTGTTTCACAGACTACTGCCATGCACTAATTATCTCCCCTTGCTTCTGCAGGCACATCTGGGAAACAGCCAAGGGAGTCCACGACCCAAAGCCTCCAATCAAGCCATGATGAAACTTCTGAAGAGGAATCTGAACGCCCTTGTCCCCGAGGAGCCATCCCTGCAGCTTCAGTGGACCCTGGAAGATGCCAGGGGTCTGTGACCGACTGAGAATGTAGGAGTCGTGGACACTCCCTGGAAGTCGAGTGCAGACCTGCAGGGTGTGTTTGTGGTGGTCACACACCAGCTGCACATTCAGTGAATGGAAGCCCTTGTAGTTGATGTAGTTGACTGCTTGTTGCCATGCATATCTGAGCACCATATGAGTGCAGTCGAAGGCACCCTGTATCTGTGGGGAACCTGAGATCTAGGCAAGTTCAATAGCTCTTGCATCCTGGCTCTCCTGGTCCCAAGTGAAATTCACAAAGTTGTGTGCCTTCACAAAGATGGTGTCTGTGACCTTATGGGTGCATTTGTGGGTGGAGGATTGCGATATCCCACAGAGGTCACCTGTGGAGTCCTGAAAGGAGTCACTGGCATAAAAATTGAGTGCTGCAGTCACTTTCACAGCCACTGGCAGTGGATGTCCTCCATGTCCCAGTGGGGTCAAATCCTGCAGCAGCTGGCAGATGCCTATTTCACATGTTCCCTAGACATGCGCAGAATTCGGTGACACTGGTTCTAGGTCATCTGCAGGAATGAAAGGTTTCGACTTTAGACCCTGGGTCTGGACAGACTCCGCCCAGCAATGGCTCATTGTGGCTCTTCAACGGCGTATGCGGGAGTCAGCATCACCTCATCTTCCTGAGGGTACTACTTCTCCATCTGCACAGCCAGACGCCTCCGCTGCTCTCTTCTCCATCATCTCTGCTCTCTGTATGCCACGAGGCATACAGCTAGTTCACCAGGCTCCATGCTCCTATGTACTCCTCCTGCAGGATGAGAGAGACCTAGACTGTGGTGTTCATGGTATGATTTCAAAATTTTCAAGTGATACGAAGATTGGAAAGGTTGTCAACTGTGATGAGGATAGTCTTAAATTTCAAAAGGGACATAGACATGTTGGTGGGTTGGGCAGCCAAGTGACAGATGAAGTTTAATGCAGAGAAGTGTGAAGTGGTTCATTTTGGCAGGAAGAATATGGAAAGGAAGTATAAAATAATGGGAAAAACTCTAAAGGAGCTGCAGGAACAGAGGGACCTCTGTGTATATGTACCATAAGTTACTGAAGATGGCAGGGCATGTTGAGAGAGCAGTTAAGAAAACATATAGAATCTTAGGATCTATTAATAGTGGCATTGAGTACAAGAGTAAGGAGGTCACATTGAACTTGTATAAGACACTGTTGGACCTCATCTGGGAGTACTGCGTCCAGTTCTGGATACCATACTAGAGGAAGGGCGTGAAGGCATTGGAAAGAGTACAGAGGAAATTCACAAGAACAATTCCAGGGATAAAGAGCTATAAAGAGCTGTAGCTATGAGGATAGATTGGATAGGTTGGGACTGTTTTCCTTGGAGCAAAGAAGGCTGAGAGGAGACTTGATAGAGGCATTCAAGATACTGAGGGGAATGGACAGGATAAATAGTGAGAAATTGTTCCACTCAAGACAGCATCAAGAACTAGAGGGCACAGATACAAAATAATTGGCAAAAGAAGTCAAAGTGATGTAGAGAAAATTTTTTTCACCCAAAGGGTGGTTGGAGTCTGGAACAAACTTCCTGAGAGGGTGGTGGAGGCAGGTTTGATCGAGATATCAAAAAGGAGTTGGATTGCTATCTGGAAAGAGAGATTGTGCAAGGTTCTGAAGATAAGGCAGGGGAGTGGGACTAGGTAGAATGCTCTTTCAGAGAGCCAGTGCAGACACGATGTGTCAGATGGGTCCTTCTGCACTGTAAGGATTCTGTAATTTATATATTTCAGAATAAGATAGAAATTCACTGTTGAGGAGAATGCAAGTGTTTGATATACAATAAACGTACAATATATTACTTACCAAAGGCAGAAATTGTTCGCTGGGAGGTGAATGGACAGACTGTCCTGATACATTGTCAGAAAAATCTGCTTCATTTTCATCTGCAGACAGGATGACACAGGAGGTGATCCTGTGCAGGGATTCAGAAAATGAAGCATCAGATGAATCACTTTGAATGGCATTGGAAAAGCCCCTCTCAGTAAATCGGCCCTCTGTAAAATTGGGGAAATCAGACTCTGAGCACGGATGCTGGCTTCGCAGTGCCTGTTTGTCTCCTTCAGAGTGGACAGCCATCTCCTGGAGTCTGTTCTGAAGCTCTCTGAGTTCCTTCTTATGTTCAAGCTGGAGCTCCTCCACTCGTCTACAAATATTCAGAAAAGTTTTCAGATTACACAACTGTTCCTCTAATTAATGGAATTAAAGCAACTGCTGGAAGCTGTAAAACATCAGTTCTCCAGTGAGTGCTGCACTGAATCAATTACCTTTACCACTTTACACATTTTAAGGGAATTTTGATCAAAACATATTGCTCAAAAACTATTTTACACCTCTAGGGAAGGAAAGCAGCTGTGCCTTTCTAGCCTGGTCTATATATGACTCCATTATGCTGCAGGGTGATCTAGTGTTCAGTAGTCTAGTAAGCCATCTAGTTGTGTCAAAGCCAGTACAAAGAATAACGGAAATAAAACAGGGTGGACCACTCAGCTAAACACTCTACCTAATAGCATAGGGGAGCAACTTCACCAGCTGGACTGCAGCAGTCATGTCAGAAGGCAGCCCACCACAATGTTCTCAGGGTAACTAAGAATGGGCAATAAACGTTGGCTTTGCCAGTGATGCCCACAGCCTGAGAATGATGAAGAAGGTTTTATTTAACCAAAATTTGGAATGCAAAGCAATCACTTTTGAAGATCTCCAACTATGTCTTTCACCATCATGAGCTGCAACAGAGAGCTCCTGAACTTCTCAATTCTGGATGGGGCACTTAAAGCAAAAATTATATTGCAGTTTCGGAAATAAATGCCTGTAGATTTACTTTTTTGTCATGAGTACAGTGAAGATCTCTGCCAACTCTTCAGGTTACAGAATCAGCAGTACCACTCAATGTTACTAGGCTCCACCTAATTCAACATTAACCCAATGATAAAATCTGACACTGCAATGAAGCCATGTCTTATCAACAAGTTTCTTCATCACGATGTAACATCCAGCTCAGAAAAATACTCTCTTTTGGATGGTAAGAGGCATTACTAAAGGTGGCTCACTAAGTTTTGTGCATCATAGTTTGGAGCTTTTGAACTCGAGGAGATTGGGGAGAGGAACTTGTAATGAAATTCTGGAATTATAATCACACTACACTCTGCTCGGGGTGGTATAGTGGTAATATTATTGGACTGATAATCGCTTGATAGGACCTCCCAAACCCATGACCTCTACCACACAAGGACAAGGACAGCAGGCACATGGGAACACCACCACCTGCAAGTTCCCCTCCAAGCCACACACCAGCCTGACTTAGAAATATATTGCAGGAAACTATGTTCACTGTTGCTGGGTCAAAATCCTGGAACACTAACAGCTCTGAGCATGTACCTACACCACAGACTGCAACAGTTCAAGGTGGTTCGCCTCCAAGGACAGTTAGGGAAGGGCAACAAATGCTGGCCTAGTCAGCGAGCCTCATATTCAATAAAAGAAAATTGCAGGATACTTGTAACTTAAGCAAGTTAAGTTCTCCTTCCTTCTCCAGAACATCTTCAACTCAGTTTCTTTTACAATACATTTCACTCAATTAGATTTTCTCAGTTATTTCCATGATGCATTAGATACATGTCTGCCTCTTACACCCTACAGTTGCCTTCTAACTCTTTTTGAAGCTATTGTAGCACTTCCCAACTCAGGTCACGAACCACTAGACTCATCAGCCAGCTTTGTCCATGGTATTCACCATCATCAATAAATTGCCTCACGCATCACCCTTCAACCGCCACGTAAGTAAGAAATGAAAGAAGCTATTCAGCTCCTTGAATCTGTTCTATCATTCAATTAGATCATGGCTGGTTCAGTACCTCAACTACATTTAACCATCTTAACTCCATACTCCTTGAAACTCTTATCTATCAACGGTTTATCCATCTTGTGCCTGAAATTGCAATTATTCCAGAATCCACAGCATCTTGGGAACTAGTTCTAGATTTCCATTATGTGAAAAAGTGCTTCCTGATTTGACTCCTGAATAGCTGGCTTTAATTTGTAGTTATGCCCCCTTGTTCTGGATTCTCCTAACAGATGAAACAGTTTCCCTATTCTGTTGATCCCTGTTGTATTTAATTGAGTTCAGAAGGTTGAAAGATGATTTATAAAGTTGTTTTCATAATTTAACCCTGGTATTATTCAGATGAATTTGCATCGCTCCCCCTCCAATATATCCTTCCTTGAAGATCATTCCCCTGAACTGAAAACGATCCTGCAGATGAGGGTCTGATCTCGACTCAAATACATCTGAAACACTCCATTAGTCTTTTTGATTACCTTTTGTAATTTTATGTACATGGACATGCAGATCTCTCTACCCTTTCATAGTTCCAACTCTCTAATTGAGAAAACATTCCCATTTGGCTTTCCCAGGTCCAAAGTGGATGATCTCATATCTTCCCGCATTGAACGCCATCAGCCAGGTTTGCCCACACCCTTAGCCTGCTTAAATCGTTTTGTAACTTCTTGCTTCCACCTATATAACTTGCTAAGTCTCCCAACTTAGTGTTATCTGCAAACTTGATAGGCAGTTCTCTATTCCTTCAGCCAAATCATTGATTACATGGTGAAAAGCTGAGGCTCCAGAACAGATCCCTGGGGAATACCACTTATCACATCATATCACAATAAACCTCTCCCTTTATCCCTATGCTTTACCTCCTACCTCCATTACTAACCACAAGGTTACCTCCAAATCCAGATACTTGCATTTTTGACAATTTTCTGTGCTGGAACTTGAAAAATGCCTTCTGGAATTCCATTCTGACAAGATTCACACGCTACCATGTTAGTAACCGACTCCAAAAATTGAACTAGATGAGTCAGACTTGAACTACACATACATTATTAAACTGACAGGTCCTAAGTTACAACTGTGACTACACTTCATTGGCTGCAAAGCACATTGGGAAGTCTTTGGGTCCTGAAAGACACTAACCAACTGCAAATCTTTCTCTTCTTCTTTAGTTGGCTGGTTTCTACATCCCTCCCTTTTTAAATAATGAAACGACGATCACAATTTTCCAATCCAAAAGCACAGTTCCTGTATCTAGGGAGCTTTGAAAAATGACTAAAGCCTCACTATTTCTCTTAATTGCCATCAGGCCCTGAGGATTTGGCTATCATAAGTCCCATCATTTTCTCTATTGCTATTTTATTTAGAGTCCTAGAATGACACAGCAAAGAGGGAGGCCCTTCAGTCCATCATGCCCTGTAAAGAGCTATCTAACAGTCCAACTCCCTATAACTTATTTACTCACACTAAATCCATAATGTTTTACCTCATGAATTATATTTATGTTTCCTGCACCCCTGGTATTTTGTCCACATTCTCACTGAAAATGTATTAAAAAGTACTCATATTTCAAAAGCAAAATATTGCAGATGCTGGCAATCTGAGATAAAGAAAGAAAATGCTGGAAATACTCAGGTCAGGCAACAGCTGTGGAGAGAGGAATCTGCACCAATTCTAATAAAAGATCATTGACTTGAAATGTTGGCTAGAGTTTCTCTCTCTACAGATGCTGCCAGACATTCATTCTTTTGAGCATTTAATATTTATGTTCCCTTTACTCCACTTATATTATAAAAACTTTAGCTTCCATAACTCATCAAAGCTGTTTTTCTTTAAATATTACCTTGTTGCTCATTACCTCCTTTATAAGTCTGTTGCATTTTAGAGCTTTCCAGTCTCCTGGATTTCTACTTTCCCTTACACTTGTCCACGCCTTTACTTTCAGCTTTATTCTGTTTCTTGTCTCATTTATTTCCCACTGCTCAAAAATTTTCTGCGGGTATTTCTAACATTAAATTATTGATCTGAGCCTTGAAAGTGTCCCTCAGGATCTGCAGCATTTTTTGGGGAAGCGTGTTCCGGCTTTCCATTACCCTTTGTGTGAGAAAATGCTTCCCGAGTTTGCTCTTGAATGACCTGGCTCTAATTTTAAGATTATCTCCCCTTGTTCTGGATTCCGCCATCAGAGGAATTTGCTTCTCAGTCTCTAACCTATTGAAGCCATTATCATTTTAAACACTACTATTACATTCCTCCTAAATCTTTTATGCTCAACACAAGCCAAGTTAATGCAATCTGCCTTCAAGCTACTTGTTTGCATTTAGTCAACAAAATATTTGATAACAGTTTGCGGTTTTCTGAACTAATCACAGATGCTTTGGTCTATGACTGTGAAGTCTTGGAAGGTCTGGTACACATAACTACTGAAATTTTTAATTATATTAATATAAGCACATTTGGCATTACAACTGCATGGTGATGTTAACCAAGACTGCATACATCAAATGGTTTCTGACATCACTAAGTTGGAACATTCTCCTAAGTAACTACTGCCTAACAACAGATTGTGGCTATTAAGATGTTAAGTATTTCTCTATAAATACAATCTTAGATCTATTTCTTTTATATTCTTTCTTGGCCAGACCAACATTTATTGTCCATCCATAATTGCCCTTGAGGAAATGGTGGTGAGTCGCTTACAACTTCGTGGCTTGAGGCCATTTCAGAGTCACACAAAAGTCAACCACATTGGCGTGGCTCTAGAGTCACATATATGCCAGACCACATAAGGACTGCAGATTTCCTCTCTTGAAGGGCTTGAAGGGCAACAGTAGCCTAAGGAGGGTTTCACAACAATCTGGATCATTATTAATGGGACTAGTATTTCATTCCAGATTTATTCATTAATTGAATTTAAATTCCCTGAGCTGCCTTGGTGAAATTTGAACTCATGTCTCTGGAACATAAGCCCATTCCCCTAATGATACTGTAAATGTTAGAGGTTAATGCAGTGCATCTAGTTGAGATTTAACTACATATTTGTGCCTGACAAAGATTTCATACCTCTCCTCCGTTTCTCTGATATCTGTCAGCTTGTTCTGTATTTGCAGCAAGAGCATCTCGTATCTGTCCTGAGACACCTTGGCTGACATCTCCAGCTTGCTTCTCACATCAGTCAGTTCTTGTTGGAGCTGCTGGTTTTCTTGTTCCAGTCGCCTCACAGATGAAACATAGCCATCATGAAGGTCTGTTATTGAACAATTCTGCTGTAGTTGGAATGAATGGAGAGGTTGTTAATTTGTATCCCTTTCTCCCTCTTCCCCTTTGGAAGTCATGGATTCCTGCAGCTTAACAATATAACCATTTTTCAAGTGTCAACCGTAACACAGACTATTCAACCACAAAGACCATCACTGCTGAACACAATCCTACCATCATCCAGCATACGTGTATTCCAGAATAAGCCAGGACCTCTTATCATTGTTCCATTTATCTAGCTCAAAGGCACTAAGGTCAAGTATAGTGTCTGACATTGCTAGCCCAGCAGGATTCAATTGCTCCAGCAAGAGAGGGTGCAGGACCTGATACCTCATGTCGCAGTTAAAGGCTAGTTTTACCAAATGAGCACCCAATGTTCACTTTCAAACCGATTAATCAGTCACTAAGAAATTGTTAATAATTGCACTGTTAATAAACAGTTTTTTATATAAAAAAATAAATATTTCAGTAACCAAATCATTAATGTGAAAATAGTAATAGCTTCAGGGAACACATTTATTTCAGTAAAACTAGTTTACTTTTGACAAATGTAGCCCCATACTATGAAAACTACATTTTATTAATTATGATTTGGCATCATCTTGGAAAATATATTTAATTTCCTATTACTAACTATTAAGGAACATAACATAAAACCTTGCTTATGGGGATTTCAAATGGGAGCTGGTGTAATGTGTTAGAGAGAGAAAGTGTAATCTAGTTCATCTGCATTTAGATAGCGTCTTTGACAACAAAGTGTTTTTGCAGCTAATGCAGTGTTTATAAAGTCTAATTACTGTTTTAGTGTAGGAAACAGGGCAGCTAATTTATGCACAGCAAGGTCCCACAATCAGGAACATCATTATGACCAGACGATCTGTTTTAGGTTTAGTGATGTCAATCAAAGAATAAATATTGGCCAGGGCACCTATGTTTCCCCCATTCTTCTTCAAATAGTGCCCTGGGATTTTTTATGTCTACCTCAGTGAAGAGTTTGGAGCTTGGTAGCTCTGACAGTGCAGAGCTTCCTCAATACTGTACTAAAGTGTCAGCCTAGATTATGCACTCAAATCTCTAGAGAGGGACTGCACAATTGTGCAGTTGATGCAATGTGCTACTGAGCCAATCAGTAAATCATAAAACTACAGTGATGTGGCTTGTGCCGTTAGTCTTGTACAGGATGGACCCTTAACCTCAGCCTCACTGCTGAAAGATCCAGTTGGTGTTCATGTTTTCCCGCAAACTTTGCACTAGTGTTGACTGGAATCAGCGGCAGAGCGCCATATCTTTTCAACCAATAGCTCTAAACTGAAGTTAGGGCAAACAATTGTGGTCAAGAAGAATTGTCAAATTTAAGTGAACCTTAAGCTTGGCCATGCCTCACCCAATACATTTTAAATATGCCCTTACCCCATCTACTTTTAATTTTGCTGCTAAGTGTTCATTTTCCAATTTCAAGTTCTCTAACTGATTTTGGGTAATCTGGAAAAAAGGAAAACAAAAGCTCTTTAAAATCCAGGAGTTATCGTTTGAGGCTTACAATGTTACTCATAATTCAGTGTGTGTCCATTTTGATATTTAAGTACATTAAAGCAGATTCTGTAATAAGGCAAGGCAAAGATCTAAAAATAAATCCGAAGGCAGGATTCTGTTAAACTTCAAAGTAAGTAGAATATACAGCACAGAAATAAGCCATTCAACCAAGCCAGTCCATGAGTGCTTCTGTTCCACTTGAGCCTCCTTCTATCCTTCTTCATCTATCAATCAACACAACCTCCTATTCTCTCTTCCCTCCCTATGTTATCCAGCTAAACCTTAAATATCTTATACTGTTTGTCTGAACTAGTTTCAGCTGAATTCCTTATTTGATTTTTTTGATGCCTATCTTAAATTGATGGTCTCTGGTTTTGTTCTTCCAAATTTGTTACCTCTAGCACCTAGGAGAACAAGGACAGCAGATGCTTGGGAACACCCTTTCCATACAAGCACAGGAGATGCAACACCTGCCCTTTTATTTCCTCTCTCCTCACCATCCATGGCCCCAAACACTCCTTCCAGATGAAACAACAATGTACATGGATTTCTTTTAATTTAGTAAATGCTGTATTCACTGCTCACTATCCAGTCTGCTCCATATTGGAAAGGCCAAATGCAGATTATGTGATCACTTCACAGAACATCTCCGTTCAGTTCACAAGCATGATTCTGAACTTCCCGTCAGCAGCCTTTTTAATTCTCCACCTTCATCCCACTCTGACCTTTCTGACCTCAGCTTCCTGCAATGTTCCCATGAAGCTTAATGCAAGCTCAAGGAACAGTACATCTTTTGATTATTCACTTTAAAGACTTCTGGACTCACTATTGAGTTCAGTAATTTCAGGTCATAACCTCGGTCCCCATTTTGTTTCCATTTTCTTTGCAGGTTTTGGTTTTATTGTCTTGTTTTTCTATTTCTTTCCTTTATGATTCATATTCATCATTCGGCCATTCACACCTCCTCTAGAAACATATTTTGTTTCTTTACTTGTCCCATTACTACTACCCTTGACCCTAAACCACCAACCTTTTTGTCTTTTAACCTCTCCTGTTTTCCACCCCATACCACAGATCTTCCCTTTCAATCTTTTTCCAACCTTCCTCCCCTCCCACAACATTTCACCTACTTAAAACTTATTATATTTCTAACTTTTCCCAGTTCTGATAAAAGGTCATCGGCCTGAAATGTTAACTGTTTTTTTCTCTCTACAGATACTGCCAGACCTGCTGCATATACTGTTTATATTTCAGATTTCATGTATCTGCAGCATTTTGCTTTTGCAATATAACCAAGGCTTGATATAAAATTAACATAACCCCTCTATTTTTCAATTCTATCCCTTTAAAAATAAATCCCAGTGTTTGATTTGCATTTTTAAATTGTCTTTATTAAACTGTTATTCATTTTGAGTATTTATACTCCCTTTGCTCTTCTACCTCATCTAGATTCACATTTTCCAAGTAATGTGACTATCTCGTTTTTCTTACCAAAACGTGAAAGTAAAACATAAGGAGGGTAAGGGGTTTATGAAATGTGTTCAGGAGAACTCACTTGGCTAGTATGTTCTCCGCCCAACTAGGAAGGAGTCATTGCTGGGTCTGATGCTGGGGAATGAGATGGACCAAGTGTCTGTGGGTAACAGTGATCATTGTATCATAAGGTTTAGACTAGTAATGGAGAAAAGCAAGGAACAACATAAGTTAGAACATCCAGGTTGGAAAAGGGCTAAAATGGAACCAAAGACTGACAGGAAAAAACTGTAATGAAACAATGGCTGATCTTTAAGGAGGTAGGTTTGAACAAGGGTGAAAGGTAGGGGATTAAATAAAGTTTGATGGCATTGTATGCTGTACATTTCTCTATAATGAAATGTATAGGTTATTGTATGAAAGGCTAGATTATTTAACTTCATGAGGGAACATCTGTCCTGAGCAAATGTTTTTATGTAGCTATGTAACTATCACTCAATACCTGACCACAGCAGCACATGTTGAATATAAAATACCAACAGCTACCATCGCTTATCCTCACGCTGGATATCCATGTTAAAACAACACTCTCCTAGCAACCACACTGCCAATGAACAGAATACCGAAACAAATCAAATGAAATGACCCTGCTGCCACAGGCTGAACAATTGCTGCACTAGATTTATTTTTCCACTTGCTCTGTGCTGTGATGGTATCGCTCTGCTTTAATCCACAGTAAGTTGGATTAAGCAAATCACAAGTTGTGATAGACAGTAACTTTTTCCTCTTTTAAAGACAGAAAATTCTGAAAAAACTCAGCAGGTCTGGCCACATCTGTGGAGAGAGAAAAACATTACCTCTGTTTCTCTCTCCACAGATCTTGCTGAGTTTTTCCAGCATGTTTTTATTTCAGATTTCCAGCATCTGCAGTATTTTGCTTTTAACTTTTTCCTTATGTTCTGCTTCTACTAAACCTGTACTTTTTCAATCCAAAATTAAAACATAAGGTGGAAAAAAACTTTGTATTTCAAAATAAGAGAAATGAGAAAGTAAGTGCCTGACAGTGACTTAAAAGCAATAATTCAACCTCAACACTTAAAATACAGGAATTACACAAACTCAGCTCTTGCTATTAATGATGCTATCTTAACAATTTGATTGAAATGTGTCTTGTAAGCTTTCAGCTAATTGCAATCCTCCAATATTAAATGGAAATCATCATTGAAAATAATGAAGCAGGTTAGGGAGCTGGAAGAAGAGAGGCAAATTCGCTGTTTTGAGTGGAAACAATTCTGACGATAGGTCCTACTTAAAATTTTGACTTGCATTTCTTCGGGGCTTAGGGGGTTGAGGAGTTAGTAAGCAAACAGCTGAACAATACATAGCAAACATGTCTTGGGTCTGTGTAGCTATGGTTCGCTCTGTTACACAGCTGTAGTGCTTGACATTTCTGGGGTCGGATGGGAAAAAATAAAGAGTCAAGGCTGATGCCTGATAACACTGTCAAGCTCAGCTATGATGTTTTGTTAACAAATGGCCTGGAGATATTCGCTGACAATGTGGAGCAGGTGACCAGGGAACTGCACCCCAGTCAAACATCGCTACATTCATAAGAGGAGCAGGGGATCAAACAAACTGACTGGAAAATGAATGACACCATAACAGGAATCTCCTCTCTTTCAAATTCTGAGTAGCCATCTGTACATGTCTAGGTATAGAAGAGAAGGACTGCATGGCTGCAAGCAAGGTCAAATTCATGGACGAAGATGACAAATTTTAGTTAACAGTCAGAAAATATCACAGGCTTGGTTCTCATGATTTACAATGATTATATTTACAACAAACAATAACTTGGATTTATGTATAGTACCATTAATGTAGTAAAATGTCCCAAGGTGCTTCACAGGGGTATTATCAAACAAAATTTGATACCAAATCACATTAGGAGCTATCAATAAGCTTGATTCCTCATCCCTGCCCACAAGCCAATCTGTTCACAACCTTGGTGTCACATTTGATCCCAAAATAGGTTTCCGACCATGCTCTCACCAAGACCTTGGTAACATCATCCAACTTTGCCCCATCTCAGCTCATCTGCTGCTGAAATCCACATTCATGCCTTTGTTACCTCGAGACGTGACTATTCCATTACACTCCTGGCTGCTGTCCCACATTCTACCCTCTGTAAAGTTCAGCTCATCCAAAACTTTGCTGCTCCTGCGTTAACTCACACCAAGTCCCATTCCCCTATCACCACTGTGCTCGCTAACCTATATTGCCTCATTTTCAAGCAATTGTCTTGATTTTAATATTCTGATCCTTGTTTTCAAATTCCTCCCTGGCCTCGCCCCTTCCTATTGCTGAACTCCACCAGTCCCACAACCTTCTGAGATATCTGTGCTCCTCTAATTCTGGCCTCTTGTGCATCTGCAATTTTAATTGCTCAACTGACGGTGGTCATGCCTTCAGTTGCCTAGGCCCTAAAATTGGAAATTTCCTCCCTATACCTCTCCATCTCTGTGTCTCACTTTCCTTTTGACACTCCTTAGAACCTACCTCCTTGACCAAGCTTTTGGTATCTCCTAATATGGCTCAATATCATATTTGTTTTATATGCTCCTGTGAAGTGTCTTGGGGCATTTCATTACATTAGATTATTGTTGTTGTTGATTAAAGAGTTAGGGTTTAAGGAGTGTCTTAAAGGAGCGAAGAGAGGGAATTCTAGAATTCCCTTTCTTCTATCCTTTAAGATTCTCCTTAAACTCAGGGCACAGCAGCTGAAGGCAGAGCAATTTAAATTGGATGCATAAGAGGCTAGAATTATAGTAGCGCAGTTATCTCGAAGAATTGCATGGCTGGGGTAGGGACCCTCCCCCATTCATATCCCACTCTCCAGCACTGATATCCTTCACTTTGATAAGCTGAACGGCCTTCTCATATTTCTAAGTGCCATGCTATGAGGCAAAGCAATAAGTTAATGGTTAATTTAAATACCTTAACTTCTTTTGTTTTCCTATCAGTTTTATCCAATTCATTTCGAAGCTGTCGCTCCATGTTGGAGGTGGCTGCACTCATCGTCGCGATTGTTAAATCCCGCTGGTGCAGTTCGGTGGTTAGCTGTGCAATCTCCAATTTCATTCCCTTCAATTCAGAGTGGTGTTGCTGCTCGAGGGAATTCAACTGGTCTCTCAGCTGTTACAAAAAGAAAAGGCTTCATTGAAAGAGTATTCAGGGCATTAATTAAAGGAACCTCATAAGCTCTTTCCGTGTGTTGGGAGGTGGATGTTCTCCCAGCAGACTTACAATATAGCCCATGTCTGTCCTCCATTATACTAAAAGGACGTGCCAACTCATAATGAAACACTGCAGTAATGGATTTTTATGGCAAACTAAACACTTTTGTGCTGTGATCTTCCCAGTTACATTGAACACTTACATGAGGACCAATGGAATTCAATGAACTTCCCATTTCTAACCTGCTGAGGTATCTAGAAAGATAGATGTAGAGAAAAAGATGTGGGAAAAAAATTCTGATCCTTGTTTTCAAATTTCAGGTGGAGTATCTCCAGTTAATTCCCTGGAGTTTCCACAAGGAGTTTTCACTGCGCCATTTGCTTCAGTGAAATTCACCTGACATCAGTCAAACCAGCGCCAATGATTGCAGAATTTCAACATAGATTACCCCTGCACAATTCAAGTTTTCGCAATCTTTTGTTCTAGTTTAAAAAACATTATGCAAGAGACTAGCCCTGCTCATAAAAGTGGCCATGCCTCCAGATCAAATTAATCACCAGGGTGAGTTTCTGTTAATTATACCCAGTCCTGTAGTGCAGTGGAATTAAAAAATCCCACCACAGCAGCTGAGAAACTTAAATTCAATTACATGCATCTAAAATAAAAAACTACCACCAGTAATGGTAACCAGGCTGTCATAAAAACACATCTGGTTCACTAGCCTCCTTTAGGAAGGAAATCTGCTGTCCTTATTCATCTCGCTGTATGTAACTCCACACAGCAATGTGGTTGACTCTTAATTGCTGTGTGAAATGGCTGAGCAAGCAACATATTTGTATTCAAGGCAGCGACTCTCCACCACCTTGTTGAGGGCAATTAGGGATTGGCAAAAACTGTTGATCTTATCAGCAATGCCCTCATCCCATGAATGAATAAAGAAAAACTAAATCATTGGGCAGGTTTCTGTCAATTTCAGGGGGGCCTGGGGGAGGCACAGGGATGCAAGTAGGTACATTTCAAAAACATTTAAATATATTTTTTAGTTTACTAAGAAACTGCTGTATTACATCACACCAAAAAAAAATTATACTGAACCATTTGCAGAAGTGTTTTTCAATTATTTAAACTTAGGTGGTGGATTGACACTTTAATTAAAAAGCCTGTGTTTCTGTCTCTGCAACAGCAGGGGGCGGATTTGCCAGACATGCAGTCGCAGTGCCTGTGACATCACTGCCAGCAATCAAGGAATAGGACCATCCATAATACTGAGTATTATTAAACAAGTGCAGCATCAATATGTGTTTTCTACACCATGGTTAAGGATTGCAGTTTTCACAGAATATTGAATCCCAAAATGCCCAGTTGAAAATCCTTGGATCGCAATTGCGATTTTCTCACCACCCTGCTCGTTGCCTCACTGCTTCTCCCACTCACCACCCTGCCCCCTCGCTGTCTACAGGCAGCGAGTGGGAGGGTGACCGAATACGCCAAGGGTTGGACCAAAGCAGCGAGAGGGGTGGTGAGAAAAGAGGCCAAGGGTTTGGAGCGAGGCAGTGAGTGAAGCAACAAGTGAATTGAGCAAGTGGGTTAGCTTTCAACGAGTGCACAATGATGACATTAGCAGCACTGCATATGTGTCTACAGGTGGAGTAGATGCTGACTTCCTGTTCCAGGCGCACACTGATGGTGTCAGTATTGTAATTTGGATTCTTTAGATGTCTCAATCATGAGATCTTGAGATTTAAATTTTTAAACATGAACCGTTTATTGTTAGAGTTTAACTATTTACAGATTCCAGGTCACTGTCATACATGGTAGTTATCTCCATGCAGACTGGGTCGAGGGTGCTCTTTCTAGAATGTTCTCTGAGTGTATTACCTATACATTATACTATGGGCGGTGCTATTCTCCAGTCCCACAGTAACCCTTGCTCTGCTGAGCACCTTTACATTACAATGGCATGCAGCATACAACATTTTTTCTCCAAAGAAAACTTTCCTTTCCAACTGAGTATAACTATTTGTGATATAATCATTACTTGCTATCCTTGCTCCCCCATCTCAAGTCTTCGACTTTGTAAATTCAGACGGTCTTCAGGCTGGACAGTTCTTCCGCATCTTGGTCTGTCACATTTGGAGGAATGGTAGTAGGACTCTGTTTCTGATACTTGGCTATCTCCATTTGATTTGTTTTATGCGCTTTGAGTCATGTTGCTCTTTGTTAACACTCGTTCGCTTTTTCGGACACTGTGGGTTTGTCCTGTTCCTTCCATGGGGAATGTACACTCCATTCATTCCTAGAGTGGACTTGAATTTTCTTTTTCCATGGCGCCTGCCATGTTCTCGCTGGACCTTGACAATTTGCAAATGGAATCTTCATTTCCACTTGCCTCACAATCTCAGCCAAACATTTGTTTGCTGTTTTATTTTCAAATTGTTTTGCAAACTTACAAATCTTTTCATTCAGCTCAGCTTTTTCTTTTTCTAGCACCTGCTGCTTCAGTGTCTAATTTACATTTTCTGATCTCATTTCTGTCTGTTCTTTTTGTCGGCAACAGAACTTTCTCCTTGTCCTTCATTTTGGATTCACTGTCAGCCAGGTCTGCCTCTGGCCAAGTCTTAACTTAGTACTGTAATTATCCAACTCATGGCTTCATTGTCTGAATGCAGTTTGGAAAGTTCTACAGCTTTTCCTTTCAATGCCTCCACTTTTCCATTCAATTGTTGGCTTAGCTCTGGCTTCCTCCTGGAATACTGAACATTGCTGAGTCTTCTCTGCCAACTGGTTCTTCAGTTTGTTCGGAGTGATGTTACATCCATTTTGCTTCTCTTTACAATTTTTCAGAAGAATAAACTTTGTCCTGTGGGATATTCTTGTAACACGTGAAGGCTGTCAACAGGTTTTCCTTTTTTGTGAAGCTCACTTGCTTCATCTTGAGCTTTCCTGTAATTCAACAGAGTCTCGAGTTTCTTCTGCTGTGCTTCCTTTCTGCTCTTTAAGATGGTCTTCATTTCTTCATGTTGCTGAATGTTTACACATTCTTTTTATATTTGATCTTGAAGGACAATCAGTTGTTCTTTCAACTCTTTATTTTCTTGCTGACTGCTTGCCAACTCACTCGGGGCTTTAGTGCATCATTTTGTTGCTACTTAAAGTTCCAACACAGCTTTTTCTGAAGTAATATTCAACATTCTTTTTAGCATGATTTGTTATGGCTACATTTTTATTTTTCAAGGACCCTTTCATGGTCACAATTTCTTTGCATGCCTTATTTGTCTGCTGTTTTGCCTGGCTGTACATCTGGTTGAGTTTGCCCAACTCCTGCTTTGATTTGCCAACTGTGGAATTGAGGGTCAAAATCTCCTTTGTGTCATCTCTGACATTTTTGTTCAAACCTCAAACAGCTTGGTTCATTGAAGACTTCAGTTTATCATGCAGTTCAAATCTTTCAGCTCAGCTCGGATGTGAACATTTTCCTGTGGGACAGCTTCATTTACATTTTGCTTCTTTTGAGTTACCTCAGACGGTTCTTCTTTATTCACTGTCATCTGCTCACTCTGCACTGTCTCCCTCCCTCTGGGTCTTCTTTCACTCTCTTTCTGGGGTTCCCCGGTGCATGCCCCCTGGGGCCCTCTGCTGCCCTCAGCACTTTATTGGAGGTTACCCTCTCTCTGGGTTCTTTTGTTGTCCTCAGCACTTTACTGGGAGTTGCCCTCTCTTTGGGGTCTATTGCTGTTGTCCATGGTCTTTTTTTTTGCAGTTACTGTTTTAAATGTCATGACCCCTTTAAGGCTGTCAGTGAAGTAACTATTTTTTTCCACTTGGGCTGTCTGCAGCTGTTAGCTTTCCATGCTGTGAGTTTCATGTGCTTTTTTGGGTTTTGGCAGGATCTCTGCTGACCATGGCTGATTTTGTTTTTGAACTTCTAAACTTTTAAGTTAGGAGTATTGCTTTTCTCTAAGATGTTTTCCTTTTTTTCTGCTGGTCCTCTTTTTTGGAGTTTTGGTGGGCTTGTGGTCTGATGGGGTCCTTTTGTTTTTAAACTTAAAGCAACAACACTTTGTTCTTAAAAATCTGCAGGTCTCCTTTTTTAAACTCTGTATGGTCTGCTTAAACTTTTGACTCTATCAGCTGATTTTTGCAGTTCTTAAAAAACTTTGTTGATTTGCAGTGCTCTTTCAGCTGCCCACTGGATGCTGAGTCCTTGGGACCACTACCTATTCTAAAATGCAACTACAGCTATTTTTTTGTATTTTTGCTCACCATCTCATGAACTGTGTCATTCAGGTTCTTGAAATTTTCTGTCATGAACTTCCATTCACTCTGGTGGATTCCTCACTCCCAAGCCTGAGGTGAAGCTTCTTTCACTGTTTCTTGCAGTTTTTTTTTGTTAGGTGTGCATCTCTCTAGTTGGGCTTCAGTTGCTTTCAGTGTTTCATATCTTTGGGATGCCGCTCTGGGTTCATGATTTTAGTTGCCACCATGGATCAGCATGTTGGAGTACGGTACTTTCTCTGATGTGATATCTTGTAGAAACGACCACCGTTGCCAGCCATGTTGTAATATGGGTTCTTTAATGTCTCAATGATGAGATCTTGAGACTTGTATATTTAAACATGAAACATCTATTGTTAGTCTTTAACTATTTACAGATCCCATGGTGCTGTGACTTCCATGCAGGCTGGTTCAACAGTGTTCTTTTGAGACTGTTCTGCCATGTGACTCTGTACATCATACTGTGGGCAGTGCTATTCTTCAGTCCCACATTAACCCTTGCTCTGCCAAGCACCTTTACATTACAATGATATGCACGCACGTCATACAACAGTCAGCAGCACGGACTTTGTTTCTGTGCAGTGTCAGGAGTTTTAATTAAATAATAAATGCTTCTATTTTTGTGATAAACCCATAGAACATGAATCAATTTACTCAGGTTATCAAATACATCATGGAACATTGTTTAAAGCATTTATTTTTAAATTGTGTCCTAAAATGCTGCCAAATTATATTAGTTTGGCGCAGATTTTGTTTGGCGATTTGCAAATGAGTTTATGCAGGAACCAGGGCAAAAAATACATACATCAAAACTAGCACAATTGGGCACAATTTGCACCCAGATCACCAATTGTGCCAAAGATAGATCTCTACTTCCTTATGTATTGCCAATGCTTTCTCTCACATGGCACCAAAATGCTGTTACTTTGCCAGTGTACCAAATAAACTGTACTGTAAAGACAGAGAATCCCAGTGAATCTACATAGAGCAACCTCTTCATGTCAGAGTGGCAGGTTAGCAGGCTCAAAATGTGAAGGCCAGATGTTTTCTCACACGGGGAAGAAAGTACTTAAGGTAAGTCAACACAACTTCATCTCATGCACCTGTAAACAGATGGTTAAAGAATGTCAAAACCAATCATGTGGAGCAGACAGCTCGTCATACTTCTGGTTACAAAATAAAGTAAGTATGGATCTAATCCAGGATGAATTTCTGCTTCAACTGTCAGTTGATTTCAGCAGGGTGGCAGTGAGATTAGACTCAATGCCCAGATCTGGAGTGGGAATTGGGAAGTGTAACAGACAGGGTTACTGCAGTGAATCCTGCTGGAACCTGCAAGTGACTAGACAAACTGTAATACTCCCCCCACAATAAAATTAAATTGTTGCACCCTATGCTCAGGATCGTTCAGGAAGATACCAGAAGGCTGACGAGTTCTGCTCATGCCAAAGCTAACTGTCAGAGCATTCAGAAGCAAAAGGGATAAAAATTGTGATAAGGGGGGCCTTAGCAGAGAAGGAGAACTTTGAATTTGGATCTCAAGACAATTAACTAACAAAGCTACTCCAAAATTGTACTGTGGCTGTTTTTTTTATTCATTCATGTGATGTGGGCATCACTGGCCAGACCAGCATTTAGTGCCCATCCCCGAGTTGCCTTTGAGAATGGGGACTTGCATGAAGTATTTGCAGTTCCAGGATAAAATGCACATGTCATCAACAAAACATAACATTCTCAAGTTAGGACAGGTACAACTGTGAATTTTTTTTTCTATTATTCATTCACTGGATGTGAGCTTCGCTGGCTGGACCAGCATTTATTGCCCATCCCTAATGCCCTTGAGAAGTTGCTGGTGAGCTGCCTTCTTGAACCGCTGCAGTCCATGTGGTGTAGATACACCCACAGTGCTGTTAGGAAGGGAGTTCCAGGGTTTTGATCCAGCGACAGTGAAGGGACGGCGATATATTTCCAAGGTGGTGAGTGGCTTGGAGGGGAATTTCCAGGTGGTGGTGTTCCCATCTATCTGCCGCCCTTGTCCTTCTAGATGGTAGTGGTCGTGGGTTTGGAAGGTGCTGTCGAAGGATCCTTGGTGAATTCCTGCAGGGCATCTTGTAGATGGTACACACTGCTGCTACTGTGCTTTGGCGGTGGAGGAAGTGAATGTTTGTGGATGTGGTGCCAATCAAGCTGACTGCTTTGCTCTGGACAGCGTCAAGCTTCTTCAGTGTTGTGGGAGTTGCACTCATCCAGGCAAGTGGGGAATATTCCATCACACTCCTGACTTGTGCTTTGTCGGTGGTGGAAAGTCTTTGGGGACTCAGGTGATGAGTTACTCGTCGCAGGATTCCTAGCCTCTGACCTGTTCTTGTAGCCACAGTCTTTATATGGCTAGTCCAGTTCAATTTCTGGTCAATGGTAACCCCCCAGGATGTTGATAGTGTGGGATTCAGTGATGGTAATGCCATTGACCATCAAGGGGAAATGGTTGGATTCTCTCTTGTTGGAGATGGTCATTGCCTGACACTTATGTGGTGTGAATATTACTTGCCACTTGTCAGCCAAAGCCTGGATATTGTCCAGGTCAAGCTGGATTTGAACATAGACTGTTTCAATATCTGAGGGGCTGCGAACGGTGCTGAACATCGTGCAGCCATCAGTGAACATGCCCACTTCTGACCTTATGATGGAAGGACGGTCACTGATGAAGCAGCTGAAGTTGGTTGGGCTGAGGACACTACCCTGCGGAACTCCTGTACTGAAGTTCTGGAGCTGAGAGGACTGACCTCCAACAACCACAACCATCTTCCTTTGCGCTAGGCATGACTCCAACCAGCAGAGAGTTTTTCCTGATTCCCACTGACTCCAGTTTTGCAAGGGCTCCATGATGTCACACTTGGTCAAATGCGGCCTTGATGTCAAGGGCAGTCACTCTCACCTCACCTCAAGAGTTCAGCTCTTTGGTCCATGTTTGAACCAAGGCTGTAATGAGGTCAGGAGTTGAGTGGCCCTGGCGGAATCTAAACTGAGCATCAGTGAGCAGGTTATTGCTAAGCAAGTGTCGCTTGGTAGCATTGTTAATGACCCCTTCCATTACTTTATTAATGATGGAGAGTAGACTGATGGGGCGGTAATTTGCCAGATTGTATTTGTTCTGCTTTTTTGTGAACAGGACATACCTGGGCAATTTTCCACATAGCCAGGTAGATGCCAGTGTTGTAGCTGTATTGGAACAGCTTGGCTAGGGGCATGGCAAATTCTGGAGCACAAGTCTTCAGTACTATTGCAGGAATATTGTCAGGGCCCATAGCCTTTACAGTATCCAGTGCCTTCAGCCGTTTCTTGATATCACGTGGAGTGAATCGAATTGGGTGAAGACTGGCATCTGTGATGCTTGGGACCTCTGGAGGAGGCCGAGATGGGTCATCTACTCTGGCTGAAGATTGTAGCAAATGCTCCAGCCTTATCTTTTGCACTGATGTGCTGGGCTCCTCCATCATTGAGAATGGGGATATTTGTGGAACCTCCTCCTCCAGTGAGTTGTTTAATTGCCCACCACCATTCATGACTGGATGTGGCAAGGCTGCAGAGATTAGATCTGATCCGTTGGTTGTGGGATCACTGAGCTCTGTCTATCACTTGCTGCTTATGCTGTTTGGCACACAAGTAGTGCTGTGTTATAGCTTCACCGGGTTGACAGCTCATTTTTAGGTGTGCCTGGTGCTGCTCCTGGCATGCCCTCCTGCACTCTTCATTGAACCAGGGTTGATCCCCTGGCTTGATGGTAATGGTAGAGTGGGGAATATGCTGGACAATGAAATTACAGATTGTGTTTGAGTACAATTCTGCTGCTGCTGATGGCCCACAGCGCCTCATGGATGCCCAGTCTTGAGTTGCTAGATCTGTTCAAAATCCATCCCAAAAAGCACGGTGGTAGTACCACACAACACGATGGAGTGTATCCTCAATGTGATGGCGAGACTTCGTCTCCACAATGACTGTGTGGTGGTCACTCCTACCGATACTGTCATGGACAGATGCATCTGCAGCAGGCAGGTTGGTGAGGATGAGGTCAAGTATGTTTCTCCCTCTTGTTGGCTCCCTCACCACCTGCTGCAGACCCAGTCTAGCAGCTATATCATTTAGGATTCAGCCAGCTCAGTCAGTAGTGCTGCTACTGAGCCAGTCTCGGTGATGGACATTGAAGTCCCCCACCCAGAGTACATTCTGCATCCTTGCCACCCTCAGTGCTTCCTCCAAGTGATGTTGAACATGGAGGAGCACTGATTCATCAGTTGAGAGAGGGTGGTATGTGGCAATCAGCAGGTTTTCTTGACCATATTTGACCTGATGACATGAGACTTCAAGGGGTCCGGAGTTGATGTTGAGGACTCCCAGGGCAACTCCCTCCCAACTGTATAGCACTGTGCCGCCGCATCTGCTGGGTCTGTTTTGCCAGTGGGACAGAACATACCCAGGGATGGTGATGGCGATGGTGGTGTCTGGGACGTTATCTGTAAGGTATGATTCTGTGATGATGACTTTGTCGGGCTGTAGCTTGACTAGTCTGTGAGACAGCTCTCCCAATTTTGGCACTAGTCCCCAGATGTTAGTAAGGAGGACTTTGTAGGGTTGGCAGGGCTGAGATTGCCATTGTCATTTCCAGTGCCTAGGTCGATACCGGGTGGTCCGTCCGGTTTCATTCCTCTTTTGTGACTTTGTAGCGGTTTGTTACAACTGAATGCTATTTCAGAGGGCATTTAAGAATCAACTACATTGCTGTGGGTCTGGAGTCATGTGTAGGCCAGACCAGGTAAGGACAGCAGATTTCCTTCCCTAAAGGACAGTAATGAATCGGATGAGTTTTTACAACAATTGACAATGGTTTCATGGTCATCATCAGACTTTTAGTACCAGATTTTTATTGAATTCAAATTTCACCATCTGCCGTGGCAGGATTCGAACCCAGATCCCCAGAGCTTTACCCTGTCTCTGGATTACTAATGCAGCAACAATATCGCTATGCAGTCATCTCCCCCCTCACCCCGTGACAGCAATCATAGCAGGATTGAAAATTCCTGTATTGGTTATGGACAAGTTAAGAAATAGGGGAATTGAACAGCTCAAAGAAAAAATACTTATTTTTAACAAAAAAAAACAGACATTTAACATAATGATGGTGGATGGAGGACACTGCTGTGCCCAGTATTCATTCTGTACCTTTTTAATGTCTGCCTTGCATTTACCGTGCTCCATGTCCATCTGTCTCAGTTCCTCCTCTTTTTTCAAAATTTCCTCAGACAGAAATGTACAGTGATCATTCGATGAATCTAAACTAATAAAAGTATCTTTTTTTAAAATGGGTATCTAAAATCCATCTGCATTGAGAACATTAATCAAACTAATTTCCTCTTAAATCTATAACACTCTATTTAGATAGACCCACCACTAGAATTTATGAAAAGAAAGGGAAGTCTCAGTCGCCCCAGAGGACCATAGGCTGCTTTCTCATTAGAGGGAGATGAGTTTAACCTGAGGGTCACCACACCTCAGGCAAGGGGCAAGGTTCAGAAGGTGCGGCCTTCATGGTGACCTCAGCCGGTATAGGAATTGAACCTGCGCTGTTGATGTCACTCTGCATCACAAACAAACCATCTGGCCAACTGAGCTAACTAAGGCTCTGCTGGGAGTCTAAATACCTCTGAGACACACAGTTATAAATTTGCAGCTGCCACAGGTATATCTGCTCAGGTTCAGTGGAATCACCTGCTTCCTTAAGCAGTGTCTTTCTTACGGATGTTGAGTATTTTGCAATATCCACTGTGGTAGTGAGATTTGCGAGTATAACAACAAGGCTTTCTTTCGATCTGGACTGAATTTCAATGTGTTACACACATGCTCTGTTTCAACATCTCTGAAGGTGAAGCAAGGTAAAGCTGTATGGGGCAAACTTTTGTTTGAATCATAAATTGCTTTATTCCAGAGTAGGTTAAAAATACAGAAACAATGGGGTTAGTACAATGAACATACGAATTAGGAGGGTAGGCCACTTGGCCCCTCGAGCCTGCTCCACCATTCAATGATTGTAACCTTAACCCCACGATCCTGCCTACCCTCGATAGCCTTTCACCCCCTTTGTTAATCAAGAATCTAACTAGTAAAAGTATTCAAAGACCCTGCTTCCACTTCCTTTCACAGAAGAAAGTTCCAAAGGCTCTCAACCATCTGAGAGAAAAAATTTCTCCTCATCTCTGTCTTAAGCATCCCCCTATTTTTGAACAGTGACCCCTAGTTCTAGATTGTCCCACAAAAAGAAACATCCTTTCCACATCCACTCTGTCAAGGTCCCTCAGGATCTTAAAGGTTTCAATTAATTCGCCTCTTACACTTCCAAACTCCAGTGGATACAAGCCTAATCTGTCTAACCTTTAATCATAAGACAACCCGCCCATTCCTGGTATTAGTCCAGTAAACTTTCTCTGGACTGCTTCCAATGCATTTACATCTTCCTTTAAATAAGGAGACTAGTACTGTACACAATACTCCAGTCTCACCAGTGCCCTGTACAACTGAAGCATAACCTCCCTATTTATGTAATCAATTCCCCTCACAATAAATGATAACATTCTATTAGTTTTCTTAATTACCTGCTGTACCTGCATATGAATCTTGTGTGATCCTTGCACTAGGACACCCAGATCCCCCTGCACCTCAGAACTCTACAATCGCTTCCATTTAGATAATAAGCTTCCTTTCTATTCTTCCTGCCAAAGTAAACAATTTCACATTTGCCCACATTATACTCCATTTGTCAGATCTTTGCCCATTCACTTAACCTATCTATGTCACTTTGTAGCCTCCTTACAACTTATTGACAATTTACTTCCCGACCTATCTTTGGGCCGTCAGCAAATTTAGCAACCATTCCTTCCGCTCCTTCATCCAAGTCATTGATATAAACTGTAAAAAGGAGGGGCCCCAGCACTGATCTCTGTGGCACTCGTCACATCCTGCCAACCAGAAAAAGATCCATTTATGCCAACTCTCCGTTTCCTGTTAACTAACCAAACTTCTATCCATGCCAAAAGGTTACCTTTTATTTTCCGCACTTTATCAAATGCCTTCTGGAAAACTAAGTACAGTACATCCACTGGTTCCCCTTTATCCACAGCACATGTGACTCCTTCAAAGAACTCCAATGAATTGGCTAAAAATCAAACTCCTGAAAAGACTTTGAAAATAGAGTTGTCCAGCTGGCTGGCGACAATTTAAACCATTCCTGTGCTGACGGTGAGGTCGGTGGTGCTCAACCAAGTGAGGATCCAGCAGTGCAACATCCATCAGATAACCATGCTGTGAGTCACCCCCTGCTCTGCAGCCTCTGCCATGCACTAATTACCTCTCTTTGCTTTTACAGACACGTCTGGGAAGCAGCGGAGGCAGTCCACGCTCTAGGTCCTCGACTCAAGCCCCAAAGAAACTTCATTACAAGAGTCCGATGACAACCTCATTGAAGACCCATCACAGTGCTCACCCACATCCTCCACCAACACAGAGATATACACGTTGGTGGGACCTAGCTTTAGAGTAGCCTATGGGTCACAATCTGATGAGCGTGTCGCACTGTGGGATCAGCAGCAGGCGGAAGCAGGTTTCTGGCACTCGAGGACTGCTGGAGATCAGAAATCTGCTGAGTCAGAGTCAGATGATGAGCCTCTGGATTCGGTCATACCTCAGTTGTTGGGGCTGCAAAGGCAAGCTCAGTTACATCAGGAAGGGATGTCCACTGCACTCCTCAGGTCGCCTTCAGTCTGAGGTGATAGCGCCGGCATGCCAACACACAGAGGTCAACAATAGTAGGATGGACTATTGGTCCTGCACTGCTGCATGGGCTGAACTCGATTGCTGTCACCATTTGGCCTCCAACAGTGTGTACGCAAGAGGGGTGTGGAGCAGCTTAATCTCACTCCAGCTTCCCCTGTGGTTCTTCAGCAGCATGTGCAGCAGCCCCAGCTGCCATTTCTTCCTCAGGGTGCTGTTCTTTCCTCTGCCCAGCCAGGCCTGGATAGAGTGGACGTGGGGAAGATGTTTCCATTAATAGGAGAGACTAGGACCCGAGGGCACAGCCTCAGAGTAAAGGGAAGACCTTTTAGAACAGAGATGAGGAGAAACTTCTTTAGCCAGAGAATGGTGAATCTATGGAATTCATTGCCACAGAAGGCTGTGGAGGCCAGGTTATTGATTGTATTTAAGACCGAGATAGATAGGTTCTTGATTGGTAAGGGGATCAAAGGTTACGGGGAGAAGGCGGGAGAATGGGGTTGAGAAACTTATCAACCATGATTGAATGGCGGAGCAGACTCGATGGGCCGATTGGCTTAAATTCTGCTCCTATGTCTTATGGTCTTATGGCATCTCGATCGTTCTCTTCTCCTTCGTCTCTGCTCCCTGTAAGCCATGAGGCATACAACTAGGTCACCAGGCTCCATGATCCTGATGTACTCCTCCTGCAGGACGAAAGAGAGGCGCATCACACCATGCTGCCTTGCACCCCCCAACTCGCCTCAAACAGTTCTGGCTTTCACCCCCACCAAATGCAGTGCAGCACTTGCCCGGCACCACACTGTCTACTGGGAAAAAGTGACTTCCCGTGCTCTCGCTTGACTGTGCGGCGCCTTGAAGTCGAATGGGTGACTCTCACGAGCTCTGCACAGCGTTAGTGAGTACTCGCCTCCAAGTTCCCCTCAGCTCGCCAAGTGCACCCCTTTTAAATGCTATTGTGAAACATGTGATTCCTCGGGTGATCCAGCCTGGGGGGATGATTCCTGCAAGCAGGGCTTATAATTATAGGTAGATGTATTAAAATGATGTTCCCAACGTGCGGCAGTGGGAAACACTGCCTGCCATTGACGGAGCAGACAATTGCAAACTGGTGAAACCGATTTTTGGCCTTCCCGCCATGTTGTCCGCTCCCGCCCGCCATGACATCTGACGCCAATAGGGACAGAAAATTCCAGCCTATGTCTGCCTTCATCCCAGGATACAGAATATAATCCACATTTTCCAGGATCTCACTGCTGATCTTAATTGATGGGTGGAGTTGCAGTGCTTTGAGAGTTGTTTGAGGACCACCTCAGTGTTTCTGTGTATACTGAAAGTCCCACTTTCTCATTTGCTTCATAGCAGGAGCTGACAATGATCTGGACTCTTTCTGAGTGAGCGCACACACAAGTGTCATTTGCATAGTGAAGCTCTATGACTGAAGTTGGAGTGGTTTTGGTTTTGGATTGAAGGTGGTGTAGGTTGAACACTTCCCCGTCTGTTCTGTAGATTATCACTTGTGGGTAATTTGCTGGACCCTTTGACTATGTTAACTGCAAAGGCTTATGGAGTATCCTTCTCAAATTTGGTCACCCTCAGAAATTTGTCACTATCTTCCGCCTACTCCACGATGATATGCAGAACCATCACGAGCTCTATCTCAGTGAAAACTTGGTCAACAGTGTCATCACACCAACTTTTCCATTTTGCTCACAGCAATACTGATACAAAGAACAGCAAAGGATGACAAAGCAAGTATTAAGAGCTACAAACAGTGAGTATGAAAAGAAGCTTGCAAGAATATCAAAACCAAAATAAAGTTACTTATTTTCAAAAAATAGTGGGCAGGAGCAATATGGGCCCCTTTAAAATTAACAATGGTGATAGCAATGAAAATAAGGTAAAGATGGAACTTTGTGCCAATATTTAAAGTAGAGAAAAAGGCTAACATGCCAAACAACCCAAATATTGAATATGAACGACAGGGATACACCAAAATTTATTCATTTCGGGCTCTGCTCAAAAGCAGGTCCTTGACTCATTGTCTGCTGATGCTTCATCCTGAGCCATTTTCTAGGCAGTTTTTTGCCAGTGATGATTTGCCATTGCCTACCACTCTCAGGGAAAGTTGAAGGAGGCAATTCCCAAGTCTACCTCAGCTGGAATGGGAATCAAAACTGCACCATTGGCATTATTTTGAACCATAAGCTAGCCATCTAGCCAAGTGAGCTAACCAGGCACACCGAAAATTACCACAAGCAAAATAACAGTAATGAAGAAAATAAAGTCACTAAACAGTGACAAATCCCAAGGACCAGGCAGTTTCTATTCCAAGAAGTAGGTGAGAACATTGCAGATACCTTAACTTTAGGGTCATAACATCCAATAGAGTGACAATTGAGTCAGATTGACTCCGCTTGAAATTACTTACCTGGAAATCCAGGCGATCCCATCTTGCCCGATCTTTCTACTCGGGCTGGGAGAGATCAGTGCAATGCAGCACGCTCCCAGGGCGTACATGAGGGCAGCGCATTCGAAGATAGGTAAGCCACACTCCCTTTTTATGGCACTCTCTACCGTAAACCAGGTAGGTTTAAAGGTCCAGCTGGGTTTAAAGGTCTTTGACAAGCCAGGGAGAAAATAAGCATATAAGGTAAATGGGTAGGACTTTTTGGAAGGTGGTTGGGGGGGTGCAGGTGGGAGTCCAGCCTAGGGGGGTGGGAGCCTGTCTTGTAGAGGGGAGTCGGGTCTGGGGCGGAAGAGGTTCAGGAATTGGGCCTTGGGGGTGGGGTGATGTTGGAGAGAGAAGCCGGGCCTTGTGGGCTAGGGAGATGGTGGGGGAAGGGGCGGGGGAGAAAATTGGGTGTCAGGCCTCGGCGGGTGGGGAGTTTTGTTGAGGGACTATTGGGCGGAGGAACGGTGGGAGGAGTCCCACTGAATGGAGATTGGGAGGAGGGGAGGTAGCCCCAGGCAGGAGTTGCGGGGAGGGGAGAGGGTGGGGGTGTGTGGGTGGTACATGGAGTCCTGCGGGGGTAGGGCTGGGTCAGTCCTATAGTTACCCAGAAGCTAGAAGTGGTTGTAATTCTTCTGTTTCAGGGTAACTATTACTGCACCACAGTTGGAACCATCTGAAGTTTGCGATTTAGATCATATTATTGGATAGTTCCCAGTGCAAGGCAATTGCCCAGAGGAAGTTAGAATTTCCAGGGTAATTGCCGTACAATCCTTATCTGGGAACTTCTGGGTGTGGGGTGGGCAGTTCCCCTGTGCATCTTTGGCGTTCATGGCGCTAAAGATGCACAGGGGAACTGCCCTCCTCACACCCAGCAGATACATTGCCCTGGAGCTTGAAAGTTACAGTCCAATTTGGGAACCATTGTTTAGATTGGAAAATTGTGTATATCAGTCTGCTATTTGAGAAAGGTAACAAGCCAGTTAGCCTCACATCTGTTGTTGGGAAATTGCTGGTAGCTACAATTGAGGATAGGGTGACTGAACAACTTGAAATTTTCCAGCTCATCAGAGAGAGCCAGCAAGGATTTGTAAGCAGTAGGTCTTGTGCGAAGAATCTAGTCAAATTTTTTGAAGGAGTGACTAAGTAACGAACATGGAAATGTCTGTGGAAATTATTTAAATGGATTTTCAGAAGGTATTTGCTAAAGTTCCTTCTAAACTTGACAGCTAAAGTTGAAATTTATGGAATTGAAGCCAAATAATGACCTGGTTGAACCAGGTAAATAGAGAGTAGGGATAATGGAAATGGACTCTAATTGGCAGGATGTGACCAGTGGCAAGGATCTGTGTTGGTGCTTCAACTTTTCACTGTATCTATCAACAACCTGGAATAGATAGCCACATATCCAAATTTCCTCATGCCACATTGAAAGGCAGCATCATAAGCAGGGTTCATGGATACGAGTGGTCAAAGATAAAAAGATCTGAACATTTTTTGTGACGAGAAATGATATAATTATAGCACTTTTTAATCCGTAGTGAAATGCAAATGCTTCTGGGCTGCTTCAAATGTGTGGAATTATTAGACTTCAAGTGGGTAGAAACAATAGTCTTTCCTTTGTTTACCTTCCATTACCATCAAGACCATGAAACCAATGCATTTGTATCAAATCACCAAAGTGACTTTAGCATTTCAGCATTCAATGCCGTTATTGCATGTAATGCAGGACGAAGTCCATACTAACAACAGATCATGACCTTGTTGGATTACATGTACAAGAAGTGAAGCAAAGCACTATGGCAATATTTCACAAATTATTTTCCAATGTGACCCCAATTTTACTCACCACCACCTTCTCAAGGGCCCCTTATCCTGAGACTGTGCCCCTGTGTTCTAGATTCCCCAGCCAGAGGGGAAAACCTGTGTCCACCCTGCCAAGGCCCTTCAGAATCTTACATGTTTCAATGAGATCACTTCTCATTCTTTTCATCATAGCCAACCCGCTCATCCAGGAACCAATCTAATGAATCTTCACTGTACCACCTCCAAGGCAAGTATATTCTTCCTTAGATATGACACCAAAATTACACACAGTATTCCTGATGTGGCCTCACCAAAGCCCTGTACAATGTAGCAAGATTTCCTTATTCTTGTACTCCAATGCACTTACAATAAAAGCTAAGGTGGCATTTGCTATCCTTATTTCTTGCTGTATCTGCATGCTAACTTTGTACAAGTACACCTCAGTACCTTCGAACATCAACATTTAGAAGTTTCACAACTTTTAAACAAAAATATTCAGCCTTTCTATTCTTATTACTAAATAACCTCATACTTCCCCACATTATACTCCATTTGCCACTCTGATGCCCACTAATATTCTCTTCGCAGCTTCTCTGTGTCCTCCTCACAGCTTACTTTCTTTAGCTTTATATCAGCAAACTTAGATAAATTGCTCAAGGTAAGAACTTCAATTACTCATTCACTCTGAATCACGCTAGTCCCTACCTCAGCCCATTATGTCAAGTATAAAGTATCCATTATACGCACATATAACTCAGTAACTGGTACAGTGCACCCTTTAAACAAAGGTCAAATTACTGAATATCAAAGCACAATATACTTAAAAAGCAATAATTTACAGGGCTATGGGGAAATAGCAGGGAAGTGGAATGAATTCGGCAGCTCTTTCGAAGAGCCAGCACAGGCAGGATGGGTCAAATGGCTCTCTTTGTGATTTATGATTCATTGATATGCTGAAAGTATCTTAACTGTAGCAAAAAGCAAAGAGTAACATTTCAGCTATTAGCTCGTGTTCATGCCTTAACTCTCTTTACAAATCTCTTGGTGCTTACCTGTGCTGAAGGAGTATCATTTCTTCCTTGAGATCCACTTCACCTTGCAGGTTTGCTTGGAATTGTACAGGTGTCTGTTGTACCTCAGTCTGCCTGTGGGAAATGTCACTACACTGCTGCTCCAGTAAGTTTTCTTCTCGAGATCTGCTAGGATTCAGGGTAGAAGTTAATTGTTTTTAAAAGGGGTCTGTCAGAAAAGTACACGATGCACTTGTAGGTTAAACTAATATCTGGCTTAATACTACATTTACTTCAATTTGTAATAACCTCAGTCTTTCAGCTGGTGAATGAGGGATTAATTGACGAGGAAGCAAAGCAACAATCCATATAAAAAAGTCTAATTAAAATATTCATTCAAAATATAAAATACTGAAATGTAGGTCTCAGAATTTCTACATACAGTACTTTGTTTATGTTATAAAAATGTTCAGTGCAATACATACAAGACTGAGGCAACTCAGCTGCAACAACTAGCTGGAACTGAGAACATAAACACACCTGAACATATCATCAGCAAGCACAATACATATATACGTAACCAAACGAACAGAGCTGCCAGCCACGTGCAGATTCTTTTATCCTTTATTTGTACTATTTTGACAAATCCCTACTTCCCTTCCTCACTGTACAAATTTTTACAGGGCAGATTTTCTTAATTTTAAATACTGAAATCAATATTGGTTAGACTAAAGAACAGGGGCATACAGCAAGAAGTCTTTACAATGCTGTCCTTCAGATCTGGGGAGCATATTTTAGAAAAAGGAGGTATAGGAAAATAGGAACAGATGTTGGACATTCGGCCTGTCAAACCTGCTCCTCCATTCAAACAGATCATGGTTGATCATCTACCTCTTTGCCATTTTTCCCCACTATCCCCATAACTCTTGATGTCATCATAGTATTTAGTATTCTATCAATTTCAGTCTCGAACATGCTCAATGACTGAGCTTCCACAGCCCTCTGGGACACAGAATTCCAAAGATTCACCTCCTCATCTCAGTCCTAAATGGCTTGCTCCTTATTCTGAGACTGTATCCCCTGATTCTAGAACCCTACCCCCCCATCCCCCACAACCCACACCCCCCCCACAACAAACCAGGGGAAACATCCTACATCTAAACCTGTCACATCCTGTAAGAATTATTAAGTTTCAATGAGATCACCTCCATTCTCATACATGCCCAGTTTCCTCAATCTCGCCTCCTTAAACAATCCTACCATCCCAGGAATCGGTCTGGTGAACCTCCATTGCACTCCCTCTATGGCAAGAATATCCTTCCTTAGATAAGGAGACCAAAACTGTACACAATACTCCATGGTTTCTAAATGCAAGATTAAGGAAAACACTAAAAAACTAAGTAAGTTTCATATGCTGTTGAAGGAAAGGAATACAATGTTCCAAATACATTCTAATGAAATGCAGTCCAAAAGGAAAGCTCTGTGAAGAGCAAGATCCTGGAGGCAGCAGAAATGAAAGGCTGGTGAAACTGTTCTGATGTTATGGCGAATCAATAAATGCTGGGCATGATACCAGGGAACTCGTTCTTTAAATAAAGCAATAGGATCACAAACCTCCACCTGAACCAGTAGACAGGGCCTCAGTTTAACATCTCATCTGTATTGTAGCACCTCTAACATAGGAACAGGAGTAGGGCATTCAATTAGATGAAAGCTGATCTGCAGACTTCAATGCCATTTATCTACCTTTTCTCCATAATCCTCAATGCCTACAGAAAACTATCAATTCCAGCCTTGAAAATTCCAGCTGACCCTGAGTTTCAGATTTCCACTACCCTTGGTATGGTAAAACTGCTTTCATTTCTACTAGTCTTGTAGTAATTTTCAGATTAGGCCTCCTTGGTCTGGATTACATCAGTGGGAATAATTTCTCAGCACCCACCCGAACAAATTTCTATCATTCTGAAAACCTCAACCTTCCAAACTTAAGGGAATACAAGCCAACTTTATCCAAAGTATCTTCATAACAACTAGTTAAGCCTTGGTATCATTCTGGTGAATCTACACTGTAACCGTCCAAGGCCAAAACATCCTTCCTGAGGTGTGATGCCCAAATTTGAAAGCAGTGCTCCAGGGGAGGTCTGACCAAGTTTGGTACAACAGAGTCAGAGTCATTAGAGCACAAAAGGGGGCCATTCCACCCATCGAGTCCATGCTGGCTCTCTGTAGAGTAATTCAGTTAATCTCATTCTCCCATCACTTCATATTATAACCACCTTGAGATGAAGGCCAATGCTCCATAAGCCTTGTTGATTACTTTTTATACCTGTTCACCAGCTCTTAGTGATCTGTGCACATGGAGATGCAAACCACTTTGCTCCTCCACAGTTCTTACTCTTTACCCATGAAGAAAATGTTCTAGTTTGCCTTTGTTGGATCCAAAGTAAATCACCTCACCCTTCCCTACAACTAACTCATAACTGCCATATATTTTCTAAAAGTTAGTCTGTGTCCCATTGCCTGCTCCCATCTACACAACTTACTATGAATCCGAAATGCAAACTTGGATATATAGCTCTCTATTCCTTTGCTCAAATTATAAATATATATTGACCCAGATGTTTCACAAGTGGCAATCACCATTGTTGGACTGCTGCTCTGTTCAAACTTTTGCCTGTCCCAATGCTACTACGCACTTCAAAGCCTGGCTTTTCCAGAAATGGGGAGCGCAGTATCCATCAAAGAGCTCCACTGCAGCACTGTTGCGTCAGGGCATGCCCCCTTTTTACGGCACCAGCTGCCCTATAGTAGGTTTAAAAATTCTCAGTGTGTGTTAGTAAATGGGTGAGAGAGTATGTGGGTGAATGTTAGTGTTGGCGGATGGGTAATGGGTAGTGGGCGGTAAGGAGATAGGGGGGTTGGGGGTAGTCAAGTCTGACTGAGCAGGTAATCGGGTGGTCAGGATTAAGTGTGTTTGGAAGGTGCCGTTGGGTTGGGTGTAGTCAGGTAGTCGGTGGCAGGGTGGTCAAGGAGTCAGTCATGGGGGACAGCATGAGTAATTGGGGAGTCAGTTCAGTATTACCCAGGAGTTAGACCAGAATTTTTCTGCATAACATTTCCTGGGTAACTATCCAGGCAAGTGTTGTGGAACTGTCCGAAGTCTCTGACTCTAGCAGAGGGACCCAGGGAACAAAGGAATTGCCCATCAGGACAACACCACCTGCAAGTTCCCCTCCAAGGAATTCAGCATCCTGACTTGGAAATATATTGCCGTTCCTTCACTGTCGCTGGGTCAAATTCCAGGAACAGCATTGTAGATGTACCTACACTACATGGACTGCAGCGGTTCAAGTAAGCAGCTCACCACCACCTTCTCAAAGGCAATTAGGGATGGGCAATAAATGGTGGCCCAGCCAGCGATGCCCACATCTCATTATTGAATAAAAAAACAGGAACCCACAGTTCCCAGCAATTCACACGGTCAATGCACTGGGACTTCCGCAGAGTCTTGATGCACATAATGGGTTGGAGAATGGAAGATCTGGGCCATTTCAAACGGCCAAAGTCCCACAACAGATCTCTGGAGAACACCATTTGTCATATCTTGCCAATCAGTGTATTCCCCTTATCCCTTCCTTCTGTCTAGCCAATTTTCATCACAAAGTTGCATCCAATTCCATGTGCTTTCATTTTTTATGATAATTCCTTGCGTGAACTGTATCAATTGCTTTCTGGAAATCCATATTGACAACCCCTGTAGAAACTTCCCTCCCTACCATGTTTGTGACTTCCTCAAAAAATGTAATGAAGTAGTCAGACATGCCTTATCCATCACAAGCCATGCCAACTCTCTCTGATTATGTCATAATTGCCCAAGTGGTTTGCCACTCTGTCACCAATGATAGTTCCAAGTAACCTCCCTGCAATTCACACTAAACTGACGATCTGAAGTTATAGATTTCTCCCTCCTTCCTTTCTTAAATGTCATTACAGTTGCAATTTTCCAATCAACATGCACAATTCTTGAATCTAGAGTGCATTAGAAATTAAGATAAAAGCAAAAAACTGCAGATGCTGGAAATCTAAAACAAAAACAAAAATACCTGGAAAAACTCATCAGGTCTGACAGCATCTGCGGAGAGGAACACAGTTAATGTTTTGAGTCAGTATGACTCTTCAACAGAACTAAGGAAAAATAGAAAAGAGGTGAAATAAAAGCTGGTTTAAGGGGGAGGTGGGACAAGTAGAGCTGGATAGAGGGCCAAAGATAGGTGGAGATAGCCAAAAGATTTCATAGACAAAAGGACAAAGAGGTGTTGAAGGTGGTGATATTATCTAAGGAATGTGATAATAAAGGTACAGATAGCCCTAGTGGGGGTGGGGTGAAGGGAAGGGATTGAAATAGGCTAAAAGACAAAGATAAAACAATGGATGGAAATACTTTTAAAAATAATGGAAATAGGTGGGAAAAGAAAAATCTATATAAATTATTGGGAAAAAGGGGGGATCAGAAAGGGATTGGGGTTGGAGGAGAGAGTTCATGACCTAAAATTGTTGAACTCAATATTCAGTCCGGAAGGCTGTTAAGTGCCTAGTCGGAGGATGAGGTGCTGTTCCTCCAGTTTGCGTTGAGCTTCACTGGAACAATGCAGCAGGCCAAGGACGGACATGTGGGCACGAGAGCAGGGTGGAGTGCTGAAATGGCAAGCGACAGGAAGGTCTGGGTCATGCTTGCAGACAGACCGCATTAGAAACTTATGACTAGTACATTTGCCATTTCCCTTATTTCTTTTAATACCCAATGTAATATTACTCAAGAATTATGAAATGTCAACTTTGATGTTGCATTCTGTCCTGAGATGAAATTTAAACCTACAATTTTTTTGATTCAACTGATAAAATTACCTTTAGCACTTTTAGCTATATATTATGCAACCCATCTTTCTTCTTGGCTTGGGCACAGTATAGAAAGGAGACCAAAGCACATTGAATTGGCTTGTCAAATCTCACTCATTTACAGTGAGTCACAATTTTTATGATTTTTTTTAAAGCCTTGTCATCATGAAAGAGCTCCCAGCTCACTTGTTTTTTTCTTCCAATAGGTTTTCAAATAATGTCAGTTATTCTTGAAAAAAAAATGGAATGTTTTCAATAGTGCAACCATGACAATGACATATGTTTGTATGTGCGTGGGTGAAAGGGGAATCGCTTGCAGACGCTTGATTAACCAGCTGATCAAGGAAGAGATTGCTGCACAAAGTTTGGAAAATCCTACAAATACTAATCTAATAAGGGGGGGAAAAAAACTTGCATCCAATCGTGCCGAGAGATCTTTCCTCATGACACTGAAGTGCTAGCCTAGATTGGGAAGTTAAAATCCTGGTACAAAGCTTGAAAGCATGGTTAAAATGGTTAATGCTGAATCTCCATATTCAAAATGCAACGTGTGGGGAGCACACATTGAGTAACCTTGCCATTCACGTTCAGCACTAACCATTTTAACGCCATGTTTTCAAGCTCCATTCCAGTATTTTGTGTATCCTTTGGTCAGCTGAGTTGCATTTAATAAAGAAAGAATAGGAAAGAGCTGCATTTATACAGAGCAGTTCAAGATCTCAGGACATCACAAAGCGCTTTCTGAAATACTTTTGAAGTGTAGTCACTGTTATAATGTAGAAGATACGGTAGTCAATTTATGCACAGCAAGAATCCATAAACAGCAATGGGATAATGCCCAATTAATTTGTTTTAGTGATGCTGGTTGAGAGAGAAACATTGGCTAGGACATGAGGAAGAATGCCACTTTTCTTTGAAATAGTGCCGTAAGATCTTGGTTTAAGGTTTCATCCTGAAGATGACACCTCCAACAGTGCAGCACTCCCTCAGTTCCTAGGTTTTGCTTTCAAGTCTCTGGAATGGGGCTTGAACCCACAACCTTCTGACTCAGATATTAAAGTGCTACCAGTAATCTATGGCTGACAAGTGGGCATAGCTAATACTAACAGCAGTAAATTTTATTACTGCTGGTTTCCCCAGGAAATGTTGGTTTAGTCTATTCAGTTACACTGTAATGACTGGGAGAGCAAAGCACCCACTAATGCACACATCTTTAAAGCTTGATGACTAATGCCAAGGGGGAATAGTTAGAATGAATAGAATGCATTTACAGAGCAATTCACTACAAACCAAACAGACTATTTTGTCTTTGTACAAGACTATAGTTGAGTGCCCCTGATAGAATACTTTGTGCAGTTTTGGTCTGCTCACATGGTAGATGACACTGAGGCTTTGGAAAGTGTACGACAAAACTGATTCACAATTTAAAGCATCTTAAAGATAGGGTCAAAGAGCTGGGGCTCTATACTTTATGGAGGCATAGACTTAGTGTTGATTTGATCAAGGTTTATCAGATGTTGACAGGACTAGATGGTGTTGGGGTAAACAATTTGTTTCAACTAAATAGGCTTGTAGGACCACAGTCACAATCTCAAGGACAGATTTAGGTTAGATGTCAGTAAATGGTTCTTTTCCCAGAGATAAGGCTGCAGGCTCATTGCCGATTCACTAAGCTCCTTCCAGTGAGAGCAGGGCCCGTTTCTGGCTGGGGTTGAGAGCGCCTTGTACAAGAGGTATGAGCTACAAGAAACTGTGATTCACATGTCACCTGAGGTTGAAGAGGAATTTTCCAAATTTTTAAAAATCCCCTAATTGGTCTGGCTTTCAGTCTGTTCTTACCCCTCTTCCAGATCATCATAAGACTTCTAGGTGAAAGTAGGGAGTATCTGTCTTCTAGTGCACACTCATTACAGTACTTGGAATATGCTAGATGGAGCAAAAGGTCTTTTCATGTCCATCATTCCTAGTATGATGTTAGTACGATCACACTGCCAAACGCACTTTAATTGACAGTGTCACCCTCACAAGAGCTGGTTACCTGGTTACTTTCTCCCGGGCGTGCAGTAATTCATTACACCGAGTTAACTCCTTGTACAGTTGCTTTTGCTGAAGATCTTTACTCTGAATGATATCCTCTTGTGTTTGGAGCTTAGTCTTCAGTTCCTCATTTTCCTCCACTGATTTCTAGTAATCAAACAAATTGCAAAATCCAAATAAATCATAAACTGAGCTCTTTACCAAGTTAAAAGTTTAAAGGTAATGCATTAAAAATGATATGAAAAGCCAGAAACAGTGCATGGAAGTTTGATTCCACACTTAAAATGCCACTGATTTTCCAGATAAGAACATAAGAAATAGGAACCGGAGTAGGCCATATGGCATCTCCAGCCTGTTCAGCCATCTAATAAAATTATGACTGATCCTCGACCTCAACTCCACATTCCTGTCCCATATTCCTTGATTCCCTTAGAGCACAAAAATCTATTGAACTCATTCTTGACATGACTGAGCATTTGCAGCCTTCTGGGGTAGAGGATTTTAAAGATGTACAATCCTTTGAGGAAAAAATCTTCTCCTTCCACAAATCAATCTATGAACCTTTTGTTGTTGTACCCACTCTAAGGCAAGTATACCCTTCCTTGAGAATGGAAACAAAACCTATTCCCAATACTTCAGGTGTGGTCTCACCAATATCCTGTACAACTTAAGCAAGACTTCTTTACTCTTGTATTCCAACCCTTTTGCATTAAAGGTCAATATGCCATTTCCCTTCCTAGCCTCTTCCTGTACCTGCATGTAAACTTTCTGTTTCTTGTATAAATCCTTCTGGTCATAACAACTTAAAGCACTAACATCCCTTGGTTAATGCTGCTAATGATAGAATTAACAAAAACAGCAACACTTTCACCAGCAGAAATACTGTACTGTACTTTCTGTACTGGAAACAACTCTACAGAAACAAACAAATTTGCCTCCAAAGCCATTTCATAGCCTACAATGGTCCTTCCCAGTAAGCTACTTTACAAATCTTTGTCCTTTGGGTGTTAATATCTCCAGGTTTTATTGCTGGGAAATACTTGTGTGGGGTCATGATTTGCCATTATTACGACATCGCAAACCCTCCTATTGCTGAATAAACAGCTGGCATACTTGAGAAATTGAGCAGGTGAGATAAAAATGGGCAGTTGGTGAGGCATCAGGGACAGCCAGCACTTGTATTGTATCAAGTATGAGTCACAGGAACAGAGAAAGGAGGAGTAGACCATTCAATCTCTTGAGCCAGTACCACCATTCAATTAGATCATGCTTTCATTCCATAACCCTCAAGGAAAGTTTATCACTCAGTTTTGAAATCTTCAGTTGGCCTCAAGCCACAGAAGTGTTTTGACTCAAACTTGTCAGGAGGAGGAAAGAGAAAATCAGGAAAGAAAAGCAAGAAGAAAAGGAAAGAAAAACAATCAATGCGAAATTTCAGATGAATACTTTAACAAAATATTGAAACCGTACACTAGCAACCAATATAACCAAAGCACTGCAAAAAAAGCCTTGAAGCAATAATAATCGGGATCTGAAGGTTTTAGGTGCTTACGACTGTAACAAAGGCTATTCTAATAAAAAAAATGGTTCAAGACTTAAACCACACTGTAGGATATGGTACAAAGTAAGTAACATAAAAGGAAAACAATTACACAAATACTGTGGAAGCCTTTTATATTACAACACTTCTGCAACAAAAAGTCACAGAGGTTGACTGATCAGTAATTAGATACATATTTTGAGGAAATAAGGACAGCATCAAGTTACAGTTATGAAACCAGCACACTCTCAAAACACTTAAAACTTGATCCTTTTAAAAGTTAGTTGAACTTGGTACATTAACAAACTCATGACTTTCACAACCTCGGAACATCCCAAAGCACTCTACAGCCAATAAATTGCAGTCATTGTTGTAACATTGAGAACAATGCAGCTAATTTGCAGCCAGCAGGTTCCTACAAATAGCAATGTGATTGTGAGCTAGTCATCTATTTCAGTGAAGTTGGCCGAGGGGTAAATATTAGCCAAGACACCTGGGATAATTCCACTGCTCTTCTTCAAAATAGTGCCACGAGGCTTTTTATATCCAACTGAAAGGGCAGAAGGAGACTTGGTATAATGTCACATCTTCAAGACAGCATCTCCAATGATGCAGCACTCCCTCAATACTGCGCAAGGCACATCAGGCTAGACTTTGTACTCAAGTCTCTAGAGGCACGAGTACAACCAACTGAGACATGGCAGACACATTAGTGTAATAAGACTCCTGAAGCTAAATATAATGAACACCTTTTTAAAAAAATAGTTCTCTCTCTTGATGGTGCTGGCTCTTACTGAGCTATGTTTACAATGGTAGCACAATCCTCCTGTATCACCACCTAATGCCATTCTACATGAATAAGTGCCCATTCAACCACAGAGGGCACTGAACCAATTTAAGTTCTACACAAAGCACCACACCGTTAATAGGCCATTGGGAGAGTTCAACTGAATGGACAGAAAAGCTGAAATGAATGTTCAAGGGTGGGGTGGGAGGAAAGACGGGTTCACAATACCGAGGCTCCAGACAGTAGCCAAGCCTCACAAATCCAAACGTTCCCAGAATCAATGCAGCTGTGCGAGCAGAAACCATCCAAGTAACCCAAGCTAGGAAGAGAGAGAGGTAAAAGTAAATATCATTCAAGGTTTCTGCTCACTATTCACCAACCCTTGTTGCAAAGCTCACCAGGGCATCTAGTGAGAACGGTGCGAGGCTAACACATGATGACTCTTTTGAACAGCCTGCTAGCACTCGTCACATACTCACAGATGACAAATGACCATTTGGGCCAGGTACAAGGGCATATCCAATGTCAGTTTTCTAAAGGCTTATAAATATAGTTCTAAGACTGCAGCAAGAAGAGGGGTGGAACTGATTAAGGACCGAAAAGAGGATTTATGTATGGAGACAGGAGGCATGGCTGAGGTAGTAAATGAGTGCTTTGCATCTGTCATAACCAAAGAGAAAGGGACTGTGAAAGTCAGAGTGAAAGATAAGGCAGTTTGAGATACGGAATGGGCTACAATTAATAAAGAGAAAGTATTAGAAAGACTGATTGTATTTAAAAGTTGATAAGTCACCAGGACCGAATAAGATGATTTGAGGAAAGCAAGGGCAGAAATTGCTGTAGACAATCCCTCATAGATTTGAGGAAAGTATGTTGCAGGAAACAGTGCAGTTCTGAGTTGTAGTTCCCCTGTTGGGAGTCTGGGACCACTGTTTTTAATATACATAAATGACTTAGACTTTGGCGTGCAGATGATACAAAGGGTACATAGAAGGCGCAGGAATAGACAGGCCTTGGGGTATATTTGCACAAATCATTGAAGATGGCAGGGCAGGTTTACATGGTTGTTAAAAAGGAAAATGTAATTCTCTACTTTATAAACAGAGGCATAGAGAACAGAAGCAAGTAAGTTATAGAGAGCAAAAATAAAAATACCTGGAAAAACTCAGCAGGTCTGGCAGCATCAGCGGAGAGGAACACAGTTAACATTTTGAGTCCGTATGACTCTTCAACAGAACTAAGTAAAAACAGAAAAGAGGTGAAATATAAGCTGGTTTAAGGGGGGGCGGTGGGTGGGACAGGTGGAGCAGGATAGAGGGCCAGTGATAGGTGGAGATAACCAAAAGATGTCATAGACAAAAGGAAAAAAAGAGGTGTTGAAGGTGGTGATATTATCTAAGGAATGTGCTAATTAAGGGTAGAAAGCAGAACGAGCAAGGTACAAATAGCCCTAGTGGGAGTGGGGTGGGGTGAAGGGAAAGGATCGAAATAGGCCACAAGGTAGAGATAAAATAATGGATGGAAATACATTTAAAAATAATGGAAACAGGTGGGAAAAGAAAAATTTATATAAATTATTGGAAAAAAAGGGGGGATCGGAAAGGGGGTGGGGATGGAGGAGAGAGTTCATGATATAAAATTGTTGAACTCAGTATTCAGTCCGGAAGGCTGTAAAGTGCTTAGTTGGAAGATGAGGTGCTGTTCCTCCAGTTTGCGTTGAGCTTCACTGGAACAGCAGGCCAAGGATGGACATGTGGGTATGAGAGCAGGGTGGAGTGTTGAAATGGCAAGCGACAGGGTGGTCTGGGTCACGCTTGCGGACAAACTGAAGGTATTCCGCAAAGTGGTCACCCAGTCTGTGTTTGGTCTCTCCAATGTAGAGGAAACCGCATTGGGAGCAACAAATGCAGTAGACTAAATTGAGGGAAGTGCAAGTGAAATACTGCTTCACTTGAAAGGAGTGTTTGGGCCCTTGGATGGTGAGGAGAGGGGAAGTAAGGGGGCAGGTGTTGCATCTTCTGCAGTTGCATGGGAAGGTGCCGTGGGAGGGGGTTGAGGTGTAGGGGGTGATGGAGGAATGGACCAGGGTGTCCCAGAGGGAATGATCCCTGCGGAATGCTGCGGGGGGGGGGGGGGGTGGGGGGGTGAAGGGAAGATGTGTTTGGTGGTGGCATCATGCTGGAATTGGCGGAAATGGTGGAGGATGATCCTTTGAACGCAGACGCTGGTGGAGTGATAAGTGAGGACAAGGGGGACCCTATCATGGTTCTGGGAGGGAGAAGAAGGTGTGAGGGCAGATGCACAGGAGGTGGGCCGGACACGGTTGAGGGCCCTGTCAACCATTGTGGGTGGAAAATTAGAGAGAGCCTTTCTTTACAAAACAATAGTTCAGCCTCAACTGGAGTACTACATCCGATTCTGGTCACTGCATTTTAGATGTGAAGCCTTTACAACAGGTGCAGAAAAGATTTACCAGAACGATTCCAGGAATGAGGGCTCAGTTACATGGATAGATTGCAGAAGCTGAGGTTATTCTCCTTAGAGGTTGTTGACAGGAGATTTGATTGAGGTGTTCAAAATCCTAAGGGATCAAGACAGAGTACATAGAGAGAAAAAAACAAAAAAACTGCGGATGCTGGAAATCCAAAACAAAAACAGAATTACCTGGAAAAACTCAGCAGGTCTGGCAGCATCGGCGGAGAAGAAAAGAGTTAACTCTTTTCTTCTCCGCCGATGCTGCCAGACCTGCTGAGTTTTTCCAGGTAATTCTGTTTTTGTTGTACATAGAGAGAAACCGTTTCCATTATGGAAAGATCGGGAACCATGAAAAATGCATATTTGAAGTGAGTGGCAATGGACGACATCAGGAGAAGTGGTTTGGATCAGGAATACAATGGCTGAGAGCGTGGTGGAGGCAGATTTAATCATGGCTTTCAAAAGACAATTGGATATATATCCAGAAGTATCTGCAGGGCCATGGGGAAAGGGGGGGGTGGGTGGTGAAACTAGCTCTACTGCTCTTGCAGAGAACAGGCATGGGCTTGATAAGCCAAATGGTTTCCTTCTGTCCTGTAAACATTCTATGATTCTATAGCAGAGGTAGAGTTGGAAAGAGTGTGAGATTGCACATGGTCCCACATTTTTGCAAGAAGTAATGCAAGGGCTTGTAACTATGTGAGGTGTATCTGTGTTGTATCAACTATTTAAAAAATGAAATTTACCCTTTTATTTGAAATGCTCTTCACCTGTTAATGTTTCAATTCTGTTGGTTTTAGTTAGTTTGATACAGTAAAATTTTTAAAACATGAAATCTTGTCCATCAGTTCTCTTCCCATTGGCTTTGTGGGGATTCCGTTCTTTTTAAAAGTTATTGGCCTTTACAGGAATCATAACAGTTACCAGGATTGCATAAGTTCCAAGTCTGAAGTAGTTACTGTTCAAATTGTCATTACATCAAGTTGCTTTTAGGTATAATCCCATCCCCAAATTCAACAGAAAGGACTATCCATATTGAACTACTGAAATGACTCTCCTACAATTCCAAAGATTTGGAACATATTTTTCTTTAGATTTGTCCCCATGGTAAAAGACACTTTTTGATGGAGCTTCCTTAGCTGCTCCAATAACATTACAGATGTAGACCATTCTTAACTAGTCAAACCAGAAAGAATACAATTCCTTGTATCATTGCTTCCAGTACTGAAACCACAGTGTCCTACAGCGACTGCCTGGACTCAAACTTTAGATCCATTTACCATCTTGATAATCACTGCCATACAACGCTGCAATTTGAGAGAACACAAAGAGCCCTAGGTTCATGTCCTAATGCTACCAGATGGACATACCGGCAACAGAAAAAATGGCTGCCCATCACTGAGTCCTGCTTCAAGGTGTTTCTTCTGTCCCAAACCCATATAGAAACAAAGATTTCTGGCACAGAAGGAGGCCAGCCTCAATTTGCAACTAAGTTGTAAATCACCTCACGTTTTCACAAAGGTAAACAACCTTCCCTGCTATTAAAGCTGAATCTTCCAACCTGTATGAGTTGCTGCAATTGTTGCAGTTCTTCCTGCAAGAGTCGTTGTCCCTCTTGAAACTGCTGGTTAGCACCTTTTAATTCATCCACTGTCATGTTCAGTCGCTCCATGGTCATGTCATTTGCACAGATTGTGTCATTGGCTCTCTCCAACTGGCTCCTCAGATGCTGCATTTCTGACTGGCTGATTAGCTCAGTCTGCTCAATGAGCTGTTTCTGACCACCGAGCTGCGTCTGATATTTTACAGTCTGTTGCTGATGAAAGACACAAACAAAAGCACAAACACAGAAAGAGAGAAGCTTCAGAACAAATACAGGCAAGAGTGAATGTACAGATGGAACTGAAATTAAACCAGCTGGGCAATTAGAATAATCACTATATTCAGGTCAAATCACAGCAGAACATTCCATAGAATCAGCCAGCCCACTTCATTCAAAATGTTCACTGGGAAAGTCTTGCAGTGCGATTCCATTTAACAAAATTGGGAATAATGGGCTGAGAATCTGTCTCCGTAAAGCAAAGGAAACCATGTCCTTTTTACTCTTTTGTTCAACCAAGTATTAAAATCAAAAGTACAAGGGTTTCCTCATGCACTCAGGGCATCACTGATTTCCAGGTGGAGTTTGAAGATTGAATCACTGATGTGTTGTGATGCCTGCAGCTTCTCCACGAAGCTAATTAAACAGAGAGCAGCAAAGCAGGTGTCAGAACGTATATGTACATGTTCACAGTTCTTTGTTACCAGATGTCTGTTTGATCCTGGTCATAACACTGAAACCTGGATGCTTGGTGTGTAAAGTGAACTTGCATCTTTTTGATGAGCACAGGAAGCTCCACTGTTCACCAGCAAATGGCTTTTACCTGGTTAATTTTTTTTAAAAAGACCCAATATTGATCGCTTTACAAGCATCCCTCAAAATTTGAGAAAACAGCAAGTAGTGATATTGCTTTCTGATGTTTAGATCAGAAGAGGTTCCACAGAATAGCAAGGGAGCTAAATGTAACACAAATATTCATTTGACCTCCTGAGTTTCTTACATTGGCAGATGGAAATAAGAGGCTTGTGTAGGGCTGAGCACAAGGAACATCTCATTATTTTTGCCCATACATCAAGTTTAAGTTCCTTGTCTTTGCTCTTTTAATTGTCTGGAAATCTGCTCACTTTCATTTCCCAGACTCCTGGACTTATCTGCCATTTGGACTATGCTTTCTGCTGCACTACAATTCATGCATTGGCTGTTGAGATTCTGCTCTGTGACTCAACTGCTTCATTTTTAAGGTAATCTGTTCTGGTCTACACAGTGTTCAGCTGCCCTCCCACTGCTGTTATCTGCTGAGCTTCACAACTGCAGGACTGGCTTCTCAGCTTTACTCAGCTGCTGTGCTCAGTTCAGGATAGATGTCTGTCTTTTCCCATGCTGAAGTTCACTTCTCCACTGGCTTCTGAGCTTTAGTGACATCTACCTTCACCATTGCTTTCTATTCCCTGCTGAACTGTCTCTATTCTCGTATCTGATCGGCTTCTGCAGAGTCAATTTGCTCTTCATTCATTGGGAATTTTTCACTATGCTGAACTGGCTCTGACCTGCTCCTTTAGGCTTCCATTCTGTTCTCGACTCTGCCCCCTTAATTGATTGATTTCTGCATTGCTGATCTATGTTTACTGTGACTGCTGACTCTGATCATCCTTCATCTATCACCCTTCTGGGTTGAATAAGCTACAAGTGTTACTGCTGACCATGTATGCTTCTCGCCTCTTCACAGCTGCTCCTGTGACCAGCTCCCTTGACTGCACCCATCCCTGTTAAGCAAAGCCTCAATGTTAAAATTCTTATCCTTGTTTTCAAATGTCTCCATGTCCTTTCATGACCCTCTCGCTGTAAACTCCACCAGCCTACAACCCTCAAGATATCTGCGCTCCTCTAACTGTGACCTTGGGCTTCCTCAATTTTAATCATTCCACTATTGATGGCCATGTCTTCAGCTGCCTAGGCCCAAAACACTGGAATTGTCTCTCTCGCTGCCTCTCTTTCCTTCTTTATGACGCTCCTTAAAGCTACCTCTTATGATCATCTGACCTAATATTTCATGTGGCTAACATTTTGATTTATAACATTTTTCCTTTCACACACAGACTGGTCCCTTTCCATTCCTTCTCTCTTATCCTCTCATAATCTTGTCACCCAGTCATGCCAGCCTTTATTTTTCCCTTCTTGGGTAATATGCCTCCCCAACCCCTACCCAAATCCACTACCAGCTCCCATGCCTCCCTATTCTCCTGCTGCCACCCCAGACTTGAATCCCTGCTGAACAAGTCCATACCTAGCCTTCTGGATCTACCTTGGATCTTCTGAAGAATCCCATCAAGATACTTGTCCCTGCCTGAGAAGAAGCAGCAATTTCAACTGCCCCAACCTCCTTTCTTGCTAATCTTCCCACCCAGTGCATCCACTGTGGGAGCAATTTATACTCACATGGTCTGCATCACAAACAAGGCCATCTCCAAATATTGTCCTTTCATTCACCATGATACTTAAGCAGCTGTTGATCTGTTCAACCACAACGTCACCTTTCATACTCTTGTCCCAAGTAAAACTTTCATTCTCTCCCATCCTAGCTGTTTTCCACCCGCCCCCCCAACTAAGGTATCCTTCTTCACTTCCTCAAGTCTAAGGCATGTACACTAGAGCATATTCAACACAAAACTCACTTAGCCATCAATCAGCAGATCTGTTTGGATCACGTCAATTATTATCAGGCCTCACTCTCCCACCAAAACCAATGACTGCTCCAGGGTCATCTGATAAACAAAGATAACCTCAGCTTATTTACTCCACAATCTACCAACTCCATCAATCCCTTTCCACCTTCACTTGCAACAAGTGCAAGATGATCAGGATTGAGACGATTTGATAAGCTTTCCCCTTCCCTTTCCTTCACCAAACCAAACCTCCTCACTGCCCATGGTCTGATCTGACTTTTTATTTGGTTTCTCTCTAGGCCTTCTTCAAGTTCATGTTGTCCATGAGACAATCTCCTTCTCCCTTGAACAAATTAGGAACATAAGAACAGGAGGAGTTCATCTAGCTCCTCAAGACCTTTCAATGAGATCATGGCTGATCTGTGACTTAAGTCTATATACATGCCTTTGCCCATATTCCTTAATATCTTTGGTTAACAAAACTCTATAAACAGATTTAAAATTAACAATTGATCTAGCATCAATTGCCAATGGGAAGGGAAGTTTCAAACTTGTATCACCCTTTGTGTGTAGCATGGATCCTGAAATTTTAGACTATGCTCCCTGATCTTAGATTCCCCAACCAGCAGAAATAGTTTCTCTCTATCACTTCCCCTTCATATTTGGATCAAATCATTCCTTAACATTCTAAATTCCAAGGAACACAATGCTATTTTGGGTCAAGGGTTATGGGGACAGGCAGGAAAGTGCACTGAAGCCACAATCAGAACAGCTATGGTCTACTGAAGGCAGAGCAAGCCTAAGGGGTTGAATGGCTTACTCCTGCTCATATTTCTTATTTTATGGTGTGTCGTGTAATCCCACCTTTTAATTTAAAGGTAAGATTCTGCTATCTACGATGCACTCCTTCCAAGGCCAAATATATCCTTCCAAAGGTGTGATAACCAGAACTGATTACAATATTCCAGATGTGGTCTAACCAGGGATTCCTACCACTGAAACATGACTTCTACCTCCTTGTATTCTAGTCCTCTAGATATAGAAGCCAGAATTCTACTGTTTTTTTTAATATTCTATATATTTTTCCTGGTATTTTAATGATCTATGTACTTTGCCCCTTTAGTTGCTAATTTTTCACCATCTAAAAACACCCTTTCCATCCTGATTAGATCCAAAGTAGATTACCTCACTCTTGCCTGAATTGTTAACAGGTCTCACTTTCCTCTGCCAAAACCAATGACTGCTCCACAGTCACCTGGAGAACAAAGATAACTCCAGTTTATTTTCTCCGCAAAGATATTATGCACAGGTTAAGTGAGTGCACCACAAGGTAGCTGATGGAATATATTATGGGCAAGTGTGAAGCTATTCACTTAGATAAGAATAGAAAAGCAGAATTTTTTTTCAAAGGTGTGAAACTTCTAAACGTTGATGTTCAGGCTTGGGTGTGCTTGTACAAGGAATACAGAAAGTGAGCATGCAGGTACAGCAAGCAATTAGGAAGGCATGTTAGCTTTTCTTCCAAGGGGATTGGAGTACAAGATTAAAGAAGTCTTGCTACAATTGTACCTAACTTTGATGAGAAGAGTACTTGCCCATTATCCCTACTTTCCATCCCTTGCCACTCAGCTAATTTCCTGATAGATCAGCCTTTGATTCCATGAGGTTCAACATTAGCTAATGGCCTCTTATTAGGGGCTTTGTCAAATACCTTCTAAAGTCCATTTTAATAATATTCATAGACATTGCCCTGTTCATTACTTTAGTCACCTCTTCAAAATTTCAATCAGATTTATCAGACATTATCAATGCTAGCTCTCTTGGATTAGTTGAAAATTTCAAGATATTCAGCAACCCTACTCTTAATTATACATGCTAAAGATTTCCCAACAAATGTTAGGCCATCTGGTCTATAATTCCATGGTTTCCATCTATCACCTTTCTTCAAGTATTTTGAATACTTTGTGATTTTACATATACCGTGGATCAACAATGGATTAAATGGGCTTTTTCAAAAACAGAAAGGGTTAACCCACCAAGCTCATCATTAACAGAACTTACAGTTCTGATTCACAGGCATAGAGAGTAATAATAGGAGCGTAAAGGGAGAGGACAATAGAGTTTCTTTCATGCAAAGGAACATTAGAATATGCATTAGACAAAGCATTTTTTCAAAGTCAAGCCAGTCACAACTTTTAAGGGGTAAACCAAAAAGTTGCAGGGCAAACACTAAACTAGGGTAAGGGATAAAAACAAAAAACTGCGGATGCTGGAAATCCAAAACAAAAACAGAATTACCTGGAAAAACTCAGCAGGTCTGGCAGCATTGGCGGAGAAGAAAAGAGTTAACGTTTCGAGGATAAGGGATAGCTATATTGAACGTGAAGCTAGCTCCAGCAGTTATACTTCACTGAATAGCCATCTTGTGTGCTGGAATGTTTGTGACTCACCACTGAAGGAAACTGCCATATTCACACTCCATTAAACTGCTCAGCTCATGTTGCCCTGTAACTAAAAGGAGGCTGTTCTTCCACACAAAAAAAAATGACTCTTCACAGTGAAGCTCAACGCAAACTGGAGGAACAGCACCTCATCTTCCAATTAGGCACTTTACAGCCTTCCGGACTTAACTGAGTTCAAACATGTCAGACCGTGAACTCTCTCCTCCATCCCACACCTTTCTGATTCCCCCCACCCCAACTTTTTTCTTATTAATTTTTATTTATTTATTATTAAAAATTCCTCCACTTTTTTCATTATTATTTTTATTTCCATTTTATTCATTGTTTTAGCCCCAGCTTTTAGCCTTTTCGATTTTTTTCCCACTACTGTCCCCTCCCCCCACCCCACCCCACCCCCACTAGGGCCATCTGTCACTTTCCAAAGCGCTGAACCTGGTCCGGCCATTATCACATTCTGCTTTCTACTCTTAGTGTCACCATTAGCACCTCCTTTAGCCAGAACCACCACTATTAACACCCCTTCGACCTTTTGTTTATGACATCTTTCGCAATTTCTCCTTTGCCTCTACCTATCACTGGCCCTCTATCCAGCTTCACCTGTCCCACCCCCTCTTAAGCAGTATATATTTCACCACATTTTTACTTCCCTTTAGTTCTGAGGAAGAGTCATACAGACTCAAAACGTTAACTCTGTCTTTCTCTCCACAGATGCTGTCAGACCGGCTGAGTTTTTCCAGCATTTTTTGTTTTTGTTGTGACTCTTCCCCAGAATTGCCACCAGCTCTATGTGGCCCACCCATTGGGAGTGTTAGTAGCAATACTTAAAGCAACTTTAAAGCAATTTAACAGACAACCAATGGCCTCAGGCATTTAATTTACTACAAAGAACCTTGGGAAACAATTCAACACCCAAACATGCCAATGTGGGTTCTAGCTTCAAACAAAATCAAAGGTCCAAGCAACCATTACTCATTGATAAAAACAAAAAAACTGCGGATGCTGGAAATCCAAAACAAAAACAGAATTACCTGGAAAAACTCAGCAGGTCTGGCAGCATCGGCGGAGAAGAAAAGAGTTGATGTTTCGAGTCCTCATGACCCTTCGACAGAACTTGAGTTCGAGTTCCTTGGACTCGAACTCAAGTTCTGTCGAAGGGTCATGAGGACTAGAAACGTCAACTCTTTTCTTCTCCGCCGATGCTGCCAGACCTGCTGAGTTTTTCCAGGTAATTCTGTTTTTGTTTTTAACCATTACTCATTGTCTTCCAAGTTATCACTTCATTGTTTACCCCCAAGCAGCTAACCAGGAACTAATGTGTTTCCACCTTTCAAACTCAGAACTGTATTGCTGCAAACTATTTTCACATTTGTTACTAGGCTGTAAAATCATTCAAAAAGTAGCAAATATTCCACATGAATGTGGAGGTAAGGCTTCAGACGTTTAAAAACATAAGGTAATGTGTAAACGGGTAAGAACTGTGAGGCGATGCACCTGGGGAAATCAAACAAGCAAAAGGAATACACAATTAATGGAAGAATGCTGAGAGGTGTCGAGGAAGTGAGGGACCTTGGAGTGAATGTCCACAGATCCCTGAAGGTAACAGAACAGGTCAATAAGATGGTTAAAGTGGCATATGGAATCCTTTCCTTTATTAGCTAAGGTATCGGATACAAGAGCAGGGAGGCTAAGCTGGAAACATATAAATGGCAGATGGAGTATAACGTGGGAAAGTGAAGTTGTCCACTTTGGCAGGAAGAATAGAAAAACAGTTTATTATTTAAATTGTGAAAGATTGTTGGCATTATTGCACAAGGAAGAGATATAAAAGTAGGGAAGTTTTAACTACAGCTGTATAGGGCCTTGGTGAGACCACATCTGGAATACTGTGTACAGTTTTGGTCTCCTTATTGAAAAAAGATATAATTGCATTAGAAGCAGTTCAGAGAAGGTTCACTCGATTCATTCCTGGAATGAAGGGCTTATTTTATGAACAGATTGGGCCTATACCCACTGGAGTTTAGAAGAATGAGAGGTGAACGTACTGAAACATACAAGATCCCGAGGGGACTTTATAAGGTGGATACCGAGTGTATGTTTCCGCTTGTGGGAGAAACTAGAAATAGGGGACACAGTTTAAGAATAAGAGGTCTCACTTTTAAGATGAAGATGAGGATTTCTTTTCTCTCAGGGATCGATAGTCTGTGGAATTCTATTACATAAAAAGCATTGGAGGCTGGGTCATTGAATTTATTCAAGGTAGAATTAGATAGATAAGGGAGTCAAGAGTTACGGGGCTCAGACAGGAACCACAATCAGATCAGCCATGAATGGTGGAGCAGGCTCGAAGGGCCAAATGGCCTACTCCTGCCCTAAAGTCCTATGTTCCTTTGTCCTAGGTGGTTAAGTTTACTATACATAACTGATCAGAAACATAAATAGATTTAGACAAAACATCTATTCAAGTATATAAAATAACTAATTGGGTTCTGATGAAAGGTCGTAGACCTGAAATGTTAACTCTGTTTCTCCCTCCACAGAGCTGACTGACCTGAATATTTGCAGCATTTTCTGTTTTTACTTCAAATTTCCAACATCCACAGTATTTTGCTTTTTGTCCATCAATTTAAGTGCTGCTTCCTGCATAGCACTTCAACCCAAGTTCATTTAAATGTTTCATTGAACATCCATAGCAATTATCTCTGGATGGCTTATTTAATGAAGGTAGTTACAAGAAGTAGAGTTGGGAGCCAATTTGCTTGATAAATTGGTGGACAATCCCTAGACAAGTTGCAGTAATGTGTGATTTACTACAAATGTTGCTTTGTTTGTTCACTCTGTCTTTGTAAAATAAACATTTGATCATTTATATTAGGCCTCATCTTACTAAAGTAAACTACCTTTTGGAATATTTGAGAAGGCACACATAGGGTTAATGCACCCAATTTTTATAACAAGTTCAATTTCAAGCTCTGGGTCACACCATATCACTTGATAGTAAGCAGTAAATGTAAACTCCTGATCAAAAGAGATGTGCAGCCCATTTATTGGAAAGATCAGTAACAATGAACGTGAGAGAATATCTAATGCTGACCCAAAATTTGTAACGGTCCTTTGGTCTGCATATTATTGGGCAGTGATGCAGAGCAACTCAACTGATTACCATTACTGTGACACCCATCACCAACAAATGAGCAGCAAAACCAACAAATAACAGAATATAAATGATCCAAAACTCCACAGCATGTATATGAGAGATGTTGGATATTTGGGAGACATTTCCAAACCATAATGTGTGCAAATACTTAGAATCCCCAAGAGGAGGGTCGCTGGGGTCCTCTGAAGAGAGGACAACCTTGTGATTGTTCCTGCTCTATTAAGCTCTCTGCACAATTTGTACTTCTTTTCAAATGATTGGAGTGCACAGGATGCCAAAAGCAAATTCTAATATAGACGTAAGCTTGTTTAATGTAGCCCAAAACTGATTAAATGTTGTACCTGAATGGCTTTACACTGGTCTGCCAGCAGCTTTCTCTCTGCATCCAGTGATGCCACCTGTTGTTGATAATAAAGCCGCTGTTTCTCCCAGGCCAGTGACTTTTCTGTAAACTCCTAAAGACAGAAATGCTTTTATTGAGGCTCAGTAAATGAGAAAAAAAAACACACCCAGAATGTAAAGAACCCACAGAGACAATGTAACAATATCCTAGGCCTGAAAATATTAATTCTTCAGCATTTTTGAAGCATTATTAAATTGTTGGTAAAAGTTGAAATGTTCAATCTCTGCACTGTCAGAGGTGCCATCTTTAGGGTGAGATGTTAAACCAAAATGAGATGTCTCTCAGGAAGATGTAATGCATCCTTTAGCATTAATTGAAGGGGAGTTCACCAATATTTATCCCTCAATCAACATCACAAAAACATGATTATATGGTAAAAGCAAAATACTGTGGATGCTGAAAATCTGAAACAAAAACAAAAATTGCTGGAAAAACTCAGCAGGTCTGTCAGCATCTGTGGAGAGGAAGACAGAGTTAATGTTTTGAGTCCGTATGACTCTTCATCAGAACTGATTAAATAGTCATTATCACATTGCTGTTTGTAAGATCTTCCTGTGTGCGAATCAGCTGCTACATTTCCTACGTTATAACAGTTTCATTATAACAGAACTTTATAATGCTTCAAAAGTACTTCAATGGCTGTAAAGTGCTTTGGGATGTCCTAAGGTCATAAAACGTGCTGCACAAATACAAGCCTTTTTTTCTCTTTATTTCAATTCCTATTTGATTAAAAGCATTATCTTCTTGTATTCTCTGCCTGAAGGCAGGTCTGACCCACGGTGCCACGACCTCCACCATGGGTAAGGCAAGGAGGCCAAATCCACCCTGATCGAACCCATGCTGTTAGCACCAATCTGGTCCCCACAAACCGTCCAGCCAACTAGCTCCCCATTGAGTCTAGGTCGCTGTGGTGACATACACTTTTACAAGCATGTCGTAGCCTAGACATATGGATAGAGATTCCAATTTCTTTCCATCACATGGCTGACCAAGAATCTCTCCTGCTCTTACCGTCTGGAGTATATCGGAAGGGTTGATAATCAACCAGTTTGGCCACGTTATGAACAACCTTCTTTGGCCATCAAGTCCTGGAGTGGGGCTTGAACCGGGAGCTTCCAGCTCAGGGGAAGGGACACTGCCCACTGCACTACAGGACCTCCCATAATGGCATTATATATTCTAGCAATTAAAAGACACATTAAAATACTGGGCTGATTAATTTTTTCAAATAGCAACCACCACATCCACACTCTTGCAGCAATTAGAAATCTAAGAAACAAGTTTTTTATTCATTTGGATCTATTCCTGAATCACCATCCTGTGCTGTAACATAACACCAGAAACCATTTCCAACACCTTTTAGAGAACTGTAGTCAGCATTACCTCACATGAGTTCATTCAGGTGTTCCAGACTCAGGAGACCAATGCCAGGCTGCATTTAACAACTGCTCAACTGATATAGTCATTCTTCTGAGATCACATAAATGCCTGGTATTAAGCTGTTAGCCAGGTGACTATTTTAAGATTGCCAAGGTAATGTGATGACAGAGTTGGAAGCCGACACAGCTCCAAACCCAACAAGTCCAATTTTGGTAGAATGTCAATTGTGCTCATCTGAATACGGAACCTGAAGCAGGCCAACTGTCTATCCACAGGGAGGAAAGAAAACAAACTCAAAGCAAGGTTCACCTTTAAAGAGTTACTTCTAATGGCAGCTCTAACATCTGCCACTTCATAGCCTTGCAATGTTTACACTACTCAGTGGACCATGAGCAATTCTGGTCTCTATATTGTAAAATGAAGCACTGGAGAAAGTGAAAACAAGAGTTACAAAGGATGATAGCAGAATTGAGAGGTCATAACCATCAGGAAAGACTGAACAGGCTGGAGCTCAGAAGACCAAGGGTAACCTAATGGCGGTCTTCAAGATAATGACAGGACTCGACAGGGTACATGTAGACAAGATGTTTCCACTTATGGGGAATCCAAAATTAAACATAAAATAGTCACTAATAAATCCAATAAGGAAGTCAGGAGCAGTTTCTTTACCCCGAGAGTAGTGAGAATGAGGAACTCTACCACAGAGAGTAGTTGACGCAAATCATATAAATACATTTAAAGGGAAGCTAGATAACAGGAAGTGGAGAGTGTGCTGAAATAGACTTAGATAAAGTAGGGTGATCAGAAACCTGTGTGGAGCATTAACACTGGCTCAGGAGAGTTGGGTTGAATGGTTGTAAAATAGTACAGAATTCCATGTATTTACCTACTGCCATATGCCATACATGTCCGCACTTACAATAATGCACACTGTTAAACCCTCGGTTCCATCTTGCAGCAGAAAAGTCAGGCAAGAACAAAACAAAACAAGAGTGTACTGTGTACCCAGTGAATCCTTACAGATGAAAGTATTAATGAAACCTTGAGAAATACTGAATAATCCAAATGTCCAAAGCAAACAAACTAAATTTCACATGGGGTTGTTTACCTCGACCTTCTTATTCAGCCTGTTAAGTTCAGATATGCCCTGCTTCTCTTTTCTGTCCCTCACATCCTCCTTCCTGTCCTTCAACTGGCGTCTCTGCAACTTCTCATAGCTTTTCTTCAGTTTTCCAATCTGAAAATATGAAAGTTTGAATGGAAGCTAAAAATTGATTGTATTTTAGTAAATACGTTGTGCCCCCATGTTCCCCACTTTTGCATCCTGCAGTAGGTGGTCAACTGGGCTGGCTAGACTCAGGGCTGCCTTGGTGAACACTGCAGCAAGTGTGCTGAGCCCTGGGAATTTCCAGACTAAGTAGTTTTTCTTTGTAAAAGGGATTCTATGTGATGTTTCGACACCACCTCTTACCTCTTCCCGAAATACGTTCAGCTGTGCTTCATATTGCACCACCATATCATGTTGAACCTTTTCATTGTCCTGCAACTGCTGTCTCAATATTCCCACCTGAAAAATAGAAGAAACATTCCTGTTATTTGTGAGAGAAATCGCACACAAAAATGAGGCATGTAATCCAAAGAGTGCAGTACAGTTATTACCCACAGACCGTGCTCTTCACTCCCAGAGTTAGTAAGTGAACTATTCACATCTGGGGTGGAATTTTACGCCGGTGGGATTTTATGGTCCTGCCGAAGTAAACGGGCTTTTGAATGGCTCGCTGCATTTTATGACCCTGCCTACACCTCCACAGGGCCGTAAAAATCTACCCATGGATTGAAAACAGAAACTGCTGAAAAATACTCAGCAGGTCAGGCAACATCTATGGAAAGAGAAACAGAGTTAATGTTTCAAGTCAAGGACTATTGTCAGTACTCTGATGAAAAAAGTCTGATGAAAGGTCATCCACCTGAGCCGTTTACTCCATTTCTCTCCTGACAGAGACTGCCTGAAATACTGGTAGGCAAAAATCAGGGAATGTTTTTATTTCAGGTTTCCAGCCTCTGAGTATTTTGTTTATTTAGTTAAATATGAATTCCTGGTATGGTCACAATATTGGAGGAAGAAAGTGCTACAGCAGGCTGCAGGAGAATGGGGACAGAAAGCAGAGGGAAAGAGAAGGGAACGGGATTGAGGAATCCAAATAGAAGTCCTTCCACAGCCAACTAATCTCAGCAACATCTTCAATAAGAGGTGGCAAGCAGGTGGCCAGTTAGTTCTTCACAAAGTGAAAATAAGGTGGTTTTTATTTGTTTACAAGTTGTGGACAGCATTAAAAGACCACATTTCCTGGCCATTCCAGTTGTCCTGCGATGATGGTGCTCTTGGAGTCTTTAGTCTTTGACAAGATGATGTTCCAGAGATGGTGCACAATAGGGACCATGGGAATGAGACAGTCTCAGCTTCCCATGCACAGCTCTGTGCTCAGCTAAAGAACAGCACAGAATGGAAAGAGAGAGGCTTCCACACTCACCCCCCGCAACACCCCCAACCACTCATGGTGCCTGATGCAGAGAAGCTGTGAAGGCAAAGATAAACAGAGATATTCAGTGATTACTTCTGTAGTAACTATAAAAAAAGGGAAAAAATTAGCAGGGTAACCATCACCTTCAGCTTTGGGTTAGGTCTGCTTAGATATAAACAGAAGATGAGAAAAGACGGGGCCAAAATTTACTTAAAGAGTGCATGAATAACACATGCTACAAGTGTGCAAATCAGCTAGCGACTCATAGTAAGTGAGAGATGCCCTGTGAGTTCTGAATTATCACAATTGATGGCTGTTTTGCAGCATTCCACCTTTGCGAAAACAGCATCGTACCCTAAACCTCCCTTGTCATGAAGTTGCTGCATGTGTACACTAATTGCCTATTAAACTCACCACAGAAAGCCAAGTCAAGTCATAGCATAGGTACCCCTTTAATGGTGTGAACATTAACAACTACCAAAAAAACCTTTCCATCCAGAAAGTGAACAATTAGAAGTGTGGAATCACATTCCTTCAACAAGTGAAGTATTTGAGATTTTTAAAACGGTCAAATTTTAAAAATGTCCACTTATTTTCTTATTTTCCTTTCTCTCTATTTTTCTCTCTCAGTGAAATCTTTCTTTCCCTCTCTGTTTCTCTGTGTGATGCTTATTTGACATTAAATTCACCCACTCTAATTCATGGTCCTTCTCAGTCCCTTTCTATTTAATTCATAATCCTTAAACTTCACTGTTTGTTCGCAGATCCCATTGCCCTTGTAACCACCACCCCGCCCCCCGGCCCCCACTCACACCATCTGCTTGCACTTCCAGGAATTTTATGGACAAACAAATATTTTTTGAACTGAAGGGGCAGGAAGGAGTCTAACTAACAGAGCCCACTGTGGGATGTCATCTCCAGAAAATCATGAACCAATGAGCTCCACTGTGTAGGATCAAACCTCCTCCAACTGGGAAATTTATGGAATATAATTTCAAACCAACGGACATGTTTTGACCTCATGATTGAAACTACGAATTTCAAAAAGATAAGCTGCGGTCAGCAGTACAGGGCTGGGCAGGAAAGGGTTAATTCGGACATTTAATGAAAACACAGTGCATCTTCCAGTCAGCGATTGGGGGCTGCATCTTCCGCTCGCCGACACATAAAATGGCGCAGGGTAACGTTGGGCAGGCGTCTCAACGTCACTGCGCGCCATTTAGATTTTCAGGTCTGCGCGCCCGCCAAACTGTCAAAGGCCTATTAAGGCCATTAAAAAAGTAATTGCAATCATTAATGGACCTGCCCGTCCAACCTTAAGGTTGGTGGGCAGGCCAGGGGCCCAGGTGGGCTTCTGAAAAAACATCAAAACTCATCCACGGGCAGGATGAGGTTTCATGAGGGATTTAAAAATTTCTGAATATTTAAAAATAAAAGTTATGGAGATGTCCCAACTCATGTGACAGTGTCACATGAGGGGACATGACAGCAAAATTTTTTCTATTGTTTAAACAGCTTTTTACGTTTGAGCTGATCTCCCTGGGGCAGCACTTTGCTCAGGGAGATCTGTGCGCTCTTTCGACCGGAGGCGCTGATTGGGAACACGCCTGCCCATGCCCGCTCCCGCACATCCACCCTGACAGGGGGAAAATGTTGCCCAGTGACTCATCAAAAGGGTTTGAACATTGACTAATGTGATCAAGAAGTCTGATTACTCAATACAATAGCACAATGGGCATATCATCAATACAATACACTCAAGGAATTATTCAATCACCACAGACAATAGAACTGGAATAGGGTCAATCAAATCCTCATTAACTTTGGAGCCAGGTGCTGGTACTGTGCTGTTATTGCGCCACATCAAACAGCAGGAGAATTGCTCATACAATGAGAACTGATAATATTGGTCTGGATACATCTTCCATGGAAAATCCTGTATTGTTTCAACTAGCAGGAGCTGATGACATTTGTCTGGACTTTGCGGGGGATCAACTAAGCGGACATTAGAACAACAGGAAATATGTTTTGACATGTGTGAGTTAAGTTATAAAAGAAAAGCACATCTGAGGTTTTCGGCTGGGGTTGGGAGAAAGATAGAGTTTGGTCACCTTGACTCAGGCCTGCAGTCAACACCAGACAGACCAGCCATGTTGGAGATTGTAAGTGTTTTCAGCCAAATCGTAGTATATTGGTCTGAGGGTTTTGCGAAAGTTTGGGGCAAAAACTTGGGTTTTTTTGTTGGTACCTGCAACTTGTTTCAGCCATATCTTGGTGATATTGGTCTGAGGGGTTTTATTCTTAAGGTTTCAGGACAGGGTGTGGTGTTTTGCCTGTGTTTTTGTAAATTTTAACCGAGTCAGGGTGATTTTGTGTCGGGTACTGGGAATAGGTTGTTTTAATTTTTGGGTTTTGTACTGTGGGGTTGTGGGTGACTCAATAAAATGACTGTGAATTATCAGAAGAAACTTGTCTCACTGCTCATTTTGTTCAAGTCATACACTTGTGAATCTAGCGTCACGAGCTTGAGAGTGGGGAGGATCTCTGAGGGAAAATGGGAACCCCTACAACTGTGGCACCCACATCTCATTTTTTTCCCCACAGGTTTCTTTCTTTTCTTTTTTCTTTGGAAAAGGATAACAGGAGTCCTTGCGTTAAGGAGCTTAATGGGGGAAGGCTAATTATAACAATATTAGGCAGGAACTGAGGAATCTAGGCTGGAGACAGATGTTTGAGGGCAAATCAACAACAAACATGTGGGGGGCTTTCAAACGTCAGTTGATAAGAATTCAGGACTGGCACATTCCTGCTAGGATGAAGGATAAGTATGGCAAGTTTCAGGAGCCTTGGATGACGAAGGATATTGTGAGATTAGTCAAAAAGAAAAGGGAAGCATTTGTAAGGGCTGGAAGGCTGGGAACAGATGAAGCCCGTGGAGAATATAAAGAAAATAGGAAGAAACTTAAGCAAGGAGTCAGGAGGACTAAAAGGGGTCATGAAAAGTCACTGGCAACCAGGATTAAGGAAAATCCCAAGGCCTTTTATACATATGTAAAAAGCAAGAAGGTAGCCAGGGAAAGGGTAGGCCCACTCAGGGACAGAGGTGGGAATCTGTGTGTGGAGCCAGAAGAAATGGGAGAGTTACTAAATGAATACTTCTCATCAGAATTCACCAAAGAGAAGGACTTAGCGGTCGATTTGTCTAGGGAAGAGCGTGTAGATAGCCTGGATCATGTTGAGGTATAAAAGAAGTGTTAGGCGTCTTAAAGAATATTAAGGTGGATAAATCCCTTGGGCAGATGGGATCTACCCCAGAGTACTGAGGGAGGCAAGGGAGGAGATTGCTGGGGCCTTGACAGAAATATCTGTATCCTCACTGGCTATGGGTGAGGTCCCAAAGAACTGGAGAATGGCTAATGTTGTTCCATTGTTTAAGTAGGGCAGCAGGGATAATCCAGGAAATTACAGGCTGATGAGCCTTACATCAGTGGTAGGGAAATTATTGGAGAAGATTCTTCGTGACAGCATTTACTACCATTTGGAAGCAAATGGGCGTATTAATGACAGGCAGCATGGTTTTGTGAAGGGGAGGTCGTGTCTCTCTAACTTGATCGAGTTTTTCGAGAAAGTGACAAAGATGATCGATGATGGAAGGGCAGTGGATGTTATATACATGGATTTCAGTACGGCCTTTGACAAGGTCCCTCATGGCAGACTGGTACAGAAGGTAAAGACGCACGGGGTCAGAGGTGAGCTGGCAAGATAGATACAGAATTGGCTTGGTCATAGAAGACAAAGGATAGCAGTGGAAGGGTGCTTTTCTGAATAGAGAGCTGTGACTAGTGGAGTTCCACAGGGATCAGTGCTGGGACCTTTGCTGTTTGTAGTATACATAAATGATTTGGAGGAAAATGTAACTGGGCTAATTAGTAAGTTTGCAGACAACACTAAGATACTGAAGAGGATTGTCAAAGGATACAATGGGATATAGATTGGTTGGAGACTTGGGCGGAGAAATGGCAGATGGAGTTTAATCTGGACAAATGCGAGGTAATGCATTTTGGAAGGTCTAATACAGGCAGAAATTATACAGTAAATAGCACAACCCTTAAGTGCATCAACAGGCACAGGGATCTGAGCGTACAGGTCCACAGGTCACTGAAAGTGGCAATGCAGCTGGATAAGGTAGTCAGGAAGGCATAGGGCATGCTTGCCTTCATTGGCAAGGGCATTGAGTATAAAAGCTGGGAAGTCATGCTGCAGCTGTATAGAACCTTGATTAGGCCACATTTGGAATATTGCATGCAATTCTGGTCGCCACATTACCAGAAGGATATGGAAGCGTTAGAGAGGGTGCAGAGGAGGTTTATCAGGATTCTGCCTGGTCTGGAGGTTATTAGCTATGAGGAGAGGTTAGAGATTGTTCTCACTAGGGCGACGGAGATTGAGGGGCGACTTGATAGAAGTTTACAAAATTATGAGTGGCATGGACAGAGTAGATAGTCAGTAGATTTTTCCCAGGGTGGAAGAATCAATTACTAGGGGACATAGATTTAAGGTGAGAGGAGAAAACTATAGAGGAGATGTGCGTGGCAAGTTTTTTACGCAGAGAATAGTGAGTGTCTGGAATTCTCTGCCAGAGGAGATGGTGGAAGCAGGTACGATAGCGGTGCTTAAGAGGCAGCTTGACAAATACATGAATAGGATGGGAATCAAGGGATATGGACCCCGGAAATGCAAAATGTTTTTGCTGATGGGCAATATGATTGGCGCAGGCTTGGAGGGCCGAAGGGCCTGTTCCTGTGCTGTACTTTTCTTTGTTCTTTATTAACAGCAAGTCTCCTGTAAAGACAAAGTCACTGGGCTCCATTTAGTTGATGGATGATAGCTATAACCCAAGGAAGGATCGATGATTTGGTAAAAAATTCTATTAGCATTACCAACTACTTGATTGTTAACTTCTAAGAAATACAGAGCTGTTTGAGATATTGACCAATGTGATCTTACTGAGTTACGACAGGACTTGGAAATCCACAACCTCGCGTCCCCAGTATTGAAGGCATCTTGTAAAACTTAACATTAAAAATAGACTTAGCCGGTTTTGTTTGCTGGCCCAGATCTTCCAATCCCCATGGTGGTGAATGCTACACTGTTACTGTTCACTGCTACTGAGGATCACAATGGCATTAGAAATCCTGGGAAGCTGATTTACTCCTGAGCACAGAAATTCTGGTAGACCAGAAACGGTTTCCTGGGAGCCCTCGCTCATGGCCCCATCAGGACCTGTCAAAGTGTAAACTTGGGAAGTTTGCCCTATACGGACACTGTTTATTTTTACACTGATTTGCTTGGATCTGTTCCCAGCAGCTGTAAAGCCTGATCAGGAGCACAGCTCAAAATAATTCAGGCACAGTGTCAGAGCACTCCAGCACCCATGGGAACCAGACATCGCTCATCTCACGCCACCAACTCCCTCCACATCACTGGCAATGAACTCCCACCACCGTACCCTCAACATGGCTCACCACCCGTCTCATACCTCTTCCAACACTGCTCACCCCGCCGCCACCAATGTTCACTTCCCGGCCCACATATCCCCAGCACAGCACCCAGAATCCCTAGTTCCTTAGTCTGGCTGATGTTGGAAAAGCACTCCCAGCATTTCAGGGGGTGTGGGGTGGGGGTGGGAATGAACATTGCCGGGGGGTGCGCAGATAGGGGCAGAAAATTAGCATGGGGGGGGGGGTGAGAAGGACAAATGTCGAGAGGGGGAGGGAGCAGTCGGGGGAGGAATAAGCATTGTCGAGTGGTGGAGGGATGAACATTGTCGAAGCTTGCAGGGATAGGGGGAGAAAATGAGCATTGTCAAGGGGCAGGAAGGAGCATTGTCGGGGGTGGGGGAATGAGGGTTGTCGAGGGGGGGAATGAGCATTGTTGGGCGGGGGGGGGGGCTCATGAGCATTGTCAAGGGTTGCTGGGGGAGGGGGGGAAAATGAGCATTGTTGGGTGGGGTGGGGGGAATGGGCGTTGCTGAGGGTTGCGAGGGTTGGTGCTGGTTTGAGCAGTGTCAAGGTGCAGGCCGAGCAATGTCAGTGGTGTGAGTCGAGGGGGAACCTAAAGACAAAGACAGGTCCATTTAAAAGCAGTGCAACTCAGTGAGCTGAAGACAGACCTCAGGTGATGTGCCTTCAATTCATGTTGAGAAAAGCAGTGTGGCTTGGGCTGTAGTTCACCACTTGCCCTCTCAACTCAATTCGTCACTGGATCCATATTGGAGCCAGGACAAAAGATTCTAAGGCCCCAACATAAATAAGTAAGGGTGCAGCATGAAACGGGACTGGCGGTATACACCCCCACTCCACTGCTGACAGGAAGATATGGGCCATTAATTCTAAAACAAAATACTGCGGATGCTGGAAATCGGAAACAAAAACAGAAAATGCTGGAAATACTCAGCAGGTTAGGCAGCATTAGGTGGAAAGAGAAAGGGAGTCAACTTTTCAGGTCAATGACCTTTTATCAGATGAGAGGTCCTGATGAAAGGTCATCGGCTTAAAATGTTAATCCTGTTCCTCTCCCCACTGATGCTGCCTAACCTGTTCAGTGTTTCCAGCATTTTCTATTTTTATTACTTATTATTCTCCTGATTGGAACATAATTTGAGCAGCCTAAATGCGATTTGAATAGTAGTTCCTCTAAATCTTTGCAGTAGAGACTCAGCTACAATGTAAAGCAATAATGCCACCTACAGGCACATTTAAATGCAATGATAAGCCATGAGCCATAAGCTAACTAACTTTCTGCTGCATGATCAAAATGAAAAGAAAACATAGCAGGATTGACTTTCAGAGTGAAGGACTGCACTGAGCCAGTTACATATAGCACAGATTGACTAGTGTTGTTGCGGGGGGGTGGTGGGGGGGGAGGGGGGGTTAAATTAGCTAGGCAGGAGGATGGGAAGTTGAGAGCAGATTCAAAAGGGAGAAAGGCAGAGGTAAAAACGGAAGGCAGAAAATTAGTGAGAGAAAAGTTTGGAAGGCAGAGCAAACAAAGGTTGGAAAATAGATTTAAAAAGAGTCTGGTTGTGCTTCATGGTATGTACCTGATTACGAGGAGTATCGTGAATAATGCAGATGAGCTAAGGGCACAGATTGACATCCGGAAGAATGAGTTTTTAGTGGTCACTGAAACACGGGTCTCTAGATCGTCAGATATAGAACGTACACTGGGCGATGGGACGTACACTGGGCGATGGGCATTTGGACTCTGCAAATGACCTGACGCACAGGCATACACAGGAAATTGCCTGATAAGTTTAAGCTTCCAACTGGCTGATTCCCTGCTGCCGGGGCCTTCTACAAATGTCTCTGACCCCAAGCTCAGGGCAGAAACCTGGGCCAAATAAGTGAGACTCACCTGCATACCTACCCAGAAATGCTGGACAGTTTAATTCCTGGTCTAACAGCCGTGTAACTCAACTGAACATCACAAATGAACCCCCCCCCCACAAATTACCCCCTTCATCTTCCTGACCCTCTCACCCATATTTATTCATTGAAAGCCTTAAGGCCTTTAACAACTTACCTGAATATGGCAGATACTGTCATAAAAAGGGAACATCCTCTCCTTTTCTCAACCCTCCTAACACTCATTGGATTTACTCTGCAGTACCGGTGCTGCCCATTTCTGCTTCAACCAGGATAGGAAGAGCCCAGAAGAAATGGGAGTATTGTCGAGTTGGAAAAAAAATCCAGGCCATGGCTTAGGGAGGATCAGGAATGGCAGCTTAATTCTTGTTACAGAGTTTTCAGATGAAACTGGGAGGGGTTGGGAACCAAGAGACGAAAAAATGAAGCGGTGTGGCAATTTTAATTAAACAATTATAGCTATCAGCAGTGATAATGTGTCAGTAGGATCATCAAATGAGGTTATGAGAGTTGAATTAAGAGTCAAAAAACTAAAGGGATATCACACTGTTGGGAGTGTACTAAAGACCCCATATAGTCCTTGGGAGATAGAAGAGCAAATTGCAAAGCAAACTTCTTAGATTCAAAAACAATAAGAATTATTGTGGATTATGGGGGATTTCAATTACCCTAATATTAACTGGGATACAGTCAGAGTAAGAGGTACAAAGATCACAGAATTCCTAAATTGCATTCAGGAAAACTTTAGCCAAAACATGGCAAACCCAACAAAATTTGGGAAATTCTGAACGTAATTTTAGGAAATGGGGCAGGTGGAAGGAGTATCAGTGCAAGAGCATTTTAGTGCTAGTGATCATAATTCAGTTAGATTTAGCATAGGTGTGGAAAAGGACAAAGATTAAATAGTTCTAAAAGTTCTAAATTTGGAGAAGGCTAATTTCATTAGGTTGAGGACTGATTTAGCAGATGTCAGTTGGAAATAGCTACTTGAAGGCAAATCAGTGTCAGAGCAATGGGAGACATTCAAGTAGGAGATTCAAGGTGTTCGAGGTAAACGCGTTGCCACAAAGAAAAAAGGTGGGAGAGCCAAATCTAAAGTCCCCTGGATGACAAGGTACAGAGAGGCTGATAAGGCAGAAAAGGGAAGCTTCTATCAGACATCACAGAAAGCCTAGAAGAATAGAGAAAGTGTAGGTGTGGAATTAAAAGGAAAATTAGGAAAGTAAAGAGAGGGCATGAAAACATACTGGTAAGTAAAATCAAGGAAACCCCAAAGATGTTTTGCAAGTACATAAAGAGCAAGAGGATAGCCAACGAAAGAGTAGGGCCTATTAGGGACCAAAAGGTAGCCTGTATGTGGAGTTGGCAGGGGATATGGACAAGGTTCTTAAAGAATACTTTGCAGCTACCTTGATGATGATGACAGCATAGTTAAGGAGGAAGGATGTGAAATATTGGATGTGAAGTTATACCAGAACCATACACAACACCAGACAGACAATAAATCAAGTACCGTATACAGTTCTGGCCACATTACAGGAAAGATGTAATTGCACTGGGCAGGATGCACAGGTAGTTTACAAGGATGTTGTTGGGACTGGAAATTTTTAGCTGTGAGGAAAGATTAAAGAGGCTAAGCTTGTTTTCTTTGATACAAAGAGGGCTGAGGGGTGAATGAATTGAGGTGTACAAAATGATGAGCAGCCTAAATAATGTAAATAGGGATGACCTATTTATCTTAGCAGCCGAATCAAAAACTATGGCACAGATTTAAAATAATTGGTAGAAGGATAAGTGGGGAGATGAAGAAACATTTTTTCATCCAGAGGATGGTAAGGGCCTGGGGCTCACTGTTTTTTAGGGTGAGTTTCTGCCTCTGCCACCACATTTAAGGAGTAGTCTACTTGAAGATCAGTGACCTGCTGGGCTACAGAAGGTGGGATTAGGCTGGGTAGCATTGATTAGCACGGACAAGATGGACCAAATGACCTCCTTCTGTAAATTTCTATGAGATTGGAGCAAGCCACCATTTCAGCTCTGAGTGTCACTAGGGTGCTAATCAAATACTAGTCACATCAGTAATCCAGATGAAAACTCACGAACCTCAATAATCTATGTAGACCCACAGCAGTGACATTTCAATCATTAACATCCCAATTACCAAGCAGGACTCAGAGGTACCTAGCTTTCAGTGACATTCACCGGAAAGTTTTGAATTAAACTCATGTGAACGTCACACTGAAAGTTTCCATCTGCCCACATCTTCAAGTTCATCTTTTACTCCTGATGGAGGGATTATTGGTAGGTACACCTACCTAATCACTCCTTCTCCCTGCAATTGCAGCCACCCGCCCCACCCAGCTAGCTTCCACATCCTCATACTCCCCAGGTTGTTGCCTACTTCGAGGCTCATTCCATAATAACTTGCCTCCCCAGTAAGTTTAAAAGCACACTCGCATCGAGATTGTAATATCCTCCTCTTGAGCTGTACTGAACTGGCAATATGTAGGTAACTTGAAAGTCTGCATGGCCACTTTCAGTTGTGGTATTGAGGGAAGCTTTGCTCCTACCTCTGTGTGTTTCTGGTCAAGCAATAGTCGAAAGGCACTGAGCTCCTGTTCTCGGACCTTCAGCCTCGTTTCCACCGACTGGAACTGCGCTTCCCATTCAGACTTTTTCTGTGCCACCATAATATCGATCTGCTTCATCAATTCTTGTAATTCAGCCTCGCAGGTGGTCAGGGCACTGCTGCAACTTGATTCAGTCAAAGGTAATAAAATCAGAGAGAAAGAAATTCAGAAGTTTAAAAAACAGACTCCTTTCCCCAATGACATGGTGAATAAAGGCATCAATCATTACATAGTTTCATTGTACCAATACTGAGACTATCATCAATTTCCATAAAAATGTCCTTTAGGGAAGGAAATCTGCCGAACTTACCCAGTCTGGCCTACATGTGACTCCAGACCCACAGCAATGTGGTTGACTCTTAACTGCCCTGGCCTACCAAGCCACTCAGCTGTACCAAACTGCTACAGAAAAGTTAAAGAGCAATAAAACCAAATGGACCACCTGGCATCAACTTAGGCACCAGAAATGACAATGCAGGGTTGATGGGGTTGAGTGTGCCAAAGTCCTCCTAACTAACATCTGGGGCTTGCACCAAAATTGGGAGAGCTGTCCCACAGTCTAGTCAAGCAACAGCCTGACATAGTCATACTCATCGAATCATACCTTACAGACGATGTCCCAGACACCACCATCATCCCTGGGTATGTCCTGTCCCACTGGCAGAACAGACCCAGCAGAGGTGGCAGCACAGTGATATACATTTGAGACAGAGTTGTGCTGGGAGTCCTGAAATTGACTCCAGGCCGCCTGACATCTCATGGCATCAGGTCAGACGTGGGCAAGGAAACATCCTACTGATTACGATGTACTGCTCCCCATCAGCTGATGAATCAGTACTCCTTCATGTTAAACACCAATTTGAAGAAGCACTGAGGGTGGCAAGGGAACAGAAAGTACTCTGGGTAGGGGCTTCAAAGTCCATCATCAAAAGTGGCTTGGTAGCACCATTACTGACCAGGCTGACTGAGTCCTAAAGGACATAGTTGCTAGAGTGGGATGCAGCAGGGTGTGAGGAAACCAACAAGAGGGAAAAACATGCTAGACCTTGTCCTCACCAACCTACCAGATGCATCTGTCCATGATGGTGGTGGTAGGAATGACCACTACACAGCACTTATGAAAACCAAGTCCCATCTTCACACTGAAGATACCCTCCATCATGTTGTGTGGCACTAATACAGTGCAAAATGATTTAGAACAGGTCTAGTAACTCAAAACTGGACATCCATGAGGCACTACAGCAGAATTGCATTCAACCACAATCTGTAACCGGCATATCCATCATTCTGCCATTACCATCAAGAACAAAGAACAAACAAAAGTATAGCACAGGAACAGGTCCTTCGGCCCTCCAAGCCTGCACCAATCATATTGCCCGTAAACTAAAACATTTTGCACTTCCGGGGTCAGTATCCCTCTATTCCCATCCTATTCATATATTTGTCAAGCTGCCTCTTAAAACACCACTATCATACCTGCTTCCACCACCTCCTCTGTCTGTCAGCAAATTCCAGACACTCAATACCCTCTACGTAAAAAACTTGCCCTGCACATCTCCTCTATGGTTTTCTCCCGCACCTTAACTCTATGTCCTCTAGTAATTGACTCTTCCACCCTGGAAAAAAGCTTCTGACTATCTACTCTGTCCATGCCACTCATAATTATGTAAACTTCTATCAAGTCTCCCCATAATCTCCATCGCTGTAGTGAGAACGATCCGAGTTTCTCCAACCTCTCCTCATAGCTAATAACCTCCAGACCAGGCAGCATCCTGGTAAACTCCTCTGCACCCCATCTCCAACGCCTCCATATCCTTCTGGTGACCAGAATTGCACGCAATATTCCAAATGTGGCCTAACCAACGTTCTATACAGCTGCAGCATGACTTCCCAGCTTTTATACTCAATACCCCTGCCAATGAAGGCAAGCATGCCATATGCCTTCCTGACTACCTTATCCACCTGCGCTGCCATTTTCACTGACCTGCGGACCTGTACACCCAGATCCCTCTGCCCACTTAAGGGTTGTGCCATTTACTGTATAATTCCTGCCTGTATTAGATCTTCCAAAGTTCATTACCTTGCATTTGTCCGAATTAAACTCCATCTGCCATTTCTCCGCCCAAGCGTCCATTCGATCTATATCCCATTGTATCCTTTGACAATTCTCTTCACTATCTGCAACTCCTCCAACCTTATGTCATCTGCAAACTTACTAATTAGCCCAGTTACAGTTTCCTCCAAATCATTATGTATACCACAAACAGAAGATCATTTATGTATACTACATCAAGCCAAGGGATCAACCCCGGTTTAATGAAGATTGCAGAAGGAATGGCAGGAACAGCACCAGGCATACCTAAAAATGAGGTGTCAACCTGGTGAAGCTACAACACAGGACTACCTGCATACCAAACAGCATAAGCAGCAAATGGTGATAAAGTTAGACAATCCCACAACTAAGGAATCAGATCAGTTCTGCCACATCCAGTCATTAATAATGTTGGACAACTGAACAATTTTTAAAAAAATCATTTATGGGATATGGGCTTCGCTGGCTGGGCCAGCATTTATTGCCAATGCTTAGTTGCCCTTGAGAAGGTGTTGGTCAGCTGCCTTCTTGAACTGCTGCAGTCCATATGGTGTAGGTACACCCACAGTGCTGTTAGGTAGGGAGATCTCAGATTTTGGAGGAGGAGGCTCCACAAATATCCCCATCCTCAATGATGGAGAAGCCCAGCACATCAGTGCAAAAGATAAGGCTGAAGCATTTGCAACAATCCTCAGCTAGAAGTGCTGCTGGGTAATCTAGCTCAACATCCTCTCGAGGACCCCAGCATCACAGATGTCAACCTTCAGCGAATTTGATTCACTCCATGTGACATCAATAAGCAGCTCAAGACATTGGACACTGCAAAGACTATGGGCCCTGGTATCATGTCCCTGCACACAAAGAGAAGGCAAATCCATTCCAGCCAATTACCCTATCAGCTTCCTCTCGATTATCAGTAAGGTGATGAAGTGACACTTACACAGCGATAACCTGCTCACTGATTTAAGTTATGAAGAGAGGTTGGATAGACTTGGGTTGTTTTCACTGGAGCAGAGAAGACTGAGGGGCGACCTGATCGAGGTGTACAAGATTATGAGGGACATGGACAGGGTAGATAGGGAGCAGCTCTTCACCTTAGTTGAAGAGTCAGTCACAAGGGGGCATAAGTTCAAGGTGAGGGGCAGGAGGTTTAGGGCAGATGTGAGGAAAAATTTTTTTACCCAGAGGGTGGTGACAGTCTGGAATACTCTGCCTGGGAGGGTGGTGGAGGTGGGTTGCCTCCTTAAAAAGTACCTGGATGAGCACTTGGCACATCATAACATTCAAGGCTATGGGCCAAGTGCTGGTAGATGGGATTGGGTAGGAAGGTCAGGTGTTTCTCACGAGTCAGTGCAGACTTGATGGGCCGAAGGGCCTCTTCTGCACTGTGATTCTGTGATGCTCAGTTTGGGTTCCGCCGGGGCCAGTCGGTTTCTGACCTCATTACAGCCTTGGTCCAAACAGGGATAAAAGCGCTGAAATCAAGAGACATGGTGGGAGTGACTGCCCTCGGCATTAAGGCAGCACTTGACTGAGAGTGGCATCAACTGGAGTCAATGGGAATCAGAAGGAAAAGTCTCAATGGTTGAAGTCATACCTAGAACTAAAGAACATGGCTATGATTGTTGGAGGCCAATCATTTCAGTCCCAGGACATTGCTGCAGGAGTTTCTCAAAAGTAGTGCAGTAGTGCCAAAATGCAGCAAGACCTAGACAACATTTAAGCTCTTGCTGATAAGTGGCAAGTAATGTTTGTGCTATACAAGTGCAGGCAATGACCCTCCCCAACAAGGGAGAATGTAACTATTTCCCTTTGACATTTAATAGTATAACCATAGTTTAATCTACCACTATCAATATCCTGGGGGTTACTACTGACCAGAAACTGAACTGGACTAGCCATATAAATACTGTGGCTACAAGATTGGGTCAAAGGCCAGGAATTCTGTGGAGGGTAACTCATCTCCTGACTCCACAAAGCGTGTCCACCACCTACAAACACAAGTCAGGAGTGTGATGGTTCTACTTGCTCAGATGAATAATCTTTAAAAGTTCTTTCACAGGATGCGGGTTTGTTTGCTAGGCCATTTGCTGCCCTTCCATAGTTGCCAGAGAGGGTGGTGGTGAGCCACCTTCTTCAACCATTGCAATCCAGGGTACCACTATGTAGGTACACCCATAGGGCTGCTAGGGAGTTCCAGGATTTTGACCCAGCATCAGTGAGGGAACGGTGATATAGTTCCAAATCAGGATGGTGTGTGTCTTGGAGGAGAATTTGCAGGTGGAGTGCCCCCATAAGCGCGTTGACCTTAATCTTCTTGGGTGATAGAGGTCACTGGTTTGGAAGGTGCTATCCAAGCTGCCTTGTTCAGTTGTTGCGGTGCATCTTGTAGATGGTACACGCTGCTATACTGTGCGTTGGTGGTGGAGGGACTGAATGTTTGTGGATGTGATACCAATCAAGTGGGCTGCTTTGTCCTGGATGGTGTCCAGCTTCTTGAGTGTCGTGGGCGCTGCACTCATCCAGGCAAATGGAGAGTATTCCATCACACTCCTGACAGGTAACTTGTAGATAGTGCACAGGCTTTACGGAGTCTTGAAGTGAGTTAGTAGCCACAGAATTCCCAGCCTACGGGAATGCTCTTGTAGCCATAGTATTTGTATGGCTGATCCAGTTCAGTCTCTGGTCAATGGTAACCACCAGGACATTGATAGTGGGGAATTCAGTGATGGTAATTCCATTGAATGTCATGGGGAGATGGTTAGATTCTTTCTGCTGGAGATGGTCATTGCCTGGCACTTGTGTGGTATGTATGTTACGTGCAACTTGTCAGCCCAAGCCTGGATATTGTCCAGGTTTTGCTGCACTTGGACATGGACTGCTTCAGTATCTGAGTTGGTGCACAATCATCAGCGAACATCCCCACTTCTAACCTTATGATGGAGGGAAGGTCATTGATGAAGCAGCACTACCTGGAAGAAATCTTGCAGCAATGTCCTGGGACTGAAATTATTGACCACCAACAATCACAAACAAGTTCCTTTGTGCTAAGTGTGACTCCAACCAGCAGAGTGTTCTCCCCCAAAGTCCTATTGACTCGAGTTTTGCTCGTACTCCTTGATGCCACACTCTGTTCAATGCTGCCTTGATGTCAATCTCACCTCACCTCGAGTTCAGCTCTTAAGTCCAAGTTTGGACCAAGGCTGCAATGAGGTCAGGAGCTAAGTGGCCCTGGTGGAACTCAAGCTGAGTGTCAGTGAGCAGGTCATTACTGTGTAAGTGCCATTTGATAGAACTGTCAGTGACATCTTCCATCACTTTGCTGATGATCAAGAGTATATTGATGAGGCAGTGATAGGCCAGGTTGGATTTGTCCTGCTTTTTGTGGAGAGGACATACCTGGGCAATTTTTCACATTGTCAGGTATATGCCAGTTATATAGCTGTGTAGCTCCAACAACACTCAAGAAGCTTGACACCATCCAGGACAAAGTAGCCTGCCTGATCAGCAATCCATCCGCCAACATAAACATATAGTCCCTCCACCACCGAATGCACAGTGGCAGCAGTGTCTATCATTTACAAAATGCACCGCAACAACTGAACAAGGCATCTTGGATAGCACCTTCCAAAGAGCAACACAGCAAGGCTCCTTCAATAGCAACTTCCAAACTCATGACCCCTACCATATAAAAGGACAAGGACAGCAGATTCATGGAAACACCACCACTTGGAAGTTCCCCTCCAGGTCACTCACCTTCCTGACTTGGAACTATATCGCCATTCCTTCAATGTTGCTAGATCAAAATCTTGGGACTCTCTCCCTAACAGCACTGTGGGTGTACCTACACCACATGGACTGCAGCAATTCAAGAAAGTGGCTCACCACCACCTTCTCAAAGGTAATTAGGGATGGGCAACAATTTCTGGTCTTGCCTGTGATGCCCACATACCATGAAAAAAGTTTTTAAAAAATGAGCCACAAAATCTGAAATGATAATGCTCATTATCAACCTATGCCGAACCAATTGGGGGATTACAAAGTAGATCTTAGCTAAAGGGGAAAAGAGCAACAAATTCAGCCAGGGTCCTCATTTCTGATTCTTCTACAGTGAACTTTGCTGCAGAAGGACATGAGGATAGCCCCTGGCTCAACTGTGATATCTTCCACAACTGAAAAAGTTGCAGGCATACACAAATGGGCCTGTATTAACTCTGTAATATCACCTGAGGAGCTGGTATGAACATACGAACGAGGAGTCCATTTAGCCTGCTCCGCCATTTAGTAAGATCATGCCTGATCTGATAATAACCTGAAACCTGCGTCCCACCTACCGCTGATAACCTATTACCCCTTGCTTACCAGGAATCTATCCACCTCTGCCTGAAAAATATTCAAAGACTCTGCTTCCACAACCTTTTCAGGAAGTGGGTTCCAAAGACTCAATCTTCTGTAAAAATTTCGCCTCATCTCTGTTTTAAATGAGTAACCCCTTATTTTTAAACAGTGACCCATAGTTCAAGTTTTTCCACAAGAAGAAACAACCTCTTCACATCCATCCTGTCAAGATCCCTCAGGATCTTATATGTTTCAATCAAGTCGCCTCTGACTCTTCTAAACTCCTCATTAAGACAACCCACCCATTCCAGGTATTAATCTGCTAAACCTTCTCTGAACTGCTTCCAACACATTTACATCCTTCCTTAAATAAGGTGGCCAATAATGAACACAATACTGCAAATGTGGTCTCACTAGTGCTCCATACAACTGAAGCATAACCTTCCTACTTTTGTATTCAATTCCCCTCGCAATAAATTATAACATTCTATTAACTTTCCTAATTACCTGCTGTACTTGCACACTAGCCTTTTGTGATTCATGCACTAGGGCGCCCAGATCCCTCTGCATTTCAGAGCTCTGCAATTTCTCACCATTTAGATAATAAGCTTCTTTTTTTATTCTTCCTGCCAAAATGGACAATTTCACATTTTAACACATTATACTCCATCTGCCAAATCTTTACGCACTCTCTTAACCTATCTATATCTGTTTGTAGCCTCCTTATGTCCTCCTCACAAATTACTTTCCTACCTATCTTTGTGTCATCAGCAAATTTGTCAACCAAAGCTTCAGCCAAATCATTTATATAAATTGTAAACAGTTGAGGTTGCAGCACTGATCCCTGTGGCACGCCACTCGTTACATCTTGCCAACGTGAAAAAGACTCTTTATGCCTACTCTTTCCTTCCTATTAGTCAATCAATCTTCTGTCCATGTCAGTATGTTACCTCCTATACCATGAGCTTTTATTTTCTGCAATGTGACCATAATATGATAGAATTTACCCTGCAATTTGAGAGGAAAAAGCTGGAATCAGGTGTAACGGTATTACAGTTGAATAAAGGCAACTACAGATGCATGAGGGAGGAGCTGGCCAGAATTGACTGGGAGATGAGCCTAGCAGGAAAGACAGTGGAACAGCAATGGCAGGAGTTTCTGGGAGTAATTTGGGAGACACAGCAAAAATTCATCCCTAGGAAGAAGAAGCTTACTAAAGGGGGGACGAGGCAACAATGGCTGACAAGGGAAGTCAGGGACAGCATAAAAGCTAAAGAGAAAGCATACAATGCGGCGAAGAGCAGTGGGAAACCAGGGGATTGGGAAGCCTATAAAGACCAACAGAGGACAACTAAAAAAGAAATAAGGAGGGAGAAGATTAAATATGAGGGTAAAGTAGCCAGTAATATAAAAGAAGATTGCAAGAGTTTTTTTTAGATATATAAAGGGTAAGAGAGAGGCAAAAGTGGACATTGGGCCGCTGGAAAATGACGCTGGAGAAGTAGTAGTGGGGAACAAAGAAATGGCAGAGGAATTGAATAGGTACTTTGCGTCAGTCTTCACAGTGGAAGACATGAGTGACATCTCCAAAGTTCAAGAGAGTCGGGGCGGGGGGGGCGGAGCTGAGTATGGTGGCCATTAACAAGGAGAAGGTGCTAGGAAAACTGAAAAGTCTGAAGGTGGATAAATCACCTGGACCAGATGGATTACACCCCAGAGTTCTGAAGGAGATAGCTGAAGAGATAGTGGAGGCATTAGTGGTGATCTTTCAGGAATCACTGGAGTCAGGGAGGATCCCAGAGGACTGGAAAATCACTAATGTAACCCCCCTGTTTAAGAAGGGAGTGAGGCAAAAGACAGGAAATTATAGGCCAATTAGCCTGACCTCGGTCATTGGTAAGATTTTAGAGTCCATTATTAAGGATGAGATTTCAGAATACTTGGAAGTGCATGGTAAAATCAGACAAAGTCAGCATGGTTTCTTCAAGGGAGGTCATGCCTGACAAATCTGTTAGAATTCTTTGAGGAGGTAACGAGTAGGTTAGACAAAGGAGGGCCAATGGATGTTATCCACTTGGACTTCCAGAAGGCCTTTGACAAGGTGCCACATAGGAGGCTGCTCGGTAAGATAAGAGCCCATGGTGTTAGAGGCAAGGTACTAGCATGGATAGAAGATTGGCTGTCTGGCAGGAGGCAGAGAGTGGGGATAAGGGGGTCCTTCTCAGGATGGCGGCCGGTGATTAGTGGAGTTCCGCAGGGGGCAGTGTTGGGACCACAACTTTTCACTTTATACATTAATGATCTAGATGAAGGAACTGAGGGCATCCTGGCTACATTTGCAGATGATACAAAGATAGGTGGAGGGACAGGTAGTATTGAGGAGGCGGGGAGGCTGCAGAAGGATTTGGACAGGTTAGGAGAATGGGCAAAGAAGTGGCAGATGGAATACAATGTGGGGAAGTGTGAGGTCATGCACTTTGGTAGGAAGAATAGAGGCATAGACTATTTTCTAAATGGGGAGAGAATTCAGAAATCTGGAGTGCAAAGGGACTTGGGAGTCCTAGTCCAGGATTCTCTTAAGGTTAACTTGCAGGTTGAGTCAGTAGGTAGGAAGACAAATGCAATGTTGGCATTTATTTCGAGAGGACTAGAATATAAAAACAGGATGTGCTGCTGAGCTTTATAAGGCTCTGGTCAGACCACACTTAGAATATTGTGATCAATTTTAGGCCCCGTATCTCAGGAAGGATGTGCTGGTTCTGGAGAGGGTCCACAGGAGGTTCACGAGAACGATCCCAGGAATGAAAGGCTTAACATATGAAGAACGTTTGAGGACTCTGGGTCTATACTCGATGGAGTTTAGAAGGAGGAGGGGGGATCTGATTGAAACTTACAGAATACTGAAAGGCCTGGATAGAGTGGACGTGGGGAAGATGTTTCCATTAGTGGGAGAGACTAGAACCCGAGGGCACAGCCTCAGGGAAGACCTTTTAGAACAGAGATGAGGAGAAACTTCTTTAGCCAGAGAATGGTGCATCTATGGAATTCATTGCCACTGAAGGCTGTGGAGGCCAGGTCATTGAGTGTATTTAAGACTGAGATAGATAGGTTCTTGATTGGTAAGGCGATCAAAGGTTACGGGGAGAAGGCGGGAGAATGGGGTTGAGAAACTTATCAGCCATGATTGAATGGTGGAGCAGACTGGATGGGCCGAATGGCCTAATTTCTGCTCCTATGTCTTATGGTCTTATAACCTGTGATGTGGCACTTTATCAAATGCCTTCTGCAAATCTAAGTACAGTACATCCACTGGTTCCCCTTTATCCACAGCACATGCTGCTTCCTCATAGAAGTCCAATAAGTTGGTTAAACATGCTCTCCCTTTCACAAAAACATGCTGACTCTGCCTGATGACCTTGAACTTATCCAAGTGCCCTGCTATAACATATTTAATAATAACTTCTAACATTTTCCCTATGACAGATGTTAAGCTAACTGGCCTGTAATTTCCTACTTTCTGTCTCCCTCCCTTTTTGACTACTACAGTTACATTTGCTATCTTCCAATCTAATGGAACCTTCCCCGAATCTAGGGAGTTTTGGAAAATTAAAACAATGCACCAACCTGTCAGCCCACAGCTCCAACAATTTACTCAGTGCCACTTCTCTGGTGACTGTAATTTTCCTGACTTCCTTTCCCACTTCCATTTCCTGGTTTAAAGCTGCTTCTGGGGTGTTAGTTGTATCCTCTATAGTGAAAATTGATGTAAAATACTTGTTCAATTCATCTGCCATCTCTTTGTTTTCCATTATCAATTCTCCAGACTCACTTTCTATAGGACCAACACTCACTTTGTTAACTCGTTTCTTATTTAAATATTTATAAAAACTATTTGTTTTTATATTTTTGGCTAGCTTTCTCTCATACTCTAATTTTTCCCTCCTTGTTAGCCTTTTAGTCATTCTTTGTTGTTCCTTATATTCTGTCCAATCTTCAGGCCTTCTGCCTACCTTTGCAATATTATATGTCTTTTCTTTAAGTTTGATATTATCTTTCACCTTTCTAGTTAACCACGGATGGTGTGTCTGTTCCTTGGACTTTTTCTTACTCATTGGAATGTATCAACTCTGTGCATTCTGAAACATTCCCTTCAATATTAGCCACTGCATCTCTATTGAACTATCCCCTAATCTAATTTGCCAATTCACTTCAGCCAGCTCAGTTTTCATCTCCTCATAATTGCCTTTATTCAAGTTTAAAAACTTAGTCTTAGACCCACTCCTCTTTCCCTCAAACCGAATGCAAAATTCAATAATAACATGGTCGCTGTTACCTCGTGGTGCCTTCACTATGAGGTCACTAATTACTCTCATCTCATTGTACAATCCCAGGTCTCGTATAGCCTGCTCTCTAGTTGGCTCCAGGACATGCTGTCCTAAGAGACTACCCAAAAACATTCAATGTACTCCTCATCTAGGCTACCTTTGCCCATCTGACTTTTCCAATCTATATGTAAATTAAAATCTCCCATGATTATCGCAGTGCCTTTCTGACAAGCTCCAATTATTTCTTCCTTTATGCTCCACCCTACCATGTGGTTACTATTAGGGGGCCTGTTCACAACTCCCACATGTGACTCCTTGCCTTTTCCATTTCTCATCTCTACCCAAACTGTTTCCACATCCTGCTTTCCTGAACTTAGGTCATCTCTCTCTATTGTACCAATAGCATCGTTAACCAACAGAGCCACCCCTCCACCTTTTCCTCACTTCCTGTCCTTCCTAAATATCCTGTGCCCTTCAATATTCCGGTCCCAATCCACGTCCTCCGGCAGCCTTGACTCCATAACGGCTATCAAATCATAATTATTTACTCCTATGTGCGCTCTCAGTTCATCTGCTTTGTTTTGAATGCTACGTGCATTTGAATACAGAGCGTCTTTTTTAATCCTTTTATTCTTTTTATAACCTCTAGTTTCTTCCTTGATATACCATTAGATGTGTACTTTCTATCCCTCCCTGTCATTGTTGATATATAGAAATATATATTTCTATATATCACTATTTCCATTATCATCAATAGGAGGGTAGAAACAAATGGGCAACATAAAATATTTCTTCAGTTGTTCTCAGTTATTTAGGTTTGATTTCACTTTTCCTTTCCATCCTTCAGTTTTCTGTATATGTTTCATCAGCCCTTCAGCTAATGACTCATACAGGGAATATTTTTAAGCAATGACAATGCACCAAGTGGCTATTTCTCATGTTTCAATAGCAAATGTTAGCTTATTTCACTGTAGAGGCCATTATATCTCAGGGTAATATCATGGTTCTGGTACTGGGCTAACAGCCAGGAGGCTGTGTTCAAGGTCCACAATGGCAAATTGATAATGGAATTAAATAATCTGGTAATTTAGATTCATAGGGCCAGATTTTCATGTGGGAAGCAGTAAGGTCGAGTAGGGAAACCTCCCTAGCAGACCTGACTATTTTAAAAAGCTCCCCCGCCTAATATATTTTTGTTCCTGAGAGGAAGGGGCAGGATGGATTCAGGTCTGAGAAGACAACAGAAGCCAACAGGCTAGAATGCCAACTTCTATTTACTGGGACACCAGCCCAGTTTTAACGATAAATGCCAGGCTCTGTAACCTCACCCACCCAATACCCCCTCCATGTCCCCATGCCATGTCACCAATACCCCAATACCCACGTTGCCACCTCCATGCCCCCCATAACCCCCTTCCCCCTTCATGCCCAACATGTATTCTCCATAGCCACTCACCCAGCATCCACTATGGGCAGGCCTCAGGGTATTCTTGAAATGGACATTTAAAAAAAATAAACTTCTAACCATCTAATATTCAAAGACACTTCAGACTGGTGAAAAAAAAACCATCCATAAAACCCATTCAAAAAATGTAAATCCCTTCAAGTGGTCAATCTGTTATAAAAACAAACACTTATTCACTTACATCAAAGACAGATAACCCTTTAATAACAACTGTCAATCAAAATGTGAACACAACCCTGTTCCCCCACCCTGGTCCCCTGAGGTAAGTGGTTCTGGACTTGTCGAAACTCAGCCAAACATTCATAATAGTCCCAGCTATCAAAACAAATCCTGGGAAATATCAATAATAGAGTCCACTGAAACACCAGGTAGTCTTTTTTTGAGCTGCAGCTGCTGTTTTATTTCCATTTCAAAGTAGACTGCCAATTAATGGAGTGTAGCAGGTACTTAGACTTTTTTTAAAGTTCAACAGCAAGGTCATTTTTTTCAAAGCTATGGATTGCTGTTCATTTAAATGCCAATACAAACATGACAGGACAATTTCCCAGCACATTTTTCCACAGTTGTGGATGCAGTTTGGCATTTTCTTTTTCTCCATCATGGGGAGACAGTGGTGTAAAAAGGAAATAGATAGATTCCCAGACTCTAAAGGCGTCAAGGGGTATGGGAAGAGAGTGGGAGTGTGGCATTAAGATAGAGGATCAGCCATGATCATACGGAATGGTAGAGTGGGCTCAAAAGGCCAAATGACCTACTCCTGCTTTTACTTTCTATGTTTCTATATAATGGTACTGTCACTTTGGTTATCCACTTGGAATTGGGGTTTCCCCATGGTTCATTACTCCTCTTAGGTGCTGTGAACCAATCTCCTACCAAAATGGGGCCAACTCCATGAAAATAGTGGAGGGTCTGAAATGCTCACCACCGCCCCCCCCTCCACCCCGGACATTGGAGTAGGCAAGGGTAGGATTGCTGGTTGTAGGCTCATTATCTGCACCCTTATCCCAGGGCCATAAAAATCCAACACAATGGGAATGGGAGCAGGAATCCAGGAAACAGGTCCTGATAGCTATTTTTAAATCCCCCGCCTCCATTTGAGCATGGACAGAGGCATGAAACTCCAGGCCATACAGTCATTACGGCACAGAGGAATGAAAATCGGCCCACTGAGTCCATGAATTTGTGGGCAAGCACCAGGAGGCATGACCGTGAAAGTTGGTTCACTATTGCAATTCTAAGCTGGGCTGTGACTCCAGTTCACATTAAATGCTTAACTCTCAGGTTAAATGGTTAACCTGGTGTTCTCAATACCCTCAGGACAACAAGGAATAGGCACCAAGTGCTGCCTCACCAGCATCAATCAATTCTCCAGAACAAATTTAAAAAAACCTTTGTCCACTTGAGCATAATTCCAGCTGAGGTGGATCCACTGGATATGTAATCCCATAACCAATGTTCCCTATAAATTCCACGGCCACATGGCTACCTGAAAGATCCCACCTGGGTTGTACGCAAGCCAGCCTCTTTAATCGACTGTGCATATACTGCTACGCAAAAAATATGAAGTACAAAAATATGAAACATGCACACTTAAATAGATCACACATGCACTCCAAAAAAAATTAATGAGAATGTTGCCCATAACCTATTCCTTGGCTCAAAGACATTAAGGCCACTGCACCATTATCAAGATTGTCCAGGGGTAAAAACTGTACCTTTCCTCATTATTCCTCTTGCACTCTTTGTAGTCTCTTGTCTGTTTTCTCACTACCTAACCTTTCAAAAAAATTACATTACCCCTCCTTTCCCTTTTATTATAGAAATTTGCAGCATAAAGGAGGCCACTTGGCCCATCATGTCTCTGCTGGCTTTTTGAAGAAGCGATCCAATTAGTCCCACTCCCCTGTTCTTGTTCCAGACATTTCTGAGTCTTCTTGTAAGATTCTACTAGCTGAAAGAAAAATCTAATGCGAGTTAAATCTTGTGCTAGGTTTTCAGGTAAATCTGAGGTATGATTGTACAGCAACGCAATTTAAAATCTGTTCATTACAGTGACAACGAGAAAAGAAATTAAGCCCCTAAACGTCAGATTTTGTAAGCACAACTAACACTCTACCCCAGAGAACAAGTTATTCTACTCACCCATCTTGGCCAAAGTTTTGCACTGCTTCCAGTAAAGCCTCCATTTCTTCCTGCTTCCCAGCTTCAACGGATAACTGTAAGAAACAAGGACAGGAAGAACTAGTAAAGCTCATTGATAAAAAAAAATTTCAAAACCGTATCTGCCACAACCTCCCATCAATTAAATTTGCTGTTCCACTCTCATCACACTTCTCAAATTCAGAGTCATCTCACTCTTTTCTTGCACGATGAAACCTTTTTCATTTCTGCTAGTTGAAAGATTACACAGGCAGAAGGGGAATGGGTGACCATCTGAAACAGTAAAAGACTCAGGAAGGTAGTGCAGGAGTCCCCTATGGTCATCCCCCTCTCTAACAGATATACCGCTTTGGATACTGTTGTGGGGGGGGAGGATGGCCTCTCAGGGGAAAGCAGCAACAGCCAAGTTCATGGCATCATGGGTGGCTCTGCTGCTCAGAGGGCAGGAGGAAAACAAGTGGCAGGGTTATAGTGATAGGGGATTCAATAGTTAGGGGCACAGACAGACACTTCTGTGGCCACAAACGTGAATCAAGGATGGTATGTTGCCTCCCTGGTGCCAGGGTCCAGGATGTTACGAAGCGGCTGCAGGACGTTCTGGGGAGGGAAGGTAAACAGTCAGTGGTCGTGGTACATATTGGTACCAAAGACATAGGTAAACTAAGGGATGAGGACCTGCAAGCTCAGTACAGGAAGTTAGGAGATAAATTAAAATGCAGGATCTCAAATGTAGTAACCTCAGTATTACTCCCAGTTCCATGTGCTAGCGAGAGCAGGAATAAGAGGATAGACCAAATGAACACGTTGCTGGAGAGATGGTGTAGCTGGGAGGGATCAGATTCTTGAGGCACGGGGACCGGTTCTAGGGAAGATGGGAACTGTACAAACCGGACGGGCTGCACCCAGAGCTGGGACCAGTGTTCTTGCGGGGGCTTTTGCTAGTTCTGTTGGGGAGTATTTAAACTAGTATGACAGGGGAATGGTATCCCAGGAGTAGGATCAGATAGATCAGATTCAGATCAGGAAAATGGAGGTAGAACGTTAGCTAAGGACGTTGTAATAGACATGGAGTTACAGGAGAAGCAAAGTTTACAAAGTGTCCAGCAAGGGAAATTGACGGGGTTAAACTGTTTATACTTTAATGCAAGGAGTATTACAAACAAGGGAGATGAGTTAAGGGCACAGATAGACACATGACAGCAGGATGTCATTGCTATAACGAAGACCTGGCTAAAGGAGGGACAAATTGAGACATAATAGAGTAGGACATAAAAAAGGAGGGGTGGTAGCACTAATGGTTAAAAGAATCAATTCCAGTTGTGAGAAGGGATGATATACTAAATGGGTCAACAAACAAGGTTTTATGAATTGAGCTTAGAAATAAAAAAGAGGCAGTCACACTACTGGGAGTATACTACAGATCCCCAAATAGTGAAAGGGAGATAGAAGAACAAATATGTAGGCAAATTTCTGCTTGTAAGAACAAGAGGCAATAATAGCAGGAGACTTCAACTATCCTAATATCAACTGGGATTCAAACAATATAAGGAGCACTGAGGGAGAAAAATTCATGCAGTGTGTCCAGGAACATTTTTTCAACCAATTAGTGACAAACCCAACGAGAGGAGATACAATTCTAGACCTAGTCTTGAGGAAGGAAGAAGGGCAAGTGGGTGAAGTGACAGTTGGCCACCATATCAGGGACAGTGATCATAATTCAGTTAGATTTAGCATTACCATGGAAAAGGACAGAGGTAAGGCAGAAGTAAAAGTCTTGAACTGGTGGAAGGCAAATTTTGCAGAAATGAGAAGGGACTTGGCAGAGGTGACTGGACAGCACTGCTGGAGGATAGAATAGTGGAAAACCAGTGAGAAGCACTAATAGGCGAGAGCCTAAATGTACAAAAAAGAGTGGTACTGCCAAATCTAGACCCCCTAGTTGTCTAGAGAAATACAGGGGAAGATCAAACAGAAAAAGAAAGTGTACGATAGGCACAAAGAACTAAGAACTGCAGATAGCCTAGACAAATATAGGAAGTACAGGGACAAAGTAAAAAAGGAAATAAGGAAATCAAAGAGAGGGCATGAAAAAAGATTAGCAAGTAAAGTTAAAGATAATCCAAAGATGTTTTACCAATACATTAATGCTAAAAGGTTAGTTAAGGAAAAAGTGGGATCTATCAGAGATGAAGATGGAAACTTGTGTGTAGATGCAGAGGCTGTGGGAAGGGTTTTGAATGAATATTTTGTCTCTGTGTTTACAAAGGAAAGGGAGGATGTAGATATAGTAGTCCAGGAGGAACACTGTGAGATATTGGATGGGATGGTCATAAAGAGAGAAGGAGTACTCGAAGGGTTGAAATCCTTGGAAGTTGATAAGTCACCAGGACCAGATGAATTGTTTCCGAGGTTGAAGGAAGTCAGGGAGGAGATAGCAGAAGCTCCGAGGATGGTTTTCCAATCTTCACTCGATACAGGGGAGGTACTGGAGGACTGGAGAAATGCAAACATAGTTCCATTGTTTAAAAAGGGACCAAAGGAAATGCCAAACAATTATAGGCCAGTTAGCCTTACATCAGTGGTGAGCAAATTAGTAGAATAAATCCTGAGAGATAGGATTAACTGTCATGTGGAAAGGCATGGACTAGTCAGGGATGGTCAGCATGGATTTGTTAAAGGAAGGTCTTGCCTCACAAATTTGATTGAATTCTTTGAGGAAGCGACAAGAAGGGTTGATGAAGGTAGTGCAGTGGATGTTGTGTACATGGATTTTAGCAAGGCATTTGACAAGGTCCCACATGGCAGATTGTTCAGGAAAGTAAAAGCCTATGGGATTCAGGGTAATGTGGCAAACTGGATAAAAGGTTGGCTTTGTAACAGGAAACAAAGGGTAATGGTCGATGGATGCCCTTGCGAATGGAAAGTTGTCTCAAATAGTGTTCCACAGGGCTCAGTGTTAGGACCCTTGCTGTTTGTGTTATATATTAACGATATGGACGTGAACATGGGGGGCATGATTGGGAAATTTGCAGGTGACACAAAGATTGGCTCAGTAGTGGATCGTGTAGAGGATAGCCATAATCTCCAAAACGATATAGATGGGTTGGTGGAGTGGGCGGTAAAGTGGCAGATGGATTTTAATATAGAAAAGTGCGAGGTCATACATTTAGGGAAGTCAAACAGTTACAGAGATTATACAATAAATGGGAATATACTAAGAGGGGTAGATGAAGTGAGAGATCTTTGCGTACAAGTACACAGGTCCCTGAAGGCAGCAGTTCAAGTAGACAAGGTTGTAAAGAAGGCATATGGAATGCTCTCCTTCATTGGCAGAGGTATAGAATATAAAAGTAAGGATATAATGTTGGATTGTATAAAACAGTGGTGAGGCCACAAATGGAGTAGTGTGTGCAGTTCTGGTCACCACATTACAGGAAGGACATAATAGCTCTGGAGAGAGTGCAGAGGAGGTTTACAAGAATGTTGCCAGGGTTAGAAAAGTGTAGCTATGAGGAGAGACTGGATAGGTTGGGGTTATTTTCCTTAGAACAAAGAAGGCTGAGAGGTGACTCGATTGAAGTGAACAAAATTATGAGGGGAATAGATAGACTGGACAGGATAAAATTGTTTCCAATGGTGGAGAATTCTAGAACCAGGGGACACAGATTCAAGATAAGGTGTAGGGGGAACATGAGGAAGAACTTTTTTTACACAGAGGGTAGTGGGTGCTTGGAATTTGCTGCCCGAGTTGGTGGTAGAGGCAGAAATTTTAAAGTCTTTTAAAAAGCACCTGGATCTGCACCTAAAGTGCTGTAAGCTGCAGGGCTATGGGCCGGGTGCAGGAAGGTGGGATTAGAAAGGGCACCTGGGTGTCCGCAGGCTGGCATGGACAAGATGGGCCGAATGGCCTCCTTCGGTGCTGTAACTTTTCTATGGTTCTATGGTTCTGAAGCTCTTCCTTCTTACTAATTTCCACAATACGCTTCCCACTCCTACCCTCCAGTCCGAAGGAAGAACATGTGTTAAATTCTACTATCCCATTGCTTACCGCACCTCTTTCAAATTACCTGATTTAGGAAAAGCATGCGTGGCTGGGAGTAATGAGATAGATCGTTCCACGAGTTGGAATAAGTATGACTGGTGAATCATACTCCCATTTTGTTAGGCTCCAGGATGCGGAACTGCAGTTACATAGATTGATTGGAGAAGAGAAGCTTGAGAGGAGTTTTGATATAGGTATTCAAAATCGTAAGGGGTCTGGGCAGAATTGATCAGGAGAAGCTGCTCCCATTGGTGGAAGGATCGGCTACAAGAGGGCACAAATATAAAGTAATTGGCAAAAGAAGCAAAAGTGACAAGAGGAAAACCTTTTTCACGCAGTGAGTGGTTAGGATCTGAAATGCACTGCCTAACAGCGTGGCGGTGGCATGTTCGATCGAGGCATTCAAGAGGGAGTTGGATTATTAGTGGAAAAGGAAGAATGGGTAGGCCTTGAAGGTGAAGGCGGGGGAGTGACCGCAGATAAATTGCTCAATGGAGAACGAATGTAGACACAATGGGCTGAATGGCTTCCTTCTGAGCTGTAACAATTCTGTGATTCTGATTAAATAATTCTGCTGCATTTGCCAAATTAATGAACTCAAAGAGGACAGGATGTGGGATTTTTTTTTAAGCTAAAGTGAATACAACTCTAACTTCTAATTATTGAATCACCATTATTCACAACTTCATTAGCTCTACCTGTCCCAGTTGATGTTACTACTAGACAAGCCAAATCTCAGATGGAACCTGGCTTGATAGATTCTAACTTTTATTTTTTATTTAGATATGTGGAGAGTGGTTACTGAACAGATTCACAGGATCAGTTCACAGGATCAGAGATTCAGCTAATGAACATTTAACAAAATAATAAAACATTTATTAAATTAGAAAAGATTAACTATATTACAATACTCCTTCACCCACATCAATATCTTTACAGATCTATTCAGATTCATAAGAATAACATAATTTACAGAAGTTATCTTATACTTTAATGTTCCCAGTAAGTACAAAGTTCATGTAAACCAATAGGCACAATCAAACACACCACATTCTGAAACCAAGTGACAGATACCACCCCAATGCTATGAACCTCTCCTCAACTCCCCCCAGACGTCTGACACACCGTCAGCCAGCCAGTCTCACTGAGCTCTGCCTTTAACATGAGGGTTTCCAATCTCCACTCTCCAAGAACTCACTCTGAAATCTTCTCCCAAACAACAATTTCTCTTAGACGCCTTCCACAAGGGTCCACCTCCAGGGTTTTGAACTCCCCTTTCAATGTTCCTCTCCCCTGGATTGCCATGTACATTCAAGTTTTCCTCCCACACATTCGCTGTCACTGATTCAGCTGTACCAACAGAATACCATTGCTTCACATGCCCATAGTAAAGAGCTACAGACCTTCAGCTGTCTCTTTGGATCTTCTGACTTCTCACAAGCCATTTTTGCTTTAAATCTGCCTCCTGCAGCTTTTCTTCTCTTTAAACTTGAAGCTTGGAACCTTCCTCTCTGCTCCTTACTTTCACTTCCATATAACAGCACCTTTTCCAGAATATTGTTCTTCCTTTGACTAGAAGGTCTTCTTTGGACCCCTCCTTTGTCTCATTCCTTGGCTTTGGGAAATCAACTCTTTCTGCAGTTCCCTCTCCCAATATCCAGTTCTCTGGAATCCTGGCTTCAACTTCAGTTTGGGAATTGCTTTCTGTCCTTCTGCTGTCCAGTCTCACTTTAAAGATATACCTTATTCTTAATACACCCAAAAACACATGTAACTTACTTAAACTATCACTATTTACTAAAAGCCCCTTTCTAAAGAAAAATCTTGAACGGCTGCGATCAGTCTTCCCTTTTCCCGACTGTCCAGCTGTTAATTCCAGATACTTCTGACCAGTGTCCCATAACTCACTCTCACAGAATAGCCTGCAAAAAAAACTCAAACTGTAATCCAGACCCATCCCTTCTCATTCTGCACTGTAAAGTTCATTCTCTGGAATCCAGTCCCATCTCATTCAACAGCAACATTTACATAGTATATTTGACATAGTAAAACATCCTGGGGCACTAGAGGGGAGGCAGTGGCGTAGTGGTATTCTCATGGAGTGACAATCTAGAGACCCAGGGGAATACTCTGGGGACCAGGTTCAAATCCCACCGATAAAAATCTGGAATTTAAGGTTTAATGATGACCATAAAACTATTGTAAAAACCCATCTGGTTCACTAATGCCCCGTAGGGAAGGAAATCTGCTGTCCTCACCTGGGCTGGCCTACATGTGACTCCAGATCCACAGCAATGTAGTTGACTCTTAATGCCCTCTGAAATTGTCTAACAAGCCACTCAGCTGCATCAAATGCTAAAAAGTCAAAAAAATAAGAGAATGAAACCAGACGAACCACCCGGCATCGACCAAGACACCAGAGACGACAACGGCAAACCCAGCACTGTCGACCCTGCAAAGTCTTCCTGATAACATCTAGGGGCTTGTGCCAAAATTGGGAGAGCTCTCTCAAAGGCTAGTCAAGCATAGTCATACTAATGGAGTCATACCTTACAGATCATGTCCCAGACACCACCATATGCATCCCACTGGCAAGACAGGCCCAGCAGAGGTGGCAGCACAGTGGTATACAGTTGGGAGGGAGTTGCCCTGGGAGTCCTCAACATCAATTCTGGACCCCATGAAGTCTCATGGAACCAGGTCAAACATGGAAAAGGAAACCTCCTGCTGATTACCACGTACCACCCTCCCTCAGCTGATGAATCACTGCTCCTCCATGTTGAACACAGCTTGGAGGAAGCACTGAGGGTGGCAAGGACGCAGAATGTACTCTGGATGAGGGACCTCAATGTGCGTTACCTGAGACTAATGGTCAGGACTAGCTCAGACTATCTGAGTGTATAAAGGTCATGGACTAGCTCAGTACTGGGTCTGCGGCATGGTGGTGAGGGAATATCTGAGTGTATAATGGTCATGGACTAGCTCACTATCTGAGTGTATAATGGTCTTGGACTAGCTCAGTATCTGAGTGCATAATGGTCATGGACTAGCTCAGTATCTGAGTGTATAAATGCTGTGGACTATCTCAGTATCTGTGTGGATAATGGTCGTGAACTGTCTCAGTATCTGAGTGTATAATGGTCATGGACTATCTCAGTATCTGAGTGTCTAATGGTCATGGACTATCTCAGTATCTGAGTGTATAATGGTCATGGACTAGCTCTGTTTCTGAGTCCTAATGGTCATAGACTAGCTGAGAATCTGAGTGTATAAAGGCCTTGGACTAGCTCAGTGTCTGAGTGTATAATGTTCGTGAACTGGCTCGTTATCTGAGTGTATAATGGTCATGGACTAGCTCAGTATCTGAGTAGATAATGGTCATGGACTAGCTCAGTATCTGAGTGTATAATTACCATGGACTACGTCAGTATCCGAGTGTACAATGGTCGTGAAATAGATCAGTATCTGAGTGTATAATGGTCATGGACTAGCTCAGTATCTGAGTGTCTAATGGCCATGGGCTAGCTTAGTATCTGAGTGTATAATGGTCATGGTCTAGCTCAATATCTGAGTATATAATGGTCATGGACTAGCTCAGCATCTGAGTGTATAATGGTCATGGACTAGCTCAGCATCTGAGTGTATAATGGTCTTGGACTGGCTCAGTATCTGAGTGCATAATGTTCATGGACTAGCTCAGTATCTGAGTGTATAATAGCCATGGGCTAGCTCAGTACCTGAGTGTATAATGGTCATGGACTAGCTCAGTATCTGAGTGTCTAACGGTCATGGACTAGCTCAGTATCCGAGTGTATAATGGTCAAGGACTAGCTCAGTATCTGAGTGCATAATGGTCATAGACTAGCTCAGAATCTGAGTGTATAAAGGCCGTGGACTAGCTCAGTATCTGAGTGGATAATGGTCGTGAACTGGCTCAGTATCTGAGTGTATAATGGTCATGGACTAGCTCAGTATCTGAGTAGATAATGGTCATGGACTAGCTCAGTATCTGATTGTATAATGGCCATGGTCTACGTCAGTATCTGAGTGTGTAATGGTCGTGAAATAGCTCAGCATCTGAGTGTATAATGCTCATGGACTAGCTCAGTATCTGAGTGTATAATGGCCATGGGCTAGCTCAGTATCTGAGTGTATAATGGTCATGGACTAACTCAATATCTGAGTGTATAATGGTCATGGACTAGCTCAGCATCTGAGTGTGTAATGGTCATGGACTAGCTCAATATCTGAGTGTATAATGGTCATGGACTAGCTCAGTGTCTGAGTGTATAATGGTCATGGACTTGCTCAATATCTGAGTGTATAATGGTCATGGACTAGCTCACTATCTGAGTGTATAATGGTCTTGGACTAGCTCAGTATCTGAGTGCATAATGGTCATGGACTAGCTCAGTATCTGAGTGTATAAATGCTGCGGACTATCTCAGTATCTGTGTGGATGATGGTCGTGAACTGTCTCAGTATCTGAGTGTATAATGGTCATGGACTATCTCAGTATCTGACTGTCTAATGGTCATGGACTATCTCAGTATCTGAGTGTATAATGGTCATGGACTAGCTCTGTATCTGAGTGCATAATGGTCATAGACTAGCTGAGAATCTGAGTGTATAAAGGCCTTGGACTAGCTCAGTGTCTGAGTGTATAATGGTCGTGAACTGGATCAGTATCTGAGTGTATAATGGTCATGGACTAGCTCAGTATCTGAGTAGATAATGGTCATGGACTAGCTCAGTATCTGAGTGTATAATTACCATGGACTACGTCAGTATCCGAGTGTACAATGGTCGTGAAATAGATCAGTATCTGAGTGTATAATGGTCATGGACTAGCTCAGTATCTGAGTAGATAATGGTCATGGACTAGCTCAGTATCTGAGTGTATAATGGTCATGTTCTAGCTCAGTATCTGAGTATATAATGGTCATGGACTAGCTCAGCATCTGAGTGTATAATGGTCATGGACTAGCTCAGTAACTGAGTGTATAATGGTCATGGACTAGCTCAGCATCTGAGTGTATAATGGTCTTGGACTGGCTCAGTATCTGAGTGCATAATGTTCATGGACTAGCTCAGTAACTGAGTGTATAATAGCCATGGGCTAGCTCAGTATCTGAGTGTATAATGGTCATGGACTAGCTCAGTATCTGAGTGTCTAAAGGTCATGGACTAGCTCAGTATCCGAGTGTATAATGGTCAAGGACTAGCTCAGTATCTGAGTGCATAATGGTCATAGACTAGCTCAGAATCTGAGTGTATAAAGGCCGTGGACTAGCTCAGTATCTGAGTGGATAATGGTCGTGAACTGGCTCAGTATCTGAGTGTATAATGGTCATGGACTAGCTCAGTATCTGAGTAGATAATGGTCATGGACTAGCTCAGTATCTGATTGTATAATGGCCATGGTCTACGTCAGTATCTGAGTGTGTAATGGTCGTGAAATAGCTCAGCATCTCAGTGTATAATGCTCATGGACTAGCTCAGTATCTGAGTGTATAATGGCCATGGGCTAGCTCAGTATCTGAGTGTATAATGGTCATGGACTAACTCAATATCTGAGTGTATAATGGTCATGGACTAGCTCAGCATCTGAGTGTGTAATGGTCATGGACTAGCTCAATATCTGAGTGTATAATGGTCATGGACTAGCTCAGTGTCTGATTGTATAATGGTCATGGTCTTGCTCAATATCTGAGTGTATAATGGTCATGGACTAGCTCACTATCTGAGTGTATAATGGTCTTGGACTAGCTCAGTATCTGAGTGCATAATGGTCATGGACTAGCTCAGTATCTGAGTGTATAAATGCTGTGGACTATCTCAGTATCTGTGTGGATAATGGTCGTGAACTGTCTCAGTATCTGAGTGTATAATGGTCATGGACTATCTCAGTATCTGAGTGTCTAATGGTCATGGACTATCTCAGTATCTGAGTGTATAATGGTCATGGACTAGCTCTGTATCTGAGTGCATAATGGTCATAGACTAGCTGAGAATCTGAGTGTATAAAGGCCTTGGACTAGCTCAGTGTCTGAGTGTATAATGTTCGTGAACTCGCTCAGTATCTGAGTGTATAATGGTCATGGACTAGCTCAGTATCTGAGTAGATAATGGTCATGGACTAGCTCAGTATCTGAGTGTATAATTACCATGGACTACGTCAGTATCCGAGTGTACAATGGTCGTGAAATAGATCAGTATCTGAGTGTATAATGGTCATGGACTAGCTCAGTATCTGAGTGTCTAATGGCCATGGGCTAGCTTAGTATCTGAGTGTATAATGGTCATGGACTAGCTCAGTATCTGAGTATATAATGGTCATGGACTAGCTCAGCATCTGAGTGTATAATGGTCATGGACTAGCTCAGCATCTGAGTGTATAATGGTCTTGGACTGGCTCAGTATCTGAGTGCATAATGTTCATGGACTAGCTCAGTATCTGAGTGTATAATACCCATGGGCTAGCTCAGTACCTGAGTGTATAATGGTCATGGACTAGCTCAGTATCTGAGTGTCTAACGGTCATGGACTAGCTCAGTATCCGAGTGTATAATGGTCAAGGACTAGCTCAGTATCTGAGTGCATAATGGTCATAGACTAGCTCAGAATCTGAGTGTATAAAGGCCGTGGACTAGCTCAGTATCTGAGTGGATAATGGTCGTGAACTGGCTCAGTATCTGAGTGTATAATGGTCATGGACTAGCTCAGTATCTGAGTAGATAATGGTCATGGACTAGCTCAGTATCTGAGTGTATAATGGCCATGGACTACGTCAGTATCTGAGTGTATAATGGTCATGGACTAACTCAATATCTGAGTGTATAATGGTCATGGACTAGCTCAGCATCTGAGTGTGTAATGGTCATGGACTAGCTCAGTATCTGAGTGTATAATGGTCATGGACTAGCTCAGTATCTGAGTGTATAATGGTCATGGGCTAGCTCAGTATCTGAGTGTATAATGGTCATGGACTAGCTCAGTATCTGAGTGTATAATGGTCATGGACTAGCTCAGTATCTGAGTGTATAAATGCTGTGGACTAGCTCAGTATCTGAGTGTATAATGGTCGTGACTAGCTCAGTATCTGAGTGTATAATGGTCATGGACTAGCTCAGTATCTGAGTGTATAATGGTCATGGACTAGCTCAGCATCTGAGTGTGTAATGGTCATGGACTAGCTCAGTATCTGAGTGTATAATGGTCATGGACTAGCTCAGTATCTGAGTGTATAAATGCTGTGGACTATCTCAGTATCTGTGTGGATAATGGTCGTGAACTGTCTCAGTATCTGAGTGTATAATGGTCATGGACTATCTCAGTATCTGAGTGTCTAATGGTCATGGACTATCTCAGTATCTGAGTGTATAATGGTCATGGACTAGCTCTGTTTCTGAGTCCATAATGGTCATAGACTAGCTGAGAATCTGAGTGTATAAAGGCCTTGGACTAGCTCAGTGTCTGAATGTATAATGGTCGTGAACTGGCTCGTTATCTGAGTGTATAATGGTCATGGACTAGCTCAGTATCTGAGTAGATAATGGTCATGGACTAGCTCAGTATCTGAGTGTATAATTACCATGGACTACGTCAGTATCCGAGTGTACAATGGTCGTGAAATAGATCAGTATCTGAGTGTATAATGGTCATGGACTAGCTCAGTATCTGAGTGTCTAATGGCCATGGGCTAGCTTAGTATCTGAGTGTATAATGGTCATGGTCTAGCTCAGTATCTGAGTATATAATGGTCATGGACTAGCTCAGCATCTGAGTGTATAATGGTCATGGACTAGCTCAGTATCTGAGTGTATAATAGCCAAGGGCTAGCTTAGTATCTGAGTGTATAATGGTCATGGACTAGCTCAGTATCTGAGTGTATTATATCCATGGGCTAGCTCAGTATCTGAGTGTATAATGGTCATGGACTAGCTCAGTATCTGAGTGTCTAACGGTCATGGACTAGCTCAGTATCCGAGTGTATAATGGTCAAGGACTAGCTCAGTATCTGAGTGCATAATGGTCATAGACTAGCTCAGAATCTGAGTGTATAAAGGCCGTGGACTAGCTCAGTATCTGAGTGGATAATGGTCGTGAACTGGCTCAGTATCTGAGTGCATAATGGTCATGGACTAGCTCAGTATCTGATTAGATAATGGTCATGGACTAGCTCAGTATCTGATTGTATAATGGCCATGGTCTACGTCAGTATCTGAGTGTGTAATGGTCGTGAAATAGCTCAGCATCTGAGTGCATAATGGTCATGGACTAGCTCAGTATCTGAGTGTATAATGGTCTTGGACTGGCTCAGTATCTGAGTGCATAATGTTCATGGACTAGCTCAGTATCTGAGTGTATAATACCCATGGGCTAGCTCAGTATCTGAGTGTATAATGGTCATGGACTAGCTCAGTATCTGAGTGTATAATGGTCATGGACTAGCTCAGTATCCTGAGTGTATAATGGTCAAGGACTAGCTCAGTATCTGAGTGCATAATGGTCATAGACTAGCTCAGAATCTGAGTGTATAAAGGCCGTGGACTAGCTCAGTATCTGAGTGGATAATGGTCGTGAACTGGCTCAGTATCTGAGTGTATAATGGTCATGGACTAGCTCAGTATCTGAGTAGATAATGGTCATGGACTAGCTCAGTATCTGATTGTATAATGGCCATGGACTACGTCAGTATCTGAGTGTGTAATGGTCGTGAAATAGCTCAGCATCTGAGTGTATAATGGTCATGGACTAGCTCAGTATCTGAGTGTATAATGTCCATGGGCTAGCTCAGTATCTGAGTGTATAATGGTCATGGACTAGCTCAGTATCTGAGTGTATAATGGTCATGGACTAGCTCAGTATCTGAGTGTATAATGGTCATGGACTAGCTCAGCATCTGAGTGTATAATGGTCATGGACTAGCTCAATATCTGAGTGTATAATGGTCATGGACTAGCTCAGTGTCTGAGTGTATAATGGTCATGGACTTGCTCAATATCTGAGTGTATAATGGTCATGGACTAGCTCAGTATCTGAGTGTATAATGGTCTTGGACTAGCTCAGTATCTGAGTGCATAATGGTCATGGACTAGCTCAGTATCTGAGTGTATAAATGCTGCGGACTATCTCGTGTCTGTGTGGATGATGGTCGTGAACTGTCTCAGTATCTGAGTGTATAATGGTCATGGACTATCTCAGTATCTGAGTGTCTAATGGTCATGGACTATCTCAGTATCTGAGTGTATAATGGTCATGGACTAGCTCTGTATCTGAGTGCATAATGGTCATAGACTAGCTGAGAATCTGAGTGTATAAAGGCCTTGGACTAGCTCAGTGTCTGAGTGTATAATGGTCGTGAACTGGATCAGTATCTGAGTGTATAATGGTCATGGACTAGCTCAGTATCTGAGTAGATAATGGTCATGGACTAGCTCAGTATCTGAGTGTATAATTACCATGGACTACGTCAGTATCCGAGTGTACAATGGTCGTGAAATAGATCAGTATCTGAGTGTATAATGGTCATGGACTAGCTCAGTATCTGAGTGTCTAATGGCCATGGGCTAGCTTAGTATCTGAGTGTATAATGGTCATGGTCTAGCTCAGTATCTGAGTATATAATGGTCATGGACTAGCTCAGCATCTGAGTGTATAATGGTCATGGACTAGCTCAGTAACTGAGTGTATAATGGTCATGGACTAGCTCAGCATCTGAGTGTATAATGGTCTTGGACTGGCTCAGTATCTGAGTGCATAATGTTCATGGACTAGCTCAGTAACTGAGTGTATAATAGCCATGGGCTAGCTCAGTATCTGAGTGTATAATGGTCATGGACTAGCTCAGTATCTGAGTGTCTAAAGGTCATGGACTAGCTCAGTATCTGAGTGTATAATGGTCATGGACTAGCTCAGTATCTGAGTGTATAATGGTCATGGACTAGCTCAGTATCTGAGTGCATAATGGTCATGGACTAGCTCAGTATCTGAGTGTATAAAGGCCGTGGACTAGCTCAGTATCTGAGTGGATAATGGTCGTGAACTGGCTCAGTATCTGAGTGTATAATGGTCATGGACTAGCTCAGTATCTGAGTAGATAATGGTCATGGACTAGCTCAGTATCTGATTGTATAATGGCCATGGACTACGTCAGTATCTGAGTGTGTAATGGTCGTGAAATAGCTCAGCATCTGAGTGTATAATGCTCATGGACTAGCTCAGTATCTGAGTGTATAATGGCCATGGGCTAGCTCAGTATCTGAGTGTATAATGGTCATGGACTAACTCAATATCTGAGTGTATAATGGTCATGACTAGCTCAGCATCTGAGTGTGTAATGGTCATGGACTAGCTCAATATCTGAGTGTATAATGGTCATGGACTAGCTCAGTGTCTGAGTGTATAATGGTCATGGACTTGCTCAATATCTGAGTGTATAATGGTCATGGACTAGCTCACTATCTGAGTGTATAATGGTCTTGGACTAGCTCAGTATCTGAGTGTATAATGGTCATGGACTAGCTCAGTATCTGAGTGTATAAATGCTGTGGACTATCTCAGTATCTGTGTGGATAATGGTCGTGAACTGTCTCAGTATCTGAGTGTATAATGGTCATGGACTATCTCAGTATCTGAGTGTCTAATGGTCATGGACTATCTCAGTATCTGAGTGTATAATGGTCATGGACTAGCTCTGTATCTGAGTGCATAATGGTCATAGACTAGCTGAGAATCTGAGTGTATAAAGGCCTTGGACTAGCTCAGTGTCTGAGTGTATAATGGTCGTGAACTGGCTCAGTATCTGAGTGTATAATGGTCATGGACTAGCTCAGTATCTGAGTAGATAATGGTCATGGACTAGCTCAGTATCTGAGTGTATAATTACCATGGACTATGTCAGTATCCGAGTGTACAATGGTCGTGAAATAGATCAGTATCTGAGTGTATAATGGTCATGGACTAGCTCAGTATCTGAGTGTCTAATGGCCATGGGCTAGCTTAGTATCTGAGTGTATAATGGTCATGGTCTAGCTCAATATCTGAGTATATAATGGTCATGGACTAGCTCAGCATCTGAGTGTATAATGGTCATGGACTAGCTCAGCATCTGAGTGTATAATGGTCTTGGACTGGCTCAGTATCTGAGTGCATAATGTTCATGGACTAGCTCAGTATCTGAGTGTATAATAGCCATGGGCTAGCTCAGTACCTGAGTGTATAATGGTCATGGACTAGCTCAGTATCTGAGTGTCTAACGGTCATGGACTAGCTCAGTATCCGAGTGTATAATGGTCAAGGACTAGCTCAGTATCTGAGTGCATAATGGTCATAGACTAGCTCAGAATCTGAGTGTATAAAGGCCGTGGACTAGCTCAGTATCTGAGTGGATAATGGTCGTGAACTGGCTCAGTATCTGAGTGTATAATGGTCATGGACTAGCTCAGTATCTGAGTAGATAATGGTCATGGACTAGCTCAGTATCTGAGTGTATAATGGCCATGGTCTACGTCAGTATCTGAGTGTGTAATGGTCATGGACTAACTCAATATCTGAGTGTATAATGGTCATGGTCTAGCTCAGCATCTGAGTGTGTAATGGTCATGGACTAGCTCAATATCTGAGTGTATAATGGTCATGGACTAGCTCAGTGTCTGAGTGTATAATGGTCATGGACTAGCTCACTATCTGAGTGTATAATGGTCTTGGACTAGCTCAGTATCTGAGTGCATAATGGTCATGGACTAGCTCAGTATCTGAGTGTATAAATGCTGTGGACTATCTCAGTATCTGTGTGGATGATGGTCGTGAACTGTCTCAGTATCTGAGTGTATAATGGTCATGGACTATCTCAGTATCTGAGTGTCTAATGGTCATGGACTATCTCAGCATCTGAGTGTATAATGGTCTTGGACTAGCTCAGTATCTGAGTGCATAATGGTCATGGACTAGCTCAGTATCTGAGTGTATAAATGCTGTGGACTATCTCAGTATCTGTGTGGATAATGGTCGTGAACTGTCTCAGTATCTGAGTGTATAATGGTCATGGACTATCTCAGTATCTGAGTGTCTAATGGTCATGGACTATCTCAGTATCTGAGTGTATAATGGTCATGGACTAGCTCTGTATCTGAGTGCATAATGGTCATAGACTAGCTGAGAATCTGAGTGTATAAAGGCCTTGGACTAGCTCAGTGTCTGAGTGTATAATGGTCGTGAACTGGCTCAGTATCTGAGTGTATAATGGTCATGGACTAGCTCAGTATCTGAGTAGATAATGGTCATGGACTAGCTCAGTATCTGAGTGTATAATTACCATGGACTACGTCAGTATCCGAGTGTACAATGGTCGTGAAATAGATCAGTATCTGAGTGTATAATGGTCATGGACTAGCTCAGTATCTGAGTGTATAATGGTCATGGACTAGCTCAGTATCTGAGTGTATAATGGTCATGTTCCAGCTCAGTATCTGAGTATATAATGGTCATGGACTAGCTCAGTATCTGAGTGTATAATGGTCATGGACTAGCTCAGCATCTGAGTGTATAATGGTCTTGGACTAGCTCAGTATCTGAGTGTATAATGTTCATGGACTAGCTCAGTATCTGAGTGTATAATAGCCATGGGCTAGCTCAGTATCTGAGTGTATAATGGTCATGGACTAGCTCAGTATCTGAGTGTATAATGGTCATGGACTAGCTCAGTATCTGAGTGTATAATGGTCATGGACTAGCTCAGTATCTGAGTGCATAATGGTCATAGACTAGCTCAGAATCTGAGTGTATAAAGGCCGTGGACTAGCTCAGTATCTGAGTGGATAATGGTCGTGAACTGGCTCAGTATCTGAGTGTATAATGGTCATGGACTAGCTCAGTATCTGAGTAGATAATGGTCATGGACTAGCTCAGTATCTGATTGTATAATGGCCATGGACTACGTCAGTATCTGAGTGTGTAATGGTCGTGAAATAGCTCAGCATCTGAGTGTATAATGCTCATGGACTAGCTCAGTATCTGAGTGTATAATGGCCATGGGCTAGCTCAGTATCTGAGTGTATAATGGTCATGGACTAACTCAATATCTGAGTGTATAATGGTCATGGACTAGCTCAGCATCTGAGTGTGTAATGGTCATGGACTAGCTCAATATCTGAGTGTATAATGGTCATGGACTAGCTCAGTGTCTGAGTGTATAATGGTCATGGACTTGCTCAATATCTGAGTGTATAATGGTCATGGACTAGCTCACTATCTGAGTGTATAATGGTCTTGGACTAGCTCAGTATCTGAGTGCATAATGGTCATGGACTAGCTCAGTATCTGAGTGTATAAATGCTGTGGACTATCTCAGTATCTGTGTGGATAATGGTCGTGAACTAGCTCAGTATCTGAGTGTATAATGGTCATGGACTAGCTCAGTATCTGAGTGTCTAATGGTCATGGACTAGCTCAGTATCTGAGTGTATAATGGTCATGGACTAGCTCAGTATCTGAGTGTATAATGGTCATGGACTAGCTCAGTATCTGAGTGTATAAAGGCTGTGGACTATCTCAGTATCTGAGTGGATAATGGTCGTGAACTGGCTCAGTATCTGAGTGTATAATGGTCATGGACTAGCTCAGTATCTGAGTGTATAATGGTCATGGACTAGCTCAGTATCTGAGTGTATAATGGTCATGGACTAGCTCAGTATCTGAGTGTATAATGGTCATGGACTAGCTCAGTATCTGAGTGTATAATGGTCATGGACTAGCTCAGTATCTGAGTGTATAATGGTCATGGACTAGCTCAGTATCTGAGTGTATAATGGTCATGGACTAGCTCAGTATCTGAGTGTATAATGGTCATGGACTAGCTCAGTATCTGAGTGTATAATGGTCATGGACTAGCTCAGTATCTGAGTGTATAATGGTCATGGACTAGCTCAGTATCTGAGTGTATAATGGTCATGGACTAGCTCAATATCTGAGTGTATAATGGTCATGGACTAGCTCAGCATCTGAGTGTATAATGGTCATGGACTAGCTCAGTATCTGAGTGTATAATGGTCATGGACTAGCTCAGTATCTGAGTGTATAATATCCATGGGCTAGCTCAGTATCTGAGTGTATAATGGTCATGGACTAGCTCAGTATCTGAGTGTATAATGGTCATGGACTAGCTCAGTATCTGAGTGTCTAACGGTCATGGACTAGCTCAGTATCCGAGTGTATAATGGTCATGGACTAGCTCAGTATCTGAGTGCATAATGGTCATAGACTAGCTCAGAATCTGAGTGTATAAAGGCCGTGGACTAGCTCAGTATCTGAGTGGATAATGGTCGTGAACTGGCTCAGTATCTGAGTGTATAATGGTCATGGACTAGCTCAGTATCTGAGTAGATAATGGTCATGGACTATCTCAGTATCTGATTGTATAATGGCCATGGACTACGTCAGTATCTGTGTGTGTAATGGTCGTGAAATAGCTCAGCATCTGAGTGTATAATGCTCATGGACTAGCTCAGTATCTGAGTGTATAATGGCCATGGGCTAGCTCAGTATCTGAGTGTATAATGGTCATGGACTAACTCAATATCTGAGTGTATAATGGTCATGGACTAGCTCAGCATCTGAGTGTGTAATGGTCATGGACTAGCTCAATATCTGAGTGTATAATGGTCATGGACTAGCTCAGTGTCTGAGTGTATAATGGTCATGGACTTGCTCAATATCTGAGTGTATAATGGTCATGGACTAGCTCACTATCTGAGTGTATAATGGTCTTGGACTAGCTCAGTATCTGAGTGCATAATGGTCATGGACTAGCTCAGTATCTGAGTGTATAAATGCTGCGGACTATCTCAGTATCTGTGTGGATATGGTCGTGAACTGTCTCAGTATCTGAGTGTATAATGGTCATGGACTATCTCAGTATCTGAGTGTATAATGGTCATGGACTAGCTCAGTATCTGAGTGTATAATGGTCATGGACTAGCTCAGTATCTGAGTGTATAATGTCATGGACTAGCTCAGTATCTGAGTGTATAATGGTCATGGACTAGCTCAGTATCTGAGTGTATAATGGTCATGGACTAGCTCAGTATCTGAGTGTATAATGGTCATGGACTAGCTCAGTATCTGAGTGTATAATGGTCATGGACTAGCTCAATATCTGAGTGTATAATGGTCATGGACTAGCTCAGCATCTGAGTGTATAATGGTCATGGACTAGCTCAGTATCTGAGTGTATAATGGTCATGGACTAGCTCAGTATCTGAGTGTATAATAGCCATGGGCTAGCTCAGTATCTGAGTGTATAATGGTCATGGACTAGCTCAGTATCTGAGTGTATAATGGTCATGGACTAGCTCAGTATCTGAGTGTCTAACGGTCATGGACTAGCTCAGTATCCGAGTGTATAATGGTCAAGGACTAGCTCAGTATCTGAGTGCATAATGGTCATAGACTAGCTCAGAATCTGAGTGTATAAAGGCCGTGGACTAGCTCAGTATCTGAGTGGATAATGGTCGTGAACTGGCTCAGTATCTGAGTGTATAATGGTCATGGACTAGCTCAGTATCTGAGTAGATAATGGTCATGGACTAGCTCAGTATCTGATTGTATAATGGCCATGGTCTACGTCAGTATCTGAGTGTGTAATGGTCGTGAAATAGCTCAGCATCTGAGTGTATAATGCTCATGGACTAGCTCAGTATCTGAGTGTATAATGGCCATGGGCTAGCTCAGTATCTGAGTGTATAATGGTCATGGACTAACTCAATATCTGAGTGTATAATGGTCATGGACTAGCTCAGCATCTGAGTGTGTAATGGTCATGGACTAGCTCAATATCTGAGTGTATAATGGTCATGGACTAGCTCAGTGTCTGAGTGTATAATGGTCATGGACTTGCTCAATATCTGAGTGTATAATGGTCATGGACTAGCTCACTATCTGAGTGTATAATGGTCTTGGACTAGCTCAGTATCTGAGTGCATAATGGTCATGGACTAGCTCAGTATCTGAGTGTATAAATGCTGTGGACTATCTCAGTATCTGTGTGGATAATGGTCGTGAACTGTCTCAGTATCTGAGTGTATAATGGTCATGGACTATCTCAGTATCTGAGTGTCTAATGGTCATGGACTATCTCAGTATCTGAGTGTATAATGGTCATGGACTAGCTCTGTATCTGAGTGCATAATGGTCATAGACTAGCTGAGAATCTGAGTGTATAAAGGCCTTGGACTAGCTCAGTGTCTGAGTGTATAATGGTCGTGAACTGGCTCAGTATCTGAGTGTATAATGGTCATGGACTAGCTCAGTATCTGAGTAGATAATGGTCATGGACTAGCTCAGTATCTGAGTGTATAATTACCATGGACTACGTCAGTATCCGAGTGTACAATGGTCGTGAAATAGATCAGTATCTGAGTGTATAATGGTCATGGACTAGCTCAGTATCTGAGTGTCTAATGGCCATGGGCTAGCTTAGTATCTGAGTGTATAATGGTCATGGTCTAGCTCAGTATCTGAGTATATAATGGTCATGGACTAGCTCAGCATCTGAGTGTATAATGGTCATGGACTAGCTCAGTATCTGAGTGTATAATGGTCTTGGACTAGCTCAGTATCTGAGTGTATAATGTTCATGGACTAGCTCAGTATCTGAGTGTATAATGGTCATGGACTAGCTCAGTATCTGAGTGTATAATGGTCGTCAAATAGCTCAGTATCTGAGTGTATAATGGTCATGGACTAGCTCAGTATCTGAGTGTATAATGTTCATGGACTAGCTCAGTATCTGAGTGTATAATGGCATGGACTAGCTCAGTATCTGAGTGTATAATGGTCATGGACTAGCTCAGTATCTGAGTGTATAATGGTCATGGACTAGCTCAGTATCTGAGTGTATAATGGTCATGGACTAGCTCAATATCTGAGTGTATAATGGTCATGGACTAGCTCAGTATCTGAGTGTATAATGGTCATGGACTAGCTCAATATCTGAGTGTATAATGGTCATGGACTAGCTCAGTATCTGAGTGTATAATGGTCTTGGACTAGCTCAGTATCTGAGTGCATAATGGTCATGGACTAGCTCAGTATCTGAGTGTATAAATGCTGTGGACTATCTCAGTATCTGAGTGGATAATGGTCGTGACTGGCTCAGTATCTGAGTGTATAATGGTCATGGACTAGCTCAGTATCTGAGTGTATAATGGTCATGGACTAGCTCAGCATCTGAGTGTATAATGGTCTTGGACTTTCTCAGTATCTGAGTGCATAATGGTCATGGACTAGCTCAGTATCTGAGTGTATAAATGCTGTGGACTATCTCAGTATCTGAGTGGATAATGGTCGTGAACTGGCTCAGTATCTGAGTGTATAATGGTCATGGACTAGCTCAGTATCTGAGTGTCTAATGGTCATGGACTAGCTCAGTATCTGAGTGTATAATGGTCATGGACTAGCTCTGTATCTGAGTGCATAATGGTCATAGACTAGCTGAGAATCTGAGTGTATAAAGGCCGTGGACTAGCTCAGTATCTGAGTGTATAATGGTCGTGAACTGGCTCAGTATCTGAGTGTATAATGGTCATGGACTAGCTCAGTATCTGAGTAGATAATGGTCATGGACTAGCTCAGTATCTGAGTGTATAATGGCCATGGACTACGTCAGTATCCGAGTGTACAATGGTCGTGAAATAGCTCAGTATCTGAGTGTATAATGGTCATGGACTAGCTCAGTATCTGAGTGTCTAATGGCCATGGGCTAGCTTAGTATCTGAGTGTATAATGGTCATGGACTAGCTCAGTATCTGAGTATATAATGGTCATGGACTAGCTCAGCATCTGAGTGTATAATGGTCATGGACTAGCTCAGTATCTGAGTGTATAATGGTCATGGACTAGCTCAGTATCTGAGTGTATAATGGTCATGGACTAGCTCAGTATCTGAGTGTATAATGGTCATGGACTAGCTCAGTATCTGAGTGTATAATGGTCATGGACTAGCTCAGTATCTGAGTGTATAATGGTCAAGGACTAGCTCAGTATCTGAGTGCATAATGGTCATAGACTAGCTCAGAATCTGAGTGTATAAAGGCCGTGGACTAGCTCAGTATCTGAGTGGATAATGGTCGTGAACTGGCTCAGTATCTGAGTGTATAATGGTCATGGACTAGCTCAGTATCTGAGTAGATAATGGTCATGGACTAGCTCAGTATCTGATTGTATAATGGCCATGGACTACGTCAGTATCTGAGTGTGTAATGGTCGTGAAATAGCTCAGCATCTGAGTGTATAATGCTCATGGACTAGCTCAGTATCTGAGTGTATAATGGCCATGGGCTAGCTCAGTATCTGAGTGTATAATGGTCATGGACTAACTCAATATCTGAGTGTATAATGGTCATGGACTAGCTCAGCATCTGAGTGTGTAATGGTCATGGACTAGCTCAATATCTGAGTGTATAATGGTCATGGACTTGCTCAATATCTGAGTGTATAATGGTCATGGACTAGCTCACTATCTGAGTGTATAATGGTCTTGGACTAGCTCAGTATCTGAGTGCATAATGGTCATGGACTAGCTCAGTATCTGAGTGTATAAATGCTGTGGACTATCTCAGTATCTGTGTGGATGATGGTCGTGAACTGTCTCAGTATCTGAGTGTATAATGGTCATGGACTATCTCAGTATCTGACTGTCTAATGGTCATGGACTATCTCAGTATCTGAGTGTATAATGGTCATGGACTAGCTCTGTATCATAGTGCATAATGGTCATAGACTAGCTGAGAATCTGAGTGTATAAAGACCTTGGACTAGCTCAATGTCTGAGTGTATAATGGCCATGGGCTAGCTCAGTATCTGAGTAGATAATGGTCATGGACTAGCTCAGTATCTGAGTGTATAATTACCATGGACTACGTCAGTATCCGAGTGTACAATGGTCGTGAAATAGATCAGTATCTGAGTGTATAATGGTCATGGACTAGCTCAGTATCTGAGTGTATAATGGCCATGGGCTAGCTCAGTATCTGAGTGTATAATGGTCATGGTCTAGCTCAGTATCTGAGTGTATAATGGTCATGGACTAGCTCAGCATCTGAGTGTATAATGGTCATGGACTAGCTCAGCATCTGAGTGTATAATGGTCTTGGACTGGCTCAGTATCTGAGTGCATAATGTTCATGGACTAGCTCAGTATCTGAGTGTATAATAGCCATGGGCTAGCTCAGTACCTGAGTGTATAATGGTCATGGACTAGCTCAGTATCTGAGTGTCTAACGGTCATGGACTAGCTCAGTATCCGAGTGTATAATGGTCAAGGACTAGCTCAGTATCTGAGTGCATAATGGTCATAGACTAGCTCAGAATCTGAGTGTATAAAGGCCGTGGACTAGCTCAGTATCTGAGTGGATAATGGTCGTGAACTGGCTCAGTATCTGAGTGTATAATGGTCATGGACTAGCTCAGTATCTGAGTAGATAATGGTCATGGACTAGCTCAGTATCTGATTGTATAATGGCCATGGTCTACGTCAGTATCTGAGTGTGTAATGGTCGTGAAATAGCTCAGCATCTGAGTGTATAATGCTCATGGACTAGCTCAGTATCTGAGTGTATAATGGCCATGGGCTAGCTCAGTATCTGAGTGTATAATGGTCATGGACTAACTCAATATCTGAGTGTATAATGGTCATGGACTAGCTCAGCATCTGAGTGTGTAATGGTCATGGACTAGCTCAATATCTGAGTGTATAATGGTCATGGACTAGCTCAGTGTCTGAGTGTATAATGGTCATGGACTTGCTCAATATCTGAGTGTATAATGGTCATGGACTAGCTCACTATCTGAGTGTATAATGGTCTTGGACTAGCTCAGTATCTGAGTGCATAATGGTCATGGACTAGCTCAGTATCTGAGTGTATAAATGCTGTGGACTATCTCAGTATCTGTGTGGATAATGGTCGTGAACTGTCTCAGTATCTGAGTGTATAATGGTCATGGACTATCTCAGTATCTGAGTGTCTAATGGTCATGGACTATCTCAGTATCTGAGTGTATAATGGTCATGGACTAGCTCTGTATCTGAGTGCATAATGGTCATAGACTAGCTGAGAATCTGAGTGTATAAAGACCTTGGACTAGCTCAGTGTCTGAGTGTATAATGGTCGTGAACTGGATCAGTATCTGAGTGTATAATGGTCATGGACGAGCTCAGTATCTGAGTAGATAATGGTCATGGACTAGCTCAGTATCTGAGTGTATAATTACCATGGACTACGTCAGTATCCGAGTGTACAATGGTCGTGAAATAGATCAGTATCTGAGTGTATAATGGTCATGGACTAGCTCAGTATCTGAGTAGATAATGGTCATGGACTAGCTCAGTATCTGAGTGTATAATGGTCATGTTCCAGCTCAGTATCTGAGTATATAATGGTCATGGACTAGCTCAGTATCTGAGTGTATAATGGTCATGGACTAGCTCAGTATCTGAGTGTATAATATCCATGGACTAGCTCAGTATCTGAGTGTATAATGGTCATGGACTAGCTCAATATCTGAGTGTATAATGGTCATGGACTAGCTCAGCATCTGAGTGTATAATGGTCATGGACTAGCTCAGTATCTGAGTGTATAATGGTCTTGGACTAGCTCAGTATCTGAGTGCATAATGTTCATGGACTAGCTCAGTATCTGAGTGTATAATAGCCATGGGCTAGCTCAGTATCTGAGTGTATAATGGTCATGGACTAGCTCAGTATCTGAGTGTCTAACGGTCATGGACTAGCTCAGTATCCGAGTGTATAATGGTCAAGGACTAGCTCAGTATCTGAGTGCATAATGGTCTTCGACTAGCTCAGAATCTGAGTGTATAAAGGCCGTGGACTAGCTCAGTATCTGAGTGGATAATGGTCGTGAACTGGCTCAGTATCTGAGTGTATAATGGTCATGGACTAGCTCAGTATCTGAGTAGATAATTGTCATGGACTAGCTCAGTATCTGATTGTATAATGGCCATGGTCTACGTCAGTATCTGAGTGTGTAATGGTCGTGAAATAGCTCAGCATCTGAGTGTATAATGCTCATGGACTAGCTCAGTATCTGAGTGTATAATGGCCATGGGCTAGCTCAGTATCTGAGTGTATAATGGTCATGGACTAACTCAATATCTGAGTGTATAATGGTCATGGACTAGCTCAGCATCTGAGTGTGTAATGGTCATGGACTAGCTCAATATCTGAGTGTATAATGGTCATGGACTAGCTCAGTGTCTGAGTGTATAATGGTCATGGACTTGCTCAATATCTGAGTGTATAATGGTCATGGACTAGCTCACTATCTGAGTGTATAATGGTCTTGGACTAGCTCAGTATCTGAGTGTATAATGGTCATGGACTAGCTCAGTATCTGAGTGTATAATGGTCATGGACTAGCTCAGTATCTGAGTGTATAATGGTCATGGACTAGCTCAGTATCTGAGTGTATAATGGTCATGGACTAGCTCAGTATCTGAGTGTATAATGGTCATGGTCTAGCTCAGTATCTGAGTGTATAATGGTCATGGACTAGCTCAGTATCTGAGTGTATAATGGTCATGGACTAGCTCAGTATCTGAGTGTATAATGGTCATGGACTAGCTCAGTATCTGAGTGTATAATGGTCATGGACTAGCTCAGTATCTGAGTGTATAATGGTCATGGACTAGCTCAGTATCTGAGTGTATAATGGTCATGGACTAGCTCAGTATCTGAGTGTATAATGGTCATGGACTAGCTCAGTATCTGAGTGTATAATGGTCATGGACTAGCTCAGTATCTGAGTGTATAATGGTCATGGACTAGCTCAGTATCTGAGTGTATAATAGCCATGGACTAGCTCAGTATCTGAGTGTATAATGGTCATGGACTAGCTCAGTATCTGAGTGTATAATGGTCATGGACTAGCTCAGTATCTGAGTGTCTAACGGTCATGGACTAGCTCAGTATCCGAGTGTATAATGGTCAAGGACTAGCTCAGTATCTGAGTGCATAATGGTCATAGACTAGCTCAGAATCTGAGTGTATAAAGGCCGTGGACTAGCTCAGTATCTGAGTGGATAATGGTCGTGAACTGGCTCAGTATCTGAGTGTATAATGGTCATGGACTAGCTCAGTATCTGAGTAGATAATGGTCATGGACTAGCTCAGTATCTGATTGTATAATGGCCATGGTCTACGTCAGTATCTGAGTGTGTAATGGTCGTGAAATAGCTCAGCATCTGAGTGTATAATGCTCATGGACTTGCTCAGTATCTGAGTGTATAATGGCCATGGGCTAGCTCAGTATCTGAGTGTATAATGGTCATGGACTATCTCAGTATCTGAGTGTATAATGGTCATGGACTAGCTCAGCATCTGAGTGTGTAATGGTCATGGACTAGCTCAATATCTGAGTGTATAATGGTCATGGACTAGCTCAGTGTCTGAGTGTATAATGGTCATGGACTTGCTCAATATCTGAGTGTATAATGGTCATGGACTAGCTCACTATCTGAGTGTATAATGGTCTTGGACTAGCTCAGTATCTGAGTGCATAATGGTCATGGACTAGCTCAGTATCTGAGTGTATAAATGCTGCGGACTATCTCAGTATCTGTGTGGATGATGGTCGTGAACTGTCTCAGTATCTGAGTGTATAATGGTCATGGACTATCTCAGTATCTGAGTGTCTAATGGTCATGGACTATCTCAGTATCTGAGTGTATAATGGTCATGGACTAGCTCTGTATCTGAGTGCATAATGGTCATAGACTAGCTGAGAATCTGAGTGTATAAAGGCCTTGGACTAGCTCAGTGTCTGAGTGTATAATGGTCGTGAACTGGATCAGTATCTGAGTGTATAATGGTCATGGACGAGCTCAGTATCTGAGTAGATAATGGTCATGGACTAGCTCAGTATCTGAGTGTATAATTACCATGGACTACGTCAGTATCCGAGTGTACAATGGTCGTGAAATAGATCAGTATCTGAGTGTATAATGGTCATGGACTAGCTCAGTATCTGAGTGTCTAATGGCCATGGGCTAGCTTAGTATCTGAGTGTATAATGGTCATGGTCTAGCTCAGTATCTGAGTATATAATGGTCATGGACTAGCTCAGCATCTGAGTGTATAATGGTCATGGACTAGCTCAGCATCTGAGTTTATAATGGTCTTGGACTGGCTCAGTATCTGAGTGCATAATGTTCATGGACTAGCTCAGTATCTGAGTGTATAATAGCCATGGGCTAGCTCAGTACCTGAGTGTATAATGGTCATGGACTAGCTCAGTATCTGAGTGTCTAACGGTCATGGACTAGCTCAGTATCCGAGTGTATAATGGTCAAGGACTAGCTCAGTATCTGAGTGCATAATGGTCATAGACTAGCTCAGAATCTGAGTGTATAAAGGCCGTGGACTAGCTCAGTATCTGAGTGGATAATGGTCGTGAACTGGCTCAGTATCTGAGTGTATAATGGTCATGGACTAGCTCAGTATCTGAGTAGATAATGGTCATGGACTAGCTCAGTATCTGATTGTATAATGGCCATGGTCTACGTCAGTATCTGAGTGTGTAATGGTCGTGAAATAGCTCAGCATCTGAGTGTATAATGCTCATGGACTAGCTCAGTATCTGAGTGTATAATGGCCATGGGCTAGCTCAGTATCTGAGTGTATAATGGTCATGGACTAACTCAATATCTGAGTGTATAATGGTCATGGACTAGCTCAGCATCTGAGTGTGTAATGGTCATGGACTAGCTCAATATCTGAGTGTATAATGGTCATGGACTAGCTCAGTGTCTGAGTGTATAATGGTCATGGACTTGCTCAATATCTGAGTGTATAATGGTCATGGACTAGCTCACTATCTGAGTGTATAATGGTCTTGGACTTGCTCAGTATCTGAGTGCATAATGGTCATGGACTAGCTCAGTATCTGAGTGTATAAATGCTGTGGACTATCTCAGTATCTGTGTGGATGATGGTCGTGAACTGTCTCAGTATCTGAGTGTATAATGGTCATGGACTATCTCAGTATCTGAGTGTCTAATGGTCATGGACTATCTCAGCATCTGAGTGTATAATGGTCTTGGACTAGCTCAGTATCTGAGTGCATAATGGTCATGGACTAGCTCAGTATCTGAGTGTATAAATGCTGTGGACTATCTCAGTATCTGTGTGGATAATGGTCGTGAACTCTCTCAGTATCTGAGTGTATAATGGTCATGGACTATCTCAGTATCTGAGTGTCTAATGGTCATGGACTATCTCAGTATCTGAGTGTATAATGGTCATGGACTAGCTCTGTTTCTGGGTCCATAATGGTCATAGACTAGCTGAGAATCTGAGTGTATAAAGGCCTTGGACTAGCTCAGTGTCTGAGTGTATAATGTTCGTGAACTGGCTCGTTATCTGAGTGTATAATGGTCATGGACTAGCTCAGTATCTGAGTAGATAATGGTCATGAACTAGCTCAGTGGCTGAGTGTATAATTACCATGGACTACGTCAGTATCCGAGTGTACAATGGTCGTGAAATAGATCGGTATCTGAGTGTATAATGGTCATGGACTAGCTCAGTATCTGAGTGTCTAATGGCCATGGGCTAGCTTAGTATCTGAGTGTATAATGGTCATGGTCTAGCTCAATATCTGAGTATATAATGGTCATGGACTAGCTCAGCATCTGAGTGTATAATGGTCATGGACTAGCTCAGCATCTGAGTGTATAATGGTATTGGACTGGCTCAGTATCTGAGTGCATAATGTTCATGGACTAGCTCAGTATCTGAGTGTATAATAGCCATGGGCTAGCTCAGTACCTGAGTGTATAATGGTCATGGACTAGCTCAGTATCCGAGTGTATAATGGTCAAGGACTAGCTCAGTATCTGAGTGCATAATGGTCATAGACTAGCTCAGAATCTGAGTGTATAAAGGCCGTGGACTAGCTCAGTATCTGAGTGGATAATGGTCGTGAACTGGCTCAGTATCTGAGTGTATAATGGTCATGGACTAGCTCAGTATCTGAGTAGATAATGGTCATGGACTAGCTCAGTATCTGATTGTATAATGGCCATGGACTACGTCAGTATCTGAGTGTGTAATGGTCGTGAAATAGCTCAGCATCTGAGTGTATAATGCTCATGGACTAGCTCAGTATCTGAGTGTATAATGGCCATGGGCTAGCTCAGTATCTGAGTGTATAATGGTCATGGACTAGCTCAATATCTGAGTGTATAATGGTCATGGACTAGCTCAGCATCTGAGTGTATAATGGTCATGGACTAGCTCAATATCTGAGTGTATAATGGTCATGGACTAGCTCAGTATCTGAGTGTATAATGGTCATGGACTAGCTCAGTATCTGAGTGTATAATGGTCATGGACTAGCTCAGTATCTGAGTGTATAATGGTCATGGACTAGCTCAGTATCTGAGTGTATAATGGTCATGGACTAGCTCAGTATCTGAGTGTATAATGGTCGTGGACTAGCTCAGTATCTGAGTGTATAATGGTCATGGACTAGCTCAGTATCTGAGTGTATAATGGTCATGGACTAGCTCAGTATCTGAGTGTATAATGGTCATGGACTAGCTCAGCATCTGAGTGTATAATGGTCATGGACTAGCTCAGTATCTGAGTGTATAATGGTCATGGACTAGCTCAGTATCTGAGTGTATAATGGTCATGGACTAGCTCAGTATCTGAGTGTATAATGGTCATGGACTAGCTCAGTATCTGAGTGTATAATGGTCATGGACTAGCTCAGTATCTGAGTGTATAATGGTCATGGACTAGCTCAGTATCTGAGTGTATAATGGTCATGGACTAGCTCAGTATCTGAGTGTATAATGGTCATGGACTAGCTCAGTATCTGAGTGTATAATGGTCATGGACTAGCTCAGTATCTGAGTGTATAATGGTCATGGACTAGCTCAGTATCTGAGTGTATAATGGTCATGGACTAGCTCAGTATCTGAGTGTATAATGGTCATGGACTAGCTCAGTATCTGAGTGTATAATGGTCATGGACTAGCTCAGTATCTGAGTGTATAATGGTCATGGACTAGCTCAGTATCTGAGTGTATAATGGTCATGGACTAGCTCAGTATCTGAGTGTATAATGGTCATGGACTAGCTCAGTATCTGAGTGTATAATGGTCATGGACTAGCTCAGTATCTGAGTGTATAATGGTCATGGACTAGCTCAGTATCTGAGTGTATAATGGTCATGGACTAGCTCAGTATCTGAGTGTATAATGGTCATGGACTAGCTCAGTATCTGAGTGTATAATGGTCATGGACTAGCTCAGTATCTGAGTGTATAATGGCCATGGGCTAGCTCAGTATCTGAGTGTATAATGGTCATGGACTAACTCAATATCTGAGTGTATAATGGTCATGGACTAGCTCAGAATCTGAGTGTGTAATGGTCATGGACTAGCTCAATATCTGAGTGTATAATGGTCATGGACTAGCTCAGTGTCTGATTGTATAATGGTCATGGTCTTGCTCAATATCTGAGTGTATAATGGTCATGGACTAGCTCACTATCTGAGTGTATAATGGTCTTGGACTAGCTCAGTATCTGAGTGCATAATGGTCATGGACTAGCTCAGTATCTGAGTGTATAAATGCTGTGGACTATCTCAGTATCTGTGTGGATAATGGTCGTGAACTGTCTCAGTATCTGAGTGTATAATGGTCATGGACTATCTCAGTATCTGAGTGTCTAATGGTCATGGACTATCTCAGTATCTGAGTGTATAATGGTCATGGACTAGCTCTGTTTCTGAGTCCATAATGGTCATAGACTAGCTGAGAATCTGAGTGTATAAAGGCCTTGGACTAGCTCAGTGTCTGAGTGTATAATGGTCGTGACTAGCTCAGTATCTGAGTGTATAATGGTCATGGACTAGCTCAGTATCTGAGTGTATAATGGTCATGGACTAGCTCAGTATCTGAGTGTATAATGGTCATGGACTAGCTCAGTATCTGAGTGTATAATGGTCATGGACTAGCTCAGTATCTGAGTGTATAATGGTCATGGACTAGCTCAGTATCTGAGTGTATAATGGTCATGGACTAGCTCAGTATCTGAGTGTATAATGGTCATGGACTAGCTCAGTATCTGAGTGTATAATGGTCTTGGACTAGCTCAGTATCTGAGTGTATAATGGTCATGGACTAGCTCAGTATCTGAGTGTATAATGGTCATGGACTAGCTCAGTATCTGAGTGTCTAACGGTCATGGACTAGCTCAGTATCCGAGTGTATAATGGTCATGGACTAGCTCAGTATCTGAGTGCATAATGGTCATAGACTAGCTCAGAATCTGAGTGTATAAAGGCCGTGGACTAGCTCAGTATCTGAGTGGATAATGGTCGTGAACTGGCTCAGTATCTGAGTGTATAATGGTCATGGACTAGCTCAGTATCTGAGTAGATAATGGTCATGGACTAGCTCAGTATCTGATTGTATAATGGCCATGGACTACGTCAGTATCTGAGTGTGTAATGGTCGTGAAATAGCTCAGCATCTGAGTGTATAATGCTCATGGACTAGCTCAGTATCTGAGTGTATAATGGCCATGGGCTAGCTCAGTATCTGAGTGTATAATGGTCATGGACTAACTCAATATCTGAGTGTATAATGGTCATGGACTAGCTCAGCATCTGAGTGTGTAATGGTCATGGACTAGCTCAATATCTGAGTGTATAATGGTCATGGACTTGCTCAATATCTGAGTGTATAATGGTCATGGACTAGCTCACTATCTGAGTGTATAATGGTCTTGGACTAGCTCAGTATCTGAGTGTATAATGGTCATGGACTAGCTCAGTATCTGAGTGTATAAATGCTGTGGACTATCTCAGTATCTGTGTGGATAATGGTCGTGAACTGGCTCAGTATCTGAGTGTATAATGGTCATGGACTATCTCAGTATCTGAGTGTCTAATGGTCATGGACTATCTCAGTATCTGAGTGTATAATGGTCATGGACTAGCTCTGTATCTGAGTGTATAATGGTCATGGACTAGCTCAGAATCTGAGTGTATAAAGGCCTTGGACTAGCTCAGTGTCTGAGTGTATAATGGTCGTGAACTGGCTCAGTATCTGAGTGTATAATGGTCATGGACTAGCTCAGTATCTGAGTAGATAATGGTCATGGACTAGCTCAGTATCTGAGTGTATAATTACCATGGACTACGTCAGTATCCGAGTGTACAATGGTCGTGAAATAGATCAGTATCTGAGTGTATAATGGTCATGGACTAGCTCAGTATCTGAGTGTCTAATGGCCATGGGCTAGCTTAGTATCTGAGTGTATAATGGTCATGGTCTAGCTCAGTATCTGAGTATATAATGGTCATGGACTAGCTCAGTATCTGAGTGTATAATGGTCATGGACTAGCTCAATATCTGAGTGTATAATGGTCATGGACTAGCTCAGCATCTGAGTGTATAATGGTCTTGGACTGGCTCAGTATCTGAGTGCATAATGTTCATGGACTAGCTCAGTATCTGAGTGTATAATAGCCATGGGCTAGCTCAGTATCTGAGTGTATAATGGTCATGGACTAGCTCAGTATCTGAGTGTCTAAAGGTCATGGACTAGCTCAGTATCCGAGTGTATAATGGTCAAGGACTAGCTCAGTATCTGAGTGCATAATGGTCATAGACTAGCTCAGAATCTGAGTGTATAAAGGCCGTGGACTAGCTCAGTATCTGAGTGGATAATGGTCGTGAACTGGCTCAGTATCTGAGTGTATAATGGTCATGGACTAGCTCAGTATCTGAGTAGATAATGGTCATGGACTAGCTCAGTATCTGAGTGTATAATGGCCATGGTCTACGTCAGTATCTGAGTGTGTAATGGTCGTGAAATAGCTCAGAATCTGAGTGTATAATGCTCATGGACTAGCTCAGTATCTGAGTGTATAATGGCCATGGACTAGCTCAGTATCTGAGTGTATAATGGTCATGGACTAGCTCAATATCTGAGTGTATAATGGTCATGGACTAGCTCAGTATCTGAGTGTATAATGGTCATGGACTAGCTCAATATCTGAGTGTATAATGGTCATGGACTAGCTCAGTATCTGAGTGTATAATGGTCATGGACTAGCTCAGTATCTGAGTGTATAATGGTCATGGACTAGCTCAGTATCTGAGTGTATAATGGTCATGGACTAGCTCAGTATCTGAGTGTATAATGGTCATGGACTTGCTCAGTATCTGAGTGTATAATGGTCATGGACTAGCTCAGTATCTGAGTGTATAATGGTCATGGACTAGCTCAATATCTGAGTGTATAATGGTCATGGACTAGCTCAGTATCTGAGTGTATAATGGTCATGGACTAGCTCAGTATCTGAGTGTATAATGGTCATGGACTAGCTCAGTATCTGAGTGTATAATGGTCATGGACTAGCTCAGTATCTGAGTGTATAATGGTCATGGACTAGCTCAGTATCTGAGTGTATAATGGTCATGGACTAGCTCAGTATCTGAGTGTATAATGGTCATGGACTAGCTCAGTATCTGAGTGTATAATGGTCATGGACTAGCTCAGTATCTGAGTGTATAATGGTCATGGACTAGCTCAGTATCTGAGTGTATAATGGTCATGGACTAGCTCAGTATCTGAGTGTATAATGGTCATGGACTAGCTCAGTATCTGAGTGTATAATGGTCATGGACTAGCTCAGTATCTGAGTGTATAATGGTCATGGACTAGCTCAGTATCTGAGTGTATAATGGTCATGGACTAGCTCAGTATCTGAGTGTATAATGGTCATGGACTAGCTCAGTATCTGAGTGTATAATGGTCATGGACTAGCTCAGTATCTGAGTGTATAATGGTCATGGACTAGCTCAGTATCTGAGTGTATAATGGTCATGGACTAGCTCAGTATCTGAGTGTATAATGGTCATGGACTAGCTCAGTATCTGAGTGTATAATGGTCATGGACTAGCTCAGTATCTGAGTGTATAATGGTCATGGACTAGCTCAGTATCTGAGTGTATAATGGTCATGGACTAGCTCAGTATCTGAGTGTATAATGGTCATGGACTAGCTCAGTATCTGAGTGTATAATGGTCATGGACTAGCTCAGTATCTGAGTGTATAATGGTCATGGACTAGCTCAGTATCTGAGTGTATAATGGTCATGGACTAGCTCAGTATCTGAGTGTATAATGGTCATGGACTAGCTCAGTATCTGAGTGTATAATGGTCATGGACTAGCTCAGTATCTGAGTGTATAATGGTCATGGACTAGCTCAGTATCTGAGTGTATAATGGTCATGGACTAGCTCAGTATCTGAGTGTATAATGGTCATGGACTAGCTCAGTATCTGAGTGTATAATGGTCATGGACTAGCTCAGTATCTGAGTGTATAATGGTCATGGACTAGCTCAGTATCTGAGTGTATAATGGTCATGGACTAGCTCAGTATCTGAGTGTATAATGGTCATGGACTAGCTCAGTATCTGAGTGTATAATGGTCATGGACTAGCTCAGTATCTGAGTGTATAATGGTCATGGACTAGCTCAGTATCTGAGTGTATAATGGTCATGGACTAGCTCAGTATCTGAGTGTATAATGGTCATGGACTAGCTCAGTATCTGAGTGTATAATGGTCATGGACTAGCTCAGTATCTGAGTGTATAATGGTCATGGACTAGCTCAGTATCTGAGTGTATAATGGTCATGGACTAGCTCAGTATCTGAGTGTATAATGGTCATGGACTAGCTCAGTATCTGAGTGTATAATGGTCATGGACTAGCTCAGTATCTGAGTGTATAATGGTCATGGACTAGCTCAGTATCTGAGTGTATAATGGTCATGGACTAGCTCAGTATCTGAGTGTATAATGGTCATGGACTAGCTCTGTATCTGAGTGCATAATGGTCATTGACTAGCTCAGAATCTGAGTGTATAAAGGCCGTGGACTAGCTCAGTATCTGAGTGGATAATGGTCGTGAACTGGCTCAGTATCTGAGTGTATAATGGTCATGGACTAGCTCAGTATCTGAGTAGATAATGGTCATGGACTAGCTCAGTATCTGAGTGTATAATGGCCATGGACTAGCTCAGTATCTGAGTGTATAATGGTCGTGAAATAGCTCAGTATCTGAGTGTATAATGCTCATGGACTAGCTCAGTATCTGAGTGTATAATGGCCATGGGCTAGCTCAGTATCTGAGTGTATAATGGTCATGGACTAGCTCAGTATCTGAGTGTATAATGGTCATGGACTAGCTCAGTATCTGAGTGTATAATGGTCATGGACTAGCTCAGTATCTGAGTGTATAATGGTCATGGACTAGCTCAGTATCTGAGTGTATAATGGTCATGGTCTAGCTCAGTATCTGAGTGTATAATGGTCATGGACTAGCTCAGTATCTGAGTGTATAATGGTCTTGGACTAGCTCAGTATCTGAGTGCATAATGGTCATGGACTAGCTCAGTATCTGAGTGTATAATGGCTGTGGACTATCTCAGTATCTGAGTGGATAATGGTCGTGACTGCTCAGTATCTGAGTGTATAATGGTCATGGACTATCTCAGTATCTGAGTGTATAATGGTCATGGACTAGCTCAGTATCTGAGTGTATAATGGTCATGGACTAGCTCTGTATCTGAGTCATAATGGTCATGGACTAGCTCAGTATCTGAGTGTATAATGGCCTTGGACTAGCTCAGTACCTGAGTGTATAATGTTCGTGAAATAGCTCAGTATCTGAGTGTATAATGGTCGTGAAATAGCCCAGTATCTCAGTGTATAATGGTCATGGACTAGCTCAGTATCTGAGTGTATAATGGTCCATGGACTAGCTCAGTATCTGAGTGTATAATGGTCATGGACTAGCTCAGTATCTGAGTGTATAATGGTCATGGACTAGCTCAGTATCTGAGTGTATAATGGTCATGGACTAGCTCAGTATCTGAGTGTATAATATTCATGGGCTAGCTCAGTATCTGAGTGTATAATGGTCATGGACTAGCTCAGTATCTGAGTGTATAATGGTCATGGACTAGCTTAGTATCTGAGTGTATAATGGTCTTGGACTAGCTCAATATCTGAGTGTATAATGGTCATGGACTAGCTCAGTATCTGAGTGTATAATGGTCATGGACTAGCTCAGTATCTGAGTGTATAATGGTCATGGACTAGCTCAGTATCTGAGTGTCTAATGGTCATGGACTAGCTCAGTATCTGAGTGTATAATGGTCATGGACTAGCTCAGTATCTGAGTGTATAATGGTCATGGACTAGCTCAGTATCTGAGTGTATAATGGCCGTGGACTAGCTCAGTATCTGAGTGTATAATGGTCATGGACTAGCTCAGTATCTGAGTGTATAATGGTCATGGACTAGCTCAGTATCTGAGTGTATAATGGCCATGGACTAGCTCAGTATCTGAGTGTATAATGGTCATGGACTAGCTCAGTATCTGAGTGTATAATGGTCATGGACTAGCTCAGTATCTGAGTGTATAATGGTCATGGACTAGCTCAGTATCTGAGTGTATAATGGTCATGGACTAGCTCAGTATCTGAGTGTATAATGGTCATGGACTAGCTCAGTATCTGAGTGTATAATGGTCATGGACTAGCTCAGTATCTGAGTGTATAATGGTCATGGACTAGCTCAGTATCTGAGTGTATAATGGTCATGGACTAGCTCAGTATCTGAGTGTATAATGGTCATGGACTAGCTCAGTATCTGAGTGTATAATGGTCATGGACTAGCTCAGTATCTGAGTGTATAATGGTCATGGACTAGCTCAGTATCTGAGTGTATAATGGTCATGGACTAGCTCAGTATCTGAGTGTATAATGGTCATGGACTAGCTCAGTATCTGAGTGTATAATGGTCATGGACTAGCTCAGTATCTGAGTGTATAATGGTCATGGACTAGCTCAGTATCTGAGTGTATAATGGTCTTGGACTAGCTCAGTATCTGAGTGCATAATGGTCATGGACTAGCTCAGTATCTGAGTGTATAAATGCTGTGGACTATCTCAGTATCTGTGTGGATAATGGTCGTGAACTGGCTCAGTATCTGAGTGTATAATGGTCATGGACTAGCTCAGTATCTGAGTGTCTAATGGTCATGGACTAGCTCAGTATCTGAGTGTATAATGGTCATGGACTAGCTCAGTATCTGAGTGCATAATGGTCATAGACTAGCTCAGTATCTGAGTGTATAAAGGCCGTGGACTAGCTCAGTATCTGAGTGTATAATGGTCATGGACTAGCTCAATATCTGAGTGTATAATGGTCATGGACTAGCTCAGTATCTGAGTGTATAATGGTCATGGACTAGCTCAGTATCTGAGTGTATAATGGTCATGGACTAGCTCAGTATCTGAGTGTATAATGGTCATGGACTAGCTCAGTATCTGAGTGTATAATGGTCATGGACTAGCTCAGTATCTGAGTGTATAATGGTCATGGACTATCTCAGTATCTGAGTGTATAATGGTCATGGACAATCTCAGTATCTGAGTGTATAATGGTCATGGACTAGCTCAGCATCTGAGTGTATAATGGTCATGGACTAGCTCAGTATCTGAGTGTATAATGGTCATGGACTAGCTCAGTATCTGAGTGTATAATGGTCATGGACTGGCTCAGTATCTGAGTGTATAATGGTCATGGACTAGCTCAGTATCTGAGTGTATAATGGTCATGGACTAGCTCAGTATCTGAGTGTATAATGGTCATGGACTAGCTCAGTATCTGAGTGCATAATGGTCATGGACTAGCTCAGTATCTGAGTGTATAAATGCTGTGGACTATCTCAGTATCTGAGTGGATAATGGTCGTGAACTGTCTCAGTATCTGAGTGTATAATGGTCATGGACTAGCTCAGTATCTGAGTGTATAATGGTCATGGACTAGCTCAGCATCTGAGTGTATAATGGTCATGGACTAGCTCAGTATCTGAGTGTATAATGGTCATGGACTAGCTCAGTATCTGAGTGTATAATGGTCATGGACTAGCTCAGTATCTGAGTGTATAATGGTCATGGACTAGCTCAGTATCTGAGTGTATAATGGTCATGGACTAGCTCAGTATCTGAGTGTATAATGGTCATGGACTAGCTCAGTATCTGAGTGTATAATGGTCATGGACTAGCTCAGTATCTGAGTGTATAATGGTCATGGACTAGCTCAGTATCTGAGTGTATAATGGTCATGGACTAGCTCAGTATCTGAGTGTATAATGGTCATGGACTAGCTCAGTATCTGAGTGTATAATGGTCATGGACTAGCTCAGTATCTGAGTGTATAATGGTCATGGACTAGCTCAGTATCTGAGTGTATAATGGTCATGGACTAGCTCAGTATCTGAGTGTATAATGGTCATGGACTAGCTCAGTATCTGAGTGTATAATGGTCATGGACTAGCTCAGTATCTGAGTGTATAATGGTCATGGACTAGCTCAGTATCTGAGTGTATAATGGTCATGGACTAGCTCAGTATCTGAGTGTATAATGGTCATGGACTAGCTCAGTATCTGAGTGTATAATGGTCATGGACTAGCTCAGTATCTGAGTGTATAATGGTCATGGACTAGCTCAGCATCTGAGTGTATAATGGTCATGGACTAGCTCAGTATCTGAGTGTATAATGGTCATGGACTAGCTCAATATCTGAGTGTATAATGGTCACTGACTAGCTCAGTGTCTGAGTGTATAATGGTCATGGACTAGCTCAGTATTTGAGTGTATAATGGTCTTGGAATAGCTCAGTATCTGAGTGTATAATGGTCATGGACTATCTCAGTATCTGAGTGTCTAATGGTCATGGACAATCTCAGTATCTGAGTGTATAATGGTCATGGACTAGCTCAGTATCTGAGTGTATAATGGTCATGGACTAGCTCAGTATCTGAGTGTATAATGGTCATGGACTAGCTCAGTATCTGAGTGTATAATGGTCATGGACTAGCTCAGTATCTGAGTGTATAATGGTCATGGACTAGCTCAGTATCTGAGTGTATAATGGTCATGGACTAGCTCAGTATCTGAGTGTATAATGGTCTTGGACTAGCTCAGTATCTGAGTGTATAATGGTCATGGACTAGCTCAGTATCTGAGTGTATAATGTCATGGGACTAGCTCAGTATCTGAGTGTATAATGGTCATGGACTAGCTCAGTATCTGAGTGTATAATGGTCATGGACTAGCTCAGTATCTGAGTGTATAATGGTCATGGACTAGCTCAGTATCTGAGTGTATAATGGTCATGGACTAGCTCAGTATCTGAGTGTATAATGGTCATGGACTAGCTCAGTATCTGAGTGTATAATGGTCATGGACTAGCTCAGTATCTGAGTGTATAATGGTCATGGACTAGCTCAGTATCTGAGTGTATAATGGTCATGGACTAGCTCAGTATCTGAGTGTATAATGGTCATGGACTAGCTCAGTATCTGAGTGTATAATGGTCATGGACTAGCTCAGTATCTGAGTGTATAATGGTCATGGACTAGCTCAGTATCTGAGTGTATAATGGTCATGGACTAGCTCAGTATCTGAGTGTATAATGGTCATGGACTAGCTCAGTATCTGAGTGTATAATGGTCATGGACTAGCTCAGTATCTGAGTGTATAATGGTCATGGACTAGCTCAGTATCTGAGTGTATAATGGTCATGGACTAGCTCAGTATCTGAGTGTATAATGGTCTTGGACTAGCTCAGTATCTGAGTGTATAATGGTCATGGACTAGCTCAGTATCTGAGTGTATAATGGTCATGGACTATCTCAGTATCTGAGTGTATAATGGTCATGGACTAGCTCAGTATCTGAGTGTATAATGGTCATGGACTAGCTCAGTATCTGAGTGTATAATAGTCATGGACTAGCTCAGTATCTGAGTGTATAATGGTCATGGACTAGCTCAGTATCTGAGTGTATAATGGTCATGGACTAGCTCAGTATCTGAGTGTATAATGGTCATGGACTAGCTCAGTATCTGAGTGTATAATGGTCATGGACTAGCTCAGTATCTGAGTGTATAATGGTCATGGACTAGCTCAGTATCTGAGTGTATAATGGTCATGGACTAGCTCAGTATCTGAGTGTATAATGGTCATGGACTAGCTCAGTATCTGAGTGTATAATGGTCATGGACTAGCTCAGTATCTGAGTGTATAATGGTCATGGACTAGCTCAGTATCTGAGTGTATAATGGTCATGGACTAGCTCAGTATCTGAGTGTATAATGGTCATGGACTAGCTCAGTATCTGAGTGTATAATGGTCATGGACTAGCTCAGTATCTGAGTGTATAATGGTCATGGACTAGCTCAGTATCTGAGTGTATAATGGTCATGGACTAGCTCAGTATCTGAGTGTATAATGGTCATGGACTAGCTCAGTATCTGAGTGTATAATGGTCATGGACTAGCTCAGTATCTGAGTGTATAATGGTCATGGACTAGCTCAGTATCTGAGTGTATAATGGTCATGGACTAGCTCAGTATCTGAGTGTATAATGGTCATGGACTAGCTCAGTATCTGAGTGTATAATGGTCATGGACTAGCTCAGTATCTGAGTGTATAATGGTCATGGACTAGCTCAGTATCTGAGTGTATAATGGTCATGGACTAGCTCAGTATCTGAGTGTATAATGGTCATGGACTAGCTCAGTATCTGAGTGTATAATGGTCATGGACTAGCTCAGTATCTGAGTGTATAATGGTCATGGACTAGCTCAGTATCTGAGTGTATAATGGTCATGGACTAGCTCAGTATCTGAGTGTATAATGGTCATGGACTAGCTCAGTATCTGAGTGTATAATGGTCATGGACTAGCTCAGTATCTGAGTGTATAATGGTCATGGACTAGCTCAGTATCTGAGTGTATAATGGTCATGGACTAGCTCAGTATCTGAGTGTATAATGGTCATGGACTAGCTCAGTATCTGAGTGTATAATGGTCATGGACTAGCTCAGTATCTGAGTGTATAATGGTCATGGACTAGCTCAGTATCTGAGTGTATAATGGTCATGGACTAGCTCAGTATCTGAGTGTATAATGGTCATGGACTAGCTCAGTATCTGAGTGTATAATGGTCATGGACTAGCTCAGTATCTGAGTGTATAATGGTCATGGACTAGCTCAGTATCTGAGTGTATAATGGTCATGGACTAGCTCAGTATCTGAGTGTATAATGGTCATGGACTAGCTCAGTATCTGAGTGTATAATGGTCATGGACTAGCTCAGTATCTGAGTGTATAATGGTCATGGACTAGCTCAGTATCTGAGTGTATAATGGTCATGGACTAGCTCAGTATCTGAGTGTATAATGGTCATGGACTAGCTCAGTATCTGAGTGTATAATGGTCATGGACTAGCTCAGTATCTGAGTGTATAATGGTCATGGACTAGCTCAGTATCTGAGTGTATAATGGTCATGGACTAGCTCAGTATCTGAGTGTATAATGGTCATGGACTAGCTCAGTATCTGAGTGTATAATGGTCATGGACTAGCTCAGTATCTGAGTGTATAATGGTCATGGACTAGCTCAGTATCTGAGTGTATAATGGTCATGGACTAGCTCAGTATCTGAGTGTATAATGGTCATGGACTAGCTCAGTATCTGAGTGTATAATGGTCATGGACTAGCTCAGTATCTGAGTGTATAATGGTCATGGACTAGCTCAGTATCTGAGTGTATAATGGTCATGGACTAGCTCAGTATCTGAGTGTATAATGGTCATGGACTAGCTCAGTATCTGAGTGTATAATGGTCATGGACTAGCTCAGTATCTGAGTGTATAATGGTCATGGACTAGCTCAGTATCTGAGTGTATAATGGTCATGGACTAGCTCAGTATCTGAGTGTATAATGGTCATGGACTAGCTCAGTATCTGAGTGTATAATGGTCATGGACTAGCTCAGTATCTGAGTGTATAATGGTCATGGACTAGCTCAGTATCTGAGTGTATAATGGTCATGGACTAGCTCAGTATCTGAGTGTATAATGGTCATGGACTAGCTCAGTATCTGAGTGTATAATGGTCATGGACTAGCTCAGTATCTGAGTGTATAATGGTCATGGACTAGCTCAGTATCTGAGTGTATAATGGTCATGGACTAGCTCAGTATCTGAGTGTATAATGGTCATGGACTAGCTCAGTATCTGAGTGTATAATGGTCATGGACTAGCTCAGTATCTGAGTGTATAATGGTCATGGACTAGCTCAGTATCTGAGTGTATAATGGTCATGGACTAGCTCAGTATCTGAGTGTATAATGGTCATGGACTAGCTCAGTATCTGAGTGTATAATGGTCATGGACTAGCTCAGTATCTGAGTGTATAATGGTCATGGACTAGCTCAGTATCTGAGTGTATAATGGTCATGGACTAGCTCAGTATCTGAGTGTATAATGGTCATGGACTAGCTCAGTATCTGAGTGTATAATGGTCATGGACTAGCTCAGTATCTGAGTGTATAATGGTCATGGACTAGCTCAGTATCTGAGTGTATAATGGTCATGGACTAGCTCAGTATCTGAGTGTATAATGGTCATGGACTAGCTCAGTATCTGAGTGTATAATGGTCATGGACTAGCTCAGTATCTGAGTGTATAATGGTCATGGACTAGCTCAGTATCTGAGTGTATAATGGTCATGGACTAGCTCAGTATCTGAGTGTATAATGGTCATGGACTAGCTCAGTATCTGAGTGTATAATGGTCATGGACTAGCTCAGTATCTGAGTGTATAATGGTCATGGACTAGCTCAGTATCTGAGTGTATAATGGTCATGGACTAGCTCAGTATCTGAGTGTATAATGGTCATGGACTAGCTCAGTATCTGAGTGTATAATGGTCATGGACTAGCTCAGTATCTGAGTGTATAATGGTCATGGACTAGCTCAGTATCTGAGTGTATAATGGTCATGGACTAGCTCAGTATCTGAGTGTATAATGGTCATGGACTAGCTCAGTATCTGAGTGTATAATGGTCATGGACTAGCTCAGTATCTGAGTGTATAATGGTCATGGACTAGCTCAGTATCTGAGTGTATAATGGTCATGGACTAGCTCAGTATCTGAGTGTATAATGGTCATGGACTAGCTCAGTATCTGAGTGTATAATGGTCATGGACTAGCTCAGTATCTGAGTGTATAATGGTCATGGACTAGCTCAGTATCTGAGTGTATAATGGTCATGGACTAGCTCAGTATCTGAGTGTATAATGGTCATGGACTAGCTCAGTATCTGAGTGTATAATGGTCATGGACTAGCTCAGTATCTGAGTGTATAATGGTCATGGACTATCTCAGTATCTGAGTGTCTAATGGTCATGGACAATCTCAGTATCTGAGTGTATAATGTCATGGACTAGCTCAGCATCTGAGTGTATAATGGTCATGGACTAGCTCAGTATCTGAGTGTATAATGGTCATGGACTAGCTCAGTATCTGAGTGTATAATGGTCATGGACTAGCTCAGTATCTGAGTGTATAATGGTCATGGACTAGCTCAGTATCTGAGTGTATAATGGTCATTGACTAGCTCAGTATCTGAGTGTATAATGGTCATGGGCTAGCTTAGTATCTGAGTGTATAATGGTCATGGTCTAGCTCAGTATCTGAGTGTATAATGGTCATGGACTAGCTCAGTATCTGAGTGTATAATGGTCATGGGCTACCTCAGTATCTGAGTGTATAATGGTCATGGACTAGCTCAGTATCTGAGTGTATAATGGTCGTGAAATAGCTCAGTATCTGAGTGTATAATGGTCATGGACTAGCTCAGTATCTGAGTGTATAATGGTCATGGACTAGCTCAGTATCTGAGTGTATAATGGTCATGGACTAGCTCAGTATCTGAGTGTATAATGGTCATGGACTAGCTCAGTATCTGAGTGTATAATGGTCATGGACTAGCTCAGTATCTGAGTGTATAATGGTCATGGACTAGCTCAGTATCTGAGTGTATAATGGTCATGGACTAGCTCAGTATCTGAGTGTATAATGGTCATGGACTAGCTCAGTATCTGAGTGTATAATGGTCATGGACTAGCTCAGTATCTGAGTGTATAATGGTCATGGACTAGCTCAGTATCTGAGTGTATAATGGTCATGGACTAGCTCAGTATCTGAGTGTATAATGGTCATGGACTAGCTCAGTATCTGAGTGTATAATGGTCATGGACTAGCTCAGTATCTGAGTGTATAATGGTCATGGACTAGCTCAGTATCTGAGTGTATAATGGTCATGGACTAGCTCAGTATCTGAGTGTATAATGGTCATGGACTAGCTCAGTATCTGAGTGTATAATGGTCATGGACTAGCTCAGTATCTGAGTGTATAATGGTCATGGACTAGCTCAGTATCTGAGTGTATAATGGTCATGGACTAGCTCAGTATCTGAGTGTATAATGGTCATGGACTAGCTCAGTATCTGAGTGTATAATGGTCATGGACTAGCTCAGTATCTGAGTGTATAATGGTCATGGACTAGCTCAGTATCTGAGTGTATAATGGTCATGGACTAGCTCAGTATCTGAGTGTATAATGGTCATGGACTAGCTCAGTATCTGAGTGTATAATGGTCATGGACTAGCTCAGTATCTGAGTGTATAATGGTCATGGACTAGCTCAGTATCTGAGTGTATAATGGTCATGGACTAGCTCAGTATCTGAGTGTATAATGGTCATGGACTAGCTCAGTATCTGAGTGTATAATGGTCATGGACTAGCTCAGTATCTGAGTGTATAATGGTCATGGACTAGCTCAGTATCTGAGTGTATAATGGTCATGGACTAGCTCAGTATCTGAGTGTATAATGGTCATGGACTAGCTCAGTATCTGAGTGTATAATGGTCATGGACTAGCTCAGTATCTGAGTGTATAATGGTCATGGACTAGCTCAGTATCTGAGTGTATAATGGTCATGGACTAGCTCAGTATCTGAGTGTATAATGGTCATGGACTAGCTCAGTATCTGAGTGTATAATGGTCATGGACTAGCTCAGTATCTGAGTGTATAATGGTCATGGACTAGCTCAGTATCTGAGTGTATAATGGTCATGGACTAGCTCAGTATCTGAGTGTATAATGGTCATGGACTAGCTCAGTATCTGAGTGTATAATGGTCATGGACTAGCTCAGTATCTGAGTGTATAATGGTCATGGACTAGCTCAGTATCTGAGTGTATAATGGTCATGGACTAGCTCAGTATCTGAGTGTATAATGGTCATGGACTAGCTCAGTATCTGAGTGTATAATGGTCATGGACTAGCTCAGTATCTGAGTGTATAATGGTCATGGACTAGCTCAGTATCTGAGTGTATAATGGTCATGGACTAGCTCAGTATCTGAGTGTATAATGGTCATGGACTAGCTCAGTATCTGAGTGTATAATGGTCATGGACTAGCTCAGTATCTGAGTGTATAATGGTCATGGACTAGCTCAGTATCTGAGTGTATAATGGTCATGGACTAGCTCAGTATCTGAGTGTATAATGGTCATGGACTAGCTCAGTATCTGAGTGTATAATGGTCATGGACTAGCTCAGTATCTGAGTGTATAATGGTCATGGACTAGCTCAGTATCTGAGTGTATAATGGTCATGGACTAGCTCAGTATCTGAGTGTATAATGGTCATGGACTAGCTCAGTATCTGAGTGTATAATGGTCATGGACTAGCTCAGTATCTGAGTGTATAATGGTCATGGACTAGCTCAGTATCTGAGTGTATAATGGTCATGGACTAGCTCAGTATCTGAGTGTATAATGGTCATGGACTAGCTCAGTATCTGAGTGTATAATGGTCATGGACTAGCTCAGTATCTGAGTGTATAATGGTCATGGACTAGCTCAGTATCTGAGTGTATAATGGTCATGGACTAGCTCAGTATCTGAGTGTATAATGGTCATGGACTAGCTCAGTATCTGAGTGTATAATGGTCATGGACTAGCTCAGTATCTGAGTGTATAATGGTCATGGACTAGCTCAGTATCTGAGTGTATAATGGTCATGGACTAGCTCAGTATCTGAGTGTATAATGGTCATGGACTAGCTCAGTATCTGAGTGTATAATGGTCATGGACTAGCTCAGTATCTGAGTGTATAATGGTCATGGACTAGCTCAGTATCTGAGTGTATAATGGTCATGGACTAGCTCAGTATCTGAGTGTATAATGGTCATGGACTAGCTCAGTATCTGAGTGTATAATGGTCATGGACTAGCTCAGTATCTGAGTGTATAATGGTCATGGACTAGCTCAGTATCTGAGTGTATAATGGTCATGGACTAGCTCAGTATCTGAGTGTATAATGGTCATGGACTAGCTCAGTATCTGAGTGTATAATGGTCATGGACTAGCTCAGTATCTGAGTGTATAATGGTCATGGACTAGCTCAGTATCTGAGTGTATAATGGTCATGGACTAGCTCAGTATCTGAGTGTATAATGGTCATGGACTAGCTCAGTATCTGAGTGTATAATGGTCATGGACTAGCTCAGTATCTGAGTGTATAATGGTCATGGACTAGCTCAGTATCTGAGTGTATAATGGTCATGGACTAGCTCAGTATCTGAGTGTATAATGGTCATGGACTAGCTCAGTATCTGAGTGTATAATGGTCATGGACTAGCTCAGTATCTGAGTGTATAATGGTCATGGACTAGCTCAGTATCTGAGTGTATAATGGTCATGGACTAGCTCAGTATCTGAGTGTATAATGGTCATGGACTAGCTCAGTATCTGAGTGTATAATGGTCATGGACTAGCTCAGTATCTGAGTGTATAATGGTCATGGACTAGCTCAGTATCTGAGTGTATAATGGTCATGGACTAGCTCAGTATCTGAGTGTATAATGGTCATGGACTAGCTCAGTATCTGAGTGTATAATGGTCATGGACTAGCTCAGTATCTGAGTGTATAATGGTCATGGACTAGCTCAGTATCTGAGTGTATAATGGTCATGGACTAGCTCAGTATCTGAGTGTATAATGGTCATGGACTAGCTCAGTATCTGAGTGTATAATGGTCATGGACTAGCTCAGTATCTGAGTGTATAATGGTCATGGACTAGCTCAGTATCTGAGTGTATAATGGTCATGGACTAGCTCAGTATCTGAGTGTATAATGGTCATGGACTAGCTCAGTATCTGAGTGTATAATGGTCATGGACTAGCTCAGTATCTGAGTGTATAATGGTCATGGACTAGCTCAGTATCTGAGTGTATAATGGTCATGGACTAGCTCAGTATCTGAGTGTATAATGGTCATGGACTAGCTCAGTATCTGAGTGTATAATGGTCATGGACTAGCTCAGTATCTGAGTGTATAATGGTCATGGACTAGCTCAGTATCTGAGTGTATAATGGTCATGGACTAGCTCAGTATCTGAGTGTATAATGGTCATGGACTAGCTCAGTATCTGAGTGTATAATGGTCATGGACTAGCTCAGTATCTGAGTGTATAATGGTCATGGACTAGCTCAGTATCTGAGTGTATAATGGTCATGGACTAGCTCAGTATCTGAGTGTATAATGGTCATGGACTAGCTCAGTATCTGAGTGTATAATGGTCATGGACTAGCTCAGTATCTGAGTGTATAATGGTCATGGACTAGCTCAGTATCTGAGTGTATAATGGTCATGGACTAGCTCAGTATCTGAGTGTATAATGGTCATGGACTAGCTCAGTATCTGAGTGTATAATGGTCATGGACTAGCTCAGTATCTGAGTGTATAATGGTCATGGACTAGCTCAGTATCTGAGTGTATAATGGTCATGGACTAGCTCAGTATCTGAGTGTATAATGGTCATGGACTAGCTCAGTATCTGAGTGTATAATGGTCATGGACTAGCTCAGTATCTGAGTGTATAATGGTCATGGACTAGCTCAGTATCTGAGTGTATAATGGTCATGGACTAGCTCAGTATCTGAGTGTATAATGGTCATGGACTAGCTCAGTATCTGAGTGTATAATGGTCATGGACTAGCTCAGTATCTGAGTGTATAATGGTCATGGACTAGCTCAGTATCTGAGTGTATAATGGTCATGGACTAGCTCAGTATCTGAGTGTATAATGGTCATGGACTAGCTCAGTATCTGAGTGTATAATGGTCATGGACTAGCTCAGTATCTGAGTGTATAATGGTCATGGACTAGCTCAGTATCTGAGTGTATAATGGTCATGGACTAGCTCAGTATCTGAGTGTATAATGGTCATGGACTAGCTCAGTATCTGAGTGTATAATGGTCATGGACTAGCTCAGTATCTGAGTGTATAATGGTCATGGACTAGCTCAGTATCTGAGTGTATAATGGTCATGGACTAGCTCAGTATCTGAGTGTATAATGGTCATGGACTAGCTCAGTATCTGAGTGTATAATGGTCATGGACTAGCTCAGTATCTGAGTGTATAATGGTCATGGACTAGCTCAGTATCTGAGTGTATAATGGTCATGGACTAGCTCAGTATCTGAGTGTATAATGGTCATGGACTAGCTCAGTATCTGAGTGTATAATGGTCATGGACTAGCTCAGTATCTGAGTGTATAATGGTCATGGACTAGCTCAGTATCTGAGTGTATAATGGTCATGGACTAGCTCAGTATCTGAGTGTATAATGGTCATGGACTAGCTCAGTATCTGAGTGTATAATGGTCATGGACTAGCTCAGTATCTGAGTGTATAATGGTCATGGACTAGCTCAGTATCTGAGTGTATAATGGTCATGGACTAGCTCAGTATCTGAGTGTATAATGGTCATGGACTAGCTCAGTATCTGAGTGTATAATGGTCATGGACTAGCTCAGTATCTGAGTGTATAATGGTCATGGACTAGCTCAGTATCTGAGTGTATAATGGTCATGGACTAGCTCAGTATCTGAGTGTATAATGGTCATGGACTAGCTCAGTATCTGAGTGTATAATGGTCATGGACTAGCTCAGTATCTGAGTGTATAATGGTCATGGACTAGCTCAGTATCTGAGTGTATAATGGTCATGGACTAGCTCAGTATCTGAGTGTATAATGGTCATGGACTAGCTCAGTATCTGAGTGTATAATGGTCATGGACTAGCTCAGTATCTGAGTGTATAATGGTCATGGACTAGCTCAGTATCTGAGTGTATAATGGTCATGGACTAGCTCAGTATCTGAGTGTATAATGGTCATGGACTAGCTCAGTATCTGAGTGTATAATGGTCATGGACTAGCTCAGTATCTGAGTGTATAATGGTCATGGACTAGCTCAGTATCTGAGTGTATAATGGTCATGGACTAGCTCAGTATCTGAGTGTATAATGGTCATGGACTAGCTCAGTATCTGAGTGTATAATGGTCATGGACTAGCTCAGTATCTGAGTGTATAATGGTCATGGACTAGCTCAGTATCTGAGTGTATAATGGTCATGGACTAGCTCAGTATCTGAGTGTATAATGGTCATGGACTAGCTCAGTATCTGAGTGTATAATGGTCATGGACTAGCTCAGTATCTGAGTGTATAATGGTCATGGACTAGCTCAGTATCTGAGTGTATAATGGTCATGGACTAGCTCAGTATCTGAGTGTATAATGGTCATGGACTAGCTCAGTATCTGAGTGTATAATGGTCATGGACTAGCTCAGTATCTGAGTGTATAATGGTCATGGACTAGCTCAGTATCTGAGTGTATAATGGTCATGGACTAGCTCAGTATCTGAGTGTATAATGGTCATGGACTAGCTCAGTATCTGAGTGTATAATGGTCATGGACTAGCTCAGTATCTGAGTGTATAATGGTCATGGACTAGCTCAGTATCTGAGTGTATAATGGTCATGGACTAGCTCAGTATCTGAGTGTATAATGGTCATGGACTAGCTCAGTATCTGAGTGTATAATGGTCATGGACTAGCTCAGTATCTGAGTGTATAATGGTCATGGACTAGCTCAGTATCTGAGTGTATAATGGTCATGGACTAGCTCAGTATCTGAGTGTATAATGGTCATGGACTAGCTCAGTATCTGAGTGTATAATGGTCATGGACTAGCTCAGTATCTGAGTGTATAATGGTCATGGACTAGCTCAGTATCTGAGTGTATAATGGTCATGGACTAGCTCAGTATCTGAGTGTATAATGGTCATGGACTAGCTCAGTATCTGAGTGTATAATGGTCATGGACTAGCTCAGTATCTGAGTGTATAATGGTCATGGACTAGCTCAGTATCTGAGTGTATAATGGTCATGGACTAGCTCAGTATCTGAGTGTATAATGGTCATGGACTAGCTCAGTATCTGAGTGTATAATGGTCATGGACTAGCTCAGTATCTGAGTGTATAATGGTCATGGACTAGCTCAGTATCTGAGTGTATAATGGTCATGGACTAGCTCAGTATCTGAGTGTATAATGGTCATGGACTAGCTCAGTATCTGAGTGTATAATGGTCATGGACTAGCTCAGTATCTGAGTGTATAATGGTCATGGACTAGCTCAGTATCTGAGTGTATAATGGTCATGGACTAGCTCAGTATCTGAGTGTATAATGGTCATGGACTAGCTCAGTATCTGAGTGTATAATGGTCATGGACTAGCTCAGTATCTGAGTGTATAATGGTCATGGACTAGCTCAGTATCTGAGTGTATAATGGTCATGGACTAGCTCAGTATCTGAGTGTATAATGGTCATGGACTAGCTCAGTATCTGAGTGTATAATGGTCATGGACTAGCTCAGTATCTGAGTGTATAATGGTCATGGACTAGCTCAGTATCTGAGTGTATAATGGTCATGGACTAGCTCAGTATCTGAGTGTATAATGGTCATGGACTAGCTCAGTATCTGAGTGTATAATGGTCATGGACTAGCTCAGTATCTGAGTGTATAATGGTCATGGACTAGCTCAGTATCTGAGTGTATAATGGTCATGGACTAGCTCAGTATCTGAGTGTATAATGGTCATGGACTAGCTCAGTATCTGAGTGTATAATGGTCATGGACTAGCTCAGTATCTGAGTGTATAATGGTCATGGACTAGCTCAGTATCTGAGTGTATAATGGTCATGGACTAGCTCAGTATCTGAGTGTATAATGGTCATGGACTAGCTCAGTATCTGAGTGTATAATGGTCATGGACTAGCTCAGTATCTGAGTGTATAATGGTCATGGACTAGCTCAGTATCTGAGTGTATAATGGTCATGGACTAGCTCAGTATCTGAGTGTATAATGGTCATGGACTAGCTCAGTATCTGAGTGTATAATGGTCATGGACTAGCTCAGTATCTGAGTGTATAATGGTCATGGACTAGCTCAGTATCTGAGTGTATAATGGTCATGGACTAGCTCAGTATCTGAGTGTATAATGGTCATGGACTAGCTCAGTATCTGAGTGTATAATGGTCATGGACTAGCTCAGTATCTGAGTGTATAATGGTCATGGACTAGCTCAGTATCTGAGTGTATAATGGTCATGGACTAGCTCAGTATCTGAGTGTATAATGGTCATGGACTAGCTCAGTATCTGAGTGTATAATGGTCATGGACTAGCTCAGTATCTGAGTGTATAATGGTCATGGACTAGCTCAGTATCTGAGTGTATAATGGTCATGGACTAGCTCAGTATCTGAGTGTATAATGGTCATGGACTAGCTCAGTATCTGAGTGTATAATGGTCATGGACTAGCTCAGTATCTGAGTGTATAATGGTCATGGACTAGCTCAGTATCTGAGTGTATAATGGTCATGGACTAGCTCAGTATCTGAGTGTATAATGGTCATGGACTAGCTCAGTATCTGAGTGTATAATGGTCATGGACTAGCTCAGTATCTGAGTGTATAATGGTCATGGACTAGCTCAGTATCTGAGTGTATAATGGTCATGGACTAGCTCAGTATCTGAGTGTATAATGGTCATGGACTAGCTCAGTATCTGAGTGTATAATGGTCATGGACTAGCTCAGTATCTGAGTGTATAATGGTCATGGACTAGCTCAGTATCTGAGTGTATAATGGTCATGGACTAGCTCAGTATCTGAGTGTATAATGGTCATGGACTAGCTCAGTATCTGAGTGTATAATGGTCATGGACTAGCTCAGTATCTGAGTGTATAATGGTCATGGACTAGCTCAGTATCTGAGTGTATAATGGTCATGGACTAGCTCAGTATCTGAGTGTATAATGGTCATGGACTAGCTCAGTATCTGAGTGTATAATGGTCATGGACTAGCTCAGTATCTGAGTGTATAATGGTCATGGACTAGCTCAGTATCTGAGTGTATAATGGTCATGGACTAGCTCAGTATCTGAGTGTATAATGGTCATGGACTAGCTCAGTATCTGAGTGTATAATGGTCATGGACTAGCTCAGTATCTGAGTGTATAATGGTCATGGACTAGCTCAGTATCTGAGTGTATAATGGTCATGGACTAGCTCAGTATCTGAGTGTATAATGGTCATGGACTAGCTCAGTATCTGAGTGTATAATGGTCATGGACTAGCTCAGTATCTGAGTGTATAATGGTCATGGACTAGCTCAGTATCTGAGTGTATAATGGTCATGGACTAGCTCAGTATCTGAGTGTATAATGGTCATGGACTAGCTCAGTATCTGAGTGTATAATGGTCATGGACTAGCTCAGTATCTGAGTGTATAATGGTCATGGACTAGCTCAGTATCTGAGTGTATAATGGTCATGGACTAGCTCAGTATCTGAGTGTATAATGGTCATGGACTAGCTCAGTATCTGAGTGTATAATGGTCATGGACTAGCTCAGTATCTGAGTGTATAATGGTCATGGACTAGCTCAGTATCTGAGTGTATAATGGTCATGGACTAGCTCAGTATCTGAGTGTATAATGGTCATGGACTAGCTCAGTATCTGAGTGTATAATGGTCATGGACTAGCTCAGTATCTGAGTGTATAATGGTCATGGACTAGCTCAGTATCTGAGTGTATAATGGTCATGGACTAGCTCAGTATCTGAGTGTATAATGGTCATGGACTAGCTCAGTATCTGAGTGTATAATGGTCATGGACTAGCTCAGTATCTGAGTGTATAATGGTCATGGACTAGCTCAGTATCTGAGTGTATAATGGTCATGGACTAGCTCAGTATCTGAGTGTATAATGGTCATGGACTAGCTCAGTATCTGAGTGTATAATGGTCATGGACTAGCTCAGTATCTGAGTGTATAATGGTCATGGACTAGCTCAGTATCTGAGTGTATAATGGTCATGGACTAGCTCAGTATCTGAGTGTATAATGGTCATGGACTAGCTCAGTATCTGAGTGTATAATGGTCATGGACTAGCTCAGTATCTGAGTGTATAATGGTCATGGACTAGCTCAGTATCTGAGTGTATAATGGTCATGGACTAGCTCAGTATCTGAGTGTATAATGGTCATGGACTAGCTCAGTATCTGAGTGTATAATGGTCATGGACTAGCTCAGTATCTGAGTGTATAATGGTCATGGACTAGCTCAGTATCTGAGTGTATAATGGTCATGGACTAGCTCAGTATCTGAGTGTATAATGGTCATGGACTAGCTCAGTATCTGAGTGTATAATGGTCATGGACTAGCTCAGTATCTGAGTGTATAATGGTCATGGACTAGCTCAGTATCTGAGTGTATAATGGTCATGGACTAGCTCAGTATCTGAGTGTATAATGGTCATGGACTAGCTCAGTATCTGAGTGTATAATGGTCATGGACTAGCTCAGTATCTGAGTGTATAATGGTCATGGACTAGCTCAGTATCTGAGTGTATAATGGTCATGGACTAGCTCAGTATCTGAGTGTATAATGGTCATGGACTAGCTCAGTATCTGAGTGTATAATGGTCATGGACTAGCTCAGTATCTGAGTGTATAATGGTCATGGACTAGCTCAGTATCTGAGTGTATAATGGTCATGGACTAGCTCAGTATCTGAGTGTATAATGGTCATGGACTAGCTCAGTATCTGAGTGTATAATGGTCATGGACTAGCTCAGTATCTGAGTGTATAATGGTCATGGACTAGCTCAGTATCTGAGTGTATAATGGTCATGGACTAGCTCAGTATCTGAGTGTATAATGGTCATGGACTAGCTCAGTATCTGAGTGTATAATGGTCATGGACTAGCTCAGTATCTGAGTGTATAATGGTCATGGACTAGCTCAGTATCTGAGTGTATAATGGTCATGGACTAGCTCAGTATCTGAGTGTATAATGGTCATGGACTAGCTCAGTATCTGAGTGTATAATGGTCATGGACTAGCTCAGTATCTGAGTGTATAATGGTCATGGACTAGCTCAGTATCTGAGTGTATAATGGTCATGGACTAGCTCAGTATCTGAGTGTATAATGGTCATGGACTAGCTCAGTATCTGAGTGTATAATGGTCATGGACTAGCTCAGTATCTGAGTGTATAATGGTCATGGACTAGCTCAGTATCTGAGTGTATAATGGTCATGGACTAGCTCAGTATCTGAGTGTATAATGGTCATGGACTAGCTCAGTATCTGAGTGTATAATGGTCATGGACTAGCTCAGTATCTGAGTGTATAATGGTCATGGACTAGCTCAGTATCTGAGTGTATAATGGTCATGGACTAGCTCAGTATCTGAGTGTATAATGGTCATGGACTAGCTCAGTATCTGAGTGTATAATGGTCATGGACTAGCTCAGTATCTGAGTGTATAATGGTCATGGACTAGCTCAGTATCTGAGTGTATAATGGTCATGGACTAGCTCAGTATCTGAGTGTATAATGGTCATGGACTAGCTCAGTATCTGAGTGTATAATGGTCATGGACTAGCTCAGTATCTGAGTGTATAATGGTCATGGACTAGCTCAGTATCTGAGTGTATAATGGTCATGGACTAGCTCAGTATCTGAGTGTATAATGGTCATGGACTAGCTCAGTATCTGAGTGTATAATGGTCATGGACTAGCTCAGTATCTGAGTGTATAATGGTCATGGACTAGCTCAGTATCTGAGTGTATAATGGTCATGGACTAGCTCAGTATCTGAGTGTATAATGGTCATGGACTAGCTCAGTATCTGAGTGTATAATGGTCATGGACTAGCTCAGTATCTGAGTGTATAATGGTCATGGACTAGCTCAGTATCTGAGTGTATAATGGTCATGGACTAGCTCAGTATCTGAGTGTATAATGGTCATGGACTAGCTCAGTATCTGAGTGTATAATGGTCATGGACTAGGTCATGGACTAGCTCAGTATCTGAGTGTATAATGGTCATGGACTAGCTCAGTATCTGAGTGTATAATGGTCATGGACTAGCTCAGTATCTGAGTGTATAATGGTCATGGACTAGCTCAGTATCTGAGTGTATAATGGTCATGGACTAGCTCAGTATCTGAGTGTATAATGGTCATGGACTAGCTCAGTATCTGAGTGTATAATGGTCATGGACTAGCTCAGTATCTGAGTGTATAATGGTCATGGACTAGCTCAGTATCTGAGTGTATAATGGTCATGGACTAGCTCAGTATCTGAGTGTATAATGGTCATGGACTAGCTCAGTATCTGAGTGTATAATGGTCATGGACTAGCTCAGTATCTGAGTGTATAATGGTCATGGACTAGCTCAGTATCTGAGTGTATAATGGTCATGGACTAGCTCAGTATCTGAGTGTATAATGGTCATGGACTAGCTCAGTATCTGAGTGTATAATGGTCATGGACTAGCTCAGTATCTGAGTGTATAATGGTCATGGACTAGCTCAGTATCTGAGTGTATAATGGTCATGGACTAGCTCAGTATCTGAGTGTATAATGGTCATGGACTAGCTCAGTATCTGAGTGTATAATGGTCATGGACTAGCTCAGTATCTGAGTGTATAATGGTCATGGACTAGCTCAGTATCTGAGTGTATAATGGTCATGGACTAGCTCAGTATCTGAGTGTATAATGGTCATGGACTAGCTCAGTATCTGAGTGTATAATGGTCATGGACTAGCTCAGTATCTGAGTGTATAATGGTCATGGACTAGCTCAGTATCTGAGTGTATAATGGTCATGGACTAGCTCAGTATCTGAGTGTATAATGGTCATGGACTAGCTCAGTATCTGAGTGTATAATGGTCATGGACTAGCTCAGTATCTGAGTGTATAATGGTCATGGACTAGCTCAGTATCTGAGTGTATAATGGTCATGGACTAGCTCAGTATCTGAGTGTATAATGGTCATGGACTAGCTCAGTATCTGAGTGTATAATGGTCATGGACTAGCTCAGTATCTGAGTGTATAATGGTCATGGACTAGCTCAGTATCTGAGTGTATAATGGTCATGGACTAGCTCAGTATCTGAGTGTATAATGGTCATGGACTAGCTCAGTATCTGAGTGTATAATGGTCATGGACTAGCTCAGTATCTGAGTGTATAATGGTCATGGACTAGCTCAGTATCTGAGTGTATAATGGTCATGGACTAGCTCAGTATCTGAGTGTATAATGGTCATGGACTAGCTCAGTATCTGAGTGTATAATGGTCATGGACTAGCTCAGTATCTGAGTGTATAATGGTCATGGACTAGCTCAGTATCTGAGTGTATAATGGTCATGGACTAGCTCAGTATCTGAGTGTATAATGGTCATGGACTAGCTCAGTATCTGAGTGTATAATGGTCATGGACTAGCTCAGTATCTGAGTGTATAATGGTCATGGACTAGCTCAGTATCTGAGTGTATAATGGTCATGGACTAGCTCAGTATCTGAGTGTATAATGGTCATGGACTAGCTCAGTATCTGAGTGTATAATGGTCATGGACTAGCTCAGTATCTGAGTGTATAATGGTCATGGACTAGCTCAGTATCTGAGTGTATAATGGTCATGGACTAGCTCAGTATCTGAGTGTATAATGGTCATGGACTAGCTCAGTATCTGAGTGTATAATGGTCATGGACTAGCTCAGTATCTGAGTGTATAATGGTCATGGACTAGCTCAGTATCTGAGTGTATAATGGTCATGGACTAGCTCAGTATCTGAGTGTATAATGGTCATGGACTAGCTCAGTATCTGAGTGTATAATGGTCATGGACTAGCTCAGTATCTGAGTGTATAATGGTCATGGACTAGCTCAGTATCTGAGTGTATAATGGTCATGGACTAGCTCAGTATCTGAGTGTATAATGGTCATGGACTAGCTCAGTATCTGAGTGTATAATGGTCATGGACTAGCTCAGTATCTGAGTGTATAATGGTCATGGACTAGCTCAGTATCTGAGTGTATAATGGTCATGGACTAGCTCAGTATCTGAGTGTATAATGGTCATGGACTAGCTCAGTATCTGAGTGTATAATGGTCATGGACTAGCTCAGTATCTGAGTGTATAATGGTCATGGACTAGCTCAGTATCTGAGTGTATAATGGTCATGGACTAGCTCAGTATCTGAGTGTATAATGGTCATGGACTAGCTCAGTATCTGAGTGTATAATGGTCATGGACTAGCTCAGTATCTGAGTGTATAATGGTCATGGACTAGCTCAGTATCTGAGTGTATAATGGTCATGGACTAGCTCAGTATCTGAGTGTATAATGGTCATGGACTAGCTCAGTATCTGAGTGTATAATGGTCATGGACTAGCTCAGTATCTGAGTGTATAATGGTCATGGACTAGCTCAGTATCTGAGTGTATAATGGTCATGGACTAGCTCAGTATCTGAGTGTATAATGGTCATGGACTAGCTCAGTATCTGAGTGTATAATGGTCATGGACTAGCTCAGTATCTGAGTGTATAATGGTCATGGACTAGCTCAGTATCTGAGTGTATAATGGTCATGGACTAGCTCAGTATCTGAGTGTATAATGGTCATGGACTAGCTCAGTATCTGAGTGTATAATGGTCATGGACTAGCTCAGTATCTGAGTGTATAATGGTCATGGACTAGCTCAGTATCTGAGTGTATAATGGTCATGGACTAGCTCAGTATCTGAGTGTATAATGGTCATGGACTAGCTCAGTATCTGAGTGTATAATGGTCATGGACTAGCTCAGTATCTGAGTGTATAATGGTCATGGACTAGCTCAGTATCTGAGTGTATAATGGTCATGGACTAGCTCAGTATCTGAGTGTATAATGGTCATGGACTAGCTCAGTATCTGAGTGTATAATGGTCATGGACTAGCTCAGTATCTGAGTGTATAATGGTCATGGACTAGCTCAGTATCTGAGTGTATAATGGTCATGGACTAGCTCAGTATCTGAGTGTATAATGGTCATGGACTAGCTCAGTATCTGAGTGTATAATGGTCATGGACTAGCTCAGTATCTGAGTGTATAATGGTCATGGACTAGCTCAGTATCTGAGTGTATAATGGTCATGGACTAGCTCAGTATCTGAGTGTATAATGGTCATGGACTAGCTCAGTATCTGAGTGTATAATGGTCATGGACTAGCTCAGTATCTGAGTGTATAATGGTCATGGACTAGCTCAGTATCTGAGTGTATAATGGTCATGGACTAGCTCAGTATCTGAGTGTATAATGGTCATGGACTAGCTCAGTATCTGAGTGTATAATGGTCATGGACTAGCTCAGTATCTGAGTGTATAATGGTCATGGACTAGCTCAGTATCTGAGTGTATAATGGTCATGGACTAGCTCAGTATCTGAGTGTATAATGGTCATGGACTAGCTCAGTATCTGAGTGTATAATGGTCATGGACTAGCTCAGTATCTGAGTGTATAATGGTCATGGACTAGCTCAGTATCTGAGTGTATAATGGTCATGGACTAGCTCAGTATCTGAGTGTATAATGGTCATGGACTAGCTCAGTATCTGAGTGTATAATGGTCATGGACTAGCTCAGTATCTGAGTGTATAATGGTCATGGACTAGCTCAGTATCTGAGTGTATAATGGTCATGGACTAGCTCAGTATCTGAGTGTATAATGGTCATGGACTAGCTCAGTATCTGAGTGTATAATGGTCATGGACTAGCTCAGTATCTGAGTGTATAATGGTCATGGACTAGCTCAGTATCTGAGTGTATAATGGTCATGGACTAGCTCAGTATCTGAGTGTATAATGGTCATGGACTAGCTCAGTATCTGAGTGTATAATGGTCATGGACTAGCTCAGTATCTGAGTGTATAATGGTCATGGACTAGCTCAGTATCTGAGTGTATAATGGTCATGGACTAGCTCAGTATCTGAGTGTATAATGGTCATGGACTAGCTCAGTATCTGAGTGTATAATGGTCATGGACTAGCTCAGTATCTGAGTGTATAATGGTCATGGACTAGCTCAGTATCTGAGTGTATAATGGTCATGGACTAGCTCAGTATCTGAGTGTATAATGGTCATGGACTAGCTCAGTATCTGAGTGTATAATGGTCATGGACTAGCTCAGTATCTGAGTGTATAATGGTCATGGACTAGCTCAGTATCTGAGTGTATAATGGTCATGGACTAGCTCAGTATCTGAGTGTATAATGGTCATGGACTAGCTCAGTATCTGAGTGTATAATGGTCATGGACTAGCTCAGTATCTGAGTGTATAATGGTCATGGACTAGCTCAGTATCTGAGTGTATAATGGTCATGGACTAGCTCAGTATCTGAGTGTATAATGGTCATGGACTAGCTCAGTATCTGAGTGTATAATGGTCATGGACTAGCTCAGTATCTGAGTGTATAATGGTCATGGACTAGCTCAGTATCTGAGTGTATAATGGTCATGGACTAGCTCAGTATCTGAGTGTATAATGGTCATGGACTAGCTCAGTATCTGAGTGTATAATGGTCATGGACTAGCTCAGTATCTGAGTGTATAATGGTCATGGACTAGCTCAGTATCTGAGTGTATAATGGTCATGGACTAGCTCAGTATCTGAGTGTATAATGGTCATGGACTAGCTCAGTATCTGAGTGTATAATGGTCATGGACTAGCTCAGTATCTGAGTGTATAATGGTCATGGACTAGCTCAGTATCTGAGTGTATAATGGTCATGGACTAGCTCAGTATCTGAGTGTATAATGGTCATGGACTAGCTCAGTATCTGAGTGTATAATGGTCATGGACTAGCTCAGTATCTGAGTGTATAATGGTCATGGACTAGCTCAGTATCTGAGTGTATAATGGTCATGGACTAGCTCAGTATCTGAGTGTATAATGGTCATGGACTAGCTCAGTATCTGAGTGTATAATGGTCATGGACTAGCTCAGTATCTGAGTGTATAATGGTCATGGACTAGCTCAGTATCTGAGTGTATAATGGTCATGGACTAGCTCAGTATCTGAGTGTATAATGGTCATGGACTAGCTCAGTATCTGAGTGTATAATGGTCATGGACTAGCTCAGTATCTGAGTGTATAATGGTCATGGACTAGCTCAGTATCTGAGTGTATAATGGTCATGGACTAGCTCAGTATCTGAGTGTATAATGGTCATGGACTAGCTCAGTATCTGAGTGTATAATGGTCATGGACTAGCTCAGTATCTGAGTGTATAATGGTCATGGACTAGCTCAGTATCTGAGTGTATAATGGTCATGGACTAGCTCAGTATCTGAGTGTATAATGGTCATGGACTAGCTCAGTATCTGAGTGTATAATGGTCATGGACTAGCTCAGTATCTGAGTGTATAATGGTCATGGACTAGCTCAGTATCTGAGTGTATAATGGTCATGGACTAGCTCAGTATCTGAGTGTATAATGGTCATGGACTAGCTCAGTATCTGAGTGTATAATGGTCATGGACTAGCTCAGTATCTGAGTGTATAATGGTCATGGACTAGCTCAGTATCTGAGTGTATAATGGTCATGGACTAGCTCAGTATCTGAGTGTATAATGGTCATGGACTAGCTCAGTATCTGAGTGTATAATGGTCATGGACTAGCTCAGTATCTGAGTGTATAATGGTCATGGACTAGCTCAGTATCTGAGTGTATAATGGTCATGGACTAGCTCAGTATCTGAGTGTATAATGGTCATGGACTAGCTCAGTATCTGAGTGTATAATGGTCATGGACTAGCTCAGTATCTGAGTGTATAATGGTCATGGACTAGCTCAGTATCTGAGTGTATAATGGTCATGGACTAGCTCAGTATCTGAGTGTATAATGGTCATGGACTAGCTCAGTATCTGAGTGTATAATGGTCATGGACTAGCTCAGTATCTGAGTGTATAATGGTCATGGACTAGCTCAGTATCTGAGTGTATAATGGTCATGGACTAGCTCAGTATCTGAGTGTATAATGGTCATGGACTAGCTCAGTATCTGAGTGTATAATGGTCATGGACTAGCTCAGTATCTGAGTGTATAATGGTCATGGACTAGCTCAGTATCTGAGTGTATAATGGTCATGGACTAGCTCAGTATCTGAGTGTATAATGGTCATGGACTAGCTCAGTATCTGAGTGTATAATGGTCATGGACTAGCTCAGTATCTGAGTGTATAATGGTCATGGACTAGCTCAGTATCTGAGTGTATAATGGTCATGGACTAGCTCAGTATCTGAGTGTATAATGGTCATGGACTAGCTCAGTATCTGAGTGTATAATGGTCATGGACTAGCTCAGTATCTGAGTGTATAATGGTCATGGACTAGCTCAGTATCTGAGTGTATAATGGTCATGGACTAGCTCAGTATCTGAGTGTATAATGGTCATGGACTAGCTCAGTATCTGAGTGTATAATGGTCATGGACTAGCTCAGTATCTGAGTGTATAATGGTCATGGACTAGCTCAGTATCTGAGTGTATAATGGTCATGGACTAGCTCAGTATCTGAGTGTATAATGGTCATGGACTAGCTCAGTATCTGAGTGTATAATGGTCATGGACTAGCTCAGTATCTGAGTGTATAATGGTCATGGACTAGCTCAGTATCTGAGTGTATAATGGTCATGGACTAGCTCAGTATCTGAGTGTATAATGGTCATGGACTAGCTCAGTATCTGAGTGTATAATGGTCATGGACTAGCTCAGTATCTGAGTGTATAATGGTCATGGACTAGCTCAGTATCTGAGTGTATAATGGTCATGGACTAGCTCAGTATCTGAGTGTATAATGGTCATGGACTAGCTCAGTATCTGAGTGTATAATGGTCATGGACTAGCTCAGTATCTGAGTGTATAATGGTCATGGACTAGCTCAGTATCTGAGTGTATAATGGTCATGGACTAGCTCAGTATCTGAGTGTATAATGGTCATGGACTAGCTCAGTATCTGAGTGTATAATGGTCATGGACTAGCTCAGTATCTGAGTGTATAATGGTCATGGACTAGCTCAGTATCTGAGTGTATAATGGTCATGGACTAGCTCAGTATCTGAGTGTATAATGGTCATGGACTAGCTCAGTATCTGAGTGTATAATGGTCATGGACTAGCTCAGTATCTGAGTGTATAATGGTCATGGACTAGCTCAGTATCTGAGTGTATAATGGTCATGGACTAGCTCAGTATCTGAGTGTATAATGGTCATGGACTAGCTCAGTATCTGAGTGTATAATGGTCATGGACTAGCTCAGTATCTGAGTGTATAATGGTCATGGACTAGCTCAGTATCTGAGTGTATAATGGTCATGGACTAGCTCAGTATCTGAGTGTATAATGGTCATGGACTAGCTCAGTATCTGAGTGTATAATGGTCATGGACTAGCTCAGTATCTGAGTGTATAATGGTCATGGACTAGCTCAGTATCTGAGTGTATAATGGTCATGGACTAGCTCAGTATCTGAGTGTATAATGGTCATGGACTAGCTCAGTATCTGAGTGTATAATGGTCATGGACTAGCTCAGTATCTGAGTGTATAATGGTCATGGACTAGCTCAGTATCTGAGTGTATAATGGTCATGGACTAGCTCAGTATCTGAGTGTATAATGGTCATGGACTAGCTCAGTATCTGAGTGTATAATGGTCATGGACTAGCTCAGTATCTGAGTGTATAATGGTCATGGACTAGCTCAGTATCTGAGTGTATAATGGTCATGGACTAGCTCAGTATCTGAGTGTATAATGGTCATGGACTAGCTCAGTATCTGAGTGTATAATGGTCATGGACTAGCTCAGTATCTGAGTGTATAATGGTCATGGACTAGCTCAGTATCTGAGTGTATAATGGTCATGGACTAGCTCAGTATCTGAGTGTATAATGGTCATGGACTAGCTCAGTATCTGAGTGTATAATGGTCATGGACTAGCTCAGTATCTGAGTGTATAATGGTCATGGACTAGCTCAGTATCTGAGTGTATAATGGTCATGGACTAGCTCAGTATCTGAGTGTATAATGGTCATGGACTAGCTCAGTATCTGAGTGTATAATGGTCATGGACTAGCTCAGTATCTGAGTGTATAATGGTCATGGACTAGCTCAGTATCTGAGTGTATAATGGTCATGGACTAGCTCAGTATCTGAGTGTATAATGGTCATGGACTAGCTCAGTATCTGAGTGTATAATGGTCATGGACTAGCTCAGTATCTGAGTGTATAATGGTCATGGACTAGCTCAGTATCTGAGTGTATAATGGTCATGGACTAGCTCAGTATCTGAGTGTATAATGGTCATGGACTAGCTCAGTATCTGAGTGTATAATGGTCATGGACTAGCTCAGTATCTGAGTGTATAATGGTCATGGACTAGCTCAGTATCTGAGTGTATAATGGTCATGGACTAGCTCAGTATCTGAGTGTATAATGGTCATGGACTAGCTCAGTATCTGAGTGTATAATGGTCATGGACTAGCTCAGTATCTGAGTGTATAATGGTCATGGACTAGCTCAGTATCTGAGTGTATAATGGTCATGGACTAGCTCAGTATCTGAGTGTATAATGGTCATGGACTAGCTCAGTATCTGAGTGTATAATGGTCATGGACTAGCTCAGTATCTGAGTGTATAATGGTCATGGACTAGCTCAGTATCTGAGTGTATAATGGTCATGGACTAGCTCAGTATCTGAGTGTATAATGGTCATGGACTAGCTCAGTATCTGAGTGTATAATGGTCATGGACTAGCTCAGTATCTGAGTGTATAATGGTCATGGACTAGCTCAGTATCTGAGTGTATAATGGTCATGGACTAGCTCAGTATCTGAGTGTATAATGGTCATGGACTAGCTCAGTATCTGAGTGTATAATGGTCATGGACTAGCTCAGTATCTGAGTGTATAATGGTCATGGACTAGCTCAGTATCTGAGTGTATAATGGTCATGGACTAGCTCAGTATCTGAGTGTATAATGGTCATGGACTAGCTCAGTATCTGAGTGTATAATGGTCATGGACTAGCTCAGTATCTGAGTGTATAATGGTCATGGACTAGCTCAGTATCTGAGTGTATAATGGTCATGGACTAGCTCAGTATCTGAGTGTATAATGGTCATGGACTAGCTCAGTATCTGAGTGTATAATGGTCATGGACTAGCTCAGTATCTGAGTGTATAATGGTCATGGACTAGCTCAGTATCTGAGTGTATAATGGTCATGGACTAGCTCAGTATCTGAGTGTATAATGGTCATGGACTAGCTCAGTATCTGAGTGTATAATGGTCATGGACTAGCTCAGTATCTGAGTGTATAATGGTCATGGACTAGCTCAGTATCTGAGTGTATAATGGTCATGGACTAGCTCAGTATCTGAGTGTATAATGGTCATGGACTAGCTCAGTATCTGAGTGTATAATGGTCATGGACTAGCTCAGTATCTGAGTGTATAATGGTCATGGACTAGCTCAGTATCTGAGTGTATAATGGTCATGGACTAGCTCAGTATCTGAGTGTATAATGGTCATGGACTAGCTCAGTATCTGAGTGTATAATGGTCATGGACTAGCTCAGTATCTGAGTGTATAATGGTCATGGACTAGCTCAGTATCTGAGTGTATAATGGTCATGGACTAGCTCAGTATCTGAGTGTATAATGGTCATGGACTAGCTCAGTATCTGAGTGTATAATGGTCATGGACTAGCTCAGTATCTGAGTGTATAATGGTCATGGACTAGCTCAGTATCTGAGTGTATAATGGTCATGGACTAGCTCAGTATCTGAGTGTATAATGGTCATGGACTAGCTCAGTATCTGAGTGTATAATGGTCATGGACTAGCTCAGTATCTGAGTGTATAATGGTCATGGACTAGCTCAGTATCTGAGTGTATAATGGTCATGGACTAGCTCAGTATCTGAGTGTATAATGGTCATGGACTAGCTCAGTATCTGAGTGTATAATGGTCATGGACTAGCTCAGTATCTGAGTGTATAATGGTCATGGACTAGCTCAGTATCTGAGTGTATAATGGTCATGGACTAGCTCAGTATCTGAGTGTATAATGGTCATGGACTAGCTCAGTATCTGAGTGTATAATGGTCATGGACTAGCTCAGTATCTGAGTGTATAATGGTCATGGACTAGCTCAGTATCTGAGTGTATAATGGTCATGGACTAGCTCAGTATCTGAGTGTATAATGGTCATGGACTAGCTCAGTATCTGAGTGTATAATGGTCATGGACTAGCTCAGTATCTGAGTGTATAATGGTCATGGACTAGCTCAGTATCTGAGTGTATAATGGTCATGGACTAGCTCAGTATCTGAGTGTATAATGGTCATGGACTAGCTCAGTATCTGAGTGTATAATGGTCATGGACTAGCTCAGTATCTGAGTGTATAATGGTCATGGACTAGCTCAGTATCTGAGTGTATAATGGTCATGGACTAGCTCAGTATCTGAGTGTATAATGGTCATGGACTAGCTCAGTATCTGAGTGTATAATGGTCATGGACTAGCTCAGTATCTGAGTGTATAATGGTCATGGACTAGCTCAGTATCTGAGTGTATAATGGTCATGGACTAGCTCAGTATCTGAGTGTATAATGGTCATGGACTAGCTCAGTATCTGAGTGTATAATGGTCATGGACTAGCTCAGTATCTGAGTGTATAATGGTCATGGACTAGCTCAGTATCTGAGTGTATAATGGTCATGGACTAGCTCAGTATCTGAGTGTATAATGGTCATGGACTAGCTCAGTATCTGAGTGTATAATGGTCATGGACTAGCTCAGTATCTGAGTGTATAATGGTCATGGACTAGCTCAGTATCTGAGTGTATAATGGTCATGGACTAGCTCAGTATCTGAGTGTATAATGGTCATGGACTAGCTCAGTATCTGAGTGTATAATGGTCATGGACTAGCTCAGTATCTGAGTGTATAATGGTCATGGACTAGCTCAGTATCTGAGTGTATAATGGTCATGGACTAGCTCAGTATCTGAGTGTATAATGGTCATGGACTAGCTCAGTATCTGAGTGTATAATGGTCATGGACTAGCTCAGTATCTGAGTGTATAATGGTCATGGACTAGCTCAGTATCTGAGTGTATAATGGTCATGGACTAGCTCAGTATCTGAGTGTATAATGGTCATGGACTAGCTCAGTATCTGAGTGTATAATGGTCATGGACTAGCTCAGTATCTGAGTGTATAATGGTCATGGACTAGCTCAGTATCTGAGTGTATAATGGTCATGGACTAGCTCAGTATCTGAGTGTATAATGGTCATGGACTAGCTCAGTATCTGAGTGTATAATGGTCATGGACTAGCTCAGTATCTGAGTGTATAATGGTCATGGACTAGCTCAGTATCTGAGTGTATAATGGTCATGGACTAGCTCAGTATCTGAGTGTATAATGGTCATGGACTAGCTCAGTATCTGAGTGTATAATGGTCATGGACTAGCTCAGTATCTGAGTGTATAATGGTCATGGACTAGCTCAGTATCTGAGTGTATAATGGTCATGGACTAGCTCAGTATCTGAGTGTATAATGGTCATGGACTAGCTCAGTATCTGAGTGTATAATGGTCATGGACTAGCTCAGTATCTGAGTGTATAATGGTCATGGACTAGCTCAGTATCTGAGTGTATAATGGTCATGGACTAGCTCAGTATCTGAGTGTATAATGGTCATGGACTAGCTCAGTATCTGAGTGTATAATGGTCATGGACTAGCTCAGTATCTGAGTGTATAATGGTCATGGACTAGCTCAGTATCTGAGTGTATAATGGTCATGGACTAGCTCAGTATCTGAGTGTATAATGGTCATGGACTAGCTCAGTATCTGAGTGTATAATGGTCATGGACTAGCTCAGTATCTGAGTGTATAATGGTCATGGACTAGCTCAGTATCTGAGTGTATAATGGTCATGGACTAGCTCAGTATCTGAGTGTATAATGGTCATGGACTAGCTCAGTATCTGAGTGTATAATGGTCATGGACTAGCTCAGTATCTGAGTGTATAATGGTCATGGACTAGCTCAGTATCTGAGTGTATAATGGTCATGGACTAGCTCAGTATCTGAGTGTATAATGGTCATGGACTAGCTCAGTATCTGAGTGTATAATGGTCATGGACTAGCTCAGTATCTGAGTGTATAATGGTCATGGACTAGCTCAGTATCTGAGTGTATAATGGTCATGGACTAGCTCAGTATCTGAGTGTATAATGGTCATGGACTAGCTCAGTATCTGAGTGTATAATGGTCATGGACTAGCTCAGTATCTGAGTGTATAATGGTCATGGACTAGCTCAGTATCTGAGTGTATAATGGTCATGGACTAGCTCAGTATCTGAGTGTATAATGGTCATGGACTAGCTCAGTATCTGAGTGTATAATGGTCATGGACTAGCTCAGTATCTGAGTGTATAATGGTCATGGACTAGCTCAGTATCTGAGTGTATAATGGTCATGGACTAGCTCAGTATCTGAGTGTATAATGGTCATGGACTAGCTCAGTATCTGAGTGTATAATGGTCATGGACTAGCTCAGTATCTGAGTGTATAATGGTCATGGACTAGCTCAGTATCTGAGTGTATAATGGTCATGGACTAGCTCAGTATCTGAGTGTATAATGGTCATGGACTAGCTCAGTATCTGAGTGTATAATGGTCATGGACTAGCTCAGTATCTGAGTGTATAATGGTCATGGACTAGCTCAGTATCTGAGTGTATAATGGTCATGGACTAGCTCAGTATCTGAGTGTATAATGGTCATGGACTAGCTCAGTATCTGAGTGTATAATGGTCATGGACTAGCTCAGTATCTGAGTGTATAATGGTCATGGACTAGCTCAGTATCTGAGTGTATAATGGTCATGGACTAGCTCAGTATCTGAGTGTATAATGGTCATGGACTAGCTCAGTATCTGAGTGTATAATGGTCATGGACTAGCTCAGTATCTGAGTGTATAATGGTCATGGACTAGCTCAGTATCTGAGTGTATAATGGTCATGGACTAGCTCAGTATCTGAGTGTATAATGGTCATGGACTAGCTCAGTATCTGAGTGTATAATGGTCATGGACTAGCTCAGTATCTGAGTGTATAATGGTCATGGACTAGCTCAGTATCTGAGTGTATAATGGTCATGGACTAGCTCAGTATCTGAGTGTATAATGGTCATGGACTAGCTCAGTATCTGAGTGTATAATGGTCATGGACTAGCTCAGTATCTGAGTGTATAATGGTCATGGACTAGCTCAGTATCTGAGTGTATAATGGTCATGGACTAGCTCAGTATCTGAGTGTATAATGGTCATGGACTAGCTCAGTATCTGAGTGTATAATGGTCATGGACTAGCTCAGTATCTGAGTGTATAATGGTCATGGACTAGCTCAGTATCTGAGTGTATAATGGTCATGGACTAGCTCAGTATCTGAGTGTATAATGGTCATGGACTAGCTCAGTATCTGAGTGTATAATGGTCATGGACTAGCTCAGTATCTGAGTGTATAATGGTCATGGACTAGCTCAGTATCTGAGTGTATAATGGTCATGGACTAGCTCAGTATCTGAGTGTATAATGGTCATGGACTAGCTCAGTATCTGAGTGTATAATGGTCATGGACTAGCTCAGTATCTGAGTGTATAATGGTCATGGACTAGCTCAGTATCTGAGTGTATAATGGTCATGGACTAGCTCAGTATCTGAGTGTATAATGGTCATGGACTAGCTCAGTATCTGAGTGTATAATGGTCATGGACTAGCTCAGTATCTGAGTGTATAATGGTCATGGACTAGCTCAGTATCTGAGTGTATAATGGTCATGGACTAGCTCAGTATCTGAGTGTATAATGGTCATGGACTAGCTCAGTATCTGAGTGTATAATGGTCATGGACTAGCTCAGTATCTGAGTGTATAATGGTCATGGACTAGCTCAGTATCTGAGTGTATAATGGTCATGGACTAGCTCAGTATCTGAGTGTATAATGGTCATGGACTAGCTCAGTATCTGAGTGTATAATGGTCATGGACTAGCTCAGTATCTGAGTGTATAATGGTCATGGACTAGCTCAGTATCTGAGTGTATAATGGTCATGGACTAGCTCAGTATCTGAGTGTATAATGGTCATGGACTAGCTCAGTATCTGAGTGTATAATGGTCATGGACTAGCTCAGTATCTGAGTGTATAATGGTCATGGACTAGCTCAGTATCTGAGTGTATAATGGTCATGGACTAGCTCAGTATCTGAGTGTATAATGGTCATGGACTAGCTCAGTATCTGAGTGTATAATGGTCATGGACTAGCTCAGTATCTGAGTGTATAATGGTCATGGACTAGCTCAGTATCTGAGTGTATAATGGTCATGGACTAGCTCAGTATCTGAGTGTATAATGGTCATGGACTAGCTCAGTATCTGAGTGTATAATGGTCATGGACTAGCTCAGTATCTGAGTGTATAATGGTCATGGACTAGCTCAGTATCTGAGTGTATAATGGTCATGGACTAGCTCAGTATCTGAGTGTATAATGGTCATGGACTAGCTCAGTATCTGAGTGTATAATGGTCATGGACTAGCTCAGTATCTGAGTGTATAATGGTCATGGACTAGCTCAGTATCTGAGTGTATAATGGTCATGGACTAGCTCAGTATCTGAGTGTATAATGGTCATGGACTAGCTCAGTATCTGAGTGTATAATGGTCATGGACTAGCTCAGTATCTGAGTGTATAATGGTCATGGACTAGCTCAGTATCTGAGTGTATAATGGTCATGGACTAGCTCAGTATCTGAGTGTATAATGGTCATGGACTAGCTCAGTATCTGAGTGTATAATGGTCATGGACTAGCTCAGTATCTGAGTGTATAATGGTCATGGACTAGCTCAGTATCTGAGTGTATAATGGTCATGGACTAGCTCAGTATCTGAGTGTATAATGGTCATGGACTAGCTCAGTATCTGAGTGTATAATGGTCATGGACTAGCTCAGTATCTGAGTGTATAATGGTCATGGACTAGCTCAGTATCTGAGTGTATAATGGTCATGGACTAGCTCAGTATCTGAGTGTATAATGGTCATGGACTAGCTCAGTATCTGAGTGTATAATGGTCATGGACTAGCTCAGTATCTGAGTGTATAATGGTCATGGACTAGCTCAGTATCTGAGTGTATAATGGTCATGGACTAGCTCAGTATCTGAGTGTATAATGGTCATGGACTAGCTCAGTATCTGAGTGTATAATGGTCATGGACTAGCTCAGTATCTGAGTGTATAATGGTCATGGACTAGCTCAGTATCTGAGTGTATAATGGTCATGGACTAGCTCAGTATCTGAGTGTATAATGGTCATGGACTAGCTCAGTATCTGAGTGTATAATGGTCATGGACTAGCTCAGTATCTGAGTGTATAATGGTCATGGACTAGCTCAGTATCTGAGTGTATAATGGTCATGGACTAGCTCAGTATCTGAGTGTATAATGGTCATGGACTAGCTCAGTATCTGAGTGTATAATGGTCATGGACTAGCTCAGTATCTGAGTGTATAATGGTCATGGACTAGCTCAGTATCTGAGTGTATAATGGTCATGGACTAGCTCAGTATCTGAGTGTATAATGGTCATGGACTAGCTCAGTATCTGAGTGTATAATGGTCATGGACTAGCTCAGTATCTGAGTGTATAATGGTCATGGACTAGCTCAGTATCTGAGTGTATAATGGTCATGGACTAGCTCAGTATCTGAGTGTATAATGGTCATGGACTAGCTCAGTATCTGAGTGTATAATGGTCATGGACTAGCTCAGTATCTGAGTGTATAATGGTCATGGACTAGCTCAGTATCTGAGTGTATAATGGTCATGGACTAGCTCAGTATCTGAGTGTATAATGGTCATGGACTAGCTCAGTATCTGAGTGTATAATGGTCATGGACTAGCTCAGTATCTGAGTGTATAATGGTCATGGACTAGCTCAGTATCTGAGTGTATAATGGTCATGGACTAGCTCAGTATCTGAGTGTATAATGGTCATGGACTAGCTCAGTATCTGAGTGTATAATGGTCATGGACTAGCTCAGTATCTGAGTGTATAATGGTCATGGACTAGCTCAGTATCTGAGTGTATAATGGTCATGGACTAGCTCAGTATCTGAGTGTATAATGGTCATGGACTAGCTCAGTATCTGAGTGTATAATGGTCATGGACTAGCTCAGTATCTGAGTGTATAATGGTCATGGACTAGCTCAGTATCTGAGTGTATAATGGTCATGGACTAGCTCAGTATCTGAGTGTATAATGGTCATGGACTAGCTCAGTATCTGAGTGTATAATGGTCATGGACTAGCTCAGTATCTGAGTGTATAATGGTCATGGACTAGCTCAGTATCTGAGTGTATAATGGTCATGGACTAGCTCAGTATCTGAGTGTATAATGGTCATGGACTAGCTCAGTATCTGAGTGTATAATGGTCATGGACTAGCTCAGTATCTGAGTGTATAATGGTCATGGACTAGCTCAGTATCTGAGTGTATAATGGTCATGGACTAGCTCAGTATCTGAGTGTATAATGGTCATGGACTAGCTCAGTATCTGAGTGTATAATGGTCATGGACTAGCTCAGTATCTGAGTGTATAATGGTCATGGACTAGCTCAGTATCTGAGTGTATAATGGTCATGGACTAGCTCAGTATCTGAGTGTATAATGGTCATGGACTAGCTCAGTATCTGAGTGTATAATGGTCATGGACTAGCTCAGTATCTGAGTGTATAATGGTCATGGACTAGCTCAGTATCTGAGTGTATAATGGTCATGGACTAGCTCAGTATCTGAGTGTATAATGGTCATGGACTAGCTCAGTATCTGAGTGTATAATGGTCATGGACTAGCTCAGTATCTGAGTGTATAATGGTCATGGACTAGCTCAGTATCTGAGTGTATAATGGTCATGGACTAGCTCAGTATCTGAGTGTATAATGGTCATGGACTAGCTCAGTATCTGAGTGTATAATGGTCATGGACTAGCTCAGTATCTGAGTGTATAATGGTCATGGACTAGCTCAGTATCTGAGTGTATAATGGTCATGGACTAGCTCAGTATCTGAGTGTATAATGGTCATGGACTAGCTCAGTATCTGAGTGTATAATGGTCATGGACTAGCTCAGTATCTGAGTGTATAATGGTCATGGACTAGCTCAGTATCTGAGTGTATAATGGTCATGGACTAGCTCAGTATCTGAGTGTATAATGGTCATGGACTAGCTCAGTATCTGAGTGTATAATGGTCATGGACTAGCTCAGTATCTGAGTGTATAATGGTCATGGACTAGCTCAGTATCTGAGTGTATAATGGTCATGGACTAGCTCAGTATCTGAGTGTATAATGGTCATGGACTAGCTCAGTATCTGAGTGTATAATGGTCATGGACTAGCTCAGTATCTGAGTGTATAATGGTCATGGACTAGCTCAGTATCTGAGTGTATAATGGTCATGGACTAGCTCAGTATCTGAGTGTATAATGGTCATGGACTAGCTCAGTATCTGAGTGTATAATGGTCATGGACTAGCTCAGTATCTGAGTGTATAATGGTCATGGACTAGCTCAGTATCTGAGTGTATAATGGTCATGGACTAGCTCAGTATCTGAGTGTATAATGGTCATGGACTAGCTCAGTATCTGAGTGTATAATGGTCATGGACTAGCTCAGTATCTGAGTGTATAATGGTCATGGACTAGCTCAGTATCTGAGTGTATAATGGTCATGGACTAGCTCAGTATCTGAGTGTATAATGGTCATGGACTAGCTCAGTATCTGAGTGTATAATGGTCATGGACTAGCTCAGTATCTGAGTGTATAATGGTCATGGACTAGCTCAGTATCTGAGTGTATAATGGTCATGGACTAGCTCAGTATCTGAGTGTATAATGGTCATGGACTAGCTCAGTATCTGAGTGTATAATGGTCATGGACTAGCTCAGTATCTGAGTGTATAATGGTCATGGACTAGCTCAGTATCTGAGTGTATAATGGTCATGGACTAGCTCAGTATCTGAGTGTATAATGGTCATGGACTAGCTCAGTATCTGAGTGTATAATGGTCATGGACTAGCTCAGTATCTGAGTGTATAATGGTCATGGACTAGCTCAGTATCTGAGTGTATAATGGTCATGGACTAGCTCAGTATCTGAGTGTATAATGGTCATGGACTAGCTCAGTATCTGAGTGTATAATGGTCATGGACTAGCTCAGTATCTGAGTGTATAATGGTCATGGACTAGCTCAGTATCTGAGTGTATAATGGTCATGGACTAGCTCAGTATCTGAGTGTATAATGGTCATGGACTAGCTCAGTATCTGAGTGTATAATGGTCATGGACTAGCTCAGTATCTGAGTGTATAATGGTCATGGACTAGCTCAGTATCTGAGTGTATAATGGTCATGGACTAGCTCAGTATCTGAGTGTATAATGGTCATGGACTAGCTCAGTATCTGAGTGTATAATGGTCATGGACTAGCTCAGTATCTGAGTGTATAATGGTCATGGACTAGCTCAGTATCTGAGTGTATAATGGTCATGGACTAGCTCAGTATCTGAGTGTATAATGGTCATGGACTAGCTCAGTATCTGAGTGTATAATGGTCATGGACTAGCTCAGTATCTGAGTGTATAATGGTCATGGACTAGCTCAGTATCTGAGTGTATAATGGTCATGGACTAGCTCAGTATCTGAGTGTATAATGGTCATGGACTAGCTCAGTATCTGAGTGTATAATGGTCATGGACTAGCTCAGTATCTGAGTGTATAATGGTCATGGACTAGCTCAGTATCTGAGTGTATAATGGTCATGGACTAGCTCAGTATCTGAGTGTATAATGGTCATGGACTAGCTCAGTATCTGAGTGTATAATGGTCATGGACTAGCTCAGTATCTGAGTGTATAATGGTCATGGACTAGCTCAGTATCTGAGTGTATAATGGTCATGGACTAGCTCAGTATCTGAGTGTATAATGGTCATGGACTAGCTCAGTATCTGAGTGTATAATGGTCATGGACTAGCTCAGTATCTGAGTGTATAATGGTCATGGACTAGCTCAGTATCTGAGTGTATAATGGTCATGGACTAGCTCAGTATCTGAGTGTATAATGGTCATGGACTAGCTCAGTATCTGAGTGTATAATGGTCATGGACTAGCTCAGTATCTGAGTGTATAATGGTCATGGACTAGCTCAGTATCTGAGTGTATAATGGTCATGGACTAGCTCAGTATCTGAGTGTATAATGGTCATGGACTAGCTCAGTATCTGAGTGTATAATGGTCATGGACTAGCTCAGTATCTGAGTGTATAATGGTCATGGACTAGCTCAGTATCTGAGTGTATAATGGTCATGGACTAGCTCAGTATCTGAGTGTATAATGGTCATGGACTAGCTCAGTATCTGAGTGTATAATGGTCATGGACTAGCTCAGTATCTGAGTGTATAATGGTCATGGACTAGCTCAGTATCTGAGTGTATAATGGTCATGGACTAGCTCAGTATCTGAGTGTATAATGGTCATGGACTAGCTCAGTATCTGAGTGTATAATGGTCATGGACTAGCTCAGTATCTGAGTGTATAATGGTCATGGACTAGCTCAGTATCTGAGTGTATAATGGTCATGGACTAGCTCAGTATCTGAGTGTATAATGGTCATGGACTAGCTCAGTATCTGAGTGTATAATGGTCATGGACTAGCTCAGTATCTGAGTGTATAATGGTCATGGACTAGCTCAGTATCTGAGTGTATAATGGTCATGGACTAGCTCAGTATCTGAGTGTATAATGGTCATGGACTAGCTCAGTATCTGAGTGTATAATGGTCATGGACTAGCTCAGTATCTGAGTGTATAATGGTCATGGACTAGCTCAGTATCTGAGTGTATAATGGTCATGGACTAGCTCAGTATCTGAGTGTATAATGGTCATGGACTAGCTCAGTATCTGAGTGTATAATGGTCATGGACTAGCTCAGTATCTGAGTGTATAATGGTCATGGACTAGCTCAGTATCTGAGTGTATAATGGTCATGGACTAGCTCAGTATCTGAGTGTATAATGGTCATGGACTAGCTCAGTATCTGAGTGTATAATGGTCATGGACTAGCTCAGTATCTGAGTGTATAATGGTCATGGACTAGCTCAGTATCTGAGTGTATAATGGTCATGGACTAGCTCAGTATCTGAGTGTATAATGGTCATGGACTAGCTCAGTATCTGAGTGTATAATGGTCATGGACTAGCTCAGTATCTGAGTGTATAATGGTCATGGACTAGCTCAGTATCTGAGTGTATAATGGTCATGGACTAGCTCAGTATCTGAGTGTATAATGGTCATGGACTAGCTCAGTATCTGAGTGTATAATGGTCATGGACTAGCTCAGTATCTGAGTGTATAATGGTCATGGACTAGCTCAGTATCTGAGTGTATAATGGTCATGGACTAGCTCAGTATCTGAGTGTATAATGGTCATGGACTAGCTCAGTATCTGAGTGTATAATGGTCATGGACTAGCTCAGTATCTGAGTGTATAATGGTCATGGACTAGCTCAGTATCTGAGTGTATAATGGTCATGGACTAGCTCAGTATCTGAGTGTATAATGGTCATGGACTAGCTCAGTATCTGAGTGTATAATGGTCATGGACTAGCTCAGTATCTGAGTGTATAATGGTCATGGACTAGCTCAGTATCTGAGTGTATAATGGTCATGGACTAGCTCAGTATCTGAGTGTATAATGGTCATGGACTAGCTCAGTATCTGAGTGTATAATGGTCATGGACTAGCTCAGTATCTGAGTGTATAATGGTCATGGACTAGCTCAGTATCTGAGTGTATAATGGTCATGGACTAGCTCAGTATCTGAGTGTATAATGGTCATGGACTAGCTCAGTATCTGAGTGTATAATGGTCATGGACTAGCTCAGTATCTGAGTGTATAATGGTCATGGACTAGCTCAGTATCTGAGTGTATAATGGTCATGGACTAGCTCAGTATCTGAGTGTATAATGGTCATGGACTAGCTCAGTATCTGAGTGTATAATGGTCATGGACTAGCTCAGTATCTGAGTGTATAATGGTCATGGACTAGCTCAGTATCTGAGTGTATAATGGTCATGGACTAGCTCAGTATCTGAGTGTATAATGGTCATGGACTAGCTCAGTATCTGAGTGTATAATGGTCATGGACTAGCTCAGTATCTGAGTGTATAATGGTCATGGACTAGCTCAGTATCTGAGTGTATAATGGTCATGGACTAGCTCAGTATCTGAGTGTATAATGGTCATGGACTAGCTCAGTATCTGAGTGTATAATGGTCATGGACTAGCTCAGTATCTGAGTGTATAATGGTCATGGACTAGCTCAGTATCTGAGTGTATAATGGTCATGGACTAGCTCAGTATCTGAGTGTATAATGGTCATGGACTAGCTCAGTATCTGAGTGTATAATGGTCATGGACTAGCTCAGTATCTGAGTGTATAATGGTCATGGACTAGCTCAGTATCTGAGTGTATAATGGTCATGGACTAGCTCAGTATCTGAGTGTATAATGGTCATGGACTAGCTCAGTATCTGAGTGTATAATGGTCATGGACTAGCTCAGTATCTGAGTGTATAATGGTCATGGACTAGCTCAGTATCTGAGTGTATAATGGTCATGGACTAGCTCAGTATCTGAGTGTATAATGGTCATGGACTAGCTCAGTATCTGAGTGTATAATGGTCATGGACTAGCTCAGTATCTGAGTGTATAATGGTCATGGACTAGCTCAGTATCTGAGTGTATAATGGTCATGGACTAGCTCAGTATCTGAGTGTATAATGGTCATGGACTAGCTCAGTATCTGAGTGTATAATGGTCATGGACTAGCTCAGTATCTGAGTGTATAATGGTCATGGACTAGCTCAGTATCTGAGTGTATAATGGTCATGGACTAGCTCAGTATCTGAGTGTATAATGGTCATGGACTAGCTCAGTATCTGAGTGTATAATGGTCATGGACTAGCTCAGTATCTGAGTGTATAATGGTCATGGACTAGCTCAGTATCTGAGTGTATAATGGTCATGGACTAGCTCAGTATCTGAGTGTATAATGGTCATGGACTAGCTCAGTATCTGAGTGTATAATGGTCATGGACTAGCTCAGTATCTGAGTGTATAATGGTCATGGACTAGCTCAGTATCTGAGTGTATAATGGTCATGGACTAGCTCAGTATCTGAGTGTATAATGGTCATGGACTAGCTCAGTATCTGAGTGTATAATGGTCATGGACTAGCTCAGTATCTGAGTGTATAATGGTCATGGACTAGCTCAGTATCTGAGTGTATAATGGTCATGGACTAGCTCAGTATCTGAGTGTATAATGGTCATGGACTAGCTCAGTATCTGAGTGTATAATGGTCATGGACTAGCTCAGTATCTGAGTGTATAATGGTCATGGACTAGCTCAGTATCTGAGTGTATAATGGTCATGGACTAGCTCAGTATCTGAGTGTATAATGGTCATGGACTAGCTCAGTATCTGAGTGTATAATGGTCATGGACTAGCTCAGTATCTGAGTGTATAATGGTCATGGACTAGCTCAGTATCTGAGTGTATAATGGTCATGGACTAGCTCAGTATCTGAGTGTATAATGGTCATGGACTAGCTCAGTATCTGAGTGTATAATGGTCATGGACTAGCTCAGTATCTGAGTGTATAATGGTCATGGACTAGCTCAGTATCTGAGTGTATAATGGTCATGGACTAGCTCAGTATCTGAGTGTATAATGGTCATGGACTAGCTCAGTATCTGAGTGTATAATGGTCATGGACTAGCTCAGTATCTGAGTGTATAATGGTCATGGACTAGCTCAGTATCTGAGTGTATAATGGTCATGGACTAGCTCAGTATCTGAGTGTATAATGGTCATGGACTAGCTCAGTATCTGAGTGTATAATGGTCATGGACTAGCTCAGTATCTGAGTGTATAATGGTCATGGACTAGCTCAGTATCTGAGTGTATAATGGTCATGGACTAGCTCAGTATCTGAGTGTATAATGGTCATGGACTAGCTCAGTATCTGAGTGTATAATGGTCATGGACTAGCTCAGTATCTGAGTGTATAATGGTCATGGACTAGCTCAGTATCTGAGTGTATAATGGTCATGGACTAGCTCAGTATCTGAGTGTATAATGGTCATGGACTAGCTCAGTATCTGAGTGTATAATGGTCATGGACTAGCTCAGTATCTGAGTGTATAATGGTCATGGACTAGCTCAGTATCTGAGTGTATAATGGTCATGGACTAGCTCAGTATCTGAGTGTATAATGGTCATGGACTAGCTCAGTATCTGAGTGTATAATGGTCATGGACTAGCTCAGTATCTGAGTGTATAATGGTCATGGACTAGCTCAGTATCTGAGTGTATAATGGTCATGGACTAGCTCAGTATCTGAGTGTATAATGGTCATGGACTAGCTCAGTATCTGAGTGTATAATGGTCATGGACTAGCTCAGTATCTGAGTGTATAATGGTCATGGACTAGCTCAGTATCTGAGTGTATAATGGTCATGGACTAGCTCAGTATCTGAGTGTATAATGGTCATGGACTAGCTCAGTATCTGAGTGTATAATGGTCATGGACTAGCTCAGTATCTGAGTGTATAATGGTCATGGACTAGCTCAGTATCTGAGTGTATAATGGTCATGGACTAGCTCAGTATCTGAGTGTATAATGGTCATGGACTAGCTCAGTATCTGAGTGTATAATGGTCATGGACTAGCTCAGTATCTGAGTGTATAATGGTCATGGACTAGCTCAGTATCTGAGTGTATAATGGTCATGGACTAGCTCAGTATCTGAGTGTATAATGGTCATGGACTAGCTCAGTATCTGAGTGTATAATGGTCATGGACTAGCTCAGTATCTGAGTGTATAATGGTCATGGACTAGCTCAGTATCTGAGTGTATAATGGTCATGGACTAGCTCAGTATCTGAGTGTATAATGGTCATGGACTAGCTCAGTATCTGAGTGTATAATGGTCATGGACTAGCTCAGTATCTGAGTGTATAATGGTCATGGACTAGCTCAGTATCTGAGTGTATAATGGTCATGGACTAGCTCAGTATCTGAGTGTATAATGGTCATGGACTAGCTCAGTATCTGAGTGTATAATGGTCATGGACTAGCTCAGTATCTGAGTGTATAATGGTCATGGACTAGCTCAGTATCTGAGTGTATAATGGTCATGGACTAGCTCAGTATCTGAGTGTATAATGGTCATGGACTAGCTCAGTATCTGAGTGTATAATGGTCATGGACTAGCTCAGTATCTGAGTGTATAATGGTCATGGACTAGCTCAGTATCTGAGTGTATAATGGTCATGGACTAGCTCAGTATCTGAGTGTATAATGGTCATGGACTAGCTCAGTATCTGAGTGTATAATGGTCATGGACTAGCTCAGTATCTGAGTGTATAATGGTCATGGACTAGCTCAGTATCTGAGTGTATAATGGTCATGGACTAGCTCAGTATCTGAGTGTATAATGGTCATGGACTAGCTCAGTATCTGAGTGTATAATGGTCATGGACTAGCTCAGTATCTGAGTGTATAATGGTCATGGACTAGCTCAGTATCTGAGTGTATAATGGTCATGGACTAGCTCAGTATCTGAGTGTATAATGGTCATGGACTAGCTCAGTATCTGAGTGTATAATGGTCATGGACTAGCTCAGTATCTGAGTGTATAATGGTCATGGACTAGCTCAGTATCTGAGTGTATAATGGTCATGGACTAGCTCAGTATCTGAGTGTATAATGGTCATGGACTAGCTCAGTATCTGAGTGTATAATGGTCATGGACTAGCTCAGTATCTGAGTGTATAATGGTCATGGACTAGCTCAGTATCTGAGTGTATAATGGTCATGGACTAGCTCAGTATCTGAGTGTATAATGGTCATGGACTAGCTCAGTATCTGAGTGTATAATGGTCATGGACTAGCTCAGTATCTGAGTGTATAATGGTCATGGACTAGCTCAGTATCTGAGTGTATAATGGTCATGGACTAGCTCAGTATCTGAGTGTATAATGGTCATGGACTAGCTCAGTATCTGAGTGTATAATGGTCATGGACTAGCTCAGTATCTGAGTGTATAATGGTCATGGACTAGCTCAGTATCTGAGTGTATAATGGTCATGGACTAGCTCAGTATCTGAGTGTATAATGGTCATGGACTAGCTCAGTATCTGAGTGTATAATGGTCATGGACTAGCTCAGTATCTGAGTGTATAATGGTCATGGACTAGCTCAGTATCTGAGTGTATAATGGTCATGGACTAGCTCAGTATCTGAGTGTATAATGGTCATGGACTAGCTCAGTATCTGAGTGTATAATGGTCATGGACTAGCTCAGTATCTGAGTGTATAATGGTCATGGACTAGCTCAGTATCTGAGTGTATAATGGTCATGGACTAGCTCAGTATCTGAGTGTATAATGGTCATGGACTAGCTCAGTATCTGAGTGTATAATGGTCATGGACTAGCTCAGTATCTGAGTGTATAATGGTCATGGACTAGCTCAGTATCTGAGTGTATAATGGTCATGGACTAGCTCAGTATCTGAGTGTATAATGGTCATGGACTAGCTCAGTATCTGAGTGTATAATGGTCATGGACTAGCTCAGTATCTGAGTGTATAATGGTCATGGACTAGCTCAGTATCTGAGTGTATAATGGTCATGGACTAGCTCAGTATCTGAGTGTATAATGGTCATGGACTAGCTCAGTATCTGAGTGTATAATGGTCATGGACTAGCTCAGTATCTGAGTGTATAATGGTCATGGACTAGCTCAGTATCTGAGTGTATAATGGTCATGGACTAGCTCAGTATCTGAGTGTATAATGGTCATGGACTAGCTCAGTATCTGAGTGTATAATGGTCATGGACTAGCTCAGTATCTGAGTGTATAATGGTCATGGACTAGCTCAGTATCTGAGTGTATAATGGTCATGGACTAGCTCAGTATCTGAGTGTATAATGGTCATGGACTAGCTCAGTATCTGAGTGTATAATGGTCATGGACTAGCTCAGTATCTGAGTGTATAATGGTCATGGACTAGCTCAGTATCTGAGTGTATAATGGTCATGGACTAGCTCAGTATCTGAGTGTATAATGGTCATGGACTAGCTCAGTATCTGAGTGTATAATGGTCATGACTAGCTCAGTATCTGAGTGTATAATGGCCATGGGCTAGCTTAGTATCTGAGTGTATAATGGTCATGGACTAGCTCAGTATCTGAGTGTATAATGGTCATGGACTAGCTCAGTATCTGAGTGTATAATGGTCATGGACTAGCTCAGTATCTGAGTGTATAATAGCCATGGACTAGCTCAGTATCTGAGTGTATAATGGTCATGGACTAGCTCAGTATCTGAGTGTATAATGGTCATGGACTAGCTCAGTATCTGAGTGTATAATGGTCATGGACTAGCTCAGTATCTGAGTGTATAATGGTCATGGACTAGCTCAGTATCTGAGTGTATAATGGTCATGGACTAGCTCAGTATCTGAGTGTATAATGGTCATGGACTAGCTCAGTATCTGAGTGTATAATGGTCATGGACTAGCTCAGTATCTGAGTGTATAATGGTCATGGACTAGCTCAGTATCTGAGTGTATAATGGTCATGGACTAGCTCAGTATCTGAGTGTATAATGGTCATGGACTAGCTCAGTATCTGAGTGTATAATGGTCATGGACTAGCTCAGTATCTGAGTGTATAATGGTCATGGACTAGCTCAGTATCTGAGTGTATAATGGTCATGGACTAGCTCAGTATCTGAGTGTATAATGGTCATGGACTAGCTCAGTATCTGAGTGTATAATGGTCATGGACTAGCTCAGTATCTGAGTGTATAATGGTCATGGACTAGCTCAGTATCTGAGTGTATAATGGTCATGGACTAGCTCAGTATCTGAGTGTATAATGGTCATGGACTAGCTCAGTATCTGAGTGTATAATGGTCATGGACTAGCTCAGTATCTGAGTGTATAATGGTCATGGACTAGCTCAGTATCTGAGTGTATAATGGTCATGGACTAGCTCAGTATCTGAGTGTATAATGGTCATGGACTAGCTCAGTATCTGAGTGTATAATGGTCATGGACTAGCTCAGTATCTGAGTGTATAATGGTCATGGACTAGCTCAGTATCTGAGTGTATAATGGTCATGGACTAGCTCAGTATCTGAGTGTATAATGGTCATGGACTAGCTCAGTATCTGAGTGTATAATGGTCATGGACTAGCTCAGTATCTGAGTGTATAATGGTCATGGACTAGCTCAGTATCTGAGTGTATAATGGTCATGGACTAGCTCAGTATCTGAGTGTATAATGGTCATGGACTAGCTCAGTATCTGAGTGTATAATGGTCATGGACTAGCTCAGTATCTGAGTGTATAATGGTCATGGACTAGCTCAGTATCTGAGTGTATAATGGTCATGGACTAGCTCAGTATCTGAGTGTATAATGGTCATGGACTAGCTCAGTATCTGAGTGTATAATGGTCATGGACTAGCTCAGTATCTGAGTGTATAATGGTCATGGACTAGCTCAGTATCTGAGTGTATAATGGTCATGGACTAGCTCAGTATCTGAGTGTATAATGGTCATGGACTAGCTCAGTATCTGAGTGTATAATGGTCATGGACTAGCTCAGTATCTGAGTGTATAATGGTCATGGACTAGCTCAGTATCTGAGTGTATAATGGTCATGGACTAGCTCAGTATCTGAGTGTATAATGGTCATGGACTAGCTCAGTATCTGAGTGTATAATGGTCATGGACTAGCTCAGTATCTGAGTGTATAATGGTCATGGACTAGCTCAGTATCTGAGTGTATAATGGTCATGGACTAGCTCAGTATCTGAGTGTATAATGGTCATGGACTAGCTCAGTATCTGAGTGTATAATGGTCATGGACTAGCTCAGTATCTGAGTGTATAATGGTCATGGACTAGCTCAGTATCTGAGTGTATAATGGTCATGGACTAGCTCAGTATCTGAGTGTATAATGGTCATGGACTAGCTCAGTATCTGAGTGTATAATGGTCATGGACTAGCTCAGTATCTGAGTGTATAATGGTCATGGACTAGCTCAGTATCTGAGTGTATAATGGTCATGGACTAGCTCAGTATCTGAGTGTATAATGGTCATGGACTAGCTCAGTATCTGAGTGTATAATGGTCATGGACTAGCTCAGTATCTGAGTGTATAATGGTCATGGACTAGCTCAGTATCTGAGTGTATAATGGTCATGGACTAGCTCAGTATCTGAGTGTATAATGGTCATGGACTAGCTCAGTATCTGAGTGTATAATGGTCATGGACTAGCTCAGTATCTGAGTGTATAATGGTCATGGACTAGCTCAGTATCTGAGTGTATAATGGTCATGGACTAGCTCAGTATCTGAGTGTATAATGGTCATGGACTAGCTCAGTATCTGAGTGTATAATGGTCATGGACTAGCTCAGTATCTGAGTGTATAATGGTCATGGACTAGCTCAGTATCTGAGTGTATAATGGTCATGGACTAGCTCAGTATCTGAGTGTATAATGGTCATGGACTAGCTCAGTATCTGAGTGTATAATGGTCATGGACTAGCTCAGTATCTGAGTGTATAATGGTCATGGACTAGCTCAGTATCTGAGTGTATAATGGTCATGGACTAGCTCAGTATCTGAGTGTATAATGGTCATGGACTAGCTCAGTATCTGAGTGTATAATGGTCATGGACTAGCTCAGTATCTGAGTGTATAATGGTCATGGACTAGCTCAGTATCTGAGTGTATAATGGTCATGGACTAGCTCAGTATCTGAGTGTATAATGGTCATGGACTAGCTCAGTATCTGAGTGTATAATGGTCATGGACTAGCTCAGTATCTGAGTGTATAATGGTCATGGACTAGCTCAGTATCTGAGTGTATAATGGTCATGGACTAGCTCAGTATCTGAGTGTATAATGGTCATGGACTAGCTCAGTATCTGAGTGTATAATGGTCATGGACTAGCTCAGTATCTGAGTGTATAATGGTCATGGACTAGCTCAGTATCTGAGTGTATAATGGTCATGGACTAGCTCAGTATCTGAGTGTATAATGGTCATGGACTAGCTCAGTATCTGAGTGTATAATGGTCATGGACTAGCTCAGTATCTGAGTGTATAATGGTCATGGACTAGCTCAGTATCTGAGTGTATAATGGTCATGGACTAGCTCAGTATCTGAGTGTATAATGGTCATGGACTAGCTCAGTATCTGAGTGTATAATGGTCATGGACTAGCTCAGTATCTGAGTGTATAATGGTCATGGACTAGCTCAGTATCTGAGTGTATAATGGTCATGGACTAGCTCAGTATCTGAGTGTATAATGGTCATGGACTAGCTCAGTATCTGAGTGTATAATGGTCATGGACTAGCTCAGTATCTGAGTGTATAATGGTCATGGACTAGCTCAGTATCTGAGTGTATAATGGTCATGGACTAGCTCAGTATCTGAGTGTATAATGGTCATGGACTAGCTCAGTATCTGAGTGTATAATGGTCATGGACTAGCTCAGTATCTGAGTGTATAATGGTCATGGACTAGCTCAGTATCTGAGTGTATAATGGTCATGGACTAGCTCAGTATCTGAGTGTATAATGGTCATGGACTAGCTCAGTATCTGAGTGTATAATGGTCATGGACTAGCTCAGTATCTGAGTGTATAATGGTCATGGACTAGCTCAGTATCTGAGTGTATAATGGTCATGGACTAGCTCAGTATCTGAGTGTATAATGGTCATGGACTAGCTCAGTATCTGAGTGTATAATGGTCATGGACTAGCTCAGTATCTGAGTGTATAATGGTCATGGACTAGCTCAGTATCTGAGTGTATAATGGTCATGGACTAGCTCAGTATCTGAGTGTATAATGGTCATGGACTAGCTCAGTATCTGAGTGTATAATGGTCATGGACTAGCTCAGTATCTGAGTGTATAATGGTCATGGACTAGCTCAGTATCTGAGTGTATAATGGTCATGGACTAGCTCAGTATCTGAGTGTATAATGGTCATGGACTAGCTCAGTATCTGAGTGTATAATGGTCATGGACTAGCTCAGTATCTGAGTGTATAATGGTCATGGACTAGCTCAGTATCTGAGTGTATAATGGTCATGGACTAGCTCAGTATCTGAGTGTATAATGGTCATGGACTAGCTCAGTATCTGAGTGTATAATGGTCATGGACTAGCTCAGTATCTGAGTGTATAATGGTCATGGACTAGCTCAGTATCTGAGTGTATAATGGTCATGGACTAGCTCAGTATCTGAGTGTATAATGGTCATGGACTAGCTCAGTATCTGAGTGTATAATGGTCATGGACTAGCTCAGTATCTGAGTGTATAATGGTCATGGACTAGCTCAGTATCTGAGTGTATAATGGTCATGGACTAGCTCAGTATCTGAGTGTATAATGGTCATGGACTAGCTCAGTATCTGAGTGTATAATGGTCATGGACTAGCTCAGTATCTGAGTGTATAATGGTCATGGACTAGCTCAGTATCTGAGTGTATAATGGTCATGGACTAGCTCAGTATCTGAGTGTATAATGGTCATGGACTAGCTCAGTATCTGAGTGTATAATGGTCATGGACTAGCTCAGTATCTGAGTGTATAATGGTCATGGACTAGCTCAGTATCTGAGTGTATAATGGTCATGGACTAGCTCAGTATCTGAGTGTATAATGGTCATGGACTAGCTCAGTATCTGAGTGTATAATGGTCATGGACTAGCTCAGTATCTGAGTGTATAATGGTCATGGACTAGCTCAGTATCTGAGTGTATAATGGTCATGGACTAGCTCAGTATCTGAGTGTATAATGGTCATGGACTAGCTCAGTATCTGAGTGTATAATGGTCATGGACTAGCTCAGTATCTGAGTGTATAATGGTCATGGACTAGCTCAGTATCTGAGTGTATAATGGTCATGGACTAGCTCAGTATCTGAGTGTATAATGGTCATGGACTAGCTCAGTATCTGAGTGTATAATGGTCATGGACTAGCTCAGTATCTGAGTGTATAATGGTCATGGACTAGCTCAGTATCTGAGTGTATAATGGTCATGGACTAGCTCAGTATCTGAGTGTATAATGGTCATGGACTAGCTCAGTATCTGAGTGTATAATGGTCATGGACTAGCTCAGTATCTGAGTGTATAATGGTCATGGACTAGCTCAGTATCTGAGTGTATAATGGTCATGGACTAGCTCAGTATCTGAGTGTATAATGGTCATGGACTAGCTCAGTATCTGAGTGTATAATGGTCATGGACTAGCTCAGTATCTGAGTGTATAATGGTCATGGACTAGCTCAGTATCTGAGTGTATAATGGTCATGGACTAGCTCAGTATCTGAGTGTATAATGGTCATGGACTAGCTCAGTATCTGAGTGTATAATGGTCATGGACTAGCTCAGTATCTGAGTGTATAATGGTCATGGACTAGCTCAGTATCTGAGTGTATAATGGTCATGGACTAGCTCAGTATCTGAGTGTATAATGGTCATGGACTAGCTCAGTATCTGAGTGTATAATGGTCATGGACTAGCTCAGTATCTGAGTGTATAATGGTCATGGACTAGCTCAGTATCTGAGTGTATAATGGTCATGGACTAGCTCAGTATCTGAGTGTATAATGGTCATGGACTAGCTCAGTATCTGAGTGTATAATGGTCATGGACTAGCTCAGTATCTGAGTGTATAATGGTCATGGACTAGCTCAGTATCTGAGTGTATAATGGTCATGGACTAGCTCAGTATCTGAGTGTATAATGGTCATGGACTAGCTCAGTATCTGAGTGTATAATGGTCATGGACTAGCTCAGTATCTGAGTGTATAATGGTCATGGACTAGCTCAGTATCTGAGTGTATAATGGTCATGGACTAGCTCAGTATCTGAGTGTATAATGGTCATGGACTAGCTCAGTATCTGAGTGTATAATGGTCATGGACTAGCTCAGTATCTGAGTGTATAATGGTCATGGACTAGCTCAGTATCTGAGTGTATAATGGTCATGGACTAGCTCAGTATCTGAGTGTATAATGGTCATGGACTAGCTCAGTATCTGAGTGTATAATGGTCATGGACTAGCTCAGTATCTGAGTGTATAATGGTCATGGACTAGCTCAGTATCTGAGTGTATAATGGTCATGGACTAGCTCAGTATCTGAGTGTATAATGGTCATGGACTAGCTCAGTATCTGAGTGTATAATGGTCATGGACTAGCTCAGTATCTGAGTGTATAATGGTCATGGACTAGCTCAGTATCTGAGTGTATAATGGTCATGGACTAGCTCAGTATCTGAGTGTATAATGGTCATGGACTAGCTCAGTATCTGAGTGTATAATGGTCATGGACTAGCTCAGTATCTGAGTGTATAATGGTCATGGACTAGCTCAGTATCTGAGTGTATAATGGTCATGGACTAGCTCAGTATCTGAGTGTATAATGGTCATGGACTAGCTCAGTATCTGAGTGTATAATGGTCATGGACTAGCTCAGTATCTGAGTGTATAATGGTCATGGACTAGCTCAGTATCTGAGTGTATAATGGTCATGGACTAGCTCAGTATCTGAGTGTATAATGGTCATGGACTAGCTCAGTATCTGAGTGTATAATGGTCATGGACTAGCTCAGTATCTGAGTGTATAATGGTCATGGACTAGCTCAGTATCTGAGTGTATAATGGTCATGGACTAGCTCAGTATCTGAGTGTATAATGGTCATGGACTAGCTCAGTATCTGAGTGTATAATGGTCATGGACTAGCTCAGTATCTGAGTGTATAATGGTCATGGACTAGCTCAGTATCTGAGTGTATAATGGTCATGGACTAGCTCAGTATCTGAGTGTATAATGGTCATGGACTAGCTCAGTATCTGAGTGTATAATGGTCATGGACTAGCTCAGTATCTGAGTGTATAATGGTCATGGACTAGCTCAGTATCTGAGTGTATAATGGTCATGGACTAGCTCAGTATCTGAGTGTATAATGGTCATGGACTAGCTCAGTATCTGAGTGTATAATGGTCATGGACTAGCTCAGTATCTGAGTGTATAATGGTCATGGACTAGCTCAGTATCTGAGTGTATAATGGTCATGGACTAGCTCAGTATCTGAGTGTATAATGGTCATGGACTAGCTCAGTATCTGAGTGTATAATGGTCATGGACTAGCTCAGTATCTGAGTGTATAATGGTCATGGACTAGCTCAGTATCTGAGTGTATAATGGTCATGGACTAGCTCAGTATCTGAGTGTATAATGGTCATGGACTAGCTCAGTATCTGAGTGTATAATGGTCATGGACTAGCTCAGTATCTGAGTGTATAATGGTCATGGACTAGCTCAGTATCTGAGTGTATAATGGTCATGGACTAGCTCAGTATCTGAGTGTATAATGGTCATGGACTAGCTCAGTATCTGAGTGTATAATGGTCATGGACTAGCTCAGTATCTGAGTGTATAATGGTCATGGACTAGCTCAGTATCTGAGTGTATAATGGTCATGGACTAGCTCAGTATCTGAGTGTATAATGGTCATGGACTAGCTCAGTATCTGAGTGTATAATGGTCATGGACTAGCTCAGTATCTGAGTGTATAATGGTCATGGACTAGCTCAGTATCTGAGTGTATAATGGTCATGGACTAGCTCAGTATCTGAGTGTATAATGGTCATGGACTAGCTCAGTATCTGAGTGTATAATGGTCATGGACTAGCTCAGTATCTGAGTGTATAATGGTCATGGACTAGCTCAGTATCTGAGTGTATAATGGTCATGGACTAGCTCAGTATCTGAGTGTATAATGGTCATGGACTAGCTCAGTATCTGAGTGTATAATGGTCATGGACTAGCTCAGTATCTGAGTGTATAATGGTCATGGACTAGCTCAGTATCTGAGTGTATAATGGTCATGGACTAGCTCAGTATCTGAGTGTATAATGGTCATGGACTAGCTCAGTATCTGAGTGTATAATGGTCATGGACTAGCTCAGTATCTGAGTGTATAATGGTCATGGACTAGCTCAGTATCTGAGTGTATAATGGTCATGGACTAGCTCAGTATCTGAGTGTATAATGGTCATGGACTAGCTCAGTATCTGAGTGTATAATGGTCATGGACTAGCTCAGTATCTGAGTGTATAATGGTCATGGACTAGCTCAGTATCTGAGTGTATAATGGTCATGGACTAGCTCAGTATCTGAGTGTATAATGGTCATGGACTAGCTCAGTATCTGAGTGTATAATGGTCATGGACTAGCTCAGTATCTGAGTGTATAATGGTCATGGACTAGCTCAGTATCTGAGTGTATAATGGTCATGGACTAGCTCAGTATCTGAGTGTATAATGGTCATGGACTAGCTCAGTATCTGAGTGTATAATGGTCATGGACTAGCTCAGTATCTGAGTGTATAATGGTCATGGACTAGCTCAGTATCTGAGTGTATAATGGTCATGGACTAGCTCAGTATCTGAGTGTATAATGGTCATGGACTAGCTCAGTATCTGAGTGTATAATGGTCATGGACTAGCTCAGTATCTGAGTGTATAATGGTCATGGACTAGCTCAGTATCTGAGTGTATAATGGTCATGGACTAGCTCAGTATCTGAGTGTATAATGGTCATGGACTAGCTCAGTATCTGAGTGTATAATGGTCATGGACTAGCTCAGTATCTGAGTGTATAATGGTCATGGACTAGCTCAGTATCTGAGTGTATAATGGTCATGGACTAGCTCAGTATCTGAGTGTATAATGGTCATGGACTAGCTCAGTATCTGAGTGTATAATGGTCATGGACTAGCTCAGTATCTGAGTGTATAATGGTCATGGACTAGCTCAGTATCTGAGTGTATAATGGTCATGGACTAGCTCAGTATCTGAGTGTATAATGGTCATGGACTAGCTCAGTATCTGAGTGTATAATGGTCATGGACTAGCTCAGTATCTGAGTGTATAATGGTCATGGACTAGCTCAGTATCTGAGTGTATAATGGTCATGGACTAGCTCAGTATCTGAGTGTATAATGGTCATGGACTAGCTCAGTATCTGAGTGTATAATGGTCATGGACTAGCTCAGTATCTGAGTGTATAATGGTCATGGACTAGCTCAGTATCTGAGTGTATAATGGTCATGGACTAGCTCAGTATCTGAGTGTATAATGGTCATGGACTAGCTCAGTATCTGAGTGTATAATGGTCATGGACTAGCTCAGTATCTGAGTGTATAATGGTCATGGACTAGCTCAGTATCTGAGTGTATAATGGTCATGGACTAGCTCAGTATCTGAGTGTATAATGGTCATGGACTAGCTCAGTATCTGAGTGTATAATGGTCATGGACTAGCTCAGTATCTGAGTGTATAATGGTCATGGACTAGCTCAGTATCTGAGTGTATAATGGTCATGGACTAGCTCAGTATCTGAGTGTATAATGGTCATGGACTAGCTCAGTATCTGAGTGTATAATGGTCATGGACTAGCTCAGTATCTGAGTGTATAATGGTCATGGACTAGCTCAGTATCTGAGTGTATAATGGTCATGGACTAGCTCAGTATCTGAGTGTATAATGGTCATGGACTAGCTCAGTATCTGAGTGTATAATGGTCATGGACTAGCTCAGTATCTGAGTGTATAATGGTCATGGACTAGCTCAGTATCTGAGTGTATAATGGTCATGGACTAGCTCAGTATCTGAGTGTATAATGGTCATGGACTAGCTCAGTATCTGAGTGTATAATGGTCATGGACTAGCTCAGTATCTGAGTGTATAATGGTCATGGACTAGCTCAGTATCTGAGTGTATAATGGTCATGGACTAGCTCAGTATCTGAGTGTATAATGGTCATGGACTAGCTCAGTATCTGAGTGTATAATGGTCATGGACTAGCTCAGTATCTGAGTGTATAATGGTCATGGACTAGCTCAGTATCTGAGTGTATAATGGTCATGGACTAGCTCAGTATCTGAGTGTATAATGGTCATGGACTAGCTCAGTATCTGAGTGTATAATGGTCATGGACTAGCTCAGTATCTGAGTGTATAATGGTCATGGACTAGCTCAGTATCTGAGTGTATAATGGTCATGGACTAGCTCAGTATCTGAGTGTATAATGGTCATGGACTAGCTCAGTATCTGAGTGTATAATGGTCATGGACTAGCTCAGTATCTGAGTGTATAATGGTCATGGACTAGCTCAGTATCTGAGTGTATAATGGTCATGGACTAGCTCAGTATCTGAGTGTATAATGGTCATGGACTAGCTCAGTATCTGAGTGTATAATGGTCATGGACTAGCTCAGTATCTGAGTGTATAATGGTCATGGACTAGCTCAGTATCTGAGTGTATAATGGTCATGGACTAGCTCAGTATCTGAGTGTATAATGGTCATGGACTAGCTCAGTATCTGAGTGTATAATGGTCATGGACTAGCTCAGTATCTGAGTGTATAATGGTCATGGACTAGCTCAGTATCTGAGTGTATAATGGTCATGGACTAGCTCAGTATCTGAGTGTATAATGGTCATGGACTAGCTCAGTATCTGAGTGTATAATGGTCATGGACTAGCTCAGTATCTGAGTGTATAATGGTCATGGACTAGCTCAGTATCTGAGTGTATAATGGTCATGGACTAGCTCAGTATCTGTGTGTATAATGGTCATGGACTAGCTCAGTATCTGAGTGTATAATGGTCATGGACTAGCTCAGTATCTGAGTGTATAATGGCCAGGGACTAGTTCAGTTTCTGAGTGTATAAGTGCCATGGACCAGCTCAATATCTGAGTGTATAATGGCCATGGACTTGCTCAGTATCTGTATAATGGTCACAGACTATCTCAGTATCTGAGTGTATAATGGTCACAGGCAAGCTCAGTATCTGAGTGTATAATGAGCGTGAATTAGCTTAGTATCTGAGTGTATAATGGTCATGGACTAGCTCAGGACCTGTGTAGATAATTGTCATTGACTAGCTCAGTATCTTTGTGTATAATGGCCATGGACTAAGTCAGTATCTGAGCGTTTAATGGTCGTGAAATAGCTCAGTATCTGAGTGTATAATCGTCATGGACTAGCTCAGTATCTGAGTGTCTAATGGCCATGGGCTAGCTCAGTATCTGAGTGTATAATGGTCATGGACTAGCTCAGTATCTGAGTATATAATGGTCATGGACTTTCTCAGTATCTGAGTGTATAATGGCCATGGGCTAGCTCAGTATCTGAGTGTATAATGGTCATGGACTAGCTCAGTATCTGAGTGTATAATGGTCGTGAAATAGCTCTGTATCTGAGTGTATAATGGTCATGGACTAGCTCAGCATCTGATTGTATTATAGCCATGGGCTAGCTCAGTATCTGGGTGTACAATGTTCATGGACTAGCTCAGTATCTGAGTGTATAATGGTCATGGACTAGCTCAGTATCTGAGTGTATAATGGTCATGGACTAGCTCAATATCTGAGTGTATAATGGTCAAGGACTAGCTCAGTGTCTGAGTGTACATTGGCTCTGGGCTAGCTCAGTATCTGAGTGTATAATGGTCATGGACTTGCTCAGTATCTGAGTTTATAATGCTCATGGACTAGCTCAGTATCTGAGTGTATAAAGGCCGTGGACTAGCTCAGTATCTGAGTGGATAATCGTCGTGAACTGGCTCAGTATCTGAGTGTATAATGGTCATGGACTAGCTCAGTATCTCAGTAGATAATGGTCATGGACTAGCTCAGTATCTCAGTAGATAATGGTCGTGAAATTGCTCAGTACCTGAGTGTATAACGGTCATGGACTAGCTCAGTATCTGAGTGTATAATGGTCATGGACTACGTCAGTATCTGAGTGTATAATGGTCGTCTAATTGCTCAGTATCTGAGTGTATAATAGCCATGGGCTAGCTCAGTATCTGAGTGTATAATGGTCATGGACTAGCTCAGTATCTGTGTGTATAATGGTCATGGACTAGCTCAGTATCTGAGTGCATAATGGTCTTGGACTAGTCAGCATCTGTGTGTATAATGGTCATGGACTAGCTCAATATCTGAGTGTATAATGGTCATGGACTAGCTCAGTATCTGGGTTTATAATACTCATGGACTAGCTCAGTACCTGAGTGTATAATGGTCATGGACTAGCTCAGGACCTGAGTAGATAATTGTCATGGACTAGCTCAGTATCTGTGTGTATAATGGCCATGGACTACGTCAGTATCCGATTGTATAATGGTCGTGAAATTGCTCAGTATCTGAGTGTATAATGGTCATGGACTAGCTCAGTATCTGAGTGTCTAATGGTCATGGACTAGCTCAGTATCTGAGTTTATAATGGTCATGGACTAGCTCAGTATCTGAGTGTATAATGGTCATGGACTTGCTCAGTATCTGAGTGTATAATGGCCATGGACTACTTCAGTATCTGAGTGTATAATGGTCATGGACTATCTCAGCATCTGAGCGTACAATGGTCATGGACGAGATCAATATGTGAGTGTATAATGGTCATGGACTAGCTCAGTATCTGAGTGTATAATGCTCATGGACTTGCTCAGTATCTGAGTGTATAATGGCCATGGGCTAGCTCAGTATCTGAGTGTATAATGGTCGTGACTAGCTCAGTTTCTGAGTGTATAATGGTCTTGGACTAGCTCAGTATCTGAGTGATAATGGTCATGGACTAGCTCAGTATCTGAGTGTATAATGCTCATGGACTAGGTCAGTATCTGAGTGTATAATGGTCGTGAAATTGCTCAGTATCTGAGTGTATAATGGTCATGGACTAGCTCAGTATCTGAGTGTCTAATGGTCAAGGACTAGCTCAGTATCTGAGTGTATAATGGTCATGGACTAGCTCAGTATCTGAGTGTATAATGGTCATGGACTAGCTCAGTATCTGAGTGTATAATGGTCTTGGACTAGCTCAGTATCTGAGTGTATAATGGTCGTGAACTGGCTCAGTATCTGAGTGTATAATGGTCATGGACTAGCTCAGTATCTGAGTAGATAATGGTCATGGACTAGCTCAGTATCTGAGTGGAGAATGGCCATGGACTACGTCAGTATCTGAGTGTATAATGGTCGTGAAATAGGTCAGTATCTGTGTGTATAATGGTCATGGACTAGCTCAGTATCTGAGTGTATAATGGCTATGGGCTAGCTCAGTATCTGAGTGTATAATGGTCATGGACTAACTCAGTTTCTGAGTGTATAATGGTCATGGACTAGCTCAGCATCTGAGTGTATAATGTTCATGGACTAGCTCAATATCTGAGTGTATAATGGTCATGGACTAGCTCAGTATCTGAGTGTATAATGGTCATGGACTAGCTCAGTATCTGAGTGTATAATGGTCGTGAAATAGCTCAGTATCTGAGTGTATAATGGTCATGGACTAGCTCAGTACCTGAGTGCATAATGTTCGTGAAATAGCTCAGTATCTGAGTGAATAATGGTCGTGAAATAGCCCAGTATCTCAGTGTATAATGGTCATGGACTAGCTCAGTATCTGAGTGTATAATGGTCGTGAAATAGCTCAGCATCTGAGAGTATCGTGGATATGGACTAGCTCCGTATCTGAGGTTCTAATGGCCATGGGCTAGCTCAGTATCTGAGTGTATAATGGTCATGGACTAGCTCAGTATCTAAGTATATAATGGTCATGGACAAGCTCAGCATCTGAGTGTATAATGGTCATGGACTAGCTCAATATCTGAGTGTATATTGATCATGGACTAGCTCAGTATCTGAGTGTATAATAGCCATGGGCTCGCTCAGTATCTGAGTGTATATTGGTCATGGACTAGCTCAGCATCTGATTGTATTATAGCCATGGGCTAGCTCAGTATCTGGGTGTACAATGGTCATGGACTAGCTCAGTATCTGAGTGTATATTGGCTCTGGGCTAGCTCAGTATCTGAGTGTATAATGGTCATGGACTTGCTCAGTACATGAGTTTATAATGCTCATGGACTAGCTCAGTATCTGAGTGTATAAAGGCCGTGGACTAGCTCAGTATCTGAGTGGATAATCGTCGTGAACTGGCTCAGTATCTGAGTGTATAATGGTCATGGACTAGCTCAGTATCTCAGTAGATAATGGTCATGGACTAGCTCAGTACCTCAGTAGATAATGGCCGTGAAATTGCTCAGTACTTGAGTGTATAACGGTCATGGACTAGCTCAGTATCTGAGTGTATAATGGTCATGGACTACGTCAGTATCTGAGTGTATAATGGTCGTCAAATAGCTCAGTATCTGAGTGTATAATAGCCATGGGCTAGCTCAGTATCTGAGTGTATAATGGTCATGGACTAGCTCAGTATCTGTGTGTATAATGGTCATGGACTAGCTCAGTATCTGAGTGTATAATGGTCTTGGACTAGTCAGCATCTGTGTGTATATTGGTCATTGCCTAGCTCAATATCTGAGTGCATAATGGTCATGGACTAGCTCAGTAACTGAGTTTATAATACTCATGGACTAGCTCAGTAACTGAGTGTATAATGGTCATGGACTAGCTCAGGACCTGTGTAGATAATTGTCATTGACTAGCTCAGTATCTTTGTGTATAATGGCCATGGACTAAGTCAGTATCTGAGCGTTTAATGGTCGTGAAATAGCTCAGTATCTGAGTGTATAATCGTCATGGACTAGCTCAGTATCTGAGTGTCTAATGGGCATGGGCTAGCTCAGTATCTGAGTGTATAATGGTCATGGACTATCTCAGTATCTGAGTATATAATGGTCATGGACTTTCTCAGTATCTGAGTGTATAATGGCCATGGGCTAGCTCAGTATCTGAGTGTATAATGGTCATGGACTTGCTCAGCATCTGAGTGTATAATGGTCATGGACTAGTCAGCATCTGAGTGTATAATGGTCATGGACTAGCTCAGTATCTGAGTTTATTATGCTCATGGACTTGCTTAGTATCTGAGTGTATAATGGCCATGGAGTACGTCAGTATCTGAGTGTATAATGTTCGTGAAATAGCTCAGTTTCTGAGTGTATAATGGTCTTGGACTAGCTCAATATCTGAGTGTATAATGGTCATGGACTAGCTCAGTATCTGTGTGTATAATGGTCATGGAGTATCTCAGTATCTGCGTGTATAATGGTCATGGACTAGCTCAGTATCAGAGTGTATAATGGTCGTGAAATAGCTCAGTATCTGAGTGTATAATGGTCATGGACTAGCTCAGTATCTGAGTGTATAATGTTCATGAAATAGCTCAGTATTTGAGTGTATAATGGTCGTGAAATAGCTCAGTATCTGAGTGTATAATGGTCATGGACTAGCTCAGTATCTGAGTAGATAATGGTCATGGACTAGATCAGTATCTGAGTGTATTATTACCATGGACTACGTCAGTATCCGAGTGTACAATGGTCGTGAAATAGATTAGTATCTGAGTGTATAATGGTCATGGACTAGCTCAGTATCTGAGTGTCTAATGGCCATGGGCTAGCTTAGTATCTGAGTGTATAATGGTCATGGTCTAGCTCAGTATCTGTGTATATAATGGTCATGGACTAGCTCAGCATCTGAGTGTATAATGGTCATGGACTAGCTCAGTATCTGAGTGTATAATGGTCATTGACTAGCTCATTATCTGAGTGTATAATATCCATGGGCTAGCTCAGTATCTGAGTGTATAATGGTCATGGACTAGCTCAGTATCTGAGTGCATAATGGTCATGGACTAGCTCAGTATCTGAGTGCATAATGGTCATGGACTAGCTCAATATCTGAGTGTATAATGGTCGTGGCCTAGCTCAGTATCTGAGTGTATAATGGTCATGGACTAGCTCAATATCTGAGTGTATAATGGTCATGGACTAGCTCAGCATCTGAGTGCATAATGGTCTTGGACTGGCTCAGTATCTGAGTGCATAATGTTCATGGACTAGCTCAGTATCTGAGTGTATAAAGGCTGTGGACTATCTCAGTATCTTAGTGGATAATTGTCGTGATCTGGCTCAGTATCTGAGTGTATAATGGCCATGGGCTAGCTTAGTATCTGAGTGTATAATGGTCATGGACTAGCTCAGTATCCTAGTATATAATGGTCATGGACTAGCTCAGCATCTGAGTGTATAATGGTCGTGGACTAGCTCAATATCTGAGTGTATAATGGTCATGGACTAGCTCAGTATCTGAGTGTATAATAGCCATGGGCTAGCTCAGTATCTGAGTGTATAATGGTCATGGACTAGCTCAGTATCTGAGTGTATAATGGTCATGGACTAGCTCAGTATCTGAGTGTATAATGGTCATGGACTAGCTCAGTATCTGAGTGTATGAAGGCTGTGGACTATCTCAGTATCTGAGTGGATAATGGTCGTGAACTGGCTCAGTATCTGAGTGTATAATGGTCATGGACTAGCTCAGTATCTGAGTGTCTAACGGTCATGGACTAGCTCAGTATCCGAGTGTATCATGGTCATGGACTAGCTCAGTATCTGAGTGCATAATGGTCATAGACTAGCTCAGAATCTGAGTGTATAAAGGCCGTGGACTAGCTCAGTATCTGAGTGTATAATGGTCATGGACTAGCTCAATATCTGAGTGTATAATGGTCATGGACTGGCTCAGTATCTGACTGTATAATGGTCATGGCCTACCTCAGTATCTGAGTGTATAATGGTCATGGACTAGCTCAATATCTGAGTGTATAATGGTCATGGCCTAGCTCAGTATCTGAGTGTATAATGGTCATGGACTAGCTCAATATCTGAGTGTATAATGGTCATGGACTAGCTCAGCATCTGAGTGTATAATGGTCTTGGACTGGCTCAGTTTCTGAGTGCATAATGTTCATGGACTAGCTCAGTATCTGAGTGTGTAATAGCCATGGGCTAGCTCAGTATCTGAGTGTATAATGGTCATGGACTAGCTCAGTATCTGAGTGTATAATGGTCATGGATTAGCTCAGTATCTGAGTGAATAATGGTCATGGACTAGCTCAGTATCTGAGTGTATAAATGCTGTGGACTATCTCAGTATCTGATTGGATAATGGTCGTGAACTGGCTCAGTATCTGAGTGTATAATGGTCATGGACTAGCTCAGTATCTGAGTGTCTAACTGTCATGGACTAGCTCAGTATCCGAGTGAATCATGGTCATGGACTAGCTCAGTATCTGAGTGCATAATGGTCATGGACTAGCTCAATATCTGAGTGTATAATGGTCATGGCCTAGCTCAGTAACTGAGTGTATAATGGTCATGGACTAGCTCAATATCTGAGTGTATAATGGTCATGGACTAGCTCAGCATCTGAGTGTATAATGGTCTTGTACTGGCTCAGTATCTGAGTGCATAATGTTCATGGACTAGCTCAGTATCTGAGTGTATAATAGCCATGGGCTAGCTCAGTATCTGAGTGTATAATGGTCATGGACTAGCTCAGTATCTGAGTGTATAATGGTCATGGACTAGCTCAGTATCTGAGTGTATAATGGTCATGGACTAGCTCAGTATCTGAGTGTATAAAGGCTGTTGACTATCTCAGTATCTGATTGGATAATGGTCGTGAACTGGCTCAGTATCTGAGTGTATAATGGTCATGGACTTGCTCAATATCTGAGTGTCTAACGGTCATGGACTAGCTCAGTATCCGAGTGTATCATGGTTATGGACTAGCTCAGTATCTGAGTGCATAATGGTCATAGACTAGCTCAGAATCTGAGTGTATAAAGGCCGTGGTCTAGCTCAGTATCTGAGTGGATAATGGTCGTGAACTGGCTCAGTATCTGAGTGTATAATGGTCATGGACTAGCTCAGTAGCTGAGTAGATAATGGTCATGGACTAGCTCAGTATGTGATTGTATTATGGCCATGGACTACGTCAGTATCTGAGTGTGTAATGGTCGTGAAATAGCTCAGCATCTGAGTGTATAATGCTCATGGACTAGCTCAGTATCTGAGTCTATAATGGCCATGGGCTAGCTCAGTATCTGAGTGTATAATGGTCATGGACTAACTCAATATCTGAGTGTATAATGGTCATGGACTAGCTCAGCATCTGAGTGTATAATGTTCATGGACTAGCTCAGTATCTGAGTGTATAATATCCATGGACTAGCTCAGTATCTGAGTGTATAATATCCATGGACTAGCTCAGTATCTGAGTGTATAATGGTCATGGACTAGCTCAGTATCTGAGTGTATAATGGTCATGGACTAGCTCAGTATCTGAGTGTCTAACGGTCATGGACTAGCTCAGTATCCGAGTGTATCATGGTCATGGACTAGCTCAGTATCTGAGTGCATAATGGTCATAGACTAGCTCAGAATCTGAGTGTATAAAGGCCGTGGACTAGCTCAGTATCTGAGTGTGTAATGGTCATGGACTAGCTCAATACCTGAGTGTATAATGGTCATGGCCTAGCTCAGTATCTGAGTGTATAATGGTCATGGACTAGCTCAATATCTGAATGAAAAATGGTCATGGACTAGCTCAGCATCTGAGTGTATAATGGTCTTGTACTGGCTCAGTATCTGAGTGCATAATGTTCATGGACTAGCTCAGTATCTGAGTGTGTAATAGCCATGGGCTAGCTCAGTATCTGAGTGTATAATGGTCATGGACTAGCTCAGTATCTGAGTGTATAATGGTCATGGACCATCTCAGTATCTGAGTGTATAATGGTCATGGACTAGCTCAGTATGTGAGTGTATAAAGGCTGTGGACTATCTCAGTATCTGATTGGATAATGGTCGTGAACTGGCTCAGTATCTGAGTGTATAATGGTCATGGACTTGCTCAATATCTGAGTGTCTAACGGTCATGGACTAGCTCAGTATCCGAGTGTATCATGGTCATGGACTAGCTCAGTGTCTGAGTGCATAATGGTCATAGACTAGCTCAGAATCTGAGTGTATAAAGGCCGTGGACTAGCTCAGTATCTGAGTGGATAATGGTCGTGAACTGGCTCAGTATCTGAGTGTATAATGGTCATGGACTAGCTCAGTATCTGAGTAGATAATGGTCATGGACTAGCTCAGTATCTGATTGTATTATGGCCATGGACTACGTCAGTATCTGAGTGTGTAATGGACGTGAAATAGCTCAGCATCTGAGTGTATAATGCTCATGGACTTTCTCAGTATCTGAGTGTATAATGGCCATGGGCTAGCTCAGTATCTGAGTGTATAATGGTCATGGACTTGCTCAGCATCTGAGTGTATAATGGTCATGGACTAGTCAGCATCTGAGTGTATAATGGTCATGGACTAGCTCAGTATCTGAGTTTATTATGCTCATGGACTTGCTTAGTATCTGAGTGTATAATGGCCATGGAGTACGTCAGTATCTGAGTGTATAATGTTCGTGAAATAGCTCAGTTTCTGAGTGTATAATGGTCTTGGACTAGCTCAATATCTGAGTGTATAATGGTCATGGACTAGCTCAGTATCTGTGTGTATAATGGTCATGGAGTATCTCAGTATCTGCGTGTATAATGGTCATGGACTAGCTCAGTATCAGAGTGTATAATGGTCGTGAAATAGCTCAGTATCTGAGTGTATAATGGTCATGGACTAGCTCAGTATCTGAGTGTATAATGTTCATGAAATAGCTCAGTATTTGAGTGTATAATGGTCGTGAAATAGCTCAGTATCTGAGTGTATAATGGTCATGGACTAGCTCAGTATCTGAGTAGATAATGGTCATGGACTAGCTCAGTATCTGAGTGCATAATGGTCATGGACTAGCTCAGTATCTGAGTGCATAATGGTCATGGACTAGCTCAATATCTGAGTGTATAATGGTCGTGGCCTAGCTCAGTATCTGAGTGTATAATGGTCATGGACTAGCTCAATATCTGAGTGTATAATGGTCATGGACTAGCTCAGCATCTGAGTGCATAATGGTCTTGGACTGGCTCAGTATCTGAGTGCATAATGTTCATGGACTAGCTCAGTATCTGAGTGTATAAAGGCTGTGGACTATCTCAGTATCTGAGTGGATAATTGTCGTGAACTGGCTCAGTATCTGAGTGTATAATGGCCATGGGCTAGCTTAGTATCTGAGTGTATAATGGTCATGGACTAGCTCAGTATCTGAGTATATAATGGTCATGGACTAGCTCAGCATCTGAGTGTATAATGGTCATGGACTAGCTCAATATCTGAGTGTATAATGGTCATGGACTAGCTCAGTATCTGAGTGTATAATAGCCATGGGCTAGCTCAGTATCTGAGTGTATAATGGTCATGGACTAGCTCAGTATCTGAGTGTATAATGGTCATGGACTAGCTCAGTATCTGAGTGTATAATGGTCATGGACTAGCTCAGTATCTGAGTGTATAAATGCTGTGGACTATCTCAGTATCTGATTGGATAATGGTCGTGAACTGGCTCAGTATCTGAGTGTATAATGGTCATGGACTAGCTCAGTATCTGAGTGTCTAACGGTCATGGACTAGCTCAGTATCCGAGTGTATAATGGTCATGGACTAGCTCAGTATCTGAGTGCATAATGGTCATAGACTAGCTCAGAATCTGAGTGTATAAAGGCCGTGGACTAGCTCAGTATCTGAGTGTATAATGGTCATGGACTAGCTCGGTATCTGAGTGTATAATGGTCATGGACTGGCTCAGTATCTGACTGTATAATGGTCATGGACTACCTCAGTATCTGAGTGTATAATGGTCATGGACTAGCTCAATATCTGAGTGTATAATGGTCATGGCCTAGCTCAGTATCTGAGTGTATAATGGTCATGGACTAGCTCAATATCTGAGTGTATAATGGTCATGGACTAGCTCAGCATCTGAGTGTATAATGGTCTTGGACTGGCTCAGTTTCTGAGTGCATAATGTTCATGGACTAGCTCAGTATCTGAGTGTGTAATAGCCATGGGCTAGCTCAGTATCTGAGTGTATAATGGTCATGGACTAGCTAAGTATCTGAGTGTATAATGGTCATGGATTAGCTCAGTATCTGAGTGAATAATGGTCATGGACTAGCTCAGTATCTGAGTGTATAAATGCTGTGGACTATCTCAGTATCTGATTGGATAATGGTCGTGAACTGGCTCATTATCTGAGTGTATAATGGTCATGGACTAGCTCAGTATCTGAGTGTCTAACTGTCATGGACTAGCTCAGTATCCGAGTGAATCATGGTCATGGACTAGCTCAGTATCTGAGTGCATAATGGTCATGGACTAGCTCAATATCTGAGTGTATAATGGTCATGGCCTAGCTCAGTAACTGAGTGTATAATGGTCATGGACTAGCTCAATATCTGAGTGTATAATGGTCATGGACTAGCTCAGCATCTGAGTGTATAATGGTCTTGTACTGGCTCAGTATCTGAGTGCATAATGTTCATGGACTAGCTCAGTATCTGAGTGTATAATAGCCATGGGCTAGCTCAGTATCTGAGTGTATAATGGTCATGGACTAGCTCAGTATCTGAGTGTATAATGGTCATGGACTAGCTCAGTATCTGAGTGTATAATGGTCATGGACTAGCTCAGTATCTGAGTGTATAAAGGCTGTTGACTATCTCAGTATCTGATTGGATAATGGTCGTGAACTGGCTCAGTATCTGAGTGTATAATGGTCATGGACTTGCTCAATATCTGAGTGTCTAACGGTCATGGACTAGCTCAGTATCCGAGTGTATCATGGTTATGGACTAGCTCAGTATCTGAGTGCATAATGGTCATAGACTAGCTCAGAATCTGAGTGTATAAAGGCCGTGGACTAGCTCAGTATCTGAGTGGATAATGGTCGTGAACTGGCTCAGTATCTGAGTGTATAATGGTCATGGACTAGCTCAGTAGCTGAGTAGATAATGGTCATGGACTAGCTCAGTATGTGATTGTATTATGGCCATGGACTACGTCAGTATCTGAGTGTGTAATGGTCGTGAAATAGCTCAGCATCTGAGTGTATAATGCTCATGGACTAGCTCAGTATCTGAGTCTATAATGGCCATGGGCTAGCTCAGTATCTGAGTGTATAATGGTCATGGACTAACTCAATATCTGAGTGTATAATATCCATGGACTAGCTCAGTATCTGAGTGTATAATGGTCATGGACTAGCTCAGTATCTGAGTGTATAATATCCATGGACCTGCTCAGTATCTGAGTGTATAATGGTCATGGACTAGCTCAGTATCTGAGTGTCTAACGGTCATGGACTAGCTCAGTATCCGAGTGTATCATGGTCATGGACTAGCTCAGTATCTGAGTGCATAATGGTCATAGACTAGCTCAGAATCTGAGTGTATAAAGGCCGTGGACTAGCTCAGTATCTGAGTGTGTAATGGTCATGGACTAGCTCAATACCTGAGTGTATAATGGTCATGGCCTAGCTCAGTATCTGAGTGTATAATGGTCATGGACTAGCTCAATATCTGAGTGAAAAATGGTCATGGACTAGCTCAGCATCTGAGTGTATAATGGTCTTGTACTGGCTCAGTATCTGAGTGCATAATGTTCATGGACTAGCTCAGTATCTGAGTGTGTAATAGCCATGGGCTAGCTCAGTATCTGAGTGTATAATGGTCATGGACTAGCTCAGTATCTGAGTGTATAATGGTCATGGACCATCTCAGTATCTGAGTGTATAATGGTCATGGACTAGCTCAGTATGTGAGTGTATAAAGGCTGTGGACTATCTCAGTATCTGATTGGATAATGGTCGTGAACTGGCTCAGTATCTGAGTGTATAATGGTCATGGACTTGCTCAATATCTGAGTGTCTAACGGTCATGGACTAGCTCAGTATCCGAGTGTATCATGGTCATGGACTAGCTCAGTGTCTGAGTGCATAATGGTCATAGACTAGCTCAGAATCTGAGTGTATAAAGGCCGTGGACTAGCTCAGTATCTGAGTGGATAATGGTCGTGAACTGGCTCAGTATCTGAGTGTATAATGGTCATGGACTAGCTCAGTATCTGAGTAGATAATGGTCATGGACTAGCTCAGTATCTGATTGTATTATGGCCATGGACTACGTCAGTATCTGAGTGTGTAATGGTCGTGAAATAGCTCAGCATCTGAGTGTATAATGCTCATGGACTAGCTCAGTATCTGAGTGTATAATGGCCATGGGCTAGCTCAGTATCTGAGTGTATAATGGTCATGGACTAACTCAATATCTGAGTGTATAATGGTCATGGACTAGCTCAGCATCTGAGTGTATAATGGTCATGGACTAGCTCAGTATCTGAGTGTATAATATCCATGGACTAGCTCAGTATCTGAGTGTATAATATCCATGGACTAGCTCAGTATCTGAGTGTATAATGGTCATGGACTAGCTCAGTATCTGAGTGTATAATGGTCATGGACTAGCTCAATATCTGAGTGTATAATGGTCATGGCCTAGCTCAGTATCTGAGTGTATAATGGTCATGGACTAGCTCAATATCTGAGTGTATAATGGTCATGGACTAGCTCAGCATCTGAGTGTATAATAGTCTTGGACTGGCTCAGTATCTGAGTGCATAATGTTCATGGACTAGCTCAGTATCTGAGTGTATATAGGCTGTGGACTCTCTCAGTATCTGAGTGGATAATTGTCGTGAACTGGCTCAGTATCTGAGTGTATAATGGTCATGGACTAGCTCAGTGTCTGAGTGTCTAACGGTCATGGACTTGCTCAGTATCTGAGTGTATAATGGTCATGGACTAGCTCAGTATCTGAGTGTCTAATGGTCATGGACTAGCTGAGTATCTGAGTGTATAATGGTCATGGACTAGCTCAGTATCTGAGTGCATAATGGTCATAGACTAGCTCAGTATCTGAGTGTATAAATGCTGTGGACTGTCTCAGTATTTGTGTATATAATGGTCATGAACTAGCTTGGTATCTGTGTTCATAATGGGTCATGGACCAGTTCAGCATCTGACTGGATAATGGTCATGAACTAGCTCAGTATTTAGGTGTATAATAGTCATGAACTTGCTCAGTATCTGAGCTTATAATGGTCATGAATGAGCTCAGTATCTGAGTGTATAATCAACATAAACCAGCTCTGTATCTGCATGCATAATGGTCATGGACTAACTCAGTACCTGAGCGTATAATGGTCATGAACTAGCTCAGTATCTGAGTGTATAATGGTCATGGACTAGCTCAGTATCTGAGTGTATGAAGGCTGTGGACTATCTCAATATCTGAGTGTATAATGGTCATGGACTAGCTCAGTATCTGAGTGTATAATGGTCATGGACTAGCTCAATATCTGAGTGTATAATGGTCTTGGACTAGCTCAGCATCTGAGTGCATATTGCTCATGGACTAGCTCAGTATCTGAGTGTATAATGGTCATGGATTAGCTCAGTATCTGAGTGCATAATGAGCATGGTCTAGCTCAGTATCTGAGTGTATGATATTCATGGACTACCTCAGTATCTGAGTGAAGAATGTTCATGGACTACCACAGTATCTGAGTGTATAGTGGCCATGAATCACCTCTGTATCTGAGTGTATAATGGCCATGGACGAGCTCAGTATCTGAGCAGATAATGTTTGTGATCTGGCTCAGTAGCTGAATGTATAATGGTCAGGGACCAGCTCAGTAACTGAGGTTATAAGGACCATGGACCAGCTCAGTATATGAGTGGATAATGGTCATTGACTAGCTCAGTATCTGAGTGGATAATGGTCATGGACTAGCTCAGTATCTGAGTATATAATGGCCAAGGACTAGCTCAGTATCTGAGTGTATAATGGTCATGGATTAGCTTAGTATCTGAGTGTATAATGGCCATGGACTAGAACAGTATCTAAGAGTATAATAGTCATGGACTAGCTCAGTATCTGAGTAGATAATGGTTGTGATCTAGCTCAGTAGCTGTGTGTATAATGGCCAGGGACTAGTTCAGTTTCTGAGTGTATAAGTGCCATGGACCAGCTCAATATCTGAGTGTATAATGGCCATGGACTTGCTCAGTATCTGTATAATGGTCACAGACTATCTCAGTATCTGAGTGTATAATGGTCACAGGCAAGCTCAGTATCTGAGTAGATAATGGTCATGGACGAGCTCAGTATATGAGTGTATAATGATGGTGAATGTGCTCAGTATATAAGTGTATAATGATCGTGAATGAGCTCAGTATCTGAGTGTATAATGAGCGTGAATTAGCTTAGTATCTGAGTGTAGAATGGTAATGGACTAGCTCAGTATCTGAGTGTACAGTGATTGTGAACTAGCTCAGTATCTGAGCGTATAATGGGCATGAACTCGCTCAGTATCTGAGTGCATAATGGTTGTGATCCAGTTCAGTATCTGAGTGTATAATGATCGTGAACGAGCTCAGTATCTGAGTGTATAATGGTCGTTAACCAGCTCAGTAGCTGAGTGTATAATGACAATGGAGTAGGACAGTATCTGAGTGTAGAATTGTCATGGACTAGCTCAGTACCTGTGTCTATAATGGCCATGGACTAGCTCAGAATCTGAGTGTATGATGGTCATGGACTAGCTCAGTATCTGAGTGAATAATAGTTCATGGACTTGCTCGGTATCTGAGTGTTAAATGGCCATGGACTAGAGCCCAATCTGAGTTTATGATAGTCATGGACTAGCTCCGTATCTGAGTAGATAATGGTTGTGATCTAGCTCAGTAGCTGAGTGTATAATGGTCAGGGACTAGCTCAGTATCTGAGTGTATAAGTGCCATGGACCAGCTCAGTATCTGAGTGTCTCAGGGCCTTGGACTTGCTCAGTATCTATATAATGGTCATGGACTAGCTCAGTATCTGAGTAGATAATTGTTGTAATCTAGCTCAGTGTCTGGGTGTATAATGGTCGTCAGCTAGCTCAGTTTCTGACTGTATAATGATCATGAACTAGCTCAGTATCTGAGTGTATAATGGCCATGGACTTGCTCAGTATCTGAGTATATAATGATCGTAAACTAGCTCACTATCTGAGTGTATAATGATCATGAACTAGCTCAGTATCTGAGTGTACAATGGCCAGGGGACTAGCTCAGTTTCTAGTGTATAAGGGCCATAGACCAGCTCAATATCTGAGTGTATCGTTGCCATGGATTTGCTCAGTATCTGTAAAATGGTCATGGACTAGCTCAGTATCTGAGTGTATAACGGTCGTGAACTTGCTCTGTATCTGAGTGGATAATGGTCATGGACTAGCTCAGTATCTGAGTCGATAATGGTCATGGACTAGCTCAGTATATGAGTGTATAATAAGCGTAAACTAGCTCAGTATCTGAGTTTATAATGGTCATGAACTAGCTCATATCTGAGTGTACAATGATCGTGAACTAGCTCAGTATCTGAGTGTATAATGGGCATGAACTCGCTCAGTATCTGAGTAGATAATGGTTGTGATCCAGTTCAGTATCTGAGTGTATAATGTTCGTGAACGAGCTTAGTATCTGAGTGTATAATGTTCGTGAACTAGCTCAGTATCTGAGTTTATAATGGCCATTGACTTGCTCAGTATCTGAGTGTATAATAGTCATGGATTATCTCAGTAAAAGAGTGTAGAATGATCATGTACTAGCTCAGTATCTGAGTGTAGAATGGTCATGGAGTAGCTCAGTATCTGAGTGCATAATGGCCATGGACTAGCTCAGGATCTGAGTGTATAATAGTCATGGACTCGCTCAGTGTCTGAGTGAAGAATGGTCATGGACTACCACAGTATCTGAGTGTATAGGGGCCATGGACTAGCTCAGTATCTGAGTGTGTAATGGCCATGGACCAGCTCAGTATCTGAGTAGATAATGGTTGTGATCTAGCTCAGTAGCTGAATGTACAATGGTCAGGGACTAGCAAAGTACCGGGGTGTATCATGGCCATGGACTTGCTCAGTATCTGTATGATGGTCATGGACTAGCTTAGTATCTGAGTGTATATTGGTCGTGAACTAGCTCAGTATCTGAGTGTATAATGGTCACGGACTAGCTCAGTATCTGAGTGTATAATGGTCACAGGCAAGCTCAGTATCTGATGGTGAATGAGCTCAGTATATGAGTGTATAATGATCGTGAATGAGCTCAGTATCTGAGTGTATAATGAGCGTGAATTAGCTTAGTATCTGAGTGTATAATGGTCATGGACTAGCTCAGTATCTGAGTGTACAGTGATTGTGAACTAGCTCAGTATCTGAGCGTATAATGGGCATGAACTCGCTCAGTATCTGAGTGCATAATGGTTGTGATCCAGTTCAGTATCTGATTGTAAATGATCGTGAACGAGCTCAGTATCTGAGTGTATAATGGTCGTTAACCAGCTCAGTAGCTGTGTGTATAATAATCGTGCACTACCTCTGTATCAGAGTGTATAATGATCGTGAACTAGCACAGTATCTGAGTGTATAATGGGCATGAACTCGCTCAGCATCTGAGTAGATAATGATTGTGATCCAACTGAGTATCTGAGTGTTTAATGGTCGTGAACTAGCTCAGTATCTGTGTAGATAATGGTTGTGATCTAGCTCAGTAGCTGAATGTACAATGGTCAGGGACTACCTCAGTACCGGGGTGTATAATGGCCTTGGGCCAGCTCAGTTTTTGAGTGTATAATGGTCATGGACTAGCTCAGTATCTGAGTGTATAATGATCGTGAACGAGCTCGGTATCTGAGTGTATAATAATCGTGAACTAGCTCAGTATCTGAGTGTATAATGAACGTGAACTAGCACAGTATCTGAGTGTATAATGGGCATGAACTCGCTCAGCATCTGAGTGGATAATGATTGTGATCCAACTCAGTATCTGAGTGTTTATTGGTCGTGAACTAGCTCAGTATCTGGGTGTATAATAGTCGTGAACCAGCTCAGTATCTGAGTGTATAATGGCCTTGCACTAGCTCAGTATCTGAGTGTATAAGGGCCATGAACTAGATCAGTATCTGAGGGTATAATGGTCATGGACTAGCTCAGTACCTGAGTGGTAATGGTTGTGAACTAGGTCAGTTCTGAGTGTATAATGGTCGTGAACTTGCTCAGTATCTGAGTGTAAAATGGTCATAAACTAGCTCAGTGTCTGAGTGTAGAACGGCCATGGACAAGCTCCGTATCGGAGTGTATAATGGTCATGGACTAGCTCAGTATGTGAATGTATAATGGCCATGGACTAGCTCAGTATCTGAGTGTATAATGGTCATGGAATAGCTCAGTATGTGAGTGTATAATGGCCATGGACTAGCTCAGTATCTGAGTGTATAATAGTCATGGACTAGCTCAGTATCTGAGTAGATAATGGTTGTGATCTAGCTCAGTAGCTGAGTGTATAATGGCCAGGGACTTGCTCAGTTTCTGAGTGTACAAGTGCCATGGACCAGCTTAATATCTGAGTGTATAATGGCCATGGACTTGATCAGTATCTGTATGTTTGTCATGGACTAGCTTAGTATCTGAGTGTATAATGGTTGTGAACTAGCTCAGTATCTGAGTGTATAATGGTCACGGACTAGCTCAGTATCCGAGTGTATAATGGTCACTGGCAATCTCAGTATCTGAGTAGATAATGGTCATGGACAAGCTCAGTATATGAATGTATAATGATCGTGAATGAGCTCGGTATAGGAGTGTATAATGATTGTGAATGAGCTCAGTATCTGAGTGTATAATGAGCGTGAATTAGCTCAGTATCTGAGTGTATGATGGTTGTGATCCAGCTCAGTATCTGAGTTTATAATGGTCGTGAACGAGCTCAGTATCTGAGTGTATAATGGTCGTTAACCAGCTCAGTATCTGAGTGTATAATGACAATGGAATAGCACAGTATCTGAGTGTAGAATTGTCATGGACTAGCTCAGTATCTGAGTGTATGATGGTCATGGACTAGCTCAGTATCTGAGTGAATAATAGTCATGGACTTGCTCAGTATCTGAGTGTATAACGGCCATGGACTACCTCCCAATCTGAGTTTATAATAGTCATGGACTAGCTCCATATCTGAGTAGGTAATTGTTGTGATCTAGCTCAGTATCTGAGTGTATAATGGTCAGGGACTAGCTCAGTTTCTGACTGTATAATGATCATGAACTAGCTCAGTATCTGAGTGTATAAGTGCCATGGACCAGCTCAGTACCTGAGTGTCTCAGGGCCATGGACTTGCTCAGTATCTGTATAATGGTCATGGACTAGCTCAGTATCTGAGTAGATAATTGTTGTGATCTAGCTCAGTGTCTGTGTGTATAATGGTCGTCAACTAGCTCAGTTTCTGACTGTATAATGATCATGAACTAGCTCAGTATCTGAGTGTATAATGGTCATGGACTTGCTCAGTATCTGAGTATATAATGATCGTAAACTAGCTCAGTATCTGAGTGTATAATAGTCATGGACTCGCTCAGTGTCTGAGTGAAGAATGGTCATGGACTACCAAAGTATCTGAGTGTATAGGGGCCATGGACTAGCTCAGTATCTGAGTGTATTTTGGCCGTGGACTAGCTCAGTATCTGAGTGTATAATGGTTGTGATCTAGCTCAGTAGCTGAATGTACAATTGTCGGGGACTTGCTCAGTACCGGGGTGTATTATGGCCATGGGCCAGCTCAGTTTTTGAGTGTATAATGGTCATGGACTAGCTCAGTATCTGAGTGTATAATGATCATGAACGAGCTCGGTATCTGAGTGTATAATAATCGTGAACTAGCTCAGTATCTGAGTGTATAATGATCGTGAACTAGCACAGTATCTGAGTGTATAATGGGCATGAACTCGCTCAGCATCTGAGTAGATAATGATTGTGCTCCAACTCAGTATCTGAGTGTTTAATGGTCGTGAACTAGCTCAGTATCTGGGTGTATAATTGTCGTGAACCAGCTCAGTATCTGAGTGTATAATGGCCTTGCACTTGCTCAGTATATGAGTGTATAAGGGCCATGAACTTGCTCAGTATCTGAGTAGATAATGGTTGTGATCTATCTCAGTAGCTGAATTACAATGGTCAGGGACTAGCTCAGTACCGGGGTGTATAATGGCCATGGGCCAGCTCAGTTTTTGAGTGTATAATGGTCATGGACTAGCTCAGTATCTGAGTGTATAATGATCATGAACGAGCTCGGTATCTGAGTGTATAATAATCGTGAACTAGCTCAGTATCTGAGTGTATAATGATCGTGAACTAGCACAGTATCTGAGTGTATAATGGGCATGAACTCGCTCAGCATCTGAGTAGATAATGATTGTGATCCAACTCAGTTCTGAGTGTTTAATGGTCGTGAACTAGCTCAGTATCTGGGTGTATAATAGTCGTGAACCAGCTCAATATCTGAGTGTATAATGGCCTTGCACTAGCTCAGTATCTGAGTGTATAAGGGCCATGAACTAGATCAGTATCTGAGGGTATAATGGTCATGGATTAGCTCAGTACCTGAGTGGTAATGGTTGTGAACTAGGTCAGTTCTGAGTGTATAATGGTCGTGAACTTGCTCAGTATCCGAGTGTATAATGGTCACTGGCAATCTCAGTATCTGAGTAGATAATGGTCATGGACGAGCTCAGTATATGAATGTATAATGATCGTGAATGAGCTCGGTATAGGAGTGTATAATGATCGTGAATGAGCTCAGTATCTGAGTGCATAATAAGCGTGAATTAGCTCAGTATCTGAGTGTATAATGGTCATGGACTAGCTCAGTATCTGAGTGTACAATGATTGTGATCGTGCTCAGTATCTGAGCGTATAATGGGCATGAACTTGCTCAGTATCTGAGTGTATAATGGTTGTGATCCAGTTCAGTATCTGAGTGTATAATGGTCGTGAACGAGCTCAGTATCTGAGTGTATAATGGTCGTTAACCAGCTCAGTATCTGAGTGTATAATGACAATGGAATAGCACAGTATCTGAGTGTAGAATTGTCATGGACTAGCTCAGTACATGTGTCTATAATGGCCATGGACTAGCTCAGTATCTGAGTGTATGATGGTCATGGACTAGCTCAGTATCTGAGTGAATAATAGTCATGGACTTGCTCAGTATCTGAGTGTATAACGGCCATGGACTACCTCCCAATCTGAGTTTATAATGGTCATGGACTAGCTCCATATCTGAGTAGGTAATTGTTGTGATCTAGCTCAGTAGCTGAGTGTGTAATGGTCATGGACTAGCTCAGTATCTGAGTAGATAATTGTTGTGATCTAGCTCAGTGTCTGTGTGTATAATGGTCGTCAACTAGCTCAGTTTCTGACTGTATAATGATCATGAACTAGCTCAGTATCTGAGTGTATAATGGTCATGGACTTGCTCAGTATCTGAGTATATAATGATCGTAAACTAGCTCAGTATCTGAGTGTATAATAGTCATGGACTCGCTCAGTGTCTGAGTGAAGAATGGTCATGGACTACCAAAGTATCTGAGTGTATAGGGGCCATGGACTAGCTCAGTATCTGAGTGTATTTTGGCCGTGGACTAGCTCAGTATCTGAGTGTATAATGGTTGTGATCTAGCTCAGTAGCTGAATGTACAATTGTCAGGGACTTGCTCAGTACCGGGGTGTATTATGGCCATGGGCCAGCTCAGTTTTTGAGTGTATAATGGTCATGGACTAGCTCAGTATCTGAGTGTATAATGATCATGAACGAGCTCGGTATCTGAGTGTATAATAATCGTGAACTAGCTCAGTATCTGAGTGTATAATGATCGTGAACTAGCACAGTATCTGAGTGTATTATGGGCATGAACTCGCTCAGCATCTGAGTAGATAATGATTGTGATCCAACTCAGTATCTGAGTGTTTAATGGTCGTGAACTAGCTCAGTATCTGTGTGTATAAAGATCGTGAACTAGCTCTGTATCTGAGTGTACAATGGCCAGGTACTAGCTCAGTTTCTGAGTGTATAAGTGCCATGGACCAGCTCAATATCTGAGTATGTCGTGGCCATGGACTTGCTCAGTATCTGTAAAATGGTCATGGACTAGCTCAGTATCTGAGTCTATAATGGTCGTGAACTAGTTCAGTATCTGAGTGGATAATGGTCATGGACTATCTCAGTATCTGAGTGTATAATGGTCATGGACTAGCTCAGTATATGAGTGTATCATGAGCGTAAACTAGCTTAGTATCTGAGTTTATATTGGTCATGAACTTGCTCAGTATCTGAGTGTAAAATGATCGTGAACTAGCTCATTATCTGAGTATTTAATGATCATGAGCTAGCTCAGTATCTGAGTGTATAATGGGCATGAACTCGCTCAGTATCTGAGCAGATAATGGTTGTGATCCAGTTCAGTATCGCAGTGTATAATGTTCTTGAACGAGCTCAGTAGCTGAGCGTATAATGATCGTGAACTAGCTCAATATCTGAGTTTATAATGGCCATAGACGAGCTCAGTATCTGAGCGTCTCATGGCCATGGACTTGCTCAGTATCTGAGTAGATAATGTTGTGATCCAGTTCAGTATCTGATTGTATAATGGTCGTGAAAGAGCTCAGTAACTGAGTGTATAATGATCGTGAACTAGCTCTGTATCTGAGTGTACAATGATCGTGAACTAGCTCAGTATCTGAGTATTTAATGATCGTGAACTAGCTCAGTATCTGATTGTGTAATGGGCATGAACTCGCTTAGTATCTGAGTAGATAATGGTTGTGATCCAGTTCAATGTCTGAGTGTATAATGTTTGTGAATGGGCTCAGTATCTGAGTGTATATTGCTCGTGAACCAGCTCAGTATCTGAGTGTATAATGGTCATGGACTAGCTCAGTATCTGAGTATATAATGATCGTAAACTAGCTCAGTATCTGAGTGGATAATGGCCATGGACCTGTACAGTATCTGAGTGTCGAATTGTCATGGAGTAGCTTAGTACATGTCTCTATAATTGCCATGGACTAGCACAGTATCTGAGTGTATAATGATCATGGACTTGCTCAGTATCAAACTGAATAATAGTCATGGACTAGCTCAGTATATGAGTGTAGAATGGTCATTGACTAGCTCAGTGTCTGAGTGTATGAGGGCCATGGACCAGCTCTGTATCTGAGTGTATAATGGCCATGGACTTGCTCAATATCTGTATAATGGTCATGGACTAGCCCAGTATCTGAGTGTATAGTGATCATGGTCTAGCTCAGTATCTGAGTGTATAAAGGTTATGCACTAGCTCAGTATCTGAGTGTCTCAAGCCATGGACTTGCTCAGTATCTGTATAATGGTCATGGACCAGCTCAGTATCTGAGTGTATAATGGCCATGGACTTGTTCAATATCTGTATAATGGTCGTGGACTATCTCAGTATCTGAGTAGATAATTTTGTGATCTAGCTCAGTATCTGAGTGTATAATGGTCGTCAACTAGCTCAGTTTCAAAGTGTATAATGATCGTGAACTAGCTCTATATCTGAGTGTATAATGGTCATGGAGAAGCCCAGTATCTGAGTGTATAATGGTCGTCAACGAGCTCAGTTTCTGAGTGTATAATGATCATGAACTTGCTCAGTATCTGAGTGTATAATGGTCATGGAGTAGCTCTGTATCTGAGTGCATAATGGTCATGGGCAAGCTCAGTATCTGAGTGAATAATAGTCATGGACTAGATCAGTATCTGAGTGTAGAATGGTCATGGACTAGCTCAGAATCTGAGTGTATAGGGGCCATGGACCAGCTCAGTAGCTGTGTATAAGGGCCATGGACCAGCTCAGTATCTGAGTGTCTCATGGCCATGGACTTGTTCAGTATCTGTATAATGGTCATGGACTAGCTCAGTATCTGAGTGTATAATGGTCGTCGACGAGCTCAGTTTCAAAGTGTATAATGATCGTGAACTAGCTCTATATCTGAGTGTATAATGGTCATGGACAAGCCCAGTATCTGAGTGTATAATGGTCATGGACTAGCTCAGTATCTGATTGTATAATGGTCATGGACTAGCTCAGTATCTGCGTGTATAATGACCATGGACTTGCTCACTATCTGTTTAATGGTCATGGACTAGCTCAGTATCTGAGTGTATAATGGTCATGTACCAGCTCAGTATCTGAGTGTATAATGGTCGTGAACTAGCTCAGTATCTGAGTGGATAATTGTCATGGACTAGCTCAGTATATAAGTGTATAATGATCGTGAATGAGCCCAGTATCTGAGTGTATAATGAGCATGAACTAGCTCAGTATCTGAGTTTATAATGGTCATGGACTATCTCTGTATCTGAGTGTACAATGATCGTGAACTAGCTCAGTATCTGAGTATTTAATGATCGTGAACTAGCTCAGTATCTGATTGTGTAATGGGCATGAACTCGCTTAGTATCTGAGTAGATAATGGTTGTGATCCAGTTCAATATCTGAGTGTATAATGTTCGTGAACGGGCTCAGTATCTGAGTGTATATTGCTCGTGAACCAGCTCAGTATCTGAGTGTATAATGGTCATGGACTAGCTCAGTATCTGAGTATATAATGATCGTAAACTAGCTCAGTAACTGAGTGTATAATGGCCATGGACCTGTTCAGTATCTGAGTGTCGAATTGTCATGGAGTAGCTTAGTACATGTCTCTATAATTGCCATGGACTAGCACAGTATCTGAGTGTATAATGTTCATGGACTTGCTCAGTATCAGACTGAATAATAGTCATGGACTAGCCCAGTATATGAGTGTAGAATGGTCATTGACTAGCTCAGTGTCTGAGTGTATGAGGGCCATGGACCAGCTCTGTATCTGAGTGTATAATGGCCATGGACTTGCTCAATATCTGTATAATGGTCATGGACTAGCTCAGTATCTGAGTAGATAATGTTGTGATCTAGCTCAGTATCTGAGTGTATAATGGTCGTCAACTAGCTCAGTTTCTGAGTGTTTAATGATCGTGAACAAGCCCAGTATCTGAGTGTATAATGGTCATGGACTAGCTCAGTATCTGATTGTATAATGGTCATGGACTAGCTCAGTATCTGAGTGTATATTGGTCATGGACTAGTTCAGTATCTGAGTGTATAATGGTCATGGACTAGCCCAGTATCTGAGTGTATAGTGATCATGGACTAGCTCAGTATCTGATTGTATAATGGTCATGGACTAGCTCAGTATCTTAGTGTATAAAGGTTATGGACTAGCTCAGTATCTGAGTGTCTCTAGCATGGACTTGCTCAGTATCTGTATAATGGTCATGGACTAGTTCAGTATCTGAGTGTATAATGGTCGTCAACGAGCTCAGTTTCAAAGTGTATAATGATCGTGAACTAGCTCTATATCTGAGTGTATAATGGTCATGGACAAGCCCAGTATCTGAGTGTATAATGGTCGTTAACGAGCTCAGTTTCTGAGTGTATAATGATCGTGAACTAGCTCAGTATCTGAGTCTATAATGGTCATGGATTAGCTCAGTATCTGAGTGCATAATGGTCTTGGGCTATCTCAGTATCTGAGTGTATAATGATCATGGACTAGCTCAGTATCTGAGTATAATTGTCATGGACTAGATCAGTATCTGAGTGTAGAATGGTCATGGACTAGCTCAGAATCTGAGTGTATAGGGGCCATGGACCAGCTCAGTATCTGATTGTATAAGGGCCATGGACCAGCTCAGTATCTGAGTGTCTCATGGCCATGGACTTGCTCAGTATCTGTATAATGTTCATGGACTAGCTCAGTATCTGAGTAGATAATGGTTGTGATCTAGCTCAGTAGCTGAGTGTATAATGGCCAGGGACTAGCTCAGTTTCTGAGTGTACAAGTGCCATGGACCAGCTCAATATCTGAGTGTATAATGGCCATGGACTTGGTCAGTATCTGTATGATTGTTATGGACTAGCTTAGTATCTGAGTGTATAATGGTTGTGAACTAGCTCAGTATCTGAGTGTATAATGGTCACGGACTAGCTCAGTATCCGAGTGTATAATGGTCACTGGCAATCTCAGTATCTGAGTAGATAATGGTCATGGACGAGCTCAGTATATGAATGTATAATGATCGTGAATGAGCTCGGTATAGGAGTGTATAATGATCGTGAATGAGCTCAGTATCTGAGTGCATAATAAGCGTGAATTAGCTCAGTATCTGAGTGTATAATGGTCATGGACTAGCTCAGTATCTGAGTGTACAATGATTGTGATCGTGCTCAGTATCTGAGCGTATAATGGGCATGAACTTGCTCAGTATCTGAGTGTATAATGGTTGTGATCCAGTTCAGTATCTGAGTGTATAATGGTCGTGAACGAGCTCAGTATCTGAGTGTATAATGGTCGTTAACCAGCTCAGTATCTGAGTGTATAATGACAATGGAATAGCACAGTATCTGAGTGCAGAATTGTCATGGACTAGCTCAGTACATGTGTCTATAATGGCCATGGACTAGCTCAGTATCTGAGTGTATGATGGTCATGGACTAGCTCAGTATCTGAGTGAATAATAGTCATGGACTTGCTCAGTATCTGAGTGTATAACGGCCATGGACTACCTCCCAATCTGAGTTTATAATGGTCATGGACTAGCTCTATATCTGAGTAGGTAATTGTTGTGATCTAGCTCAGTAGCTGAGTGTGTAATGGTCATGGACTAGCTCAGTATCTGAGTAGATAATTGTTGTGATCTAGCTCAGTGTCTGTGTGTATAATGGTCGTCAACTAGCTCAGTTTCTGACTGTGTAATGATCATGAACTAGCTCAGTATCTGAGTGTATAATGGTCATGGACTTGCTCAGTATCTGAGTATATAATGATCGTAAACTAGCTCAGTATCTGAGTGTATAATAGTCATGGACTCGCTCAGTGTCTGAGTGAAGAATGGTCATGGACTACCAAAGTATCTGAGTGTATAGGGGCCATGGAATAGCTCAGTATCTGAGTGTATTTTGGCCGTGGACTAGCTCAGTATCTGAGTGTATAATGGTTGTGATCTAGCTCAGTAGCTGAATGTACAATTGTCAGGGACTTGCTCAGTACCGGGGTGTATTATGGCCATGGGCCAGCTCAGTTTTTGAGTGTATAATGGTCATGGACTAGCTCAGTATCTGAGTGTATAATGATCATGAACGAGCTCGGTATCTGAGTGTATAATAATCGTGAACTAGCTCAGTATCTGAGTGTATAATGATCGTGAACTAGCACAGTATCTGAGTGTATTATGGGCATGAACTCGCTCAGCATCTGAGTAGATAATGATTGTGATCCAACTCAGTATCTGAGTGTTTAATGGTCGTGAACTAGCTCAGTATCTGTGTGTATAAAGATCGTGAACTAGCTCTGTATCTGAGTGTATAATGGTCACGGACTAGCTCAGTATCCGAGTGTATAATGGTCACTGGCAATCTCAGTATCTGAGTAGATAATGGTCATGGACGAGCTCAGTATATGAATGTATAATGATCGTGAATGAGCTCGGTATAGGAGTGTATAATGATCGTGAATGAGCTCAGTATCTGAGTGCATAATAAGCGTGAATTAGCTCAGTATCTGAGTGTATAATGGTCATGGACTAGCTCAGTATCTGAGTGTACAATGATTGTGATCGTGCTCAGTATCTGAGCGTATAATGGGCATGAACTTGCTCAGTATCTGAGTGTATAATGGTTGTGATCCAGTTCAGTATCTGAGTGTATAATGGTCGTGAACGAGCTCAGTATCTGAGTGTATAATGGTCGTTAACCAGCTCAGTATCTGAGTGTATAATGACAATGGAATAGCACAGTATCTGAGTGTAGAATTGTCATGGACTAGCTCAGTACATGTGTCTATAATGGCCATGGACTAGCTCAGTATCTGAGTGTATGATGGTCATGGACTAGCTCAGTATCTGAGTGAATAATAGTCATGGACTTGCTCAGTATCTGAGTGTATAACGGCCATGGACTACCTCCCAATCTGAGTTTATAATGGTCATGGACTAGCTCCATATCTGAGTAGGTAATTGTTGTGATCTAGCTCAGTAGCTGAGTGTGTAATGGTCATGGACTAGCTCAGTATCTGAGTAGATAATTGTTGTGATCTAGCTCAGTGTCTGTGTGTATAATGGTCGTCAACTAGCTCAGTTTCTGACTGTATAATGATCATGAACTAGCTCAGTATCTGAGTGTATAATGGTCATGGACTTGCTCAGTATCTGAGTATATAATGATCGTAAACTAGCTCAGTATCTGAGTGTATAATAGTCATGGACTCGCTCAGTGTCTGAGTGAAGAATGGTCATGGACTACCAAAGTATCTGAGTGTATAGGGGCCATGGACTAGCTCAGTATCTGAGTGTATTTTGGCCGTGGACTAGCTCAGTATCTGAGTGTATAATGGTTGTGATCTAGCTCAGTAGCTGAATGTACAATTGTCAGGGACTTGCTCAGTACCGGGGTGTATTATGGCCATGGGCCAGCTCAGTTTTTGAGTGTATAATGGTCATGGACTAGCTCAGTATCTGAGTGTATAATGATCATGAACGAGCTCGGTATCTGAGTGTATAATAATCGTGAACTAGCTCAGTATCTGAGTGTATAATGATCGTGAACTAGCACAGTATCTGAGTGTATTATGGGCATGAACTCGCTCAGCATCTGAGTAGATAATGATTGTGATCCAACTCAGTATCTGAGTGTTTAATGGTCGTGAACTAGCTCAGTATCTGTGTGTATAAAGATCGTGAACTAGCTCTGTATCTGAGTGTACAATGGCCAGGTACTAGCTCAGTTTCTGAGTGTATAAGTGCCATGGACCAGCTCAATATCTGAGTATGTCGTGGCCATGGACTTGCTCAGTATCTGTAAAATGGTCATGGACTAGCTCAGTATCTGAGTCTATAATGGTCGTGAACTAGTTCAGTATCTGAGTGGATAATGGTCATGGACTAGCTCAGTATCTGAGTGTATAATGGTCATGGACTAGCTCAGTATATGAGTGTATCATGAGCGTAAACTAGCTTAGTATCTGAGTTTATATTGGTCATGAACTTGCTCAGTATCTGAGTGTAAAATGATCGTGAACTAGCTCATTATCTGAGTATTTAATGATCATGAGCTAGCTCAGTATCTGAGTGTATAATGGGCATGAACTCGCTCAGTATCTGAGCAGATAATGGTTGTGATCCAGTTCAGTATCGCAGTGTATAATGTTCTTGAACGAGCTCAGTAGCTGAGCGTATAATGATCGTGAACTAGCTCAATATCTGAGTTTATAATGGCCATAGACGAGCTCAGTATCTGAGCGTCTCATGGCCATGGACTTGCTCAGTATCTGAGTAGATAATGTTGTGATCCAGTTCAGTATCTGATTGTATAATGGTCGTGAACTAGCTCAGTATCTGATTGTATAATGGTCGTGAACTAGCTCTGTATCTGAGTGTACAATGATCGTGAACTAGCTCAGTATCTGAGTATTTAATGATCGTGAACTAGCTCAGTATCTGATTGTGTAATGGGCATGAGCTCGCTTAGTATCTGAGTAGATAATGGTTGTGATCCAGTTCAATGTCTGAGTGTATAATGTTCGTGAATGGGCTCAGTATCTGAGTGTATATTGCTCGTGAACCAGCTCAGTATCTGAGTGTATAATGGTCATGGACTAGCTCAGTATCTGAGTATATAATGATCGTAAACTAGCTCAGTATCTGAGTGGATAATGGCCATGGACCTGTACAGTATCTGAGTGTCGAATTGTCATGGAGTAGCTTAGTACATGTCTCTATAATTGCCATGGACTAGCACAGTATCTGAGTGTATAATGATCATGGACTTGCTCAGTATCAAACTGAATAATAGTCATGGACTAGCTCAGTATATGAGTGTAGAATGGTCATTGACTAGCTCAGTGTCTGAGTGTATGAGGGCCATGGACCAGCTCTGTATCTGAGTGTATAATGGCCATGGACTTGCTCAATATCTGTATAATGGTCATGGACTAGCCCAGTATCTGAGTGTATAGTGATCATGGTCTAGCTCAGTATCTGAGTGTATAAAGGTTATGCACTAGCTCAGTATGTGAGTGTCTCAAGCCATGGACTTGCTCAGTATCTGTATAATGGTCATGGACCAGCTCAGTATCTGAGTGTATAATGGCCATGGACTTGTTCAATATCTGTATAATGGTCGTGGACTATCTCAGTATCTGAGTAGATAATTTTGTGATCTAGCTCAGTATCTGAGTGTATAATGGTCGTCAACTAGCTCAGTTTCAAAGTGTATAATGATCGTGAACTAGCTCTATATCTGAGTGTATAATGGTCATGGAGAAGCCCAGTATCTGAGTGTATAATGGTCGTCAACGAGCTCAGTTTCTGAGTGTATAATGATCATGAACTTGCTCAGTATCTGAGTGTATAATGGTCATGGAGTAGCTCTGTATCTGAGTGCATAATGGTCATGGGCAAGCTCAGTATCTGAGTGAATAATAGTCATGGACTAGATCAGTATCTGAGTGTAGAATGGTCATGGACTAGCTCAGAATCTGAGTGTATAGGGGCCATGGACCAGCTCAGTAGCTGTGTATAAGGGCCATGGACCAGCTCAGTATCTGAGTGTCTCATGGCCATGGACTTGTTCAGTATCTGTATAATGGTCATGGACTAGCTCAGTATCTGAGTGTATAATGGTCGTCGACGAGCTCAGTTTCAAAGTGTATAATGATCGTGAACAGGCTCTATATCTGAGTGTATAATGGTCATGGACAAGCCCAGTATCTGAGTGTATAATGCTCATGGACTAGCTCAGTATCTGATTGTATAATGGTCATGGACTAGCTCAGTATCTGCGTGTATAATGACCATGGACTTGCTCACTATCTGTTTAATGGTCATGGACTAGCTCAGTATCTGAGTGTATAATGGTCATGTACCAGCTCAGTATCTGAGTGTATAATGGTCGTGAACTAGCTCAGTATCTGAGTGGATAATTGTCATGGACTAGCTCAGTATATAAGTGTATAATGATCGTGAATGAGCCCAGTATCTGAGTGTATAATGAGCATGAACTAGCTCAGTATCTGAGTTTATAATGGTCATGGACTATCTCTGTATCTGAGTGTACAATGATCGTGAACTAGCTCAGTATCTGAGTATTTAATGATCGTGAACTAGCTCAGTATCTGATTGTGTAATGGGCATGAACTCGCTTAGTATCTGAGTAGATAATGGTTGTGATCCAGTTCAATATCTGAGTGTATAATGTTCGTGAACGGGCTCAGTATCTGAGTGTATATTGCTCGTGAACCAGCTCAGTATCTGAGTGTATAATGGTCATGGACTAGCTCAGTATCTGAGTATATAATGATCGTAAACTAGCTCAGTAACTGAGTGTATAATGGCCATGGACCTGTTCAGTATCTGAGTGTCGAATTGTCATGGAGTAGCTTAGTACATGTCTCTATAATTGCCATGGACTAGCACAGTATCTGAGTGTATAATGTTCATGGACTTGCTCAGTATCAGACTGAATAATAGTCATGGACTAGCCCAGTATATGAGTGTAGAATGGTCATTGACTAGCTCAGTGTCTGAGTGTATGAGGGCCATGGACCAGCTCTGTATCTGAGTGTATAATGGCCATGGACTTGCTCAATATCTGTATAATGGTCATGGACTAGCTCAGTATCTGAGTAGATAATGTTGTGATCTAGCTCAGTATCTGAGTGTATAATGGTCGTCAACTAGCTCAGTTTCTGAGTGTTTAATGATCGTGAACAAGCCCAGTATCTGAGTGTATAATGGTCATGGACTAGCTCAGTATCTGATTGTATAATGGTCATGGACTAGCTCAGTATCTGAGTGTATATTGGTCATGGACTAGTTCAGTATCTGAGTGTATAATGGTCATGGACTAGCCCAGTATCTGAGTGTATAGTGATCATGGACTAGCTCAGTATCTGATTGTATAATGGTCATGGACTAGCTCAGTATCTTAGTGTATAAAGGTTATGGACTAGCTCAGTATCTGAGTGTCTCTAGCATGGACTTGCTCAGTATCTGTATAATGGTCATGGACTAGTTCAGTATCTGAGTGTATAATGGTCGTCAACGAGCTCAGTTTCAAAGTGTATAATGATCGTGAACTAGCTCTATATCTGAGTGTATAATGGTCATGGACAAGCCCAGTATCTGAGTGTATAATGGTCGTTAACGAGCTCAGTTTCTGAGTGTATAATGATCGTGAACTAGCTCAGTATCTGAGTCTATAATGGTCATGGATTAGCTCAGTATCTGAGTGCATAATGGTCTTGGGCTATCTCAGTATCTGAGTGTATAATGATCATGGACTAGCTCAGTATCTGAGTATAATTGTCATGGACTAGATCAGTATCTGAGTGTAGAATGGTCATGGACTAGCTCAGAATCTGAGTGTATAGGGGCCATGGACCAGCTCAGTATCTGATTGTATAAGGGCCATGGACCAGCTCAGTATCTGAGTGTCTCATGGCCATGGACTTGCTCAGTATCTGTATAATGTTCATGGACTAGCTCAGTATCTGAGTAGATAATGGTTGTGATCTAGCTCAGTATCTGAATGTATAATGGTCATCATCTAGCTCAGTTTCTGAGTGTATAATGATTGTGAACTAACTCAGTATCTAAGTGTATAATGGTCATGGACTAGATCCGTATCTGAGTATATAATAATCGTAAACTAGCTCAGTATCCGAGTGTATAATGATCGTGAACAAGCTCAGTATCTGAGTGTATAATGGTTATGGACGAGCTCAGTATCTGAGTGTATAATGGCCATGGACTAGCTCAGTATCTGAGTAGATAATGGTCATAGACTAGCTCAGTATCTGAGTCTATAATGGCCATGGAATACGTCAGTATCTGAGTGTATAATGGTCGTGAAATAGCTCAGTATCTAAGTGTATAATGGTCATGGACTAGCTCAGTATCTGAGTGTATAATGGTCGTGAACGTGCTCAGTATCAGAGTGTATAATAGTCATGAGCTAGCTCAGTATCTGAGTGTGTAATGACCGTGAACTAGCCCAGTATATGAGTGTATAATGGGCATGAAACCACTCAGTACCTGACTAGATAATGGTTGTGATCCAACTCAGTTTCTGAGTGTTTAATGCTCGTGAACTAGCTCAGTATCTGAGTGTATAATGGTTGTGAACCAGCTCAGTATCGGAGTGTATAATAGCCATGGACTAGCTCAGTATCTGAGTGTATAAGGGCCATGGACTAGTTCAGTATCTGAGGGTATAATGATCACGGACTAGCTCAGTATCTGAGTAGATAATGGATGTGATCTAGCTCAGTAGCTGAGTGTATAATGTTCAATGACTAGCTCAGTATCTGAGTGTATAAGGGCCATGGACCAGCTCAGTATCGGAGTGTATAATGGCCATGGACTAGCTCAGTATCTGAGTTTATAATGGTCATGGACTTGCTCAGTATCTGAGTAGATAATGGTTGTGATCTAGCTCAGTAGCTGAGTGTATAATTGTCAATGACTAGCTCAGTATCTGAGTGTATATGGGCCATCGACCCGCTCAGTATCTGAGTATCTCATGGCCAAGGACTAGCTCAGTATCTGAGTAGATAATGGTTGTGATCTAGCTCACTTTCTGAGTGTATAATGGTCGTGAACTAGCTCAGTATCCAATTTTATAATTGTCGTGAACTAGCTCAGTATCTGCGTGGATAATGATTTTGGAGTAGCTCAGTATCTGAGTCTATAATAGTCATGGGCTAGCTCAGTATCGGAGTATATAATGGTAGTGGACTCGCTCAGTATCTGAGTGTATAATGATCGTGAACGAGCTCAATATCTGAGTGTATAATGATCGTGAACTTGCTCAGTATCAGAGTGTATAATAATCATGAGCTAGCTCAGTATCTGAGTGTGTAATGATCGTGAACCATCTCAGTATCTGAGTGTATAATGGGCATGACCTCGCTCAGTATCTGAGTATTTAATGATCGTGAACTAGCTCAGTATCTGATTGTGTAATGGGCATGAACTCGCTTAGTATCTGAGTAGATAATGGTTGTGATCCAGTTCAATATCTGAGTGTATAATGTTCGTGAACGGGCTCAGTATCTGAGTGTATATTGCTCGTGAACCAGCTCAGTATCTGAGTGTATAATGGTCATGGACTAGCTCAGTATCTGAGTATATAATGATCGTAAACTAGCTCAGTAACTGAGTGTATAATGGCCATGGACCTGTTCAGTATCTGAGTGTCGAATTGTCATGGAGTAGCTTAGTACATGTCTCTATAATTGCCATGGACTAGCACAGTATCTGAGTGTATAATGTTCATGGACTTGCTCAGTATCAGACTGAATAATAGTCATGGACTAGCCCAGTATATGAGTGTAGAATGGTCATTGACTAGCTCAGTGTCTGAGTGTATGAGGGCCATGGACCAGCTCTGTATCTGAGTGTATAATGGCCATGGACTTGCTCAATATCTGTATAATGGTCATGGACTAGCTCAGTATCTGAGTAGATAATGTTGTGATCTAGCTCAGTATCTGAGTGTATAATGGTCGTCAACTAGCTCAGTTTCTGAGTGTTTAATGATCGTGAACAAGCCCAGTATCTGAGTGTATAATGGTCATGGACTAGCTCAGTATCTGATTGTATAATGGTCATGGACTAGCTCAGTATCTGAGTGTATATTGGTCATGGACTAGTTCAGTATCTGAGTGTATAATGGTCATGGACTAGCCCAGTATCTGAGTGTATAGTGATCATGGACTAGCTCAGTATCTGATTGTATAATGGTCATGGACTAGCTCAGTATCTTAGTGTATAAAGGTTATGGACTAGCTCAGTATCTGAGTGTCTCTAGCATGGACTTGCTCAGTATCTGTATAATGGTCATGGACTAGTTCAGTATCTGAGTGTATAATGGTCGTCAACGAGCTCAGTTTCAAAGTGTATAATGATCGTGAACTAGCTCTATATCTGAGTGTATAATGGTCATGGACAAGCCCAGTATCTGAGTGTATAATGGTCGTTAACGAGCTCAGTTTCTGAGTGTATAATGATCGTGAACTAGCTCAGTATCTGAGTCTATAATGGTCATGGATTAGCTCAGTATCTGAGTGCATAATGGTCTTGGGCTATCTCAGTATCTGAGTGTATAATGATCATGGACTAGCTCAGTATCTGAGTATAATTGTCATGGACTAGATCAGTATCTGAGTGTAGAATGGTCATGGACTAGCTCAGAATCTGAGTGTATAGGGGCCATGGACCAGCTCAGTATCTGATTGTATAAGGGCCATGGACCAGCTCAGTATCTGAGTGTCTCATGGCCATGGACTTGCTCAGTATCTGTATAATGTTCATGGACTAGCTCAGTATCTGAGTAGATAATGGTTGTGATCTAGCTCAGTATCTGAATGTATAATGGTCATCATCTAGCTCAGTTTCTGAGTGTATAATGATTGTGAACTAACTCAGTATCTAAGTGTATAATGGTCATGGACTAGATCCGTATCTGAGTATATAATAATCGTAAACTAGCTCAGTATCCGAGTGTATAATGATCGTGAACAAGCTCAGTATCTGAGTGTATAATGGTTATGGACGAGCTCAGTATCTGAGTGTATAATGGCCATGGACTAGCTCAGTATCTGAGTAGATAATGGTCATAGACTAGCTCAGTATCTGAGTCTATAATGGCCATGGAATACGTCAGTATCTGAGTGTATAATGGTCGTGAAATAGCTCAGTATCTAAGTGTATAATGGTCATGGACTAGCTCAGTATCTGAGTGTATAATGGTCGTGAACGTGCTCAGTATCAGAGTGTATAATAGTCATGAGCTAGCTCAGTATCTGAGTGTGTAATGACCGTGAACTAGCCCAGTATATGAGTGTATAATGGGCATGAAACCACTCAGTACCTGACTAGATAATGGTTGTGATCCAACTCAGTTTCTGAGTGTTTAATGCTCGTGAACTAGCTCAGTATCTGAGTGTATAATGGTTGTGAACCAGCTCAGTATCGGAGTGTATAATAGCCATGGACTAGCTCAGTATCTGAGTGTATAAGGGCCATGGACTAGCTCAGTATCTGAGGGTATAATGATCACGGACTATCTCAGTATCTGAGTAGATAATGGATGTGATCTAGCTCAGTAGCTGAGTGTATAATGTTCAATGACTAGCTCAGTATCTGAGTGTATAAGGGCCATGGACCAGCTCAGTATCGGAGTGTATAATGGCCATGGACTAGCTCAGTATCTGAGTTTATAATGGTCATGGACTTGCTCAGTATCTGAGTAGATAATGGTTGTGATCTAGCTCAGTAGCTGAGTGTATAATTGTCAATGACTAGCTCAGTATCTGAGTGTATATGGGCCATCGACCCGCTCAGTATCTGAGTATCTCATGGCCAAGGACTAGCTCAGTATCTGAGTAGATAATGGTTGTGATCTAGCTCACTATCTGAGTGTATAATGGTCGTGAACTAGCTCAGTATCCAATTTTATAATTGTCGTGAACTAGCTCAGTATCTGCGTGGATAATGATTTTGGAGTAGCTCAGTATCTGAGTCTATAATAGTCATGGGCTAGCTCAGTATCGGAGTATATAATGGTAGTGGACTCGCTCAGTATCTGAGTGTATAATGATCGTGAACGAGCTCAATATCTGAGTGTATAATGATCGTGAACTTGCTCAGTATCAGAGTGTATAATAATCATGAGCTAGCTCAGTATCTGAGTGTGTAATGATCGTGAACCATCTCAGTATCTGAGTGTATAATGGGCATGACCTCGCTCAGTATCTGAGTAGATAATGGTTGTGATCCAACTCAGTTTCTGAGTGTATAATGGCCATGGACCAGCTCATGAACTGAGTGTCTCATGGCAATGGACTTGCTCAATATCTGTATAATGGTCGTGGACTGGCTCAGTATCTGAGTAGATAATGATCGTGAATAAGCTCAGTATCTGAGTGTATAATGGTCATGCACTAGCTCAGTATCTGAGTGTACAATGGCCATGGACTAGCTCAGTATCTGAGTGGATAATGGTCATGGACTAGCTCAGTATCTGAGTGAATTATAGTCATGGACTAGCTCAGTGTCTGAGGGTAGACTGGTCATGGACTAGCTCAGAATCTGAGTGTATACGGGCCATGGACTAGCTCAGTATCTGAGTGTATAATGGCCATGGACTAGCTCAGTATCTGAGTTTGTAATGGTCATGGACTTGCTCAGTATCTGAGTAGATAATCGTTGTGATCTAGCTCAGTAGCTGAGTGTATAATGGTCAATGACTTGCTCAGTATCTGAGTGTATAAGGGCCATGGACCCGCTCAGTATCTGAGTATCTCATGGCCATGGACTAGCTCAGTATCTGAGTAGATAATGGTTGTGATCTAGCTCACTTTCTGAGTGTATAATGGTCGTGAACTAGCTCAGTATCTAATTATATAGTGTTTGTGAACTAGCTCAGTATCTGAGTGGATAATGTTCATGGACTTGCTCAGTATCTGTGTGTATAATGGCCATGTACTAGCTCAGTATCTGAGTGTATAATGGTCGTGAACTAGCTCAGTATCTAATTGTATAATGGTCATGAACCAGCTCAGTATCTGAGTGGATAATGGTCATGGAGTAGCTCAGTATCTGAGTGTGTAATAGTCATGGGTTAGCTCAGTATCTGAGTATATAATGGTAGTGGACTAGCTCAGTATCTGAGTGTATAATGATCGTGAACGAGCTCAGTATCTGAGTGTATAATGATCGTGAACTAGCTCAGTATCAGAGTGTATAACAATCGTGAGCTAGCTCAGTATCTGAGTGTGTAATGATCGTGAACCATCTTAGTATCTGAGTGTATAATGGGCATGAACTCGCTCAGTATCTGAGTAGATAATGGTTGTGATCCAACTCAGTTTCTGAGTGTATAATGGCCATGGACTATATCAGTATCTGAGTGTATAAGGGCCATGGACTAGCTTAGTATCTGAGGGTATAATGGTCATGGATGAGCTCAGTATCTGACTGTGTTTTGGTTGTGAACCAGCTCAATATCGGAGTGTATAATGGCCATGGACTAGCTCAGTATCTGAGTGTATAAGGGCCATGGACTAGCTCAGTATCTGAGGGTAAAATGGTCATGCACTAGCTCAGTATCTGAGTGGATAATGGTCGTGGACTAGCTCAGTATCTGAGTGGATAATGGTTGTGATCTAGCTCTATATCTGAGTGTATAAGGGTCGTCAACTAGCTCAGTTTCTGAGTGTATAATGATCGTGAAGAAGCTCAGTATCTGAGTGTATAATGGTCATGCACAAGCTCAGTATCTGAGTGGACAATGGCCATGGACTAGCTCAGTATCTGAGTGGATAATGGTCAGCGACTAGCTCAGTGTCTGAGTTTAGCATGGTCATGGACTAGCTCAGAATCTGAGTGTATAGGGGCCATGGACTAGCTCAGTATCTGAGTGTATAATGGCCATGGTCTAGGTCAGTATCTGAGTTTATAATGGACATGGACTAGCTCAGTATGTGAGTAGATAATGGTCGTGATCTAGCTCAGTAGCTGAGTGTATAATGGTGAATGACTAGCTCAGTATCTGAGTGTATAAGGGCCATGGACCAGCTCAGTATCTGAGTGTCTCATGGCCATGGACTTGCTCAGTATCTGTATAATGGTCATGGACTAGCTCAGTATCTGAGTAGATAATGGTTGTGATCTAGCTCAGTATCTGAGTGTATAATGGTCGTCAACTAGCTCAGTATCTGAGTGTATAATGATCATGAACTAGCTCAGTATCTGAGTGTATAATGGTCATGCACTAGCTCAGTATCTGAGTGTATAAAGGCCATGGACTAGCTCAGTATCTGAGTGTAGAATGGTCGTGAAATAGCTCAGTATCTGAGTGCATAATGGTCATGGACTAACTCAGTATCTGTGTTTATAATGGTCATGGACTTGCTCAGTATCTGAGTGTATGAAGATCGTGGACTAGCTCAGTATCTGAGTGTATAATGGTCATGGACTAGCTCAGTAACTGAGTGCATAATGGTCATGAACTAGCTTGGTATCTGTGTTCATAATGGGTCATGGACCAGCTCAGCATCTGACTGGATAATGGTCATGAACTAGCTCAGTATTTAGGTGTATAATAGTCATGAACTTGCTCAGTATCTGAGCATATAATGGTCATGAATGAGCTCAGTATCTGAGTGTATAATCAACATAAACCAGCTCTGTATCTGCATGCATAATGGTCATGGACTAGCTCAGTACCTGAGCGTATAATGGTCATGAACTATCTCAGTATCTGAGAGCATAATGGTCATGGACTAGCTCAGTGTCTGAGTGCATACTGGTCATGAACTTGCTCTGTATCTGAGTGTATAATTATCATCAACCAGCTCAGTATCTGCTTGTATAATGGTCATGAACTAGCTCACTATCTGAGCATGTAATGGTCATGAACTAACTCAGTATCTGAGTGTATAATCAACATGAACCAGCTCAGTATCTGCATGTATAATGGTCATGAACTAGCTCACTATCTGAGCATGTAATGGTCATGAACTAACTCAGTATCTGAGTGTAAATCGAAATTAACCAGCTCAGTATCTGAGCATATAATGGTCATGAACTAGCTCAGTATCTGAGTGTATAATCAACATGAACCAGCTCAATATCTGGGTGCATAATTGTCATGAACTTGCTCAGTATCTGAGCATATAATGGTCATGAACTAGCTCAGTATTTGAGAGCATAATACTCATGGACTAGCTCAGTATCTGAGGGCATAGTGGTCATGAACTAGCTCTGTATCAGGGTGTATAATGATCATCAACTAGCTCAGTATCCACTTGTATAATGGTCATGAACTCGCTAAGTATCTGAGTGTATAATGATCAAGAACTAGATCAGTATCTGATTGTATAATGGTTGTGAACTAGCTCAGTATCTGAGTGGATAATGATCGTGAACCAGCTCAGTATCCGAGTGTATAATGGTCGTGAACTAGCTCGGTGTCTGCGTGGATAATTGTCGTGAACTAGCTCAGTACCTAAGTGGATGATGATTGTGAACTAGCTCAGTACCTGAGTGTATAATCGACTTGAACCAGCTCAGTATCTGAGCGTATAATGGTCATGAACTATCTCAGTATCTGAGTGTATAATGGTCATGAACTAGCTCAGTATCTGAGTGTATAATCAACATGAACCAGCTCAGTATCTGGGTGCCTAATGGTCATGGACGAGCTCAGTATCTGAGTGTATAATGGTCGTGAACCGGCTTAGTATCTGAGTGTATAATGGTGCTGAACTAGCTCAGTACCTGAATGCATAATCGACATGAACTGGCTCAGTATTTGGGTGTCGAATGGTCATGGACTAGCTCAGTATCTTAATGTATAATGGTCATGAACTCGCTCAGCACCTGAGTGTATAATTGTCATCAACTAGCTCAGTATCTGAGTGCATACTGGCCATGGACTAGCTCAGTATCTGAGTGGATAATTGTTGTGAACTGGTTTTCCATTTGATCAGGGCTGAAAAATCAGTATCCTGGTTTATCATGGCCGTAGCCTGATAGCTCATTATCTGGGGTCATAACTGTCCATGGATGAGCACTGTACATTGTCACGGTCATAGACTAGCTCAATGTCTTGGTTTATCAGGTCTATGGACGAGCTCAGTATCTGGATTTATAATGGTCATGGTGCAGCTGAGTATCTGGATTTATAATGGTCATGGATTAGCTCAGTGTCTGGTTTCAAAACAGCCATGGACTGGAAGCTCAATATCTGGGTTTTTAGTGAGCAAAAGTCCGGCTCACTATCCGTGTTTATAATGGTCATGGATTGGCTAAGCATCTGGCTTTATAATGGTCATGCGCTAGCTCAGTATCTGGGTTAATAATGGCTATGGATTAGCTCAGTATCTGGGTTTATAATGGTCATGGACTAGCTTAGTATCTGAGTGGATAATGGTCGTGAACTAGCTCAGTATCTCAGTGTATAATGATCATGGACTAGCTCAGTACCTGAGAGTATAATGGTCATAAACCATCTCAGTATCTGAGTGTATAATGGTCATGAACTAGCTCAGTATCTGAGTGCATAATGGTCATGAACTAGCTCAGTATCTGAGTGCATAATGGTCATGGACTAGCTCAGTATCTGAGTGCATAGTGGTCATGAACCCGCACAGTATCTGAGTGTATAATGGTCGTGAACTAGCTCCGTACCTGAATGCATAATCAACATGAACTAGCTCAGTATTTGGGTGTATAATGGTCATGGACTAGCTCAGTATCTGAATGTATAATGGTCATGAACTAGCTCAGTACCTGAGTGTATAATTGTCATGAACTATCTCAGTATCTGAGTGTATAATGGCCTTGGACTAGCTCAGTTTCTGAGTGGATAAGTGAACTAGCTCAGTACATGAGTACATGATATGAACTAGCTTGGTATCTGAGTTCATAATGGGTCATGGACTAGCTCAGTATCTGGCTTTATAATTGGCCATGACTAGCTCTGTATCTGGGTTTATAATAACACTGGCTTGGAGGCCCAGTATCTGTTTTCATAATCAGGCATAAACTACCTCAGTGTCTGGGTTTATAGTGGACATTGACCAGCTCAGTACCTGAGTGCATAATGGATGTGGACTGTCCCACTATTTGCGTTCAATATTGTCATGGACTGGCTCAGTATCTTGGTTGATAATGGCCATGGCCTGGAAGCTCAGGATCTGGATTTGTAATGGGCATTGTCTAGCTCAGCATCTGGCTTTCAATGGGGCAAGGGCTGGAAACTCAGTATCCTGGCTTATCATGGCCATAGCCTGGTAGCTCATTATCTGGGGTCATAACTGTCCATGGATGAGCTTAGTATATTATCACGGTCATGGACTAGCTCAATTTCTGGGTTCATCAGGTCCATATACTAGCTCAGTATCTGGATGTATAATGGTCATGGTCCAGCACAGTATCTGGATTTATAATGGTCATGGATTATCTCAGTGTCTGCGTTCATAACAGCCATGGAATGGAAGCTCAATATTTGGGTTTTTAGTGAGCAAAGGTCCGGCTCACTATCTGTGTTTATAATGTTCATGGACTAGCTCGGTATCTGGCTTTATAATTGTAATAGACTAGCTCAGTATCTGGGTTTATAATTGTCATGGACTAGCTCAGTAACTAGGTTTATAATGGTCATGATCTAGCTCAGTTTTTTGGTGTATAATGGTCATGAATTTGCTCAGTATCTGGGTTTATAATGGCCATGGACTAGCTCGGTATCTTTATTTTTCATGTTGATCGACGAGCTCAGTATCTGGCTATATAATGGTCATGGACTAGATCAGTGTATGGATTTATAATGGTCATGGACTAGCCTCAGTATCTGGGTTAATAATGGCCATGGACTAGCATAGTGTCTGCGTTTATAATGGTCATGGACTAGCTCAGTATCTGGGTTAACAATGGCCATGGACTAGCTCAGTATCTAGGTTTATAATGGTCATGGATGAGTTCAGTATCTAGGTTTATAATGGTCATGGATTAGCTCAGTATCTGGGTTTATAATGGTCATGGATTAGCTCAGTATCTGGGTTTATAATGGTCATGGACTACGTCAGTATCTGAGTGTATAATGGTCATGGACTAGCTCAGTATCTGTGTTTATAATGGCCATGGACTAGCTCAGTATCTGGGTTTATAATGGCCATGGACTAGCTCAGTATCTGTGTTTATAATGGCCATGGACTAGCTCAGTATCTGTGTTTATAATGGCCATGGACTAGCTCAGTATCTGGGTTTATTATGGCCATGGACTAGCGCAGTATCTGAGTGTATAATGGCCATGGACTAGCTCAGTATCTAAGTTTATAATGGTCATGGACTAGCTCAGTATCTGGGTTTATAAAGGCCATGGACTGGAAGCTCGGTGCCTGCATTTCTCGTGGCCATGGCCTGGAAACTCAGTATCTCTTTTTGTAATGGTCATTGACTAGCTCTGTATGTGGGTTTTTAATCGGACATGGGCTAACTCAGAATCTGTGTTTTTAACTGGCCATGGGCTAGCTCAGTATCTGGGTTTATAATGGGCATGGACTAGCTCAGTATCTGGGTTTATAATGGTCATGAGTATCTAAGTTTATAATGGTCATGGGCTAGCTCAGTATCTGGGTTTTTAATGGTCATGGACTAGCTCAGTATTTGGGTTTAAAATGGTCATGAGTATCTAAGTTTATAATGGTCATGGGCTAGCTCAGTATCTGTGTTTATAATGGTCATGGAGTAGCTCAGTATCTGGGTTTATAATGGTCATGAGTATCTAAGTTTATAATGGTCATGGACTAGCTCAGTATCTGGGTTTATAATGGTCATGGACTAGCTCAGCATCTGGGTTTATAATGGTCATGGAGTCGCTCAGTATCTGGCTTTATAATGGTCATGGACTAGCTCAGTATCTGGGTTTATAATAGTTATGAGTATCTAAGTTTATAATGGTCATGGGCTAGCTCAGTATCTGGGTTTATAATGGTCATGGACTAGCTCAGTATCTGGGTTTATAATGGTCATGAGTATCTAAGTTTATAATGGTCATGGACTAGCTCAGTATCTGGGTTTTTAATGGTCATGGACTAGCTCAGTATTTGGGTTTATAATGGTCATGAGTATCTAAGTTTATAATGGTCATGGACTAGCTCAGTATCTGTGTTTATAATGGTCATGGAGTAGCTCAGTATCTGGGTTTATAATGGTCATGAGTATCTAAGTTTATAATGGTCATGGACTAGCTCAGTATCTGGGTTTTTAATGGTCATGGACTAGCTCAGTATTTGGGTTTATAATGGTCATGAGTATCTAAGTTTATAATGGTCATGGACTAGCTCAGTATCTGGGTTTATAATGGTCATGGACTAGCTCAGTATCTGGGTTTATAATGGTCATGAGTATCTAAGTTTATAATGGTCATGGACTAGCTCAGTATCTGGGTTTATAATGGTCATGGAGTCGCTCAGTATCTGGCTTTATAATGGTCATGGACTAGCTCAGTATCTGGGTTTATAATAGTTATGAGTATCTAAGTTTATAATGGTCATGGGCTAGCTCAGTATCTGGGTTTATAATGGTCATGGACTAGCTCAGTATCTGGGTTTATAATGGTCATGAGTATCTAAGTTTATAATGGTCATGGACTAGCTCAGTATCTGGGTTTTTAATGGTCATGGACTAGCTCAGTATCTGGGTTTATAATGGTCATGGAGTCGCTCAGTATCTGGATTTATAATGGTCATGGACTAGCTCAGTATCTGGGTTTATAATAGTTATGAGTATCTAAGTTTATAATGGTCATGGACTAGCTCAGCATCTGGGTTTATAATGGTCATGGAGTCGCTCAGTATCTGGCTTTATAATGGTCATGGACTAGCTCAGTATCTGGGTTTATAATAGTTATGAGTATCTAAGTTTATAATGGTCATGGGCTAGCTCAGTATCTGGGTTTATAATGGTCATGGACTAGCTCAGTATCTGGGTTTATAATGGTCATGAGTATCTAAGTTTATAATGGTCATGGACTAGCTCAGTATCTGGGTTTTTAATGGTCATGGCCTAGCTCAGTATTTGGGTTTATAATGGTCATGAGTATCTAAGTTTATAATGGTCATGGACTAGCTCAGTATCTGTGTTTATAATGGTCATGGAGTAGCTCAGTATCTGGGTTTATAATGGTCATGAGTATCTAAGTTTATAATGGTCATGGACTAGCTCAGTATCTGGGTTTTTAATGGTCATGGACTAGCTCAGTATCTGTGTTTATAATGGTCATGGACTAGCTCAGTATCTGGGTTTATAATGGTCATGGACTAGCTCAGTATCTGGGTTTATAATGGTCATGGACTAGCTCAGTATCTGGGTTTATAAAGGCCATGGACTGGAAGCTCGGTGCCTGCATTTCTCGTGGCCATGGCCTGGAAACTCAGTATCTCTTTTTGTAATGGTCATTGACTAGCTCTGTATGTGGGTTTTTAATCTGACATGGGCTAACTCAGAATCTGTGTTTTTAACTGGCCATGGGCTAGCTCAGTATCTGGATTTATAATGGGCATGGACTAGCTCAGTATCTGGGTTTATAATGGTCATGAGTATCTAAGTTTATAATGGTCATGGACTAGCTCAGTATCTGGGTTTTTAATGGTCATGGACTAGCTCAGTATTTGGGTTTATAATGGTCATGAGTATCTAAGTTTATAATGGTCATGGGCTAGCTCAGTATCTGTGTTTATAATGGTCATGGACTAGCTCAGTATCTGGGTTTATAATGGTCATGAGTATCTAAGTTTATAATGGTCATGGACTAGCTCAGTATCTGGGTTTATAATGGTCATGGACTAGCTCAGCATCTGGGTTTATAATGGTCATGGAGTCGCTCAGTATCTGGCTTTATAATGGTTATGGACTAGCTCAGTATCTGGGTTTATAATAGTTATGAGTATCTAAGTTTATAATGGTCATGGGCTAGCTCAGTATCTGGGTTTATAATGGTCATGGACTAGCTCAGTATCTGGGTTTATAATGGTCATGAGTATCTAAGTTTATAATGGTCATGGACTAGCTCAGTATCTGGGTTTTTAATGGTCATGGACTAGCTCAGTATTTGGGTTTATAATGGTCATGTGTATCTAAGTTTATAATGGTCATGGACTAGCTCAGTATCTGTGTTTATAATGGTCTTGGAGTAGCTCAGTATCTGCGTTTATAATGGTCATGAGTATCTAAGTTTATAATGGTCATGGACTAGCTCAGTATCTGGGTTTTTAATGGTCATGGACTAGCTCAGTATTTGGGTTTATAATGGTCATGAGTATCTAAGTTTATAATGGTCATGGACTAGCTCAGTATCTGGGTTTATAATGGTCATGGACTAGCTCAGTATCTGGGTTTATAATGGTCATGAGTATCTAAGTTTATAATGGTCATGGACTAGCTCAGTATCTGGGTTTATAATGGTCATGGAGTCGCTCAGTATCTGGCTTTATAATGGTCATGGACTAGCTCAGTATCTGGGTTTATAATAGTTATGAGTATCTAAGTTTATAATGGTCATGGGCTAGTTCAGTATCTGGGTTTATAATGGTCATGGACTAGCTCAGTATCTGGGTTTATAATGGTCATGAGTATCTAAGTTTATAATGGTCATGGACTAGCTCAGTATCTGGGTTTTTAATGGTCATGGACTAGCTCAGTATCTGGGTTTATAATGGTCATGGAGTCGCTCAGTATTTGGCTTTATAATGGTCATGGACTAGCTCAGTATCTGGGTTTATAATAGTTATGAGTATCTAAGTTTATAATGGTCATGGACTAGCTCAGCATCTGGGTTTATAATGGTCATGGAGTCGCTCAGTATCTGGGCTAATAATGGCCATGGACTAGCACAGTAGCTTAGTTTATAATGTTCATGGACTGGCAGCTCAATATCTGGGTTTGTAATAAACTTGGACTGGTGGCTCAGTCTCTTTGTTTATAATGGTGATTGACTAGATCAGCATATGGGTTTTTAATTGGATATGGACTTGCTCAGCATATGGGATTATGATGTGCAAGGACTGGTCGCATCTAGTTTTATAATTGACCATCAACTAGTTCAGTATCTGGGTTTACAGTTGATCATCGACTAGCTCAGTATCTGTGTTCATAATGCCATGGAGCAGCTCATTATCTGGGTTTATAATGGTCACAGATTTGCTCAATATCTGGGTTTATAATGGCCATGGTCTGTAAGGCCATTATCTGGGTTTATAATTGGCCTCGTTCAGTATCTGGGTTTATAATGGTAACAGCCAACTCAGAATCTGGGTTTATAATGTCCATGGACTGCAAGCTCAGTATCTGGGCTTATCATATATGTGGATCACCGCAGTACCTGAGTTTCTAATGTTGATCGACTAGCTCAGTATATGGATCTATAATGGCCATGGACTACTTCAGTATCTGGGTTTCTAACAGCCAAGGACTGGAAGCACAGCATCTGGTTTTTAATGGCCATATACAAGCTCAGTATCTGTGTTTTTCATGTCGATAGACTAGCTCAGTATCTGGCTATATAATGGTCATGGACTAGTTCAGTATCTGGGTTTATAATGGCCATGGTCTAGCTTAGCATCTGTGTTTATAATGGCCAAAGACTAGCTCGGTTTGTGCGTTTAAAATTGCCATTGGCTAGCTCAGCATCTGGGTTTATAATGGTCACGGACTAGCTCAGTCTCTTGGTTTATAATGGCCATGGTCTAGCTCAGTATCTCTGTTTTTAATTGTCATGGACTAGCTCAACACCTGGATTTACAATGGTCATGGACTGGCTAGGTATCTTGATTTATAATGGTATCTGTGTTTTTAGTGTTGATCGACTAGCTCAGTTTCTGGATATATAATGGTCAAGAATTAGCTCAGTATCTAGTTTTATAATGCCCATGGACTAGCTCAGCCTCTTGGTTTATAATGCCCATGGACTCGCTCAGTATCTGAGTTTATAATGATCAAGAGTTAGCTCCGTATCTGGGTTTATAATGCCCATGGACTAGCTCAGAATCTGTGTTTTTAATTGTCATGGACTAGTTCAACACCTGGGTTTACAATGGTCATAGACCAACTAGATATCTTGGTTTATAATGGTCATGGGCTAGCTCAGTATCTGTTTATAATGGTCATGGACTACTCAGATCTGGGCTTGTAATGGCCTTAGAGTAGCTCAGTATCTGGGTTTGTAAGGTCATGAGCTGGCTCAGTATTTGGGTTTATAATGGCCATAGAGTAGCTCAGTATCTGGGTTCATAACAGCCATGGAATGAAAGATCAATATCTGGGTTTTTAGTGAGGTTCGGCTCACTGTCTGTGTTTATAATGGGCATGGACTAGCTCGGTATCTGGGTTTATAATTGTCATGGACTAGCTCATTATCTAGGTTTATAATGGCCATGGTCTAGCTCAGTATCTGAGTGTATAATGGTCATGGTCTAGCTCAGTATCTGGGTGTATATTGGTCATGAATTAGCTCAGTATCTGGGTTTATAATGGCCATGGACTAGCTCAGAATCTGTGTTTTTAATTGTCATGGAATAGTTCAACACCTGGATTTACAATGGTCATAGACCAACTAGATATCTTGGTTTATAATGGTCATGGGCTAGCTCAGTATCTGTTTATAATGCTCAGGGACTACTCAGATTCTGGGCTTGTAATGGCCTTAGAGTAGCTCAGTATCTGGGTTTGTAAGGTCATGAGCAGGCTCAGTATTTGGGTTTATAATGGCCATAGAGTAGCTCAGTATCTGGGTTTATAATGGTCATGGACTAGCTCAGCATCTGATCGTATAATGGTCATGGAGTCGCTCATTATCTGGGTTTATAATGGTCATGGGGTAGCTCAGTATCTGGGTTTATAATGGTCATTGACTAGCTCAGTATCTGGGTTTATAATGGTCATGGAGTAGCTCAGTATCTGGGTTTATAATGGCCATGGTCTAGCTCAGTATCTGAGTGTATAATGGTCATGGTCTAGCTCAGTATCTGGGTGTATATTGGTCATGAATTAGCTCAGTATCTGGGTTTATAATGGCCATGGACTAGCTCAGAATCTGTGTTTTTAATTGTCATGGAATAGTTCAACACCTGGATTTACAATGGTCATAGACCAACTAGATATCTTGGTTTATAATGGTCATGGGCTAGCTCAGTATCTGTTTATAATGCTCAGGGACTACTCAGATTCTGGGCTTGTAATGGCCTTAGAGTAGCTCAGTATCTGGGTTTGTAAGGTCATGAGCAGGCTCAGTATTTGGGTTTATAATGGCCATAGAGTAGCTCAGTATCTGGGTTTATAATGGTCATGGACTAGCTCAGCATCTGATCGTATAATGGTCATGGAGTCGCTCAGTATCTGGGTTTATAATGGTCATGGACTAGCTCAGTATTTAGGTTTATAAAGGTCATGGACTAGCTCGGTATCTGGGTTTATAATGGTCATGGACTAGCTCAGTATCTAGGTTTATAATGGTCATGGACTAGCTCAGTATCTAGATTTATAATGGTCATGGACTAGCTCAGTATTTGGGTTTATAATGGTCATGGATTAGCTCTGTATCTGGGTTTATAATGGTCATGAGTATCTAAGTTTATAATGGTCATGGACTAGCTCAGTATCTGGGTTTATAATGGCCCTGGAGTAGCTCAGTATCTGGGTTTATGATGGTCATGGACTAGCTCATTATCTGGGTTTATAATGGTCATGGGGTAGCTCAGTATCTGGGTTTATAATGGTCATTGACTAGCTCAGTATCTGGGTTTATAATGGTCATGGAGTAGCTCAGTATCTGGGTTTATAATGGTCATGAACTAGCTCAGTATCTGGGTTTATAATGGTCATGGACTAGCTCAGTATCTAGGTTTATAATGGTCATGGACTAGCTCAGTATCTGGGTTTATAATGGTCATGGACTAGCTCAGTATCTGGGTTTATAATGGTCATGGACTAGCTCAGTATCTGGGTTTATAATGGTCATGGACTAGCTCAGTATCTGGGTTTATAATGGTCATGGACTAGCTCAGTATCTGGGTTTATAATGGTCATGGACTAGCACAGTATCTAGGTTTATATTGGTCATGGACTAGCTCAGTATCTGGGTCTATAATGGTCATGGAGTAGCTCAGTATCTAGGTTTATAATGGTCATGGTCTAGCTCAGTGTCTGGGTTTATAATGGCCATGAAGTAGTTCAGTATCTGTGTTTATAATGGCCATGGACTAACTCAGTATCTGGATATATAATCACCTTTGAGTGGAAGCTCATTGTCTGGGTCTATAATGGTCATGGAGCCGTTCCGTTTCTGTGTTTATCATGGCCATGGACTAGCTCGGTGTCTGGGCTTATAATGGTCGTGGTCCAGCTCAGTATCTGGGTTTATAATTGTCCTAGACTAGTTGATATCCTGGTTTATAATGGCCATGGAAATGTAGCTCAGTATCTGGGTTGATAAACATCATGGAGTAGCTCATTATTTGGGATTATAATGTCCATGGACTGGAAGCTCAGTATCTGGATTTATAATGGTCATAGACTAGCTCAGTATTTGGGTTTATTATCGTCATGGACTAGCTCAGTATCTGGGTTTATAATGGCCTTGGACTGGAAGCTCAGTGTATGGGTTTGTAGTGCTCATTGACTAGCTCAGTATCTAGGCTTATAATGGCACGGACAACTCAGCATCATGGTTTATAATGCCCCTGGAGTAGCTCAATATCTGGGTTTATAATGGTCATGGACGATGAAATTATCAATGATACTGGTGAGGAGGAGAGAAATTGAGATTCCTTAATATTCTACAGCCAACTGTATGGTGTAGGATCTGTACAGTGTTCGTACAGCGGAACCTGGTCTCCAATCATCTTGGCTATCCCTGCCATTGGACGAAGATTTTGCTCCATCATTTCCATGTGATAGTTGATATGCACTAGCCACCCATGTTATAAGAATCCATGCACAAGCATCTTCTCCCCACCCCACCCACCCACCAGAATGAATTTCTGACCTGAGACATCAGGACTCTCATGGAAAACCCTAGCAGCGACAGACCAGAACATCGCATTGCTTTCATAGCCTGGTAATTCTGGTGTTATGACTTCAATATCGATGCCCTGAGTAAGACACGGCTCAGGAACAAGGTGGTCGATACACCTTCTGGAAAGGTAAATCAGAAGAAGAACGTCATCTCCATGGGGTTGACTTGACCTTAAAAAGAAAACTAATTGACTGTGTCAGCGATCCTCCTTTTGGGATAAACGAAAGCCTCGTCACTTCAGCTCTCAGTAGCCTAGAAACAGTACATCACAGTTGTCAACGCATACATCCCAATCCTAGAAGCAACAGATGAGGCCAAAGAGGAATTCTACTCCAGCCTCAATCACCTGTTGTCCTGTATCCCAAATGGAGACAAGCTGATCCTCCTCAGTGATTTCAATGCCAGTATTGGGAGGCACACAAACCTCTGGAAAGGCGTGATTGGCAAGGAAGGCGTAGGGAAAGCTAACACCAATGGAATCTTCCCTCTGACAAAATGCCTAGAACATGGTCTGATCATAACAAACACCCTGTTTCATCAAAGAGACAAAGACAAGATCTCAAGGCAACACCCTCACTCACATTGGCACCCACTTGACTACATCATCATCCAAGCGAGGGACCTCACGGACGTTTGCACCACCCATGGCATGACAGGAGCTGACAACTACTGTATCGACCATCGCCTAATCCAGACTACTATATCAACCTGGACCAAAAACAGCAGCGAGAAAAATCAATGTTGATGGACTCTGCAAAGAAAGAAGTGCTCAGACAGTGCCTCACCATCAACCTGGCCACACTCAACAAATAGTGCCTGGTCTGCCCTTAAATAAGAACATAAGAATTAGGAACAGGAGTAGACCATTCGGCCCCTTGAGCCTGCTCCACCATTCAATAAGGTCATGGCCGATGATCTTGCATTTCGATTTCCACATCCCCATCCAACCCCGATAATCTTAGATTCTTGTTAGGCAAGGGAATCTATCTACCTCTTAAAATATGCCTTAAAAATATTCAATGAGCCTGCCTCCACCACCTTCTGAGGCAGAGAATTCCAAAGTTTGAGAGAAAAAAATTTCTCCTCATCTCTGTCCTAAAAGGGTGACCCCTAATTTTAAAACAGTGCCCCCTGGTTCTGGACTCACCCACAAGAGGAAACATCCTTTCGACATCCACCTTGTCAAGGCCGTTCAGGATCTTGTATACGTCAGTCAAATCACCCCTCACTCTTCTAAACTCCAGTGGAAACAAGCCCAGACTGTCCAACCTTTCCTCATAACACAACCTATCATGATACACATGAGAAAAATCTATCATGATTAGCACCTGCAAGGACACTACTGGTTTCTCCACCAGGAAACATCAAAACTGGTTTGATGAGAATAACCAGGAGATCAAGGAGTTACTAAATCACAAGCACAAGGCATCCCTGAACTGATGGCACCACCAAAATTCTAGGGTAAGAAAGCAGGTCTACAGACAAATGAAGGCCAAGGCCCAACAAAAAACCAGTGACCTAAAGAACTAATGGTGGGCAGAAAGAGCGCAGCAATTCACCGACTGCCACGACATGCATGGATTCTTCAATGCAGTCGACACTATTAACAGCCAATGACCTACCCCACTGAGAGCTAAGAATGGAGTGGCTCTCATCAAGGACAGAGAGGCAGTCAGCGCTCATTGGAAGGAGCACTTCGTGGATGCCCTCAACTGAGACTCAGTCCTCGACATGAGTGTCCTCGACCACATCCCACAGCATGCTACCTGCCACCACCTCAGCACAATCCCAGCCCGACACGAGGTTGAAGAAACTATTTGACGGCTAAGAACTAACAAGGCCGCTGGCGCAGACAGAATCCCTGCCGAAATACTACAATACAGCGGAGAAGTATTCTTGACAAGAATACATGACCTCATGTCCCTCATCTGGAAGGAGGAGAGCATGCCAGGGGATTGCTGAGATGCCGTAATTGTGACCATCTTCACAAAAGGAGACAAGACCAACTGTGGTAACTATAGAAGGGTATCTCTGCTGTCTGCCACAGGGAAGGTCATTGCAAAAGTCCTTCTCAATTTCCTTCTCCCCATAGTTGAAGAGCTTCCATTGGAGTCACAATGCGGTTTCGTCCGTCAAGAGGCAGAGTGGACATGATCTTCACTGCAAGACAAGTCCAAGAAAAATATTGAGAGCAGCAGCAACCTCTATTCATGGCCTTCTTTGACGTCACAAAGGTTTTTTGACTCTATCAACCGGGACGGACTGTGAAGTATCCTCCTCAAATTTGGCTGCCTGTAGATATTTGTCACCATCCTCCGCCTGCGGCACAATGACATGTAAGCCGTGATCCTTACCAACGGATCTGCCGCAGACCCCAATACAAGTGCAAACTGGGATCAATCATTGCATCCTCCTCGCTACAACACTCCACTCCATCCCCATGAAGTTCCCTGCTGATGTGGAGCTATCCTACAGGACGAGCGGGAAATTACTCAACCTACGCAGCCTCCAGTCCAGAACCAAGATTACCGCAGTCTCTGTCATTGAGCTGCAGTAGGCTGACAATGCTTACATATGCGCAGACACAGAGGCTGAGGTTCAAACTATCATCAATGCATTCATGGAAGCGTATGAAAGATAAGGGCCTTAGGCTAAACATCCAGAAGCCAAAGGTCCCCTACCAGCCTGCTCCCGCTGTGTAACACTGGCCCCTGATTATCAAGGTCCATGGTGAACCATTGGACAATGTGGATCATTTCTCATACCTTGGGAACCTCCTCTCAGCGAGGGCAGACATCGATGATGAAACTCAACGTCGTTTCTAGTTGCCTGCGCAGACTTCAGATGTCTGAGGGAAAGTCTTCGATGACAAATACCTCAAACCCAGCATCAAACTCGTGGTCCACACTGCTGCAGTACTACCTGCCTTCGTGTATGCATCAGACATGGACAACATACAGCAGACACTTTAAATCCCTGGAGAATTATCACCACTGATGCCTCCGCAAAATCCTGCAAATTCAATGGCAGGATAGGTGCTCCCATATCAGCGTTCTCTCTCAGGCTAACATCCCCAGTATTGAAGCACTGGTTATGGTTAATCAGCTACATTGGGTGGGCCACATTGTCTGCATGCCTGCACAAGACTCCCAAAACAAGCTCTTTACCCCAAGCTTTGTCATGGCTAACAGTTACCAGGAGGGAAGAGGGAACATTTCAGGGAAAACCTCAAAGCCTCTGAGAAAAATGCAACATCCCCACCGGTCTGTGGGAATCTCTTGCTCGAGACCGGCCAAACTGGAGAAGAAGCATCTACAAAGGTGCTAATCATTTCTAAAGTCTCCGACAGGCCCAGGTGGAGGCAAACAGCGGAAGGAGCGGACCAAAATCTGAGTGTCCAACCCACCCGCCTCATCAAACACACCTGTGGCAGGGTGTGCAGATCCAGCATTGGACTTTTTAATCACGTCAAGACCCACAACCCCGGCGTGGGAGAAAATTATTCTCGGTCCCAGAGGGGCTAAGAAGAAGGAGGGAGGATCCATTAGTGATCTTTAGATTGGTGATTAGTGCAAATTAAGCTGCTTTCCTTCCTGCACAGTGTCAGTGCATTGGGAATGGGAATTACTTGTCTTCCAGCTTAATAAGAGTTTGGCTTTATTTCTTTCATTGGTGTGTGTCGTAAATTACTCCAATAATGTGCTAACCAATGAGAATTATATTAATTAACTTTTTTCTCTGTCTTGAAAGGCATTGTTACCCAGGCAGGAACGAGGTGACAGATTGACGAGGAGGAGAATTAATTTCTGATGTCAGTAAGATCCGTTACCCCATTATATGTTTCCGGGCCAGTCACACAGCAATAGATCCCAAACTGACTTTTTAATATCAACAAATAACTGGGTAACACAGGATTTTTATTTAATGTCATAATAAATCTCGATAAAGCAATAAGGTACGTATTTACAAAAGGGTATGTATTTACGACGAGAGACAAATTTAGCATATGGGATCATTGCAGTGCAATATAGATCCCCTGTGGAAGGATCAATCAGTCTATTGATTTCATTCGAGTGTTGACACAGAATCCTGAAACAGCAGCTTCATCCACACACTCTTCTGGGCAAGATCCACTAGGCAGGCTCCTCTGGGCAGGATCTACCAGGCAGGCTCTTCTGGGCACGTTACTCTGGCACCTACTAGACCTTGTCCTCACCAGTCCACCTGTCACAGATGCATCTGTCTATGACAGTATACATAGGAGTGACCACCGCACAGTCCTTGTGAAAATGAATCCTATCTTCACACTGAGCATACTTCATTGTGTTATGTGGCACTACCACCGTACTAAGTGGGATAGATTCAGAATAGATCTAGCCACTCAAAACTGGGCTTCCAAGAGGTGTACTTTCAGTAAGATCCACAAAGTGAGATACATAGGTGATTTAAAACAAGTTTTAAATGATGATAAAGGTCTGAGTTTCAGTGACCTTTAATAAGTTTAGAATGTAAAGGTATATATAGCGTCCCCATCAGGAATCAATCTTCCTCTACAGCAGACTGGAGTCTGTGTACAGGTTTAAAGGACAGTGCCATTCTGCATACAAGTTTCCTGGAGGTTGAACTGCTCACTCTGCTTCTACACAAGAGTTAAACCAGAACTAACATTAGGTCAAATGCAAATAAGCTTAACCAGGATATTTTCTGGGCTTGAGCACAAAAATTAAGGTTTACAGTCCAGTGCTACACTGCTGGAGGTGCCATCCTTCATGTGAGACATTAAACCAAGGCTCTGCTTGCTTTGGTGAATGAAAAAGATCCCATGGCATTATTTTGAAGAAGAACAGGGGAGTTATCCTCAGTGTCCTGGCCAATATTTATTCCTCACTTGACATCACAAAAATCAGATTATCTGCTCATTATCACATTGTTGTTTGTGGGAGCTTGCTGTGTGCAAATTGGCTGCCACAGTTCCTACATTATAACAGTGATTACACTTCAAAAAGTATTTGATTAGCTGTAAAGCACTTTGAGACATCTGGTGGTCAAGAAAAGCCCCATATAAATGCAAAGCTTTATTTGCATGTAACTCTCTCTGGAGGCAAACTGTAAATTTAAGGTTTTGTCTTTAACAAATTACACATGGCGTAAATTAGTTGTTCTCGAACTTTTAGGTAGAAGGACACCTTTTCAAATGATTTAGTAATCATGAATATCCCATGTACATTATAATACCATATAATACTCACTAAGAAATATACAGAGTGTTTCAATATTACTTTTGAGGAAACAAGTGTATGTACAGATCAGTGAGATGGGGTGCCTGTTTCTCAGTGAAGAGTCTGTCCATCCTTTGCATCATGTTTAACAGTGACACCAGTAAATCATTCTCCATTTCATAGAATCGTAGTCAGGATTGCCAGACAGGATCTGAAATGTTTTGTCACATCTTAACAATTTAGAATACAAGCACACATACATCTTTCTGCTTCTGGAACAACAGAATTTACATATTAATAAGAGATAAATGTATATAAAGGGGAATGAAAGGCTATGTGGGAAGAAGGCCATGTAAGATCCGACAGGAGTGTGTGAAATAGCCTGAATGAAGCCTCCAGCCACTTGAGCATGATTCTGCTGTGTAAAGAAACTGAAGCTGGGGAGAAGCCATTTGAAATTCCAGTGTCAAGTGGGTACTGTGTGAACTTGCTGGTTCTGTTTTAAATCTAAAATCTATTTTGGACCATTGCCTTAAAGGGAGAGTAACTGGGGATCAGGTTAATTAGGAATTTAAGGAGTTATTATAGTAGAAAGTAATTGTAGTCTTATGTGCTTGAAATCTTTATATTTCGTTAATAAATATTTTAATTTTTTAAATCCTAAAGGTTTTGGTGGATTTATTATTTCTGAACTCAGTGCACACATCTCGTAGTAAATACAAATTGCAAAACTGTTGTGATAACACGACCAAGTTTCCCTTGTGGATTTGGTTCACCTGGCATACATCATCTGCTACGTCATAACAGGGCACTGATGCACTTCCAGGAAAGGATGAATGGTGATTTTATAGTCACCATATATTCTGATAGACCCACCATCCTTTACTACTGGGACTATGAGAGCTGTCTACTCTGCATAATCAACTTTCTCAATTACCTGAAAGTTTTCAAGTTGTTCTATTTCCTGCTTGATTTTCTGTCGCATTGCGTAGGGAATTGAACATGGTTTGAAGAACATTGGAGAAGCTTCAGCCTTCACAGCAAGTTTGCCTTCAATGTCTTTAATAACTCCCAGACTTTCTTTGAAGACATCAGAATGTGTGTCTAACAAGGACTGCAACATGGGGTTGCAATGCACTTTTTTTTATTCCAGTCCAGCCAAATTTCTTTTGGCCAGTTTCTTCCCATAAGTGATGGACGATCCCCGTTCACAATGATAAGTGCAACTTTGCTATTTGATCTCCAAATTTAGCTTGAACGAACATTTTTCAAAGTGCATTTACAGGCTCACCAATGTAGGTGCTAAACTGGAGAGGGTTTTCTCCAATGGACATTTCTTGACAATTTTCCCCCATGTCTTCTCTGAAGCAATGGAAACAGATACTCCAGTGTCAACCTCCATTTCAATCATTTTACTAATTAAGGCAATGCCAATTTTTAGTCCTTCATTTAGTTTCAGATCAGACTAAATGAAATACAATTGTTCTTCTGCATTGTCGCTGTGAGTTTCACTTACTATCTTGTCTGGACTCACATTACTTTTATATTTTGTTTTCAAGTAATGTGTCTTTTTATACGGCCTGTTTATTTTCAAGCGCGACTTGTCTGTGTGCTCCTCATGATGCCCTTTTCTTGGCAGTACTGCTTTACTGTGATGAGCCTTTGATCTACATGCCCATTGTATATGTCATTTTTTTACACAGTAGCGACAATCAGTGGTTTTCCATTTACACGTTTCTGCATAATGCCCTGTTCCATTACAGCGGCAACATGTTCAAAAGTGAGTGTTCCCTGACTTTACTATTTTAACTTCGGTGTTGTTGAATGCGCTTTCAAATCTCCAGCTTGTTTCTCTGCCATTTTTATCCTTTGTGCAATTTTGAACCTTTCTTCAGTGTCAACTCTTGCTCTGCTAACAATCTACACTGAATTATTTCATTTTTTAGTCCACAGACCAAGCGATCATGCAACGCTTCTTCCAGGTAACCTTTAAAGTCACAATATTCTGCTAATTTTCTCGACTCAGCCAGGAACTGAGAAACTGACTCACCCTCATGCTGTCCTCTTCAGTGGAACTTGAATTTCTCAGCAAAAATTGCTGGCCTGGGATCCAAGTGCATTTTCAAAACTACAAGTCCACTTTAAAGCTTTGCTCCTGACAAGTCAGCAGGTAAATGAGATTTCTCAGTAAAGTGAAATTTTTCATTCTGATGACTGAGACCTGCTTTTCCTTTTCAATCTCATTCACGATGAAAAACTGTTCCATTTGCTCAACATAAACTGCAAAGTTCATAGTAGCTGGATCAAAAGCCTCCAAAACCCCTAATAAACCCATTCCCGTCACCATTTCAAACGTTTTGCCACTTAATAATTTGGAATACAAGCACACACACCCATCCACATCTGAACCCCAGCTTCCTGTGTAAAACCGGAAGGTTCCTTTTATCTTTCTTCAAACCAGAGGGCAATACATCTGGGACTTAGCACCCCCTTCTGGCAGGTTTTTTTTATATGCCACTTTTTTAACTAATATGTCCTTTAACAAAAAAGCATAAACGTTAAACAATAACATCACAGGATCTCTATTTTCTCTTCCTGGCTTTAGGGAAATTGGTGCCCTACAACTGTATTTGATGCTTTTTCTCGGGGTTTAACTATGTAGTAATTGGACTTTTAAAAAAAACTCCGCTCTTTTGAACAAAGCTGTATTCACCTGATGCCTCCCACTAACTGCAGATTTATTATTTAACAGTCCCTGCAGAAACCCCCAGCCAGTTAAGAAGCATATGATTAACATGGAGAAATCTTGAGCTCTGATGTTGACATTTAATCTCTGGCCACATGATGGAGCCACAGAGCTAATGGTGGGAATTTCTCATGAGTATAATGGAAGTTGTAACTCTGAAACATTATCACTTGCTGATATTATGGATAGAGAAAAAAACTTAATTAAACATGTGGATCTCACTATACATGGGAACAGGAATCATCCCTGAATGAATCGTAGGATGGTTGCAACAGGAGGGCCTTCAACCCATTGTGTTTGTGCTGGCTCCCTGAAGGAGCAGTTCACCTAATGCCTTTCCCTGCCTTCTCCCCATAACCCTGCAAATCTTCTCTCTTCAGATAATGATCCCAGTCTCTTTCAAAAGCCATGTTTGACATGGCTGCTCTCTCAGGCAGTGCAGATTTCCAGATCCTAACCACTCGCTGCATAAAGAAGTTTCTCCTCATGCCCCCACTGATTCTTTTGCCAATCCTGTTAAATCTGTGCCCTCTGGTTCTCGATCCTTCCAGCAATGGGAACAATTTCTCCCTATCTACCTGATCTAGATCCCTCATGATGTTGAACACCTCCTTAGGACTTAGAATGGTTACAACATCACCAGAAATACAATGAGTATGTACACACTTAATTGGGCCAAATCAAACTCTTTGGGATGAATTTTCTCCCCATTGGTGGGCGGTTTGGGTGCGTAGCTGATCACAGTCCGCGATCGGCTGTGCGCCGCCATTTCCCCTGGGCGGGCCACTTGAGGCCAGCCCAGCATGACGCGTGCCCGGAAGCGGGTGGGGGGAGTAGGCTGAGTCAGGGCTTGCGAAAGCGCGCAGAAATTTCCCTGAGGCACAAAGCTGCCTCAGGGAGATTACTTGGCTTATGGAAAATTTAAATAAAGGAGAAAAAAAAATATTCAGACATGTCCCCTCATGTGACAGTGTCACATGACCTGAGACATGTTAATGAATTTTAATAAAATTTTTTACTAAATTTATAAACCCTTCATGAAACCTCATCCCGCCCGTGGATGAGGTTTCATGATAAATGCCAAGGCCACCTGGGCTCTTTGCCTGCCCGACAACCTTAAGGTTGGACGAGCAGCCCTGCTAATTGATTCAAGTGGTTTTTAAATGGCCTTAATAAGAGCCAACTCTGTTGTGCACCCGCCGAACTGAAGATTGGAAAGACACAGGATGACGTCGGGACGCACGCCCAACGTCACCGTGTCATTTTATACATCAGCAAGTGGGGCCCGCCCCCGCACACCGACCAGAAAATTCAGGCCCTAACATTTTCAAGGACCCATCCTGATACATGCTTGCCAAGGTGAGGCCAGTGGCTGGTCCCTGTTCTCACAGTGCATTTGGTCTTGGGCATCTTCCTCAGGGTGGATTGCTCTTTCTTCTATTCTCACACCAGTTTTTCACTAACATTGAATCCCCTCACTGCAGCACAGTTATTGACGAGTTAGTAAATTTCATGACTCTTAGCTTGAAAGCAACTTTGTATTTCATTCATTTTGTTGGAGGACCCATTCCTGTTCGTCATTCACATTGCCATATGTGGGCTGCCCTGTGCAGGCATGTCTTAAACTTCCACATGCTGCCTTTGCAACACAGCCTGTATTGCGGGCTTGACCCATGCACCAACTTACACTATAACATAAGTAAAACATACCTTTCTGGGATGAAAAACTGAGGCTGACTACTGATACAACTATTGCATTTCATAGCTGAGAAGGAAGGTTGATCTTTATGCCGAGTACATGCACGAGCATGATTATTGGTGCTGAAGGAATGGGGTCATTTTATATTCCAATTGATTTATTCACAGTATCACTCAAGTTCCTGTGCTCCTGCACCTCCTTTAGAATTGTACCCTTTATTTTGTATTGACTTTCTGCATTTTTCCTACCAAAATGAATAATTTCACACTGCCACCTGCCTACCTATTCCACCAACTTGTCTATGTCCTTTTGAAGTTTTATACTATCCTTCTCACAGTTCACAGCACTTCTAAGTTTTGTATCATCCACACATGTTAAAATTGTGCCCTGTATGCTAAGATCTAGGTCATTAATATAAAACAGGAACAACAGGGGTCCCAACGCTGACCCTGGGGAACTCTACTACAAACCTTCCTCCAGCCTGAAACACATTCATCAACCACTACTCTCTGTTTCCTATCACTCAGCCAATTCCGTATCCATGTTGCTACTGTACTTTTTATATGAGCTATAACTTTGCAAGTCTGTTGTGTGGCACTTTATCAAAGCCTGTTGGAAGACCATGTACATCACATTAACAGCATTCTCCTCATCTACCCTCTGCTACCTCATTAAAAAATTCAAGCAAGTTAGTTAAACTTGGTTTTCCCTGAATAGATCCGTACTGGCTTTCCTTAATTAACCCAGATTTACCCACGTGACTATTAATTTTGTCCCAGATTATTGTTTCTAAAAGGTACCCAACCATCGAGGTTAAACTGACTGACCTATAGTTGTTTGGCTTACCTTTACACACTTGTTGAACAAGCAATTCTTCAGTCCTCTGGCACCGTCCCTAAAGAAGACTGGAGAATTATGGCTACTACCTCCGCAATCCCCCCTCAGCATCCTTGATGCATCAAACTGGTCCTGGTGACTTTAAGTACAGATGGTCTATCTAATAGCTCTTTATCAATTTTTAACCTATCATGTGTCTCAACTACCTCTCGTTTCATCATGACTTGGGCAGCAGGTAAAGATATACTCGTTACCTCAATCATTCCCTCTGCCTCCATGCATAAATCCCCTTTTGTTCCCTTATCAGCCCCACTCCTCCTTTTACTATTTATATGCCTTAAGAAGACTCTTGTAGCAGTCAGTCGCTTCTCTTACTTTCTAGCTAACTGGCTTAGCTCTAAAGGTGCATTGTACTGGACTCTCCACCAGAGTAAATAATTTCTCCCTTTGATCATCTTAAATTTCTCAATAAAATCACACCCACAACATGCACAATGTTCAATTTACCATCACTGTAGAAAGCTGAGGTGCAGTGGTACTTAATTAATTAAGTCTACACATTCTATTGAAGGGTATAGTTGATGGAATAGGGAATGTTTTCATCAAAATAGAATCATGGGAAGTTTACGGCACAGAAAGAGGCCATTCGGCCCATCATGTCTGTGGCAGACAAAAAACAAGTCACCCAGCCTAATCCCATTTTCCAGCACTTGGTCCGTAGCCCTGCAGGTTACAGCACTTGAGGTGCATATCCAGACATCTTTTAAATGAGTCGAGGGTTTCTGCCTCTACTACCCTTTCAGACAGAGGGTTCCAGACCCTACTGCCCTTTGGACTAAAACGATTCTCCTCATCTCCCCTCTAATCATTCTATCAGTATTGCAAGTTTATGCCCCCTAGTCATAGTTACTTTGTGTCAGCTTGGACTGCAGGCTGATACCTGCATGTCCATGTTTCCTGTTCAAGGCTGGGCCTGAGGCGAATTCTGCTGTCAGCTGGTTGGTAGAGGGACCCACTGAATGTTTTGCATTGTGTTGGCTGAAGGGGTTTGAAGTCATCTTGAAATGTGGCCACCACAATAAACGAGAAAGTATTAAGGCTAAATCAGAAGTAATGAAACCCATCACAGTCAGCCATACCTGTTGGACATTCAGAAACAATCTCTGACAGGATTCCCTTTCCATTTGCTGAATGTTGGACCCAGTTCCTTACATTTCTCTTCTTAAAGTTAGCGGTCCATGCTGTACTGTTTCTCCAGTTAAGCTCAGAGCAGGACAAGGATGGCACTGTGGAGGTGACCATGGTCCTGAATTTCTTTGCACTGGCTTCCTTCCAGACTAGAGCTGCCAACATCTTTAACATCTCTCAGTTCACCAACCACTGCAACATAAGGGAACTGATGAATCCATTTTACATCAGGGAGGAGAATTAATTGGTTGGAATTTTTCCATGCCTCTGCCAGCGGGGCTGGACAGAACCCGGCCGGAGGTCCAAAAATCAGTTTCATGCCAGTGTGATATTACAGCGGGATCTTCCGATGCAGCCCGCCATGGCGGGTCACAATTCCTGCCAGAAGACAGCGTGAAACCGATTTGCATCCTGCTAATGGGATGCAGATGAAGGCCCAACCAGAATTGCCCCCCACACTGGATTCTCCACGACGCCAATGGGTAAATACACTGGTCCAGAACATGTCTGGGACCAACATGGCGTGCAAAAGTCAGGACTGATCTTAAGAAGGCCTTGGGCAGCTCACGGACTTCCAAGAAGAAGATGGAGGCCTCCAGCTACCAGGCCCTGGAGCACCTTGTGCAACACAGAGTAGGTGGAGCTTCATCCACGAAGCAGTTTCCTGAAGTTCTGCAGTCTGCAACTTCACTGAGGCTTTGGACCATCTTCCAGGGATTCCACCATGGGATCAGACATTCTTCCAGAGACTTCTCAGGGGTTGGGGAGGGGTTGGGTAAAGAAAGTAATGAGAGGACTGAAGAGGTGGGGGAGTGGGTAGCGGCTTAAAGGGGACCATTGGCAGTTGAGGGTGTTGGAAAGGGTATTACAGGGGTGTAGCAAGGTGGCAGAGGGAATGGAAAGGGAGGGTGGGAAGCGCCATGTTAGTTGCCAGATGGATGGCGGGGTGATTATGCCCAGGTGTAAAGCGGGGGGTGATGTGAAGAGGCTCACAGGCAGGGGTCAGTGGAGTCAACTGTTGACTTCTGGGGAGTGAACTCAGGGTAGGCGTGTTATGAGGGAATGGTGAGGGTTACAGGGGGAAAGTATGGGAGCCGGTATGATGGGAGGGTGAGGGTGCAACAGTGCTGCATGAAGGAGTGGTGAGGGTCATTGGTGGAGATGTGTAGATACATATGTACTCTGGGGTGGGCAGGAAGAGGTGGGCAAGTCAATGGGGTGGGATTCTCGGGGAGGAAGGGAATGTGTATGTTGACTTGCACATTGTCAAAGGGAAAAGGGGTGGGTTGGAGGATAATGGTGGGGAGGTCAAACGTAATGCTGGGGGGTGAGTGGTAAAGGGGGAAAGGGCAGGGGGGACTGGGGGCAGGGAAATGGTGCTGGAGCTCATGAAAAATGTCACAACCACCATTTCTGGTCTGGTCGAAGCCAAGCAGATCCTTGTTTTGGAGGTTCCGAGATGCTGCAAAGGGGCTGGGTCAGTGGGTGGTCAGAGATGCAGATTATCTCAGCTGGACAACTGAAAGGGAACCCCACTGGGCAGTATTGACGATGCTAGGGACCTGGGATATGAGATCCTGCTGGATGAAGGTTCAGCATGTGTGAGAGTGCTTGCATATGGCTCGCAAAGGCCCTGCCAAATATCCTTGACACCCTGCAGATTCATTTCTCTGCAGAGGAAAAGGGGGGTGGGGTTCTGTAAGTCTGAAGGTCTGTGCTGAAACAAGACAGTAGACAGTATTGAGGTGAGAGTGATTATATTTACATAACTTCTAATTCTGGCCATCATTTGTTCACCCATGCAACCAGTTATGACCAAAATTTCTTTACTTTCCTAGGCCTACTACTTTTTCTAGGTGCTCCCTAACATCCACAGCAGGGGTGGAGGCAGGCTTCTGACTAGTTGGCCCTGTTGCCTTGGATGATTTTGGAGGCTATCCTCTGAAGAATCGAGGCCTGGAGGGCTCTGGATTCTTTTGGTTGTCCTCCTGTGGGACAACTGCTCCCTCTGCAGTCAAATGAGATAAAGTTGAGGGGGTGATAGGCAGAGGGGATTCGGAAGGTCTGGACAGCCTCTGAGATTCCTGACCCAGGGGTGTCCAGCTGCTGCTGCTCCTCCCTGAAGGCCCTGACCTGACTCCTTGAGGGGAAGAGACACCTGGAGATGTCTGCAGCTTCCTCCAAATAAAAGGTGTGGCTATAGGTAGCCGCATGGGCCCTAGTTATGCCTGTCTCTTTATGGGGTATGTGGAATCTTCCTTGTTCCAGTCCTTCTCAGGCCCCCTCCCACAACTCTTTCTCCAGTACATCGACGACTGCTTCAATGCTGCTTCATGCTTTTGTCTGGACCTGGAAAAATGTATTAATTTTGCTTCCAATTTCCACCCCTCCATCACTTTCATATGGTCCATCTCTGACACTTCCCTTCTTTGACTTCTCTGTCTCAATTTCTAGTGATAGACTGTCCACCAATATTCATGTCAAGCCCACCGACTCCCACAGCCACCTCGACCACAGCTCCTCATACCCTGCTTCCTGTAAGGGCTCCATCCCATTCTCTCAGTTCCTTCGTCTCCATTGCATCTGTTCTAATGATGCCACTTTCCAAAACAGTGCTTCTGAGATGTCTTCCTTCTTCCTTAACCGAGGTTTCCCACCCCCGGTGGTTGACAGGGCCCTCAACCATGTCCGACCCATCTCCCGTGCTTCTGCCCTCACACCTTCCTCTCCCTCCCAGAACCATGATACGGTCCCCCTTGTCCTCACTTTTCACCCCACCAGCCTCCACATTCAAAGGATCATCCTCCGCCATTTCCGCCAACACTAGCCACCACCAAATACATCTTCCCTTCACCACCCCCCCGGTGGCATTCTGTAGGGATCATTCCCTCCATGACACCCTGGTCCACTCCTCCATCACTCCCTCCACTTCAACCCCCTCCCCCGGTACCTTCCTATGCAATCACAGAAGGCGCAACACCTGCTCCTTTACTTCCCCCCTCCTCACCGTCCAAGTGAACTCCTTTCAAGTGAAGCAGCACTTCACTTGCACCTCCTTCAATTTGGTCTACTGCATTCACTGCTCCCAATGTGGTTTCCTCTACATTGGAGAGACCAAACGCAGACTGGGTGACCGCTTTGCAGAACACCTTCGGTCTGTCTGCAGGCATGACCCAGACCTCCCTGTCACTTGCCATTTCAACACACCACCCTGCTCCCATGCCCACATGTCCGTCCTCGGCCTGCTGCAATGTTCCAGTGAAGCTGAACGCAAACTGGAGGAACAGCACCTCATCTTCCAATTAGGCACTTTACAACCTTCTGGACTGAATATTGAGTTCAAGAATTTTAGATCATGAACTCTCTCCTCCATCCCCACCCCTTTTTGATCCCCTTTTTTCAAATATTTATTTTTTAAACTTTTTAATATATTTTTCCCACCTATTTCTATTATTATTTTAAAAATTTATTCCCATTCATTGTTTTATCCCCACCTTTCCGTCTATTTTGATCTTTTTCCCCCACACCGTTCTCTCCCCTCACCTCACCCCACCTGGGCCATGTGTCACTTGCTCATCCTGCTTTCTACTCTTAATGTCACCATTAACACTTCCTTCAACCTTTTGTTTATGACATCTTTTGCAATCTCTCCTTTGCCTCCACCTATCACTGGCCTTCTATCCAGCTTCACCTATCCCACCCCCCCTTAAACAGTATATATTTCACCACATTTCTACTTCTCTTTATTTCTGAAGAAGAGCCATAGAGTCATTTACTGCACAGAATGAGGCCATTTGGCCCATTGAGTCTATGCCGGCTCCCCACAGAGCAATCCAGTCAGCCCCACTCACCCGCTCGATCCCTGTAGCCCTGCAAGTTTATTTCCCTCAAGTGTCCATCCAATTTCCTTTCGAAATAATTAATTTTTTCTGCTTTCACCACCCTCATGGGCAGCAAGTTCCAGGTCATTACTATCCATTGCATAAAAAAGTTTTTGCTCACTTTCTTCCTGTGTCTCTTGCCCAAAACCTTCAATGTGTCTCCCTCTAGTCCATGTACCATCAGCTTATCCTGGTCTACCTTATCAAATGCTACCGTGATTTGTACACCATTATCAAATCTCCCCTCAATCTCCTTTTGCTCCAGGGAGAACAATCCCAGCTTCTCCAACCTAACCTTGTAACTACCCCCCTCCCTGGAACCATCCTGGTAAATCTCTTCTGCACCTTCTCAAGGACCCTTATATTCTTCCTAAAGTGTGGTGCCCAGAACTGGACACAATCCTCTAATTGGGGCCTAACCAGAGCTTTAGAAATGCTCAGTGTAACTTCCCTGCTTTTGTACTCGACGCCTCTATTTCTGAAGCCCAAGATCCAGTATACTTTACGAACCATGCTCTCAATACGTCCTGTTACCTTCAAAGATCGATGCACATGAATCCCCAGGGCCTTCTCTTCCTGCACACTCTTTAGAACTGTGCTGTTAAGTCTATATAGCCTCTCCCTATCCCTTCTGTCAAAATGCATCACCTCCCACTTCTCTGAATTAAATTCCATCTGCCAATTATCTGCCCATTCTGCCAGCCTACCTATGTCCTGTTGCAGTCGATTGGTAATATCCTCACTGTTTGTCACTATCAGGAAAACATAACACTTTTCATAATGTTATTGGAATTTATTGGAAGGTAGGAATAGTGTGTGTGTGTGTGTGTGTGACTTTATTAAATGAAAGACTGCTGGGCTGAGTGTGTGTGCTCTACTCAAAGCAAAAGTGAAACTAAGACCAGATTGCACAACATATTTCCTTTCATGATATCATGCTGATATCCCTTAAAGGCATATTAGAACAATAACTCTGTCTTCTATCCGGAAGCCATTTTCTGTCATCCAATCAGATACTGACCCTGCTATTCCATAAACTGAGATGATTGACCTCCAACAACCACAACCATCTTCCTTTGTGCTTGGTATGACTCCGACCAGTGGAGAATTTTCCCCCGATTCTCATTGACTCCAGTTTTGCTAGGGCTCCTTGATGCCACACTTGGTCAAATGTGGCCTTGATGTCATGGGCAGTCACTCTCACCTCACCTTGGGAGTTCGGTTCTTTTATCCACGTGTGAGCCAAGGCTGTAATGAGGTCAGGAGCTGAGTGGCCCTGGCAGAACCCAAACTGGGTATCAATGAGCAGGTTATTGCTAAGCAAGTGCCACTTGATAGCACTGTTGATGACCACTTCCATCACTTTACTGATGATCAAGAATGGACTGATAGAGGGATAATTTGCTGGGTTGGATTTGTCTTGCTTTTAGTGACAGGATATACCCAGGCAATTTTCCACATTTCTGGGTAGGTGTAGGCGTTGGAGCTGTACTGGAAGAGCTTGGCTAGGGATGCTGCAAGTTCTGGAATACAAGTCTTCAGTACTATTACTGGACCTATTGTCAGGGCCCATAGCCTTTGCAGTATCCAGTGCCTACAGCCGTTTCTTGATATCACATGGAGTGAATTGAATTGGCTGAAGACTGGCATCTATGATGCTGGGGACCTCCAGAGGAGGCAGAGATGGATCATCCACTCGGCACTTCTGGCTGAAGATTGTAGAAAATGCTTCAGTCTTATCTTTTGCACCGATGTGCTGGGCTCCTCCATCATTGAGGATGGGGATATTTGTGTAGCCTCCTCCTCCTCCAGTCAGTTGTTTAATGGTCCACCACCATTCACGACTGCAGATGTAGCAGGACTGCAGAGCTTAGATCTGATCCATTGGTTGTGGGATCGCTTAGCTCTGTCTATCCCTTGCTGCTTATGCTGTTTGACATGCAGGTAGTCCTGTGTTATAGCTTCACCAAGTTGACACCTCACTTTTAGGTATGCCTGGCACTATTCCTGGCATGCCCTCCTGCACTCTTCATTTAAACCAGGGTTGATCCCCAGGCTTGGTGGTAATGTTAGAGTGGGAGATGTGCCAGGCCATGAGGTTACAGATTGTGTTTGAGTACAATTCTGCTGCTGCTGATAGCCCACAGCGCCTCATGGGTGCCCAATCTTGAGTTGCTAGATCTGTTCAAAATCTATCCCTTTTAGCACGGTGGTAGTGCCACACAACACGATGGAGGGTATCCTCAATGTGAAGGTGGGACTTTGTCTCCACAATGACTGTGTGGTGATCACTCCTATCAATACTGTAATTAACAGATGCATCTGCGGCAGGCAGGTTGATGAGGATGAGGTCAAGTATATTTTTTCCTCTTTTGGTTCCCTCACCACCTGACCCAGTCTAGCAGCTATGTCCTTTAGGACTCTGCTAGCTCAGTCAGTAGTGGTGCTACCGAGCCAGTCTTGGTGATGGACATTGAAGTCCCCCACTCAATATATTCTGCACCCTTGCCACCCTCAGTGCTTCCTCTTAGTGGTGTTCAACATAGAGGAGCACTGATTCATCAACTGAGGGTGTGGCAGTACGTGATAATCAGCAGGAGGTTTCCTTGCCCATGTTTGACCTGATGCCATGAGACTTCATGGGGTCTGGAATCAATGTTGAGGACTCTAATGGTAACTCCCTCCCAACTGTATACCACTGTGCCACCACCTCTGGTGGGTCTGCCTGCCCTGCCTGTGAGACAGGACATACCCAGGGATGGTGATGGTGGTGCCTGGGACATTGTCTATAAGGTGTGAGTATGACTATGTCAGGTTGTTACTTGACTAGTCTGTGAGACAGCTCTCCCAATTTTGTCACAAGCCACCAGACATTAGTAGGGTTGACAGTTTTTCCTGCTTCCATTTTACTCTGGCTAGATCCCTTCTCATCTCATTGAAGTTAGCCCTCTTCCAACCTGGATGTTCTAATTCATATTGTTTCTTGTTTTTCTCCAGTATTCATCTAAACCTTATATGATGAAGTGATGATCACTCTTACTCAAGAGTTTCCTCATAGACACTTGGTCCATTTGGCCCATCTCATTTCCCAGTAGCAGATACAGCAATGCCTCCTTTCTAAATTGGGCTGAGAACAAATGCCTGATCAAAGGCATTTTCCTGAACACACATAAAATTCTTTCCCCTCCTTACCCTTTACTCTAACATTCTCCCAATCGATATTTGGGGAATTAAAGTCCCCCAATATCACCACGCTATAGTTCTTTCACAGTCTCTGATTTCCCAGCAGATTTCCTTCTCTATCTCCCCTTCACTATTTGAAGCACATAGGATACCCCCTTTTTACTTCTCAGCTCTAACCAAATAGATTTGGACCATGATCCCTCAAAGGCATCCCCTCTTTCCAACAGCACAATGTCTTCTGTAATCAGTATTGCCACTTCACGTCCCTTTTTGTCCATAAGCAACTTCTTGTGGTGAATCCATCCCTTACCTACTGAGCGACATAAATATGGGGTGAAATGAGCTAAATATATAGCGTTAGATACCACATGAAATTCATGGCACCCAGTTTGATCCCACCAGCACCTCCCTTGACCTCTTCAATGCCTACGACTTGTCAAGCTGTTTATCTGACTGGATGAGCAGGAATGCCCTCCAATTAAATATTGAGAAGGCTGAAGCCACTATATTTTGTCCCCAACACACTCCCTCGCTACCAATCCATCCCTCTCCCTGGCAGTTGTTGAGGCTGAACCAGACTGTTCACAATCTTGGTGTCATATTTGACCCTGAGATAAGTTTTCAACCATATATTTGTGCCATCACTAAGATATATTATTGACCGGCTTCACACCAGCTTCATCCTCCTTAGTTACCTCCAGATCAAACTGTTCTAATGTGCTCATGGCTGACCTCCTACCTTTCACCCTTCATAAACTTGGGACCACCAAAACTCAGCTGCCTGTGTCCTTACTCATATCAAGTCCTGTTCACCCCTCACCCCTGTGCCTACTGACCTACATTGGCTCCAGGCCAAGACATGAATCAATTGTAAAATTAAAACCCTTGTTTGTAAACTCCTCCATTGCCTCACCTACTCACATCCCTGTAATCGCTTCCAGTTCTCTGAAATCTCTTTGCTCCTCACATCCTGGCCTCTTGAGCATTCCCAATTTTAATCACTCCACCATTGGTGACTGTGCCTTCAGCTGCCTGGACCTCTAAGTATGAAACTCCTCCCTAAACCTCTCCATCTCTCTGTTATGTGTTCATTGGTTTGCTGTATATCTTATTTATTTCAGAGCAATGCAGAGATAACAGTAGTCCTAAATCCAAGCTGTTTAGTTACAGAACGTTTAAACTATCTCAGAACTCACAGGAGCTCCAACACATATGTTCACAGCTCAGAGTCCAGATCCTTTATGGAACATTCCCTGTGTGGTTCTGTTGAAGAGTCATGAGGACTCAAAACGTCAACTTTGCTCTTCTCCACTGATGCTGCCAGACCTACTGAGTTTTTCCAGGTATTTCTGTTTGTGTTTTGGATTTCCAGCATCCGCAGTTTTTTGTTTTTATTCCCTGTGTGGTGTCAGTGCCTGGAATGGGCAGGTTGCCTTATGAGGAAAGTTTGAACAGGTTAGACTTGTATCCACTGGAGTTTAGAAGAGTAAGAGGCAACTTGATTGAAACATATAAGATCATAATGGGTCTTGGCAGGGTAGATATGGAGAGGATGTTTCTTTTTGTGGGAGAATCTAGAACTAGAGGTCACTTTAAAAATAAGGAATCACTCATTTAAGACAGAGATGAGAATTTTTTTCTCTTGGGTTGAGAGTCTTTGGAACTCTCTTCCTCAAAATGTGATGGAAGCAAAGTCTTTGAATATTTTTAAGGCAGAGCTAGATAGATTCAAGTATCCTGATCTGCTCATGTTCTACTTTGTGTCGTCATCCAACAGTACCGAGCAACAACTTGATCTGCTTTAGACCTGATGGAGATGATGTTAGTCTGTGGTTGTGATTTGACAGTTTAATATGAATCCAATCTCCAACTTTGATTCCTGGTTCCCTTGTCCCTGTTCACTTGTTAAAGTATGTTTTTATGTTACCTTGTCGCTTTGTGATTTCATCTGCTTTTGCTCTGAAATACTTGTTAAAGACTTAAGAACAGTTGTGGCATGTGAAAGTTACAACCTATCATAAGTTTGGCTGGTGCCTTCATATATCCATCTAAGCCCCTCTTCTGACTAAAGCCTTGTTACATTCTGAGTACATAGTTTTTTCTGTGTGTTCTAAAGTGCATCTTTAATCTATCATACTTGCTGAAAACATTGTCACAGTGGGGATGCTAATAAGGTGTTCACCAAGTGTGCTATGTCATTGCTGGCCACACCATGGACAAATCTCTTTCTCTCCAGTATGTGTCTTTTTATGACTCTTAAACACAAAAGCTTTATCATATAGTTCACAACTGAAAGTTTGTTCACTTTTTGTGTCAGCAGGTGTAGAAGTGAGTCTGAAACAAAGTCTGACATTGGAACGGTCACTTTTCAAAGTGTCTTTTTGTGGTTCTTGTACACATTTCTGTGAGCAGATCCTTTTCCATAAGGTTTGCATTTGTAGGGTTTGATCTCAACTGAGCACTCCTTAAAATGCCCTGCTGTTTTACCATTTGTGACGTTGTATACAGGCTGTACCTCACTCTTAGAAAGAGACTCTCCCACGTGCTGAACTGATGAAGTGTTATTCTTTAACAACTGCACACCTTAAAGCATGAGTCGCACTTTTTCCCTCAAGCTGGACATGGTGTTGTGGGTTGTTAGCGTTTCCACAGTTTGGACACAGTTCTGAAGATCATGATGGGGCACCGGGAGAGCCAGAGAGGCTATGCTGGACGTGTATAAAACATCAGTTAGGCTGAAACTTGAACACTGTGTGTAGTTCCGGTCACCTCATTACAGAAAGGATGTAATTGCACTAGAGAGGGTACAGAGGAGATTTCCTAGGATGTTGCCAGGACTGGAAAATTGCAGCTATGAGGAAAGATTGGTTAGGCTGGGGTTGTTCTCCTTGGAGCAGAGGAGGCTGAGGGGAGATTTGATTGAGGTGTACAAAATTATGAGGGGCCTCGGTAGATTGGATGGGAAGGGCCTATTTACTTTAGCAGAGAGGTCAGTGACTATTTAAAGTGACTGGTAGAAGGATTAGAGGGGAGATGAGGAAACGTTTTCTCAGCCAGAGGGTGGTGAGGGGGTCTGGAACTCACTGCCTGAAAGGGTAGTAGAGACAGAAACTCTCCACTCATTTAAAAGTGGCCTGGATATGCACCTCAAGGTGCAGGGCTACAGACCAAATGCAGGAAAGTGGAATTAGACGGGTGGCTCGTTTTCAGCCGCCACAGACACGATGGGCTGAGTGGCTTCGTTCTGTGTCGTAAACTTTCTCTGATTCTATGTTGAGATTGCTGAGATCCCTGACCATAAACCTTGCAGGTGAGCTGGTTGGGCAAGCTTGCATCTGCAACCCTGAAATTGAGGGTGCACTTTGTGTAACCTCTTCAAATCTAACATGGCAGATTCGATTTGGACAGTCAAGGTTGCGCTTTTTCAAGGTTATATCATCACCTTCCATGAGGAAGCATTCCTTAATTCATGGAATTGAAGTCTTTACAATTAATTGATCATGAATTAGTTAGTTGGTTAGTGTACCAGATTTACCTCCAGAAGCCAATTGCTACAACACTGCCATGTATTATTTGATTGATTCACCGTTTCCATGAGACCTCTGATGGAATGTATATCGTTCAATCATCACACTTTCCTCTGGCCCAAAGTATTTTTTGGGAGCATTTACTGCCATAGCAAACATAGGCATATCTCCTGTGAGCTGTTCAAATATTCGCTGGCCTTCTGCTCCAAGACAATGTACAAGAATTGCTTTCTTACAGATTGCTGCTACATCTGGACTGCCCATCGCTATAGAAAGAAAGTCTTGAACCCTAAAATCCACCACCACAACATGGGAGGAATCCCCACCAATGAAAGAAATGGTCCTGGAACTGGGAAAGTTAAACTTTTCTCAACCATCCTCATGGCCAATTTATGTTTTGTATTCACCAGTTCACTGTATATCTTATTTATCACAGAGCAATGCAGAGATAGCACTGGTTCTAAATCTTCATTCATAATAATTCAAAATATCTTAGAACTTACAGGAGTTTCAACACATAAGTTCACAGCTCAGAGCCCAAATCCTTTCTGGAATATTGTGTGTGGTGTCAGTACTTCATTTAGTTCCACTCAGAGGCTTAAGCAATCGAGCGAGTATACAATGATGTAAGACCAGATAATCATAAACAAACATGGAACAAATCATTGGACACTACACTCTCTTGCTCTCTCTCCATTTTATCATTGTTCCTTAAAGCTCACCTTTCGAACAAGCTTTTGGTCATCTGTCCTAACATGTGACCTGGAGTCAAATTCAGTCTGTTAATACTCCTGCGATGCATCTTGGATGTTTACCACATTAAAGGTGCTAAGTAAATGTAAGTTGCCATTGTTTATGCAGTGACTGAAAACCAAAATATAGGACAGTTACTGCTAACTGACCCATTTTTGTTGAATCTTATTTCATTTCATTCATCAATCATTCAATCAAGCTGTGTCGGGGCCTGAAACTTGTATTTCACAGGAAAGCCTTGAGTTTTCTCTGGATACTATTACAAAGAATGATATTAGTAATAACAGTAATATTGTCGTGAATACATCTGGCTCGTTCATACGCTGTGAATCGGTGAATGAAGGTTCAACTGAACTGTTATTGAGCCAGCCAATGCTGAGTGATTATCACAGAATGACATCAGCACTCACTGTTTAAACTCATTGAGCAGAATTTAATCCAAGTGAGAGAGGTCTCATCTATTTTTGGGTGTAGCCCGGTGTATTAAGTGCATCGGGCACTTAACTGGCCAGCCCTAAGTTCAAGGATCCTGGGAACAGAAATCCTGACCAGCAACCCCCCCTCACCCTCCGAGAGCTGCTGGCCAATCAAAATCCAGCTGTCCATTGCCATAAGCCCCAACGGGAACGCTAATGGTAATTCACCCACTAGAGGCCCAGGATCAGCGAGGGACCCATGCCACAGGTAAGTGAGGGTGAGAAGGGGTCACAGGGATGGGTATGCTGGCTCAGGGGGTTTCGGAAGAAAGGGCAGGGGAGTGGCTCTTGGTGGCACCCCCTCTCCCCTCCTCCCTGATGTTGGGTCTCTCAATCAGACACTGACTGTCTCACAGCAAGGGACATTCACCGGATGGTGTTGCCAACCCTCCAGGATCATCGGGACATTAAAAAAAATAGTTTTCTTTCAAATTTTCTTTGAACATTTCTCTTTACCAGATACAAAAATATTGTAAATGGTGGGGTGGAGGTGTGGAAAGGCTGTTTGACTGACAGTGAATGACTGTCTCTTTTGTAATGAGTCTTTTTGTCTTCCAGTCACCATAGGAAGGCAGCACATCTCAAGGATGGATGTGTTGGCAGACTAATAGCTGGAGCTGGGGGGCATAGGGAGCAAGTCATGTGGTGAAGCCTTCAGGAATACTTTTAGTCACAGAATTACCTGGAAAAACTCAGCAGGTCTGGCAGCATCGGCGGAGAAGAAAAGAGTTGACGTTTCGAGTCAACTCTTTTCTTCTCCGCCGATGCTGCCAGACCTGCTGAGTTTTTCCAGGTAATTCTGTTTTTGTTTTGGATTTCCAGCATCCGCAGTTTTTTTGTTTTTATACTTTTAGTCACAGTCGGTAAACCTACTCCAGGAGCCAGCAAGCAAACCTGACGAGGGAACTACCTGGCCTGCTGGTTGAATACCATTAAATTGCCCACTTAAGGGCCTCAATTGGAAGCAGAGCGGGGGGAAGCTGTCCATGAGCCTTCCTGCTCCAGACTTAATCAGGGTGGAGGCAGGAAGGTGGTAGGATCCCCACTCCACACCCTCTAACTTGATTAAATTCCTTTCCCGCCGCCAAACATGTTTCGTAGTAAGGTATTAAATTCCACCATTGTCAATTTTGCATTCTTCAGATATGAGTAATAGCTTGTTATTGCCTTCACTTTAATATCAATATAAGCAAAAGTCTGTCGTGGATCTGGGCAAGTTTTATTTGGGTGCACTATTTCAAACCACCAGACGATGGCACTGAATGCCTTGACCTGGGGAATGCTGTGACTCTGGCCTCCTTACATTCATGTCAACATCTGAGCTTGTGTCGGGAAATCTAAAATAACTGCACAGTCGCAGAGTGACATCGGGGGAGTGACGGGAATCTGTTATTTGATGAAACAATGTCCTTGTCAGAACCAGGGGTCAGAACCAGGGAACTGGTCACAAAGGTGTCACAGCTTTTGTGTTTAAAGTAAGAACTTTCACTTATTCAGGCAGATGTGGCAGTCAATTTATGTACAATTAGTGCCCCATGAATAACAAACAAGATAAACACAGAAGAGTAACAGTGAGTTACATCAAAGTGTGCTCCATTTTTAGATTGAAATGAGTGAGACCCACTCCAAATGAGGGATGTTTGGGAGGCATTTTGCTTGCCAAGCAGAATTCCATGAAGATAACCACCCTCCCCCTCCACCACCTACACATGTGAATGGAGCTAACAGACACATTGAAAAAAAGGACTTACATTTAGTTTTGACTTTTCACATCCTCAGGCTGTCCCAGTGCTTCACACTCAATGAGTTGTTTATGAAGCAAACTTATTGTTTCACAGAGAAGCATGGTAGCCAATTTGTATATAGCAAGCTCTCAGTAACAGCAGCGAGATACCAGGTTAATCTTAGCTTGATGTGATTATTTGAGGCATTAATGCTGGCCAGGCCATTCCGAAAATCCCTGCTGTTGCTTGAGTCATCCTGCAATGCAAGGATAACCCCCATCTTCTCCACGCAAACCCTATTAAACCCCTTTCTCCTGCCCCCTCCACCCTCACCTCCAACAAGTGTGAGGAACTCATATGAATTTCTTTGTCACTATGATTGAGACAATCTGATCCAATGTGTCTGCCATTTCCCTCCCTCCCACTAAGCCACTGGAACACACTACCTCTAATGGTCCCCCTGTCATAGCATTGAACTTGCATCTTTGTCTAGTCTGTCTCCCATTTACTCTTGTTTGCCCCCTTATCTTGTCTGTGACAGCCATCTCCTGTTCCCTTGACACTATTCCAATGAAACTACTGACCATCCAATTTCCCCTCCTGGCCCCCATGTTAGCCGATCTTGTAAATGATTCTCTCTCCTCAGATGCTGTCCCTCTCCCCTTTAAATCTGCTGACACCACCCTGTTGTCAAAATAAACCAGCCCCCTCACCAACCCCTCATTCCCCTATCACCCCTGTGCTCATTGACCTACACTGGCTTCCTAGTCAAGCAACGCCTTGATTTAAAAATTTTCATCCATTTGTTTCAAATCACTCCATGGTCTCACCCCTCCCTATCTCTGTAATCTCCTCCACCCCACAACCCTCTGAGATATCTGCACTCCTCTAACTCCGGTCTCGTGTGAACTCTTGATTTCAATTGCTCCACCATTGGTGGTCGTGCCTTCAGTTGTAAACTCTGGAATATTCTCCCTAAACCTCTCCACCTCTCTACCTTGCTTTCCTCTTTGATACTTCCCTGTTTGACCAAGCTTTTGGTTATCTGAGCTAATCTCCTTCAGTGGTTTGGTGTCATTGTTCCTATAAGCTCCTGTGAAGCATGTTGGGATGGTTTATAATGTTCAAAGCACTATTCAAATATATGTTGTTGTTGTCGATTGATACAATAGTGGCTTTTACATCTACCTGAAAAGGCAAGTTTAATGTTTCATTCCTAAAGAATGCATCTTTGACAGTGCAGCACTGAAGAGTTAGCTTGGTTTGCCATTAATGGGTCAAATCTTCCCGTGCCTGGATTGTCGGAAGTTTCAATTTCTGGTGGGCAATCCCCCTGCTCCCTGCTACCCTCCACAATTGTCTTGTACTCTGAATTAAAGTCAGAAACTTTTGACAGTCCCACACTACTTACCTGGATAGTTACCCAGGAAATGTTAGACAGATTAAAACCTCGGCTAACACCTGGGAAACTACAGAACAGACAGGCCCACCAATCAGCTCCCATGATCCTCTGACTACCCTGACCAACCCGACCCAACTCCCCATCCGATCACCTGATGACTCCCTGCCCCCTCGACTACTCTCCTGATTACCTGATTACCCGACTACCCCCCAACCCAACCTGACTACCCCATCTACCCTTTCACCTACTACACCTGACTACCCACTCAGCCGGTTACCACCTCATTCACTTAGCACCTCACCCATTTACCACCTCACCCACTTAACACCTCACCCACTTAACACCCCCCCACTTAACACCCCACCCACTTAACACCCCACCCACTTAACACCTCACCCACTTAACACCTCACCCACTTAACACCTCACCCACTTAAACCCTCATCCACTTAAACCTCACCCATCTATCTATTCACTCACTTACCCATTCACTAACATTTAAACTGGACTTTTGAATTTACCATACGGCAGCAAGTGCCGTATAAAAAGGTATGAACCGTCTCCCCCTGACTCTACACTGTACCGATGGAATTCCCAGGCGACACCGCACTGCACATTTCTCTAGAAGCTGGGCTCGGAAGATTCTGGAGGAAATGCATAGCAGCATTAAATCAGGGGAATTTTCACTCACATGGCAATCTGACGATCATTGTCACGACTCAGTAGATCCAGGCCATTAACTTCCTTAGAGCTGCTTCATGCTTCTTGGAGCTATTTACATCTCCAGAAATTCCATTAACATGAACAGGAATTTCACTAAACCTCAGGCAAGTTATAGTAATTGAGGAGTTTGAGCACACAGATAGTGAAGAGGATTGTCAAAGGATACAACGGGATATAGATCGGTTGGAGACTTGGGCGGAGAAATGGCAGATGGAGTTTAATCCAGACAAATGCGAGGTAATGCATTTTGGAAGGTCTAATACAGGCAGGAATTATACAGTAAATGGCAGAACCCTTAAGTGTATCGTCAGGCAGAGGGATATGGGTGTACAGGTCCACAGGTCACTGAAAGTGGCAACGCAGGTGGATAAGGTAGGAAGGCATATGACATGCTTGCCTTCATCGGCAGGGGTATTGAGTATAAAAGCTGGGAAGTCATGCTGCAGCTGTATAGAACCTTGGTGAGGCCACACTTGGAATATTGCGTGCAATTCTGGTCTCCAGATTACCAGAAGTATATGGAGGTATTGGAGAGGGTGCAGAGGAGGTTTACCAGGGTGCTGCCTGATCTGGAGGTTATTAGCTATGAGGAGAGGTTAGGAAAACTCGGATTGTTCTCACTAGAGCGATGGAGATTGAGGAGCGACTTGATAGAAGTTTACATAATTATGAGTGGCATGGACAGAGTAGATAGTCAGAAGCTTTTTCCCAGGGTGGAAGAGTCAATTACTAGGGGACATAGATTTAAGGTGAGAGGAGAAAACTTTAGGGGAGATGTGTGGGGCAAGTTTTTTATGCAGAGGGTAGTGAGTGTCTGGAATTCGCTGCCAGAGGAGGTGGTGTAAGCAGGTACGATAGTGATGTTTAAGAGGCAGCTTGACAAATACATGAATAGGATGAGAATAGAGGGATACGGACCCCGGAAATGCAAAATGTTTTAATTGATGGGCAATATGATCAGCACAGGCTTGGAGGACCGAAGGGCCTGTTCCTGTGGCTGTACTTTTCTTTGTTCTTTGTTCTTGTTCACAGCAAGACTGTATAGAATAAGTCAATGGAGTGGATGACAAACCAGTGTTATAGAGGACAGCAATGGTTAATATGGGTTTATCACTGGTTAGTGTAGATTTATCATTGGTTAATATGAGCCTTTCACTGGTTAATGTGTGGATCTATTAATGTTTTTATTTTTGTCAATGGTTAGTGTAGCTCTATGATAGGTTAGTGCAGGTCTATTAGTGGTTAGTTTGGGCCTATCAGTGGTTCATTTGGGTCCATCACTACTTAGTGCCTGTCTGTTAATGATTAATGTGGATATTTCAATGGTCAGTGCAGGTCTATCACTAGTTAGTGTGAGTTTATCAGTTTAGTGTGAATTTATCAATGGTTATGGTAGGTCTATCGCTGGTTAGTGTGGGCCTTTCAATAGCGAGAGTGTGTCTATTACTGTTTAGCTTTGGTTTATCAGTGGTCAGTGTGGATCTATCACTGAGATAAAAACAAAAAAACTGCGGATGCTGGGAATCCAAAACAAAAGCAAAAACAGAGTTACCTGGAAAAACTCAGCAGGTCTGGCAGCATCAGCGGAGAAGAAAAGAGTTGACGTTTCGAGTCCTCATGACCCTTCGACAGAACTTGAGTTTGAGTCCAAGAAAGAGTTGAAATATAAGCTGGTTTAAGGTGTGTGTGTGGGGGGCGGAGAGAGAGAGAGAGAGAGGTGGAGTGGGGGTGTGGTTGTAGGGACAAACAAGCAGTGATAGAAGCAGATCATCAAAAGATGTCAACAACAATAGTACAAAAGAACACATAGGTGTTAAAGTTAAAGTTGGTGATATTATCTAAACGAATGTGCTAATTAAGAATGGATGGTAGGGCACTCAAGGTATAGCTCTAGTGGGGGTGGGGAGAGCATAAAAGATGTAAAAAAAAAAATTTTTTTTTATAATGGAACTAGGTGGGAAAAGGAAAATCTATATAATTTATTGGAAAAAAAAAGAAAGGAAAGGAAGGGGGAAACAGAAAGGGGGTGGGGATGGGGGAGGGAGCTCACAACCTAAAGTTGTTGAATTCAATATTCAGTCCGGATGGCTGTAAAGTGCCTAGTCGGAAGATGAGGTGTTGTTCCTCCAGTTTGTGTTGGGCTTCACTGGAACAATGCAGCAAGCCAAGGACAGACATGTGGGCAAGAGAGCAGGGTGGAGGGTTAAAATGGCAAGCGACAGGGAGGTTTGGGTCATTCTTGCGGACAGACCGCAGGTGTTCTGCAAAGCGGTCGCCCAGTTTACGTTTGGTCTCTCCAATGTAGAGGAGACCACATTGGGAGCAACGAATGCAGTAGACTAAGTTGGGGGAAATGCAAGTGAAATGCTGCTTCACTTGAAAGGAGTGTTTGGGTCCTTGGACGGTGAGGAGAGAGGAAGTGAAGGGGCAGGTGTTGCATCTTTTGCGTGGGCATGGGGTGGTGCCATAGGAGGGGGTTGAGGAGTAGGGGGTGATGGAGGAGTGGACCAGGGTGTCCCGGAGGGAGCGATCCCTACGGAATGCCGATAGGGGGGGTGAAGGGAAGATGTGTTTGGTGGTGGCATCATGCTGGAGTCGGCGGAAATGGCGGAGGATGATCCTTTGAATGCGGAGGCTGGTGGGGTGATAAGTGAGGACAAGGGGGACCCTATCATGTTTCTGGGAGGGAGGAGAAGGCGTGAGGGCGGATGCGCGGGAGATGGGCCGGACACGGTTGAGGGCCCTGTCAACGACCGTGGGTGGAAAACCTCGGTTAAGGAAGAAGGAGGACATGTCAGGGGAACTGTTTTTGAAGGTAGCATCATCGGAACAGATGCGACGGAGGCGAAGGAACTGAGAGAATGGGATGGAATCCTTACAGGAAGCGGGGTGTGAGGAGCTGTAGTCGAGATAGCTGTGGGAGTCGGTGGGTTTGTAATGGATATTGGTGGACAGTCTATCACCAGAGATTGAGACAGAGAGGTCAAGGAAGGGAAGGGAAGTGTCAGAGATGGACCATGTGAAAATGATGGAGGGGTGGAGATTGGAAGCAAAATTAATAAATTTTTCCAAGTCTCGACGAGAGCATGAAGCGGCACCGAAGTAATCATCGATGTACCGGAGAAAGAGTTGTGGAAGGGGGCCGGAGTAGGACTGGAACTCTTTTCTTCTCCACCAATGCTGCCAGACCTGCTGAGTTTTTCCAGGTAATTCTGTTTTTGTTTTTGTTTTGGATCTATCACTGGTTCATTTGGCCTAGTATCTAATTCCATTCCTTGCTCCTTGTATGAACTATCTTTCAGTAATTTGACTCCACTGGAATTTAATCTTTGGTCGTTGAAGAGATCTCCACTCCCTCCAATGGTGAATGTGCTCTTATTTTGGATATATGATCAGTTATTGAGGTTTACTGAAGTGTTGCCCTGTAAAGTGAATTCTCACATGTTTGAAACATGCTGAAACCTCTGAGACCCAAGTGGAGTTTGATGTGTTAATGAACCTGCTACCCTATTGTTTATCTTAACAATCAGGAATTAATTATAACACTGTAGACAGCCAGAGGCAATCCATTGTAGACATTTGTGTGGTTGGAGTGGCCTCTCTGTTTAGAAAACTTTCATCGGAAGGAGGTTAGCAGTCTGGTTGACAGGCTGGAACAGAATGGCATTTGAAAGCACTTTCACGTCCTATAAATGTGAGGAGAAAAGAGAGGCGATACACCTAAATCAAGGATTTTAAAACTGTCAGGGGTTGGCTTTAGCCTCAGGCTAGGCGCAAATACACAGGAGTTTAGTTCTTTCAGTTAGAAGGTGTCTAGAAAGGTGAAGCCAAAATATAAGTCAAGAATTGGATGAATTTATTAATTATTTTTATTCTTCAAAGAGAGAAGTGAAATGGGCAAGGGGCACTTGTGACTATCAGTCTGCAAGCTCCATTAATCTATATGTGGACCATTTTCCATATCTCGGGAGCCTCCTGTTGATAAAGGCAGATATAGATGACAAAGTTCATCATTGCCTCCAACGTGCCAGCTCAGCCTTCAGCCAACTGAGGAAAAGAGTATTTGAGCAGGATCTTAAACATGAGACTAAGGTCATGGTTTACCGGCAGCAGGTGCTCCCCATGCTCCTAGATGCTTTGGAGACTTGAATGACCTACAGCAGGAACCTCAAAGTACCACCAGCGGTCCCTTCACAAGATCCTCCAAATCCAGGGGTAAGAAAGGCAGTCCAACAGCAGCGTCCTCCCCCAAACAAACATGCCTGGCTTCGAGGCGCTAATCACCCAAAACCAGCTCCGCTGGGTAGAACAGGTCGTTTGTACGCCTGACACCCAGACTCCTGAGGAACTGCTCTACTCAACTCAGATACAGCAGGAGACTTCCAGAAGGACAGTGGAAATGCTTTAGGGATATCTTCAAAGCATCCCTGAAAAGATCAAACATCCCCTCCAGCCTGTCACCGACCAAAATGGAGAAGGCTTATTCAGGAAAGCACTGAACACATCGAGACACTTTGGCGGGAATGTACAGAGGAGAATTTGAGGTATCAGAGAGAGGACACAAACTTCCAAACAACCCATCTCACCAGCCCTTCAAGCACCACCTGCCTTGTATGTAGCAGAGTTTGCAGGTCACACATTGGACTTTTCAGCCATCTCAGAACCCACTGAACCAGAGTGGAAGCAAGTTATCCTCGATCCTGAGGGGCTGCCTAAGGAGAAGCTAGAATAAAGCTGTTTAATGGTTCATATTTTGCCTTGGAGAATTTGGTGAGATGAGGAGATGTGTCTGTGAGGGCACGTGTGGATGCCACAATGGCCCAAAAACTCCTGCAACTGATCAATGAACAGTGACATGGCCTTGCCCTTTTTATCTCTGATGTTTTGTGCTGCAAGTTGCTAGGAGAAAGGTGGAAATGGCGTGGCATCCTGCACAAGATATTTGGGATCAGAATGAACAAGGCAAGCAACTGGATATCTCCTTAACCAGATTCAGAGATTGTGAAATGATTAACACAACACCTGAACTGAAGAATGTTCAATTGAGAATAGTGAATTCAACTTCATATCAGGTATATAGAAGGAAAAAAAATTGAAGTAATAAAAAAAAGAGACAGAAAGAAAATAATTTTAAGAGGAATCTCCAATGTTAATTCCACTAATCATACATTGAGGAAAGAATGAATCTGAAGCCACTGTTCACCTTAAGACAGGTTTCTTTCCAAGACTAAAGAATAAGGACACTGATTCTTCCAGTTCCCTCCAACACCCCGCGTGAACTGGTTTTTATACTCTTGGAATGAATCCCTAATCCCTCCCCAATTTGGGATAGCTGCTCTTAATTACCAACTGAAAGCATGTCCTCTGTTATAGCATAATTTCAACATTACCATCCGACAACAGGGAAAACCTGCACAATGAGGATTCACACATATTCATCGTCAAAGAGATTGATTTGCAACAATGAAACCTTCGCTTATTTTAAAAGGCTACTATAGTTTGAAATGGCTTGACTAAACTCCCTCTGACATATTGCCTTCACATCTACAGTGCATGGACCAGGACCCCTCATCACTCAATGCCACTTTAAAGGGGAACCAGATAACAAAATGCCATTTCACAAAGATAATGATGGAATTGTTCATCTCTAGCAGTAACTTGTTGATCTGTATGAAACTGCAACGGCCTTTGTCTAAAGCTGGGTGGCGTTTGCAGTTAAATAACGGATGGTGAACACACTTAGTCTTGCCATTGTTTTGACAGGAATTTTTAGACTAGTTAAGATTATGGCATTGTCCTTTGGTTACAAGCTCCAGATTTACCATTCTCTACTTAGGTACTGCCGGCATAAGATGCTGAATGTAAGAGCCTCAAACCATTAATGAGGATAGCCAATACCCTCAGAGCCTATATATGGCAGAGATATGGAAGCTTGTGTTGAAGTGAGCTAGAAATATTTTACTGTTCCCAGGTTTCAGTATCATTTACCTGCAATGTTTACAGAATATATTCTGGAAACCGTCCTGCTAAATAACATAACCTGTCCATAACATCATCAAATATCATGATAAAACCCTTAATGGAGTTTAAAAATAAGATGATACAGGTAAATGGAAGAAGGATCAGAGGCAGTGGCCAAAGACAAGATTAAAGGGATAGTTCATGAGTAGGTTTCTCAAGCGAGAATGAGTTAGAGAGACTAGGGTCGGAATTTTCCAGCCCTGTTGACGTCGGGTGTCATGGCATGGTAGGGCGGGTGGGGGGTGGAAAATATGGCAAGAAGGCCAAAAATTGGTTTCACACCAGTGTGAAAGCACAGCGGGATCATCCGATGGTGTCCGCCAAGGCAGAACGCCAATCCCGCTGGAGGCCAGTGTGAACCCGAATTGCATCTCATTAATGGGATGCAAAATAAGACCCGACTGGAATCCCCCTTGCCCAGATTTACTGTTCCACTGGTGGGAAAACACACCGGCCCAGAGCATGTCTGGACAAGTGTGACGTGCAGACGTTGGGACTAACCGTGAGGGTCTTGCTCAGATCGCGGACATCCAAGGAGCAGAAGATGCTGGAGTCCTACAGCTATTGGACCCTGGAGGAACATGTGCATCGCATGCTGGGTGGATCCTCATGGACATGGCTCTGCCGCGAAGCAGCTCTCGAAAGGTGGGAGGTCTCCATAATGTCTGGGCTCTGCTTCAGAACAACATGGTCTTGGGTCCATGAGCTGCTACAGATGATCAATGAGAAGGGTGAAGAGGAAGGTTCAGCTGTGTGTAGAACTGGGTTAGGGGGTGGGGGGAGCGCAGTGGGAGAGGAAGGTCTAGGTTTGACTGGGAGAGGAAGGTGTACCGGGGAGGGGGGAGGGGCAGGTGTGGTGAAATTGGGAGGGTGGGTGGGCGAAGGTCTCGGGGGGGCTGAGGTTGGGAGGGGTGGATGAAGGTGTCAGTGTGGGAGTGAGGTTGGAAGGGGGAGGAGGGTGTAACAGGAGAGAATGCGGCAAGTGGGAAGATAGTTGTAAAGGGGGAGGAAGTTGTAAGGGAAGGAGTTTGGAGGGGGGGTAGGAGCCTAGAGGGTGGAAGGTGTCCAGGGCAGAGGAAGGAATTCAGAGGGTGGGAGGAGTCTGGGGAGAGGAAGGATTTCAGAAGGGGGAAGGAGTCCATGGGGAGGAGTGAGTAAGGGCGGAGGAAGGAGTAAGGGTGGAGGAGGGAGTAAGGGTGGGGATATCCAGATGAACGTGCAAGGGTGGGGTCTGTGGAGTCAATGCCTCCTGGGGAGTGAACTGAGGTTGGGTATGGCAGGTGGAAATGGTGAGTATGAGAGTGGGCAGAGGGAGCCAGAAGGGTGGGAGGGTGAGGGTCCGACAGTAGCGGTAGAAGGGAAGTGAGGGTGGTTGGTGAGAACTCAGAGCCAGACACAGACCCTGGGATGAGAAGAAGGAGGTTGGGGAGGTCAATGTGATTGGGGCTGGGATTCTCAGGAAGTTAGAGAACGTGCATGTTCACTTGGACATCCTGGAAATAGAAGGGTTTGGGTTGGTAGGTGATGGTGGGAAGGTGGAGGGTGATGTCAGGGGGGGTCAACTGTGATGGGGGAAAGGTGACTGGGGGAGGGGGGAAAGGATGGAGGAGCTAAGAAAAAACTTAATGACTACCATACTGTGTAAATTGAAAGTGAGCGGAGCCTCATGTGGAGAGGTGACAGATGAGGTTCAGGGGCTCACAGGTGCTGCATGGGAGTGTGATCAGTGGGTGGGTGGAGATACAGGTCAGCTCAGATGGACAACTAAAAGAGAATCCCAGCAGGCAGCATTGAAAAAGTTCAGGACATTGAGATGAGTGCAATGGTTGAAGGATCTGCGAGTGTGGGAGAGGCTTGCACAAGTCTTTGAAAGGTCCTGTCACACACACACTTCTCCCTCCAAAATCACTCATGGTCCAGCTATGTGCAGCTGAAATGCTAGTGGGTCTGGATGAGGGGGTTTGAATGCAGTATGAGGACTCGCAAAGCCTGAAAGTAAAGCTGAAAGACATAATTACACACTATTCAATGCAAGTGAATATATTTTCAGAATATAAAGTGACTAAATGTGTTCACCCATGCAACCCCTTGTGATCAGAATTTGTTAACTTTTCTAGGCCGAACTCTTTATCTAGGTGCTGCCCTGACATCCGCAGCAGGGCTGGAGACAATCTGTGCAATGGTTGACCCCATTGCCTCTGATGACTTCAGTGTGTGTCCTCTGGAGAGACGAGGCCTTGAGGCTTGGTTTGGCTGCCTTCCTGTGGGCCAGCTGCTCCCTCTGTGGTGACAGAGGATGAGATTGAGTGGGTCACGGGCAAAAGGGAGTCAGAGGGAGCGGGCAGCCTCTGAGATTCCTCAGTGGATGACCCAGGGGTGTCCAGCTACTGTTCCTCCTCCCTTTGGGTGCCCGACTCCTGACTCCTTGAGGGGAAGGAGCATCTGGAGGGACGTTGAGGTTCCATTTCCCTCTCGCGTTGCCACTGCTTGAACTGACCCATGCTGGCTGTGATGGAGTGCAGGTCTGCACACACCTCTGCATTCTGCTGGACCAGGGTCTCCATGGTGTCTGCCATCCTCCCCATGGAGACCTCCATATGCGCACATGTGGGCACCACTTCATCAGAGAGCAGGCAGACACACTCCTCCGGCTCATGTGCCATTCGGTTGAGGGCTTCCAACAGCTCTACGTGATGTTCCCACGCCTTCTGCTAACTCTCCACGATGAGTTGGAAGGCCAAATCCAGGGCCTCTGATTAGGACCTCACAGATGCCCCTTCTTCAGCAGTCTTCCAAGTGCTGGGGAGCTTGGCTGAACCTGCCGCTGCAGACACGTGTCCATGCGGTGACCAGCAGATTGTGAACCTGAGCCTGCTCTAGATCTGGGTCCCACTGAGGTGTGTGTCTCGGTGCTGGTGCAGGGTGTGGGTAAGCGCTGTGATGGGTCTTCCAGGCTGCTTATTTCCAGCTCTTCAATGGAGGAGGAGACCTCTTGACTGGAGGTGAGGATGTGGATGGAGTTGAGGGACTGACTGGCTGAGGGTGTTGGTCGCTTGGCAGAGCTCCCTGTGAACCAAAGTAGAGATAATTAGTGCATGGCAGCAGAGTCAAAAGCAGGAGAGAGAGCACTCACAGCTGTGCTGAGAGAGGGATGATGTGGTGCAGGATCCTCATGAGGGTGCTCGCCATCAACCTCACTGTCAGTGCACTCACAGTCCACATCCTCACCAGTGAGCGCGGTGGCACACAGCTCAGAGTGAATGAGGGGCCTAATGTGGGCCACTCCACTCCCAGTCTGGGACCTCTCCATTCCCGGTCTGGGACCTCTCCCTGCTGCTGTGAGCCAGCTTCTCCTGCATGAAAACTGATGGAGAGAGTGTGAGCAGGAGACATGGCACTGTGTGGAATGTTTGTGTGGTGAACGGAGCCATGGACAGGATGAGGATGTGAGCTCCAGAGGATATGAGCCTGATGGAGATGTGAGGGTGTGTGTGAGAGTTAGTGATGTTGTCCCTCAATGTGTGAGATCCCTGTGGATGTGTGATGGGTTTGTGCGTGTGTGAATTGAGAGTGATGAGGTGGCTGACTTACTCTGGCGGAACAGAGGAGACCATTCATCCTCTTCCTGCACTGGGTGCTGACCTCCTCTGTGCTCCGTTGGCATGGACCACCGCTGCCACCCCCTCCCAGGCCGATTGGTGACTTTGGTGGACTTCCTCTGGCCAGGGTGGGGGTAGAGCACATTGTGGTGACCTTCCACTGTATCCAGCAGGCGCCCCAGGGAGGTGTCACTAAATTTGGGGGCTGCCGTCTTCTTTGCTTTCGGGTCCATCTGACACCTAGAGCAGTCCTGGTCTGAACACATGAAGCAGGCTGTGCTCTAGTGCGCTTTAAACATGGCGCCCGGAGTGAGGAAGTGCTCAAGTCATGGCAGGATGGTGCATGTAAATCCCTGCCCGCCTGCCGGTGATCCGGAGTGCTTCCCAGATGATACAGCGTGAAAACCCGCCATTGCAGCCGACGGGTAAAACCTCCTTTATTGCGCTTGCTGCTGCACTTTGTGCAAACCTCGGACAATTCCGCCCAAGGTCAAAATTGGCTGAGGATGAGGGAACTGTAAAGGAAGATGCAAAGATTTGGGAGAGTGAAGGTTGTGTACAGGAAGCAAAGGCTGCTTGAGGTTGTGGCAACATGGAGGGACTTGCTGGATGAGGGCATGGATTTTGAATTTGATGTGTTTTGGTGCAATGGAGCCAGGGAAGCCTGTTGAAGACAGGACTGGTTAGGAGAGTGAGGCATAAACCAGGGTAATGTATGGGGAGTCGAATATTGTGAGCAAATTTCATTTTGTGAAGATGAGCATTGTGAAGACCAGCGAAATGTGATCCACCAGAATGGAATTTGGTAGTTTTGGTGATGACTGGAAACCTGGGTTTGATCCTCAGCTCAGCCACATACTCAAAACATTAACTCTGTTTCTCTCACCATAGGTGCTGCCAGACCTGCTGGACATTTCCAGAATTTTCTGTCTATGTTTATTGCTCACCCCTAGTTGCCCTTGAGAAGGTGGTGGTGAGCTGTCTTCTTGAACTGCTGCAGTCCCCTGCGGTGTAGGTACACCCATAGTGCTGTTAGGGAGAGAGTTCCAGGATTTTGACCCAGCAACGGTGAAGGAACGGCAATATATTTCCAAGTCAGGATGCTGTGTAACTTGGAGGGGAACTTCCAGTGGTGGTGTTCCCATCTATCTGCTGCCCTTGTCCTTCTCAGTGGTAGAGGTTGAAGATTTGGAAGGCCCAGTCAGAGATGCCGTCTTTAGAATGAGGCATAAAACTAAGGCCCATCTGCCATCTCAGGTGAAAATAAGAGGTCTTGGGGCCACTGTCCAAAGAAGGGAAGATTCCGCAGATCACGTTCAATATTTCGCCCTCAATCAACATCACTCCAACAGATGATCTGGTCATTATCACAATGCTGCTTGTGGATCTTGTGGTAACAAGTAGACTACAATGTTTCCTATAATGACAGCAGTGATTACATATCAAAAGTATATCATTGATTGTAAAGCATTTGGAACACCCTGAGTTGCGAAAGGTAAGTGTAAGATCTTACATAAGTGTAAGATCTATTATGACATCCAGAGGGAGCATATGGCCCTCTAGTTTACATGCTTTGAAAGCAGACTGCAGTGAGAACTTCTGCTGTCAACTGAGCAGAGAATTGGCATACTGTGACCAAACTCTTTGGTGGTCTTTGGCTCACTCGCTGGTGCAGTGAGCTGGAAAAAAATGTTGGAGAAAAGAATGAAGTGAATTGAGGAAAAATGACTTGCTGGTGGTGCACCAGCCTTCTGAGACCACGGTTATTTAAAACGCCTTGAACTTTCACACAAAATGGAGATAACTTCAAGATAATAACATTCCATAAATGTAATTCAAGTGCGAGCCTTCCTTCACAGTGTCGATTGCCAAGATTTTTGAAAGTGCTTGAATTCCATTAGAACTTGAAAAAAAATTGAAAAATGTTTTGCTTTAAGCTGAGCTTCAGCACATAAGCAATGGAGATTTTTATTTTTCCCAGAAACTGTTTCAGTGCTATTTATAAAACTACTGATCATTCTAAGATTAAACATAGTTCAACCCTGTTTGGGCCTTACAGATATTAATAAATAAAATGCGATGCTGTACAAAGAATATCAGAATGACTGAGCTTTAATCTTGAGATAAACATAGAAGGATTTACATTTATAAAGCGCCGTTCATGACCTCAGAACACCCTTCACACCTAATGAAGTACCCCTGAGATGAGCTCTGATCTATTATCAAGACTGCCTTTTCCACATCTGTAACTCCATCTTTGCCTCAACTTATCTGCTGCTGAAACTCTTATCCAGGTCTTTGTAACTTCTGGACTTTGTTCCAATGTTCTCCTGGCCAGATTCCTACCTTCCACCATAAACAGAAACTCATCCCGAACCCTGCTGCCCATATCCTAATTCACAAAAAGTCCTGTTCACACATTGCGCTTGTGCTCACTGACCTACATTGGCTCCAGGTTTGGCAACACCTTAATTTTAAATTCTCATCCTTGTTTTCAAATCCCTCCATGACCTTGCCCCTTCCTATCTCTGTAATCTCCTCCAGCCCCACAATGCTCCAAGATCCTTGCAATCCTCCCCAATTTTAATAGGTTCACCTGTGCCTTCAGCTACCTAGGCCCTAAATTCTGGAATACCTCCCCTGCGCCTCTCTGTCTCTCTACCTCTATTTCATCCTTTAAGACACTCCTTATAATCTACCTCTTTGACCAAGCTTTTGTCAGCAGGCTTACCTAATTGTGTGGATTGTTTCAAATTTGTTTGGCAACACTCCTATAAAACAGAAAGTGCTGGAAAACCTTAGGTCTGGCAGCATCTGTGGAGAGAAAAACAGAGTTGACATTTCGAGTCCAATATTACTCTTCCTCAGAACTGGAGAGAGGCAGAAATGTGATGGGTTTTATACTGTTGAAAAACCTCCGCTTAAGAACCTTGGGAAATTTTAACATGTTAAAGGAGATATATAAATGGAAGTTATTGTTGGTGATGTTGTTTTAAAATGTAGTTGCTATTGTAATGTAGGAAACGTAGCAGCCAACTTACATGCATCAAGTGCCCACAAAAGCCATTGACATAATAATGTGTTTTACTTTGCTGAGGGAGAATTATTGCCCAGGACACTGAGGAGAACTCACCTGTTCTTTCTTTCCATTATTTTTTCGTGAGATAAGGGTGTCACTGGCAAGGCCAGCATTTGTTGCACATCCCTAGTTGTCTTGAACTGAGTCGCTTCCTAGGCCATTTTGGAAGATGTTTAAGAGTTAACCACATTGCTGTGGGTCTGGAGCCACATGTAGACCAGACTGGGTAAAGACGGCAGATTTCCTTTCCTAAAGGGGATCAGTGAAACAGATGGGTTTTTACAACAATTGGTGATAGATTCATGGTCACTGTTACTGAGACTAGCTTTCAATTCCAGATTTATTAATTGAATTTAAATTCTACCAGCAGCTGTGGTGGTATTTGAACGTTGGCCTGGGCCTCTGGATTACTAGCTCAGTGAGATTATCACTACACCATGGGACATTTTGGATGCATCTGAAAGAGCAGAGAGTGCCTCAGGTTAATGTCTCATCTGAAAGATGGCACCTCTGACTGTGCATCACTTCCTTAGCATTGCACTGGATTCTCAGTCTGGAGTGAGACTTCAGCACACAGCCTTCTAACTCAGAGGGTGCCTCAATAAGATGGGGTCTGGTCATTTATAAGAGCGTATCTGAGCTCATCATCACCTTCATATCAAGGATGATTCTTCCTTGTGGATGGCTGGGTTTAAGTGAGTTGTCAGTGTTGGCTGTGGGTTTACAGATGGTGTATGAACCCTATCTTAGTCTTACAGTCTCCCAGAGTGAGGACATTAGCTGGTAGAGGTGGTGCTCAAGCAGCGGCACTGTCTTTCTCCCTCTCTCACCATTCTCTCTCACTGGCTGCTCTTGTTGACTGGAAGGCCTTACACCATTTTTGATGTTCAGTCACTGTTTTGGTCACAATGGACATCTGCTTTCCATGTGTTGGTGTTAATAGAGCAGTCCTTCATCGAGGCTTTGAGATTGTCTTTGAAACATTTCCTTTAGTCCCCGTGTGAACCTGTCCTCTGGTATAGAGTAGAACTGGCTTCCAAGTAGAACAAACTGCTTGGGCAGTTTTGAGTGGGGTATTCTGATGGCGTGTCCCATACACCTCGACTGATGTGAGATTATCATGGCTCCAATATTTGCCATGTCTGTGTGTTGGAGGACATTCATGTTTGTTCTTTTGTCCTCCAACTTAATTTGCAAGTTCCTTCTAAGATAGTGTTGATGATGTTGTTCTAGGGCCTGGATATGGTGCCTGTAGGTTGTCCAGGCTTCAGCATTCTACAGAAGCATGGGGAGAACCACTGCCCAATAGACTGAGTTTAGTGCCAGGTCTGATGTTATGACTCTCAAAAGCTCGAGTACACAATTTATTTTAGGCTGAGCTCACCCATTGGATTCGATGGTGTACCTTTTCATCAGTCAGCTTTTGGGATAGAGCATTTCCAAGATATGGGAAGTGATGGACACTTTTCAACACTTCACCATGAATCTCAATTGAAAGTGTTGGATTTGTTACATTCGGTGTAGGTTGGTAGAGGATTTTAGTTTTCCCAGTGTTCAGTTCCATGCTCTCTTAGGCTTCAGTGAATGCACCAACTACCTATTGTAGTTCTTCAGAGTGAGCACTAACTTCTGAGATTGTTGTCTTAGGAATGGCCTTTAGCCATTTGAGGTTGAAAAGTTTACCATCAGTGCAATAAGTTATTACCACACTTGGAGGAAGCCTGTCATTAGTAAACTGGAAGGTACGTTGCTGCAAGAAAGATTGAGAATAGTGTTAGCGTAATGACACATTTCCATTTGATACCTGCTTTGATAGGATGGGTCTGTGTTGGAGCCATTGCATTGTCCTCTTACTGTCATATAGGAGATGGATCCATATCACTGTAACACCTTCTAAAGGGCAGTTTGATTCACCAAGTCAAAAGTTTTTGTGAGATCAAAGAGACCCATGTAAAGGGATGTTTTGCTCTCTGCACTGCCTATCTCCATTCATAGTACAGGGTTTGTAAAGTGGACCTTGACAAGGACACTGCTCAGTATTGCAGTCCTTGTCCCTGCCCATTAACAGCACCAGCTGAGAGCCCTTTCATTTTATTTGATTGAAATTATCAAGCTGAGTCATAAAAACATTACTTAAAGGACAAGTGTATTCCTATTGAATTGGCCCACACTTCTTAAAGAGAGACCCTGTGTGCTGATTGGTGTCCCTAAATTGACTATTGTCACTATTGTGTTATATGACCTGTTGGGAGCTCACATCCCTATATCCCTGAACATGATGCTCCAATGATGGGTAGGAATCAGTTCCTATCCTCTGTCTGCAACACACACACACACACACACACAAGCGTGTGCAAATGCACGCCTCCCTCCCTTACAGGATGTCAAGCATGAAGCTTCATGGTGGAGAGTTCACCACAAAATGGTTACAAAAGCCAGTGGGTGTAGTATAAGTGTGATCAGCACTGGAACACCATTGTAATCATCCCGAGGGCACTGGTGAGCTCCATCTTGCCAGGAACATCTCATCAGTAGTCCACCATGATATCATAATGACTCTCAACCCAGGAGGCTGATCTGTTTTTGTGGCAGGGTTAAAGGCACTGGGTGGAAGTGCTACAGATGTGAATTCAGGACATCCAGCTCTATATTCAAAGAAGAGAAGGCGGGTTCTCCTCAGCATTCTGTCCAATAACAACCCTCAATCATCCTTAAGCATTTTACCATTCCTAATAGTGACTTTCAAGCTGTTTGATGATGGTCTGGAAGGAGATACTGGGGCATAAGTTCACCATTGTTCCAACCATCTTTCAGGCATACGTTTCTAGGCAAAAAAAAATAATTTAGCCGGGTTGGGGCCTGTGCAGAGCTATTGGCCAGGACAGTCTCTTGGCAGTCCTTCAGCTGCCTGAAGCAAGCACAATATTGAAAAGCGGGCCCAGACCCCATTTATGAGTCAATTTCTACATTTCATTAGACCAATCAGAGTTTGTGACACTAAATATTTCGGAGTCTTGAGCTGTCTTATCAGAATTATGAGGGATCATTAGAGGCCAGTTGGAGAATGGCTTCAAAAGTTGTAACGTATTGTTTTTCTATGCTTCTCCTGGCCCCAGAAAATAACTGCCAGTCACCGTCGGCCTGTGGTTGCAACCACACACACACTCCCTACCTCCGCTTCAGTGAACTTCTCTCCCAACCTCCAGCCCTACCCCACCACCTCCCATCTCCACCTCTTTCCTCCTCCTGCCATCTCCATTCCCCCCCTGCCCCATCCCTATCGCTTACCCTCTCTCCTCCCCACCTCTCTCTTCCCCATACCCTTTCTCCCCTCTCCTCCTCTCCCTCCTTACCTTTTTCTCACTTCCTTCCCCTTTCATTAACCTGACTCTCCCTCCCCTCTTCTCCCCTTCCCCTTCACTCTTAGCCTCCCTGTGGGCTTCAGTGGCAGTAAAATTGATCAGGCCTGGATGGACGAGCTGAGCTGGGTTCCTGATGGTGTGTATAGCTTGTTGCCAGTGCCAGGATTCAGTTCTGGGGACCAATTTAAGAGAATCCGCTGGCCTCTCTATTTTGCTGCACTGTCACTGCCCAGTTTCAAGCAATGTTGCACTCCATCTCCGCTTTGTGTGGAACTCCCTGTTGTAGCTTGATGAAGTTTTGATTCAATGACTGTCATGATGGGAGCTGGAAGTTACCAGCCTTCCCAGATTGCCTAGGAGTCTCTGGGAATTAAAGATGAGTTACTGCTGCCAGTAACCCAGAAGAAAAATTGCGGGCAAGAAAAATATTGGAGGTGAGAAAGTGTCTGTTTGATTGGCAGTTAATCTGATTGGTTAATGAGGATTCCGTTTACTTTCCAGTTGGCATGGATGAGTGTCGAGCCTTGAGAATGGACCTATTGGCTGACCCATGACCGGAATGCAGAGCAGAGCAATTAGAGGCTGAAGATCATTCGTCCAGGATCATTCAATGGGAGTATGAGACTGAGGCAACAGTCATCAGGGTCATGGTACAAGAGGGGAATCTGTGCTATTGTCTAGACTCTTTCTACCCATAGTTCTACAATATAACATTGGGCAATGATGAATACCATAACACTTCATTTTCAAAATGAGCTCCACATGAACTCATCAATACAAGGCTATTTGAAGCATGGCCAGGAACTCGTTCTTGGTATGTGGATATCTCTGGCAAGGTCAGTATTTATTGTCCATCCCTAATTGCCCTTGAGCAGTTGGCAATGTGCTAGCTACAACTGAGTGGTTTGCTAGCCCATTTCAGAGGGCATTTAAGAATCAACCACATTGCTCTGGTTCTGGAGTCACATGTAGGCCAGACTGCGTGAGTATAACAGATTTTATCTCCTGAAGGATGTTAATGAACCAGATGGATTTTATGATTGTTATTAATAATGAGGTATTTTTTCTTCTATATTTATTAATGAATTGAATTTCAAATTTCCGCAGCTGCCATGGTGGGATTTGAACTCATGTCCCTAGACCATTTATCCTGTCCCCTGGATTACTAGTCCAGTAACATTACCACTATACTGTCTCTCGAAGAGGAGGCTCTTCATTACAGGGAAGGGCAGGTTTTTAGAGGGGGCTGCGGAGCATTGAGCATCAAGCACATTGAGTTTTTTTGGGAGCAGGCAAAGCATTTGTCTTAATCTGCTTGGTCCCAAAAATGGACAGTAACTCAGATGAAAATTCAGGCCAATGAATCTATCATCGTTACATACCCCCTTCCGAAGTGTAATAAAACCTAATATCAGAAAAAACATTCTTTAGCCCTGTTGATCCTTGTGTAAAGCACAAAAATAGCAAGAAAAGAATAAACAGTCAATAAAAAAAATAGCAGTGCGCTGTATCCTGGGATTTTCAAATACCAAGCTCATTAATGCAAACCATGTGCAGTTTGTTGTGTAGCTCCTAATTCGGAAATTGAGACCAGTTAGCAATGTCATGAGGTATTCCCTTGTGAAAGGGCAATTGTGCTGGTAAAACTTTCAAAGTTGATGGGCAGTAGGAAATCTAAAGAGATCCAAAGGTGATTTTTCTTTTAAACGATGCAGCAAAATTTTAGTGTATTTGGTTTGGCCAGGGACTCACCCAAGTAAAGTGGAGGAATTCTGTTTCCATGGATACCCGCTGTGTAGACAGCAACAAACTGAAGAAGTTGTGAGTGGGGCAGCCAGCCTGCTTGGAACAAGAGGCCTCGCAAAAAATGTTAAGCTTGTCAAAGAGCAACTGGTGTAACTCCTTAATGACTATTGCTGACTCTTCAAGCAGGGAGAGAAAAACAAGGCTGAATGGAAGTTTGGAGGCAGCTGCAGGAACGCAAGGCCCCCTAATAAAATGACCAGTGTGAGGGTGAAGCTAAATGATCCATAAAATCAGCTGATCCCTACCCGCTCCCCGTACTTGTAAACAACTTTATTGCGATGTGAGGTTTTATTTATTAGATAATAATTAACATGTAGAAATTGGTCCACACCACCTCTTGACCCGCCTGTGCCTTTTGCCATGGAGATAGGCTGCACGCAAGCCTTGATCAAATCACCCCTAAACCTTCTAAGTTCGAGGGAAAACAGCCCTTGTTTGTGTAATCCCCCTTCATAGCTTATCCCTTGGAGTCCAGGGGCTGTATTTTCCTTCCAGGGTCAGGAACCTGACATCAGAACAATCTCCAGACTCTGATCCCTCACTCCATCAGATGTAGAACCTTAGGACAATTTTCCAGTGCCTGACTAATTAATGGCTGAATGGTGCATTCAATATCCAATTACCAATAGCAGGTGGGCTCCCCGTGGCTGGAGGGCCAATAGGAGACACCAACTGTACAAGGTGGGAGGTGCCAATGAACGTAGGAGAGACTCCATCTTGAGGCAGCCTCTGAACACTTCTTAAAAAGAGAAGAATAGAAAGAGGCCACCATAGAGCAGCCTGTGACCGCAGTTGTGGTCATCGCAGAATGACAACAGTGAGGGGATGGTTTAAGAAACACATGGGAATGCTAAGACCCCAGTCTGCGACTGGGAGGCTGCCTGCTCTCACTGGTCAGTGCAGAAGAGAAGCCTTAATAGGTCTTTTAGGGCTGCCTGCCACTTGTGCGCTCCCAACTCGGCCTTTCTCAAAATTACTCTGGGTCAGTGCCTAGTCTAAAATTGGCAGTGAGAATTTCTGGGATTGTCCACCTCCATTCCGTCCTCATTGGGCTTAGAAAATCTGGCCCCTGATTTAATTCTAGTTAATCTTCCCTTGAGGCCAATAAATCCTTCCTAAATTGTGGTGTCCAGGGCTGTTCACATACGGGGGGATGTCCATGGGTGTACCCTTCTCAGCATGGGGCACCTTATGGGGCATGGTCGAAGTGGCTGGAGGTGCAACATGTTCCACTAGGAGGACGTTCAGCTTCCATAGCACCACCTCCAGCAGGGCTATTTATCTGAATTTTGAGCCCAGAGATTTTAAAGCAAAAATATAAGTGGCCACATATGGAAACTATTGTCTCATAGTCAATGGATCAATGAGTTTGTTACTGTTTATGTGCTCTTAACATTTTGTGTTTCAGTGTGCTTGATTGTGTTTGTGTATACATGCAAGAATATATGTACATATACATACATATACACATAGTCTATATCTTGAATGGATGTAAATGATTCCACGGCACTCTTCTAAGAAGAGCCGATGAGTTCTCTTTTGTGTCCTAGTCAATACTTGTCCCCCAACCAGTATCAATAAAACATATGGTCTGGTGATCCATTGCTGTTTGTGGGACCTTACTGTGGGCAAATTGGCTGCTGCACTTCCTACATTTGTAGGAGACACTGTTGTTGCAGTTATTATTTCCTCTCTCCAGTGAGGACTCTAGTTTTGAGTGGGAGAAGAGGAATGTCTGCCTCCAGTTATCTGGCTGTAACAGGATTCTGTACTCCTGCCATCAATTGGCCACCATCAGTGTGAGAATGAATCTCAAATTCCCATTGAATTCTCAAATTCTCATCGGAGTGAGAATGACTGGCTGTGTGTGCTCCAGGTTCCTGTTTACTTTGGAGACATTAATCCCAGTGCCAGGGGCTTTATTGCAGCTCAATCTCTGGCCAACGTATTCTCAGTGTAAATCTGGCAACAATATGCAAATCAGGAGCCATGAATTTAAAAGCAACTGCATCCTGGAATCCTGGCAAATTAATCTCTCCTGTCCAAGTGTGTAACATGATTCATGATGTGTATTAAATATTTTACAATGGTTGACATGGCAACAACACATTTCTCATAAAGCTTGAAATGAACTCATTCCTACATATGAATTTGGAAGGCTGAGAGGTGGCTTGATAAAAGCGTTTAAAATGCTTCTGACGGGGGAATCCAGAACAAGTAGGACACAACCTTAAAATTAGAGCCAGGTCATTCAGGAGTGATGTCGAGAAGAACTTATCATACAGAGGGTAGGGGAAGCTGGAATTCTTTCTGCCAAAACTCTGTAGATGCTGGGGACAATTGGAGCTTTCAAGAGTGAAATAGATTTTTTTTGGGTAATGATATTGAGGAATGCAAGTAGTAGAATTCAGGTACAGACCAGCCTGATCAAAAGTAGAACAGGCTCAAGGGACTGAAATTCCATTTCAATACCCATTAGCAGTTCAATGAATGCTGGATCTAGTATTATGTAATGAGGCAGGGTTAATAAGTAACCTCATAGTAAAAGATCCTCTGGGAACTAATGATCATTACACACATTAAGTTTGAAACCAACATATTCCAAATACAATTAAGATGTTTAAAATTAAACAAAACCAATTACATAGTTATGAGGGGAGAGCTGGCTAAGGGCACTTGGGTAACTAGACTAAAAGCTATGGTGGTTACTAAACATTGGGGAACGTTAAAATAAACAATTCAAAATGTTCAACAAAAATGCATTCCATTGAAAAACAAAAACTCAGCAAGAAAATTGCACTTTTGGCTCACTCAGGAAGTTAAGGATAGTACTAGCTTAAAAGAGGCTTTTTTAAGTTGCAAAGAAAAGTAGCAAATCTGAGGATTGGGAGTATTTTAGAAACCAGTAGAGGGCCACCAGCAAGTTGATGAAAAGAGAAAAAAATAGAACATGAGAGCAAACTAGGCGCGAATATAAAAACAGATTGTAAGAGATTTTACAAGTGTATAAAAAGGAAGAGAGTAGTTAAAGTAAACATTGGTCTGTCAGAAGCAAAGACATGAAAATTTATCATAGGAGTTAGGAAATGGCAGAGACATTGAACAAATATTTTTCGTCTGTCTCCCCAGTAGAAGACATAAGCTACATACCAGAAATAGAGGATCACCTAGATGCCAAAAAGAGTGAGAAAATTAAGGAAATTAAGATCAGAAGAGAAAAAGTAGCAGAGAAGCCTAACGGACTAAAATCCGACAAATCCCCAGGACCAGATGGCTACATGCAAGATAGCTGCAGACATAGTGGATGTGTGGCTGTGATTTTCCAAATTTCCCTACAGTCTGCAATGGTCCCTTCAGATTGGAAGTTTGCAAATGTGACAATGTTATTCAAGAAGGAATGGAGAGTGAAAACAGGGAAATATAGGTCAGTTAGTCTGACATCAGTCAGCAAGAAAGTGCTGGAATCTATTCTTAAGGAAGTCTTAATGCACTCAGAAAATCAGAGTACAATTAGACAAGTCAACATGGTTTTACTAAAGGGAAATCAAATTTATTAGAGTTTTTTGAATAAGCAATTAGTAGGATAGAAGGGGAACCAGTAGATGTAATGTACCTAGACTACCAAATGACATTCAATAAGGTGCCACACAAAAAGTTGATAGGCAAAATATAGGCTCACGGAGTTGGGGGTAGTGTGTTAGCATAGATAGAGGATTGGTTAATGGACAGGAAGCAAAGTGTAGGCATAAATGGTGCATTCTCAAGTTGGCAGGAGTGACTAATGAGTGCCGTAAGGGTAAGTGCTGGGGCCTCAGCTATTTACAATCTAGATTAATGATTTAGATAAAGAGATGAAGAGTATTGTATCTAAGTTTGCTGATGATACAAAGCTTGGCAGAGATGCAAGCTATGAGGAGGAGACAGAGAGACTGCAAAGAGATATAGACAGATTAAACGAATGGGCAACAAGATAACAGATGGAGTATGATGTGGGGAAATGTGAAGGTATTCAGTTTGGTCATAAGAATAGAAAAGCAGAATATTTTTTAAAAGGCACGAAACTTATAAGTGTTGATGTTCAAAGAGACTCATACAAGGAACACGTAAAGTTAGCATGCAGGTTCAGCAAGCAATTAAGAAGGCAAATGGCATGTTGGCCTTTATTGCAGAGGGATTGGAGTACAGCAGTAAATAAGTTGTACAGGGCTTCAGTGAGACCACATCTGGAGCACTGTGTGCAGTTTTGGTTTCCATATTTAAAGAAGGATATACTTGTATTGGAGGTGGTACAGTGAAGGTTCACTAGATTGGTCCCTGCAATGAGGGTGTTGCCCAATGATGAGAGGCTGAGCATATTGTCTGGCATTTAGAGGAATGGGAGGTCATTGAAATATACAAAATTGTGAAGTGGCTTGACAGGTTTAGACACAGAGGTTGTTTCTACAGACTGGGGAATCTCGAACATGGGGGCACAGTTTCAGGACAAGGGGCTGATCATTTAGGAGTGCGATGAGGAGAAATTTCTTCACGCAAAGGATCGTGAATCTTTGGAATTCTCTACCCCATAGGGTTGTGGATGCGCCATCATTGAATAGATTTAAAGCTGGGATAGACAGATTTTTGGTCCCTCAGTCAATCAAAGATATAGAGAATGGGTGGGAAAGTGAAGTTGAAGCCCTGGATCAGCCATGATCATATTGAATAGTGGCAGATCAGGCTTGATGAGCTGTATGGTCTATTCCGGCTCCTATCTCTTGGGTCATTGTGTTCTTCTGCATGTTCACAGCTAGGGAAAGAAAAGTACATTTTTCTTACTTGTTCTTGATATGTGGGTATCGCTGGTGAGGCCAGCTTTTGTTGACAATCCCTAATTGCCCTTGAGAAGGTGATGGTGAGATGCTTTCTTGAACCACTGCAGTCCATGTGGTGTAGGTACACCCACAGTACTGTTCAGGAGGGAGCACCAGGATTTTGACCCAGTGACAGTGAAGGAATGGCGATATATTTCCAAGTCGCGATGGTGTGTGGCTTGGAGGGGAACTTGTAAGTGGTGCATTCCTATACTTCTGCTGCCCTTGTCCTTTGAGGTGGTTAAAGGTTTGGAAGGTGCTGTTGAAGGAACTTTGATGAGTTGCTGCAGTGTATCTCACATATGGCAGACACACTGCTGCCTCTGTGCTTCGGTGGTGGAGTGAGTGCATGTTGAAGGTGGTGGATGGGTTGCCGATCAAGTGGGCTGCTTTGACCTGGATGATGTTGAGCTTCTTGAGTGTTGTTGGAGCTGCACTCATCCAGGCAAGTGGAGAATATTCCATCGCACTCCTGACTTGTGTCTTTTAGATGGTGGACGGGCTTTGGGGAATCAGGAGGTGAGTTACTCACCACAGGATTCATAGCATCTGACCTGCTCTTATAGTCACAGAATTTACATGGCTAGTCCAGTTCAGTCTCTGGTCAATGATAACCTCCAGGAGGTTGATAGCGGGGGAATCAGCCATGGTAATGCCATTAAATGTCAAGGGGTGATGGTTAGATTCTCTCTTGTTGGAGATGGTCATTGCCTAGCACTTGTGTGGTGTGAATGCTATTTCAATGTAATAATAAATCTGAAATATAAAGCAACATTGTTTTAAAAGCCCATCTGGTTCATTAATGGAAATCTGCCATCCTTACCTGGTCTGACTAACATGTTACAGCAATGTGGTTGATGCTTAACTACCCACTGAAATGGCCAAGTAAACCACTCAGTTCAGGGGCAGTTAGGGATGGGAGAGAATGCTGGCCTTGCTAATGATGCTCATGTCCAATGAAAGAATAGAAAAATTACAAAGTATATCAACAATAGGAATTGTAGAACAACAGGCCATTCAGCTCCTTGTGCTTTTACACTGGGACTTCCCTTTCTTTCTCCTCAGACTGATCACTTTTAAAGTGAATCCAACTTTCCTGCTTTCTCAGCAATCTTCCCAATCTCTGTGTTAGATCATCCATCCAAGTTTGCTCTTGTCTTACCATCTTTCATTTATTGAGATCTTAATTCCTCAATGGTTATATTTCCTGATGAAATGGCCAACTTCACAGTCAAGATCATTTCTGGTTTAATCATTGTCTTTGTTTGGTTTTGCTAAGACTTGTTTTTCCACTTCAGATGTATCTACACAAACATCTTCTGCCTGTTTTTCAATATCTTGAATGTCTTCCTTTCCCTTCACTTCTCTAAACGCTCCTAATCAATCCTTAGCCCATGTATTTGCAACCTGTGCAGCCCCTTTAGATGGCAGGGTGTAATGACAGGGTGAATCATTTACATCAGTACTTTCCATTGTAAGTGTGAACATTGGAATTTAAGATGGAAATAGAAAAACAAGCTTAGAATGTGTCATTTTAACATATGCACTAAATTATATATGCATATGGGCCATGAACTCTCACCCTCTGACCTTACTTCACTGTAGGATTTGGTCAGGGAGTCACAGATTATTCACAAAGGTGGGTGAAAGTCATAGGTGATTTGAAAGCAGTTTTTAAGAAGCAATGTAGGCATAGGCAGAAAATACCAGGAACAGGTGAGAATAGTTTACTGATTCCGAATTAGACAAATGGATGGGGAAAGCAGGGGGACATTGATCTCTGTGGTTGGAGGTGGCAGTATTCTCTGAGCGATTTACTGGGCTCAGACGTACGTACAGATGATCTACATAGCCAGAGGTGACAGTCTCTACTGTCTTCAGTCTTCTTGAACTAGCTAAAGTGCTAGGTCAAAGCCAGCATGGATCACTTCAAAAAGTTTTCCTCTGTTCTCAGTCCTCATGAGCTACCCCATTGGCACCCCATTTACAAACACTCACTCCCTCCACCACTGACGCTTAGTGGCAGCAGTGTGTACCATTTACAAGATTCACTGTAAGAATTCACCAAGACTGCTTAGACAGCACTTTCCAAACCCACAACTGCTACCATCTCGAAGGACAAGGGCGTCAGATACATGGGAACACCACCACCTGGTAGTTCTCCATCTCCCCTCCAAGCCACTCACAATCCTGACTTGAAAATATATCGCCGTTCCTTCACTGTCGCTGGGTCAAAATCTTGGAACTTCCTCCCTAATAGCACTGTGGGTGTACCTACACCACATGGACTGCAGCGGTTCAAGAAGGCAGCTCACCACCACCTTCTCCAGGGCAACGAGGGATGGGCAACAAATGCAATGCCCACATCCCATGAACGAATAAAAAAAACAATTAAATTTCACTAGCTAACATGGTGGGAATTGAACTCTTGTCCCCAGAGCATTAGCATGGGCCTCTAGAGTTACCATTTCACCACCATCACCCCCAGTAATGAAACTGTGTAAAGTACAGGGGAGACAAAGATGAACAATTCAGAAGAGCCAAAGTCCATGGATACTTGAGGCTGATAATGTGGCAATGAGTGGAGGGTGCTGAAAGTGGATGTAAATGCTTCAGGTTTGAAAGATTAAATGAAGCCAACTGAAAGGGAATGTTCGTAAACTCACAAAAATTATGGAAGAACATCAAAACAAAACTCCTATTTCATCTTGAAGTCTGCCAAGTCTTCAAAGTTTATCACCTGAAGACTTTGGCAAATTATGAAGAGTTAGTCATTCAGTAGCCTCAGGCTCAGAAATCTACAGTCTGGAAAGTCCACCTGGTGGTTAAGTGTGAAATGAGCAGCCATTCATTAGATTTAACAGCTATGCACAGGCACTCCTCACTTCCGAGACACGGTCATTTTCCATACACCTTACCAGCCAGCATCTAAACCACTTCAGCTGCCACCAGAGATGGTGCCACAACTTAAAACCAGGCAGTGTCCCAAGAGAAAAACTCTGAAGAAGAGTCTGAAGGACTCAAATATTAACTCTTTTTTTCTCCACAGAAACTGTCAGACCTGCTGAGTTTTTCCAGCATCTTCTGTTTTTGTTTCAGTATCCAAAAGGGTTGGCTGATGAGGAAGGAGTTTCTCACAGAGGGAGCAGTGTGCCTCCATTCTCTTTCATAATGGGACTATATCTTACTCTAGAGATGGTTGGTAACATAGCCCAGATAGGTTTTCTGTGGATGAGTCAGAGGACCTCCCATGAATCTTTAAGAAGTGGTAATTGTGGCTTTACCTGGATTTTCCCGGAGTTTCTTTGTTCCAGCATGACACCTGATATTAGAAGGTTATATTTTGAGAGAACTGGAAACCACATGTTATTTATTGGCCGAATAATCATGGTTATTATTTGATAACAGTTGATTTGATTGTACATTAACTAATTTTATGTGGAAAAAATTTAACCACGTAGGAACATAAATTCTTTTATGAGTAGTAGAGGTCAAGCTGTGCAAAGTTTGGATGGTATTTCTCCAAGTTGAGCCTGAAACCTTTCTCAGAAGGTTACTTCTACTTTTGATCTCCTCAAGTACCTTGGTGAGGAAGCATTGGAGCTAAGTGTATGATTGAGAGTTGCACCAAGATATATTAGCTCTGGGTTAAGTGTCAGCCATTCTCCATTTAAGAAAATGATTTCAGCCAGGTAATTTGAGTGTGTGGATATTTGATGGGGACACTGTACTCTGAAGTATGGGTGGAACCAAACCAAAACTCTACTTCCATATCCTTATTCACACCAAGTCCTGTGTACCTATCACCCTTGCTGAGGCTCCTGGTCCAGCAACACCTCCAGGACAATTGATGTTTTTTTTTTGGCTCCTCTATGTGTTTACCCTTTTTACCAAGTTCTTCCTGATGCTATCTAATCTGTTTATCATCACGTTCTGCACAAAAGGAGCAGTTTATGAGATGAACTTCCATGCTTTGTCTGAATAATCTGTCAGGTGTTAACCCTATCTGAGGAGGATTGAACAATCTTTCCAAATGGAATCTGCTCACTTCCTCCTGTTAGATAGTCTACAAGGAGTGTCTGCATTCCTTTACCAATTTTATCTCCTAATTTATCCTGTAACTCACCTAACAATGGCACTCCCACTACTGTTCTCTGAGCTCCTCTAACACTTTATCGTGTGGTGACGGCATACCTGCTGTCATCCTGCCAAAAGTTCCCTTGCCATCTCCGAGCTTCTCCATTACTGTATCTCTCACTGGAAAAGCAGCCACGACCCATCAAAAGAACAAAACTACTGGACAGCTTTGAGCCTATCACTCCTGTGGCTTCCCCTACCACACCTCATCACTGGCCATTCGGATGGTACAGCAGTCAGATAATAATCACCCCCAAAAGTCTGATTTAAGAATGATCAGGTCCCACCTAAAGGGTGTCATTGTGAGGTTTCTGTAGGATTTCAGGATCTTGATGATTTTGAAACCCACTGGGCATGGACACTGAATGATTTGATTAACAAAACGAGTTTATTGAGTTGAATTAATGTGCACAAATTCATATTTAGCAAATGGCAGAAGTCTATCAGCAGCCTCGGGTTCTTGCTTCCCAGGGTCACTGGGTCACCGTGTTCTTCAGGATCTTCTCTCACCTTGTCCTGTCCCGGGACTCATCTTCAAACTTCGCCAACAATGCCCAAAACTTCCCCTCTTTTATCCTTTCGAGGAGCCAATACCCTCGCCACCAGTTAATCTAATTGGCTCACACTGACCTCATCATTAGGTCAAGGTTTGTTAATAGTTCCATAAGTATACCTGGCAGATATTCCCTGCTTTTCATCTTAGCAACAACCCCAGAGTCTGCATTGGACCCTTGGTCACTGGGATTCCACTTGTATTATAACAAAGTTCACAATAAAGCATTACAGAAGGTCGTGTCAGGCAAACTTAATTCACTGTTCGGAAGAGCTTATTTCATTATATAATAATGTAAGGTAAGTAGGCACGTTTGAGAACCTGATGCTTTTTGAAAGCTTATTTCATTACACCCTACACCTTACAACTCTCTAAGATCTCTGTGTTCCTCCAATTCTGGAGTTTTGAGCTTCCACAGTTTCCATTGTAGTCGTGCCTTCCCTAAACTCCAGAACCCTAAACTCTGGAATTCCTTCCCTAAATCTCTCTGCCTTTCTCTCCTCCTTTAAATCGCTCCTTAAAACCGAACTCTTTGACCAAGGTTTCGGTTACCTGACCTAATGTTTCTTCATGCGGCTCAGTGTCAGGTTCAGTTTGATAATATCCTGTAAAGCCCTTGGGATGTTTTGCTACATTAACAGTGCTATAGAAATGAATGTTGCTTTCTGTGCTAATCCAAGCTCCCTGACAAATGGTCATGTTTTTCTACTGGACCTTGTACTGACTGTACCTGATGTAACAACTTCTCAATGTTTCCTGTGACAGGCACATTTAAGGGTTTGACTCGTGTGTACATGAGGGAGAAGGGAATAGAGGGTTAGGATGGGCAGGGTAGTTGGAGAAACAGGTATAATGTCTCAAAACCTGCAACCTCGGGATCAAATCCATGCCGGATTTCAGATCAGGTGGTTCAGGCCGGATCAGGTCAAGTGGCTCAGGCCAAGCTGGGTTGGGTGGTGTCAAGGGTCGCTCAGACCACTCAGAGCGTGGGACCAGAGTGACATGTGAAGCCGATAACTAGTCTGACATGCCACTGTGCCAATGAGGCACCTAGCTGGCAAGCTGGTAAGTTATGTTATTCATTTAATAAGAATTAAAATTCATGCTCGGCAGCTTATAACAATGCTCGGTTTTCTGATATCCCCAGTTTCCCACTTCGCTGGATTTGAGACACCGTATCTGTAATTAGAGTGTGAGGAGGCTATTGTGGAGCATTAGGTCTGGTGGCCTGTTTTTCGATCATAAATATTATGTAAGTCTGTGTACTTTGAGTGAAGGAAGGTTTGAATTGCCGACAGTCTGAGTTACAAAGCCATGGCCAGCTTCACTTTCATTGCAATGTTTCACATGACACAGTTTAATTCAGGACCTGTGTGAGATGGTTAGCTTCTTTTGGGGATGTGACAGCTACCAATAGCTGGTAGGCAGCACTGAGCAGGTGACACTGAGCTCATTCACATTCACTCTTTGGACTGGGGTACCTATTTTCTCTTTCCCATCCTGCTGAAGCATTTAACCACTTTTAATTTGTGTTTTAGGGTTACGCCGGAAACATTAAGGAGAAGCCTGAGAGCCCAGCATATTCCCCTGGTTCTCCCCTTCTTTGCATCTGCTGTGCTCTGCATTACCCAGATGACAAGCAACTTGCCCTTCTAGCCCTTTTCCATTGAACGAGTTAACATTGCTGTGCATTTGTACTGTGGAATCTGCTGCAGATTATCTGGCTCACCACCATCTATGTAAAGCAGCTTGACATTCAGTTATTTCAGCAGAAACGTTAATGAGCTGAACATTCCACAAATATTTATACAAATGAACAAACAAGCAGAGCTCTTGAAAAAAAGGTCAACAGCTAGTTTCTGACAGTGGGAACAATGTGAATAACCATCAGGTCTAATTTGGGAGATAAGAAGACAGGAGTGACCCCTCAGTTAGGAAGACTCTGTCAATCATTTACTGCAAGATTATAACCATGGGGAAGATACTGCATGTGAACTAAATGAAACGTAAATCTTTAAGCAACACACATCTATCCAAGGAAGTGGGAGGACAGGAAGGAAATTTTTAAGCAATATGTTTTGGCTATTACTTGATAATACTGGTCCAGTTCAGAGAATAATGCCCTCATGTTGCCAAAACAAATATACCAACACCATATCAAAATGCTTGACATATTTCTGTTGTTTGCACAATACCTCAAACAGTCAGGGATAAAGTCCACTTTCTTTATTGTTTTTTAACATTTAATCAGCTTCAAACTCCAATTTTCATCCAGGGCTTGAGATGAACACAAGAAATGGGAGCAGAAGTATACCATGTGGCCAGTCGAGCCTAAAGCAGAAGTTACCTCCGCCCCCCCGCCCGAGTCCCCTTCCCCAACCACTCCATGTGATCAATGGTTGAAGGAATGCAGAATAAAGGGATAGACAGGGAAAGACATAGGATTAGGAGACTGCTGGCATGGAACAATGTGGATTGGATGGGCTGAACAGCTGATTTCAACGTTGTAACTTGTAATTATTCTGTGCAGCACACATTCACAGCAAATGATATTCTGGAACTATCTGCTTGATTATCCCGATCCCAGGTCCAGTTGTTCTGCAAAATAAAACACTGTGGGGGCAGTATTGGTGGTGGAGGTCCTGTGTGAGACTTATGCTTAGTGCTCCCCCATGCTCTTCCTGTATTTTAACTCTTCTGAGGAAAGATGCTGCAACCCTAACAGAACATATGAGAGTCTCCAGCATTAGTTAACGTTAATGATGCATTTACAGAATAAGCTCAGAATCTGCAGTTGTCACCATTAGTAAGTGAGTTTACAGGCCTAAACTTCCACAGTGTAGCAATCAGAGTCGGATTGCCACTCCGCTCCTACTTTCATACCTGGAAATAATCTTCTCCATCCTGTCTTGCCTGACCTTCTGACTCAGGCTGAATGAGGACTGTGCCGGGCAGCACATTCAGTCAAACCCGGCAGAATCGGACGGGAGGCGGCCATGACCCTTTTTAACAGCACTGGCTGCTGTAAATTAGGTAAATTTATAGGCCTAGCCTGGGGCTGGGTGGGGAGCTGGGGTCAGGCAGTCGGGGGTTGGGGACGTTGGTTGCTGGGCCTGGGCAGTTGGAGGGTTGTTGGTGGTTGGGAAGTCAGTGTGGCAGGGTGGGTCGGGCAGTCGGCAGTGGGTGGTCGGGAGGATCAGTGGGGCGGGCGGGTCAGGCAGTTGGGGGGCTCAGGTTGATAGGGGCGGGGTTGGGCAGTTGGGGTGGGGTTGGGCAGTTGGTGAGGGGCTGGGGTAGGGGGGTTTGCACATGTTGGGGAGGGGGCCGACAGTTGGAGGAGGGTGAGACAGGTGGTAGGGGGGTGGTTGGGTCAGGTCAGGCCCTGCAGGCAGGTAGTTGGGCATTAGGGGTAGGGGGCTGGGTGGAGCTCTGGGGATAGGGCCCATGGAGTAAAGTACTCGAGGGGGATGGGCGGATTCCCCTAGACTTTCAGGAGTCCTATGGGGGGAAATCCCTTTGAGGGGGAGGGGGTAGTTAGGGGTTGGGGGAATCCCCTGTAGGTTCGGCGTTTGTGGGGGGTCCCATGGGTGGGAATCCTGTGGGTTGGCGGAGGCCCATTGGGGTGGGGGGATTAATGGGGGGATGGGGATAGCCCCCTGCGGGTTCTGGGATGTGAGGGGAGTCTCATGGGGATTGATGTGGGTCTGTACAATAGTTATCCAGAAGCTAGAAATGGATTTAATTCTTCTAACATTTTCTGGGTAACTATTGACATAACACAGTCAGGACCATCCAGAGTTTGCAATTTAAATTAGATTTTCAGATGTTTCCCAGTAGCTGGCAATTGTTATGCAATCCTTACCTGGGAACCTCCGGGGAGAGTGGGGTGGGGTCTCCAGGGAATCATTGGGGTACCACCCAGATACACTGCCCTGGCGCTCAGAGGTACATGTTTGAATTATGTCTGATGGTCCAATATTTAAGGGGAGGCAGTAATCAATTTGAAATAAAAAAGTTAGACCTTGAAAGGAATGGTGATGTTTGTAGTAAAGAGACAGCAATTGCCTGAAATATTCTATGTTAGTAGAATGGTATCTATATTAGATATCGCACAGATGCTCAGTCTTCAATTTGAGGAGATTATAAACTAAAACCAAAATGCACAAAGCTGTGGCTTATGACTGTCTTTTTGCAGATGGGCTATACCCTAACTGCCTTATCACAGCAAGAATGCAACATAACATGAACTGCTTCTGAAATGCTTGGGATAACATCAGTCTCACCATCAGCATCAAAGAGGCTGAAGTCACTAACAACATGCCCCAGAAAAGCAGGATGTGAAGCCAAATATTACAATCAAAAGTAAAAGGCTTGAAACAGTCAATAGATTGACCTACCTCAGCAGCACCTTGACCAGAATAGTTCACATTGACAGCAAAGTCAATGCCAGAATAACTAATTAAGGTCAGTGTTGCCTTTGATAAGTTACAAAAGCTGTCCACTTGCCAAGAGGAATTAACCTTTCAACAAAAGTAAAGGTATACAGAGTGGTTAGCCTCCCCATTTTCTTGTATGCTTGTGAGTTGTAGACTGTTTACTCCAGGCATGCAAACAAGCTACACCACTTTCACACTTCCTGCTTGTGGAGACTGCTCAAGATCAAATGGCAAGACAATGTTCCCGAATTCTAGCATCCACATTCAACTGAAGGGAGCTCAGATAAGATGGGCATGGCATGTTGCCAGAATGCTAGGTGAGCAATTGCCAGCAAAGTTCTTCCACAGTGAGTTAATTGATCCTTTGTCCGCCTTCAGCACCTGACCCTTCAGGAGCTGGTGCACAGTGTCACTGGTCACAGATGCTGAAGAGATGGGGGCCAGCCCCACCTTAAAGGTGCTGAGAGCACACAGAGAGAATGAGGGAACTCTGTGACACCTGCCCACTACATTCTGGCTGCAATGACCAGCACCATCAAGGAGCAGGCATCAGGAATGTGTCCAGGGAGTGTGAGGCTGCACCATCACTTTGATCTGAAGACTGCACAGAGAACAGGGAAGAGGCCCTGGACTGAGACACCTGCCTTTATCTTGTGCAGAAAGGTTTCACATCTGAGTGACACAAACATTGCTCATCAGAACAAGGAGCCACAGGCAGGGAGACCATCTTTGGGAGTTTTTTGACAACAGAGCATTATGTATAAGTCATTAACACCCATGCCCAAGCTGTGAAGCTAATTCTCCTTAACTTTCCTAACCTTGCTGCTACATCTTGGTGCTCCCTGGACATCTGCAGTGGAGGTGGAGACAGCCTGCTGACTGTAACACCCTGTCTGTGATGATCTTGGTGAGCGTCCTTTGGAGGGCTGAGACCTGGAGAGCCCCGGCCTGCTTTCAGGGTCCTGCTGTGTGGCAGTGGCACCCTCCTCGGTCTGTGGAGCTAGAGCTGCTGTGGTCACAGGAAGAGGGGATTTGGATGGACTTGTCATTCCCTGAATCACCTGGGTGGATGGGCCTGGGGTGTGCACCTGCTGACCCTCCTCCCTATGGGTGCCCGAGGGCTCCAGGCTGATCCTTGAGGGGAAAGGGTGGCTGGAGTGAGACTGAGCAGCCCCGCACCCCTCTTGCATACACACTGTTCTGGGACAACTATGGCATCAGTGATGGAGTTGAGCCCGCGCAGCAGTGCAGACCGACGTCCTGGACCAAGGTCTCCAAGGCGGCCACTATCCTGCCAGTGTTGACCTTGGTGCGTTGCAATGCTGGCGCTATCACCTCAGAGTGAAGACGGATGGACTCCTCCATCATCCATCGCAACCTGAGGGGTGCGGTGGACATCCCTTACTGATGTTCCCGAGCTTGCCTTTGCATCTCCAGCAACTGTGACATGACTGAGTCCAGAGGCTCGTCACCTGAATCAATCAGCAGATTCCTGGCCTCCAGCAATCGTCTGAGTGCTGGAAACCTGGGAAGTCCCTGCCACTGCCTGCTGTGGATCAGACTGTGCACTATGCTCACCAGATTGTGATCCCGAGGCTACTCTAAGCTAGGTCCCACTGAGGTGTGTGTCTCTGTGCTGGTGGAGGGTGTGGGTGAGTGCAGTGACAGGACTTCAGGGAGGGTGCCTCCACATTCCTCCTCTGAAGTTTCTTTGGGGCTTGATTGGAGGCCCTAGATCATGGACTCCGTCAGCTGTTTCCCAGATGTGCCTGTGAAAGCAGGGGGAGATAATTAGTGCATGTCAGTGGCCTGTGCAACAGGACACATCACTCACAGCCTGGTTATCTGATGGATGTTGCGCTGCTGGATCCTTACTTGATAAAGCAGCACCGACCTCACCGTCAGCACAGGACTGGTCCAGATCGTGGCGGCCAGCTGGATGGCTCTGTTTTCAAAGCCTCTGAGGACCTTGATTTTGGCTATCTCGCCACCCAGTCAGTGACCTCTCCCTGTTGTTGTGTGCCAGCTTGTCCTGCATGAATAGAGATGGAGGGAGTGTAAGCAGGATGCTTGCCAGGCCAGATGATAAGTATACCTGGCATGTGTGGGTGGTAAGTGGCCTCAGGGATGGGATGAGGACAATGAAAGTGTGTGTGAGAGAGTGAATGGTGATGTCCCTTGAACCGGCAGTGAGTGAGGGCCCTGTGGATGTGTGATGGGTTTGTGAGTGTGTGAGTTGGGAGTGATGAGAAGAGTGATGTACCCTGGCTTTCTGCTCCAGAGGAGATCATTCATCCTCTTGTGGCAATGGGTGGCTGTCCTCTTCTGAAGGGCGTTGGCGCTGATCACCATGCGTCCCAAGCCAGATTGGTCACATTGCTGCCCACCCTGATTCTGGAGCAGGGCTACAGATCATATTGGCGGGCTTCCATGGCACCCAGCAATGGCTCGAGGGACCCGTCATTAAACCAGGGGGCTGAGGTATATTTTCCTTTGCTGGCCATGTCTCCCGGGCAGCAGTGGTGAGCTGGTGGTGATGAGTGGTGTGCTGGCGGCTCCCTTTTAAACATGGCAGCCAGCGTGATGCAATGGCGGGGTGAACCTGCCCTCCATGGAAACAGTGTGTTTCCCGGGAATGCATAAATAAAGAGGCGAGTTTGGGACAATAGTGTGAAAACCCGCCATCGCCGTCGGCGGGTAGGATGCCATTTTTCCCGCCTGCTACCGCACTTAGTGCAAATCTGGGAAAATTCCGCCCATTACTGGCCTAATAATCCAGGCATTTTACAGCAGCTGGGAAATTTAAACTCCGTTAATAAAATAAGATCTGAAATAAAACGCTAGTCTCGTTAATGATGACCTGGAAACTGCTGGATTGTCGTAAAAACCCATCTGGTTCACCAATGTCACAGGAGGAAATCTGCTGTCCTTATCCAGTCTGGCCTGCAAGTGACTTCAGACTCATAGCAATGTGGTTGACTCTGAACTGCCCTCTGAAATAGTCTGGTAAACCAATCAATCAAGGAAAGTTATTCATGTGCAATAAATGCTGGCCTTGACAGTGACAGCCACATCCCATGAATGGATTAAAAAAATACAAGTTGTTGTGTTGGAATGTGGACTAATCTCCATTCAGAACTGCTTGGGTATTGGATTGTTAACAGCTGTGGACCCACACTCCGGAGCTGGACTAGAGCTAAGATCCTTGGGGTCAAAGGACAGTTATCCAGCCCTGTAGACTGGAATGCGTTTTGTCTTTGGATCCAGTAACAGCACCAAGTGTTATCTGGGCCGATTATACACAGGGGAAATAAGGCTGGAGAGTTTGTGATGAGATGTGGAAGGTTTAGCACCACTCTCAGAGAATGTGCATTTATAGAACACCTCATCAGATATTACAGAAAAAAATCCTAAACACTTCACATTCAATGAGTTATTATGAAGTCCAGGACACAGTTGATATGCCGATGAATACAGTCATTTTGAACAGTAACGTCTTGCTAACAGCAACACAATGAGCTGTTATCAGTATTGAGAGAAGGTTGTTGGTTTGCACACAGGGAGCACTTTCTGCTCCTCTTAGGATAATGTTCCAGTATTTAGTAACGTCAAATTAATATCAGAAAAGAGATCTAAAGCTCAGTTCAGTGAATAAACAGCATATAGGCCCCATGCTTTGGAATTCCCTCCCTTTCTCCTCTTCTAATCAAAAGCCACCTCTTTGAGCACATTTAAGGCCACCCCTCCTCTTTGGTTTGCTGCCCGCACTTTGGGAGGGTTGTGCCTCTGTGAAGTACATTGGGAAGGTTAAAAGTTTTGTATAAATACCAGTTGTTGATGTTTTATCCAGAGGCCTGAGAGTATTACATGCTTAAGTCCTGCTGGAGAGTTTGAACCTGCAGTTTTCTGATTCAGAAGTCAGAGTATAAACCACTGAGGCAAACTAACACTTAGAAACAAGCCTACAGAAGATCAAAAAGATCCACATCAAAGGTCTAGTGAGATGTGAACTCCGCATTAATCCCTGACACAGCCAGGCTCAGGTGGGTAGCAGACACTATGCTCAAATTCTGGAGTTACAAAGTTTGCCCTGTTTGAATGCCCTCAGTGGTAAGGGTCAAATACCAAAAGCATTAGAGCAGCTTGTTATCCGAAGATCTGACAGACAGGAGTTGAAGCTAGTCAGCGAATACAATGACCATTTCACATGGCTTCTACAGCACTTTATCATCTGTTTTAATTCAACCTCCTGCCCATGGGTAAAGTTCTGCTTTACACAATACTGTGTCCTGCCTGCCAGCAATGGCTGAACCCAATGAAAGTGAATCCGATTGTAACAAGATTGCTGCTGCCCAGCCTGAAACCAGTTAACACCGAGGGGAGACCAATACCTGGAGACCTGCTCAGCTGGACTGTCATGACATAATGTAGTTACTCACTAAGGAATGGCCGGAGCTAATGGATTCCTCTTGTGTTCCATTCATGGTGGTGGGATTGATGCTGGAATGATGAAATCAGTGGCGGAAGAATCAGGCCATGCAGTGACATTCCTGACGGCAATACCCAAAGTCCGTCTGATGAAGGGGCAGTGTGAAAGGGGTGATCCATAGCTGCAGAGTCAGTACTGAGGGAGTGCTGCATGGTCAGACGGCCGGTACTGAGGGAGTGCCACACTGTCAGAGGGTCAGTACTGAGGGAGTGTCGCACTGTCAAAGGGTCAGTGCTGAGGGAGTGCCACATTGTCAGAGGGTCAGTACTGAGGGACTGCTGCACAGTCAGAGGGTCGGTACTGAGGGAGTGCTGCACTGTCAGAGGGTCAGTGCTGAGGGAGTGCTGCATAGTCAGAGGATTGGTACTGAGAGAGTGCTGCACTGTCAGAGGGTCAGTACTGCAGGAGCGCTGCACTGTTGGAGAGTCAGTACTGAGGGAGTGTTGCATTGTTTGAGGGTCAGTGCTGATGGAGTGCTGCAGTGTTGGATGGCCAGTACTAAGGGCAGTGTTGCACTATCGGAGGGTCTGTACTGAGGGAGTGCTGCATTGTTGCTGGGTCAGTTGCACTGTCAGAGGATCAGTGCTGAGGGAACGCCGCACTGTCAGAGGGTTAAGACTGAGGGAGCTCTGCACATTGGAGGGCCGGTACTGGGAGATTGCTGCACTGTCAAAGAATCAGTACCAGGGATGCACTGCACTGTTGGAGGGTCAGTACTAAGGGAATGCAACACTGTCAGATGTGCAGTACTGATAGAGTGTACCACAGTCTGTATTGATGGAGTGCTCCACTCTCGAGGCAGAAAGTGCCACACTGTCAGAGGGTCAGTGCTGAGGGAGTGCTGCATTGTCAGGGCTCAGTACTGAGGCAGCGCTATGCTGTCCGAGAGTCAGTACTGAAGGAGTGCAGCACTGTTATAGGGTCAATACTGAGGGATCACAGCATGGTTGGAGGGTCAGTGCTGAGGGAATGCTCCACTGTTGGAGGGTCAGTACTGAGGGAGTGCTCCACTGTTAGAGGGTCAGTACGTAGGAAGTGCTGCACCATCAGAGAGTCAGTACTGAGGCAGTGCTGCACTATTGTTGCACTGTTGGAGGGTCAGTGCTGGGGGAGAGCTGCACTGTCGGAAGGTCAGTACTGCGGGAGTGCTGCATTGTTGGAGGGCCAGTGCTGAGGGAGTGTTGCATTGTCTGAGGGTCAGAGCTGATGGAGTGCGGCACTGTTGGGGGGTCAGTACCGAGGGAGAGCTACATTGTCGCTGGGTCAGTACAGAGGGAGCACTGCACTGTCAGTGTATGTACTAAAAGAGTGCTGCATTGTTCGATGGTCAGTACTGAGGGAGTGTAGTACTGTTGGAGGGACACTGCTGAGGGAGTGCTGTGCTGTTACAGGGTGAGTTTTGAGGGAGTGCTATGCTGTCTGAGGGTCATTACTGAGGGAGCACAAAACTGTCAGAGGGTCAGTATTGAGAGGGTGCTGCACAGTTGGAGGGTAAATACTGAGGGAATGCTGCAGTATTAGAGGGTGAGTTCTGAGGGTGTCACTGCATCGTTGGAGGAGTAATACTGTGGGACTACTGCGCTGTCGGAGTGCCAGTATTCAGGGAGCACTGCACAGCACTGTGTAAACACTGAAGGAGCACAGCACCATCGCAGTGTCAGTAGTGAGGGAGCACAGCACGGTTGGAGTGTCAGTATTGAGGGTGCACAGCACTCTCGGAGTGTCAGTAGTGAGAGAGCACAGCTCTGTCGGTGGGTCAGTAGTGAGGGAGCACAGCAATGTCGGATTGTCAGTAGTGAGGGAGCAAGGCACTGTCGGAGCGTGAAGAGTGAGGGAGCACAGCACTCTCGGAGGGTTAGTAGTGAGGGAGAAGAGCACTGTCAGAGTGTCAGTAGTGATGGAGCAAAGCAATGTCGGAGGGTCAGGAGTGAGGGAGCCAGCATCGTCGGAGTGTCAGTATTGAGGGAACACAGCACTGTCAGAGGGTCAGTAGAGAGGTAGCACAGCACCATTGGAGTGTCAGTATTGAGGAAGCACAGCACTGTCAGAGGGTCAGTGGTGAAGGAGCGCAGCACTATCAGACTGTCAGTAGTGAGGGAGCACAGCACTGTCAGAGTGTCAATATTGAGGGAGATCAGCACTGTCGGAGTGTCATCAGTGAGGGAGCACAGCACTGTCGGAGTGTCAGTATTGAGGGGAGCACAGCACTGGCGGAGAGTCAAAGGTGAGGGAGCGCAGCACTGTCAGACGGTCAGTAGTGAGGGAGCACAGCACCGCCTGAGTGTCAGTACTGAGGGTGCACAGCACTCTCGGAGTGTCAGTAGGGAGACAGCACAGCACTGTCGGTGGGTCAGTACTGAGGGAGCACAGCAATGTCGGATTGTCAGTAGTGAGGGAGCATGGCACTGTCGGAGCGTCAGTAGTGAGGGAGCACAGCACTGTCAGAGGGTCAGTAGTGAGGGAGAACAGCACGGTCAGAGTGTCAGTCTTAAGGGAGCACAGCACTGTCGGACGGTCAGTAGTGAGGGAGCGCAGCACTGTATGAGTGTTGGTGATGAGGGTGCGAAGCACAGTCGGATTGTCAGTAGTGATGGAGGACAGCACAGTTGGAGGGTCAGTCTTGAGGGTGTACAGCACAGTTGGAGGGTCAGTCTTGAGGTTGCACAGCACTGTTGGATTGTCAGTACTGAGCGAGGACAGCACCATCGGAGTTTCAGTGGTGAGGGAGCCCTGCACCAGCAGAGTGTCAGTAGTGAGGGAGAACTGTCGGAGGATCAGTAGTAAGGGAGCACAGCACCATCGGAGTGTGAGTGTGGAAGGAGCACAGCAGTGTCGAATTGTTATTAGTGAGGGAGCACAGCACTGTCGGAGGGTCAGTGGTGAGGGAACACAGCACTATTCGAGTGTCAGTATTAAGGGAGCACAGCACTGTCAGAGTGTCAGTAGTGAGAGAGCACAGCGCCATCGGAGTTCAGTAGTGAGGGAGCACAGCACCATCAGTGTGTTAGTAGTGAGGGAGCAAGCACTGTCAGAGTGTCAGTGGTGAGGCAGCACAGCACTGTTGTAGGGTCAGTGGTGAGGGAGCACAGCACCGCCTGAGTGTCAGTATTGAGGGAGCGCAGGACTGTCCGAGGGTCAGTAGTGAGAGAGCACAGCACCGTCAGATTGTCAGTAGTGAGGGAGCTCAGCACCTTTGGAGTGTCAGTATTGAGGGAGCGCAGCACTGTCCGAAGGTCAGTAGTGAGGGACCACAGCACCGCCGGAGTGTCAGTAGAGAGGGAGTACACCACTGTCAGAGTGTCAGTAGCGAGAGAGCACAGCACCATCGGAGTGTCAGTAGTAAGGGAGCACAGCGCCATCGTAGTGTCAGTATTGACCGAGCACAGAACTGTCGGACGGTCAGTGGTGAGGGAGCGCAGCACCGTCAGAATGTCATCAGTGAGGGAGCACAGCACCGTTGAAGTGTCAGTATTTAGGGAGCACAGCACTTTCAGAGTGTCAGTAATGAGAGAGCACAGCACTGTCGCTGGGTCAATAGTGAGGGAGTACAGCACTGTCGGGTTGTCAGTAGTGAGGGAGGACAGCACTGTCGAAGGGTCAGTAGTTAGGGAATACAGCAATGTCAGAGTGTCAGTCTTGAGGGAGCACAGCACAGTCGGAGGATCAGTAGTGAGGGAGCACAGCCCTGTCAGAGTGTCAATATTGAGGGAGATCAGCACTGTCGGAGTGTCAGTATTGAGTGGAGCACAGCGCTGTCGTAGTGTCAGTGATGAGGGAGCGCAGCACCGTCAGATGGTCATTAGTGAGGGAGCGCAGCACTGTCAGAGCGTCATTAGTGAGGGAACGCAACAGTGTCAGAGTGTAAATAGTGACGGAGCAAAGCACCATCGGAGTGTCAGTAGAGAGGGAGCGCAGCACTGTCGGAGAGACAGTAGAGAGGGAGCGCAGCACTGTCGGAGAGACAGTAGTGAGAGAGCGCAGCACTGTATGAGTGTCGGTGATGAGGGAGCGAAGCAGAGTCGGATTGTCAGTAGTGAGGGAGGACAGCACTGTCGGAGGGTCAGTCTCGAGGGTGCACAGCACTGTCAGAGTGACAGTCTTGTGGGAGCACAGCACTGTTGGATTGTCAGTACTTAGCGAGGACACCACCATCGGAGTGTCAGTGGTGAGGGAGCCCCGTACCAGCAGCGTGTCAGTAGTGAGGGAGAACAGCACATTTGGAGGGTCAGTAGTGAGGGAGTACAGCACCATTGGAGTGTGAGTGTGGAGGGAGCACAGCAGTGTCAAATTGTTATTAGTGAGGGAGCACAGCACTGTCGGAGTGTCAGTAGTGAGGGAGCACAGCACCATCAGAGTGTTAGTAATGAGGGAGCATAGCACTGTCAGAGCGTCAGTGGTGAGGCAGCACAGCACCTTTGGAGTGTCAGTGTTGAGCGAGCACAGCACTGTCGGACGGTCAGTAGTGAGGGAGCATAGCACTGTCAGAGTGTCAGTAGTGAGGGAGCTCAGCACTGTCAGAGTGTTAGTAGTGATGGAGCACAGCACTGTCAGAGTGTCAGTAGTGAGGGAGCACTGCACCGTCAGAGTGTCAGTAGTGAGGGAGCACAGCACTGTCAGAGTGTCAGTAGTGAGGGAGCACTGCACCGTCAGAGTGTCAGTATTGAGGGAGCGCAGCACCGTCCGACGGTCAGTAGTGAGGGAGCACAGCACCGTCGGAGTGTCAGTAGTGATGGAGCACAGCACTGTCGGAGTGTCAGTAGTGAGGGAGCACAGCACTGTCGGAGTGTCAGTAGTGAGGGAAACAGAACCATCAGAATGTCAGTCATGAGGTAGCACAGCACTGTCAGAGTGTCAGTAGTGAGGGAGCATAGCACTTTCAGATTGTCAGTATTAGAGAGCACAGCAATGTTGGAGTGTCATTAGTGAGGGAGCACATCACTGTCGGAGTGTCTGTAGTGAGGGAGCGCAGCACTTTCGCAGTGTCAGTAGTGATGGAGCACAGGCCCGTCAGAGGGTCAGAAGTGAGAGAGCACAGCAACTTCGGAGTGTCAGTAGTGAGGGACTACAGCAACGTCCGAGTGTCAGTAGCGAGGGAACACAGCACTGTCAGAGTGTCAGTTTTGAGGGTGATCAGCACTGTCGGAGTGTCATCAGTGAGGGAGCACAGCACCGTCGGAGTGTCAGTATTGAGGGGAGCACAGCAGTCTGAGAGTGTCAGTAGTGGGAGAGCGCAGCACTGTCGCTGGGTCAATAGTGAGGGAGTACAGCACTGTTAGGTTGTCAGTAGTGAGGAAGGACAGCTCTGTCGGAGGGTCAGTAGTGAGGGAGCACAGCCCTGTCAGAGGGTCAGTAGTGAGGGAGCACAGCACTGTTTGATTGTCTGTAGTGACGGAGCACAGCACTGTCGCAGTGTCAGCAGTGAGGGAGAACAGCACTGTCGGAGTGTCAGTAGTGAGGGAAACAGAACCATCAGAGTGTCAGTCATGAGGTAGCACAGCACAGTCGGATGTCAGTAGTGAGGGAGCATAGCACTTTCAGAGTGTCAGTATTGAGAGTGCACAGCAATGTTGGAGTGTCATTAGTGAGGGAGCACATCACTGTCGGAGTGTCTGTTGTGAGGGAGCGCAGCACTTTCGCAGTGTCAGTAGTGAGGGAGCACAGGCCTGTCAGAGGGTCAGAAGTGAGAGAGCACAGCAACATCGGAGTGTCAGTAGTGAGGGAGCACAGCACCGTCCGAGTGTCAGTAGTGAGGGAACACAGCACTGTCAGAGTGTCTGTAGTGAAGGAGCACAGCACTGTCAGAGTGTCAGTTTTGAGGGAGACCAGCACTGTCGGAGTGTCGTCAGTGCTGAGGGAGCACAGCACCGTCGGAGAGTCAGTATTGAGGGGAGCACAGCACTGTTGGAGGGTCAGTGGTGAGGGAGCGCAGCACCGTCCGATGGTCAGTTGTGATGGAGCACAGCATCATCAGAGTGTCAGTAGTGAGGGAGCACAGCCCTGTCGGAGGGGCAGTAGTGAGGGAATGCAACAGTGTCAGAGTGTCAGTAGTGAGGGAGCAAAGCACTGTCAAAGTGTCAGTAGAGAGGGGCGCACCACTGTCGGAGGGTCAGTAGTGAGGGAGCACAGCACCGCCAGAGTGTCAGTACTGAGGGTGCACAGCACTGTCATAGGGTCAGTAGAGAGGGAGCACAGCACTGTCGGAGCGTCGGTAGTGAGGGAGCGCAGCACAATCGCAGGGTCATTAGTGAGGGAGCATAGGACTATCGTTGGGTCATTAGTGAGGGAGCACAGCGCTGTCCGAGTGTCAGTAGTGAGGGAGCACAGCTATGTCGGAGGGTCAGTAATGAGGGAGCGCAGCACTGTCCGAGTTGTCAGTAGTGAGTGAGTGCAGCACTGTCGGAGGAACAGTAGTTAGGGACCAGAGCACTGTCGGAGTGTCAGTAGTGAGGGAGCACAGCACTGTTGGAGTGTCTGTAGTGAGGAAGGACAGCACCATCGGAATGTCAGTAGTGAGGGAGCGCAAAACTGTAGTTGGGTCAGTAGTGAGGGAGTACAGCATTTTTGGAGGGTTAGTAGTTAGGGAGAACAGCCCTGTCGGAGGGTCAGTCGTGAGGGAGCACAGCACCATTGGAGTGTCAGTATTGAGGAAGCACACCACTGTCAGAGGGTCAGTAGTGAGAGAGTACAGCACCATCGGAGTGTCAGTAGTGAGGGAGCACAACACTCTCAGAGTGTCAGTAGTGAGGGAGCACAGCACTGCCAGAGTGTCAGTATTGAGGGGGCACAGTACTGTTGGAGGGTCAGTGGTGAGGGAGCACACCACTGTCAGAGTGTCAGTAGTGAGAGAGCACAGCCCAATTGGAGTGTCAGTAGTGAGGGAGTCAGTGTGTTAGTTGTGAGGCAGCACAGCACTGTTGTAGGGTCAGTGGTGAGGGAGCGCAGCACTGTCAGAGTGTCAGTAGTGAGGGAGCTCAGCACCTTTGGAGTGTCAGTATTGTGGGAGCGCATCAATGTCTGAGGGTCAGCAGTGAGGGAGCACAGCACCGCCGGAGTGTCAGTATTGAGGGAGCACAGCACTGTCAGACGGTCAGTAGTGAGGGAGCACAGCACCGTCGGAGTGTCAGTATTGAGCGAGCACACCACTGTCGGTGGGTCAGTAATGAGGGAGCACAGCACTGTCAGACGGTCAGTAGTGTGGGAGCAAAGCAGTGTCAGAGGGTCAGTAGTGAGGGAGCACAGCACTGTCAGAGTGTCAGTATTGAGGGAGATCAGCACTGTCAGAGTGTCATCAGTGAGGGAGCACAGCACCGTCGGAGAGTCAGTATTGAGGGGAGCATAGCACTGTCATAGGGTTAGTGGTGAGGGAGCGCAGCACCGTCCGACGGTCAGTAGTGAGGGAGCAAAGCACCATCTGAGTGTCAGTACTGAGGGTGCACAGCACTCTCGGAGTGTCAGTAGTGAGAGAGCATAACACTGTTGGTGGGTCAGTAGTGAGGGAGCACAGCAATGTTGGATTGTCAGTAGTGAGCGTGCACAGCACTGACAGAGGGTCACTAGTGAGGGAGAGTAGCACTGTCAGAGTGTCAGTCATAAGGGAGCACAGCACTGTCGGAGCGTCAGTAGTGAGGGAGCAAAGCACTGTCAGAAAGTCAGTAGTGAGGGAGCACAGCACTGTTGGAGGGTCAGTAGTGAGGGAGCAAAGCACTGTCGGATTGTCAATAGCGAGGGAGGAGAGCAGTATCGGAGTGTCAGTAGTGAGGGAGCACAGCACAGTTGGAGGGTCAGTCGTGAGGGTGCACAGCACTGTCTGAGTGTCAGTATTGAGCGAGGACTGCACCATCGGAATGTCAGTGGTGAGGGAGCCCCGCACCAGCAGAGTGTCAGTAGCGAGGGTGCAAAGCACTGTCAGAATGTCAGTAGTGAGGGAGCACAGCCCTGTCGGGGGATCAGTAGTAAGGGAGCGCAGCACCATCGGAGTGTGAGTGTGGAGGGAGCACAGCAGTGTTGAAGTGTTATTAGTGAGGGAGCACAACACCGTCGTAGTGTTGGTAGTGAAGGAGCGCAGAACTGTCGGAGTGTCAGTATTGAGGGAGCACGCCACTGTCAGAGTGTCAGTAGTGAGAGAGCACAGCCCAATTGGAGTGTCAGTAGTGAGGGAGTCAGTGTGTTAGTTGTGAGGCAGCACAGCACTGTTGTAGGGTCAGTGGTGAGGGAGCGCAGCACTGTCAGAGTGTCAGTAGTGAGGGAGCTCAGCACCTTTGGAGTGTCAGTATTGTGGGAGCGCATCAATGTCTGAGGGTCAGCAGTGAGGGAGCACAGCACCGCCGGAGTGTCAGTAGTGAGGGAGCACAGCACCGTCGGAGTGTCAGTATTGAGCGAGCACACCACTGTCGGTGGGTCAGTAATGAGGGAGCACACCACTGTCAGACGGTCAGTAGTGTGGGAGCAAAGCAGTGTCAGAGGGTCAGTAGTGAGGGATCACACCACTGTCGGACGGTCAGTAGTGAGGGAACGCAGCACTGTAAGAGTTTCGGTTGTGAGGAAGAGAAGGACAGTCGGATTTTCAGTAGTGAGGGAGGACAGCAGTATCGGAGTGTCATTAGTGAGGGAGCACATCACAGTTGGAGGGTCAGTCTTGAGGGTTCACAGCACTGTTGGATTGTCATTACTGAGCGAGGACTGTACCATCGGAGTGTCAGTGGTGAGGGAGCCCCGCACCAGCAGAGTGTCAGTAGTGAGGGAGAACAGCACATTTGGAGGGTCAGTAGTGCGGAAGCACAGCCCTGTCGGAGGATCAGTAGTAAGGGAGGGCAGCACCATCGGAGTGTGAGTGTGGAGGGAGCACAGCAGTGTCGAAGTGTTATTAGTGAGGGACCACAGCACTGTCGTAGTGTTGGTAGTGTGGGAGCACACCACGGTCGGATGGTCAGTAGTGAGGGATGTCAGCACTGTCGGAGGGTCAGTAGTGAGGGAGCACTCCAGCATCTGAGTGTCAGTATTGAGGGTGCACAGCAGTGTCTAAGTGTTATTAGTGAGGGAGCACAGCACCGTCATAGTGTTGGTAGAGAGGGAGCACAGCACGGTCGGATGGTCAGTGCTGAGGGAGCACAACATCATCGGAGTGTCGGTAGTGAGGGAGCACAGCACGGTCAGTAGTGAGGGATCACAGCACTGTCAGAGTGTCAGTAGTGAGGGATCACAGCACTGTCAGAGCGTCAGTAGTGAGGGAGCACCCCAGCATCTGAGTGTCAGTAATGAGGGTGCACAGCACTCTCGGAGTATCAGTAGTGAAAGAGCGCAGCACTGTCTGTGGGTCAGTAGAGGGAGAACAGCACTGTCAGAGTGTCAGTCCTGAGGGAGCACAGCACTGTCGGAGTGTCAGTCGTGAGGGCGGACTGCAGTGTCGGAGTGTCTGTAGTGCGGGAGAAAAGCACTGTCGGAGTGTCAGTAGTGAGGGCAGACAGCAGTTTCAAAGTGTCAGTAGTGAGGGAGCAAAGCACCGTTGGAGTGTCAGTAGTGAGGGCAGACAGCAGTTTCAGAGTGTCAGTAGTGAGGGAGCGCAGCACTGTCGGAGGGTCCGTCGTGAAGGAGCACAACACTGTCAGAGGGTCAATAGTGAGGGAGAACTGCACTGTCAGAGGGTGAGTAGTGAGGGAGCACAGCACTGTCGGTGGGTCAGTAGTGAGGGAGCACCCCAGTGTCTGAGTGTCAGTATTGAGGGTGCACAGCACTCTCGGAGTATCAGTAGTGAGAAAGCGCAGCACTGTCTGTGGGTCAGTAGAGGGAGAACAGCACTGTCAGAGTGTCAGTCCTGAGGGAGCACAGCACTGTCGGAGTGTCAGTCGTGAGGGCAGACTGCAGTGTCGGAGTGTCTGTAGTGAGGGAGAAAAGCACTGTCGGAGTGTCGGTAGTGAGGGAGCACAGCACTGTTGGAGTGTCTGTAGTGAGGAAGGACAGCACCATCGGAGTGTCAGTAGTGAGGGAGCGCAAAACTGTCGTTGGGTCAGTAGTGAGGGAGTACAGCATTTTTGGAGGGTTAGTAGTGAGGGAGAACAGCCCTGTCGGAGGGTCAGTCGTGAGGGCAGACTGCAGTGTCGGAGTGTCTGTAGTGAGGGAGAAAAGCACTGTCGGAGTGTCGGTAGTGAGGGAGCACAGCACTGTTGGAGTGTCTGTAGTGAGGAAGGACAGCACCATCGGAGTGTCAGTAGTGAGGGAGCGCAAAACTGTCGTTGGGTCAGTAGTGAGGGAGTACAGCATTTTTGGAGGGTTAGTAGTGAGGGAGAACAGCCCTGTCGGAGGGTCAGTAGTGAGGGAGCACAGCACCATTGGAGTGTCAGTATTGAGGAAGCACACCACTGTCAGAGGGTCAGTAGTGAGAGAGTACAGCACCATCGGAGTGTCAGTAGTGAGGGAGCACAACACTCTCAGAGTGTCAGTAGTGAGGGAGCACAGCACTGCCAGAGTGTCAGTATTGAGGGGGCACAGTACTGTTGGAGGGTCAGTGGTGAGGGAGTGTGGCACTGTCAGAGGGTCAGTAGTGAGGGAGCACAGCACCGTCCGAGTGTCAGTAGTGAGGGAGCACAGCACTGTCAGAGTGTCAGTATTGAGGGAGATCAGCACTGTCAGAGTGTCATCAGTGAGGGAGCACAGCACCGTCGGAGAGTCAGTATTGAGGGGAGCATAGCACTGTCATAGGGTTAGTGGTGAGGGAACGCAGCACCGTCCGACGGTCAGTAGTGAGGGAGCAAAGCACCATCTGAGTGTCAGTACTGAGGGTGCACAGCACTCTCGGAGTGTCAGTAGTGAGAGAGCATAACACTGTTGGTGGGTCAGTAGTGAGGGAGCACAGCAATGTTGGATTGTCAGTAGTGAGCGTGCACAGCACTGACAGAGGGTCACTAGTGAGGGAGAATAGCACTGTCAGAGTGTCAGTCATAAGGGAGCACAGCACTGTCGGAGCGTCAGTAGTGAGGGAGCAAAGCACTGTCAGAAAGTCAGTAGTGAGGGAGCACAGCACTGTTGGAGGGTCAGTAGTGAGGGAGCAAAGCACTGTCGGATTGTCAATAGCGAGGGAGGAGAGCAGTATCGGAGTGTCAGTAGTGAGGGAGCACAGCACAGTTGGAGGGTCAGTCGTGAGGGTGCACAGCACTGTCTGAGTGTCAGTATTGAGCGAGGACTGCACCATCGGAATGTCAGTGGTGAGGGAGCCCCGCACCAGCAGAGTGTCAGTAGCGAGGGTGCAAAGCACTGTCGGAATGTCAGTAGTGAGGGAGCACAGCCCTGTCGGAGGATCAGTAGTAAGGGAGCGCAGCACCATCGGAGTGTGAGTGTGGAGGGAGCACAGCAGTGTTGAAGTGTTATTAGTGAGGGAGCACAACACCGTCGTAGTGTTGGTAGTGAAGGAGCGCAGAACTGTCGGAGTGTCAGTATTGAGGGAGCACGCCACTGTCAGAGTGTCAGTAGTGAGAGAGCACAGCCCAATTGGAGTGTCAGTAGTGAGGGAGTCAGTGTGTTAGTTGTGAGGCAGCACAGCACTGTTGTAGGGTCAGTGGTGAGGGAGCGCAGCACTGTCAGAGTGTCAGTAGTGAGGGAGCTCAGCACCTTTGGAGTGTCAGTATTGTGGGAGCGCATCAATGTCTGAGGGTCAGCAGTGAGGGAGCACAGCACCGCCGGAGTGTCAGTATTGAGGGAGCACAGCACTGTCAGACGGTCAGTAGTGTGGGAGCAAAGCAGTGTCAGAGGGTCAGTAGTGAGGGATCACACCACTGTCGGACGGTCAGTAGTGAGGGAACGCAGCACTGTAAGAGTTTCGGTTGTGAGGAAGAGAAGCACAGTCGGATTTTCAGTAGTGAGGGAGGACAGCAGTATCGGAGTGTCATTCGTGAGGGAGCACAGCACAGTTGGAGGGTCAGTCTTGAGGGTTCACAGCACTGTTAGATTGTCATTACTGAGCGAGGACTGTACCATCGGAGTGTCAGTGGTGAGGGAGCCCCGCACCAGCAGAGTGTCAGTAGTGAGGGAGCACAGCACCATCTGAGTTTTAGTAGTTAGGGAGCATATCACTGTCGGATTGTCAGTAGTGAGGGAGCACAGCACTCTTGGAGGGTCTGTAGTGAGGGAGCACAGCACTGTCGGGGTGTCAGTTGTGAGGGAGCACTGTACTCTCTGAGTGTCATTCGTGAGGGGGGTCAGCGCCGCTGGAGTGTAAGTAGTGAGGGAGCACAGCACTGTCGGAGTGTCATTAGAGAGGGAGCACAGCACTGTTGGAATATCAGTATTCAGGGAGCACAGTACCATCGGATTGTCAGTACTGAGGGAGCACAGCGCCGTCAGAGTGTCAGTAATGAGGGAGCACAGCCCATTCGGAGTGTCATTAGTGAGAGACTACAGCACTGTCGGAGTGTCAGTTTTGAGGAAGCACAGCACTGTCGGAGGGTCAGTAGCGAGGGAGCGCAACATCATCAGATGGTCAGCAGGGAGGGAGCACAGCACTGTCGGAAGGTCTGTGGTGAGGGAGCGCAGCACTGTCAGAGTGTCAGTAGTAAGGGAGCAGAGCACCGTCGGAGTGTCAGTAGAGAGTGTCAGAGTGTCTGTATTGAGGGAGCACAGAACTGTCGGAGGGTCATTGGTGTGGGAGCGCAGCACTGTCAGACGGTCAGTAGTGAGGGCGCGCAGCACTGTCAGAGTGTGATTAGTGAGGGAGCACAGCACCGTTGGAGGGTCAGTGTTGAGAGAACGCAGCATTGTTGGTGGGTCAATAGTGAGGGAGCACAGCACTGTCAGAGTGTCAGTGGTGAGGGAGCGTAGCACAGTCAGATGGTCAGTAGTGAGGGAGCGCAGAACTGTCAGAGAGTCAGTAGTGAGGGAGCACAACACTGTCAGGGCGTCAGTTGTGAGGGAGCACCGAACCGTCGGAGTGTCAATATTGAGGGTGCAAAGCACTCTCAGAGGGTCAGTAGTGCGAGAGCGCAGCACTATCGGTGGGTCAGTAGTGAGGGAGAACAGCACCATTGGAGTGTCAGTAGTGATGGAGCAGAGCACTGTCAGAGTGTCCGTAGTGAGGGTGCACAGCAATGTCAGAGGGTCAGTAGAGAGGGAACGTAGCACTGTTGGAGGAACAGTATTTAGGGCGCAGAGCACTGTCACAGGGTCAGTAGTGAGGGTGCACTGCACTTTCAGAGTGTCAGTCTTGTGGGAGCAGAGCACTGTTGGAGTGGCTGTAGTGAGGGAGGACAGCACCATCGGAGTATCTATAGTGAGGGAGCACAGCGCCATCAGAGTGTTAGTAGTGAGGGAGCATATCACTGTCGGGGTGTCAGTTGTGAGGGAGCACAGTACTCTCCGAGTGTCATTAGTGAGGGAGCTCAGTGCCGCTCGAGTGTAAGTAATGAGGGAGCACAGTACTGTCGGAATATCAGTATTCAGGGAGCACAGCACTATCGTCGGGTCAGTAGTGAGGATCAGAGCCCCATCGGGGGGTCATTAGTGAGGGAGCACAGCATTGACGGAGGGTCAGTAGTGAGAGAGCACAGTACCATCAGATTGTCAGTACTGAGGGATCACAGCACCGTCAGAGTGTTAGTAGTGAGGGAGCACAGCATTGACGGAGGGTCAGTATTAAGGGAGGACAGCATTGTCGGAGGATCAGTGGTGAGGGAGCGCAGAAATGTCAGACGGTCAGTAGTGAGGGTGCGCAGCACTCTCAGAGTGTCAGTAGTGAGGGAGCAGAGCACGGTCGGAGTGTCAGTAATGAGGGAGCACAGCACTGTCAGAGTGTCAGTATTGAGGGAGCACAGCACTGTTGGAGAGTCAATGCTGAGGGAGCGCAGAACTGTCAGAGGGTCAGTAGTGAGGGAGCACAGCACTGTTGGAGTGTCGGTAGTGAGACAATGCAGCACTGTAAGAGCGTCAGTAGTGAGGGAGCAAAGCACTGTCAGAGCGTCAGTATTGAGGGAGCTCAGCACTGTCGGAGTGTCAATATTGAGTATGCACAGCACTGTCGGTGGGTCAGTAGTGAAGGAGCACAGAACTGTCAGAGTGGCAGTCTTGAGGGAGCACAGCACTGTCGGAGGGTCAGTCCTGAGGGAGCGGAGCACTGTCAGAGGGTCAGTAGTGAGGGAGCACAACACTGTCAGGGCGTCAGTTGTGAGGGAGCACCGCACCGTCGGAGTGTCAGTATTGAGGGTGCAAAGCACTGTCAGAGGGTCAGTAGTGAGGGAGAACAGCACTGTCGCAGGCTCAGTAGTGATGGAGAACAGCACCGTTGAAGTGTCAGTAGTGAGGGAGGACAGCACTGTCGGAGTGTCAGTAGTGATGGAGCACACCACTGTCAGAGTTTCAGTAGTGAGAGTGCACAGCAATGTTGGAGGCTCAGTAGAGAGAGAGCTTAGTACTGTTGCAGGAACAGTATTTAAGGAGCAGAGCACTGTCGGAGGGTCAGTAGTGAGGGTGCACAGCACTTTCAGAGTGTCAGTCTTGTGGGAGCAGAGCACTGTTGGTGTGGCTGTAGTGAGGGAGGACAGCACCATCGGAGTATCCATAGTGAGCGAGCACAGCGCCATCAGAGTCTTAGTAGTGAGGGAGCACAGCAGTGTCGGAGTGTCAGTAGTGAGGGAGCATAGCACTGTCGGAGAGTCAGTAGCGAGGGAGCACAGCACTCTCGGAGGGTCTGTAGTGAGGGAGCACAGCACTGTCGGGGTGTCAGTTGTGAGGGAGCACAGCACATTCGGATAGAGAGGGAGCAGAGAACCGTCGGAGTGTCAATAGTGAGGGTGCGCAGCACTGTCAGAGGATAGTAGTGAGGGAGCATAGCATTGTCGGAGTGTCAGTATTGAGGGAGCACAGCACTGACGGAGAGTCTATAGTGAGGGAGCATGGCACTGTCAGATTGTCAGTAGTGACGGAGCGCAGCACTGTCCGAGTGTCAGTAGTGAGGGAGCACAGCACTGTCAGAGGGTCAGTAGTGAGAGAACATAGCACCATCGGAGTGTCAGTAGTGAGGGAGCATAGCACTGTCAGTGTGTCAGTAGTGAGGGAGGACAGCAGTGTCAGAGTGTCTGTATTGAGGGAGCACAGAACTGTCGGAGGGTCAATGGTGTGTGAGCGCAGCACTGTCAGACGGTCAGTAGTGAGGGCGCGCAGCACTGTCAGAGTGTGATTAGTGAGGGAGCACAGCACCGTTGGAGGGTCAGTATTGGGGGAGCACAACATCGTCGGAGTGTCATTAATGAGGGAGCACAGTGCCGTCAAAGTGTTAGTAGTGAGGGAGCACAGCACTGTCAGAGTGTCAGTAGTGAGGGTGCACAGCAATGTCAGAGTGTCAGTAGTGATGGAGCACAGCACTGTCGGAGGCTCAGTAGAGACGGAGCGTAGCACAGTTGGAGGAACAGTATTTAGGGAGCAGAGCACTGTCGGAGTGTCAGTAGTGAGGGAGCACAGCACTTTCAGAGTGTCAGTCTTGTGAGAGCAGAGCACTGTTGAAGTGGCTGTGGCGAGGGAGGACAGCACCATCGGAGGATCTAGAGTGAGGGACCACAGCGCCATCAGAGTGTTAGTAGTGAGGGAGCACAGCACTCTCGGAGGGTCTGTAGTGAGGGAGCACAGCACTGTCGAAGTGTCAGTAGTGAGGGAGCACAGCACTGTCGGAGTGTCATTAATGAGGGAGCACAGCACTGTCGGAGGTTCAGTAGTGAGGGAGGACAGCACCATCGGATTATCATTAGTGAGGTAGTACAGCGCCATCGGAGTGTCAGTAGTAAGTAAACACAGCACTGTCGGAGGGTCAGTAGTGAGGGAGTACAGCACTCTCTGAGGGTCTGTAGTGAGGGTGCACAGGCACCATCGGGGTTGTAAGTATTGAGGGAGCACAGCACATTCGGATGGTCAGTAGTGAGGGAGCACAGAACGAGTGTCAGTAGTGAGGGAGCGCAGCAGCTTCAGATGGTTAGTAGTGAGGGAGCATAGCAATGTCGGAGTGTCAGTATTGAGGGAGCACAGCATCGTCGTAGAGTCATTAATGAGGGAGCACAGCACTGTTGGTTGTTCAATAGTGAGGGAGCACAGCGCCGTCAGAGTGTCAGGAATGAGGGAGCACAGCATCGTCGGAGAGTCATTAATGAGGGTGCACAGCACTGTCGGAGGTTCAGTAGTGAGGGAGGACAGCACCATCAGAGTATCAGTAGTGAGGTAGCACTGCGCCATCGGAGTGTCAGTAGTAAGGGAGCACAGCACTGTCGGATTGACAGTAGTGAGGGAGCACAGCACTCTTGGAGTGTCTGTAGTGAGAGTGCACAGGCACCATCGGGGTTGTCAGTAGTGAGGGAGCACAGCACATTCGGATGGTCAGTAGTGAGGGAGCACAGAACCGTTGGAGTGTCGGTAGTGAGGGAGCACAGCACTGTCAGAGTGTCATTAGAGAGGGTTCACAACACTGTTGGAATGTTAGTATTGAGGGATCACAGCGCCGTCGGAGTGGCATTAATGAGGGAGTACAGCACTGTCAGAGGTTCAGAAGTGATGGATCACAGCACTATCGTAGGGTCAGTAGTGAAGGAGCAGAGCACCGTCAGGGTGTCAGTAGTGAGCGAGCACAGCACCATCGGAGTGCAGGTAGTGAGTGAGCACAGAACTGTCAGAGTGTCAGTAGTGAGGGAGCACAACACTGTCGGAGGGTCAGTAGTGAGGGAGCACAGCACTGTCAGAGTGTCAGTAGTGAGGGAGCACCCCACCGTCGGAGTGTCAGTATTGAGGATGCAAAGCACTGGCGGAGTGTCGGTAGTGAGTGAGCGCAGCACAGTGGCAGAGTCATTAGTGAGGGAGCACTGCATCTTTGGAGTGTCAGTAGTGAGGGAGCACAGCACTGTCAGAGAGTCAGTAGTGAGGGTGCACAGCAATGTCAGAGAGTCAGTAGTGAGGGTGCACAGCACCTTTGGAATGTCAGTAGTGAGGGAGAACAGCACTGTCAGAGAGTCAGTAGTGAGGGTGCACAGCAATGTCAGAGAGTCAGTAGTGAGGGTGCACAGCACTGTCAGAGAGTCAGTAGTGAGGGTGCACAGCAATGTCAGAGAGTCAGTAGTGAGGGTGCACAGCACCTTTGGGGTGTCAGTAGTGAGGGAGCACAGCACCTTTGGAGTGTCAGTAGTGAGGGAGCACAGCACTGTCAGAGAGTCAGTAGTGAGGGTGCACAGCAATGTCAGAGAGTCAGTAGTGAGGGTGCACAGCACCTTTGGAGTGTCAGTAGTGAGGGAGCACAGCACTGTCAGAGAGTCAGTAGTGAGGGAGCACAGCACTGTCAGAGAGTCAGTAGTGAGGGTGCACAGCACCTTTGGAGTGTCAGTAGTGAGGGAGCCCAGCACCTTTGGAGTGTCAGTAGTGAGGGAGCACAGCACCTTTGGAGTGTCAGTAGTGAGGGAGCACAGCACATTCGGATGGGCAGTAGTGAGGGAGCACAGAACCGTCAGAGTGTCAGTAGTGAGGGAGCACAGCACTGTCGGAGTGTCATTAGAGAGGGATCACAACACTGTTGGAATGTTAGTATTGAGGGATCACAGCACCGTCGGAGTAGCATTAATGAGGGAGTAAAGCACTGTCGGAGGTTCAGTAGTGACGGAACACAGCACTGTCAGAGGCTCAGAAGTGATGGATCACAGCACTATCATAGGGTCAGTAGTGAAGGAGCAGAGCACCGTCGGGGTGTCAGTCGTGCGAGAGCACAGCACTGTCGGAGTTCAGGTAGTGAGTGAGCACAGCACCGTCAGAGTATCAGTAGTGAGGGAGCACAACACTGTCGGAAGGTCAGTAGTGAGGGAGCACAGGACAGTCAGAGCGTCAGTAGTGAGGGAGCACCGCACCGTCGGAGTGTCAGTAGTAAGGAAGCACAGCACTGTCGGAGTGTCAGCAGAAGGGGCACAGCACTGTTGGATTGTCAGTAGTGAGGGAGCACAACACCGTCGGAGGGTCAGTAGTGAGGGAGCACAGCACTGTCAGAGCGTCAGTAGTGAGGGAGCACCCCACCGTCGGAGTGTCAGTATTGAGGGTGCAAAGCACTGTCGGAGTGTCAGTAGTGAGTGAGCGCAGCACAGTGGCAGAGTCATTAGTGAGGTAGCACAGCACTTTTGGAGTTTTAGTAGTGAGGGAGCACAGCACTGTCAGAGTGTCAGTAGTGATGGAGCACAGCATGGTCAGAGAGTTAGTAGTGAGGGAGCACAGCACCTTTGGAGTGTCAGTAGTGTGGGAGCACAGCACATTCGGATGGGCAGTAGTGAGGGAGCACAGAACCGTCAGAGTGTCAGTAGTGAGGGAGCACAGCACTGTCGGAGTGTCATTAGAGAGGGATCACAACACTGTTGGAATGTTAGTATTGAGGGATCATAGCACCGTCGGAGTGGTATTAATGAGGGAGTAAAGCACTGTCGGAGGTTCAGTAGTGAGGGAGCACAGCACTGCCAGAAGGTCAGAAGTGATGGATCACAGCACTATCGTAGGGTCAGTAGTGAAGGAGCAGAGCACCGTCGGGGTGTCAGTCGTGAGAGAGCACAGCACCATCGGAGTTCAGGTAGTGAGTGAGCACAGCACCGTCAGAGTGTCAGTAGTGAGGGAGTACAGCACTCTCGGAGGTCTGTAGTGAGGGTGCACAGGCACCATCAGGGTTGTCAGTAGTGTGGGAGCACAGCACATTCGGATGGTCAGTAGTGAGGGAGCGCAGCACCTTCAGAGGGTTAGTAGTGAGGGAGCATAGCAATGTCGGAGTGTCAGTATTGAGGGAGCACAGCACCGACGGTGTGGCAGTAGTGAGGGAACTCGTCACTGTCAGAGTGTTGTTAGTGAGGGAGCTCAACACCGCGGAGAGTAAGTCGTGATGGAGCACAGCACTGTCATAGGGTCACCAGTGAGGGAGCACAGCACCGTCGGAGTGTCAGTAGTGAGGGAGCACAGCACTGTCGGAGTGTCATTAGAGAGGGAGCACAACACTGTTGGAATGTGAGTATTGAGGGAACACTGCGCCGTCGGAGTGGTATTAATGAGGGAGTACAGCTCTGTCAGAGGGTCAGAAGTGATGGATCACAGCACTATCGTAGGGTCAGTAGTGAAGGAGCAGATCGGGGTGTCAGTAGTGAGAGAGCACAGCGCCATCGGAGTGCAGGTAGTGAGTGAGCACAGAACTGTCAGAGTGTCAGTAGTGAGGGAGCACAACACTGTCGGAGGGTCAGTAGTGAGGGAGCACAGCAAAGTCAGAGCGTCAGTAGTGAGGGAGCACAGCACTGTCAGAGCGTCAGTAGTGAGGGAGCACCCCACCGTCGGAGTGTCAGTAGTGAGGGTGCAAAGCACTGTCGGAGTGTCGGTACTGATGGAGCACAGCACTGTCAGAGAGTCAGTAGTGAGGGTGCACAGCACCTTTGGAGTGTCAGTAGTGAGGGAGCACAGCACCTTTGGAATGACAGTAGTGAGGGAGGACAGCACTGTCGGAGTGTCAGTAGTGATGGAGCACAGCACTGTCAGAGAGTCAGTAGTGAGGGTGCAGAGCAATGTCGGAGGGTCAGTAGAGAGGGAGCGTAGCACTGATGGAGGAACAGTATTTAGGGAGCAGAGCACTGTCAGAGTGTCCATAGTGAGGGTGCATAACACTTTCAGATTTTCAGTCTTGTGGGAGCAGAGCACTGTTGGAGTGGCTGTAGTGAAGGAGGAAAGCACCATCGGAGTGTATATAGTGAGGGAGCACAGCGCCATCAGAGTGTTAGTAGTGAGGGAGCATAGCACTGTCGGAGTGTCAGTAGTGAGGGAGGACAGCACCATCAGAGTATCAGTAGTGAGGTAGCACCGCGCCATTGGAGTGTCAGTAGTAAGGGAGCACAGCACTGTCAGATTGTCAGTAGTAAGGGAGCACAGCACTCTCGGAGTGTCTGTAGTGAGGGTGCACAGGCACCATCGGAGTGTCAGTAGTGAGGGAGCACAGAACCGTCGGAGTGTCAGTATTGAGGGAGCACAGCACGGTCGGTGGTTCAGTAGTGAGGGAGTACAGCGCCGTCAGTGTGTCAGGATTGAGGGAGCACAGCAACGTTGGAGTGTCATTAATGAGGGTGCACAGCACTGTCGGAGGTTCAGTAGTGAGGGAGGACAGCACCATCGGAGTATCAGTAGTGAGGGAGCACAGCACTGTCGGAGCGTCATTAGAGAGGGATCACAACACTGTTGGACTGTTATTATTGAGAGATCACAGCACCGTCGGAGTGGCATTAATGTGGGGGTACAGCACTGTCGGAGGTTCAGTAGTGAGGGAGCACAGCACTGTCAGAGGCTCAGAAGTGATGGATCACAGCACTATCGTAGGGCCAGTAGTGAAGGAGCAGAGCACCATCGGCGTGTCAGTCGTGAGAGAGCACAGCACCATTGGAGTGCAGGTAGTGAGTGAGCACAGCACCGCTAAAGTGTCAGTAGTGAGGGAGCACCGCACCGTTGGAGTGTCAGTAGTGAGGGAGGAAAGCACTGTCAGAGTGTCAGTAGTGAGAGGGCACAGCACTGTCAGAGTGTCAGTAGGGATAGAGCATAGCACTGTCAGAGTGTCCGTAGTGAGGGTGCACAGCAATTTCAGAGTGTCAGTCTTGTGGGAGCAGAGCACTGTTGGAGTGGCTGTAGTGAGGGAGGACAGCACCATCGGAGTATCTATAGTGAGGGAGCACAGCGCCATCAGATTGTTAGTAGTGAGGGAGCACAGCACTCTCGGAGGGTCTGTAGTGAGCGGGCACAGCACTGTTGGAGTGTCAGTAGCGAGGGAGCACAGCACTCTCGGAGGGTCTGTAGTGAGCGGGCACAGCACTGTCGGAGTGTCAGTAGTGAGGGAGCACAGCACTCTCGGAGGGTCTGTAGTGAGGGAGCACAGCACCATCGGGTAGAGAGGGAGCATAGAACCGTCGGAGTGTTAGTAGTGAGGGTGTGCAGCACTGTCGGAGGGTCCGTAGTGAGGGAGCTATCAGTGAGTCAGTAGTGAGGGAGCACAGCACTGTCGGAGTGTCAGTGTTGAGAGAATGGAGCATTGTCGGTGGGTCAATAATGAGGGAGCACCGCACTGTGCGAGTGGCAGTCTTGAGGGAGCACAGCACTGTCGGAGTGTCAGTAGCGAGGGAGCACAGCACTCTCGGAGGGTCTGTAGTGAGGGAGCACAGCACCGTCGGATAGAGAGGGAGCATAGAACCATCGCAGTGTCAGCAGTGAGGGTGCACAGCACGGTCGGAGGGTCCGTAGTGAGGGAGCATAGCATTGTCGGAGTATCAGTATTGAGGGAGCACTGCACTGTCGGAGTGTCATTAATGAGGGAGCACAGCACTGTCGGAGGTTCAGGAGTGAGGGAGGACAGCACCATCAGAATATCAGTAGTGAGGTAGCACAGCGCAATCAGAGTGTCAGTAGTAAGGGAGCACAGCACTGTCGAAGGGTCAGTCGTGAGGGAGTACAGCACACTCGGAGGGTCTGTAGTGAGGGTGCACAGGCACCATCGGGGTTATCAGTAGTGAGGGAGCACAGCACATTCGGATGGTCAGTAGTGAGGGAGCACAGAACTGTCGGAGTGTCAGTAGTGAGGGAGCGCAGCATCGTCGGAGTGTCATTAATGAGAGAGCACAGCACTGTTGGTGGTTCAGTAGTGAGGGAGCACAGTGCCGTCAGAGTGTCAGGATTGAGGGAGCACAGCACCGTCGGAGTGTCATTAATGAGGGAGCACAGCACTGTCGGAGGTTCAGTAGTGAGGGAGGACAGTACCATCGGAGGGTCTGTAGTGAGGGTGCACATGCACCATCGGGGTTGTCAGTAGTAAGGGAGCACAGCACTTTCAGAGTGTCAGTCTTGTGGGAGCAGAGCACTGTCGGAGTGTCAGTAGTGAGGGAACACAGCACTTTCAGAGTGTCAGTCTTGTGGGAGCAGAGCACTGTTGGAGTGGCTGTAGTGAGGGAGGACAGCACCATCGGAGTATCTATAGTGAGGGAGCACAGCGCCATCAGAGTGTTAGTAGTGAGGGAGCACAGCACTCTCGGAGGGTCTGTAGTGAGGGAGCACAGCACAGTCGGAGTGTCAGTAGCGAGGGAGCACAGCACTCTCAGAGGGTCTGTAGTGAGGGAGCACAGCACCGTCGGATAGAGAGGGAGCATAGAACCATCGCAGTGTCAGCAGTGAGGGAGCACAGCACTCTCGGAGGGTCTGTAGTGAGGGAGCACAGCACTGTCGGAGTGTCAGTAGCAAGGGAGCACAGCACTCTCGGAGGGTCTGTAGAGAGGGAGCACAGCACCGTCGGATAGAGAGGGAGCATAGAACCATCGCAGTGTCACCAGTGAGGGTGCACAGCACTGTCGGAGGGTCCGTATTGAGGGAGCATAGCATTGTCGGAGTATCAGTATTGAGGGAGCACAGCACTGTCGGAGTGTCATTAATGAGGGAGCACAGCACTGTCGGAGGTTCAGAAGTGAGGGAGGACAGCACCATCAGAATATCAGTAGTGAGGTAGCACAGCGCAATCAGAGTGTCAGTAGTACGGGAGCACAGCACTGTCGAAGGGTCAGTCGTGAGGGAGTACAGCACTCTCGGAGGGTCTGTAGTAAGGGTGCACAGGCCCCATCGGGGTTATCAGTAGTGAGGGAGCACAGCACATTTGGATGGTCAGTAGTGAGGGAGCACAGAACTGTCGGAGTGTCAGTTGTGAGGGAGTGCAGCATCTTCAGAGGGTTAGTAGTGATGAAGCATAGCAATGTCCGAGTGTCAGTATTGAGGGAGCACAGCATCGTCGGAGTGTTATTAATGAGAGAGCACAGCACTGTCCGTGGTTCAGTAGTGAGGGAGGACAGTGCCGTCAGAGTGTCAGGATTGAGGGAGCACAGCACTGTCGGAGTGTCATTAATGAGGGAGCACAGCACTGTCGGAGGTTCAGTAGTGAGGGAGGACAGTACCATCGGAGGGTCTGTAGTGAGGGTGCACATGCACCATCGGGGTTGTCAGTAGTGAGGGAGCACAGCACATTCGGATGGTCAGTAGTGAGGGAGCACAGAACCGTCGGAGTGTCAGCAGTGAGTGAGTGCAGCACCTTCAGAGGGTTAGTAGTGAGGGAGCATAGCAATGTCGCAGTGTCAGTATTGAGGGAGCACAGCACTGACGGAGTGGCAGTAGTGAAGGAGCTCGTCACTGTCAGAGTGTCATTAGTGAGGGAGCTCAGTACCGTTGGAGTGTAAGTAGTGAGGGAGCACAGGACTGTCGTAGGGTCACCAATTAGGGAGCACAGTACCGTCGGAGTGTCGGTAGTGAGGGAGCACAGCACTGTCGGAGTGTCATTAGAGAGGGAGCACAACACTGTTGGAATGTTAGTATTGAGGGATCACAGTGCCGTCGGAGTGGCATTAATGATGGAGTACAGCACTGTCGGAGGTTCAGTAGTGACGGAGCACAGCACTATCAGAGGCTCAGAAGTGATGGATCACAGCACTATCGTAGGGTCAGTAGTGAAGGAGCAGAGCACTGTCAGGGAGTCAGTAGTGAGAGAGCACAGCACCATCGGACTATCAGTAGTGAGGGAGCACAGCACTGTCAGAGTGGCAGTCTTGAGGGAGCACAGCACTGTCGGAGTTTCAGTAGCGAAGGAGCACAACACTGTCAGAGCGTCAGTTGTGAGGGAGCACCGCACCGTCGGAGTGTCAGTATTGAGGGTGCAAAGCACTGTCAGAGGGTCAGTAGTGAGAGAGCGCACCACTATCGGTGGGTCAGTAGTGAGGGAGCACTGCACTGTCGGAGTGTCAGGAGTGAGTGAGCGCAGCACAGTCGCAGGCTCAGTAGTGAGGGAGAACAGCACCGTTGGAGTGTCAGTAGTGAGGAAGGACAGCACTGTCAGAGTGTCAGTAGTGAGAGGGCACTGCACTGTCAGAGTGTCAGTAGCGATGGAGCACAGCAATGTCGGAGGCTCAGTAGAGAGGGAGCGTAGCACTGATGGAGGAACAGTATATAGGGAGCAGAGCACTGCTGGAGTGTCAGTAGTGAGGGAGCACAGCACTTTCAGACTGTCAGTCTTGTGAGAGCAGAGCACTGTTGGATTGGCTGTAGTGATGGAGGACAGCACCATCGGAGTATCTATAGTGAGAGAGCACAGTACCATCAGAGTGCAGGTAGTGAGTGAGCACAGCACCGTCAGAGTGTCAGTAGTGAGGGAGCACAACACTGTCAGAGGGTCAGTAGTGATGGAGCACTGCACTGTCAGAGCGTCAGTAGTGAGGGAGCACCGCACCGTCAGAGTGTCAGTATTGAGGGTGCAAAGCACTGTCAGAGTGTCAGTAGTGATGGAGCACAGCACTGTTGGAGGTTCAGTGGTGAGGGAGCACAGCACCATTGGAGTGTCAGTAGTGAGGGAGGACAGCACTGTCGGAGTTTCTGTATTGAAGGAGCACAGCACCGTCGCAGGGTCAGTAGTGAGGGAGCACAGCACCATTGGAATGTCAGTAGTGAGGGAGGACAGCACTGTCAGAGGGTCAGTAGTGAGGGTGCGCAGCACTTTCAGAGTCTCAGTCTTGTGGGAGAACAGCACTGTTGGAGTGTCTGTAGTGAGGGAGCACAATGCCATCAGAGTGTCAGTAGTGAGGGAGCACAGCACTGTCGGAGTGTCAGTAGTGAGGGAGCCTAGAGCCATCGGAATGTCAGTATTGAGGGAGCACAGCACTGTCGGTGGTTCAGTAGTGAGGGAGCACAGCGCCGTCGGAGTGTCATTAATGAGGGTGCACAGCACTGTCGGAGGTTCAGTAGTGAGGGATGACAGCACCATCGGAGTATCAGTAGTGAAGGAGCACAGCACTGTCGAAGGGTCACCAGTGAGGGAGCACAGTACCGTCGGAGTGTCGGTAGTGATGGAGCACAGCACTGTCGGAGTGTCATTAGAGAGGGATCACAACACTGTTGGAATGTTAGTATTGAGGGATCACAGCACCATCGGAGTGGCGTTAATGAGGGAGTACAGCACTGTCGGAGGTTCAGTAGTGAGGGAGCACAGCACTATCGTAGGATCAGTAGTGAAGGAGCAGAGAACCGTCGGGGTGTCAGTCGTGAGAAAGCACAGCACCATCGGAGTTCAGGTATTGAGTGAGCACAGCACCATCGGAGTTCAGGTAGTGAGTGAGCACAGCACCGTCAAAGTGTCAGTAGTGAAGGAGCACAGCACTGTCTGGGCGTCAGTAGTGAGGGAGCACCGCTCCGTCGGAATGTCAGTATTGAGGGTGCAAAGCACTGTCGGAGTGTCAGTAGTGATGGAGCACAGCACTGTCGGAGGTTCAGTAGTGAGGGAGGACAGCACCATCGGAGTATCAGTTGTGAGGCAGCACAGCGCCATCGGAGTGTCAGCAGAAGCGACACAGCACTGTCGGATTGTCAGTAGTGAGGGAGCGCAGCACTCTCGTAGTGTCAGTGTTGAGAGAACCAGCATTGTTGGTGGGTCAATAGTGAGGGAGCACAGAACTGTCAGCGTGGCATCTTGAGTGATCACAGCACTGTCGGAGTGTCAGTGGTGAGGGAGCGTAGCACAGTCAGATGGCCATTAGTGAGGGAGCCCAGAACTGTCAGAGTCAGTAGTGAGAGAGCACAGCACCGTCGGAGTGTCAGAGTTGAGAGAACGCAGCATTGTTGGTGGGTCAATAATGAGGGAGGTCAGCACTGTGAGAGTGGCAGTCTTGAGGGAGCACAGCACTGTCGGAGTGTCAGTATTGATGGTGCAAAGCACTGTCAGAGGGTCAGTAGTGAGAGAGCGCAGCACTATCTGTGGGTCAGTAATGAGCGAGCACTGCACTGTTGGAGTGTTGGTAGTGAGTGAGCGCAGCACAGTCGCAGGCTTAGTAGTGAGGGAGAACAGAACCGTTGGAGTGTCAGTAGTGAGGGAGGACAGCACTGTCGGAGTGTCAGTAGTGAGGGAGCACAGCACTTTCAGACTGTCAGTCTTGTGAGAGCAGAGCACTGTTGGACTGGCTGTAGTGAGGGAGGACAGCACCATCGGAGTATCTATAGTGAGGGAGAACAGCACCGTCAGAGTGTCAGTAGTGAGGGAGCACAACACTGTTGGAGGGTCAGTAGTGATGGAGCACAGCACAGTCGGAGTGTCAGTAGTGATGGAGCACAGCACACTCGGAGGGTCTGTAGTGAGTGTGCACATGCACCATCGGGGTTGTCAGTAGTGAGGGAGCACAGCACATTCGGATGGTCAATAGTGAGGGAGCACAGAACCGTCGGATTGTCAGTAGTGAGGGAGCGCAGCACCTTCAGAGGGTTACTTGTGAGGGAGCATAGCAATGTTGGAGTGTCAGTATTGAGGGAGCATAGCACTGACCGAGTGGCAGTAGTGAGGGAGCTCGTCATTGTCAGAGTGTCATTAGTGAGGGAGCTCAGTACCGCGGAGTGTAAGTAATGAGGGAGCACAGCACTGTCGTAGGGTCACCAGTGCGGGAGCACAGTACCGTTGGAGTGTCAGTAGTGAGGGAGCACAGCACAATCGGAGTGTCATTAGAGAGGGAGCACAACACTGTTGGAATGTTAGTATTGAGGGATCACAGCGCCGTCGGAGTGGCATTAATGAGGGAGTACAGCACTGTCAGAGGTTCAGTAGTGAGGGAGCACAGCACTGTCAGAGGCTCAGAAGTGATGGATCACAGCACTATCGTAGGGCCAGTAGTGAAGGAGCAGAGACACCGTCAGGGTGTCAGTAGTGAGAGAGCGCAGTACCGTCGGAGTGCAGGTAGTGAGTGAGCACAGCACCATCAGAGTGTCAGTAGTGAGGGAGCACAACACTGTCGGAGGGTCAGTAGTGATGGAACACTGCACTGTCAGAGCGTCAGTAGTGAGGGAGCACCACACCATCGGAGTGTCAGTATTGAGGGTGCAAAGCACTGTCGGAGTGTCAGTAGTGATGGAGCACAGCACTGTTGGAGGTTCAGTAGTGAGGGAGGACAGCACCATCAGAGTATCAGTAGTGAGGAAGCACAGCACTGTTGGATTGTCAGTAGTGAGGGAGTACAGCACTCTCAGAGGGTCTGTAGTGAGGGTGCACAGGCACCATCAGGGTTGACAGTAGTGAGGGAGCACAGCATATTCGGATGGTCAGTAGTGAGAGAGCACAGCACCATCGGAGTGCAGGTAGCGAGTGAGCAGAGTACCGACAGAGTGTCAGTAGTGAGGGAGCACAACACTGTCAGAGCGTCAGTAGTGAGGGAACATAGCAATGTCGGAGTGTCAGTATTGAGGGAGCTCAACACCGCTGAGTGAAAGTAGTGAGGGAGCACAGCACTGTCGGATGGTCATTAGTGAGGGAGCTCAGTACCGCTGGAGTGTAAGTAGTGAGGGAGCACAGCACTGTCGTAGGGTCACTAGTGAGGGAGCAAAGCAATGTCAGAGCATTAGTAGTGAGGGAGCACAGCACTCTCGGAGTATCAGTGGTGAGGGTGCACAACACGGTCGGAGGGTCAGTATTGAGGGAGGACAGACCTGTCAGAGTGGCCGTCTTGAGGGAGCACAGCAGTGTCGGAGTGTCAGTAGTGAGGGAGCACAACACTGTCAGAGGGTCAGTAGTGAGCGAGGACAGCCCTGTCAGATGTTCAGTAATGAGGGAGCATAGCACTGTCAGAGCGTCAGTAGTGAGCGTGCACCGCACCGTCGGAGTGTCAGTATTGAGGGTGTAAAGCACTGTCAGAGTGTCAGTAGTGCGAGAGGGCAGCTCCGTCGGTGGGTCAGTAGTGAGGGAGCACAGCACTTTTAGAGGGTCAGTAGTGAGGGAGCACAGCACCATTGGAGTGTCAGTAGTGAGGGAGCACAGCACTGTCAGAGTGTCAGTAGTGAGGGAGCACAGTACTGTCAGAGTGTCAGTAGTGAGGGAGCACGGCAATGTCAGAGGGTCAGTAGTGAGGGAGCACAGCACCATTGGAGTGTCAGTAGTGAGGGAGCACAGCAATGTCAGAGGGTCAGTAGTGAGGGTGTGCAGCACTTTCAGAGTCTCAGTCTTGTGGGAGAACAGCACTGTTGGAGTGTCTGTAGTGAGGGAGCACAGTGCCATCAGAGTGTCAGTAGTAAGGGAGCGCAGCACCCTCCGTGTGTCAGTAGTGAGGGAGAACAGCACATTCGGATGGCCAGTAGTGAGGGAGCCTAGAACCATCGGAGTGTCAGTATTGAGGGAGCACAGCACGGTCGGTGGTTCAGTAGTGAGGGAGCACAGCGCCGTCAGTGTGTCAGGATTGAGGGAGCACAGCACCGTCGGAGTGTCATTAATGAGGGTACATAGCACTGTCGGAGGTTCAGTAGTGAGGGAGGACAGCACCATCGGAGTATCAGTAGTGAGGGAGCACAGCACTGTCGAAGGGTCACCAGTGAGGGAGCACAGTACCGTCGGAGTGTCGGTAGTGAGGGAGCACAGCACTGTCGGAGTGTCATTAGAGAGGGAGCACAACACTGTTGGAATGTTAGTATTGATGGATCACAGCACCGTCGGAGTGGCATTAATGAGGGAGTACAGCACTGTCAGAGGTTCAGAAGTGATGGTTCACAGCACTATCGTAGGGTCAGTAGTGAAGGAGCAGAGCACCGTCAGGGTGTCAGTTGTGAGAGAGCACAGCACCATTGGGGTTCAGGTATTGAGTGAGCACAGCACCGTCAAAGTGTCAGTAGTGAGGGAGCACAACACTGTCGGAGGGTCAGTAGTGAGGGAGCACAGCACTGTTGGAGTTCAGTAGTGAGGGAGGACAGCACCATCGGAGTATCAGTAGTGAGGCAGCATAGCGCCATCGGAGTGTCAGCAGAAGGGACACAGCACTGTCGGATTGTCAGTAGTGAGGGAGCACAGCACTCTCGTAGTGTCAGTGGTGAGGGAGCGTAGCACAGTCAGATGGTCAGTACTGAGGGAGCACAGAACTGTCAGAGAGTCAGTAGTTAGGGAGCACAGCACCGTCGGAGTGTCAGTGTTGAGAGAACGCAGCATTTTCGGTGGGTCAATAATGAGGGAGCTCAGCACTTTGAGAGTGGCAGTCTTGAGGGAACACAACACTGTCGGAGTGTCAGTAGCGAAGGAGCACAACACTGTCAGAGTGTCAGTTGTGAGGGAGCACCGCACCGTCGGAGTGTCAGTATTGAGGGTGCAAAGCACTGTCAGAGGGTCAGTAGTGAGAGAGCGCACCACTATCGGTGGGTCAGTAGTGAGGGAGCACTGCACTGTCGGAGTGTCGGGAGTGAGTGAGCGCAGCACAGTCGCAGGCTCAGTAGTGAGGGAGAACAGCACCGTTGGAGTGTCAGTAGTGAGGAAGGACAGCACTGTCAGAGTGTCAGTAGTGAGAGGGCACTGCACTGTCAGAGTGTCAGTAGCGATGGAGCACAGCAATGTCGGAGGCTCAGTAGAGAGGGAGCGTAGCACTGATGGAGGAACAGTATTTCGGGAGCAGAGCACTGTTGGAGTGTCAGTAGTGAGGGAGCACAGCACTTTCAGACTGTCAGTCTTGTGAGAGCAGAGCACTGTTGGACTGGCTGTAGTGAGGGAGGACAGCACCATCGGAGTATCTATAGTGAGGGAGAACAGCACCGTCAGAGTGTCAGTAGTGAGGGAGCACAACACTGTCGGAGGGTCAGTAGTGATGGAGCACAGCACAGTCGGAGTGTCAGTAGTGATGGAGCACAGCACTGTTGGAGGTTCAGTAGTGAGGGAGGACAGCTCCATCGGAGTATCAGTAGTGAGGTAGCACCGCGCCATCGGAGTGTCAGCAGAAGGGAGCACAGCACTGTCGGATTGTCAGTATTGAGGGAGCACAGCCCTCTCAGAGGGTCTGTAGTGAGGGTGCACAGGCACCATTGGGTTGTCAGTAGTGAGGGAGCACAGCACATTCGGATGGTCAGTAGTGAGAGAGCACAGCACCATCGGAGTGCAGGTAGCGAGTGAGCAGAGCACCGACAGAGTGTCAGTAGTGAGGGAGCAGAACACTGTCAGAGTGTCAGTAGTGAGGGAGCAAAGCACTGTCAGAGCGTCATTAGTGAGGGAGCTCAACACCGCTGAGTGAAAGTAGTGAGGGAGCACAGCATCGTTGGATGGTCATTAGTGAGGGAGCTCAGTATCGCTGGAGTGTAAGTAGTGAGGGAGCACAGCACTGTCGTAGGGTCACTAGTGAGGGAGCAAAGCTCTGTCAGAGCGTCAGTAGTGAGGGAGCACAGCACTGTCGGAGTATCAGTGGTGAGGGTGCACAACACGGTCGGAGGGTCAGTATTGAGGGAGGACAGCCCTGTCAGAGTGGCAGTCTTGAGGGAGCACAGCAGTGTCGGAGTGTCAGTAGTGAGGGAGCACAACACTGTCGGAGGGTCAGTAGTGAGGGTGCACAGCACCATTGGAGTGTCAGTAGTGAGGGAAGACAGCACTGTCAGAGTGTCAGTAGTGAGGGAGCACGGCAATGTCAGAGGGTCAGTAGTGAGGGTGCGCAGCACCCTCCGTGTGTCAGTAGTGAGGGAGCACAGCACGGTCGGTGGTTCAGTAGTGAGGGAGCACAGCGCCGTCAGTGTGTCAGGATTGAGGGAGCACAGCACCGTCGGAGTGTCATTAATGAGGGTGCACAGCACTGTCGGAGGTTCAGTAGTGAGGGTGCACAGCACTGTCGAAGGGTCACCAGTGAGGGAGCACAGTACCGTTGGAGTGTCGGTAGTGAGGGAGTACAGCACTGTCGGAGTGTTATTAGAGAGGGATAACAACACTGTTGGAATGTTAGTATTAAGGGATCACAGCACCGTCGGAGTGGTATTAATGAGGGAGTACAGCACTGTCGGAGATTCAGTAGTGACGGAGCACAGCACTGTCAGAGGCTCAGAAGTGATGGATCACAGCACTATCGTAGGGTCAGTAGTGAAGGAGCAGAGCAACGTCGGGGTGTCAGTCGTGAGAGAGCACAGCACCATCGGAGTTCAGGTAGTGAGTGAGCACAGCACCGTCAGAGTGTCAGTAGTGAGGGAGCACAACACTGTCAGAGGGTCAGTATTGAGGGAGCACAACACTGTTAGTGCGTCAGTAGTGAGGGTGCAAAGCACTGTCGGAGTGTCAGTAGTGATGGAGCACAGCACTGTCTGAGTGTCAGCAGAAGGAGCACAGCACTGTCAGATTGTCAGTAGTGATGGAGCACAGCACTGTTGGAAGTTCAGTAGTGAGGGAGGACAGCACCATCGGAGTATCAGTATTGAGGGTGCAACGCACTGTCCGAGTGTCAGTAGTGAGGGAGCACCGCACCGTCGGAGTGTCAGTATTGAGGGTGGACAGCACTGTCAGAGTGTCAGTAGTGAGAGGGCACTGCACTGTCAAAGTGTTAGTAGTGAGGGAGCACAACACTGTCGGAGGGTCAGTAGTGAGGGACCACCGCACCGTCGGAGTGTCAGTATTGAGTGTCCAACTCACTGTTGGAGTGTCAGTATTGAGGGAGCACCGCACCGTCGGAGCGTCAGTATTGAGGGTGCACAGCACCATCGGGGTTGTCAGTAGTGATGGAGCACAGCACTGTTGGAGGTTCAGTAGTGAGAGAGGAAAGCACCATCGGAGTATCAGTAGTGAGGAAGCACAGCACCATCGGAGTGTCAGCAGAAGGGAGCACAGCACTGTTGGATTGTCAGTAGTGAGGGAGCACAGTACTCTCATAGTGTCAGTGTTGAGAGAACGCAGCATTGTTGGTGGGTCAATAGTGAGGGAGCACAGCACTGTCAGCGTGGCAGTCTTGAGTGATCACAGCACTGTCGGAGTGTCAGTGGTGAGGGAGCGTAGCACAGTCAGATGGTCATTAGTGAGGGAGCCCAGAACTGTCAGAGAGTCAGTAGTGAGGGAGCACAGCACCGTCGGAGTGTCAGTGTTGAGAGAACGCAGCATTGTGGGTGGGTCAATAATGAGGGAGCACAGCACTGTCGGAGTGTCAGTAACGAAGGAGCACAGCACTGTCAGAGCGTCAGTTGTGAGGGAGCACCGCACCGTCGACGTGTCAGTATTGAGGGTGCAAAGCACTGTCAGAGGGTCAGTAGTGAGAGAGCGCACCACTATCAGTGGGTCAGTAGTGAGGGAGCACTGTACTGTCGGAGTGTCAGTAGTGAGTGAGCGCAGCACAGTCGCAGGCTCAGTAGTGAGGGAGAACAGCACCGTTGGAGTGTCAGTATTGAGGGAGGACAGCACTGTCAGAGTGTCAGCAGTGAGAGGGCACTGCACTGTCAAAGTGTCAGTAGTGAGGGAGCAGAGCACTGTCGGAGGGTCAGTAGTGAGGGAGCACAGCACTGTCAGAGCGTCAGTAATGAGGGACCACCGCACTGTCAGAGTGTCAGTATTGAGGGTGCAAAGCACTGTCGGATTGTCAGTAGTGATGGAGCACAGCACTGTTGGAAGTTCAGTAGTGAGGGAGGACAGCACCATCGGAGTATCAGTTTTGAGGGTGCAACGCACTGTCAGAGTGTCAGTAGTGAGGGAGCACCGCACCGTCGGAGTGTCAGTATTGAGGATGCAAAGCACCATCAGGGTTGTCAGTAGTGATGGAGCACAGCACTGTTGGAGGTTCAGTAGTGAGGGAGGAAAGCACCATCGGAGTATCAGTAGTGAGGAAGCACAGCACCATCGGAGTGTCAGCAGAAGGGAGCACAGCACTGTTGGATTGTCAGTAGTGAGGGAGCACAGTACTCTCATAGTGTCAGTGTTGAGAGAACGCAGCATTGTTGGTGGGTCAATAGTGAGGGAGCACAGCACTGTCAGCGTGGCAGTCTTGAGTGATCACAGCACTGTCGGAGTGTCAGTGGTGAGGGAGCGTAGCACAGTCAGATGGTCATTAGTGAGGGAGCCCAGAACTGTCAGAGAGTCAGTAGTGAGGGAGCGCAGCACCGTCGGAGTGTCAGTGTTGAGAGAACGCAGCATTGTTGGTGGGTCAATAATGAGGGAGCTCAGCACTGTGAGAGTGGCAGTCTTGAGGGAGCACAGCACTGTCGGAGTTTCAGTAGCGAAGGAGCACAACACTGTCAGAGCGTCAGTTGTGAGGGAGCACCGCACCATCGGAGTGTCAGTATTGAGGGTGCAAAGCACTGTCAGAGGGTCAGTAGTGAGAGAGCGCACCACTATCGGTGGGTCAGTAGTGAGGGAGCACTGCACTGTCGGAGTGTCAGTAGTGAGCGCAGCACAGTCGCATGCTCAGTAGTGAGGGAGAACAGCACCGTTGGAGTGTCAGTATTGAGGGAGGACAGCGCTGTCAGAGTGTCAGTAGTGAGAGGGCACTGCACTGTCAGAGTGTCAGTAGCGATGGAGCACAGCAATGTCGGAGGCTCAGTAGAGAGGGAGCGTAGCACTGATGGAGGAACAGTATATAGGAAGCAGAGAACTGTTGGAGTGTCAGTAGTGAGGGAGCACAGCACTTTCAGAGTGTCAGTCTTGTGGGAGCAGAGCACTTTTTGAGTGGCAGTAGTGAGGGTGGACAGCACCATCGGAGTATCTATAGTGAGGGAGCACAGCGCCATCAGAGTGTTAGTAGTGAGGGAGCACAGCACTCTCGGAGGGTCTGTAGTGAGGGAGCACTGCACTGTTGGAGTGTCAGTAGCGAGGGAGTACAGCACTTTCGGAGGGTCTGTAGTGAGGGAGGACAGCACCATCGGAGTATCTGTAGTGAGCTAGCTCAGCACCATCAGAGTGTCAATAGTAAGGGAGCACAGCACTGTTGGATTGTCTGTAGTGAGGGAGCACAGCACTCTCGGAAGGTCAGTAGTGAGGGTGCACAGGCACCATCGGGGTTGTTAGTAGTGAGGGAACACAGCACATTCGGATGGTCAGTAGTGAGGGAGCACAGAAACGTCAGAGTGTCAGTAGTGAGGGAGCGCAGCACCTTCAGAGGGTTAGTAGTGAGGGAGCATAGCAATGTCGGAGTGTCAGTATTGAGGGAGCACAGCACTGACGGAGTGGCAGTAGTGAGGCAGCTCAACACCGCAGAATGTAAGTAGTGAGGGAGCACAGAACCGTCGGATGGTCATCAGTGAGGGAGCTCAGTACCGCTGGAATGTAAGTAGTGACGCAGCACAGCACTGTCGTAGGGTCACTAGTGAGGGAGCACAGTACCGTCGGAGTGTCGGTAGTGAGGGAGCACAGCACTGTCGGAGTGTCATTAGAGAGGGAGCACAACACTGTTGGAATGTTTGTATTGAGGGATCACAGCACTGTCGAGCTGGCATTAATGTGAGAGTACAGCATTGTCGGAGGTTCACTCGTGAGGGAGCACAGCACTGCCAGAAGGTCAGAAGTGCTGGATCACAGCACTATCGTAGGGTCAGTAGTGAAGGAGCAGAGCACCATCGGGGTGTCAGTCGTGAGAGAGCACAGCACCATCGGAGTGCAGGTAGCGAGTGAGCAAAGCACCGTCAGAGTGTCAGTAGTGAGGGAGCACAACACTCTCGGTAGTTCAGTAGTGAGGGAGCACAGCACTGTCGGTGGGTCAGGAGTGAGGGAGCACAGCGCCGTCAGTGTCAGTATTGAGAGAGCACAGCACCGTCGGAGTGTCATTAATGAGGGAGCCAAAGCACTGTTGGAGGTTCATTAGTGAGGGAGGACAGCACCATCGGGGTGTCAGTATTAAGGGAGCACAGCACTCTCGGAGGGTCTGTAGTGAGGGTTCTCATGCACCATCGAGGTTGTCAGTAGTGATGGAGCACAGCACATTCGGATGGTCAGTAGTGAGGGAGCACAGAACCTTCGGAGAGTCAGTAGTGAGGGAGCGCAGCAGCTTCCGAGTGTTAGTAGTGAGGGAGCATAGCAATGTCGGAGTGTCAGTATTGAGGGAGCGCAGCACTGACGGAGTGGCAGTAGTGAGGGAGCTCGTCTCTCAGAGTGTCAGTAGCGAGGGAGCACAGCACACTCGGAGGGTCTGTAGTGAGTGAAGACAGCACCATCGGAGTATCTGTATTGAGCTAGCACAGCGCCATCGGAGTGTCAGTAGTAAGGGAGCACAGCACTGTTGGAGTGCAGGTAGTGAGTGAGCACAGCACCGTCAGATTGTCAGTAGTGAGGGAGCACAACACTGTCGGAGGGTCAGTATTGAGGGAGCACAGCACTGTCGGTGGTTCAGTAGTGAGGGAGCACAGCGCCGTCAGTGTCAGTATTGAGAGAGCACAGCACCGTTGGAGTGTCATTAATGAGGGAGCCCAGCACTGTCGGAGGTTCAGTAGTGAGGGAGGACAGCACCATCCGAGTATCAATAGTGAGGTAGCACAGCGCCATCGGAGTATCAGTAATAAGGGAGCACAGCACTCTCAGAGGGTCTGTAGTGAGGGATCACAGCACTCTCGGAGGGTCTGAAGTGAGGGTGCACAGGCACCATCGAGGTTGTCAGTAGTGAGGGAGCACAGCACATTTGGATTGTCTGTAGTGAGGGAGCACAGAACCATCGGAGTGTCAGTAGTGAGGGAGCGCAGCAGCTTCCGAGGGTTAGTAGTGAGGGAGCATAGCAATGTCGGAGTGTCAGTATTGTGGGAGCACAGTACTGACGGAGTGGCACTAGTGAGGGAGCTCAACACCGCGGAGTTAAGTAGTGAGGGAGCACAGCACCGTCGGATGGTCATTAGTGAGGGAGCTCAGTACCGCTGGACTGTAAGTAGAGAGGGAGCACAGCACTGTTGTAGGGTCACTAGTGAGGGAGCACAGTACCGTTGGAGTGTCAGTAGTGAGGGAGCACAGCACTGTCGGAGTGTCATTAGAGAGGGAGCACAACACTGTTGGAATGTTAGTATTGAGGGCTCACAGCGCTGTCGGAGTGGCATTAATGAGGGAGTACAGCACTGTCGGAGGTTCAGTAGTGAGGGAGCATAGCACTGTCAGAGGGTCAGAAGTGCTGGATCACAGCACTATTGTAGGGTCAGTAGTGAAGGAACAGAGCACCATCGGGGTGTCAGTCGTGAGAGAGCACAGCACCATCAGAGTGCAGGTAGTGAGTGAGCCCAGCACCGTCAGAGTGTCAGTAGTGCGGCAGCACAACACTGTCGGAGGGTCAGTAGTGAGGGAGCACAGCACTGTCGGAGTGTCGGTAGTGAGTGAGCGCAGGACCGGCGCAGGCTCAGTAGTGAGGGAGAACAGCATCGTTGGAGTGTCAGTAGTGAGGGAGGACAGCACTGTCAGAGTGTCAGTAGTGAGAGGGCACAGCGCTGTCAGAGTGTCAGTAGCAATGGAGCACAGCAATATCAGAGTGTCCATAGTGAGGGTGCACAGCACTGTCGGAGGCTCAGTAGAGAGGGAGCGTAGCACTGTTGGAGGAACAGTATTTAGGGAGCAGAGCACTGTCGGAGTGTCAGTAGTGAGGGAGCACAGCAATTTCAGAGTGTCAGTCTTGTGGGAGCAGAGCACTGTTGGATTGGCTGTAGTGAGGGAGGACAGCACCATCGGAGTATCTATAGTGAGGGAGCACAGCGCCATCAGAGTGTTAGTAGTGAGGGAGCACAGCACTCTCGGAGGGTCTGTAGTGAGGGAGCACAGCACTGTCAGATTTTCAGTAGCGAGGGAGCACAGCACACTCGGAGGGTCTGCAGTGAGTGAAGACAGCACCATCAGAGCACAGCGCCATCAGAGTGTTAGTAGTGAGCTAGCACAGAGCCATCGGAGTGTCAGTAGTAAGGGAGCACAGCACTGTCGGAGGGTCAGTATTGAGGGAGCACAGCACTGTCGGTAGTTCAGTAGTGAGGGAGCACAGTGCCGTCAGTGTCAGTAGTGAGAGAGCACAGCACCGTCGGAGTGTCATTAATGAGGGAGCCCAGCACTGTCGGAGGTTCAGTAGTGAGGGAGGACAGCACCATCCGAGTATCAGTAGTGAGGTAGCACAGCGCCATCAGAGTGTCAGTAATAAGGGAGCACAGCACTCTCGGAGGGTCTGTAGTGAGGGAGCACAGCACTCGCTGAGGGTCTGTAGTGAGGGTGCACAGGCACCATCGAGGTTGTCAGTAGTGAGGGAGCACAGCACATTCGGATTGTCTGTAGTGAGGGAGCACAGAACCGTCGGAGTGTCAGTAGTGAGGGAGCGCAGCAGCTTCCGAGGGTTAGTAGTGAGGGAGCAAAGCACTGTCGGAGTGTCAGTATTGAGGGAGCACAGAACTGACGGAGTGGCAGTAGTGAGGGAGATTGTCACTGTCAGAGTGTCATTAGTGAGGGAGCTGAACACCGCGGAGTTTAAGTAGTGAGGGAGCACAGCACTGTCGTATGGTCATTCGTGAGGGAGCTCAGTACCGTCGGAGTGTCGGTAGTGAGGGAGCACAGCACTGTCGGAGTGTCATTAGAGAGGGAGCACAACATTGTTGGAATGTTAGTAATGAGGGATCACAGCACCGTCGGAGTGGCATTAATGAGGGAGTACAGCACTGTCGGAGGTTCAGTAGTGAGGGAGCACAGCACTGTCAGAAGGTCAGAAGTGATGGATCACAGCACTATCGTAGGGTCAGTAGTGAAGGAGCAGATCGGGGTGTCAGTCGTGAGAGAGCACAGCACCATCGGAGTGCAGGTAGTGAGTGAGCACAGCACCGTCAGAGTGTCAGTAGTGAGGGAGCACCCCACCGTCGGAGTGTCAGTATTGAGGGTGCAAAGCACTGACGGAGTGTCGGTAGTGAGTGAGCGCAGCACAGTCGCAGGGTCATTAGTGAGGGAGCACAGCAACTTTGGAGTGTCAGTAGTGAGGGAGGACAGCACTGTCAGAGAGTCAGTAGTGAGGGTGCACAGCACCTTTGGAGTGTCAGTAGTGAGGGAGAACAGCACCTTTGGAGTGTCAGTAGTGAGGGAGGACAGCACTGTCGGAGTGTCAGTAGTGATGGTGCACAGCACTGTCAGAGAGTCAGTAGTGAGGGTGCACAGCAATGTCGGAGGGTCAGTAGAGAGGGAGCGTAGCACTGTTGGAGGAACAGTATTTAAGGAGCAGAGCACTGTCAGAGTGTCCGTAGTGAGGGTGCACAGCACTTTCAGAGTTTCAGTCTTGTGGGAGCAGAGAACTCTTGTAGTGGCTGTAGTGAGGGAGGACAGCACCATCGGAATATATATAGTGAGGGAGCACAGCGCCATCAGAGTTTTAGTAGTGAGGGAGCATAGCACTGTCGGAGTGTCAGTAGTGAGGGAGCACAGCATTGTCGGAGGGTCCATAGTGAGGGAGCATAGCATCGTTGGATTGTCAGTATTGAGGGAGCACAGCACTGACGGAGAGTCCGTAGTGAGGGAGCACGACACTGTCAGACTGTCAGTAGTGACGGAGCGCAGCACTGTCCGAGTGTCTGTAGTGAGAGAGCACAGTACTGTCGGAGTGTCATTAATGAGGGAGCACAGCACTGTCGTTGGTTCAGTAGTGAGGGAGAACCGCGCCGTCAGAGTGTCAGTATTTTGGGAGCACAGCACGGTCGGAGTGTCATTAATGAGGGAGCACAGCACTGTCGGAGGATCAGTGGTGAGGGAGGACAGCACCATCGGAGTATCTATAGTGAGTGAGCACAGCGCCATCAGAGTGTTAGTCGTGAGGGAGCACAGCACCTTTGGAGTGTCAGTAGTGAGGGAGCACTGCAGCTTTGGAGTGTCAGTAGTGAGGGAGCACAGCACTTTTGGAGTGTCAGTAGTGAGGGAGGACAGCACCGTTGGAGTGTCAGTAGTGATGGAGCACAGCACTGTCAGAGAGTCACTAGTGAGGGTGCACAGCAATGTCGGAGGGTCAGTAGAGAGGGAGCGTAGCACTGATGGAGGAACAGTATTTAGGGAGCAGAGCACTGTCAGAGTGTCCGTAGTGAGGTTGCACAGCACTTTCAGAGTTTCAGTCTTGTGGGAGCAGAGCACTCTTAGAGTGGCTGTAGTGAGGGAGGACAGCACCATTGGAGTATATATAGTGAGGGAGCACAGCGCCATCAGAGTTTTTGTAGTGAGGGAGCATAGCCCTGTCGGATTGTCAGTAGTGAGGGAGCACAGCACTCTCGGAGTGTCTGTAGTGAGGGTGCACATGCACCATCGGGGTTGTCAGTAGTGAGGGAGCACAGAACCGTCGGAGTGTCAGTAGTGAGGGAGCATAGCAATGTCGGAGTGTCAGTATTGAGGGAGCACAGCACTGTCAGTGGTTCAGTAGTGAGGGAGTACAGCGCCGTCAGAGTGTCAGGAATGAGGGAGCACAGCATCGTCGGAGAGTCATTAATGAGGGTGCACAGCACTGTCGGAGGTTCAGTAATGAGGGAGGACAGCACCATCGGAGTATCAGTAGTGAGGGAGCACAGCACTGTCGTAGGGTCACTAGTGAGGGAGCACAGTGCCGTCGGAGTGTCGGTAGTGAGGGAGCACAGCACTGTCGGAGTGTCATTAGAGAGGGATCACAACACTGTTGGACTGTTAGTATTGAGAGATCACAGCACTGTCGGAGTGGCATTAATGAGCGAGTACAGCACTGTTGGAGGTTCAGTAGTGAGGGTGCACAGCACTGTCAGAGGGTCAGAAGTGATGGATCACAGCACTATCGTAGGGTCAGTAGTGAAGGAGCAGAGCACCGTCGGGGTGTCAGTCGTGGGAGAGCACAGCACCATCGGAGTATCAGTAGTGAGGGAGCACAGCACTGTCGTAGGGTCACTAGTGAGTGAGCACAGCACCGTCAGAGTGTCAGTAGTGATGGAGCACAGCACGCTCGGAGGGTCTGTAGTGAGGGAACACAGCACTGTCGGGGTGTCAGTTGTGAGGGAGCACAGCACATTCAGATAGAGAGGGAACATAGCATCGTCGGAGTGTCAGTATTGAGGGAGCACAGCACTGATGGAGAGTCAGTAGTGAGGGAGCACGGTACTGTCAGAGTGCTAGTAGTGACAGAGTGCAGCACTATCCGAGTGTCAGTAGTGAGGGAGCACAGCACTGTCGGAGTGTCAGTATTGAGGGAGCACAGCACTGACGGAGAGTCAGTAGTGAGGGAGCACGGCACTGTCAGAGTGTCAGTTTTGACGGAGCGCAGCACTGTCCGAGTGTCAGTAGTGAAAGAGCACAGTTTCTGTCGGAGTGTCATTAATGAGGGAGCACAGCACTGTCGTTGGTTCAGTAGTGAGGGAGCACCGCGCCGTCAGAGTGTCAGTATTTTGAGAGCACAGCACGGTCGGAGTGTCATTAATGAGGGAGCACAGCACTGTCGGAGGATCAGTGGTGAGGGAGGACAGCACCATCGGAGTATCTATAGTGAGTGAGCACAGCGCCATCAGAGTGTTAGTCGTGAGGGAGCACAGCACCTTTGGAGTGTCAGTAGTGAGGGAGCACAGCAGCTTTGGAGTGTCAGTAGTGAGGGAGCACAGCACTTTTGGAGTGTCAGTAGTGAGGGTGCACAGCACTATCGGAGGGTCTGTAGTGAGGGTGCACAGGCACCATCGTGGTTGTCAGTAGTGAGGGAGCACAGCACATTCAGATGCCAGTAGTGAGGGAGCACAGAACCGTCGGAGTGTCAGTAGTGAGGGAGCGCAGCACCTTCAGAGGGTTAGTAGTGAGGGAGCATAGCAATGTCGGAGTGTCAGTATTGAGGGAGCACAGCACTAACTGAGTGGCAGTAGTGAGGGAACTTGTCACTCTCAGAGTGTCATTAGTGAGGGAGCTCAACACTGCGGAGTGTAAGTAGTGAGGGACCACAGCACCGTCGGATGGTCATTAGTGAGGGAGCTCAATACCGCTGGACAGTAAGTAGTGAGGGAGCACAGCACTGTCGGAGTGTCATTAGAGAGGGAGCACAACACTGTTGGAATGTTAGTATTGAGGGATCTCAGCACCTTTGGAGTGGCATTAATGAGGGAGAACAGCACTGTCGGAGGTTCAGTAGTGAGGGAGCACAGCACTGTCATAGGCTCAGAAGTGCTGGATCACTGCACTATCGTAGGGTCAGTAGTGAAGGAGCAGAGCACCATCGGGGTGTCAGTCGTAAGGAGGAAAACAGCACCATCGGACTGCAGGTAGTGAGTGAGCACAGCACCGTCAGAGTGTCAGTAGTGAGGGAGCACAACACTGTCGGAGGGTCAGTAGTGAGGGAGCACAGCACTGTCAAAGCATCAGTAGTGAGGGAGCATCCCACCTTCGGAGTGTCAGTATTGAGGGTGCAAAGCACTGTCGGAGTGTCGGTAGTGAGTGAGCGCAGCACAGTCGCAGGGTCATTAGTGAGGGAGCACAGTCCCTTTGGAGTGTCAGTAGTGAGGGAGGACAGCACTGTCAGAGAGTCAGTAGTGAGGGTGCACAGCACCTTTGGTGTGTCAGTAGTGAGGGAGAACAGCACCTTTGGAGTGTCAGTAGTGAGGGAGGACAGCACTGTTGGAGTGTCAGTAGTGATGGGGCACAGCACTGTCAGAGTGTCAGTAGTGAGGGTGCACAGCACCTTTGGTGTGTCAGTAGTGAGGGAGCACAGCACCTTTGGAGTGTCAGTAGTGAGGTAGGACAGCACTGTCGGAGTGTCAGTAGTGATGGAGCACAGCACTGTCAGAGAGTCAGTAGTGAGGGTGCACAGCAATGTCGGAGGGCCAGTAGAGAGGGAGCGTAGCACTGTTGGAGGAACATTATTTAGGGAGCAGAGCACTGTCAGAGTGTCCGTAGTGAGGGTGCACAGCACTTTCAGAGTTTCAGTCTTGTGGGAGCAGAGCACTCTTGGAGTGACTGTAGTGAGGGAGGACAGCACCATCGGAGTATCTGTAGTGAGGGAGCACAGCGCCATCAGAGTTTTAGTAGTGAGGGAGCATAGCACTGTCGGAGTGTCAGTAGTGAATGAGCACAGCACTCTCAGAGGGTCTGTAGTGAGGGAGCACAGCACTGTCGGAGGGTACATAGTGAGGGAGCATAGCATCGTCAGATTGTCAGTATTGAGGGAGCACAGCACTGACGGAGAGTCAGTAGTGAGGGAGCACGGCACTGTCAGTGTCAGTAGTGACGGAGCCCAGCACTGTCCGAGTGTCAGTAGTGAGAGAGCACAGTTCTGTCGGAGTGTCATTAATGAGGGAGCACAGCACTTTCAGAGTTTTAGTAGTGAGGGAGTATAGCACTGTTGGAAGAACAGTATTTTGGGAGCAGAGCACTGTCAGAGTGTCCGTAGTGAGGGTGCACAGCACTTTCAGAGTGTCAGTCTTGTGGGGGCAGAGCACTCTTGGAGTGGTTGTAGTGAGGGAGGACAGCACCATCGGAGTATATATAGTGAGAGAGCACAGCACCATCAGAGTTTTAGTAGTGAGGGAGCATAGCACTGTCGGAGTGTCAGTAGTGAGGGAGCACAGCACTGTCGGAGTGTCAGTAGTGAGGGAGCACAGCACTGTCGGAGGGTCCATAGTGAGGGAGCATAGCATCTTCGGATTGTCAGTATTGAGGGATAACAGCACTGACGGAGAGTCAGTAGTTAGGGAGCACGGCACTGTCAGAGTGTCAGTAGTGACAGAGCGCAGCACTGTCGGAGTGTCATTAATGAGGGAGCACAGCACTGTCGGAGGATCAGTGGTGAGGGAAGACAGCACCATTGGAGTATCTATAGTGAGTGAGCATAGTGCCATCAGAGTGTTAGTAGTGAGGGAGCATAGCACTGTCTGAGTTTCAGTAGTGAGGTAGCACAGCACTCTCGGTGGGTCTGTAGTGAGGGAGCACAGCACTGTTGGAAAGTCAGTAGTGAGGGAGCACAGCACTGTCGGGGTGTCAGTTGTGAGGGAGCACAGCACATTCAGATAGAGAGGGAGCATAGCATCGTCGGAGTGTCAGTATTGAAGGAGCACAGCACTGACGGAGAGTCAGTAGTGAGGGAGCACGGTACTGTCAGAGTGCCAGTAGTGACGGAGCGCAGCACTATCCGAGTGTCAGTAGTGAGGGAGCACAGCACTGTCGGAGTGTCTGTATTGAGGGAGCACAGCAGTATCGGAGGGTCAGTAGTGAGGGAGCAGAGTACCATCTGTGTGTCAGTAGTGACAAAGCGCAGCACTGTCCGAGTGTCAGTAGTGAGGGAGCACAGCACTGTCGGAATGTCATTAGAGAGGGAGCACAGCACTGTCGGAATGTCAGTATTGATGGAGCACAGCACTGTCGGAGGTTCAGTAGTGAGGGAGGACAGTACCATCGGAGTGTCAGTAGTGAGGGAGCACAGCACTATCGGAGGGTCTGTAGTGAGGGTGCACAGGCACCATCGGGTTGTCAGTAGTGAGGGAGCACAGCACTATCGTAGGGTCTGTAGGGAGGGTGCACAGGCACCACTGGGGTTGTCAGTAGTGAGGGAGCACAGCACATTCAGATGCCAGTAGTGATGGAGCACAGAACCATCGGAGTGTCAGTAGTGAGGGAGTGCAGCACCTTCAGAGGGTTAGTAGTGAGGGAGCATAGCAATGTCGGAGTGGCAGTAGTGAGGGAGCTCGTCACTGTCAGAGTGTCATTAGTGAGGGAGCTCAACACCGTGGAGTGTAAGTAGTGAGGGAGCACAGCACTGTCGTAGGGTCACTAGTGAGGGAGCACAGTACCGTCGGACTGTCGGTAGTGAGGGAGCACAGCACTGTCATAGGCTCAGAAGTGATGGATCACAGCACTATCGTAGGGTCAGTAGTGAAGGAGCTGAGCACCGTCGGGGTGTCAGTCGTGAGAGAGCACAGCACCATCGGAGTGCAGGTAGCGAGTGAGCACATCACCGTCAGAGTGTCAGTAGTGAGGGAGCACAGCACTGTCAGAGCGTCAGTAGTGGGGAAGCACCGCACCGTCGGAGTGTCAGTATTGAGGTGGCAAAGCACTGTCGGAGTGTCAGTAGTGATGGAGCACAGCACTGTTGGAGGGTCAGTAGTGAGGGAGGACAGCTCCATCGGAGTATCAGTAGTGAGGTAGCACCGCGCCATCGGAGTGTCAGTAGTAAGGGAGCACAGCACTCTCGGATTGTCAGTAGTGAGGGAGCACAGCTCTGTCGGAGGGTCAGTGGTGAGGGAGCGCAGAATTGTCAGAGTGTCAGTATTGAGGGTGCACAGCACTCTCGGAGTGTCATTGTTGAGAGAACGCAGCATTGTCTGTGAGTCAGTAGTGAGGGAGCACAGCACTGTCAGAGTGGCAGTCTTGAGGGAGCACAGCACTGTCAGAGTGTCAGTAATGAGGGAGCACAACACTGTCGGAGGGTCAATAGTGAGGGAGCACAGCAATGTCAGAGCGTCAGTAGTGATGAAGCACCGCACCTTCGGAGTGTCAGTATTGAGGTTGCAAAGCACTGTCGGACTGTCAGTAGTGAGGGAGCACAGCACATTCGGATGGCCAGTAGTGAGGGAGCATAGCATCGTCGGAGTGTCAGTATTGAGGGAGCACAGCATTGACGGAGTGTCATTTGTGAGGGAGCTCAGCACTGCGGAGTGGAAGTAGTGAGGGAGCACAGAACTGTCAGAGCGTCAGTAGTGAGGGAGCACAGCACTCTCGGTGTATCGGTAGTGAAGGAGCGCAGCCCAGTCGCAGTGTCAGTACTGAGGGAGGACAGCAGTATCAGAGTGTCAGTAGTGAGGGAGCACAGCAATGTCGGAGGTTCTGTAGTGAATGAGCACAGCACTGTCCAAGTGTCAGTAGTGAGGGTGCGCATCACTTTCGGAGGAACAGTAGTTAGGAAGCAGAGCACTGTTGGAGGGTCAGTAGTGAGGGAGCACAGCACTTTCAGAGTGTCAGTCTGGTGGGAGCACAGCACTACTGGAGTGTCTGTAGTGAGGGAGGACAGCAATATCAGAGGGTCTGTAGTGAGGGAGCACAGCACCGTCGAGGTGTCAGTAGTGAGGGAGCACAGCAAAGTCGGAGTGTCAGTAGTGAGGGTGCACAGCACCCTCAGAGTGTCAGTATTGAGGGAGCACAGCACCCTCGGAGTGTCAGTAGTGAGTAAGCAAAGCACCGTTGGAGGTACAGTAGTGTGGGAGCACAGCACCATCGTAGGGTCAGTAGTGAGAGAGCGCAGCACTGTCAGAGTATTAGTAGTGAGGGAGCACAGCACCATCGGAGTGTCAGTAGTGAGGGAGCACAGCACTGTTGTGTGGTCAGTAGTGAGGGAGCACAGCACTGTCGGAGTGTCAGTCGTGAGGGAGCACAGCACCATCGGAGTGTCAGTAGTGAGGGAGCACAGCACCGTCGGAGTGTTAGTATTGCGGGACCACCGCACTGTTGGTGGTGCCATCATTATGAGCACAACACTGTTGCAGCGCCAGAACTGAGGGATCCTCAACACAGGGCCCTCAACTGTGTCAGGCCCATCTCCCGCGCATCCGCCCTCACACCTCCCTCTCTCTCCCAGAACCATGATAGGGTCCCCCTTGCTTATCACCTCTCCAGCCTCCACTTTCAAAGGATCATCCTCTGCCATTTTCGCCAACTCCAGTATGATGTCACCACCAAACACATCTTCCCTTCAACTCCCTTGTCAGCATTCCGCAGGGATCGTTCCCTCCGGATACCCTGGTCCAGTCCTCCAATACCTCCTACACCTCACCTCTTCCCACGGCACCTTCCCATGCAACCGCAGAAGGTGCAACACGTGCCCCTTTACTTCCCCACTCCTCGTCATCCAAGGGCCCAAACACTCCTTTCAAGTCAAGCAGCATTTCACTTGCACTTCCCTCAATTTAGTCTACTGCATTCGCTGCTCTCCATGCGGTTTCCTCTACATTGGAGAGACCAAACGCAGACTGGGTGACCACTTTGCAGAACACCTTCGGTCTGTCCGCAAGCATGACCCAGACCTCCCTGTCACTTGCCATTTCTACACACCACTCTGTTCTCATGCCCACATGTCTGTCCTTGTCCTGCTGTAATGTTCCAGTGAAGCTCAACGCAAACTGGAGAAACAGCACCTCATCTTCCGACTAGGCACTTTACAGCCTTCCGGACTTAACATTAAGTTCAACAACTTCAGATCCTGAACTCTCTCCTCCAACCCCACCCCCTCTCCGATCCCCCTTTTTCCAATAATTCATATATTTTTAATATATATTTTTTTTATAAATATATTTTTCTTTACTCACCTATTTCTATTATTTTTAAAAGTATTTCCATTCATTGTTTTATCTCCACCTTTTAGCCCATTTTGATCGCTTCCCCCTACCCCACCCCCACTAGGGCTATCTGTCACTTACTTGTCCTGCTTTCTATCCTTAATGTCCCCATTAGCCCATTTCCTAGCTAATATCACCACCATCAACACCCCTCTGTCCTTTTGTCTATGACATCTTTGGCAATCTCTTTTTTGCCTCCACCTATCACTGGCCCTCTCCCAGCTTCATCTGTCCCACCCCCCCTCAACCAGCTTATATTTCATCTCATTTCCACTTTTCCTTAGTTCTGATGAAGAGTCATACGGACTCGAAACGTTAATTTTATTTCTCTCCGCAGATGCTGTCAGACCTGCTGAGTTTGTCACAAAAACTGATAATCTGTTCATTTATTTCATTATTATCTGTGGGAGCGTTCTATGCCCAGAATATCTGACATGTTTCCTACATTTCAACAACGATGATTGTTCAAATGTTCTTCATTAGCTGTAAGTACTTTGAGACCTCCTGAGGCTCTTGAAGGCTCTGTATCAATAGAAATCAAATATTTTCCTCCAATTTGAATAAATAGAGTGGTGAAGTGATCTTAACACCTCCCTTTCATCCCTGGAGCTCTGGGCAGGATTTTCCCAGCTCCCGTGTAGTGGGCTCGGAAATGGTATGGTCTGGTAAAATAGCGGGGAGCCGTGAAAGGACAGCTCCCTGATGTAATATAATGGGTTAATGTTACTTTTGTAAATATATAGTCTACATCATCAATGATGTAAGGTCACATGATAACAGAGCATGGAGAGTGATAGTTCTATATAGAATCTTGTGCTGTGTCTGTATTGTACAGAGTTAGTATGATGTTCATTAAGAGTAAAGTTTTCCAACAGCCTTGCCTCTAACAATATCTGTAAGACCAGATCATGAATAACTCTCTCTAACACCCACAATGATGATAACAGATGGCAACAGTGGAAAACAGGACAAAAAGAGAAACAACTGAAGAGCCCAGCAACTGGAAGAAGCAGCAAGAGGAACGACTGCAGGATAAGGAGAGCATGGAAAAATCTTCAACCGATCTCCAGAGAAGGCAACAGTAAAAGGAAGGCACGGAGAAAATTCTACCTTTACCAGAGTTCTTCAACCATGTGGAAGGCCTGGATCAAGATGAGATGTGACAGAACTGGTGTCACAGGTTTATTAGGTTCAGATCCGCCTTGGGACTAGCAGAGGACACTGGCAAAAACCAGGTCAGTACCTTACCTTATGCCACAGGCAGTAGTATTGATGGTGTAATGGTCAGACGGCATAAATGAAGGCATAGCAAGATTTGAAGAAGCTATCAAAGCCTTTGATACTTATTTTAGTCTTCAAAAGAACATCATTATAGAGAGAGGAAAATTCAATAGGTAAACACACAAAGACCTGGAGAGAATGTAGATTCCTTCATTAACAATTGATATTGATTAGTTGAGAATTGCGAAAATGGAATCCTGAAAGCAGGATTGCATTGTTACTGGAGTCTAAGAAGAGACTTTCCGATTTCTCACAGTCAAGAGAAAATTCGACCCCACCAAAGACTGCAAAGTTAACCAGGCAGGCAGAAATGAGAAAGCAAAACCAGATTTTTATTCGAGGCAAACAAGAAATCTTGTGGAGAAAATCAGCTGATAGAATGCAGTTTGTAGGACATAGAAGTAGCTGCACAACTAATCCCAAGCAACTAAAAAGTGAAGAGGGTGTGGTAGCTGCTATGATTCAGTGTTCTTGTTGTGAAGGCATTAGGCTGCATCAGCATGCAGAATGCCCCTCCAAAAATGTGGAGTGCCATCCCTATAAGAAGCAAAGCCATTTTAAATCAGTATGCCACAGCAAAAAATTCCTAACATAACAATTAAAGGAGAAGCAACCAAAAGATCATGGACCATTCAAGAAGTGCCACTCTTGCAAGAAATTACAGCACCAAATGGGAACTATTGGAGCGTAGGTATTATGGTCAACCGACATAAAACAAACTTCAAATTTGTTTCAAAGGAGTTTCAATTCTTTCAGACTCAGACCAATGGTTAAAACAAGACTTCCTCCAGACATTGACCATAAGACTCCACAGTCCAGGAGGCGTTTGACTAACAGTCAATCAAGGGACAACTAAACAAGGGACTGCTAAACTTCAGTACAAAAGAACAAAAATCACAGAAACTTTGTATGTGATCCACAATCAAGAATGTTCACTGTTAATTCAAAAAGCTGCACAGTTCTACAACCCATCGACAAAGTTAATGACTTAGGTCAGTCAGAAAAATCAACAGAATTCAGGGCAGAATTCCCAAAACTATCCAGGGGTCTGGGGAAGCTGAAAACAGCCTACCACATTCCATTGACACCAGATTCAAAACCAGTGTGCTTCTTCACCCCAAGTACAGTTCCCTACCCACTTTTACAGAAGGTGAAACAAGAAATTGAGTTCATGCTGCATTAGGGAGTCGTTCTCACCTGTAACCAAATCCACAATTCGGTGTTCAGGCATGGTTCCGCTTTGAAACCGAATGGTGCAGCACAAATCTGTGTTGACCTCACACAGTTGAACAAGGCAATGGAAAGGGAAATCACTCCAAGGTCATCTATGGATGAGATTCTGGCAAAACTAGCAAAAAGTAGCCTTTTTACAAAGTTGGATACAAACAATGGCTTCTGGCAACTGACTTTGAACTAGGAATCCAAACTACTGACTACATTTACCATACCATTCGGAAGATATCACTTCAATCAACTACCCTTTGGAGCCACATTGGCTCCAGAGATTTTTCAGAGAACAATGACAGGTATTTTGGAGTGATGAGAAGGAGCCATCTGCCATATGGATGACATCTTGATCCGTAGGTGCACCACACTGGAGCATGATCCAAGAATGAGAGCAGAGTTGCAATGCTTGGAAGAGGCAGGACTAACTCTCAACAATAAATGTGAGTTTGCACAACCAACCGTTACATTTTTGGGACACATCATTCATACATCAGGAATCGAGCCAGATCCTCAAAATAGCAAGGTAATCAAGCATTTTCCACCACCCCACAATGTTGCTGATCTCCAATGCTTCATGGGGAATGGTCAACCAAGTAGGGAAGTTCTTCCCTAATCTGGCACATGTGAACAAACCACTACATCAAATGCTTAGGCAACATCAAGAATGATGTTGGGGAGAGCATCAACAAATCTCATTCTAAAAGATAAAAGAGATGCTCATTTCACCAGGCATATTGGCACACACTGACCCGCGTTTGCCCACAATAGTTTGTGCGGGTGCAGCAGTGACTGGACTAGGAGAAGTACACTTTTGAATCCAGAAAGATGGAACATGCAGAGCAGGAAATGACACATCTTGGTCATTGACCGAAATGGAATAAAGATATGCTGTAATTGAAAAAGAGGCACTAGCAGCCACATGGGCCAATGAGAAGTTTGCCAACTACATCTTAGGCCTTCAATTCACCATCGAGACAGACCACAAGCCACTGGTTACCTTATTAAATACCAGAGAAGTGGCAGAGTCCAGAGATTTCAGCTGAGACTCATGAGGTTTGATACCACAACTGAATATGTCCAAGGCAAACAACAAGCAACAGCAGATACATTGTCATGCATTCCCATTGAGAAGCCTGAACAGAAGAAATAAATCTAATTGAAGATGTAGAGTCATATACCTCACTGACTACAAAATTCCGACCAGCAACAGCACAGAGGCTGAATGAAATCAGAGATGCACAAAAAGTGGACGAAGAGTGTGCTAATTAAAGAATACTGCAAAAATGGATGGCCAGGATATGTTCCAAATAAGCTTACCCTGAAACAATACTTTAAGTAACACAGACATCTCAGTGTCATGGACAACTTGCTAATTTATGATGAGAGGTGGGCACAACCAGGAGTCCTCAGACTCGAGATCCTTCAGAGAATATACCAGGGACACCTAGGCATTACAAAATGTCATGCAAGAGTGCTAAATTCAGTCTGGTGGCCGGGAAGCTTAAAATCACCAGAGGAAATGATTTTGAGCTGCATCACCTGTATAATCCATTGCCAATAGCAAAAAGAACAGCTATGATCTCTTTCCCACCCAGACTGTGGGGACGTCTCAGAAAGGAACTTTTCGATCTCAAGGGGAAGACATCCTCATGGTTGTTTGCTATTACTCCAGATGGATTGAAGTTAAATGTCTTCACGGCCTGACCTCAGGAGTAGTCCTTAACTCACAAAAAGAAATTTTTGTCACACATGACATTCCGGATCTCGTCATTTTAGACAATGGTCCACAGTTTGTGAATTAAGGGTTCAAGAAACTCACAGAAGACTATGGATGTATTCAGACAACAAGTTCAGCCAGGTTTTCCAACAAGCAAATGGAGAGCGGAGAATGGAGTAAGAATGGTAAAAGCTTTGTTGAAAAAGGATGATGATATCAGCTGAGCACTGTTAAGCTCCCATTCCACATCACTTCAGAATGGGTTAGCTCCATCGGAGCTCCCAATGAGAAGACAACTATGGCGTCAACTTTCTGATCTTCCACATATGCTCATGCCATGTCTAATAGCAAGTGATATAGAGAGAGTGAGGGAGAAGGAGAATGAGTTTTGTGCAAATCAAACCAGAAACCTCAGTCAACACCATAGACCACATGAGTTCCCAGAACTCCAACCAGATGAATCAGTCTGTATTAGTGACCAGAATGAAGAAGACCAAGTATTGGAAAAGATGAAAAACCAAAGATCTTATCTTGTAGAGATTGAAAATGGAATAGTGAGAAGAAATAGAAGTGCACTTATACCTACAAGAATACGACCATGAATGGAATGGATCAACTACCCAAATGATCAGGAAGACAACCTGAACAGAGAACTGACTGTCTCTGATGATTAACATACTTCCCTACAGAGTTCAATAGCGAACATGGAGAACTTCAATCCTATACAACCTCAGAGAGAAATGAGAACAAGTCGGGGAGATTGGTGAAACCACCACATCTCTGTAAATCTGGGTGATGCCAGAGACTTAAGGAAGATGTAGGATAATGTAAATAATATTTATTGGAGTCAGAGACTTGGGGTGAAGATGTAGTATAAAGGGTTAATGTTAAATATGTAAATATATGGTCTACATCATCAATGATATAAGATCACATGACAACAGAGCATGGAGAGTGATTGTTCCATGTAGAGGATCGTGCTGAGTCTGTATTGTACAGACTTAGTGTAATGTTCAATAAAAGGTAAAGTTTACTAACAGCCTAGCCTCCAGCATTATCTATAAGACTAGATCATGAACAACCTAATTGAAGACCCACAATGATGATAACAGACCTGACACACTCCCACTGGCAGGTAAGTTTTCCAGTGGGGTGGATGGGGAGCTGGATCAGATGCTCATCACACTGAGGCAAGCGGAAAATTTAAATCATTGTCCCCTATTAGGGGCCACTCTTTGGGGTTGTCGCTATTTTTCCAGCAGCAGGGCATCCCACCTGCTTCAAGGAGGCAGCCATGCTGCAGCTGTTTGGGGATGGGAGAGGTTATTGGAGCCAGAATGGTGTTCACAGGGAGAATAGGCATCCCATAAGGTGTCAATTCTCCATCTGGAGGGGTTTTCCCTCCACCCACGAGTCCTTCACCCCTCCAAGGGTACCTCCATTTTGAAGAACCCTCTCAATCCCTGACTTGCCTCAACAGCACCCGCATCTCCCAGTCAGGCTGTCGAGGATTCAGAGAACATAAGAACATCAGAAATAGGAGCAGAGTACACCATATGGTCTATTGAGCCTACTCCGCCATTCAATACAATCATGGCTGATCTCCACTTTCATGCCCGCTCCCCATATTTCCCTTGCTTTCCTGACAGACCTAAAATTAATCTCAGCTTAATTATATTCAACAATGTTACATCCAACAGCAACTGAGAAAGAGGATTCAAAAGATCCATAAACGAAAAATTCTAAGTGAAGAAATTTCTCCTCATAGTCCTAAACGATCACTCCCTCATCCTGAGACTGTGCCCACTGGCCTCCTGATTGGGCCATCTTTTCCATTAGGCAGCGAGCTCGTACTTGGACAATAGGAGGCCGCCTCTGGGGATATTGTTGAGCTGATCCAGTTGCCAGCAAGTGTGGGCTAAGGAGCACCTCTGGCCTGACATCAAGGTCCTAAAGCATGTGTCAAAATCCGGTGCTCTGGATCTGAAGCCACCACATGAAGTAAGATGAAGTCTCTTCTTGGTGATGCTTCTAATGAATCCAACTGGGATCACTTCAACAATCTTGACACTTATATCTTCCAAATCTGAACCTGACTGCAAGAGACCACAGTGGTGGTTGGAATGGAAACTGTTAAATGTTACATTGTTATTTTTGTGGTTTCCTGTGCAGAGCCTGACTGACAGGGGACTCTCAGCCCTGTGACTACATAATGCTGACTCTAAGAAGTGTTGTATTTGCTGCATTGGGATAGTGAATTGGTATTTATACCTAATAATGTGAAGTGGTTATTAGGTTTGCTTTGGAGGCACATGTTGCATCCTATGTGCCACTTATGTGCTACGTTAAGTTCTCCCTGTCACTTCTGAAGGTGCTGGATGAACAGGTGACACTGTCTTATCCAAGACACCATTTCAAACATGCACACATGGACATGAAGGAAACATGGAGGCTGATAAAGCCAAACTGAGCCCTATCCACACATGGTGCTTCCCAGAAATGGAGCTGATTCTCTTCGAGATGTGTTTTTCATAGTTCCTCCCAGACATCAGTTCTACCATTCATCGTGTATTCCTGTGCCTTGTTTGTCCTGCCCAAGTGCATCACCTCACACTTTTCCAGATTAAATTCCATTTGCCACTCATCAGTCCATCTGACCAGCCCATCCTCCTGTAATCTAAAGCTATCCTCACTATTTACCACCTCACCAATTTTTATGTCATCCGCGAACTTACTGATCAACCCTCCTACATTCAAATCTAAATCGTTTATATATAACACAAACAGCAAGGGACCCAACACCGATCCCTGTGGAATTCCAATGGACACAGCCATACAGTCACAAAAACACCCCTCGACCATCACCCTCTGCTTCCTGCTACTCAGCCAATTCTGGATCCAATTTGCCAAATTGCCATGGATCCCATGGGCTCTTACCTTTGTTATCAGTCTCCCATGTGGGAACTTATCAAAAGCCATGCTGAAGTCCAAGTAGCATTGTCCTCATCTACACACCTGGTCACCTCTTCAAAAAATTCAAATTGGTCATACATGACCTCCCCTTAACAAAACCATGCTGACTGTCCTTGATTAATCCTTGCCTTCACAAATGGAGGTTCATTTTGCCCCTCATAATTGCTTCCAATAGTTTCCCCACTACTGAGGTTAGACTGACTGGCCTGTAGTTCTCTGGTTTATTCTTTCCTCCCTTCTTGAATAACGCTACCACATTGTCTGTCCTCCAGTCCTCTGGCAGCTCTCCTATGGCCAGAGAGGTATTGAAAATTATTGCCAGCGCCCCTACTATCTCCTCCCTTGCCTCACTCAACAACCTGGGATACATTTCATCCAAGCCTGGAGATTTATCTACTTTTAAGCCTGCCAGACCACTTAGAACCTCCTCCCTTTCTATTCTAATTTCTTTAATTATATCACAGTCCTTCTGCCTGATTTCCATACCCATGTCGTCCCCCTCACCTGTGAACACCGACACAAAGTGTTAATTTAGAACCCTACCTAGGTCTTCCGGCTCCACACACAAATTATCACTATGGTCCTTAATGGGTCCTACTCTTTCCCTAGTTATCCTCTTATTCTTAATGTACTTGCAAAATAACTTTGTATTTTCCTCTATTTTACCTGCCAATGTTTTATCATGCCCCATTTTGCTCTCCTAATTTCCTTTTTAAGTTCCCCCCTACACACTGTATACTCCTCGAGGTCTTCTGCTGTTTTGAACACTTGGTATCTGCCATAAGCCTCCTTTTCCTTTTCATCCAATCCTGTATATACCTCGACATCCAAGGTTCCCTGGATTTATTGGTCCCACCCTTTGTCTTTACTGGAATATGTTGGCCCTGTACTCTCCCTATTTCCTTCTTGAATGAGTCCCACTGCTCTGACGCAGATTTACCTAAAAGTAGCTGCTCCTAGTCCACACTGGCCAAATCATATCTGATCTCTTTTCAAATCGGCCTTCCCCCAATTTGGAACTCTGATTTCTGGTCCATCCTTGATCTTTTCCATAACAACCTTGAAAAAACAGACTTATGATCACTATCTCCCCCACTGATACCTCTACCACTTGATCGACTTCATTCCATTAAATTAAGTCCATGACAGCCCCCTCTCTTGTAGGACCTTCTACGTACTGGTTTGAAAAGCTTTCCTGGATGTATTTTAAGAATTCTGCTCCCTCTAAACCTATCACACTATGACTAAACCAGTTAATGTTGGGGAAGTTGAAATCCCCCACTATTACTACCCTATTATTTTTACACTTCTCTGAAATTTACCTACATATCTGCTCTCCTATTTCTCTCTGACTGTTTGGGGGTCTATAGTACACTCCCAACAATGTGATTGCCCCTTTTTTGTTTTTCAGTTCGACCCATATGGCTTCATTTGAGGAGCCTTCTAAGATGTCATCCCTCCTTACCGCTATAATTGATTCCTTGATCAATATTGCAATGACTCCTCCTCTTTTACCTCCTCCCCTATCTCACCTAAAGACCCTATATCCTGGAATATTGAGCTGCCAATCCTGCCCCTCTCTCAACCATGTCTCTGTGACAGCAATGACATCATACTTCCATGTGTATGACATCATACTTCCATTTGTACCCTCAACTCAGCTGCCTTATTTGTGAGACTTCTTGCATTAAAATAAATACCATCCAACCTAGCCAAACTCCCTTGTGCCTTAACTGGCCTATAATTTCTATGCCTTCCAGGCTCATTGCTCTCCCTTCTAATTTTGGCTGTGCATCTCCCCTTGCTGAACCTCCTCTCAGGATCCCATTCCCCTGCCAAATTAGTTTAAATGCTCCCCAACAGCATGAGCAAACCTCCCCACAAGGATGTTGATCCCATTCCGGTTCAAATGCAACCCGTCCGCCTTGTACAGGTCCCACCACTTCCAGAAACAGGCCCAATGTCCCAGAAAACTAAAGCCTTTCCTCCTGCACCATCTCTGCAGCCACGCATTCATCTGGACTAACCTCCTATTTCTATATTCACTAGTGTGTGGCACCAGAAGTAATTCAGAGATTACTACCTTTGAGGTCCTGTTTTTTAATCTGTTCCCTAGCTCCCTAATTCTACTTGCAGGGCCTCATCCCTCTTTATACCTATGTCATTGGTGCCAATATGTACTACGATATCTGTCTGTTTGCCCTCCCCCTTTAGAATACCCTGCAGTCGTTCAGTGACACCCTTGACCCTGGCACCAGGGAGGCAATGTACCATCCTGGAGTCATGTCTACGGCCGCAGAAACGCCTGTCTGTTCCCCTTACTATCGAGTCTCCTACCACTACTGCTCTTCCCCTCTTTTATCTCCCCCTCTGTGCAGCTGAGCCACGCACAGTGCCATTAGCGTGGCTGCACTCCCAAGAGGAACTGTCACTCTCACTGTTTTCCAACACAGAATAACGGCCCTCAAATGAGATGCAGCCTGGGGATTTCCTGATTACCTGCCTGACACATTTCTTCTGACTGATGGTCACCCATTCCCTCTCTGTCTGCACTTCCGTAAGCTGTGGGGTGACCATGTCTAAAAATGTGCTATCCACGGAACTCTCAGCTGCATGGATGCACCTCAGGCTCAGGTAACTGCAGCTGGTGGCAATTCCTGCACACATGGTTGGCCAGAGCACAAGGAGTGTCTAGGACTTCCCACATGTTGCAGGCGGTACATAACACGGGACTGAGCTGCCCTGCCATGCCTCTAATTGAGAAAGAAACATTTACTTTAAGTTAAATACAGTAAAAAAAATTAAATTACTTATGTACGTCAAATAAAAAATAGAACTCTTACCTTTCCTTAACTTAATCTAGTTTAAACTGGAGAAAAACACTTACCCACTACTCAACAATCAGCTCTCACCTTTGTGCTGACGTCACTTTCCGAAGCTTCCCTGCACTCGTGCTGGTTCTGACCTCTCTGCCGCTCTCTCACGCTGTCTTGTGATGTCACTCTTGTTATTTTCAACAAGAATCAACTGCAGGACGCTCTTCCCAGCAAAAGTTCAAAGCGTTCAAAGGTTAAGAAATTCTGATCACAGTTGGCTGCACAGGTGAACATATTTTGTCACCTTATAATCAGAAAATATATTCACTTTCACTGAATAATGTGTAATGGTGTCTTTCAGCTTCACTTACAGGCTTTGCAAGTCCTCCCCCTGCATCCTCCACCACCAGCAGTTCAGCTGCATGCAGCCGGACCACAAGTGATTCTGGAGGGGGAAGTGTGTGTGTGAAAGGGCCTTTCGGAGCCTCTCCCACACACGCAGAGCCTTCCTCCATCATACTTATCTTAATCTCCCCAGCATTTTCAATGCTGCCTGCTGGGGTTCGCTTTCAGTTGTCCATCTGAGCTGACCTGCATCTCCACCCATACAATGATCACACTCCCATGCAGCACCTATTCCAGTCCATCATAACTGTCACTTCAGTTTAAATTTAGCAAGCGTGCCCTGCCACAGTTTTTCTTGTGCTCCCCCATCCTTTCAATCTCCCCCAGTCACCCATCACAGTTGAACCCCACCCCCACCCCCCCGGCAACACCTTCCAACTCCCCTCCGTGATCTACCAGCCACAACCCTTTTCCTTCGAGGATGTCCAGGTGAACGTGTACATTCCCTTCCTTCCTGAAAATCCCATCCCCATCCACACTAATCTACCCGGCTTCCTTCTTCCCACCCACAGCGTCCGTGTCTGCCTCCAAGTCCCCCTCAACCACCCTCGCTGTCCCTTCTACTAATACCATTGCACCCTCACAATCCCACCCTACTGCCTCACGCTGTCCTCAGTCATTCTAACCATTCCTTCCTACCTCGCCCACCCTCAGTGAGGCAGTCATGGGTTCATCAGAGACAGGGAGACAGCAAGACCCTGTCACTACACAAACCTTAACTGCCACATGCTATATCACACCAAGTCCCACTTGCCCTTCAACCCTGTCCTTAGTCAACAGTATTGGCTTCTAATCCCCCAATGACTCAAATTCAAAATGCTCAGCCTCTGGTTTCAGTTTTTTCAGGAACTCACCCCCCTCCATTGTTATAGTCTCCTCTATGACTGATGTTCCAATCAGCTCTCAATTCAACTCTTCTGACTCTGGCATCCTCCTGCCTTCAACCCTCCATTGGCAACTGTGCCTTCACCTGCCACACACTGTGGAAATCTGTATCTAAAATTTTCCACCTCTCCATCCTCTCCTTAAAACCTACCTCTTTCAGCAAACGTTTGGTCACCTGTACTAATATCTCTTTCTGTTTGTGCATAGAGTTCCTTTACCCTCGGTGAGGTAGCACGGGATTTCTCGATGCTGACAGAATGAAAGAATAGAAGGATTGGGTATGGTGAGGGCGAGGAAAGAAGTCGACAAATAGCAGATGTGAAAAGATGTTAAGAGTGAAACCTGAATCAACAAGGATGAGCCAAACATTTAACAAGTTGCAGGACAAGAGGTCATTGGTTCCAGGTAACAACGACTGTGATCCATCCAAAGGAAAGCAAATATTCTCCTTGCTCTCATCCTTTCTCTCAATGTCACACTCATTGTTCTGGTACATTCTCTCATTGGCATGCTCATTGTTCTCATCCTTTCTCTCGATGTCACCATCATGGTTCTCGTTAGTTCTCTCATATTATTCTCATTGTTCTCATCCTTCCTCTCAGCGTCACTCTCATTGTTCTTATCATTTCTCTCAATATCACTCTCCTTGCATCCATCATTTCTCTCAATTTCATTCATTGTTCTCATGCTTTCTCTCAATGTCACTCTCATTGTTCTCATTCTTACGCTCAATGTCACTCTCATTGTTCTCATCACTTCTCTCAGCGTCACTCTCATTGTTCTCATCCTTCCTCTCAGTGTCACTCTCATTGTTCTCATCACTGCTCTCAATGTCAATCTCATTGTTCTCATCACTTCTCTCAGTGTCACTCTCATTGTTCTCATCACTGCTCTCAATGTCAATCTCATTGTTCTCATCTTTTCTATCAATATCACTCTCATTGTTCTCATCCTACCTCTCAGCGTCGCTCACATTGTTCTCATCGCTTCTCCCAATTTCGCTTTCATTGCTCTCATCCTTTCTCTCAATGTCACTCTCATTGCTCTCATCCTTTCTCTCAATGTCACTCTCATTGCTATCATCCTTTCTCTCAATGTGACTCTCATTGTTCTCATCTTTCCTCTCAGTGTCACTCTCATAGTTCTCAGCCATACTCTCAGCATCACTCTCATTGTTCTCATCACATCTCTCAATGTCACTCTCATTGTTCTCATCACATCTCTGAATGTCACTCTCATTGTTCTCAGCCTCCCTCTCAATGTCACTCTCAATGTTCTCATCCTTTCTCTCAATGTCACCCACATTGTTCTCATCATTTCTCTCAAGGTCACCCTCATTGTTCTCATTAATTCTCTCAATGTTACTCTCATTGTTCTCATCCTTTTCTCAATGTCACTCATTGTTCTCATCCTTCCTCTCAAAGTCACCCTCATTGTTCTCATCACTTATCTCAATGTTACTCTCATCCATTCTCTGAATGTGACTCTCACTTTCTCATCATATCTCTCAATTGAATTCTCATTGTTCACATCCTTCATCTCAATGTCATTCTCGTTGTTCTCATCCTTTCTCTCAATGTCACTCTCATTGTTCTTATCCTTTCTCCAGCTGTCAATCTCATTGTTCTCATCCTTTCTCTCAATGTCACTCTCATTGTTCTCATATTTTCTCTCAAGGTCATTCGCATTGTTCTCATCATTTCTCTCAATGTCACTCTCATTCTTCTCATCCTTTCTCACAACTCACTCATTGTTCCCAACCTTTCACTCAATGTGACACATATTGTTCTCATCCTTTCTCTCAATGTCACTCATTGTACTCATCCTTTCTCTCAATTTCACTCTCATCATTCTCATCCTTTCAATGTCATTCTCATTGTTCTCATCCTTTCTCTCAATGTCACTCATCCTTTCTCTCAATGTCACTCTCCTGTTCTAATTACATTTCCAAATGTCACTCTCATTGTTCTCCTGACATCTCTCAGCATCATTCACATTGTTCTCATTCTTCCTCTCAGCATCACTCTCATTGTACTCATCACTTCTCTCAATGTCACTCTCGTGGTTCTCGTCCTTTCGCCCAATAACACTCACATTTCTCATCCTTTCTATCGATATCACTCATTGTTCTTGTGCTTTTCTCAATGTCACTCTCATTGTTCTTATCCTTACAGTCAATGACACCCATTGTTCTCATCCTTTCCTCAATGTCACTCTCATTGTTCCCATTCTTTCTCTCAATGTCACTCTCATTCTTTACATCCTATCCAACAATTTCACTCTAATCTCTCATGCTTTCGCACAATGTGACTCTCATTGTTCTCATCCTTTTCTCAATGTGACTCTCATTGTTCTCATCCTTCCTCTCAGCGTCACTCTCATTGTTCTCATCACTTCTCTCAATGTTACTCCCATTGTTCTCATCTTTTCTCTCAATGTCACTCTCCTTGATCTCATCTTCTTATCAACGTCACTCTCATTTTCTCCTCACTTCACTCAATGTCCCTCATTGTTCTCATCCTTCTCTCAGTGACACTCATTGTTCTCATCCTTTCTCTCAATGTCACACTCATTGTTCTCATTCTTTCAATGTCACTCTCAGGGTTCTCATTCTTTCTCTCAATGTCACTCTCGTTGTTCTCATCCATTATCTCAATGTCATTACCATTCTTTTCATCCTTTCTCTCACGGTCACTCTCATTGATATCATCTTTTCTCTCAAGCTCACTCCCGTTGTTCTCATCCTTTCAACGCACTCATTGTTCCCATCCTTTCACTGAATATGACGCTCATTGATCTCATCCTTTCTCTCAATGTCACTCATTGTACGCATCCTTTCTCTCAATTTCACTCTTATCATTCTCATCCTTTCAATGTCATTCTCATAGTTCTCATCCTTTCTCACAATGTCACTCTTTGTTCTCATCCTTTCTCTCAAGGTCACTCGCATTGTTCTGAGCACATTTCCCAATGTCACTCTCATTGTTGTCATCACTTCTCTCAATGTTACTCCGATTGATCTCATCTTTTCTCTGAATGTCACTCTCCTTGATCTCATCATCTTATCAGCGTCACTCTCATTTTCTCCTCACTTTACTCAATGTCCCTCATTGTTCTCATCCTTTTCTCAATGTCGCTATCATTGTTCTCATCTTTCTCTCAGTGACACTCATTGTTCTCTTCCTTTCTCTCAATGTCACTCTCATTTTTCTCATTCTTTCAATGTCACTCTCATTGTTCTCATTCTTTCTCTCAATGTCACTCTCGTTCTTCTCATATTACCTTTCAATGTCACTCTCAATGTTCTCATCCATTATCTCAATGTCATTCCCATTCTTCTCATCCTTTCTCTCAAAGTCACTCTCATTGATATCATCTTTTCTCTCAAGGTCACTCCCATTGGACTCATCCTTTCTCTCAATGTCACTCTCATTGTTCTCATGCTTTTGCCCCATATCAATCGTATTCCTCATCCTTTCTATCGATATCACTCATTGTTCTTGTGCTTTTCTCAATGTCCCTCTCATTGTTCTCATCCTTCCAGTCAATGACACTCATTGTTCTCATCCTTTACTTAATGTCATTCTCATTGTTCTCATCCTTTTCTCAATGTCATTCTCATTGTTCTCATCACATTTCCCAATGTCACTCTCATTGTTCTCATGACTTCTCTCAGCGTCAAACACATTGTTGATATTCTTCCTCTCAGCCTCACTCGCATTGTACTCATCACTTCTCTCAATGTCATTTTCATTGTTCTCATCCTTTCTCTCAAAGTGATTCTCATTTTTCTCATCCTTTCTCTCAAGGCCACTCTCATTGTTCTCCTCCCTTCTCTCAACATTACCCTCATTGTTCTCATCACTTCTCTCAATGTTACTCTCATCCATTCTCTGAATGTCACTCTCATTTTCTCATCTTATTTTTCAGTCAAGCTCTCATTGTTCACATCCTTTCCCTCAATGTCACTCTCATTGTTCTCATCCTTTCTCTCAATGTCACTTTCGTTGTTCTTATCCTTTATCCAGCTGTAACTCTCATTGATCTCATCTTTTCTCTCAATGTCACTCTCATTGTTCTCATCACATTTCCCAATGTCACTCTCTTTCTCCTCATGACTTCTCTCAGCGTCATTCACATTTTTGACATTCTTCCTCCCAGCGTCACTCTCATTGTACTCATCACTTCTCTCAATGTCACACTCATTGTTCTCATGCTTTTGCCCAATATCACTCACCTTTCTCATCCTTTCTATCGATATCACTCATTGTTCTCATGCTTTTCTCAATGTCCCTCTCCTTGTTCTCATCCTTCCAGTCAATGACACTCATTGTTCTCATCCTTTCCTCAATGTCATTCTCATTGTTCTCATCCTTTCTTTCAATGTCACTCATTGTTCTCATCCTTTCTCTCAATGTCACTCTCATTGTTCCCATCCTTTCTCTCAATGTCACTCCAATTGTTCATATCATTTCTCTCAATGTGACTCTCATTCTTTTCATCCTATCAACCAATTTCACTCTAATTTCTCATGCTATCGCACAATATGACTCTCATTGTTCTCGACCTATTCTCAAGGTGACTCTCATTGTTCTCATCCTTCCTCTCAGCGTCACTCTCATTGTTCTTATCACTTCTCTCAATGATAATCCCATTGATCTCATCTTTTCTCTCAATGTCACTCTCCTTGATCTCATCTTCTTATCAGCGTCACTCTCATTTTCTCCTCAATTCACTCAATGTCCCTCAATGTTCTCATCCTTTTCTCATTGTCACTCTCATTGTTCTCATCTTTCTCTCAGTGACACTCATTGTCCTCAACCTTTCGCTCAATGTCACTCTCGTTGTTCTCATTCTTTCAATGTCACTCTCATTTTTCTCATTCTTTCTCTCAATGTCACTCTCGTTCTTCTCATATTTTATTTCAATTTCACTCTCAATGTTCTCATCCATTATCTCAATGTCATTCCCATTCTTCTCATCCTTTCTCTCAAGGTCACTCTCATTGATATCATCTTTTCTCTCAAAGTCTTTCGCATTGTTCTCATCCTTTCTCTCAATGTCATTCTCATTCTTCTCATCCTTTCACTCAACTCACTCATTGTTCCCATCCTTTCACTCAATGTGACGCTCATTGTTCTCATTCTTTCTCTCAATGTCACTCATTGTACTCATACTTTCTCTCAGTTTCGCTCTCATTATTCTCATCCTTTCAATGTCATTCTCATAATTCTCATCCTTTCTCTCAATGTCACTCTTTGTTCTCATCCTTTCTCTCAATGTCACTCTCATTGTTCTGATCACATTTCCCAATGTCACTCTCATTGTTCTCATCACTTCTCTCTGCATCATTCATGTTGTTCTCATTCTACCTCTCAGCATCACTCTCATTGTTCTCATCACATTTCCCAATATCACTCTCATTGTTCTCATCACTTCTCTCAGCGTCGTTCACATTGTTCTCATTATTCCTCTCAGTGTCGGCCTCATTGTACTCATCACTTCTCTTAATGTCACTCTCATTGTTCTCATCCTTTCGCCCAATGTCACTCTCATTTCTCATCCTTTCTATTAATATCACTCATTGTTCTCGTGCTTTTATCAATGTCACTCTCATTGCTCTCATCCTTTCAGTCAATGACACTTATTTTTCACATCCTTTCCACAATGTCATTCTCATTGTTCTCATCCTTTATTTCAATTTCACTCATTGTTCTCGTCCTTTTCTCAACGTCACTCTCATTGTACTCATCCTTTCTCTCAATGTCACTCTCATTGTTCGCGTCTTTTCTCTCAATATGACTCACATTATTTTCATCCTATCCACCAATTTCACTCTCATTTCTCATGCTTTCGCATAATGTGACTCTCATTGTTCTCATCCTTTCTCTCAATGTCATTCTCATTGTTCTCATCCTTTCTCTCAATGTCAGCCTCATTGTTCTCATCCTTTCTCTCAAGGTCACTCTCAATGTTCTCCTCCCTTCTCTCAAGGTCACTCTCATTGTTCTCATCAATTCTCAAAATGTTACTCTCATTGTTCTCATCCTTTCTCTCAATGTCACTCTCATTGATCTCATCTTTTCTCTCAAGGTCATTCGCATTGTTCTCTTCAATTCTCTCAGTGTTACTCTCATTGTTCTCATCCTTTGTCTCAATGTCATTCGTTGCTCTCATCATTCCTTTCAAAGTCACCGTCATTGTTATCAGCATTTCTCTCAATGTTACTCTCATCCATTCTCTGAATATCACTTTCATTTTCTCATCATATCTCTCAGTCAAAATCTCATTGTTCACATCCTGTCTCTCAATGTCACTCTCATTGTTCTCATCCTTTCTCTCAATGTCACTCTCATTGTTCTCATCCTTTCTCTCAGTGTCACTCTCAATGTTCTCATTCTTTCAATGTCACTCTCATTGTTCTGATCCTTTCTCTCAATGTCACACACATTGTTCTTATATATTCTCTCAATGTCACTCATTGTTCTCATCCTTTCTCTCAATATCTTTCCCATTCTTCTCATCTTTCTCTCAAGGTCACTCTCATTGATCTCACCTTTTCACTCAATGTCATTCTCCTTGTTCTCATCATTTCTCTCAATGTCAAGCTCACTCTTCTCATCCTTTCTCTCAACTAACTCATTGTTCCCTAACTTTCACTCAACATGACGCATATTGTCCTCATCCTTTCTCTCAATTTCACTCTCAGCATTCTCATCCTTTCAATGTCACTCTAACTTTTGGCATCCTTTCTGTCAATGTCACTCTTATTGTTCTCATCACATTTCCCAATTCCACTCTCATTGTTCTCATGACTTCTCTCAGCGTCATTCACATTGTTGACATTCTTCTTCTCAGCGTCACTCTCATTGTACTCATCACTTCTCTCAATGTCATTTTCATTGTTCTCATCCTTTCTCTCAAGTTCACTCTCATAGTTCTCATCTTTTCTGTCAATGTCACTCTCATTGTTCTCATCCTTTCTCTCATTGTCATTCTCACTTATCTCATCCTTTCTTGCACGGTCACTCTCATTGTTCTCCTCCCTTCTCTTAACGTCACCCTTGTTGCTCTCATGAATTCTCTCAATGTTACTCTCATTGTTCTCAAGCTTTGTCTCAATGTCACTCATTATTCTCATCCTTCCTCTCAAAGTCACCATCACTGTTCTTATCACTTCTCTCAATGTTACTCTTATCCATTCTCTGAAGGTCACTCTCATTTTCTCGTCTTATCTCTCAATCGAACTCTCATTGTCCACATCCTTTCCCTCAATGTCACTCTCATTGTTCTCATCCTTTCTCTCTATGTCATTTTCATTGTTCTTGTCCTTCATCCAGCAGTCACACTCATTGTTCTCATCCTTTCTCTCAATGTCACTCTCATTGTTCTCATCCTTTCTCTCAGTGTCACTCTCATTGTTCTCATCCTTTCTCTCAATGTCACTCTCATTGTTCGCATCATTTCTCTCAAAGTGACTCTCATTCTTTTCATCCTATCAATCAATTTCACTCTAATTCCTCATGTTCTCGCACAATGTGACTCTCATTATTCTCGTCCTTTTCTCAAGATGACTCTCATTGTTCTCATCCTTCCTCTCAGCGTCACTCTCCATGATTTCATCTTCTTATCAGCGTCACTCTCATTTTCTCCTCACTTCACTCAATGTCCCTCATTGTTCTCATCCTTTTCGAAATGTCGCTCTCATTGTTCTCATCTTGCTTTCAGTGACACTCATTGTTCTCATCCTTTCTCTCAATGTCACTCTCCTTGTTCTCATTCTTTCAATGTCACTCTCATTGTTCTCAATCTTTCTCTCAATGTCACTCTCGTTCTTCTTATATATTCTTTCAATGTCACTCTCGATGTTCTCATCCATTATCTCAATGTCATTCCCATTCTTCTCATCCTTTCTCTCAAGGTCACTCTCATCGACATCATCTCTTCTCTCAAGCTCACTCCCATTGTTCTCATCCTTTCTCTCAACTCACTCATTGTTCCCATTCTTTCACTCAATATGATGCTCATTGTTCTCATCCTTTCTCTCAATGTCACTCAACGTACTCATCCTTTCTCTCAATTTCGCTCTCATCATTCTCATCCTTTCAATGTCATTCTCATAGTTCTCATCCTTTCTCTCAATGTCACTCTTTGTTCTCATGTTTTCTCTCAATGTCACTCTCATTGTTCTCATCACTTCTCTCAGTGTCATTCATATTGTTCTCATTCTTCCTCTCAGCGTCACTCTCATTGTACTCATCACTTCTCTCAATGGCACTCTCGTTGTTCTCACCCTTTCGCCCAATGTCACTCTCATTTCTCATCCTTTCTGTTGATATCACTCATTGTTCTCGTGCTTTTATCAATATCACTCTCATTGTTCTCATCCTTCGTCTCAAAGTCACCCTCATTGTTCTCAGTACTTCCCCCAATGTTACTCTCATCCATTCTCTGAATGTCACTCACATTTTCTCATCATATCTCTCAGTCGAACTCTCATTGTTCTCATCCCTTCTCTCAATGTTACTCTCATTGTTCTTATCCTTTCTCTAGCTGTCACTCTCATTGTTCACATGCTTTCCCTCAATGTCACTCTCATTGTTCTCATATTTTCTCTCAAGGTCACTCTCATTGATCTCATCTTTTCTCTCAAAGTCATTCGCATTGTTCTCATCAATTCTCTCAATGTCACGCTCATTCTTCTCATCCTATCACTCAACTCACTCATTGTTCCCAAACTTTCACTCAAAGTGACCCATATTGTTCTGACCCTTTCTCTCAATGTCACTCATTGTTCTCATCCTTTCTCTCAATGTCACTCATTGTTCTGATCACATTTCCCAATGTCACTCTCATTATTCTCATGACTTCTCTCAACGTCATTCACATTGTTGACCTTCTTCCTCTCAGCGTCACTCTCATTGTACTCATCACTTCTCTCAATGTCACTCTCATTGATCTCATCCTTTCGCCCAATATCACTCTCATTTCTCATGCTTTCTATCGATATCACTCATTGTTCTCGTGCTTTTCTCAATGTCACTCTCATTCTTTTCATCCTATCCAACAATTTCACTCTAATCTCTCATGCTTTCGCACAATGTGACTCTCATTGTTCTCGTCCTTTTCTCAATGTGACTCTCATTGTTCTCATCACTTCTCTCAATGTTACGCCCATTGTTCTCATCGTTTCTCACAATGTCACTCTCCTTGATCTCATCTTCTTATCAGCGTCACTCTCATTTTCTCCTCACTTTACTCAATGTCCCTCATTTTTCTCATCCTTTTCTCAATGCTGCTCTCATTGTTCTCATCTTTTTCTCAGTGACACTCATTGTTCTCATCCTTTCTCTCAATGTCACTCTCATTGTTCTTATTCTTTCTCCAGCTGTCACTCTCATTGTTCTCATCCTTTCTCTCAATGTCACTCTCATTCTTCTCATATTTTGTCTCAATGTCATTCTCATTGTTCTCATCCTTTCTCTCAATGTCACTCTCATTGTTCTTATCCTGTCTCTAGCTGTCACTCTCATTGTTCTTATCCTTTCTCTCAATGTCACTCTCATTGTTCTCATTCTTTCAATGTCACTCTCATTGTTCTCATCTTTTCTCTCAAGGTCATTCGCATTGTTCTCATCAAATCTCTCAATGTCACTCTCATTCTTCTCATACTTTCTCTCAACTCACTCATTGTTCCAATTCTTTCACTCAATGTGACCCATATTGTTCTCATTCTTTCTCTCAATGTCACTCATTGTACTCATCCTTTCTCTCAATTTCACTCATTGTTCTCATCCTTTTCTCAGTGTTACTCTCATTGTTCTCATCCTTTCTCTCAATGTTGCTCTCATTGTTCTCATCACATTTCCCAATGTCACCCTCATTGTTCTCATGTCTTCTCTCAGTGTCATTCATTTTGTTGACATTGTTCCTCTCAGAGTCACTCTCATTGTACTCAGCACTTCTCTCAATGTCAGTCTCATTATTCTCATCCCTTCGGCCAATAACACTCTCATTTCTCATCCTTTCTATCGATATCACTCATTGTTCTCGTGCTTTTCTCATTGTCACTTTCATTGTTCTCATCCTTCCAGTCAATGGCACTCTTTGTTCTCATCCTTTCCTCAATGTCATTCTCATTGTTCTCATCCTTTCTTTAAATGTCACTCATTGTTCTCGTCCTTTTCTCAATGTCACTCTTATTGTTCTCATCTTTCTCTCAGTGACACTCGTTGTCCTCATCCTTTCTCTCAATCTCACTCTCATTGTTCTCATTCTTTCAATGTCACTCTCATTGTTCACATTCTTTCTCTCAATGTCACTCTCATTGTTCACATCCTTGCTCTCAATGTCATTCCCATTCCTCTCATATTTCTCTCAAGGTCACTCTCAGTGATCTCATCTTTTCTCTCAAGGTCTTTCACATTGTTCTCATCATTTCTCTCAGTGTCACTCTCATTCGTCTCTTCCATTCTCTCAATTGCTTATTGATTCCATCATTTCTCTCAATGTGACGCATATTGTTCTCAGCGTTTCTCTCAATGTCACTCATTGTATTCATCCTTTCTCTCAATTTCACTCTCATCATTCTCATCCTTTCAATATCATTCTCATTGTTCTCAAACTTTCTCTCATTGTCACTCTCATTGTTTTCATCCTTTTCACAATGTCACTCTCATTGTTCTCATCCTGTCTCTGAATGAAACTCATGGTTCTCATCCTTTTCTCAATGTCACTCTCATTGTTCTCATCCTTTCTCTCAATGTCACTCTCAGTGTTCTCATCACATTTCCCAATGTCACTCTCATTGTTCTCATGTCTTCTCTCAGTGTCATTCATTTTGTTGACATTGTTCCTCTCAGAGTCACTCTCATTGTACTCAGCACTTCTCTCAATGTCACTCCCATTATTCCCATCTGTCCGGCCAATGACACTCTCATTTCCCATCCTTTCTATCGATATCACTCATTGTTCTCGTGCTTTTCTCAATGTCACTCTCATTGTTCTCATCCTACCGGTCAATGGCACTCATTGTTCTCATCCTTTCCTCAATGTCATTCTCATTGTTCTCATCCTTTCTTTCAATGTCAATCATTGTTCTCGTCCTTTTCTTAATGTCACTCTCATTGTTTGCATCCTTTCTCTCAATGTCACTCTCATTCTTTTCATCCTATTCACCAATATCACTCTAATTTCTCATGCTTTTGCACAAGGTGACTCACATTGTTCTCGTCCTTTTCTCAATGTCACTCTCATTGTTCTCATAGTTCCAGTCAATGTCACTCATTGTACTCATCCTTTCTCTCAATTTCACTCTCATCATTCTGTTCCTTTCAAAGTCATTCTCATTGTTCTCATCCTTTTCTCAATGTCATTCTCATTGTTCTCATCCTTTCTCTCAAGGTCACTCTCATTGTTCTCCTCCCTTCTCTCAAGGTTACCCTCATTGCTCTCATCAATTCTCTCAGTGTTACTCTCATTGTTCTCAGCCTTTGTCTCAAAGTCATTCATTGTTCTCATCCATTCTCTCAAAGTCAGCCTCATTGTTCTCAGCACTTCTCTCAATGTTACTCTTATCCATTCTCTGAATGTCACTCTCATTTTCTCATCATATGTCTCAGTCGAACTCTCATTGTTCACATCCTTTCACTCAATGTCACTCTCGATGTTCTCATTATTTTCTCAATGTCACTCTCATTGTTCTCATCCTTTCTCCTGCTGTCACTCTCATTCTTCTCATCCTTTCTCTCAAGGTCACTCTCATTGTTCTCCTCCCTTCTCTCAAGGTTACCCTCGTTGCTCTCATCAATTCTCTCAGTGTTACTCTCATTGTTCTCAGCCTTTGTCTCAAAGTCACTCATTGTTCTCATCCATTCTCTCAAAGTCCCCCTCATTGTTCTCAGCATTTCTCTCAATGTTACTCTTATCCATTCTCTGACTGTCACTCTCATTTTCTCATCATATGTCTCAGTCAAACTCCCATTGTTCCCATTCTTTCTCTCAATGTTGCTCTCATTGTTCTCATCACATTTCCCAATGTCACTCTCATTGTTCTCATGTCTTCTCTCAGTGTCATTCATTTTGTTGATATTGTTCCTCTCAGAGTCACTCTCATTGTACTCAGCACTTCTCTCAATGTCACTTCCATTATTCCCATCCGTCCGGCCAATAACACTCTCATTTCCCATCCTTTCTATCGATATCACTCATTGTTCTCGTGCTTTTCTCAATGTCACTCTCATTGTTCTCATCCTACCAGTCAATGGCACTCATTGTTCTCATCCTTTCCTCAATGTCATTCTCATTGTTCTCATCCTTTCTTTCAATGTCAATCATTGTTCTCGTCCTTTTCTCAATGTCACTCTCATTGATTGCATCCTTTTTCTCAATGTCACTCTCATTCTTTTCATCCTATTCACCAATATCACTCTAATTTCTCATGCATTTGCACAATGTGACTCTCATTGTTCTCGTCCTTTTCTCAATGTCACTCTCATTGTTCTCATAGTTCCAGTCAATGTCACTCATTGTACTCATCCTTTCTCTCAATTTCACTCTCATCATTCTCTTCCTTTCAAAGTCATTCTCATTGTTCTCATCCTTTTCTCAATGTCATTCTCATTGTTCTCATCCTTTCTCTCAAGGTCACTCTCATTGCTCTCCTCCCTTCTCTCAAGATTACCCTCATTGCTCTCATCAATTCTCTCAGTGTTACTCTCATTGTTCTCAGCCTTCGTCTCAAAGTCACTCATTGTTCTCATCCATTCTCTCAAAGTCCCCCTCATTGTTCTCAGCACTTCTCTCAATGTTACTCTTATCCATTCTCTGAATGTCACTCTCATTTTCTCATTATATGTCTCAGTCAAACTCTCATTGTTCACATCCTTTCTCTCAATGTCACTCTCATTGTTCTTATCCTTTCTCCAGCTGTCACTCTCATTCTTCTCATCCATTCTCTCAATGTCACTCTCATTATTCTCATTCTTTCAATGTCACTCTCGTTGTTCACATCCTTTCACTCAATGTCACTCTCATTGTTCTCATATTTTCTCTCAAGGTCACTCTCATTGATCTCACCTTTTCTCTCAAGGTCATTCGCATTGTTCTCATCATTTCTCTTAAATCACTCATTGTTCCCAAACTTTCACTCAGTGTGACGCATATTGTTCTCATCCTTTCTCTCAATGTCACTCATTATACTCATCCTTTCTCTCAATTTCACTCTCAGCATTTTCATCCTTTCAATGTCATTCTCATTGTTCTCATCCTTTCTCTCAATGTCACTCAGTGTTCTCATCCTTTTCTCAATGTCACTCTCATTGTTCTCATCCTTTCTCTCAATGTCCCTCTCATTGTTCTCATCACATTTCCCAATGTCACTCTCATTGTTCTCATGACTTCTCTGAGGGTCATTCACATTGTTGACATTCTTCCTCTCAGCATCACTCTCATTGTACTCATTACTTCTCTCAATGTCATTTTCATTGTTCTCATGACTTCTCTGAGGGTCATTCACATTGTTGACATTCTTCCTCTCAGTGTCACTCTCATTGTACTCATTACCTCTCTCAACGTCACTCTCATTGTTCTCATCCTTTCTGTCAAAGTGATTCTCATTTTTCTCATCCTTTCTCTCAAGGCCACTCTCATTGTTCTCCTCCCTTCTCTCAACATTACCTTCATCGTTCTAATCAATTCGCTCAATGTTACTCTCATCCATTCTCTGAATGTCACTCTCATTTTCTCATCTTTTCTCTCAGTCAAACTCTCATTGTTCACATCCTTTCCCTCAATGTCACTCTCATTGTTCTCATCCTTTCTCTCAGTTTCACTCTCATTGTTCTCATCACATTTCCCAATGTCACTCTGTTTGTCCTCATGACTTCTCCCAGCGTCATTCACATTGTTGACATTCTTCCTCCCAGCGTCACTCTCATTGTACTCATCACTTCTCTCAATATAACTCGCATTTCTCATCCTTTCTATCGATATCACTCATTGATCTCGTGCTTTTCTCAATGTCCCTCTCATCGTTCTCATCCTTCCAGTCAATGACACTCATTGTTCTCATCCTTTCTTTCAATGTCACTCATTGTTCTCGTCCTTTTCTCAATGTCACTCTCATTGTTCTCATCCATTATCTCAATGTGACTTTCATTGTTGTCATCCTTTCTCTCAATATCATTCACCTTTCTCATCCTTTCTCTCAATCACGTTCATTGTTTTCATCCTTTCTCTCATTGTCACTCATTGTTGTCGTCCATTTCTCAACGTCACTCTCATTGTTCTCATCCTTTCTCGCATTGTCACTCTGATTGTTCTCATCCTTTCTCTCAATGTCACTCTCATTGTTGTCATCCATTCTCCCAATGTCACTCTCATTGTTCGCATACTCTCTCTCAATGTCATTAATTTTTCTCATGCTTTCTCTTAATGTGTCTCTCCTTGCTCCCATCCCTTCTCTCAATGCCAGTTATTCTTCCAATCCTTTGCCCCAATGTCACTCTCATTGTTCTCATGATTTCTTTCAAAGTCACTCATTGTTCTCGTCCATTTCTCAACGTCACTCTCATTGTTCTCATCCTTTCTCTCAATATCAATCTGCTTGCTCCCATCCTTTCTCTCAATGTCACTCTCAATACCACTCATTGTTCTAGTTCTTTTCCCAATGTCACTGTCATTGTGCTCATCCTTTCTCTCAAATTCATTCCCATTATTATCATCCTTTCTCTCAATGTGACTCTCATCCTTCTCAACCTTTCCCCTAATGTCACTCTCATTTCTCATCATTTCTCTCAATGTCATTCATTGTTCTCGTCCACTTCTCAATGTCAATCTTATAGTTCCCATCCTTTCTTTCAATGACAATCATTGTTTTCATCCTTTTACCAATGTCACTCTCATTGTTCACATGCTTTTATTAATGTCATTCTCATTGTTCTCATCCTTTCTCTCAATGTCACTCTCATTGTTCACGTCCTTTCTCTCAATATGACTCACATTATTTTTATCCTATCCACCAATTACACTCTCATTTCTCATGCTTTCGCACAATGTGACTCTCATTGCTCTCATCTTTTCTCTCAATGTCACTCATTTTTCTCATCCTTTCTCTCAAGGTCACTCTCATTGTTCTCCCTTCTCTCAAGGTCACCCTCATTGTTCTCATCAATTCTCTCAATATTACTGTCATTGTTCTCAGCCTTTGTCTCAATGTCACTCATTGTTCTCATCCTTCCTCTCAAAGTCACCCTCACTGTTCTCAGCACTTCCCTCAATGTTACTCTCATCCATTCTCTGAATGTCACTCACATTTTCTCATCATATGTCTCGGTCGAACTCTCGTTGTTCTCATCCCTTCTCTCAATGTTACGCTCATTGTTCTTATCCATTCTCTAGCTGTCACTCTCATTGTTCTCGTCCTTTTCTCAACGTCACTCTCATTGTTCTCATCCTTTCTCTCAATGTCACTCTCATTGTTCACGTCCTTTCCCTCAATATGACTCACATTATTTTTATCCTATCCACCAATTTCACTCTCATTTCTCATGCTTTCACACAATGTGACTCTCATTGTTCTCATCTTTTCTCTCAATGTCACTCATTATTCTCATCCTTTCTCTCAAGGTCACCCTCATTGTTCTCCTCCCTTCTCTCAAGGTCACCCTCATTGTTCTCATCAATTCTCTCAATATTACTCGCATTTTTCTCAGCCTTTGTCTCAATGTCACTCATTGTTCTCATCCTTCCTCTCAAAGTCACCCTCATTGTTCTCAGCACTTCCCTCAATGTTACTCTCATCCATTCTCTGAATGTCACTCACATTTTCTCATCATATCTCTCAGTCGAACTCTCGTTGTTCTCATCCCTTCTCTCAATGTTACTCTCATTGTTCTTATCCATTCTCTAGCTGTCACTCTCATTGTTCTCATCCTTTCTCTCAATGTCACTCTCATTGTTCTCATTATTTCAATGTCACTCTCATTGTTCTCATGCTTTCTCTCAATGTCACTCTCATTGTTCTCATATTTTCTCTCAATGTCACTCTCATTGTTCTCATCCTTTCTCTCAATGTCATTTCCATTCTTCTCATCTTTCTCTCAAGGTAACTCTCATTGATCTCATCTTTTCTCTCAAGGTCATTCGCATTGTTCTCATCAATTCTCTCAATGTCATGCTCATTCTTCTCATCCTATCGCTCAACTCACTCATTGTTCCCAAACTTTCACTCAATGTGACACATATTGTTCTGACCCTTTCTCTCAATGTCACTCATTGTATTCATCCTTTCTCTCATTTTCACTCTCATCATTCTCATCCTTTCAATGTCATTCTCATTGTTCTCATCCTTTCTCTCAATGTCACTCTTTGTTCTCATCCTTTTCTCAATGTCACTCTCATTGTTCTCAACCGTTCTCTCAATGTCACTCTCATTGTTCTCATCACATTTCCCAATGTCACTCTCATTGTTCTCATGACTTCTCTGAGGGTCATTCACATTGTTGACCTTCTTCCTCTCAGCGTCACTCTCATTGTACTCATTACTTCTCTCAATGTCACTCTCATTGTTCTCATCCTTTCTGTCAATTTCACTCTCATTTCTCATGCTTTCTATTGATATCACTCATTATTCTCATCCTTTCCTCAATGTCAATCTCATTGTTCTCATCCTTTCTTTCAATGTCACTCATTGTTCACATCCTTTTCTCAATGTCACTCTCATTGTTCCCATCCTTTCTCTCAATGTCACTCTCATTGTTCGCATCATTTCTCTCAATGTGACTTTCATTCTTTTCATCCTATCCAACAATTTCAGTCTAAACTCTCATGCTTTCGCACAATGTGACTCTCATTGTTCTCGTCCTTTTCTCAATGTGACTCTCATTGTTCTCTTCACTTCTCTCAATGTTACGCCCATTGTTCTCATCGTTTCTCACAGTGTCACTCTCCTTGATCTCACCTTCTTATCAGTATCACTCTCATTTTCTCATCACTTTACTCAATGTCCCTCATTTTTCTCATCCTTTTCTCAGTGCTGCTCTCATTGTTCTCATCTTTCTCTCAGTGACACTCATTGTTCTCATCCTTTCTCTCAATGTCACTCTCATTGTTCTTATCCTTTCTCCAGCTGTCATTCTCATTGTTCTCATTCTTTCTCTCAATGTCATTCTCATGGTTCTCATCCTTTCTCTCAATGTCATCCCATTCTTCTCACCTTTCTCTCAAGGTCACTCTCATTGCTCTCATCTTTTCTCTCAAGGTCATTCGCATTGTTCTCATCATTTCTCTCAATCTCACTCTCATTCTTCTTATACTTTCTCTCAACTCACTCATTGTTCCAATCCTTTCACTCAATGTGACCCATATTTTTCTCATCCTTTCTCTCAATGTCACTCATTGTACTCATCCTTTCTCTCAATTTCACTCTCATCATTCTCATCCTTTCAATGTCATTCTCATTGTTCTCATCCTTTCTCTCAATGTCACTCTTTGTTCTCATCCTTTCTCTCAAGGTCACTCGCATTGTTCTGAGCACATTTCCCAATGTCACTCTCATTGTCATCATCACTTCTCTCAATGTCATTCTCATTGTTCTCATCCTTTCTCTCAATGTCACTCTTTGTTCTCATCCTTTCTCTCAAGGTCACTCGCATTGTTCTGAGCACATTTCCCAATGTCACTCTCATTGTCCTCATCACTTCTCTCAATGTCATTTTCATTGTTCTCATCCTGTCTCTCAGGGTCACCCTCATTGTTCTCATCCTTTCTGTCAATGTCACTCTCATTGTTCTCATCCTTTCTCTCAAAGTGATTCTCATTTTTCTCATCCTTTCTTTCAAAGCCACTCTCATTGTTCTCCTCCTTTCTCTCAACATTACCCTCATCATTCTAATGAATTCTCTCAATGTTACTCTCATCCATTCTCTGAATGTCACTCTCATTTTCTCATCTTTTCTCTCAGTCGAACTCTCATTGTTCACATCATTTCCCTCAATGTCACTCTCATTGTTCTCATCCTTTCTCTCAATGTTGGTCTCATTGTTCTCATCACATTTCCCAATGTCACTCTCTTTGTCCTCATGACTTCTCTCAGCGTCATTCACATTGTTGACATTCTTCCTCCCAGCGTCACTCTCATTGTACTTATCACTTCTCTCAATATCACTCGCATTTCTCATCCTTTCTATCAATATCACTCATTGTTCTCATGCTTTTCTCAATGTCCCTCTCATTGTTCTCATCCTTCCAGTCAATGACACTCATTGTTCTCATTCTTTCCTCAATGTCATTCTCATTGTTCTCATCATTTCTTTCAATGTCACTCATTTTTCTCGTCCTTTTCTCAATGTCACTCTCATTGTTCCCATCCTTTCTCTCAATGTCACTCTCTTTGTTCGCATAATTTCTCTCAATGTGACTTTCATTCTTTTCATCCTATCCAACAATTTCACTCTAATCTCTCATGCTTTCGCACAACGTGACTCTCATTGTTCTCATCCTTTTCTCAATGTGACTCTCATTGTTCTCATCCTTTCTCTCAATGTCAATCTCATTGTTCACATCCTTTCTGTCAATGTGACTCTGATTCTTTTCATCCTATCCACCAATTTCACTCTAATTTCTCATGCTTTCGCACAATGTGACTCTCATTGTTCTCGACCTTTTCTCATTGTCACTCTCATTGTTCTCATCTTTCTCTCAGTGACACTCATTTTCCTCATCCTTTTTCTCAATGTCACTCTCATTGTTCTCATTCTTTCAATGTCACTCTTATTGTTCTCATTCTTTCTCTCAATGTCACTCTCGTTCTTCTCATATTTTATTTCAATTTCACTCTCAATGTTCTCATCCATTATCTCAATGTCATTCTCATTCTTCTCATCCTTTCTCTCAAGGTCACTGTCATTGATATCATCTTTTCTCTCAAGGTCACTCTCTTTGTTCTCATCCTTTCTCTCAATGTCATTCTCACTTTTCTCATCCTTTCACTCAACTCACTCATTGTTCCCATCCTTTCACTCAACGTGACGCTCATTGTTCTCATCCTTTCTCTCAATGTCACTCATTGTACTCATCCTTTCTCTCAATTTCGCTCTCATCATTCTCATCCTTTCAATGTCATTCTCATAGTTCTCATCCTTTCTCTCAATGTCACTCTTTGTTCTCATCCTTTCTCTCAATGTCACTCTCATTGTTCTCATCACTTCTCTCAGCGTCATTCACGTTGTTCTCATTCTTCCTCTCAGCGTCACTCTCATTGTTCTCATCACATGTCCCAATATCACTCTCATTGTTCTCATCACTTCTCTCAGCGTCATTCACGTTGTTCTCATTATTCCTCTCAGTGTCACTCTCATTGTACTCATCACTTCTCTTAATGTCACTCTCATTGTTCTCATCTTTTCGCCCAATGTCACTCTCATTTCTCATCCTTTCTATTGATATCACTCATTGTTCTCGTGCTTTTATCAATGTCACTCTCATTGCTCTCATCCTTTCAGTCAATGACACTCATGGTTCACATTCTTTCCTCAATGTCATTCTCATTGTTCTCATCCTTTATTTCAATGTCACTCATTGTTCTCTTCCTTTTCTCAACGTCACTCTCATTGTTCTCATCCTTTCTCTCAATGTCACTCTCATTGTTCGCGTCTTTTCTGTCAATGTGACTCGCATTATTTTCATCCTATCCACCAATTTCACTCTCATTTCTCATGCTTTCGCACAATGTGACTCTCATTGTTCTCATCCTTTCTCTCAATGTCATTCTCATTGTTCTCATCCTTTCTCTCAAGGTCCTCTCATTGTTCTCATCCTTTCTCTCAATGTCACTCTCATTGTTCTCATCCTTTCTCTCAATGTCATTCTCATTGTTCTCATCATTTCTCTCAATGTCATTCTCATTGTTTTCCTCCTTTCTCTCAAGGTCACTCTCATTGTTCTGACCCTTTCTCTCAATGTCACACTCATTGTTCTTATATTTTCTCCCAATGTCACTCTCATTGTTCTCATCCTTTCTCTCAATGGCTTTCCCATTTTTCTCATCTTTCTCTCAAGGTCACTCTCATTGATCTCACCTTTTCACTCAAGGTCATTCGCTTTGTTCTCATCATTTCTCTCACTGTCACGCTCACTTTTCTCATCCTTTCTTTCAGCTCACTCATTGTTCCCTAACTTTCACTCAACGTGACGCATATTGTTCTCATCCTTTCTCTCAATATCACTCATTGTACTCATCATTTCTCTCAATGCCATTCTCATTGTTCTCATCCTTTCTCTCAATGTGACTCCCGTGGTTCTCATCCTTTCTCTCAATGTCATTCATTGTTCTCAAACTTTCTCTCAATGTCATTCATTGTTCTCTTCCTTTCTCTCAATGTCTCTCATTGTTCTCATCCTTTCTCACAATGTCATTCATTGTTCTCATCATTTCTTTCAAAGTCATTCTCTTTGTTCACGTCCTTCCTCTCAGCATCACTCTCATTGTCCTCATCCTTTCTCTCAGTGTCACTCATTCTTTCTCTCAAGGTGAGTCTCACTCTTCTCATTCTTTCCTCCAATGTCATTTTCATTTCTCATCCTTTCTCTCAATGTGTCTCATTGTTCTCGTCCTTTTCTCAATTTTACTCTCGTTCTGCTCATCCTTTTCCCCAATGTCACTCTCTTGTTCTCATCCATTATCTCAATGTGACTTTCATTGTTGTCATCCTTTCTCTCAATATCATTCACCTTTCTCATCCTTTCTCTCAATCACATTCATTGTTCTCATCCTTTCTCTCATTGTCACTCATTGTTCTCATCCATTTCTCAATGTCACTCTCATTGTTCTCATCCTTTCTCTCATTGTCACTCTGATTGTTCTCATCCTTTCTCCCAATGTCACTCTCAGTGTTCGCATACTCTCTCTCAATGTCATTAATTTTTCTCATGCTTTCTCTTAATGTGACTCTCCTTGCTCCCATCCCTTCTCTCAATGCCAGTCATTCTTCCAATCCTTTGCCCCAATGTCACTCTCATTGTTCTCATGATTTCTTTCAAATTCACTCACTTGTTCCCATCCGTTCTTTCAATGTCACTCTCATTGTTCTGATTTTTTCTCTCAATGTCATTCTCATTGTTCGCATCCTTTCAATCAATGTCATTAAATTTTCTCATGCTTTCTCTCAATGTGACTCTCCTTGCTCCCATCTCTTCTCTCAATGCCACGCATTCTTCCAATCCATTCGCCCAATGTCACTCTCATTGTTCTCATGATTTCTTTCAAAGTGACTCACTTGTTCCCATCCATTCTTTCAATGTCACTCTCATTGTTCTGATTTTTTCTCGCAATGTCACTTTCATTGTTCTCCTGGTTTCTCCCAATGTGACATCATTCTTCTCATCCTTTCCCCCAATGTCACTCTCATTTATCATCCTTTCTCTCAATGTGACTCATTCTTCTCGTCCTTTTCTCAATGTCAGTCTCCTTCTTCTCATCCTTTCCCCCAATGACACTCACATGGTGCTCATCCTTTATCTCAATGTGACTCTAAGTGTTCTCATCCTTTCTCATAATGTGACTCTCATTGTTCTCATCCTTTCTCTCAATGTGAGTCTCATTCTTCTATCCTTTCCCCCAATGTCACTCTCATTTCTCATCCTTTCTCTCAATGTTGCTCTCATTGTTCTCGTCCTTTTCTCAATGTCACTCTCATTGTTCTCATTCTTTCTCTTTATGACATCCTTCCTCTCAATATGACCCCCATTCTTCTCATCCTTACCCCCAATGTCACTCTCATTTCTCATCCTTTCTCTCAATGTCACTCATTGTACTCGTTTTTATCGCAACGTCACACTCATTGTTCTCATCCTTTCTCTCAATAACTCTCCTTGTTCTCATCCTTTTCTCAATGTCATTCTCACTGTTCTCATCCTTTCTCTCAATGTCACTCTCATTGTTCTCATCCTTTCTCTCAATGTCACTCTCATTGTTCTCATCCTTTCTCTCAATGTCACTCTCCTTTCTCCCATCCTTTCTCTCCATGTCACTCTCTTTGTCCTCATCCTTTCTCTCAATGTCACTGATTGTTCTCGTCCTTTTCTCATTGTCACTCTCATTGTTCTCATCCTTTCCCTTTATGTCACTCTCATTGTTCACATCCTTCCTCTCAATATGACCCTCATTCTTCTCATCCTTTCTCCCAATGTCACTCTCATTTCTCATCCTTTCTCTCAATGTCACTCATTGTACTCGTCCTTTTCGAATGTCACACTCATTGTTCTCATCCTTTCTCTCAATAACACTCCTTGTTCTCATCCTTTTCTCAATGTCATTCTCATTGTTCTCATCCTTTCTCTCAATGTCACTCTCATGGTTATCATCCTTTCTCTCAATGTTATTAATTGTTCTCATGCTTTCTCTCAATGTGACGCTCCTTGCTCCCCGCCTTTCTCTCAATGCTACTCATTCTTCTCATCATTTCCCCCAATGTCACTCTCACTGTTCTCATCCTTTCTCTCAATGTCACTCTCATTGTTCTCATCCTTTCTCTCAACGTCGCTCTCATTGTTCTCATCCTATCTCTTAATGTCAATCATTGTTCTCGTCCTTTTCTCAATGTTAGTCTCGCTATTCTCATCCTATCTCTCAGTGTCACTCTCATTGTCCTCATCCTTTCTCTCAATGTCACTCTCATTGTTCTCATCCTTTCTCTCAATGTCACTCTCATTGTTCTCATCCTTTCTCTCAATGTCACTCTCCTTGATCTCACCCTTCTCAGCGTCACTTTCATTGTTCTCATTCTTCCTCTCAGAGTGACTCTCATTTTCTCATCACTTCTCTCAATGTCCCTTATTGTTCTCATCCATTTCTCAATGTGTCTCTCATTGTTCTCATCCTTCCTCTCAATGTCACTCTCATTGATCTCATCCTTTCTCTCAATGTGACTCTCGTTCTTCTCATCCTTTCCCCCAGTGTCACTCTCATTGTTCTCATCCTTTCTCTCAATGTCACTCTCCCTTCTCCCATCCTTTCTCTCCATGTCACTCTCTTTGTCCTCATCCTTTCTCTCAATGTCACTGATTGTTCTCGTCCTTTTCTCATTGTCACTCTCATTGTTCTCATTCTTTCTCTTTATGTCACTCTCATTGTTCACATCCTTCCTCTCAATATGACCCTCATTCTTCTCATCCTTTCCCCCAATGTCACTCTCATTTCTCATCCTTTCTCTCAATGTCACTCATTGTACTCGTCCTTTTCGCAATGTCACACTCATTGTTCTCATCCTTTCTCTCACTAACACTCCTTGTTCTCATCCTTTTCTCAATGTCATTCTCATTGTTCTCATCCTTTCTCTCAATGTCACTCTCATGGTTATCGCCCTTTCTCTCAATGTTATTAATTGTTCTCATGCTTTCTCTCAATGTGACGCTCCTTGCTCCCCTCCTTTCTCTCAATGCTACTCATTCTTCTCATCATTTCCCCCAATGTCACTCTCACTGTTCTCATCCTTTCTCTCAATGTCTCTCATTGTTCTCATCCTTTCTCTCAACGTCGCTCTCATTGTTCTCATCCTCTCTCTTAATGTCAATCATTGTTCTCGTCCTTTTCTCAATGTCAGTCTCGCTATTCTCATCCTATCTCTCAATGTCACTCTCATTGTTCTCATCCTTTCTCTCAATGTCACTCTCATTGTTCTCATCTTTTCTCTCAATGTCACTCTTATTGTCCGCATCCTTTCTCTCAATGTCATTCATTGTTCTCACCCTTTCTCTCAATGTGACTCCCATTCTTCTCATCCTTTCCCTCATGTCACTCTCATTGTTCTTATCCTTTCTCTCAATCTCATTCTCCTTGCTCCCATCCTTTCTCAATGTTGCTCTCATTGTTCTCATCGTTTCTCTCAATGTCACTCTTCTTGCTCCCATCCTTTATCTCAATGTCACTCATTGTTCTCATCATTTTTTTCAATGCTTTGATACTGTGTGAGGAGGGAAAACAGTGCAAAAATGCAGGATCATCTCAGGAAATAGAAAGAGTCTGGTGATATTAAAGGAGCAACATTGACCCCAAGCCCAGGAGATCATACAGTCTCAGCCAAGCCTTTTTGGATGCTTAAACACAAATGGGTTTTCCATTAGGACATTTAATACAGATTGTTGGTTGATAAAAATAAGGAAAGCTTGAGACAGGGTAGTTAGATCCAGATGAGTAGTGCGATTTATACTACCCTAATTGTTACCAAATCACCACAGACAACAAATCATTGTCACAGAAATTATTAATTATAGATCTGGCTCGGAGTAGCACCTTGGCAAGGCAATGTCAATTTACTCTCTGAGACACATGTCTTGGTCAATGCTGGAGAATTGTTGGCTTTAATGCACTGTTTCCAGCTGTAGGTCACATGGTCAATGATTCAACGAACTATACCTCCCACTCACCTCTTCTGTTTTCTGTGCAGTAATTTGTGGAATGCAGAGTGTACACACTGGAATCAAAATATCCCTGCAATGGTTCCAGGACTTCTGATTCAGCAAAGTCTGCTGCAACACATGAGGCCATTCAAAGAGAGGTGTTGTCCTGCACTATGTACGTAATCTTCAGTTAGCCATCTCTGCTCATCTTGATCTGAGTTGCTCAACCAAGGCCGAAAGAGGTTCAGCCTTGTCGTCCCATATGCTATATGTCCCTTACACCACACAGGAACAGAAATGATTTTGTTTTCCTGTTTGTGCAGCTGAAGGCTCTGTCATGCTCACACAGAAAAAAAAGTTCTGTTTCTTGCTGCATAACTTCCGTTGCCATTACTCCTCAGCAGCTTTGTGAGATTAACCAATGAGGAGATGCCTGTTTTTAGCTAGGTTTGGGAGGGGCAGGGCTACAATTAACCTGAGTGGCCCAAGGCCAGAGAATTATAAATCTATCATAGAAACATAAGAAACAAGAACAGGAGTAGACCATTCGGCCCCTCAAGCCTGCTCCTCCATTCAGTAAGATAATGGCGGATCTTCTTGTGTTTCGAGTTCCACATTCATATCTAACCCCAATAATCTTTGATTCCCTTGCCTAACAAGAATCTATCTACCTCTGCCTTAAAATTATTCAATGACCCTGCCTCCACCACCTTCTGAGGCAGAGAGTTCCAAAGTCGCACAACCTTCTGAGAGAAAAAAATTCTCCTCATCTTTGTCCTTAAAGGGCAACCCCTAATTTTAAAACAGTGCCCCATAGTTCTTCATTCACCCACAAGAGGAAACATCCTTTCAACGCTCTCCTTGTCAAAACCGTTCAGCATCTTGTATATTTCAATCAATCAAATGAGAAGGAGTCTGTCCAACCTTTCCTTATAAGACAACCCACTCATTCCAGATATCAATCTAATAAACCTCCTTTGAACCACCTCCAATGCATTTACATCCTTCCTTAAATAAGGAGACCAAAGCTGCACACACTATTCGAGATGTGGTCTCACCAATGCCCTGTCTAACTGAAGCATAACATCCTTACTTTTATGTTCAATCCCTCTCGTAATGAAGGATAGCATTGCATTAGTCTTCTTAATTACTTGCTGTACTTGAATGCTAACTTTTTGTGACTCATGTACTAGAACACTTAGATCCCTGTGCACTTCAGAAATATGTAGCCATTCTCCAATTAAATAATACTCTGTTTTTTTGTTCTTCCTGCCAAATTGAACAACTTCACATTTTTCCACATTAAACTCCATTTGCCACATCTTTGCCCTCTCACTCAACCTATCTATATCCATCTGCAACCTCCCCATGTCCTCTTTGTGTCATCTGAAAATTTGGCTACCATGTCTTCACTCCCCTCATCTAAATCTTTGATGTAAATTGCAAAATGATGAGGCCCCAGTAGAGGCACCTGTTGGACACAACTCGTCACATCCTGCCAATCAGAAAAAGGCCATTTAAGCATACTTTCTGCTTTCTGCCAGCCAGCTAATCCTCTATCGATGCTAATATGTTACCCACCACACCATGCCCTTTTATTTTCCGTAATAATCTTTGATATGGCACCTTATCAAATGCCTTCTGAAAATCCAAGTACAGTACATCTACAGACTCTACTTTATCCACTACACATGTTACTCCTTCAAAAAACTCCAATAAATTGGTTAAACATGACTTTCCTTTCACAAAACCATGCTGACTCTTCTCTATTGCCTTGAGCTGTTCGAAGTATCCAGCTTATAACCTCCTTAATGATCAATTCTAATAACTTCCCCACAACATACATCGAGCTAACGGGCCTACAGTTTGCTGATTTCTGCCTCCCTCCATTCTTGAATAGAGGGGTTATATTTGCTACTTTCCAACCTGATGGAACCTATCCAGGATCTAGCGAATTTTGGAAAATTAACACCAGCGCATCGACTACCTCATTAGCCACCTTTTTTAAGATCTGAGGATGTAGCCCATCGGGACCCAGAGACTTGCCAGCCCGAAGCTCCATCAATTTGCTTAGTATCGTTTCCCTAGTGATTTCAGTTTCACCAAGTTCCTTTACCCTGTTCGCCTCCTGATTTGCAGCTATGACTGAAATGTTTTTTTTGTATCCTCAACAGTGAACACAGATGCAAAATATTTGTTCATTTCTTCCGCCATTTCTTTATTATCTACTATTAACTTCCCATTGTCACTCTCTAGAAGACCAACACTCACTTTACTTACTCTTTTCCATTTTAAGCACCTGCAGGCTCCTCACTCACCCCTCATTGCAATCATTGCATGAAGTAGGCCTGTGTGGGAGCTGGATGACCACAAGATCCTGAGACAAGGTCCTATTAAATTGCTGACACTTATTGCTCCCCGGTTGAGATACTGAAACTAAGGTTAACACCCAATTTGCCATCTCATGTGAGATCTGCAGCTAACTCTAGGCTAGCTCCTGACTTTTCTGGCCTGCCTAACTCTGTAAACTTGTCATGCTATTAAACTATTAGAGGGGTCGGTCTCCTCACCCACTTTTAAAATCCAACTTTTCTTTCTGTTTTGGAGATGGTGACCTTGAATTTCCATTGGTGTAAGTTTGCTGGCTAGAACATTGCCTCAGCATCAACCCCACACTCTCGCCCCACTCACACCTCCACTCCTGTCCAAGGCTGAAAACCCCATCATAAATTCCAGGGACAGGGTAATTTGCATAATTGGGTGTGCCACTGGCACCTTGGAGGACACATCTCCACTGGCTCTCTGACCTCAGTCTTTCCAAGACACAGTGGAATCCTCCAGAGGTCAAATGGGCTGAAAGAAAATGTTCTTCTAATTCTTGGCTCCTGTTGGAATGTTTCTAACTGAGAAGGAGAAGGTAACTTATCTAATTTGGGCAAGCCCTGCTCCTTAATTCCTCACCCTAGTGAGGGTTGGGGCCTACAGGAAGGCCTCAAAGGGTTTGACATGAGGTACCGTCTGGCACAAAGTGTACTGAGGCCTCTCAACATTTTAAAGGAATGAGTATCCCCAGGGAATTCTGGGACCTCAGCCCTGAGGGGTTGGGAAGATAGTCCAACCAACAGGAATTTTAAGGTTCAGTGGAAATGTGGTAGTGTCTTGCTAACCAAACAGCAGCATGTTTACTGACAATCCATTGCTCCATCCACCCTCTACAGCTCCAGGAATTTTTGTGGTCAATGACTTTATTCACATATGTCTCCCCACAAGCCCTTGACTAACTGTGGGTATTTCCGAATTGAATAACTGAAATTACATTTGTATCCTGGAAATGAATGGCCAACATTTCAGTAACTGACAAAATTTAGAGCAATCAGTTATACACATGGCATGCTAAATAAGGTTAGCGAGCTGCAGGTGCGAATAAGCCACATGGGAATGTGAAGTTGAAGCAGTGATGGAGACCTGGCTCAAAGAAGGAAGGAGTTGCAAATGACCCCGTCCCTGGAATTTCTGACAAATGACACAAGAATAAAGACGTAGGGAACAATTGAGGATTTGGAAAGAGACACACAATAATGCATAGACAGTAGAGGAGCGCAGGTTAAAAGAGACCATGAAGAGATTAGGATAGAGATCACAAAGGCAAAGAGGAACAATGAAATTATATTATCAAGGAACATAAAAGATAGTCCCTGCCTCCTCACCCTATCCATAGTAAAATATCACCGCACTTTGCTATGGTTTGGTGAATAATCGCCTAGGACCTGCCTTTGGGCAGAGAACCGAAGAAGATTTTACCAATACACTACTGTTCCCCCATCCTTCTCGCACACTGGTGTAACTTACTCATCCTCACGCAGATTCTGGTGGTGGGTACTGAAGTGAGTAGCATTCTGCTAGTAGCAGGAACAGCTGACTGATTGTGGTTATGTGGTGGCCAGACAATAAACGCAGTGGGGGCCTGAGGCCTGGTCAGTTATACAGTGGAGCTGGGGGGAAAGGAAGTCTCTGAATTTGCAGTCAGCTGATGGAGTCAGAGGTCCGGGCGCCATATTGAAACAGTATCCATACTTGCCTGCAGTGACTACAAGTTAGTAGCATCAGTGTTGCAGATGCAGAGAGAAATCCCACTCCTGAACTGACCTCCAGACTCAACCTGCTGTTCTTCAACTAAACCCCAAAGTCATTCTCCAGACATCGAACTGCATCAGTGTTTGTCCTGATCTGTGGTCAGCGCTAAGCAAGGAACATCCAACTGCCACATGGCTCAGACCAGACAGAAGGTGGCCCCACAGTTCAGCAATGAGGAGCTGCTCCTCCCCACTGATGGCATCAAGAGATCCTACTGTCTGATCAAGGAAGCCTGGATGGAAATTGTAATGGAGGTTTGCAGTCTTTGGGTCTACAAGCAAACCTGGGTCCAGTGCAGAAAATGGGTCAATGACCTATTCTGCACCACCAAGTTGAATACATTAGAAGCAGTGATAGGTAAAGGGGAGGTGGTGGCATAGTGGTGTTGTCACTGGACTAGTATTCCAGAGACACAGGTTTGAATCCCACCACAGCAGATGGTGAAATTTGAATTCAATAAAAATCTGGAATTAAAATTCTAATGATGACCATGAAACCATTGTCTCAATTGTCAGGGAAAAACCTACTTTGTTCACTAATGCCTTTTAGGGGAGGAAATCTGATGTTCTTACCTGGACTGGTCTACATGTGTGAGTTGACTCTTAGCTACTTTCTGAAATGGCCTAGCAAGCCACTCAGTTCAAGGACAATTAGGGATGGGCAACAAATACTGGCCTTGCTAGTGACACCCACATCCCATGAAAGAATAAAGGAAAAAAAAATTAATTCAGTCATAAATTAGTCATGAGGACAGAGGGAGTGGAATAGTGGTATTATCACTGGATTAGCATTCTGGGGACCTGGGTTTCAGTTCTGCCATGGCAGATGGTGAAATCTGAATCCAATAAAAATCTGGAATTCAAAGTCTGATGATGACTATGAAACCATTGCTGATTGTTGTAAAAACCCATCTGGTTCCCTAATGCCCTTTAGGGAAGGAAATCTGACATCCTTACCTAGTCTGGCCTACATGAGACTCCAGACCCACAGCAATGTGGTTGACTCTTAGAAAAAGCGCATTTAGGCAATTAGGGATGGGTAATAAATGCTGACCTAGGCAGCGATGCCCAGGTCCCATGAGTGAATTTAAAAAAAATCCTCATGTTGATTAACTTTGACCCAATCGATGTTGAAATGAGTCTCACAATAGAACTAGTAATGAATCCTGTATGTTAGACATGCAATAAAATCTTGACGAAGCAGGGACTTTCCAAAATGAAACCCGATTTTTTAATCTTTCTAAGTACCGTGCCATTTATACAAAAGTAAAAAGAAGTTATCAGAATGCACGGATGTCAGATTTTCCCAGTTGGACAAACTCATTGAGCAATTCATGTCTCGTCTTGCATTGTGTCATTCATTTGATTCACTTGAAAAAAATGTTGAACTTCAAGCCTCAAATCCTTTCCCACAGTTGTCATGTCAGGCACATATTTGGAGCCTGAGTTGAAATTTTGAATCAAAAGGCCAGTTGAATTTCTGACATATTTGTTCAAATATCTTTGCTCTTTCCCAGCAGTCAGTGCTGTTTCCTTGTAAAAAGCGGTAGTGTTGTCATGGGGAGGGAAATGGCTGGCTGGTGAGATACCAACTGGCCAAATATTCAGGGTAGATTCTTAGAAAGTCAGGAGAACAAAGGTGTCACTGTTTTTGCATCATAGCCTTCTGGTACGTGCAAAGCTGGGACAGAGCTGCAGCAAGGATAAGAAGAGGAGGCAGTGTTTAACAGTTGGGGTACCTCAGCTGCCTTTTCGAACAGGATATTGAGTGAATAGATTGGCAGACCTTCAAATGAAAGAAAATGATCGCCTGGCTTGAAAAATCATCAATTTATAAGGAGAAAGCAGGAAGAAATGGTTTGGATTTGTAAAGACCTTATTAGGATCTTTATCCTAATTTCAAGTCAATGTAACTCTGCTAAAAATTCAAATTTATAATGTTAAACATTCTTTGGGACCAAGGTGTCCTATTTGCAATCCACTCTGTTAGGTGTAGTAATTATGTTATAGAGTTGATTTTCCAGGCAGCTTCTCTTAATTTACAAGACAGCAGCAGCAACGACATACGTGCATAAAACTCTATGGGAAGAATTATTCGCTCGTTGGGGTGGTGGGGGTGGGGGGGGTGGGGCGTGGTGGGGTGGGGTGGGGGGGAGTGCAGGAACGGGCGCGGCCAGGTGTGCCTCTGATTGGCACCCTCAATTGGGGGCACGCCACCATTTTATGTGGGCGGGCCAATTAAGGCCTGCCCAATGTGATGTCTGCCAGGAAGCGCTATGTGCTCCCTGTGCTGGCAGGGGGCAGGGGGAATCCCTCAGTCGGGAGTGCACTCTTCCGTGCATGTGCGCGAAAGAGCGCACTCATCTCCCTGAGGCTAAGTGCTGCCTCAGGGAGATCAGCACCAAATTAAAAATGGTCAAGGAGCAGAAACAACATTTTCCTGACATGTCCCCACATGTGACACTGTCACACGAGTTGGGACATGTCCATCACTTTAACTCTAACCTTTATGAAATTTTTTAAAACCCTCATGAAACCTCATCCTGCCCGTGGATGAGATTTCATGCTTTTTCTGAAGCCTGCCTGGGCTCCCAGCCTGCCCGCCAACCTTAAGGTTGGACAGGTAGGTCCATTAATTAGGTCAATTACTTTTTAAATGGCCTCAATAGGCCATTGACAGGTCAGCGGGTGCACAGCTGATTCGGCTGTGCCCTCACAACCTGAAAATTGAAATGATGTGGGGTGACGTCGGGAGTTCGGGAGCTCTGCCCGACATCACCCCACATCATTTTACATGTCGGCGAGTGGGTCGTAAAGATCCTGGACTATAACTAAAGAAGAACTCTCCCCTGGAGGTTGCTAACCCATTGGTTTACACAGATCATGTGATCTTACAACACAGGATTACTCTTAAAGCTACAGTCCTACGTTTATCAAAACTATAATTACTACATTCCTCCCCCTTTAACTTATCTGCATATTTTGTATTTAATGGATCTTTATCTCATGACATTACAATATTTACACAGGTCATGAAATTACAAGTTCAGTCTTTCAGGTGGTTTCCTGATACATGTGGAATGTTGTAGCTCCACAACTTCTGTTTCTTTAACAGGAACCACAGTCTCTGGAACCACATTAACATCTGGTACCTCATTAGGCACAGGCAGTTCAGTGTCTTCCACTCCGACAGAGACATCGGGCATGTCTATTCTTGGTTGAGCAACTTCAACAGGAACCACAGGTTCAGCAATGGTTACAGGTGGAACATCATTTTGTTAGGGCATCTCCCTTCCTTTTTAATGATCCACATGCTTACAGGTGATCCGGCCCTCTGCTTCCATGTGATACGACAATGGTCGGGTCACGGAGTTTACTTTACCAGGTAACCACTTGGGTCCTCCACCGAAATTCCTTACATATACTGCTTCTTCAACAGTAAATTGTCGCTCACAACTATGCAAATCATGAGTCACTTTTTGGTTCCCTTAACTTTTCTCCACCTTCCCCTCCATATTGGGAAGTATCAGGATTAGTCTTGTTCGAAGATGATGCCTCATCAGTAATTCTGCAGGTGTTGCTCCTGTCGTTGTGGCCAGGAGGGGGGATTGTTTTGTGGTGAAATAGGAAATGAGCAAGTCTAGTTTCCAATGATTCACCTGTTAACTTTTTCATTCCCACCTTAAAAGTTTGTACTGCTCTTTCTGCCAGTCTGTTAGATAACAGATGGTATGGTGCAGTCTTCATGTGGTTGATACCATTCAGGCTGACAAACCTTTGAAATTCAGTGCTTGTAAATGCAGTACCATTATCTGAGATGATTACTTCTGGTAATCCATGCATAACAAAGCTTTGGTGTAGTTTTTCTATAGTAGCGCCTGACGTCAGCGACTTAACCTCGTAAACGTCTAACCACTTGGAACGAGCATCTATAATCAGTAGAAATAAGGTTCCAAGAAAAGGAACAATGTAACCTGTGTGCAATCCCACCCAGGGTCTACCCGGCCACTCCTTTTGGTTTTAATGGGGCTGCCACAGGCACCTTTTGTAGTTGTTGACATTGCACACAGTGTTTTACCACCTTCTCAACATCGTCATCCATCCCCAGCCACCAAAGAGAGCTTTGCGCTATTGTCTTCATTCGTGAGATCCCTGGATGGGTACTGTGTAACTCTACTAAGAGTGGTTCCCTTCCTTGTGAAGGAACTACTACCCATGCACCCCATAATAGAATACCATCTTGAATACTCATTTCGTGTCTTCAGTTGAAAAATGGCTTCAATTCATCAGAGACATGTTCCTGGGACCATCCATGTAACATTTGGTCTCTCACTCAAGGCAGGACTGGATCATGATTCATCCAGTTTCTCATCTGTCTGACACAGACTGGTGAGGAATCCAGGAAATGTATCACTAATATGGGCTCTTGGGGAATTGGGATATGGTCATTGTTCTCTTGCAAAGGAAGGTGACTTAGGGCATCGGCATTGGCTATATGAATCCCTGGTCTATGTATTCACATGCTGTTAAAATTAGGGCCCATCATTGAATTCGTGCAGAAACTGTGGGAGGTATAGCCTCCCCTCACTAAACAGACCTAAAAGTGGTTTGCGGTCTGATACTATCGTGAATTGTTGCCCATGCACATATTGGTCGAATTTTTTACACCAAAAATAATCAACAGACTTTCCTGTTCGATCTGAGAATATCCTTTTTCATCTGGATACAAAGCCTGTTGGCCTCTCTGTACTATCTTGTGAGATAGTACTGTTTCCACTCCATTGAGGGACACATCACAACTTAGCACCAATTCCTTTGTTAGGTCATAATGCACTCATAACTTTCAAGAGTGTAAGGGCTGTTTTACTTTCATGAAGGCTTCTTCTTGGGGTGACTTCCAAACCCAACTCTCGTTTCTCTTTAGCAGTAGAAGGGCCAGAATTGCTGCTAAATTTGGTAGAAATCGGCCATAATAATTTGCCTTCACTAAAAATGATTTAAGTTCAGAGACATTCGTAGGTCAGCTGCCTCTCTGATTGCTTTAACCGTCTCTTCAACAGGGTGCAACCCTTGAGCATCTACCTGGTGACCCAAATAAATGACTTCATCTGCCTGAAATATTCATTAATGGGATGTGGGCTTCACTGGCTGGGTCAGCATTTATTGCCCATTCCTCATTGTCCTTGAGAAGGTGGTGGTGAGCTGCCTTCTTGAACTGCTGCAGTCCATGTGGTGTAGGTACACCCACAGTGAGGTTAGGAAGAGAGTTCCAGGATTTTGACCCAGCGACAGAGAAGGAACAGTGATATATTTCCAAGTCAGGATGGTGAGTGACTTGGAGGGGAACTTCCAGATGTTAGTGTTCCCATCTATCTGCTGCCCTTGCCCTTCTAGATAGTAGTGGTCGTGGGTTTGGAAGGTGCTGTTGAAGGAGCCTTGGTGAATTCCTGCAGTGTATTCTGTAGATGTTACACACTGCTGTTACTGTGCGTCGGTGGTGGAAGGAGTGAATGTTTGTGGATGTGGTGCCAATCAAGTGGGCTGCTTTATCCTGGACAATGTCAAGCTTCTTCTTGAGTGTTGTGGGAATTGCACGCATCCAGGCAAGTGGGGAGTATTCTATCACAATCCTAACTTGTGCCTTGTAGATCATGGACAAGCTTTGGAGAGTCAGGAGGCGAGTTACTTGTTGCATGATTCCTAGCCTCTGACCTACTCTTGTAGCCAGTGTATTTATATGGCTAGTCCAGTTCAGTTTCTGGTTAATGGTAACGCCCAGGATGTTGATGGCGTGGGATTCAGTGATGGGAATGTCATTGAACATCAGGCGGCAATGGCTGGATTCTCTCTTTTTAGAGATGGTCATTGCCTGGAATTTGTGTGGCGCGAATGGGACTATGGGTGCTGTCACTCTGAGAACTGAACCACTTTTATGACACTCGCCTCCCCAGCCGGTTCAGCTCAGCATCAACCTTCTCTTTCAGGGCGTATGGCACTGGTCTTGCTTTCTGGGTCCACATAAATCTTGGCTTGGAGGCCTTTGATTTTCCCCAGTTCATCCTTGAAGATGGTGTCATTTTTTTTAGCAGCTCTGGCAGTTCTCCTGCTCACAACTGGAAGATTTTGGATCAATTTAATTTAATCTCTTTCAACCAATCACCTTCTACCACCATCACTGGTAGCTGTGCTGTTTGATGTCTATATTGAACAGTTACTCTGGTGATCCTTTTATCTGGATTTCTTCAGTTGTGTACGTTTTCAACTTGGCAGCGGGTTGTTCCAAATTTAATTGTTGAGCACCTTTATTTAAATATCTGAAAGTGCAGCCCCCTATTACAGTGTTGGAAGCACCAGTGTCTCCTTTCTGGATAATAATATGCTCTGTCTTCCCAATTTACATGTTGAATAAGGAATAAATGTCAGAATTGGTTGTTTCTGGCTCTTCCACACAATATACTTCATTAGACTTTGTTTGTTGCCTGGAAACCTTTTTTTAATCTCGCTTCGAAATGTTTCAATATGTGCCCACTTCTGTGACAAAAATAATGCTCCACCTTTTTAAATTGTCAATCGTTAGGAGTATGATTGTTGCCAAGTCGATAAAAATTAGTTTTCAAATTTGCTGCTAAGCTGCTTCCTCTAGATTCTCGGTTAGTGGGGTCTTTTTCCCACTTCGCGGTGGAGTCCCGGCTTTTTGCACCACTTTCGGCTGACTGTTCCTGCCCAGCTAGGAAAATTGCGCCATTTTGAGAACCTTGAATTGTTTGCATCTTTTACAGAGCTTTCCATCGCAAGCGCTATTTCTAACACTTTCTTAAAATCAAGATCCACTTCAGTCAGCAATTTTCACTGAATAGCATCCTCTTGCACACCACAGACCAAATAATCCCTCAGCCTATCATTCAGGGTTTCACCAAAATCAAAATATTCCATTAGTCGTTTTAATTTTGCCATGTAGGTAACAATGATCTCCCCCAGAGCTCTATTCCGTGAATTGAACCTGAACCTCTGCATTGTGACTGAGGGCTTGAGTTGAAAATGTCACTTCACAAGGTTTACTAATTCACTGAAGGTCTTTGAATCTGGGGCACCGGGGGCCATCAAGCTTCAAACTAAACTGTAGGTCTTGCTCCTGCAAATACTCAGGAGAATTGTTCTCCACTTTTCCTCCCCCGTGATTTCATTGGCTTGAAGGTAGAACGCAAGACATTCTATATATTCAGACCAGTCGTCTGTGGCTGTTTCAAAGGGATTGATTCTGCCAAACTGTGGCATCTCGGATGAGCATATCTTCATTTCTTTTCAATTATCTCACATACTCACAATCGCTGGGCGAGGGACAGCACCAGATTTGATTTATCCTCATTGCCAGTTTGTTATAGAGTTGCTTTTCCAGAAAACTTTTCTTGGTGGAAATATTGAACTTTATTTACAAGACAGTAACATTAGCTACATGTGCGCATCTAACTCCATAACTAAAGAAGATCTCTCTCTTTGAGGTTCCTTGTGCTGTTAACTGATTGGTTTACACAGATCATGTGATCTTACAACTCTTAAAGCTGCAGTCCGACATTTATCAAAACTATAATTACTACAAATTATATTGCTCAGTGACGTACCAAACTATATAGTAGGGTAGGGTATCTCCAGGTTCAACCTCTGGCCTGTGCTGATCTCAGATGGGGCATAAGCTCCACTACTACAATTGGCCTCAGTGCCCTGCGTCAGAAAGAGGAGGGTCAATCTTTGTTCCTGTTCTGGGCCACTGTCCCAAGATATGGTGTCGACATGGAATTCAGTGAGTGCAGGATCAAGTTCAGCTTGTGCTTTCTTTCCCACCACCTCAGGTCAAAGGGAAAGCTGATAATCACTGTCTCATTTATTAACCAGCTGCTGGCACCTTGCAATCTGTAGCATAAAGGGTTAAAAGGATATGCTAATGTATGACGTAGATGATGATGTAGCATTGATATCAGCCAGTCATATGTTAAACTCTTGAGAGAGGGAGAGGTTGGAATCATGCCTAGGTGCAACATGCCTACTCTATAACCTGTTTAGAATTAATACTAGTTAACAAGATATCAGAGTATGTCTACAGTCTGTCCACTAGACCCAGGGTGGAGATTGGTTATGAATCTCTCAGTTCTTCATGAAGTCAGGTCAGAGGTGATGGATACAGAAGGCCCTGCTGCAGACAGTGACCATCCCCAGGAAGACCCGCTGGATCTGAATTGGCTCTTTCCTGAAGAAAGTGATGAGGAACAGGCCCTTGCAGCACTGAGTGATCTGTTGGAGAATGAGGTCCTAGAGGTTGGTCTGTCTTTGCAGTCAATAGATGTATCATTTGAAATCTCTGTTGTTTTAGAGTCAGCTGTGTTTCTAGTGTCTTAGCAGCATTCAGATCTTTATTCCACTGAACCTACCAATGTATTACCTAGTCTAGCTCCTGTTGTCCATGAAGAGTCTTCCAGAGAGGATGCTTTGCCTGAGTCCTGGTCAGAGTCCATAGGGGATCACACTGTTAGAGAGCTGGTACCTTCCAGGGTGAAAGTCCATTGACTCCCACACTTCAGTCCCAGCTGAAAGTCTTCTTCCCTCCAGAGCAGGAGGTCAGCACAGAAGCTGCAGCAGAATATTTAGCACTTCTGAAGCTGCAGAATCCTGTACAGCAACTTTGTCCCTAAATTAATCAGCAGGAAATTTGTCTCATTACAGAAGATGATGGTGTCTTGTCTCCATATCCTCAGTAATTCTTCCCATTGTGCAGAGTGGGGCAGCCTCACACAGAGAGAAATCTGGCTCTCTTACCATGGCCTACAGGAAGCGGACAGTCCTCTAGAACTACCAAAAGAAAATTGTTTCTTCTTACAGGAAATTTGTCATTTTTTCCTTCACCGTCTCAGTTCATTGAAATCTCAGATCTTCAATACTTTCTCAGTCTTTGATGCAGCAGTGGATGGTACGGCTATGATAGTCTTACCAAGAGTTGAAGATCATTCCTCTTCTGAAGGTCATTCTCTGTGTGCTTCAAGGGAGCAACAAGTTCCTCAGAGAGTCCTGATTTCTCCTGTTCTGGCCCCAGAGAGTTCAGGGATTGATGCCCTTCAGTCTTCTCTCCTGGATCAACCTTTTGTTGAAAAGTCTTCATTATCTTTGCAGTTCAATCATCCTGCAACCTACACTCAGCTTCTCAGCAATGCTACTAATTTGCTGCCCCATTCTGCTGATGATGACAAAGAAGAAACCTTGCATGCCTCCAAGAAGTCTTCTCCAAGAACATAGAATACTGTGGGACATTGAATCCCTCACAATTGTGACTTGGGGAGGAGGAACAGCAAGAGTTGGAGTTGGACAGAACCTGTAGTTATAAAAAGGGAGTTACAGAAATGTAATGTAAATAATTAAAGATATAGTTTCATATTGTTGTTGAAAATAGAATAGTATACTTAGGGGGAAGTGTAGTATAAAGGGTTAACAGATGGGATATGCTAATGTCTGATGAAGATTATGATGTACCACTGACATCAGTCAGTCATGTGTTAGATTCTCAAGACAGAGATTGGAACACCATGCCTCAGAGCAACATACTTACTCTGTAACCTGTTTAGATGTAGGATGAATAAACAAGCAAGTACCAGAGTAGACTACAATCTGTCTAGTAACTAGGTAACATGCCTAGAGTCCACAATATGAATAAGCATCTCAAAACACAATCCAACAAGTGTTAAAACCTTCTGCAGAAGAGGCTGAGGGAAAGCTATGTCTGCTTCCTGGTTTGCAGTTCTAAAAGAACAGATCCAGTGCTCACAGTACCTCGACACCCTTTTACCCTGCTGATTCTTCATTTTCACTGGATAGGGCAGATTATTTGATTTTGCCCTTGGGTTAACACACTCTCTGTTCTCCTGTTACATAAACTTTATGTTGCTGAAAGGATCGGTAACTGAGAGATGCCAGTTTCCCTGTATCAGCAATTGCTGTTAAAACGTAAGGACTTGAAGAAAAGCAGAAATAAACTGAGTGGAGAGAAAGACGGCATCCCTCTAAGAAATGGTCCTGCTGCAGTAACACTGATCATCAACACACAATAGTGCTCAAAAATACTTGAATGGGGTCATTTAGAGGTTTGGATAAAAGGGACAGTAGCAATGTGGATTCAAAATTGGCTGAGGTATAGGAAACAGAGAGTAATGGTTAATGTGTATTTTTTAGGCTGGATGGAGGTTTGTAGTGGAGTTCCCCAGGGGTTAATATTGGGACCCTTGTTCTTCCTGATATATAGAAATGATCTAAATCTTGGTGTGCAGGGGACAATTTCAAAGTTTGCAGATGGCACAAAACTTGGGAGAATTGTAGACTTTGAGGAGGACAGGGTAGAACTTCAAAAAGGACAGAGATGCATTGGCAGAGTGGGCAGATAGGTGGCAGATGAAGTTCAATGCAGAGAAGTGTGAGATGATACACTTTGGTACAAAGAACATGGAGAGACAGTATAAAATACAGGATACTATTCTAAAGGGTGTGCAGGAGCAGAGAGACCTGGGTGTATATGTACATTAAAGGTGGCAGGACAGGTAGAGAGAGCTGTTTCTAAAGCATACTGTATTCTAGGCTTCATTAATAAGGGCATAGAGTACAAGGGCAGGGAGGTTATGATGAACTTGTATAGAACACTGGTTAGACTTCCACTGGAGTATTGTGTACAGTTCTGGGCGCCACACTATAGGAAGGATGTGAACGCATTGGAGAGAGTGCAGAAGAGGTTTACGAGAATGGTTCCAGGGATAAGAACCTTCAGTTATGAGGAAAAATTGGAGAAGTTGGGACTGTTTTCCTTGGAGAGGAGAAGGCTGAAACGAGACTTGTTGGAAGTTTTCAAAATAATGAGGGGCCTGGACAGAATAGATAGGGAGAAACTTCCTGCTTGTAAATGGATCGAGAACCAGAATTTTAAAAAGTTTTGCAAAAGGAGCAAATGTGAGGTGAGAAAAAACTTTTTCACACAGAAAAGTAGTTAAGGTTTGGAATGCACTGCCTGGAAATGTGGTGGAGGTAGGTTCAATTGAAGCATTCATGAGGGCATTGGATGATTATTTAAATAGAAACAATGTGCAGGGTTACGGGGAAAAGGCAGGAGATTGGTACTAAGTTAAAATGCTCAGAGAGCCAGTGTGGATATGATGGGCTGAATGGCCTCCTTCTACACCCTAATGATTCTGTGATTGATTCCAGCCTTGCTCCAAACCACGCAAAGTAATTGTGGTAGCAAGTCTGGCCTCTTTATCATCTCCGATTTCCATCACTCCAACATTGGCAGCTGTGCCTTCAGTCGGCTGGGTCCTAAGCTCTGGAATTCCCTTCCTAAACCTCTCTCATGCTCTACCTCTCTCTCTCCTTTAAGCTGTTCCTTCAAACCTACCTCTTTGATCAAATTATTCCTGTCAATTCATTTATCATTCCGAACACAAGATGGGAATACGTTTCATTTCTGTGTAGGTAAGAACAAGCTTCATGTCCAGAGTTTTATTTTGAACCATGTTGGCAGAATGCCAGTCATGGCTCAGTGTTCGGCACTCTCACTGTTGAGTTGTAAAGTTTGTGCGTTCAAGCCCCATTCAAGAGACTTGAGAACGTAACCTAGGCTGACACTTTGGGAGGGAGTGCCATCTGTCAGAGGTGCCATCTTTCAAAGGAGACATTAATCCAAGGCCACATCTACCTCTCCGGTGGATGTAAAAGACCCCATGGCACTATTTTGAGGAAGAGCAGGCGAGTTCTCCCTGTTTTCCTGGCCGATATTTATTCCTCCACCAAAATTCACAGAAAACAGATTATCTAATCAACCACTTCATTGCTTATTTGGGATCTTGCTGTGCTGTGTATAAATTGGCTAATGCATTTCCTACATTAAAACAGTGACTTCACTCCAAAAATACATAATTGGCTGCAAAGAAACATGAGACCTCCTGCTGTGCTGTACTTTCAGATGATGTCACAAGGGACAGCACGTAGATGAGAAATGGGAAGGGTGGGGGGTGGCAAGGAATGATCCTGGAAGCACAATAGAAGCAGGAGTGGGGCCGTGGAAAGGGATCCATTACAGGTGACTGGTAATGACTTGGTTGATCAGAATGAAATGAGACATGCGCAGTCCCACGCAGCTGAATGATGGAGGAGAGGCGTTGGAGAAGGATGGTGTGGTCAACCATGTCAATGGCTGCAGACAGTTTGAGAGGGATGAGGAGGGAAAATTTACCTTTGTCACAGTCACATAGGATGTCATTTGTGACTTTAATAAGAGCCATTTTGCTACTGTGTTTGAGAAAGAAACCTTATTGGAGGGATTTAAGCATGAAGTTCTGAGAAATGTGGCTACAGATTTGAAAAGTGGTTCAGAAATTTGGAGATGGGAGGCAGGGGATGAGGCAGTAATGTGTAAGGATGGGTGTGAGAGAATGGTTAAGGGTGGCTTTTTCAGAAGGGGTGATGACAGCAGATTTGAGAGAGAGGGTAATGAAGAGAGAACTAGTAAAAGCATCAGCTGACATGGGAGCCAGGGCGAGATGTTGTGTGATCAATAATGTAGTGAGAATAGGGATAAAGGAGCAGGAACTGGGCCTCATTGACAAACTGACCTCAGAGAGGCCATAGGAGAAAAACTGGAGAAAGCTGTAAGCTCAGGCCTCGGGCATGGGGGAGCCGTGAGGAAGCTTGGCCCAGCGGGCTAGTGAAATGGAGATAAGCAGCAGAAGCAGCTGATCAGATGGTCTCAATCTTTGTGACAAAGAAGTCTATAGCTCCTGGCATTTGTTGTTGGAGGTGAGGAGTGGAGGCAGGGGAGTAGAGTTCCAGAAGATGTCTACGTCGAAAAGAAGAGAAGCTGGGGTGGGGAGGGTGGTTGTCTTTACATTCCAAGATGATCCTACAGTAATGAAAAGTTTTGGCAGAGGACAGCAGGACCCAATAGTGCTGTGTGACCTGCAGAGCTGGTGGTGAATGGCTAAACCAGTTTTCCTTCATAGAAGTTCAAGTCTGCATTCTTTGCAGTTAAGAGCATGAAGCTGAGGACCATACAGGAGGAATAAGCAGAGTTTCACTGGAGACAAGGGTACCAGAAGTGGAGGTGAGTTTGTAATTGAGCTGCAGGAATATTATGGTGAATGGAAGGCCTGAGGAGGCAGTTGCCAATTTGAAGTTCATTGAAGGTGTCATCACCCAAGTTTCTGATATGGCCATGATGACAACACAATCGTTCATAATAAGCTGATGGATGGTTTGGGCTTTGCCCACAACTGAATGGACATTCTGGAGGGGGACATGGAGAGGAGTGCTGACTGTTGATCTGCTGCCAGGGTCCACTGAGTCAGCAAGGAGAGAATGGGTTGAATGGGATGGAGTTTGGCAAGTTTAGCCTCCAGCAGGATGTGAAGATCAGTGAGAGTGTAAAATGCGGCAGTTGGAATTACTGCTCATAATGACACAGAAATGAGAACCTCAATGGGCCCTTTGGAGGATGTCAAGAGAGGTCCAGAGGGAAGCCTTGACTAACAGAGCCAAGCCTGGGATGGTGGCAAGAGAGATCAAAGGTCAAGGATTACTGAAGGGTTAGGGTAAGGAACCGGAAAGGCAGAGAACCACAGAGTGGAGAAATAAAAGGAAACCAACAGTGGGAGAGAGGGATAAAGAACAGAGAAGGGAAAGGAAATGGGAGTGATGGACCCTGATTCAGAACGACAGCCAAAATGTTCACACAACTAAACATTGAATAACTCTGGATCCAGAGGCATGGTAAAGATAATGTTAATATGTGCTGGTAATTAATGGAGACGAGAAAATAGGTCAAAATCCAAAGTTAAAGTCAGAAGTTAAGTGTTAAGATGGTGTTGATGTAAATGCAGTGGAGTCAGCTTGGAGCCTTCATGATCTAATGTCCAGGTCAGAGACAAGTGCAGGGACATGTGAATTACAGGGGCACACTGCCTGAGTGTTTCCATGGAAAGTGGAGAACCCAAGGAGTCGTGGTGAATCGGAACACGAGCTAACAGAGGTTGATCCAGGGATCCAGTGGTGGTGAGCAATAATGTTGTGATTAATATGAACACCAGTAGATCTAGAACACCAATGGAATCAGTAACAAGGAACAGGTGAAAAGATGCAGAGTCAGGATCATTCATCAGCAGAAGCAAATCAGGGTGAACGGAGCATGGAGTGAAAATCTCCTGATAGAGGAGCAGAGCGGGATCAGAGATCGGAATCACAGCCACCCAACAGAAAATACAGACTTTGCAGAGTAAAGCAGGAAAGCTCAAGTCACTATAGTGTCCCGAAGCAGTAGAGGAATGTTCTTCAGGCCCAGAAGTAAGGTTCTGGCTCAGAACCACACAACAGCAAAATAAAGCTGAAAACCATCAGTTCACAAAAGGACAACCTGGAGCATGATGAAAAATAGTGGCAGGTCAGAGGTGGACAAACACTGAGAAAAATTACCTTAAAACATAAAACAAACGAGGAGCAGATCAAAGTCATTACAGCCAAGTGTTACAGTGGAATTCATAAAGCCCTTATAGTGTCATTCTTATAATGCAATCCAAAGTATGTCATTCTTACAGTGGAATCCCTACGGTGGAGTATTGCAGTGTAGTCTTTACTTTAGAATTCTTAGAGTGGACCAAATAGAGCATCTTCATCCTGATGACAGAGAAGTTGAGGAGTTAGGAAGCAAGATTGTGTTGAAAGGGCTCAGTGGTAACAAAGAGTAAGCAGAGTTGGGACGAGTCAGCAGGCTCAGTACAGGAAACTCTAAACTTGTAGTTTAGGCTGAATTGCACCCACTGTCAGAGACAATGAAAGAGAGGAGACTGGGGAGAAAGGGCAAAGGTATAAAAACAGATGGTTAAACATGGATCTGTAGAGGAAAACTGCTGAGCAAAGAGATGCCAACCCAAGAGACATTGTAAGCAAAAATGGAACGTTAGCCTTTATCACAAAGAATTCAAAATTGAAGAAATGATGTGTCAGTTCTAAAAAGACTTGAAGGACTTACATTTACATTGTGGCCTTTGCTACCTCAGGATGTTAAAGCGCACTTTACATCCAATGAAGTACTTTTGAAATGTAGTCATGTTGCAATGTAGGACACCCAGCAGCCAACTTACACACACAGAAATTTGATAATGTGTCTCTTTTTGTAATGTTGATTCAGGGATAAATATTGACCAAGCACTTAAGAGAACCTTCCTGCTCTTCTTCACAATCATCCCATGGGATGTTCTGAGTTCTCTTGAGAGGCAGACAGGGCCTCGAATATCACCACATCTGACCACCAATCACGCCACATCCGTTCAGTTCTGCACTGAAATGTCTGCCTGGATTTTTAATCCTCTGGTACAGCAGGATTTTAAACACAACCTTCCAACTCAGGGACAATTGTGTCACCAACTCAGGCACAGCTGCACACAAGTGGCACCTAGTCGTGGCTAGACTCCATCTGGAGGAACTGTGCTCACCTCAGAAAGGAAATATTGGACTTGGAGGATGTGCAGCTCAGACTCACCAAAGTACCAGGGTAAAGGGTTAAACAGGTTGCACAGATTTATTTTGTATTCCCTTGCATTTAGAAGATTAAGAGCTGATCTAATTGAGGTGTTTGAGATTATTAAAGGGTTTTATAGGGTAGATAGAAATAAATTATTTCCTCTGGTGGGAGTAGTCCAGAACAAGGTGTTATGACCAGTCCCCGGGCGATGTTCCCCAAATTTGTTATGCTCCCAGGTGAAGAGGGATGAACTGGCTCACCTTCTTTACTCAACTCCCTCGATTGGTCAGAACAAGGTTAATTTAAAAAGGAAAACAAAAACAGAATTACCTGGAAAAACTCAGCAGGTCTGGCAGCATCGGCGGAGAAGAAAAGAGTTGATGTTTCGAGTCCTCATGACCCTTCGACAGAACTTGAGTTCGAGTCCAAGAAAGAGTTGAAATATAAGCTGGTTTAGTGTGTTGGGGGGGGTGGAGAGAGAGAGAGGATTGTTAATTTTTTTGGGTAGGAGATAGAAGCGGGTCATCCGAGGTTGGGCGACTATCAGGTTGGAAGCTGTGGGAGGAAGATCCCCAGAGGCGATGAGGTCAGTGACAGTCCTGGAAACAATGGCTTGATGTTCAGTGGTGGGGTCATGGTCCAGGGAGAGGTAGGAGGAAGTGTCTGCGAGTTGACGCTCAGCCTCCGCGAGGTAGAGGTCAGTGCACCAGACAACAACAGCACCACCCTTGTCAGCGGGTTTGATGACAATGTCAGGGTTGGACCTGAGAGAATGGAGTGCAGTAAGTTCAGAGAGAGAGAGATTAGAATGGGTGAGAGGAGCAGAGAAATTGAGACGACTAATGTCGCGCCGACAGTTCTCAATGAAAAGATCAAGAGAAGGTAAGAATCCAGAGGGAGGGGTCGAGGTGGAGGGAGAATATTGGAGGTGGGTGAAAGGATCCATTGAATGGGGAGAGGACTCCTGCCCAAAGAAGTGAGCCCGGAGACGAAGACGGCGGAAGAAGAGTTCAGCATCATGCCGAGCCCGAAATTCATTGAGGTGAGGGCGTAAGGGTATGAAACTAAGTCCTTTGCTGAGCACTGAACGTTCAGCATCGGAGAGGGGAAGATCAGGGGGTATAGTGAATACACGGCTGGGGCTGGGATTGGAAGATGGGGTGGGGACGGAGGGACAGGCAGGGGTGGAGGGTCCTTGATGGGTGTTGGTGTCGATGAGTTGTTGGAGCTTGCGTTCCTTAGCACTTGAGAGAAAGAGAAAAAGTTTCTTGTTGAGGCATCGGATGAGCTGAAGAATAAAATGAAACTGGGGGCACGCGCAGCTTTGAAAAAGGGTACGGCGGTGCTGCTGGAGGGAGAGGTCGAGTGTGGTCATATGGTGGTGCATGGCAGTGAGTGTGGATTTCAGAATGTGACGGGAACAGCAGTCTGAGAAGCATTGTATGTCCCAGAGATACCTGTAATCCTGGGTGGGTTCGAAACATCCCTTCCATCATGGATACCTTTTCTCAGTCCAAATGTATTTATTTTTGAGAAGCAGTCAATTTAACCAGGCTTTCTTGAATCAAAGAAAGAGTAAGTTTATTAGTTACTAAAAGCCAGAGAAAAAATAATAAAAACACAACACACATACACACAGGTTAGAGGTGAGAAGTTCAGTCCAAAAAATAAAAGTTAGGAAAGATATACAAATCAGTCTTTAGCTTGTCTGTGAGGAGTAGGTGGTGAAATGTTTTTTTTATTCATTCACAGGATGTGGGCTTTGCTGGCTAGGCCAGCATTTATTGCCCATCCCTAATTGCCCATGAGAAGGTGGTGGTGAGCTGCCTTCTTGAACTGCTGCAGTCCATGTGGTGTAGCTACACCCAGAGTGCTGTTAGGGAGGAAGTTCCCAGGATTTTGACCCAGTGACAGTGAAGGAACAGCGATATATTTCCAAGTCAGGATGGTGAGTGACTTGGAGGGAAACTTCCAAGGTGGTGGTGTTCCCTTCTATCTGCTGCCCTTGTCCTTCTCGATGGTAGTGGCCGTGGGTTTGGAAGGTGCTCTCAAAGGAGACTTGGTGAATTTCTGCAGTGCATTGCATCTGTTCCTTCCAAGTGTCTCTGTCTGAAATAAAAACAAAAAACTACGGATGCTGGAAATCCAAAACAAAAACAGAATTACCTGGAAAAACTCAGCAGGTCTGGCAGCATTGGCGGAGAAGAAAAGAGTTGATGTTTTGAGTCCTCATGACCCTTCCACAGAACTGGATGAATATTAGCAGAAGGGTGAAAATATAAGCTGGTTTAAGGTGGAGGTGGGGGGGGGGGGGGGGGGGGGGATTGTGGGTGGGGGGAGAGAAGTTCGGGGGGGTGTGGTTGTAGGGACAAGCAAGCAGTGATAGGAGCAGATAATCAAAAGATGTCACAGACAGAAGAACAAAGAGGTGTTGAAGGTGGTGATATTATCTAAACGAATGTGCTAATTAAGAATGGATGGCAGGACACTCAAGGTACAGCTCTAGTGGGGGTGGGGTAGAAAGGCTAACAGGGCATAAAAGATATAGATTTAAAAATATTGAAAATAGGTGGGAAAAGAAAAATCTATATAAATTATTGGAAAAAATAAAAGGAAGGGGGAAGAAACGGAAAGGGGGTGGGGATGGAGAAGGGAGTTCAAGATCTAAAGTTGTTGAATTCAATATTCAGTCCAGAAGGCTGTGAAGTGCCTAGTCGAAAGATGAGGTGCTGTTCCTCCAGTTTGCGTTGGGCTTCACTGGAACAATGCAGCAAGCCAAGGACAGACATGTGGGCAAGAGAGCATGGTGGAGTGTTAAAATTGCAAGCAACAGGGAGGTTTGGGTCTTTCTTGCAGACAGACTGCAGGTGTTCTGCAAAGCGGTCGCCCAGTTTATGTTTGGTCTCTCCAATGTAGAGGAGACCGCATTGGGAGCAACAACTGCAGTAGAATAAGTTAGGGAAAATGCAAGTGAAATGCTGCTTCACTTGAAAGGAGTGTTTGGGCCGTTGGACGGTGAGGAGAGAGGAAGTGAAGGGGCTGGTATTGCATCTTTTGTGTGGGCATGGGGAGGTGCCATAGGTGGGGGTTGAGGAGTAGGGGTGATGGAGGAGTGGACCAGAGATATTGGTGGAAAAAACCATTACAAGCCTACCGACTCCCACAGCTACCTCAACTACAGCTCCTCACACCCCGCTTCTTGTAAGAACTCCATCCCATTCTCTCAGTTCTTTTGCCTCCGTCACATCTGTTCTGATGATGTTACCTTCAAAAACAGTTCCTCTGACATGTCCTCCTTCTTCCTTAACCGAGGTTTTCCACCCACGGTCGTTGACAGGGCCCTCAACCGTGGCCGGCCCATCTCCTGCGCATCCGCCCTCACGCCTTCTCTTCCCTCCCAGAAACATGATAGGGTCGCCCTTGTCCACACTTATCACCCCACCATCCCACCAGCCTCCACATTCAAAGGATCATCCTCCTCCATTTCCGCCAACTCCAGCATGATGCCACCAAACTCATCTTCCCTTCACCCCCCCGGCGGCATTCCTTAGGGATCGTTCCCTCTGGGACACCCTGGTCCACTCCTCCATCACCCGCTACATCTCAACCCCCCACCTATGGCACCTCCCCATGCCCATGCAAAAGATGCAACACCTGCCCCTTCACTTCCTCTCTCCTCACCGTCCAAGGGCCCAAACACTCCTTTCAAGTGAAGCAGCATTTCACTTGCATTTCCCCTAACTTAGTCTACTGCATTCATTGCTCCCAGTGCGGTCTCCTCTACATTGGAGAGACCAAACGTAAACTGGGCAACCGCTTTGCAGAACACCTGCAGTCTGTCCAGAAGAAAGACCCAAACCTCCCTGTCGCTTGCCATTTTAACACTCCACCCTGCTCTCTTGCACACATGTCTGTCCTTGGCTTGCTGCATTGTTCCAGTGAAGCCCAACGCAAACTGGAGGAACCTCATCTTCCGACTAGGCACTTTACAGTCTTCTGGACTGAATATTGAATTCAACAACTTTAGATCTTGAACTCCCTCCTCCATCCCCACCCCCTTTCCATTTCTTCCCCCTTCCTTTTGTTTTTTCCAATAATTTATATAGATTTTTCTTTTCCCACCTATTTCCATTATTTTTAAATCTATATCTTTTATGCCCTGTTAGCCTTTCCACCCCACCCCCACTAGAGCTGTACCTTGAGTGTCCTGCCATCCATTCTTAATTAGCATATTCGTTTATAGAGAATATCACCACCTTCAACACCTCTTTGTTCTTTTGTCTGTGCCATCTTTTGATTATCTGCTCCTATCACTGCTTGCTTGTCCCTACAACACCCCCCCACTTCTCTCCCCCCACCCCCACCCCACACCTTAAACCAGCTTATATTTTACCCCTCTCCTAATATTCACTCAGTTCCGTTGAAGGGTCATGAGGACTCAAAACATCAAGTCTTTTCTTCTCCGCCGATGCTGCCAGACCTGCTGAGTTTTTCCAGGTAATTCTGTTTTTGTCTCTGTCTGAAGTAGGCCTTGACACCTTTTTAGGTGCGACATTCCAATCTCTGCATTAGTTGGTCAAATGTAATCCATGTAGGAAATTTGCAGCAAGTGGTTACTTTCCATTCACAGCCAGGTTTTGCTTGTATGTCTTTTTATAGGAAATACATCTTCCTTTAAAAGATCAATATGCCTGTAAATAATTCAGACTGTGATCCATTGTCATGACAAAGGGGACAGAAACTTAAAGTTAGAGCTAGAACCAAGAAAAGTTTCTTCACACAAGGGGCATGAAGAATTGGAACTCTTTTCTTCAAAGGGCTGTGGAGCAATTAAAATGTTCAAAGTTGAAATCAATATTTTTTCTTAGGAATGTTTTGAGAATCTGCAGCATGTTAACAATTGTTGTGTATTACCAGTCTCCCATGTTATTGATGGATGGATATTGGGGTACAGGTCTCCCATGTTAATGATGGGTGGGTATTGGTGTACAGGTCTCCCCATGTTAATGATGGGTGGGTATTGGAGTACAGATCTCACCATGTTAATATTGGGTGAGGATTAGGGTACAGGTCTCACCATATTAATGATGGTTGGGTATTTAGGTACAGGTCTCACCATGTTAATGATGGCTGGATATTGGGGTACAGGTCTCCCCATGTTAATGATGGGTGGACATTGGGGTAGAGATCTCCCCATGTTAATGATGCGTGGGTATTGGGGTACAAGTCTCTCCAGGTTAATGACGGGCGGGTATTGGGGTACAGATCTCACCATGTTAATAATGGGTGAGGATTGGGGTACAGGTCTCACCATGTTAATGATGGGTGGGTATTGGGGTACAGGTCTCCACATGTTAATGATGGGTGGACATTGGGGTACAGGTCTCACCATGTTAATAATAGGAGGGCATTGGGGTACAGGTCTCACCATGTTAATGATGGGTGGGTATTGGGGTACAAGTCTCCCCATGTTAATGACGGGCGGGGATTGGGGTACAGATCTCTCCATGTTAATAATGGGTGAGGATTGGGGTACAGGTCTCACCATGTTAATAATAGGAGAGTATTGGGGTACAGGTCTCACCATTTTAATGATGGGTGGGTATTGGGGTACAGGTCACAGAATCACACAGTGCAGAAGAGGCCCTACAGCCCATCAAGTCTGCATCGACACGTGAGAAACACCTGACCTGCCTACCTAATCCCATTTACCAGCACTTGGCCCATAGTCTTGAATTTTATGACGTGCCAAGTGCTCATCCAGGTACTTCTTAAAGGATGTGAGGCAACCCGCCTCCACCACCCTCCCAGGCAGTGCATTCCAGACTGTCACCACCCTTTGGGTAAAATTGTTTCTCCTCACATCCCCCCGAACCTCCTGCTCTTCACCTTGAATTTGTGTCCCTCGTGACTGAACCTTCAACTAAGGGGAACAGCTGCTCCCTATCACTCTGTCCATGACCCTCATAATCTTGTGCGCCTCAATCAGGTCGCCACTCAGTCTTCTCTGCTCAACGAAAACAACCCACGTCTATCCAACCTCTCTTCATAACTTAAGTGTTTCATCCCAGGCAACATCCTGGTGAATCTCCTTTGCACCCTCTCCAGTGCAATCACATCCTTCCTATAATGTGGCGACCAGAACTGCACACAGTACTCCAGCTATGGCCTCACCAAGGCTCTATACAACTCCAACATGACCTTCCCAATTTTGTAATCTATGCCTCGATTGATGAAGGCAAGTGTCCCATATGCCTTTTTCATCACCCCACTAACATGCCCCTCCACCTTCAGAGATCTATGGACACACACGCCAAGGTCCCTTTGTTTCTCAGAGCTTCCGAGTGTCATGCTGTTCATTGAATACTTCCTTGTCAAATTACTCCTTCCAAAGAGTATCACTGCACACTTTTCAGGGTTAAATTCCATCTGCCACTTATCTGCCCATTTGACCATCCTGTCTAAATCTTCCTGTAGCCCACGACATTCAACCTCACTGCTAACCACCTGGCCAATCTTTGTGTCATCTGCAAACTTACTAATCCTACCCCCAACATAGTCATCTATGTCATTTATATAAATGATGAATAATAGGGGACCCAGCACAGATCCCTGTGGTACACCACTGGACACTAGCTTCCAGTCACTAAAGCATCCTTCTGTCATCACCCCCTGTCTCCTACAACTAAGCCAATTTTGAATCCACCTTAGCAAATTACCCTGTATCCCATGTGCCTTTGCCTTCTTTATAAGTCTCCCATGTGGGACCTTGTCAAAGGCTTTGCTGAAATCCATATAAACTACATCAACTATACTATCTTCTTCTACACACCTGGTCACCTCCTCAAAATATTCAATCAAAATTGTTTGGCATGACCTTCCTCTGACAAAGCCTTGCTGACTATCCCTGATCAAACCTTGCCTCTCCAAGTGGAGATAGATTCCCTCCTTTAGAATTTTCTCCAGTAGTTTCCCTACCACTGATGTGAGACTCACTGGCCTGTAGTTGCCTGGCTTATCTTGACAACTCTTCTTAAATAGCAGAATCACATTAGCTGTTCTCCAGTCTTCTGGCAGCTCCCCCATGGCCAGAGAGGAATTAAAAATTTGGGTCAGAGCCCCTGCGATCTCCTCCCTTGCCTCCCTCAGCAGTCTGGGACACAAATCAACTGGACCTGGAGATTTGTCCACTTTTAAGCCTGCCAACACCTCCAATACCTTGTCACTCCCTATATCAATTTGCTCAAGAACCTCGCAGTCTCCCTCCCCGAGTTCCATACCTTCATCCTCATTCTCTTGGGTGAAGACAGATGTGAAGTATTCGTTCAACACTCGAGTGATGTCCTCTGGCTCCAACCATAGATTGCCCCCTCGGTCCCTAATGGGCCCTACTCTTTCCCTGGTTATCCTCTTCCCATTGATATACTTACAGAATATCTTGGAATTTGCCCTACTTTTACCAGCCAGAGCTTTCTCATATCCCCTCTTTGCTCTCCTAATTGCTTTCTTAAGCTCCACCCTGCACTATCTGTACTCCACTAATGCCTCTGCTGATTTGCTTCCCTTGTACCTGCTAAAAGCCTCTCTTTTCCTCCTCGTTGTATCCTGAATATCTCTGGTCATCCATGGTTCTCTGGGCTTGTTACACTTCCTATCACCTATTGGGGTACAGGTCTTACCATGTTAATGATGGGTGGGTATTGGGGTACAGGGTCACAATCTTACACTAAAGGTGTCAGCCATTTTGGACTGAAATGAGGGAAAATTTCTGCATCCACAGGTTTCTGGATCTTAGACATTTTCCAGCCCTGAGGATTGTAGATACTCAGTGATTGAGTATACTCATGTCACGGAATAAATATTTTTGGATGCTAAGGGAATTAAAAGATATAGAAGGTGCAGTTGCAGTGGAAATCAGCCATGATCTTATTGAAAGATGGAGCAGGCTCAAAGGGCCAAATGACCTACTCCTGTTCCTATTTTTTACATTCTTACGTTCGGTGCGATTCTACCAGTTTACTTTGTCCCTTTGTAACCTTAGGTTCATCTACCTCTGGTTTAGTTGAATTGGTAAATAATTTGCTATAGGTCTGCCAACACGTTTTTGAGAAGGGCCTCCTGAGTTACACTTATTCAATATTTGTAAGGTTTTGCACCATCTTGCATAAGACCTTCACCCCCGTCCAAACCGATTTGGTTGGTGAAATCTGACAGTGATGTGGCCTCAAGAGTGCTAGAGAATGATTTGGGTTTTGGCAGTGGACAAATGGAAAAAATCTCACAGCATGAATTAAAACAGTGTTTCAAATAATATCAATCTGATCCATAAATAATATCAATCTGATCCATAAATAATATCAATCTGATTCAAAATAAGATCAATCTGATCCATAAATAATATCAATCTGATTCATAAATAATATCAATCTGATTCATAAATAATAGCAATCTGATCCATAAATGCTGGCAGCTGGGTGACAAGCTCCACATTGAATACCTCACCACTGGCAACAGCAAATGCTGAGAGAGAGCTACTGCACGTTTGTCTTTCTTCATACTTGCTTGGAAACTGCTACCTGGATACTATTTAAAAGAAGAGATCAAACATTGAGTACCTCATGGCTAAGTTATTAATAATAGACCTTTAGGGGAGGCGGTGGCGTAGTGGTATTGTCAGTGTTTTCGTAATTCACAGACCCACTATGATGCTCTGAGGATTTGGGTTTGAATCCCCCCAATTTTGAATTCAATAAAAATTTGGATTTAAAAGCCCGATGAAAACCATTGTTGACTGACGTAAAAACCCATCTGGCTCACCAATAACCTTTAGGGAAGGAAATCTGCAGTCCTTACCTGGCCTGGCCTACATGTGACTCCAGACCCACAGCAATGTGGTGAACTCTGAAATGGCCTAGCAAATCGCTACGAAGTCTATAAAGAATGAAACCCAACATACGACCCGACACCAACCAAGGCACTGGAAACAAGAATGGCAAACTCAGCCCCGTCGATCTCTGTAAAATCCTCCTTACTAATGCCAAAATTGGGAGAGCTGTCTCACAGGCTAGTCAAGCAACAGCCTGACATAGTCATTCTCATGGAATCATACCTTACAGATAATGTCCCAGACACCACCATCACCATCCCTGGGTATGATCTGTCCCACCGGCAGAGGTGGTGGCACAGTGGTATACACTCAGGAAGGAGTTGCCCTGAGAGTCCTCAACGTCGACTTCGGATCCCATGAAGTATCATGGTATCAGGTCAAACATAGACAAGGAAACCTCCTGCTGATTACCATCTACCACCCTCCCTCAGTTGATGAATCAGTGCTCCTCCATGTTGAACATCACTTGGAAGAAGCACTGAGGAGCAGCACTAGGCATACCTAAAAATGAGGTGTTAACCTGGTGAAGCTATAACACAGGACTATTGTGTGCCAAACAGCATAAGCAGCAAGTGATAGCAAGTGATTCCACAACCAACAGATCAGATCTGAGCTCTGCAGTCCTGCCACATCCAGTCATGAATGGTGGTGGACAATTAAACAACTCACTGGAGGAGGAGGTTGCGCAAATATACCCATCCTGTAGGATGGAGGAGCCTACCACATTAGTACAAAAGATAAGGCTGAAGCATTTGCTACAATCTGCAGCCAGAAGTGCTGACTGGATGATTCATCTCGGCCTCCTCCAGAGATCCCCAGCATCACAGATTCCAGTCTTCAGCCAATTCAATTCCTCCATGTGTAATCAAGAGATGGCTGAGGGCACTGGGTACTGCAAAGGCTATGGGCCCTGACAATATTCCGACAATAGTACTGAAGACTTGTGCTCCAAATTCGCCACACCCCTAGCCAAGCTGTTCCAATACAGCTACAGCACTGGCGTCTTCCCTGCAATGTGGAAGATTGTCCAGGTATGCCCTGTACACAAAAAGCAGGACAAATCCAATTACTGCCCAATCAGTCTACTCTCGATCACTAGTAAAGTAATGGAAGGGGTCATCAACAATGTTGTCAAGCGGCACTTGCTTAGCAATAACCTGCTCACTGATGTTCAGTTTGGGTTCCGCCAGGGTCACTCAGCTCCTGACCGCATTACAACTTTGGTTCTAACATGGACAAAGGAACTGAAATCCCGAGGCGAGTGACTGCCCTTGACGTCAAGGCTGCATTTGAATAAGTATGGCATCAAGGAGCCCTAGTAAAACTGGAGTCAATGGGAATCAGGGGGAAAACCCTCCTCTGGTTGGAGTCATACCTAGCAAAAAGGAAGATGGCTGTGGTTATTGGAATTCAGTCATCTCAGTTCCAGGACATCACTGCAGGAATTCGCCAGGGTAGTGTCCTCAGCCCAACATTCTTCAGCTACTTCATCAATGACCTTCCTTCCATCATAAGATCAGAAGTGGGGATGTTCGCTGATGATTGCACAATGTTCAGCACCATTCGCAACTCCTCAGATACTGAAGCAGTCCATCTCCAAATGCAGCAAGACCTGGACAATATCAAGACTTGGGCTGACAAATGGCAAGTAACAGTCGCACCACACAAGTCCCAGGCAATGAGACCCTCTCCAATAAAAGAGAATCTAACCATCGCCCTTTGACATTCAATGGCATTACTATCAGTGAATCCCTGACTATCAAAATCCTGGGGGCTGCCATGGACCCGAAACTGAACTGGACTAGCCATATAAATACTGTGGTGACAAGAGCAGGTCAGACATTAGGAATCCTGCAGCGAGTAACCCACCTCCTGACTCCCCAAAGCCTGTCCATCATCTACAAGGCACAAGTCAGGAGTGTAATGGAATACTCTCCACTTGCCTGGATGAGTGCAACTCCCACAACACTCAAGAAGCTTGACATCGTCCAGGACAAAGCAGCCCACTTGATTGGCACCCCATCCACAAACATTCGCTCCCACCACCACTGACGCACAGCAGCAGCAATGTGTACCATCTACAATATGCACTGCAGGAATTCACCAAGGCTCCTTAGACAGCACCTTCCAAACCCATAACCACTTCTATTGAGAAAGACAAGGGCAGCAGACAGATGGGAACACCACCACCTGGAAGTTCCCCTCCAAGCCGCTCACCATCCTGACTTGGAAATATATCACCGTTCCTTCACTGTCACTGGGTCAAAATCCTGGAACTCCTTCCCTAACAGCAGTGTGGGTGTACCTACACCACATGGACTGCAGCGGTTTAAGAAGGCAGTTCACCACCACCTTCTCAAGGGCATTTAGGGATGGGCAATAAATGCTGGCCTACGCTCACAGCCCATGAATGATTTAAAAAAATGTCCAGTGAGTTTATCCATTGAGGCTCAATATGATCTAATTGAATGGCAGAACATGCTCAAGGGGCTGAATGGCCTTCTGTTTCTATCAGTTCACCGTGCAGATCAGGAGAATCTCCGGTTAGATCTCCAGCATACTCCAGTAACAGACAGATCATTACAGTGTCTCAGCAGGGAGGGCAAACCAGGCCAGCGGAAGTTTTATCTGACAGGGCAAACAGAGCCTCAGTTTAAGCGTTCGTACAAAAGGCAGCACCTCAAGCAATGCATCACTCCCTCAGCACGACATGAGCAGTTAGATTATTTCCCATGTTTCCATATGAAGGCTGAATCCCAGCTCCCGCATCATCTAGAGAGGTAACAGATGAAATCCCAGAAATAGATTAGCAAACATTTCATAGGTCACAGATGAGATTGGAGTTGTCTCCTGGTGTACCAATGCCAGTGTTCTCATTTCTTGCAGCAGTAACTCATCACTCTACCCAAGGACCATATCAATCTGGAATCTATGCAGTGTCTCAATATTAGTAACAGCAGTAAAGCTGGACAGTCATGCGCTACCTTTTGTCTGCAATGCTATGAAAATCCCAGCTTTAAAATGTACCTTGTAACAGCTAATTCCACACAGCAGGTCTTTGTGGATTAATCTCTACCCATAACCAGTAATTCAGGAAAAACTGTATCTCTGCAAAAGCTCAAACAGATGGCATAAAGAGAGTCAGTGACCTTAGACAGATGGCATGAATAGAAAGCACCACATTAATCAGGTTAGATCCAGAGACAGTGACATTCTGTAACATAAAAATACATCAAATCTACAGCACAGAAACAGGCCATTTGGCCCAAATGGTCGATGCCAGTGTTTATAAACCTGCTCACACCTTGCCCCTTCATACCCCGTCCCTTGTTTCCCCATTCACATTTCCAAACTGGGAACTGAACCCAGACTGTTAATCTCCAAATAGCAGCTGCTGAAGGAGAGTACTGAAGCCAATCTTTACTCAGTCTTACAAATATTTACAGAGTTAAATATTGCAAGTATACACCTCCTAACTCAACTACATCACAGTTTCAATCAGTGTCTCATTAAATGTGATCAGGTGAAACCCCAATTAAACACAATTAATATACAACTAGCACAGGCTACCTGGGCAAGTGAAATTGATCTGTACCAGTGGAGGCAATATTGGTTCGTGGTGAATCGGGAGCTTGGTTTTACACCATGCTGGATCCCATTTTCTATTCCTTTGACATCCAAATCGGGCACAGATTTGCTGATACACATTGGACTTGTTTCATGCGAATGTTAACTTCAACACGTGGATGTGATTGCACTGGAGGGGGTGCAGAGGAGATTCACCAGGATGTTGCCTGGGATGAAACATTTAAGTTATGAAGAGAGGTTGGATAGACTTGGGTTGTTGTCGTTGGAGCAGAGAAGTCTGAGGGGCGACCTGATCGAGGTGTACAAGATTATGAGGGGCATGGACAGGGTGGATAAGGAACAGCTGTTCCCCTTAGTTGAAGGGTCAGTCACAAGGGGACATAGGTTCAAGGTGAGGGGCAGGAGGTTTAGGGGGGATGTGAGGAAAAACTATTTTTACCCAGAGGGTGATGACGGTCTGGAATGCGCTGCCTGGGAGAGTGGTGAAGGCAGGTTGGCTCACATCCTTTAAAAAGTATCTGGATGAGCACTTGGCATATCGTAACATTCAAGGATATGGGCCGAGTGCTGGTAAATGGGATTAGGTAGGTAGGTCAGGTGTTTCTCATTTATCGGTGCAGACTCGATGGGCTGAAGGGCCTCTTCTGCACTGTGTAATTCTGTGATTCTGTGGACTCCCAATGAAGCCTAACAGCTACTAAATCTTTGCTGAGTGTAAGTCTTGCGATTAAAGGCAAGAAGCTACATTGTGCTTAATAAGCAAAGAACCGAAACTGCAATTACTGGGATCAGTGCAGGAGGGCATGCCAGGAGCAGCACCAGGCATACCTAAAAATGAGATGTCAACCTGGTGAAGCTATAAAACAGGACTACTTGCATGCCAAACAGCATAAGCAGCAAGTGATAAATAGAGCTAAGTGATTCCACAACCAACAGATCAGATCTAAGCTCTGCAGTCCTGCCACATCCAGTCATGAATGGTGATGGGCAACTAACCAATTCACTGGAGGAGCAGGCTCCACAAATATCCCCATCCTCAATGATGGATGAGCCCAGCACATCAGTGCAAAAGATAAGGCTGAAGCATTTGCTACAATCTTCAGCCAGAAGTGTCGAGTGGATGATCCATCTTGGCCTCCTCCAGAGGTCCCCAGCATCACAGATGCCAGTCTACAACCAATTTGATTCACTCCATGTGATATCAAGAAATGGCAGAAGGCACTGGACACTGCTATGGGCCTGACAATATTCAAGCAATAGTACTGATGACTTGTGCTCCAGAACTTGTTCGGGCCCTAGCCAAGTTGTTCCAGTACAGCTACAACACTGGCATCCACCAGTGGATCTACAATGTGGAAAATTGTCCTGTACACAAAAAGCAGGACAAATCCAACCCGGCCAATTACCAGCCCATCAGTCTATTCTTGACCATCAGTAAAGTAATGGAAGGGGTCACCAACAGTGCTATCAAATGGCACTTGCTTAGCAATAACCTGCTCACTGGCACGCAGTTTGGATTCCTCCAGGGCCACTCAGCTCCTGACCTCATTACAGCCTCAGTTCAAACATGGACAAGAGAGCTGAACTCCCGATGTGAGGTGACAGTGACTGCCCTGAACATCAAGGCAGCATTTGACCGAGTATGGCATCAAGGAGCCCTAGCAAAACTGGAGTCAATGGGAATCAGGGGGAAATCTCTCTGTTGGTTGGAGTCATACCGAGAACAAAGGAAGATGTTTGTGGCTGTTGGAGGTCAGTCATCTCAGCTCCAGGACATCACTGCAGGAGTTCCTCAGGGTAGTGTCCTAGGCCCAACCATCTTCAGCTGCTTCATCAATGACCTTCCTTCCATCATAAGGTCAGAAGTGTCGCTGGGTCAAAATCCTGGAACTCCCTTCCCAACAGCACTGTGGGTGTACCCACACCACATGGACTGCAGCAGTTCAAGAAGGGAGCTCACCCACCACCTTCTCAAGGGCAATTAAGGATGAGCAATAAATGCTGGCCCAGCCAGCGAAGCCCACATCCCATGAAGGAATAAATAAAAATAGTGATGGTCGAGGCTCCAAATTTCTTTCCGTCACATGGCTGTCCAGGAATCTCTCCCACTCTTACCACCTGCTGTTAACGTGTGTTGGAAAGACTTAAAGTTGATACTCAATCTGTTTGGCTGCGTTATTATGCACCTTCCTTGGCCATCATGTCCTGGAATGGAGGCAGGGATGATACCCACTGCGTCACAAGACCTGCCCAAGGGCAAGCAGGGATGGACAATGGCAGCAATGCCAACAAATTTTAAAAAAGAGGTTTGAGTGGTGGAATGGTCTACTCCTGTCACTACCAGTCCTCAATCTTTGGAGTAGAACAATCAATTCTCAACTTCCTAACTCAAAGGCGGGAGTGCCACTAACTGAGCTCTGACTATAAGTTCATGGCCCTTCAATTCCCGGAACAGCTAACAACCCAGAAAACAAAGGCCAGAAACCAAAAGCTAGTGTACAAGTGCCTGGATCATACAACCAAAAATAAAACACATATGCAAAAGCTGTTACATGAAAGAAAAAAATCTGCTTGTAGCATCTATAGAATGACTACAGTATAGTCCATTGTACTGAGCTGCTGATTAAAGCTGTCAAAAGCAAGAATTTATTGAATTCAAATTCTCAATTTCACCACCGGCAGAGCAGTCAGCTCATTAATATAAATGTTGCTCAGTCAAAGACAGCTGCTCTCTCAGGCTGCTCTTCCAATGCATGCCTCTCATCATTCTCTCTTTATTTCAGCATTATCTTCACAGTGCCGTCAAGCAGCTGTCCAGCCCTTTTGCTTGTTGTGGAATCATCATGTACACATTGTATAATCAATTCCAGTTAAACACGGTCTAATAATTCCGAAGTGAAACTTGAATTAATCAATTCATGTATCTGAGCCTAGGCTGCAGTGACAGCAAGATCTGAAACCTTAGACACACTTCAGTCCTGAGCCTCATCCAACCTCCACAGCCTCCTCACAAACACACTCTCCAAGAGGTGTCAATGGCAGTGGATGATTTCAACACTGGTTTCTCTTCCAAGGGGACAGTTCTTCTGCTGCCCCAGCTAAGATCGGGACTTTGATCTCTTTGTGTTTCTCCCGACTCCCACTGCAACGTTAGTGGAAATCCTGGGCGGATATTTGTAGCCCAAAATGTCATTCCTATTTGCAGTGAAATTTCACTGATTTTCTACCAAAATGACAGCAGAAAATTGGAAGAACAGCCGTCCCCCACTGTGACAGGCATATTGGAACAAGAGGAGCAATCCAAAGAAACCCAAAGACAAAATGGCGGCACTAGCTGCTTATTTTGTGTAGGACTCAATAGGGTCTTGAATAGCCCATATAGAGAGGCATTTTTGTTGATGTTAGTTGAGGAATTTGTGGTCTGTTGGCCTCTTCTATTTTGTTTCATTTTGCATCTTGACCCTATCAGCCACACAGTTGGATCATGTCTGACCTGTGAATTCGATCCATCTACACCTCCAGGTTCAATAACCCTTAGTGCCCTAGCTTAACAAAAATCTATCAATCAAGTTTTCAATTGACTCTCACCCTTAACAGCTTTTGGAGGAGAGAATTTCAGGTTTCCATTACCCCGTGTGCAAGGAAGTGCTTCCTGACATCACTGCACAATGACCGAGCACTAATTTTTAAGTTATGCACCATGTCCAGGTCTCCCTCTATCAGAAGAAATAGCTTCTCTCTATTTGTCCTATCCTCTCCTTTGCATCTTAAACATCTCCATTGGATCACCCCTCAATCTTCTATATTCAAGGAAACATAAGCTATGCAACCTATCCTCATAACCTCCATCTGGGTGCAGATAATTGAAGACAGACCGAGGACCAATCTGGATCACTATGTCTCAGGCGACACCAGATCTTGCTCACTGTGCTACGACAGGAAAGCTCTCAGCTGAGATGCTCTCCCAGTTGAATAGCTCGTCACCACCTGCCATCAAGGATCATACAACAAGAATGGCCTGCTGAGACAACGATAAATAGAATACAATTTAATTGAGGTTCAAAATAAATCTGAGGTCACCTTGTGATGGATGCTGGGAATTTCTCAAGGGATTCTTCCAATCAGCTTTGGTGACCAACCAGAAGAAGACTCAATTACAACAGAAAGGAGATTTCCACTGAGCTTGTGGCAGCCGATTGGGAGAAACTGCAGGGAAACTTACCCACATAATCTTTTAAGGTCACATATTTCAGGAACAAACACTGTTACTTCTTATTTCAGTGGCTGGGAATTTAATTTCAATACTTGGTAACCTGTCTCTATATTGCTTCCAGTGAAATTATAAAGCTTGGAGGAAATTTGCAGCCTACAGGTCTCTTAGCTCAACAGTTCAGTTGACGATTCCTCTAATCTTTATCACAAGACAGACTTTGTAATGTGACAGCCATGGTTCATTTGCAAGCACTCTTGCAGCTGGTTTACAGTGGTGATAGTAGTGTAGTGGCTATGTCACGGGAATAGTAATCAAAGGCACAGACTAATACTCTGGGTTAAGGGTTCAAAACCCACTATAGTAGCTGGTGGGATTAAATGCTGGTCTCAGTAATGATGACCATAAAACTATTGTTAATGGTCATTAAAAACCCATCTGGTTCACTGGTGTCCTTTAGAGAACGAAATCTGTCATTTTTATCTGGCCTGGCCTACATGTGACTCCAGATCCACAGCAATGTGGCTGACTCTTAACTGCCCTCTGAAATAGTCGATCAAGTCACTCAGTCCAAGGCAATTCGGGATGGGCAACAAATTCTGGTCTTGCCAGTGATGCTCACATCCCATGAAAGGATGAAGAAAATAAAGGTTACATGTTTGAGTCTCACTCTAGGGAATTCAGCATATAACCTAGGTTGCCACTATCAGACCTGCTTTGTTTCAAATGAAGTATCACATACAGGCTCCGTTTATTCTTTCAGTTGAATGACATTACTTCACAAAAAGACAGGGCCTAGTTATATAGGGCGGAATGTTTTGGAGGCTAGGCTGCTGGCTAACTGGCCAGAGACCATCATCACCTCATTTAGGGGAAGGCCGCCACATCATGAGCCACTCAAGCGCTCGGCAGGCCAATTGTGGGCAAGGACCCCAAGGACGGAAATCCCAACCGCCAAGTGCTGTTGGCCAATCAGAAAATGGCAGTGTCACCGGAGAGGCAGTGGCTGCTGCCGGTGCGGCATCAACCCTAGAGCTAGTATCATTGCTGGATCCTGGGCCGAGCCGGGTCTGTGGAGGGGGGTGGGATTGGAGGGGGTGCTGGGTACAAATGATCTTGCGTGGGCGTCGTGGGGGAGTGGGGTCAGCAGCAAGGGCAGGTGAGTGACATTCAATGGGCTTTCCCCTTCCCAATGCTCGCTCCTTCGACCAGGCATTGCGTGCGTTTGAACAAGGGATCTTCCTGGGAGTCTGCAAGCAACCCCATATAGATCTGCTTGTCATGCTCCCTGCCTGGTAAATTCCCTGCCTACCACTGAGTTCATACCAACAGGGGCAAGATTGAGTGGACATTAAATGCGCTTAATCGGGGTGGAGGCAGGGAGGTTCCCACCCTCCCACCTGACTAAATGCACCCCCCCACCACCTAACAAAAATCATGGAGGGGGGCACAAGATTCCGTCCATAGAGCTACATAGAATGTACAGCACAAAAGCAGATCATCTGGTCCATGCAGATAAACAAGTTCTCACTTATCTCCTTCCAATCTTTTTCATCTAATCCTATTAACATTTCACCCCCTCAGCCTTCCCATTTATAGAGAACAGAACCCTCAAATGTTCAATCTTTCCTGTGAGCTCTCATCTCTTAGCTCTGGTTTCATCATTATAAATTCTTTTAGCACATTCTCCAGTGCCTCTGTATCCTTTTAATAATATTGAGATCAGAACTGTACGCAGGTCTTCAGGAGCACATTCAGTTGTGTCTCAGTTGGTAGATTCGTGCCTCTGGAATCAGTAGGTTATGTGCTCAAGACACCCTCCAGAGACTTGAGGCTCAAAAACTAGGATGACACTTGTATGCAGTACTGATGGAATGCTGCATTGTCAGAGGTGTTGTCTTTTGGATGAAATGTTAAACCAAGACCCCCTACAGGTCTCTCAGGGGGATGTAAAAGATCCCAAAAGCACTATTTCAAGAAAGAACAGGGAGCTATCCCTATGTTCTGGCCAATTTTTATCCCTCAGCATAAATTGACAAAAGCTGACTGTGTGACTATTATCACATTGTTGTTTGTGGGAGCTTGCTGTGCACAAATTGGCTGCTGCATTCCTACAATACAACAGTGACAACACTCCAAAAGTACTTCATTGGCTGGAAAGCACTTTGGTATGTCCTGAGGTTGTGAAAGGCACTATATATGTGTAATTCTTTCATTGATTGGTGGGGTGTTGTCAGGGCACATAATCATTTCCTAATATTATGTTGGTGAATTGAATTGGCTGTAAAGTACCGTCTATGTGTGATAATGGGAAACTCAGGACGAGGCCAAGTTAAATAATTCGTTCAGCACTTCTGGCTGAAGATGATCGCAAACTCTTCAGCCTGTGTCTTTTGCACTCACGTGTTGGGTCCTGGCATTGTGTTGAGGATGGGAATGCTCATGGAGCCTCCTCCTCCAGGCTCTGGAGGATTATCGTTGAGCAGTCCATGTTAGAACATGTGTTTCTCACTTTTTGGGTGCACACACCTGATTAGAGTTAAACATTAATCTGCAGACATACACCCATTATCTGAGCCCTTGGTCAGAGAATACTGTGACAGTGATTATTTTGTATGGAGATTTGTCTGTACTTTTGATGAGGGTTGCTACTTTGTGATAGCTTTGGGTATTCAATTCCCTCATGTCACTTAGCTTTAACTCCTCGATTAGATAACTGATGTGTAGTCATTCCCTGGAACCCATTATTTTTGTCCTCTGATATGCTTACATAAGAATAAAAAACGTTCAAGTTTGTGCCTGGATGAGTATGGTATGATTACAGACAATAGCTACACCAACAGCCCAGAATGGCAAGTCATTTATGATAGTGAACATTATCTTACACTGAAGGAGCCGTTAGCCTAATGTCCATGATTAATGTAAATAGATTGAACCCCCAATTAACACTGCAGTACGCTCAGTTTTTCAAAATTGTTAATTTTTGACAGGCAGCTTGATTGGTCATATTGCTGAGGTGATACAGGGGATCTTTGCCTTTCATTTCCCATGTTATACCTGACTAAGAATTTTCTGCAACTGTGGGCAGAGAACGGAATAATATTCCATACCCTGTCTGCAGAACTTATATCAAAGTAGCTTGTGGGGGTGTGGAGGGAGGTTAGGAGGGTTGATGGTGGGGGGTAGGGGGGACCAATTTTCAGAGCTTAGTGTCTAGATGAATGCAGGCCAATGGTGGGCCCAAGGATATGATGGGCACGAAAGATTTGCATTGATATAGCATTTTTCATGACCACACAATATCTGAAAGCACTTTACAGCCAATGAAGTACTTTTGAAATGTCATTGTTGCAATGCAGGAAACATCAATTTTTGCACAGCAAGCTCCCACAAATAACAATGTGATAATGACTCGGGGTAATCTGTTTTTGTGATGTTGTTTGAAGGACTATGTATATGGGTTTGACAAATGACTTACAGCTAGTTGATAACACATACAAGACAGCTGTGAATGACATGGATCTTGATAGGCTGAACATTGACATTGACATAGCTTCCCGACAAGAGAGCAGGCCTAGCGAGAGTGGATTACTGAAAGAAAAACATCGTGTCTTCATCTGGCAGGGGAAGAGTTCAGAAGAAACTCATGAGCAAGGTATAGGCTTCACTGTGAGGAACATGCTACTCTCGATGAGAGAACACCCCACAAATGGTTCAGAACATGTTCTCTCCATTCACCACTCAACTCAAGTAGGGCCAGTTAACCTCATGAGTATCTATGTTCCAACGCTGTGCTCACTAGGGAGGAGAAAGACCAGTTCTGAGGAACTTTACACCACTATCAGCAGAATTCCTCAGTCAGAACATCTTTACCTACTGGGGGATTTCAGCACAAGTGGCTGCAGACAATGAGGCAGGGCCCTCCTGTCTCAGACATCATAGCCTAGGAAAGATAAGAATGGGCAAAGACTAGTTGAGCTTTGGTGCTACCACGAACTTTGTGTAACTAGCACCTTCTTTCAGAACAAACTGTGCCACAAGGTGTCCTGGAGACATCCAAGATCAGGATATTAGCACCAGCTAGATGTGATCATTACCAGATGTGACTCTGAACAGCATTCTCGACACACACAACTACCACAGCACTGACTGATACAGATCGCTCCCTGGTGAGCATCAGGGTGATGATGTAACCCTTGAGGATTCTTCACTCAAAGCAGAAATGCCGTCCTCGTATCAATGTCAGCCATACTGCCAACCCAGATTAAAATCCAATTGAACAGACACTCTCCTGCATTCCCACAGAATGCAGACGCTTCAAGATATCATCTACCTCACTGTACTCCCAACATCTAGGAAGCTGGAGTGGAAAAGTGCTGATTGATTCAAGGAAAACATCACAATGATGGAACCTGTCATTGAAGCCAAGCATTCCACTTTCTTTAATTACAAACGAGATCCATGAGAGAAGACTAAGATGCACTAAGAACCACTCAAAGTAAAGTCCAACATACTGCTAGGCATTGCATCAATGACTACTGGTTTCAACTTTGCCGGAATATTCAGATGTCCTTCGACACATGGCACTCTAGGGACACATATGAAGGGATCACAAAGGCAGCAGATCCATTTGCAAAGAAAATGGCTCCATTGAAAACAAAGGCAGGGGAGGTCATCACTGACTGCAATAAACAGTTGGAGGGATGGGTGGAACACTACCTTGAGTTGTACTTTAGGGACTACACGGTCACTAGACACATTATCCAGCTCTGCCCTGAGAGGCAGGCTTTCTATCAAACCCACAATGGAGAAGCTTAGCAAAGCTATTGACTCACTTACCGTGGGCAAAGCTTCAGGTGCTGATGCTTTTCCACCTGAACTCATCAAGCATGGGAAACTGGCACTTCTGCAGCATCTGCACACTCTTCTCTGTCGCTGCTGGAGGGAGGGAAGGAGGGAAGGGGTGTTTCCCCAGGGTATACGTGATGCAGATTATGACCCTGTACAAGAAGAATCGCAACTGCAGAGATTGTAACAACCATTGAGGTGCTGAGCATCGTGGGAAAAGTATTTGCTCATGTTGTCATTATCAGACTGCAGATCCTGGCTGAACACATCCACCCTGAATCCCAGTGTGGTTTCAGAATTGGAAGATCTATAATTAACATGATCTTCTCAGTCTGGCAGCTGCAAGAGAAATGCTGTGAACAAAGGAGACCACAGTATATATTCCTTCATCAATCTCACCCAAGGCATTTGACCATGTCAGCAAAGGTGATCTATTTAAGCTGCTGGTGAAAATTGGCTGCCCAATAAATCTGCTCAGTGTGATCGCCCCTTTCCATGACAACATGATGAGTAAGGTCAGTAATAATGGAACAACATTGAGGACCCTTAACGTGTTTGTGTTCTGGCACTGACACTCTTCAGCGTATTCACCCCTTTGCTGCTGTCATGTGCCTTCAGGTCATCTACAGAGGGAGTCTACTTACATACCCGAACTGATAGAAAGCTCAGCAGGTCTAACAGAATCTGAGGAGAGGAACACAGTTAACGTTTCGAGAATGTATGACTCTTCAACAGTTCTGTTGAAAAGTCATACGGACTCGAAATGTTAACTGTATTCCTCTCCACAGATGCTGTCAGACCTGCTGAGTTTTTCCAGGTATTTGTTTTGAATTTCCAGCATCCGCAGTTTTTTGCTTTTATCTGATAGAAAGCTGTTTAGCCTTGCTCGTCTGAGATCCAAGTCAAAGGTGTACCCAGTCTTCATCAGAGAGTTGCTCTACATTGCCAATGAAGCATTAATATTCCACACCAAGAAACACACACAGCAACAAATGTACATACCCCTTACACCTGAAAAGAGTTTGGTTTGACCATCAGCATCAGAATGAAGGGACCAATGGTATGTTTGCTGATGACACAAAGATAGGTAGGAAAGTAAGTTGTCAAGAGGACATAAAGAGCCTACAAAGTGATATAGGCAGGTTAAGTGAGTTGGAAAAAAATTGGCAGATGGCGTATAATGTGGGAAAATGTGAACTTGTCCACTTTGGCAGGAAGAATAAATAAAAGTATATTCTTTAAATGGAGAGAGATTACAGAAGTCTACTGTACAGAGTGATCAAGGGATCCTAGTACATAATGCACAAAGTAATTAGGGAAATGGTAGCAAAATGGTAATGTCACTGGACTAGTAATCCTGAGGCCCTGGCTAATGCTCTGGGGATATGGGTTCAAACCCTACCATTTGACAGCTGGTGGAATTTAAATTAAATTAAATCAATAAATTTAGAATATAATATATTCTGTGATGGTGAGCGTGACAACTATCACCAAGTGTTGTAAAAACCCTTCTGATTCATTAATGTCCTTTAGGGAGGGAAAATCCGCTGCCCTTATCTGGTCTGGCCTACATGTGACTCCAGACCCACAGCAATGTGGTTAACTCCTAACTGCCCAGCAAGGCCAATTAGGGATGGGCAACAAAGCTGGCCTTGCCAGTGATACCAACATCTCATAAAAGAAAAAAATGCAGGTACAGCAAGTGATTAGGAAGGCAAATGGAATGTTGCTGTTTATTGCAAGGAAATTGAGTATAAATGTTGCTACAGCTGTACGGGGCTTTGGTGAGACCACATCTGGAGTACTTAAGAAAGGATATAATTACATTAGAAGCAGTTCAGCGAAGGTTCATTTGACTGATTCCTGGGATAAAGAAGTTAACTTATGAGGAAAGGTTGAATAGTTTGCATCTGTACTGACTGGAATTTAGAAAACTGAGAGGTGATCTTATTGAAAAATATAAAATCCTGAGGGGATGTGACAGGTGGATGCTGAGAGGATGTTTCCCCTTGTGAGAGAGTCTAGATCTAGGGGACACCAGGGCCCAGAAGACTGGGGTGCACCAGAGCCCAAATCTAGAGGGGCCCAGGCTCATTGGCCAAGTACCTTGTCAATCAGGATGCTCTATGCTCCAGGTTGGTTGCTTTGGACATGGTCAGGCTGGTGTCAGAGCGAGTGTGCGTGTGAGTGTGTGAGAGTAAGAAAGAGAGAGAGAACCCTGAGACTGGACTGTAGAATACGCACACATACTCACACTGAGGCGGCTCAGTTTAGGAGGACACACCCTTCCCCTCTTCCTCCTTCTTCCTCCCAAAAAAGCTATCCACACACCAGGCCAGGACAGGAGGAAAATCCAGGCTGAAAGGCTTCTGACCCCCACATTTGTATGAATTCTCCGAGGCTAGCTCAGTGTGTGCATCACCCGTGGTGAGCACGATATCGAGGTTAGTTAAACCCAAATCCTTAATTCGGCCCTGTCCTCTTCCCTCTTCCCCAGTGACCAGCACTTGGGGCCTAGTCTATCTCTCTTTAGCTCTGCTTCTTAAGCAAAAAGGCAAAAATGTTTTATCAGTTAGATCTGCCGCTTGGCACCTTTTAATGGTCATTTTTATTCATGACTCATTTTTTAAACATGATCAATTTACTGCTTTGACATTGAATTTTTTGCTCAGCAAGTTGGATCTGTTTTCTTCATAGCTTAACCTTTTGTTTGAAATGTTGTGCCAAACCAGATCTCAGGCAGCAGCTGCTGGGTTTCTTGCTGAAGGGGAATGAGAAGCTCACAGGAAATCGGATTGTTTTTTGGTGGGCTGGAGAAAAGGGTTATTTATGTTCTAATAGAAACAGGAAGTGTTGGAAATGCTCAGCACGTCTCTGCAGAAACAGAGGTCACTAAGCCTTCATCAGAAAGAGTGCAGATTGTGAACCTGAAGTGTTGACTCTGTTTCCCTCTCTACAGAAGCTGCCTGGCCTGCTAAGTATTTCCAGTATTTTCTGTTTATATTTCAGATTTCCAACATCTGCAGCACTTCACTTTCCTTTTATATTCTTCATGCTGGGCATTTGTAAGTGTGGTTATTTTCAATTTAAAATGAGAAAATATTTCTCACTCAATGCAAATTTCTGTTAACAAAGTCCCTTTGAGTGGATGGAAATGGCACATTATTATACGTGAACTGGTTAATGCTAATTTACTGGAAGGTTTGTCATTTTTCCATTTGGAAGTGAAAGCAGGATTCATGCACCAATAGAATACGTCAGTTAGCTCAAGACACTCTCATTTATGCATAGGATTGCTATTTGCGGTGCTTATGAGGTTCAAGTCTTTTGGATGTTGTTTTCCAGATATTGCATAGAGGCCAGGTTCAAAGAAGCAGAACTGACTGCATAATATGAACGATCAAGTTGCGTGTAATTGTCTGACAAAACTGTGATTGTAAAGTGTATCATACTGAAACCTGAGCTTTTGATGAGTTATAAATAGAGGCATAGAGTACAAAAACCAAGAAATTTTGCTAAATCTATATTAAACACTTGATCCCATTGTGACCAATTGGGTGTGAGGGGGAGGGTTATGTTGTAGGGTTGGGGGGGGCAGTGTGTGTGATGCAGGGGATAAGGGGCCCAGAAACAGGAGGAGCACCAGGGACCAGGGAGTACGATTTCACTGTTGAAAGGGTCTGTTGAAGGGTCAGGAGGACTCGAAACATCAACTTAGTTCTTCTCCACCGATGCTGCCAGACCTGCTGAGTTTTTCCAGGTATTTCTGTTTGTGTTGAGCATGATTTCACTCCTGGCCCTGGAGAACACTGTTTAGAAATTAAAGAAATCCCATTTAAGAGATGAGGAGAAAGTTCTTCCTTCAGAGAGTCATTATTCTGTGGACTTCTCTTCCCCAGAGAGCAGTGGAGGTGGGATCATTGAATATATTCAAGACTGCGTTGGACAGATTTTTGATCGACAAGAGAGTCAAGAGGTTTTGGTGGGTGGGAGGTGGTGGGGGAAGAGAGCACAATTATATTGCTATGTCCTTATCGAATGCAGAGGAGACTTGAGAGGCTGAATAAGACCATAAGGTGGAGGAGCAGAAGTAGGCCATTCAGCCCATTGAGTCTGTTCTGCCATTCAATGAGATCATGGCTGATCTGATAGTCCTCAGCTCCACTTTCCTGCCATTTCCCCTTAACCTTTGATTCCCTTACTGATTAAAAACCTGTCTATCTTAGTCTTGAATATGCTAAATGATCCAGCCTCTACAGTCCTCTGCGGTAAAGAATTCCACAGGTTGACTACCCTCTGAGAGAAGAAATTCCTCCTCATCTCTGTCTTAAATGGGCTATTCCTTACTCTGAGATTATGCCCTCTGGTCCTAGGCTCTCCCACAAGGGGAAATAACCTCTTAATATCTACCCTATCAAGTTCCCTAAGAATCTTATATGTTTCAATAAGGTCACTTCTCATTCTTCTAAACTCCACTGAGTGCAGGCCCAACTTACTCAACCTCACCTTATAAGAAAATCCCTCCATACCCGGGATCAACCTAGTGAACCTTCTCTGGACTGCCTGCAATGTCAGTATATCTTTCAAATATACCCTTATACCATATATACCTTCAGGTTAGTTTTCACAGAATGGCTTATTCCTGCTCCTGATTCTTATGTTCTTGTTTTCTAAATCACTGCTTTCAGAAAATGAAGGGAGGAGACAAGAGTATTGATCAAACACTAGTAAAATATAACTGGAAAATCAAAAGGAGCCACCATGTGTCAACAACAACGATAACACAACTTGTATTTATATAGTGCCTTCAGCACAGTAAAATATCGCAAGACTCATCACTGGAATGTTATCAAGCAAACTTTAACACCATGCCATACAAGGACATATTTGGACAGATGACCAAAAGCTTGGTTAAAGGTGTAGGATTTAAGGAGTATGGTAAAGGAGAGGAGAATTAGGGATGGAATTCCAGAGCTTAGCGCCCAGGGAGCTGAAGGAACGGCTGCCACTAGCGGAGTGATTAAGATCACGGATGCGCAAGAGACCAGAATTAGAAGAGCATTGATATCTTGGAGGTTTGTGGGGCTGGAGGAGATTACAGAGATAGAAAGGGGTGAGGTCATGGAGGGATTTGAAAACAAGGATAAGAATTTTATTATCAAGACCTTGCCAAGCCAGGAGACAATGTATGTCAGCAAATACAGGGGTGATGGGTAAACGGGACAAGTTAAGATACACGATGGAGCAGATATGGGTTCGATACCTCTGCTCAGGGTCAGAATGCCAAGGTTATGAACAATCTGGTTCTTCTAAACTCAAATGAGTATAGGCCAATCTGCTTAACCTTTCCTCATAAGGCAACCCCTTCATCCCAGAAATCAACCGAGTGAACCTTCTCTGAACCAATACAAGTATATCCCTCTTTAAAGAAGAAGACCAAAACTGTACATAGCATAGTTATAACAAAAATGGCCTGTACAGCTGTAACAAAACTTCCCTACTTTCATACATCATCCCCCTTGCAATAAAGGCCAACATTCCATTTGCCTCCCTAACTTCTTGCTGTACCTGCATGTTAACTTTTTGTGATTCATGTACAAGGACACCCAGATCCCTCTGCACTGCAGCATTCAACAGTCTCGCTCCATTTAAATAATATTCAGCTCTTCTATTCTTCCTGCCAAAGTGGACAACCTCACATTTTCCCACATCATACTTACATCTGCCAATTATTTTCCCCACTCACTTAACCTAGCTATACTATTTTACAGACTCTTTGTATCCTCCTCACAAATTGCTTTCCTACCTATTTTTGTATCATCAGCGAATTTGGCTACAATACAGTCGGTCCCTTTATCCAAGTCATTAATATAAATTGCAAATAGTTAAGACCTCAGCACTGATCCCTGTGGCACTCCACTGGGTACAGTTTGCCAACCTGAAATTGATCCATTTATCCCGACTCTTAGTTAGCATGTCCTCTATCCATACCAATACATCAACCCCCTAAGACCATGAGCTCTTATCATCTGCAGTAGCCTTTTATGTGCCACCTTATCAAACATCTATTGGAAATCCAAATACACTACATCTAATGGTTCCCTTTATCCATTCTGCTTGTTACATCCTCGAAGAACTCTAATAAATTTGTCAACACCATTTCCCTTTCATAAAACCATGTTTACTCTGCCTGATTTTATTATGTGTTTCTAAATGTCCTTCTACTACATCTTTAGAATGGATTCTAGCATTTTCCCAATGTCAGATGTTAGACTAACTGGTCTGTAGTGTCTTACTTTCTGCCTCCTCTGTTCTTGAATATTGGTGTTACATTTGTGATTTTCTAGCCTGCTGAGACCATTCTGGAATCTAGGGAATTTTGGAAGAGTACAATCAATGCATCCACTATCACTGCAGCCACTTCCTTTAACACCCTGCAATACAGACCATCAGGTCCAGGCGACTTGTCAGCTTTTAGTCTCATTAGTTTTCCTAGTACTTTTTCTCTAGTAATCATGATTGTTTTAAGGTCTTTCCTCCCCTTTGCCTCTTGAATTTTTAACTGTCTTCTACAAAATACTTGTCCAAATTCTCTGCCATTTCCTCATTTCTCATGATTAATTCCCAGTCTCTGCCTCTCAGGGACCAAAATTTACTTAGCTACTCCTTTTTCATATAATTGTAGAAGTTTTATTGTCTGTTTTTATATTTCTTGCTAGTGTTCTCATATACTCCAATTTCTCCCTCTTTATTTTTTTTATCATCCTTTGTTGTATAGCTCCTGTCAGGGGGCCATAAATCACTTCCACTGGTGACTTCTTTCATTTGCTATTTGTTATCTCCACCCAAACTGATTCTACATATTGATTGTCTGAACCAAAATCATTTCCCACTCCGGTACTGATCTCACAGATTATTCACAGAGTTACCAAACCTCCTTTTCCTTTCTTCCTTTCCTTCCAAAATGTCAAATATCCTAGAATATTCAGATCCCAGCCATGGTTACTTTTCAATCATGTCCCTGTATTGGGTATTGTATCATATTCATTTATTTCTATTTGTGCTATCAATTCACCCATCTTGTTACGAATGATGCATGCATTTAGATAACAAACATTCAATTCTGCCTTTGTACCTTTTTTGCCGACGATTTGCCAGGACACTGGTCCCAGCACGGTTCAGGTGAAGACCATCCTAACAGAAGAGCTCTCACTTTCACCAGTACTGCGCCAGTGCCAGTGTCCCAATAATTGAAACCCAGATCTCCCATGCCAAATTTGAGCCACACATTCAACTCTCTAGTCTTATTTGCCCTATGTCAGTTTACTCCTGACTCAGATAGTAATCCAGGGATTATTACCTGGAATTGTTCATGGAAGGTCTAATCTTTAGAAGTATGCAAATGAGTTTGGGTGGAAATATGACCAAAAATTTCAATTGAAAAAATTAGTGCAAATTTGGTGAGTTTGTGCTTGGGTTGCTAATTGCACCATTATGGAAACTCTACCCTTGTATTTGCAAACTGCTCTATGGAATACTCACACAGGCAGACACCTGGTCTTTTTACAACAGACTTCAACAGAATAGATAATCAGGCAAAATGTAAAACAGCCAGTTGCCTGATCCCAACTGTTTCCTACCAAGTACGTTAAGTTTAAATTACCCTCAATATATTGCCCCCTTCACCACCTATCACCCTCTACAACAATGTCACCCCTTTAATATATGTCACCTCCCACCAGCATATGTTAGCAAACCTAGATGGTCCTTCCTGTTAATAGACAACATTGAGAGCTACTTCTTTGCTGATTGTAATAAAATAGTTTCAATCTGCCTGTGGCCCAGTGTAGCCTCAGCATTTTACTAAATGTTACCAATGATCTTGTGGATCCGATTGTGGGATTAGAAGTCGCAGTTTAGTAAAAATAAAAACAGATGTTGACAGAACATTTTGTTTTATAAGCGCGGAGGAAATTAAATAATGAGCTGCCCGAGGATAGGTTCAAATCTGAATTCCAATTCATCTTAATAAAGAATTTGAAATGGACAATGGAAAAAGGATCACAGGAAAATGTGTTATAGTTTTTAACAAATGGTTTGAAGTATAGTTTTAAAGTATTTCTGGTTGGGATCTGAATTCTTGACTTAAATCTCCATTAATCACACATCACACTGAAAGCCTCCCAAGGTTGTGTACCCAGCTCTTTCTAATCCTTTGATGCTATCAGGCACGTCAATTAGAGGATTGCTGGGGACTCTGCTCTTTGAAACAGTTTCTCCATCAACGTTCCACAATTATTACATTCTCCTTCCATTTATTGTATCTTCTTTCCTGAAGGATGTTGGCTCTTTCCGGAATACAGTTTCCATGGTGCTTGGCACCTACCTCTAACGTTGGCCATTCAAGCTGAGTAACTTTTAAAGAGTTCTAAACTAGGAGAAGAAGAGGAACATTGTATAAATTAAAAAGAAGAAAGACTTGCATTTATATAGGGCTTTTCACAACCATTGGACTCCTCAAAGCACTTTACAGATAATGAAGCCTCGTCACCATTGTAATGAAGGAAAGTGGAAGCCAACTGGAACATAGCATCTGCAATGTGGCCAGATAATCTTTTTTTAATTTGTTCTTGGAATGTGGACATCACTGGCAAGGGCAGCATTTGTTGCCCATCCCTGATTGCCCTTGAGAAGGTAGTGATGAGAGCCCTCCTGGAGTAAATACACTAACAGTGCTCTTAGGGAGGGAGTTCCAGGATTCTGACCCAGCAACAGTGAAGGAACGGCAATATAGTTCCAAGCCAGGATGGTGTGTGGCTTGCAGGAGAAAATTGGTCGCGTTCCAATACATGTGCTGCCCTTGTCCTTCTAAGTGGCGGAGGTGCAAGTTTTGAAGGCACTGTCAAAGGAGCCTTGGTGAGTTGCTGCAGTGCATCTTGTAAATGGTACAAACTGCTGCCAATGTGCACCACTGATGGAGGGAGCAGTGGATGAGTCACTGGTTAAGCGGGGCTGCTTTGTTCTGATTCTTGCTTCTTGAGTGTTTCTGGAGCTGCACTCATCCAGGCAAATGCCGAGTATTCCGTCACACTCCTGACTTATGCCTTGAATATAGTGCACAGACATTGGGGAGTCAAGAGGTGAGTTACTCACCATGGAATTCCTAGCCTCTGACCTGCTGTTGTAGCCACAAAATTCTATGATCAGTTTCTGATCAATGGTAAATCCCAGGAATGTTAAAAGTGGGAGATTCAGTGATGATCATGTCATTGAATGTCAAGGAGGGATGGTTAGATTTTTGCTTATTGGAGATAGTCATTGCCTGGCACTAATACAACATGAATGTCACTGGCCATTTATCAACCCAAGCCTGAATGTTGTCCAACTCATGCTGTAGGCTGGCATGGACTGCTTCAGTAGCTGAAGTTGGTAATGGTCCTGAACACTGTGCAGTTATCAGTGAATATCCCCTTCTGACCTTATGATGGAGGGTAGTTCATTGATGAAGCAGATGGTTGGGCCCAAGGCACTACACTGAGGAGCTCCTGCAGCGACGTCCAGGGACCGAGATATTTGACCTTGAACAACCACAGCCATCTTCCTTTGAGCTAGGTATGACTCCAACCAGTGGAGAGTTTCCCCCCTGATTCCCATTGACTTCAATTTCGTTAAGGCTCTTTGATGTAAATAAAAGTAAGTAGCACAAATTGTGCAGCTTTGTCTGAGTGCAGTGAGGCCAAGTGATTAACTCTGGAAATTTGGCAAATGAAGGAATTTTAAAGATTTATCTCTTTCTAAAATCTATTCAAGTTTGTAGTTAGCATTTAACTTAACTGCAACAGTAACTTGTAGTTTCTTTCAGTCTTAGTTAAAAGAAGCAAGCTCACATGCTAGGGGTAACTGCAGAGTGAGTTAATTAGGTATCTAGTTAGAACCTGGTTCCTGAGCCAGCAGTAACTGACTTGGGTCACTGAAATCTCAGCTAATATAAATACAGGAGGTGTAGTAGATGCATACAATAGCACAAAGGTACAGCTTTGTCTGAGTGCACCCAGACCGAGTGCTTCACTCTGGCAATTCATAATGAGATTTGGCTGAAAGCCCAGAATTCCATTATTTTGGTAAAAACAGGTGCACAAAAGGAAAAGCATTGCTTGATTGACACCTTTTTCTTTTTAGATCAATTTTGTCATAGGCTCAACGTTTATTTACACAAGATAAAGAGGTGTCAAGTGCTAATAGTTTCTGCTATTGATACTTTAAAGGTCTGGTTGATTGGCACTTTTATAGAGTTGTAGTTAACAGCAGTTTTTTAAAAGAAAGTTAGAATGGATGTTTTTTTAAGCTTTGTCAAACATACCATTGCTACCACAGGGTTCATTGGTTCTTTACAGGGTATTTACTTGCTGAATATGTATGTAAGTGCTATGAGTTGGCATGTAGGTATGAGGAGCCATTGGAAGTGGGTGAGGGGCATGGGTTGGCACCACTTGGGAAGGATGGGGCATGGGGAGGGGTGGGACGAATGAGGGGATTTGAGAGGTGAGGGGTAAAAGGCCTAATATTGAACAAAAGAACAGTGGAAAAGTCCCAGAGAACCAACGCTGGCCTTTTAACCAGCCTGTCTCAGCACTCAGCAGTCTCTATGGCTGCCTCTGAACTGTTTCCGGGGGTGACCCATCCTTAACATGCACCCCTGCACCACCACCACCCTTGCCCCATAACGAAAGTCACACCTTCTGAGTCACTTTCTCCTGAGGTGAGCATGCTGAGCCAAGACGTTTCCCAGATCCTGCTACCTGACTAAGACAAAAATCCAGCCCAGCGAGTCAAAAGCAGGGAGGTTATAGTGAACCTTTAAAACACACCGATTCAGCCTCAACAGCACCACACTTTAGAAGGGATGTGAAAACTTTGAGGAGGGTGTAGAAATGATTGACAAGAATGATTCCAGGAATGAGAGACTTCAGTTACTTTAATAGATTGGAGAAGCTGGGGCTGCTTTCCTTGCAGAAGAGAAGGTTGAGAGGAGATTTGATAGAGGTTTTCGACACCATGAGGCGGCTGGACAGGCTAGGTAGGGAGCAAATGTTCCTAATGGTGGACGGATTGAGAACCGGAGAGCACAGATTTCAGGTTATTGGCAAAAGAAACAATGGAGACATGAGGAGAACCTTTTTCACACAGCAAGTGGTTCGGATCTGGAATGCACTGGCTGAGAATTTCATGGAGGGAGATTCAATCATGCCTGAAAAAAAACACATTGGAGAATAATTAAAGAAAAAAAATTGCAGTGCTATGAGGATAAGGAAGGCATGGGATGCTCTTGTCGAGGGCCAGTAAGGACACAATGACCTGAATGGCCTCCTCTTGTGCTATACATATTCGCTGATTTGATAGTTTGGGTTTGCCTGGTAATTGCTTTGGGTTTAGCTGTAATCTGGTTTACCTGCTGCCTATTTACCTATGGGAGAGGTGTGGGGGTGGGGCAATCAGTGTTTATCTGTGGGAGAGGTGTCGGAGTGGGGCAGTTCAGTTTTTATCTGTGAGCGAGGTGTGGGGGTGGGGCAGTTCACTGTTTACCTGTAGGAGAGGTGTGGAGGTGGTGTAGTTCAGTGTTAACCTGTAGGAGAGGTGTGTGGGGGTGGGGCAGTTCAATGTTTACCTGTAGGAGAGGTGTGAGGGTGGGGCAGTTCAGTGTTTACCTCTAGGAGAGGTGTGGGGGTGGGGCAGTTCAGTGTTAATCTGTGAGAGAGGTGTAGGTGTGGTGCAGTTCAGTGTTTACCTGTGAGAGAGGTGTGGGGGTGGTGTAGTTCAGTGTTTACCTGTAGGAGAGGTGTGGGAGTGGGGCAGTTCAGTGTTTACCTGTGGGAGAGGAGCGGGGCTGGGGCAGTTCAGTGTTTACCTCTGGGAGAGGTGTGAGGGTGGTGCAGTTCAGTGTTTACCTAGGGGAGAGGTGTAAGGGTGGTGCAGTTCAGTGTTTACCTGTGGGAGAGGTGTGCGGGTGGTGCAGTTCAGTGTTTACCTAGGGGAGAGGTGTGAGGGTGGTGCAGTTCAGTGTTTACCTGTGGGAGAGGTGTGCGGGTGGTGCAGTTCATCATTTACCTGGGGGGGGGGGGGGTGTAGTTCAGTGTTTACCTGTGGGAGAGGTATGGGGGTGGGGCAGTTTGCTATTTACCTGTGAGAGAGGTGTGCGGGTGGGACAGTTCAGTGTTTACCTATGGGAGAGGTGTGGGGGTGGGGCAATCAGTGTTTACCTGTGAGAGAGGTGTGCGGGTAGGGCAGTTCAGTGTTTACCTATGGGAGAGGAGTGGGGGTGGGTCAGTTCAGTGATTACCTGTGAGAGAGGTGTGGGCATGGGGCAGTTCAGTGTTTACCTGTGTGAGAGGTGTGGGTGTTGTGCAGTTCAGTGTTTACCTGTAGGAGAGGTGTGGGGGTGGTGCAGTTCAGTGTATACCTGTGGGAGAGGTGTGCGGGTGGGGCAGTTCAGTGTTTACCTGTAGGAGAGGTGTGCGGGTGGTGCAGTTCAGTGTTTACCTGTAGGAGAGGTGTGGGAGTGGGGCAGTTCAGTGTTTACCTATGGGAGAGGTGTGGGTGTTGTGCAGTTCAGTGTTTACCTATGGGAGAGGTGTGGGTGTTGTGCAGTTCAGTGTTTACCTGTGGGAGAGGTGTGAGGGTGGTGCAGTTCAGTATTTACCTGTGGGAGAGGTGTGGGCATGGGGCAGTTCAGTGTTTACCTGTGGGAGAGGAGTGCGGGTGGTGCAGTTCAGTGTTTACCTGTGGGAGAGGTGTGGGGGTGGGGCAGTTCAGTGTTTACCTGTAGGAGAGTTGTGCGGGTGGTGCAGTTCAGTGTTTACCTATGGGAGAGGTGTGGGAGTGGGGCAGTTCAGTGTTTACCTATGGGAGAGGTGTGGGTGTTGTGCAGTTCAGTGTTTACCTGTGGGAGAGGTGTGAGGGTGGTGCAGTTCAGTGTTTACCTGTGGGAGAGGTGTGAGGGTGATGCAGTTCAGTGTTTACCTGTGGGAGCGGTGTGGGCATGGGGCAGTTCAGTGTTTACCTGTGGGAGAGGTGTGAGGGTGGTGCAGTTCAGTGTTTACCTGTGGGAGAGGTGTGTGTGGGTGGTGCAGTTCAGTGTTTACCTATGGGGGTGGGACAGTTCAGTGTTTATCTATGGGAGAGGTGTGGGGGTGGGGCAGTTCAGTGATTACCTGTGAGAGAGGTGTGGGCATGGGGCAGTTCAGTGTTTACCTGTGGGAGAGGTGTGCGGGTGGTACAGTTCAGTGTTTACCTATGGGAGAGATGTGGGAGTGGGGCAGTTCAGTGTTTACCTGTGGGAGAGGTGTGGGTGTTGTGCAGTTCAGTGTTTACCTGTGGGAGAGGTGTGGATGTTGTGCAGTTCAGTGTTTACCTGTGGGAGAGGTGTGAGGGTGATGCAGTTCAGTGTTTACCTGTGGGAGAGGTGTGGGGGTGGTGCAGCTTCAGTGTTTACCTGTGGGAGAGTTGTGGGGGTGGGGCAGTTCAGTGTTTACCTGTGGGAGAGGTGTGTGGGGGTGGGGCAATCAGTATTTACCTATGGGAGAGGTGTGGAGATGGGGCAATCAGTTTTTACCTGTGGGAGAGGTGTGGGGTTGGGGCAGTTCAGTGTTTACCTGTGGGAGAGGTGTAGGGGTGGGGCAGTTCAGTGTTTACCTGTGGGAGAGGTGTGGGGGTGGGGCAATCAGTGTTTACCTGTGGGAGAGGTGTGGGGGTGGGGCAGTTCAGTTTTTACCTATGGGAGAGGTGTGGGGGTGGGTCAGTTCAGTGATTACCTGTGAGAGAGGTGTGGGCATGGGGCAGTTCAGTGTTTACCTATGGGAGAGGTGTGGGTGTTATGCAGTTCAGTGTTTACGTGTGGGAGAGGTGTGGGTGTTGTGCAGTTCAGTGTTCACCTGTGGGAGAGGTGTGAGGGTGGTGCAGTTCAGTGTTTACCTGTGGGAGAGGTGTGCGGGTGGTGCAGTTCAGTGTTTACCTGTGGGAGAGGTGTGAGGATGGTGCAGTTCAGTGTTTACCAGTGGGAGAGGTGTGAGGGTGGTGCAGTTCAGTGTTTACCAGTGGGAGAGGTGTGAGGGTGGTGCAGTTCAGTGTTTACCTGTGGGAGAGGTGTGCGGGTGGTGCAGTTCAGTGTTTACCTGTGGGCGAGGTGTGACGGTGGTGCAGTTCAGTGTTTACCAGTGGGAGAGGTGTGAGGGTGGTGCAGTTCAGTGTTTACCTGTGGGAGTGGTGTGTGCGGGTGGTGCAGTTCAGTGTTTACCTGTGGGAGAGGTGTGAGGGTGGTGCAGTTCAGTGTTTACCTGTGGGAGAGGTGTGCGGGTGGTGCAGTTCAGTGTTTACCTGTGGGAGAGGTGTGCGGGTGGTGCAGTTCAGTGTTTACCTGTGGGAGAGGTGTGACGGTGGTGCAGTTCAGTGTTTACCAGTGGGAGAGGTGTGAGGGTGGTGCAGTTCAGTGTTTACCTGTGGGAGAGGTGTGCGGGTGGTGCAGTTCAGTGTTTACCTATGGGAGAGGTGTGGGAGTGGGGCAGTTCAGTGTTTACCTATGGGAGAGGTGTGGGTGTTGTGCAGTTCAGTGTTTACCTGTGGGAGAGGTGTGAGGGTGGTGCAGTTCAGTGTTTACCTGTGGGAGAGGTGTGAGGGTGATGCAGTTCAGTGTTTACCTGTGGGAGCGGTGTGGGCATGGGGCAGTTCAGTGTTTACCTGTGGGAGAGGTGTGAGGGTGGTGCAGTTCAGTGTTTACCTGTGGGAGAGGTGTGTGTGGGTGGTGCAGTTCAGTGTTTACCTATGGGGGTGGGACAGTTCAGTGTTTATCTATGGGAGAGGTGTGGGGGTGGGGCAGTTCAGTGATTACCTGTGAGAGAGGTGTGGGCATGGGGCAGTTCAGTGTTTACCTGTGGGAGAGGTGTGCGGGTGGTACAGTTCAGTGTTTACCTATGGGAGAGATGTGGGAGTGGGGCAGTTCAGTGTTTACCTGTGGGAGAGGTGTGGGTGTTGTGCAGTTCAGTGTTTACCTGTGGGAGAGGTGTGGATGTTGTGCAGTTCAGTGTTTACCTGTGGGAGAGGTGTGAGGGTGATGCAGTTCAGTGTTTACCTGTGGGAGAGGTGTGGGGGTGGTGCAGTTTCAGTGTTTACCTGTGGGAGAGTTGTGGGCATGGGGCAGTTCAGTGTTTACCTGTGGGAGAGGTGTGTGGGGGTGGGGCAATCAGTATTTACCTATGGGAGAGGTGTGGAGATGGGGCAATCAGTTTTTACCTGTGGGAGAGGTGTGGGGTTGGGGCAGTTCAGTGTTTACCTGTGGGAGAGGTGTAGGGGTGGGGCAGTTCAGTGTTTACCTATGGGAGAGGTGTGGGGGTGGGGCAATCAGTGTTTACCTGTGGGAGAGGTGTGGGGGTGGGGCAGTTCAGTTTTTACCTATGGGAGAGGTGTGGGGGTGGGTCAGTTCAGTGATTACCTGTGAGAGAGGTGTGGGCATGGGGCAGTTCAGTGTTTACCTATGGGAGAGGTGTGGGTGTTGTGCAGTTCAGTGTTTACCTGTGGGAGAGGTGTGGGTGTTGTGCAGTTCAGTGTTCACCTGTGGGAGAGGTGTGAGGGTGGTGCAGTTCAGTGTTTACCTGTGGGAGAGGTGTGCGGGTGGTGCAGTTCAGTGTTTACCTGTGGGAGAGGTGTGAGGATGGTGCAGTTCAGTGTTTACCAGTGGGAGAGGTGTGAGGGTGGTGCAGTTCAGTGTTTACCAGTGGGAGAGGTGTGAGGGTGGTGCAGTTCAGTGTTTACCTGTGGGAGAGGTGTGCGGGTGGTGCAGTTCAGTGTTTACCTGTGGGCGAGGTGTGACGGTGGTGCAGTTCAGTGTTTACCAGTGGGAGAGGTGTGAGGGTGGTGCAGTTCAGTGTTTACCTGTGGGAGTGGTGTGTGCGGGTGGTGCAGTTCAGTGTTTACCTGTGGGAGAGGTGTGAGGGTGGTGCAGTTCAGTGTTTACCTGTGGGAGAGGTGTGCGGGTGGTGCAGTTCAGTGTTTACCTGTGGGAGAGGTGTGCGGGTGGTGCAGTTCAGTGTTTACCTGTGGGAGAGGTGTGACGGTGGTGCAGTTCAGTGTTTACCAGTGGGAGAGGTGTGAGGGTGGTGCAGTTCAGTGTTTACCTGTGGGAGAGGTGTGCGGGTGGTGCAGTTCAGTGTTTACCTGTGGGAGAGGTGTGCGGGTGGTGCAGTTCAGTGTTTACCTGTGGGAGAGGTGTGACGGTGGTGCAGTTCAGTGTTTACCAGTGGGAGAGGTGTGAGGGTGGTGCAGTTCAGTGTTTACCTGTGGGAGAGGTGTGGGGGTGGTGCAGTTCAGTGTTTACCTATGGGAGAGGTGTGGGAGTGGGGCAGTTCAGTGTTTACCTATGGGAGAGGTGTGGGTGTTGTGCAGTTCAGTGTTTACCTATGGGAGAGGTGTAGGTGTTGTGCAGTTCAGTGTTTACCTGTGGGAGAGGTGTGGGGTTGGGGCAGTTCAGTGTTTACCTGTGGGAGAGGTGTGCGGGTGGTTCAGTTCAGTGTTTACCTGTGGGAGAGGTGTGGGGGTGGTGCAGTTCAGTGTTTACCTGTGGGAGAGGTGTGGAGGTGGTGCAGTTCAGTGTTTACCTGTGGTAGAGGTGTGTGGGGGTGCGGCAGTTCAGTGTTTACCTATGGGAGAGGTGTGGGAGTGGGGCTGTTCAGTGTTTACCTATGGGAGAGGTGTCATGGTGGGGCAGTTCAGTGTTTACCTATGGGAGAGTTGTGCGGGTTGTGCAGTTCAGTATTTACCTTTAGGAGAGGTGTGAGGGTGGGACAGTTCAATGTTTACCTGTGGGAGGGGTGTGAGGGTGGTGCAGTTCAGTGTTTACCAGTGGGAGAGGTGTGAGGGTGGTGCAGTTCAGTGTTTACCTGTGGGAGAGGTGTGCGGGTGGTGCAGTTCAGTGTTTACCTGTGGGAGAGGTGTGACGGTGGTGCAGTTCAGTGTTTACCAGTGGGAGAGGTGTGAGGGTGGTGCAGTTCAGTGTTTACCTGTGGGAGAGGTGTGTGCGGGTGGTGCAGTTCTATGTTTACCTGTGGGGGTGGGGCAGTTCAGTGTTTACCTGTGGGAGAGGTGTGCGGGTGTTGCAGTTCAGTGTTTACCTGTGGGAGAGGTATGGAGGTGGGGCATTTTGCTATTTACCTGTGAGAGAGGTGTGCGGGTGGGGCAGTTCAGTGTTTACCTTTGGGAGATTTGTGGGCATGGGGCAGTTCAGTGTTTACCTGTAGGAGAGGTGTGCGGGTGGTGCAGTTCAGTGTTTACCTAAGGGAGAGGTGTGGGCAAGGGGCAGTTCAGTGTTTACCTGTGGGAGAGGTGTGGGTGAGGGGCAGTTCAGTGTTTTCCTGTAGGAGAGGTGTGGGGGTCGTGCAGTTCAGTGTTTACCTGTGGGAGAGGTGTGTGCGGGTGGTGCAGTTCTATGTTTACCTGTGGGGGTGGGGCAGTTCAGTGTTTACCTGTGGGAGAGGTGTGCGGGTGTTGCAGTTCAGTGTTTACCTGTGGGAGAGGTATGGAGGTGGGGCATTTTGCTATTTACCTGTGAGAGAGGTGTGCAGGTGGGGCAGTTCAGTGTTTACCTTTGGGAGATTTGTGGGCATGGGGCAGTTCAGTGTTTACCTGTAGGAGAGGTGTGCGGGTGGTGCAGTTCAGTGTTTACCTAAGGGAGAGGTGTGGGGCATGGGGCAGTTCAGTGTTTACCTGTGGGAGAGGTGTGGGTGAGGGGCAGTTCAGTGTTTTCCTGTAGGAGAGGTGTGGGGGAGGGGCAGTTCAGTGTTTACCTGTGGGAGAGGTGTGGGGGAGGGGCAGTTCAGTGTTTACCTGTGGGAGAGGTGTGAGGGTGGTGCAGTTCAGTGTTTTCCTGTAGGAGAGGTGTGGGGGAGGGGCAGTTCAGTGTTTACCTGTGGGAGAGGTGTGAGGGTGGTGCAGTTCAGTGTTTACCTATAGGAGAGGTGTGGGGGTGGGGCAGTTCAGTGTTTACCTGTGGGAGAGGTGTGTGGGTGTGGGGCAGTTCAGTGTTTACCTATAGGAGAGGTGTGGGTGTTGTGCAGTTCAGTGTTTACCTGTGGGAGAGGTGTGGGTGTTGTGCAGTTCAGTGTTTACCTGTGGGAGAGGTGTGCGGGTGTTGCAGTTCAGTGTTTACCTGTGGGAGAGGTATGGAGGTGGGGCATTTTGCTATTTACCTGTGAGAGAGGTGTGCAGGTGGGGCAGTTCAGTGTTTACCTTTGGGAGATTTGTGGGCATGGGGCAGTTCAGTGTTTACCTGTAGGAGAGGTGTGCGGGTGGTGCAGTTCAGTGTTTACCTAAGGGAGAGGTGTGGGGCATGGGGCAGTTCAGTGTTTACCTGTGGGAGAGGTGTGGGTGAGGGGCAGTTCAGTGTTTTCCTGTAGGAGAGGTGTGGGGGAGGGGCAGTTCAGTGTTTACCTGTGGGAGAGGTGTGTGGGTGTTGTGCAGTTCAGTGTTTGCCTGTGGGAGAGGTGTCGGGGTGGGGCAGTTCAGTGTTTACCTGTGGGAGATGTGTGTGGGGGTGGGGCAGTTCAGTGTTTACCTATGGAAGAGGTGTTGGGGTGGGGCAGTTCAGTGTTTACCTATGGGAGAGTTGTGCGGGTGGTGCAGTTCAGTGTTTACCTGTAGGAGAGGTGTGGGGGAGGGGTAGTTCAGTGCTTACCTGTGGGAGAGGTGTGGAGATGGGGCAATCAGTTTTTACCTGTGGGAGAGGTGTGGGGTTGGGGCAGTTCAGTGTTTACCTGTGGGAGAGGTGTAGGGGTGGGGCAGTTCAGTGTTTACCTGTGGGAGAGGTGTGGGGGTGGGGCAATCAGTGTTTACCTGTGGGAGAGGTGTGGGGGTGGGGCAGTTCAGTTTTTACCTATGGGAGAGGTGTGGGGGTGGGTCAGTTCAGTGATTACCTGTGAGAGAGGTGTGGGCATGGGGCAGTTCAGTGTTTACCTATGGGAGAGGTGTGGGTGTTATGCAGTTCAGTGTTTACGTGTGGGAGAGGTGTGGGTGTTGTGCAGTTCAGTGTTCACCTGTGGGAGAGGTGTGAGGGTGGTGCAGTTCAGTGTTTACCTGTGGGAGAGGTGTGCGGGTGGTGCAGTTCAGTGTTTACCTGTGGGAGAGGTGTGAGGATGGTGCAGTTCAGTGTTTACCAGTGGGAGAGGTGTGAGGGTGGTGCAGTTCAGTGTTTACCAGTGGGAGAGGTGTGAGGGTGGTGCAGTTCAGTGTTTACCTGTGGGAGAGGTGTGCGGGTGGTGCAGTTCAGTGTTTACCTGTGGGCGAGGTGTGACGGTGGTGCAGTTCAGTGTTTACCAGTGGGAGAGGTGTGAGGGTGGTGCAGTTCAGTGTTTACCTGTGGGAGTGGTGTGTGCGGGTGGTGCAGTTCAGTGTTTACCTGTGGGAGAGGTGTGAGGGTGGTGCAGTTCAGTGTTTACCTGTGGGAGAGGTGTGCGGGTGGTGCAGTTCAGTGTTTACCTGTGGGAGAGGTGTGCGGGTGGTGCAGTTCAGTGTTTACCTGTGGGAGAGGTGTGACGGTGGTGCAGTTCAGTGTTTACCAGTGGGAGAGGTGTGAGGGTGGTGCAGTTCAGTGTTTACCTGTGGGAGAGGTGTGCGGGTGGTGCAGTTCAGTGTTTACCTATGGGAGAGGTGTGGGAGTGGGGCAGTTCAGTGTTTACCTATGGGAGAGGTGTGGGTGTTGTGCAGTTCAGTGTTTACCTGTGGGAGAGGTGTGAGGGTGGTGCAGTTCAGTGTTTACCTGTGGGAGAGGTGTGAGGGTGATGCAGTTCAGTGTTTACCTGTGGGAGCGGTGTGGGCATGGGGCAGTTCAGTGTTTACCTGTGGGAGAGGTGTGAGGGTGGTGCAGTTCAGTGTTTACCTGTGGGAGAGGTGTGTGTGGGTGGTGCAGTTCAGTGTTTACCTATGGGGGTGGGACAGTTCAGTGTTTATCTATGGGAGAGGTGTGGGGGTGGGGCAGTTCAGTGATTACCTGTGAGAGAGGTGTGGGCATGGGGCAGTTCAGTGTTTACCTGTGGGAGAGGTGTGCGGGTGGTACAGTTCAGTGTTTACCTATGGGAGAGATGTGGGAGTGGGGCAGTTCAGTGTTTACCTGTGGGAGAGGTGTGGGTGTTGTGCAGTTCAGTGTTTACCTGTGGGAGAGGTGTGGATGTTGTGCAGTTCAGTGTTTACCTGTGGGAGAGGTGTGAGGGTGATGCAGTTCAGTGTTTACCTGTGGGAGAGGTGTGGGGGTGGTGCAGTTTCAGTGTTTACCTGTGGGAGAGTTGTGGGCATGGGGCAGTTCAGTGTTTACCTGTGGGAGAGGTGTGTGGGGGTGGGGCAATCAGTATTTACCTATGGGAGAGGTGTGGAGATGGGGCAATCAGTTTTTACCTGTGGGAGAGGTGTGGGGTTGGGGCAGTTCAGTGTTTACCTGTGGGAGAGGTGTAGGGGTGGGGCAGTTCAGTGTTTACCTATGGGAGAGGTGTGGGGGTGGGGCAATCAGTGTTTACCTGTGGGAGAGGTGTGGGGGTGGGGCAGTTCAGTTTTTACCTATGGGAGAGGTGTGGGGGTGGGTCAGTTCAGTGATTACCTGTGAGAGAGGTGTGGGCATGGGGCAGTTCAGTGTTTACCTATGGGAGAGGTGTGGGTGTTGTGCAGTTCAGTGTTTACCTGTGGGAGAGGTGTGGGTGTTGTGCAGTTCAGTGTTCACCTGTGGGAGAGGTGTGAGGGTGGTGCAGTTCAGTGTTTACCTGTGGGAGAGGTGTGCGGGTGGTGCAGTTCAGTGTTTACCTGTGGGAGAGGTGTGAGGATGGTGCAGTTCAGTGTTTACCAGTGGGAGAGGTGTGAGGGTGGTGCAGTTCAGTGTTTACCAGTGGGAGAGGTGTGAGGGTGGTGCAGTTCAGTGTTTACCTGTGGGAGAGGTGTGCGGGTGGTGCAGTTCAGTGTTTACCTGTGGGCGAGGTGTGACGGTGGTGCAGTTCAGTGTTTACCAGTGGGAGAGGTGTGAGGGTGGTGCAGTTCAGTGTTTACCTGTGGGAGTGGTGTGTGCGGGTGGTGCAGTTCAGTGTTTACCTGTGGGAGAGGTGTGAGGGTGGTGCAGTTCAGTGTTTACCTGTGGGAGAGGTGTGCGGGTGGTGCAGTTCAGTGTTTACCTGTGGGAGAGGTGTGCGGGTGGTGCAGTTCAGTGTTTACCTGTGGGAGAGGTGTGACGGTGGTGCAGTTCAGTGTTTACCAGTGGGAGAGGTGTGAGGGTGGTGCAGTTCAGTGTTTACCTGTGGGAGAGGTGTGCGGGTGGTGCAGTTCAGTGTTTACCTGTGGGAGAGGTGTGCGGGTGGTGCAGTTCAGTGTTTACCTGTGGGAGAGGTGTGACGGTGGTGCAGTTCAGTGTTTACCAGTGGGAGAGGTGTGAGGGTGGTGCAGTTCAGTGTTTACCTGTGGGAGAGGTGTGGGGGTGGTGCAGTTCAGTGTTTACCTATGGGAGAGGTGTGGGAGTGGGGCAGTTCAGTGTTTACCTATGGGAGAGGTGTGGGTGTTGTGCAGTTCAGTGTTTACCTATGGGAGAGGTGTAGGTGTTGTGCAGTTCAGTGTTTACCTGTGGGAGAGGTGTGGGGTTGGGGCAGTTCAGTGTTTACCTGTGGGAGAGGTGTGCGGGTGGTTCAGTTCAGTGTTTACCTGTGGGAGAGGTGTGGGGGTGGTGCAGTTCAGTGTTTACCTGTGGGAGAGGTGTGGAGGTGGTGCAGTTCAGTGTTTACCTGTGGTAGAGGTGTGTGGGGGTGCGGCAGTTCAGTGTTTACCTATGGGAGAGGTGTGGGAGTGGGGCTGTTCAGTGTTTACCTATGGGAGAGGTGTCATGGTGGGGCAGTTCAGTGTTTACCTATGGGAGAGTTGTGCGGGTTGTGCAGTTCAGTATTTACCTTTAGGAGAGGTGTGAGGGTGGGACAGTTCAATGTTTACCTGTGGGAGGGGTGTGAGGGTGGTGCAGTTCAGTGTTTACCAGTGGGAGAGGTGTGAGGGTGGTGCAGTTCAGTGTTTACCTGTGGGAGAGGTGTGCGGGTGGTGCAGTTCAGTGTTTACCTGTGGGAGAGGTGTGACGGTGGTGCAGTTCAGTGTTTACCAGTGGGAGAGGTGTGAGGGTGGTGCAGTTCAGTGTTTACCTGTGGGAGAGGTGTGTGCGGGTGGTGCAGTTCTATGTTTACCTGTGGGGGTGGGGCAGTTCAGTGTTTACCTGTGGGAGAGGTGTGCGGGTGTTGCAGTTCAGTGTTTACCTGTGGGAGAGGTATGGAGGTGGGGCATTTTGCTATTTACCTGTGAGAGAGGTGTGCGGGTGGGGCAGTTCAGTGTTTACCTTTGGGAGATTTGTGGGCATGGGGCAGTTCAGTGTTTACCTGTAGGAGAGGTGTGCGGGTGGTGCAGTTCAGTGTTTACCTAAGGGAGAGGTGTGGGCAAGGGGCAGTTCAGTGTTTACCTGTGGGAGAGGTGTGGGTGAGGGGCAGTTCAGTGTTTTCCTGTAGGAGAGGTGTGGGGGTCGTGCAGTTCAGTGTTTACCTGTGGGAGAGGTGTGTGCGGGTGGTGCAGTTCTATGTTTACCTGTGGGGGTGGGGCAGTTCAGTGTTTACCTGTGGGAGAGGTGTGCGGGTGTTGCAGTTCAGTGTTTACCTGTGGGAGAGGTATGGAGGTGGGGCATTTTGCTATTTACCTGTGAGAGAGGTGTGCAGGTGGGGCAGTTCAGTGTTTACCTTTGGGAGATTTGTGGGCATGGGGGCAGTTCAGTGTTTACCTGTAGGAGAGGTGTGCGGGTGGTGCAGTTCAGTGTTTACCTAAGGGAGAGGTGTGGGGCATGGGGCAGTTCAGTGTTTACCTGTGGGAGAGGTGTGGGTGAGGGGCAGTTCAGTGTTTTCCTGTAGGAGAGGTGTGGGGGAGGGGCAGTTCAGTGTTTACCTGTGGGAGAGGTGTGGGGGAGGGGCAGTTCAGTGTTTACCTGTGGGAGAGGTGTGAGGGTGGTGCAGTTCAGTGTTTTCCTGTAGGAGAGGTGTGGGGGAGGGGCAGTTCAGTGTTTACCTGTGGGAGAGGTGTGAGGGTGGTGCAGTTCAGTGTTTACCTATAGGAGAGGTGTGGGGGTGGGGCAGTTCAGTGTTTACCTGTGGGAGAGGTGTGTGGGTGTGGGGCAGTTCAGTGTTTACCTATAGGAGAGGTGTGGGTGTTGTGCAGTTCAGTGTTTACCTGTGGGAGAGGTGTGGGTGTTGTGCAGTTCAGTGTTTACCTGTGGGAGAGGTGTGCGGGTGTTGCAGTTCAGTGTTTACCTGTGGGAGAGGTATGGAGGTGGGGCATTTTGCTATTTACCTGTGAGAGAGGTGTGCAGGTGGGGCAGTTCAGTGTTTACCTTTGGGAGATTTGTGGGCATGGGGCAGTTCAGTGTTTACCTGTAGGAGAGGTGTGCGGGTGGTGCAGTTCAGTGTTTACCTAAGGGAGAGGTGTGGGGCATGGGGCAGTTCAGTGTTTACCTGTGGGAGAGGTGTGGGTGAGGGGCAGTTCAGTGTTTTCCTGTAGGAGAGGTGTGGGGGAGGGGCAGTTCAGTGTTTACCTGTGGGAGAGGTGTGTGGGTGTTGTGCAGTTCAGTGTTTGCCTGTGGGAGAGGTGTCGGGGTGGGGCAGTTCAGTGTTTACCTGTGGGAGATGTGTGTGGGGGTGGGGCAGTTCAGTGTTTACCTATGGAAGAGGTGTTGGGGTGGGGCAGTTCAGTGTTTACCTATGGGAGAGTTGTGCGGGTGGTGCAGTTCAGTGTTTACCTGTAGGAGAGGTGTGGGGGAGGGGTAGTTCAGTGCTTACCTGTGGGAGAGGTGTGGGGGTGGGGCAGTTCAGTGTTTACCTATGGGAGAGTTGTGGGGGTGCTGCATTTCAGTGTTTACCTGTAGGAGATGTGTGCGGGTGGTGCAGTTCAGTGTTTACCTGTAGGAGAGGTGTGGGGTTGGTGCAGTTCAGTGTTTACCTGTGGGAGAGGTGTGTGCGGGTGGTGCAGTTCTATGTTTACCTGTGGGAGAGGTATGGAGGTGGGGCATTTTGCTATTTACCTGTGAGAGAGGTGTGCGGGTGGGGCAGTTCAGTGTTTACCTAAGGGAGATGTGTGGGCATGGGGCAGTTCAGTGTTTACCTGTGGGAGAGGTGTGGGTGAGGGGCAGTTCAGTGTTTTCCTGTAGGAGAGGTGTGGGGGTGGTGCAGTTCAGTGTTTACCTGTGGGAGAGGTGTGGGGGAGGGGCAGTTCAGTGTTTACCTGTGGGAGAGGTGTGGGGGAGGGGCAGTTCAATGCTTACCTGTAAGAGAGGTGTGGGCATGCGGCAGTTCAATGCTTACCTGTGGGACAGGTGTGGGGGTGGTGCAGTACTGTGTTTACCTATGGGAGAGGTGTGGGGGTGGTGCAGTTCAGTTTTTACCTGTAGGAGAGGTGTGGGAGTGGGGCAGTTTGCTGTCTATCTGTGGGAGAGGTGTGGGGGTGGGGCAGTTCAGTGCTTACCTGTAGGAGAGGTGTGGGGGTGGTGCAATTCAGTGTTTACCTATAGGAGAGGTGTGGGGGTAGGGCTGTTCAGTGTTTACCTGTGGGAGAGGTGTCGGGGTGGGGCAGTTCAGTGTTTGCTTGTGGGAGAGGTGTGTGGGGGTGGGGCAGTTCAGTGTTTACCTATGGGAGAGGTGTGGGAGTGAGGCTGTTCAGTGTTTACCTATGGGAGAGGTGTGCGGGTGGTGCAGTTCAATGTTTACCTGTAGGAGAGGTGTGGGGGTGGGGCAGTTCAGTGTTTACCTGTGGGAGAGGTGTGGGGGTGGGGCAATCTGTTTTTAAACGTGGGAGAGGTTTGGGGGTGGGGTAGTTCAGTGTTTACCTGTGGGAGAGGTTTAGGGGTGGGTCAGTTCAGTGTTTACCTGTGGGAGAGGTGTGGGAGTTGGGGCAGTTCAGTGTTTACCTGTGGGAGAGGTTTGGGGGTGCGGCAGTTCAGTGTTTACCTGTAGGAGAGGTGTGGGAGTGGGGCAGTTCAGTGTTTACCTGTGGGAGAGGTGTGTGGGTGTGGCGCAGTTCAGTGTTTACCTGTGGGAGACGTGTCGGGGTGGGGCAGTTCAGTGTTTGCCTGTGGGAGAGGTGTGTGGGGGTGGGGCAGTTCAGTGTTTACCTGTGGGAGAGGTGTCGGGGTGGGGCAGTTCAGTCTTTACCTATGGGAGAGGTGTGGGGGTGGGGCAGTTCAGTGTTTACCTATGGGAGAGGTGTGGGAGTGAGACTGTTCAGTGTTTACCTATGGGAGAGTTGTGCGAGTGGTGCAGTTCAATGTTTACCTGTAGTAGAGGTGTGGGGGTGGGGCAGTTCGGTGTTTACCTGTAGGAGAGGTGTGGGGGTGGGGCTGTTCAGTGTTTACCTTTAGGAGAGGTGTGGGGGTGGGGCAATCATTGTTTACCTGTGGGAGAGGTGTGGGGGTGGGGTAGTTCAGTGTTTACCTGTGGGAGAGGTGTGAGGGTGGTGCAGTTCAGTGTTTACCTATGGGAGAGGTGTGGGGGTGGTTCAGTTCAGTGTTTACCTGTGGGAGAGATGTTGGGGTGGGGCAGTTCAGTGTTTACCTATGGGAGTGGTGTGGGAGTGGGGCAGTTCAGTGTTTACCTGTAGGAGAGGTGTGGGGTTGGGGCAGTTCAGTGTTTACCTTTGGGAGAGGTGTGGGGGTGGGGCAGTTCAGTGTTTACCTATGGGAGAGGTGTGGGGGTGGGGCAGTTCAGTGTTTACCTATGGGAGAGGTGTGGGGGTGGGGCAGTTCAGTGTTTACCTGTGGGAGAGGTGTGCGGGTGGGGCAGTTCAATGTTTACCTATGGGGGAGGTGTGGGGGAGGGGCAGTTCAGTGTTTACCTGTGGGAGAGGTGTGGGGGAGGGGCAGTTCCATGTTTCCCTGTAAGAGAGGTGTGGGCAAGGGGCAGTTCAATGTTTACCTGTGGGAGAGGTGTGGGGGTGGTGCTGTTCAGTGTTTACCTGTGGGAGAGGTGTGGGGGTGGGGCAGTTCAGTATTTACCTGTGGGAGAGGTGTGTGGGGGTGGGGCAGTTCAGTATTTACCTATGGGAGTGGTGTGGGAGTAGGGCTGTTCAGTGTTTACCTGTGGGATAGGTGTCGGGGTGGGGCAGTTCAGTGTTTACCTATGGGAGAGTTGTGCGGGTGGTGCAGTTCAGTGTTTACCTATGGGAGAGTTGTGCGGGTGGTGCAGTTCAGTGTTTACCTATAGGAGAGGTGTTGGTGTTGTGCAGTTCAGTGTTTACCTGTGGGAGAGGTCTGGGGGTGGGGCAGTTCAGTGTTTACCTGTGGGAGAGGTGTAGGGGTGGGGCAGTTCAGTGTCCACCTGTGGGAGAGGTGTGGGGGTGGGGCAATCAGTGTTTACCTATGGGAGAGGTGTGGGTGTTGTGCAGTTCAGTGTTTACCTGTGGGAGAGGTGTGGGTGTTGTGCAGTTCAGTGTTCACTGTGGGAGAGGTGTGAGGGTGGTGCAGTTCAGTGTTTACCTGTGGGAGAGGTGTGCGGGTGGTGCAGTTCAGTGTTTACCTGTGGGAGAGGTGTGAGGATGGTGCAGTTCAGTGTTTACCAGTGGGAGAGGTGTGAGGGTGGTGCAGTTCAGTGTTTACCAGTGGGAGAGGTGTGAGGTTGGTGCAGTTCAGTGTTTACCTGTGGGAGAGGTGTGCGGGTGGTGCAGTTCAGTGTTTACCTGTGGGAGAGGTGTGACGGTGGTGCAGTTCAGTGTTTACCAGTGGGAGAGGTGTGAGGGTGGTGCAGTTCAGTGTTTACCTGTGGGAGTGGTGTGTGCGGGTGGTGCAGTTCAATGTTTACCTGTGGGAGAGGTGTGAGGGTGGTGCAGTTCAGTGTTTACCTGTGGGAGAGGTGTGGGGGTGGTGCAGTTCAGTGTTTACCTATGGGAGAGGTGTGGGAGTGGGGCAGTTCAGTGTTTACCTATGGGAGAGGTGTGGGTGTTGTGCAGTTCAGTGTTTACCTATGGGAGAGGTGTAGGTGTTGTGCAGTTCCGTGTTTACCTGTGGGAGAGGTGTGAGGGTGGTGCAGTTCAGTCTTTACCTGTAGGAGAGGTGTGGGGTTGGGGCAGTTCAGTGTTTACCTGTGGGAGAGGTGTGCGGGTAGTTCAGTTCAGTGTTTACCTGTGGGAGAGGTGTGGGGGTGGTGCTGTTCGGTGTTTACCTGTGGGAGAGGTGTGGAGATGGTGCAGTTCAGTGTTTACCTGTGGGAGAGGTGTGTGGGGGTGGGGCAGTTCAGTGTTTACCTATGGGAGAGGTGTGGGAGTGGGGCTGTTCAGTGTTTACCTATGGGAGAGGTGTCATGGTGGGGCAGTTCAGTGTTTACCTATGGGAGAGTTGTGCGGGTTGTGCAGTTCAGTATTTACCTGTAGGAGAGGTGTGAGGGTGGGACAGTTCAGTGTTTACCTGTGGGAGAGGTGTGAGGATGGTGCAGTTCAGTGTTTACCAGTGGGAGAGGTGTGAGGGTGGTGCAGTTCAGTGTTTACCAGTGGGAGAGGTGTGAGGGTGGTGCAGTTCAGTGTTTACCTGTGGGAGAGGTGTGCGGGTGGTGCAGTTCAGTGTTTACCTGTGGGAGAGGTGTGACGGTGGTGCAGTTCAGTGTTTACCAGTGGGAGAGGTGTGAGGGTGGTGCAGTTCAGTGTTTACCTGTGGGAGTGGTGTGTGCGGGTGGTGCAGTTCATTGTTTACCTTTGGGAGAGGTGTGAGGGTGGTGCAGTTCAGTGTTTACCTGTGGGAGAGGTGTGGGGGTGGTGCAGTTCAGTGTTTACCTATGGGAGAGGTGTGGGAGTGGGGCAGTTCAGTGTTTACCTATGGGAGAGGTGTGGGTGTTGTGCAGTTCAGTGTTTACCTATGGGAGAGGTGTAGGTGTTGTGCAGTTCAGTGTTTACCTGTGGGAGAGGTGTGAGGGTGGTGCAGTTCAGTCTTTACCTGTAGGAGAGGTGTGGGGTTGGGGCAGTTCAGTGTTTACCTGTGGGAGAGGTGTGGGGGGTGGTGCAGTTCAGTGTTTACCTGTGGGAGAGGTGTGGAGGTGGTGCAGTTCAGTGTTTACCTGTGGGAGAGGTGTGTGGGGGTGGGGCAGTTCAGTGTTTACCTGTGGGAGAGGTGTGGGAGTGGGGCTGTTCAGTGTTTACCTATGGGAGAGGTGTGCGGGTGTTGCAGTTCAGTGTTTACCTGTGGGAGAGGTATGGAGGTGGGGCATTTTGCTATTTACCTGTGAGAGATGTGTGCGGGTGGGGCAGTTCAGTGTTTACCTTTGGGAGATTTGTGGGCATGGGGCAGTTCAGTGTTTACCTGTAGGAGAGGTGTGCGGGTGGTGCAGTTCAGTGTTTACCTAAGGGAGAGGTGTGGGCATGGGGCAGTTCAGTGTTTACCTGTGGGAGAGGTGTGGGTGAGGGGCAGTTCAGTGTTTTCCTGTAGGAGAGGTGTGGGGGAGGGGCAGTTCAGTGTTTACCTGTGGGAGAGGTGTGGGGGTGGTGCAGTTCAGTGTTTACCTGTGGGAGAGGTGTGTGAGGGTGGGGCAGTTCAGTGTTTACCTATAGGAGAGTTGTGCGGGTGGTGCAGTTCAGTGTTTACCTGTAGGAGTGGTGTGGGGGTGGGGCAGTTCAGTGTTTACCTGTGGGAGAGGTGTGTGGGTGTGGGGCAGTTCAGTGATTACCTATAGGAGAGGTGTGGGTGTTGTGCAGTTCAATGTTTACCTGTGGGAGAGGTGTGTGGGTGTTGTACAGTTCAGTGTTTGCCTGTGGGAGAGGTGTCGGGGTGGGGCAGTTCAGTGTTTACCTGTGGGAGATGTGTGTGGGGGTGGGGCAGTTCAGTTTTTACCTATGGGAGAGGTGTTGGGGTGGGGCAGTTCAGTGTTTACCTATGGGAGAGTTGTGCGGGTGGTGCAGTTCAGTGTTTACCTGTAGGAGAGGTGTGGGGGTGGGGCAATTCAGTGTTTTCCTGTAGGAGAGGTGTGGGGGAGGGGTAGTTCAGTGCTTACCTGTGGGAGAGGTGTGGGGGTGGGGCAGTTCAGTGTTTACCTATGGGAGAGTTGTGGGGGTGCTGCATTTCAGTGTTTACCTGTAGGAGATGTGTGCGGGTGGTGCAGTTCAGTGTTTACCTGTAGGAGAGGTGTGGGGTTGGTGCAGTTCAGTGTTTACCTGTGGGAGAGGTGTGTGCGGGTGGTGCAGTTCTATGTTTACCTGTGGGAGAGGTGTGGGGGAGGGCAGTTCAATGCTTACCTGTAAGAGAGGTGTGGGCATGCGGCAGTTCAATGTTTACCTGTGGGAGAGGTGTGGGGGTGGTGCAGTACTGTGTTTACCTATGGGAGAGGTGTGGGGGTGGTGCAATTCAGTTTTTACCTGTAGGAGAGGTGTGGGGGTGGGGCAGTTTGCTGTCTATCTGTGGGAGAGGTGTGGGGGTGGGGCAGTTCAGTGCTTACCTGTGGGAGAGGTGTGGGGGTGGGGCAATTCAGTGTTTACCTATAGGAGAGGTGTGGGGGTAGGGCTGTTCAGTGTTTACCTGTGGGAGAGGTGTGGGGGTGGGGCAGTTCAGTGTTTACCTGAGGGAGACGTGTCGGGGTGGGGCAGTTCAGTGTTTGCTTGTGGGAGAGGTGTGTGGGGGTGGGGCAGTTCAGTGTTTACCTATGGGAGAGGTGTGGGAGTGAGGCTGTTCAGTGTTTACCTATGGGAGAGGTGTGCGGGTGGTGCAGTTCAATGTTTACCTGTAGGAGAGGTGTGGGGGTGGGGCAGTTCAGTGTTTACCTGGGGGAGAGGTGTGGGGGTTGGGCAGTTCAGTGTTTACCTATGGGAGAGGTGTGGGAGTGAGGCTGTTCAGTGTTTACCTATGGGAGAGGTGTGCGGGTGGTGCAGTTCAATGTTTACCTGTAGGAGAGGTGTGGGGGTGGGGCAGTTCAGTTTTTACCTGTAGGAGAGGTGTGGGGGTGGGGCAATCTGTTTTTACCCGTGGGAGAGGTTTGGGGGTGGGGTAGTTCAGTGTTTACCTGTGGGAGAGGTTTGGGGGTGGGTCAGTTCAGTGTTTACCTGTGGGAGAGGTGTGGGGGTGGGGCAGTTCAGTTTTTACCTATGGGAGAGGTGTGGGGGTGGGTCAGTTCAGTGATTACCTGTGAGAGAGGTGTGGGCATGGGGCAGTTCAGTGTTTACCTATGGGAGAGGTGTGGGTGTTATGCAGTTCAGTGTTTACGTGTGGGAGAGGTGTGGGTGTTGTGCAGTTCAGTGTTCACCTGTGGGAGAGGTGTGAGGGTGGTGCAGTTCAGTGTTTACCTGTGGGAGAGGTGTGCGGGTGGTGCAGTTCAGTGTTTACCTGTGGGAGAGGTGTGAGGATGGTGCAGTTCAGTGTTTACCAGTGGGAGAGGTGTGAGGGTGGTGCAGTTCAGTGTTTACCAGTGGGAGAGGTGTGAGGGTGGTGCAGTTCAGTGTTTACCTGTGGGAGAGGTGTGCGGGTGGTGCAGTTCAGTGTTTACCTGTGGGCGAGGTGTGACGGTGGTGCAGTTCAGTGTTTACCAGTGGGAGAGGTGTGAGGGTGGTGCAGTTCAGTGTTTACCTGTGGGAGTGGTGTGTGCGGGTGGTGCAGTTCAGTGTTTACCTGTGGGAGAGGTGTGAGGGTGGTGCAGTTCAGTGTTTACCTGTGGGAGAGGTGTGCGGGTGGTGCAGTTCAGTGTTTACCTGTGGGAGAGGTGTGCGGGTGGTGCAGTTCAGTGTTTACCTGTGGGAGAGGTGTGACGGTGGTGCAGTTCAGTGTTTACCAGTGGGAGAGGTGTGAGGGTGGTGCAGTTCAGTGTTTACCTGTGGGAGAGGTGTGCGGGTGGTGCAGTTCAGTGTTTACCTATGGGAGAGGTGTGGGAGTGGGGCAGTTCAGTGTTTACCTATGGGAGAGGTGTGGGTGTTGTGCAGTTCAGTGTTTACCTGTGGGAGAGGTGTGAGGGTGGTGCAGTTCAGTGTTTACCTGTGCGAGAGGTGTGAGGGTGATGCAGTTCAGTGTTTACCTGTGGGAGCGGTGTGGGCATGGGGCAGTTCAGTGTTTACCTGTGGGAGAGGTGTGAGGGTGGTGTAGTTCAGTGTTTACCTGTGGGAGAGGTGTGTGTGGGTGGTGCAGTTCAGTGTTTACCTATGGGGGTGGGACAGTTCAGTGTTTATCTATGGGAGAGGTGTGGGGGTGGGGCAGTTCAGTGATTACCTGTGAGAGAGGTGTGGGCATGGGGCAGTTCAGTGTTTACCTGTGGGAGAGGTGTGCGGGTGGTACAGTTCAGTGTTTACCTATGGGAGAGATGTGGGAGTGGGGCAGTTCAGTGTTTACCTGTGGGAGAGGTGTGGGTGTTGTGCAGTTCAGTGTTTACCTGTGGGAGAGGTGTGGATGTTGTGCAGTTCAGTGTTTACCTGTGGGAGAGGTGTGAGGGTGATGCAGTTCAGTGTTTACCTGTGGGAGAGGTGTGGGGGTGGTGCAGTTTCAGTGTTTACCTGTGGGAGAGTTGTGGGCATGGGGCAGTTCAGTGTTTACCTGTGGGAGAGGTGTGTGGGGGTGGGGCAATCAGTATTTACCTATGGGAGAGGTGTGGAGATGGGGCAATCAGTTTTTACCTGTGGGAGAGGTGTGGGGTTGGGGCAGTTCAGTGTTTACCTGTGGGAGAGGTGTAGGGGTGGGGCAGTTCAGTGTTTACCTATGGGAGAGGTGTGGGGGTGGGGCAATCAGTGTTTACCTGTGGGAGAGGTGTGGGGGTGGGGCAGTTCAGTTTTTACCTATGGGAGAGGTGTGGGGGTGGGTCAGTTCAGTGATTACCTGTGAGAGAGGTGTGGGCATGGGGCAGTTCAGTGTTTACCTATGGGAGAGGTGTGGGTGTTGTGCAGTTCAGTGTTTACCTGTGGGAGAGGTGTGGGTGTTGTGCAGTTCAGTGTTCACCTGTGGGAGAGGTGTGAGGGTGGTGCAGTTCAGTGTTTACCTGTGGGAGAGGTGTGCGGGTGGTGCAGTTCAGTGTTTACCTGTGGGAGAGGTGTGAGGATGGTGCAGTTCAGTGTTTACCAGTGGGAGAGGTGTGAGGGTGGTGCAGTTCAGTGTTTACCAGTGGGAGAGGTGTGAGGGTGGTGCAGTTCAGTGTTTACCTGTGGGAGAGGTGTGCGGGTGGTGCAGTTCAGTGTTTACCTGTGGGCGAGGTGTGACGGTGGTGCAGTTCAGTGTTTACCAGTGGGAGAGGTGTGAGGGTGGTGCAGTTCAGTGTTTACCTGTGGGAGTGGTGTGTGCGGGTGGTGCAGTTCAGTGTTTACCTGTGGGAGAGGTGTGAGGGTGGTGCAGTTCAGTGTTTACCTGTGGGAGAGGTGTGCGGGTGGTGCAGTTCAGTGTTTACCTGTGGGAGAGGTGTGCGGGTGGTGCAGTTCAGTGTTTACCTGTGGGAGAGGTGTGACGGTGGTGCAGTTCAGTGTTTACCAGTGGGAGAGGTGTGAGGGTGGTGCAGTTCAGTGTTTACCTGTGGGAGAGGTGTGCGGGTGGTGCAGTTCAGTGTTTACCTGTGGGAGAGGTGTGCGGGTGGTGCAGTTCAGTGTTTACCTGTGGGAGAGGTGTGACGGTGGTGCAGTTCAGTGTTTACCAGTGGGAGAGGTGTGAGGGTGGTGCAGTTCAGTGTTTACCTGTGGGAGAGGTGTGGGGGTGGTGCAGTTCAGTGTTTACCTATGGGAGAGGTGTGGGAGTGGGGCAGTTCAGTGTTTACCTATGGGAGAGGTGTGGGTGTTGTGCAGTTCAGTGTTTACCTATGGGAGAGGTGTAGGTGTTGTGCAGTTCAGTGTTTACCTGTGGGAGAGGTGTGGGGTTGGGGCAGTTCAGTGTTTACCTGTGGGAGAGGTGTGCGGGTGGTTCAGTTCAGTGTTTACCTGTGGGAGAGGTGTGGGGGTGGTGCAGTTCAGTGTTTACCTGTGGGAGAGGTGTGAAGGTGGTGCAGTTCAGTGTTTACCTGTGGTAGAGGTGTGTGGGGGTGCGGCAGTTCAGTGTTTACCTATGGGAGAGGTGTGGGAGTGGGGCTGTTCAGTGTTTACCTATGGGAGAGGTGTCATGGTGGGGCAGTTCAGTGTTTACCTATGGGAGAGTTGTGCGGGTTGTGCAGTTCAGTATTTACCTTTAGGAGAGGTGTGAGGGTGGGACAGTTCAATGTTTACCTGTGGGAGGGGTGTGAGGGTGGTGCAGTTCAGTGTTTACCAGTGGGAGAGGTGTGAGGGTGGTGCAGTTCAGTATTTACCTTTAGGAGAGGTGTGAGGGTGGGACAGTTCAATGTTTACCTGTGGGAGGGGTGTGAGGGTGGTGCAGTTCAGTGTTTACCAGTGGGAGAGGTGTGAGGGTGGTGCAGTTCAGTGTTTACCTGTGGGAGAGGTGTGCGGGTGGTGCAGTTCAGTGTTTACCTGTGGGAGAGGTGTAACGGTGGTGCAGTTCAGTGTTTACCAGTGGGAGAGGTGTGAGGGTGGTGCAGTTCAGTGTTTACCTGTGGGAGAGGTGTGTGCGGGTGGTGCAGTTCTATGTTTACCTGTGGGGGTGGGGCAGTTCAGTGTTTACCTGTGGGAGAGGTGTGCGGGTGTTGCAGTTCAGTGTTTACCTATGGGAGAGGTGTGGGAGTGGGGCTGTTCAGTGTTTACCTATGGGAGAGGTGTCATGGTGGGGCAGTTCAGTGTTTACCTATGGGAGAGTTGTGCGGGTTGTGCAGTTCAGTATTTACCTTTAGGAGAGGTGTGAGGGTGGGACAGTTCAATGTTTACCTGTGGGAGGGGTGTGAGGGTGGTGCAGTTCAGTGTTTACCAGTGGGAGAGGTGTGAGGGTGGTGCAGTTCAGTGTTTACCTGTGGGAGAGGTGTGCGGGTGGTGCAGTTCAGTGTTTACCTGTGGGAGAGGTGTAACGGTGGTGCAGTTCAGTGTTTACCAGTGGGAGAGGTGTGAGGGTGGTGCAGTTCAGTGTTTACCTGTGGGAGAGGTGTGTGCGGGTGGTGCAGTTCTATGTTTACCTGTGGGGGTGGGGCAGTTCAGTGTTTACCTGTGGGAGAGGTGTGCGGGTGTTGCAGTTCAGTGTTTACCTATGGGAGAGGTGTGGGAGTGGGGCTGTTCAGTGTTTACCTATGGGAGAGGTGTCATGGTGGGGCAGTTCAGTGTTTACCTATGGGAGAGTTGTGCGGGTTGTGCAGTTCAGTATTTACCTTTAGGAGAGGTGTGAGGGTGGGACAGTTCAATGTTTACCTGTGGGAGGGGTGTGAGGGTGGTGCAGTTCAGTGTTTACCAGTGGGAGAGGTGTGAGGGTGGTGCAGTTCAGTGTTTACCTGTGGGAGAGGTGTGCGGGTGGTGCAGTTCAGTGTTTACCTGTGGGAGAGGTGTAACGGTGGTGCAGTTCAGTGTTTACCAGTGGGAGAGGTGTGAGGGTGGTGCAGTTCAGTGTTTACCTGTGGGAGAGGTGTGTGCGGGTGGTGCAGTTCTATGTTTACCTGTGGGGGTGGGGCAGTTCAGTGTTTACCTGTGGGAGAGGTGTGCGGGTGTTGCAGTTCAGTGTTTACCTGTGGGAGAGGTATGGAGGTGGGGCATTTTGCTATTTACCTGTGAGAGAGGTGTGCGGGTGGGGCAGTTCAGTGTTTACCTTTGGGAGATTTGTGGGCATGGGGCAGTTCAGTGTTTACCTGTAGGAGAGGTGTGCGGGTGGTGCAGTTCAGTGTTTACCTAAGGGAGAGGTGTGGGCAAGGGGCAGTTCAGTGTTTACCTGTGGGAGAGGTGTGGGTGAGGGGCAGTTCAGTGTTTTCCTGTAGGAGAGGTGTGGGGGTCGTGCAGTTCAGTGTTTACCTGTGGGAGAGGTGTGTGCGGGTGGCGCAGTTCTATGTTTACCTGTGGGGGTGGGGCAGTTCAGTGTTTACCTGTGGGAGAGGTGTGCGGGTGTTGCAGTTCAGTGTTTACCTGTGGGAGAGGTATGGAGGTGGGGCATTTTGCTATTTACCTGTGAGAGAGGTGTGCAGGTGGGGCAGTTCAGTGTTTACCTTTGGGAGATTTGTGGGCATGGGGCAGTTCAGTGTTTACCTGTAGGAGAGGTGTGCGGGTGGTGCAGTTCAGTGTTTACCTAAGGGAGAGGTGTGGGGCATGGGGCAGTTCAGTGTTTACCTGTGGGAGAGGTGTGGGTGAGGGGCAGTTCAGTGTTTTCCTGTAGGAGAGGTGTGGGGGAGGGGCAGTTCAGTGTTTACCTGTGGGAGAGGTGTGGGGGAGGGGCAGTTCAGTGTTTACCTGTGGGAGAGGTGTGAGGGTGGTGCAGTTCAGTGTTTTCCTGTAGGAGAGGTGTGGGGGAGGGGCAGTTCAGTGTTTACCTGTGGGAGAGGTGTGAGGGTGGTGCAGTTCAGTGTTTACCTATAGGAGAGGTGTGGGGGTGGGGCAGTTCAGTGTTTACCTGTGGGAGAGGTGTGTGGGTGTGGGGCAGTTCAGTGTTTACCTATAGGAGAGGTGTGGGTGTTGTGCAGTTCAGTGTTTACCTGTGGGAGAGGTGTGTGGGTGTTGTGCAGTTCAGTGTTTGCCTGTGGGAGAGGTGTCGGGGTGGGGCAGTTCAGTGTTTACCTGTGGGAGATGTGTGTGGGGGTGGGGCAGTTCAGTGTTTACCTATGGAAGAGGTGTTGGGGTGGGGCAGTTCAGTGTTTACCTATGGGAGAGTTGTGCGGGTGGTGCAGTTCAGTGTTTACCTGTAGGAGAGGTGTGGGGGAGGGGTAGTTCAGTGCTTACCTGTGGGAGAGGTGTGGGGGTGGGGCAGTTCAGTGTTTACCTATGGGAGAGTTGTGGGGGTGCTGCATTTCAGTGTTTACCTGTAGGAGATGTGTGCGGGTGGTGCAGTTCAGTGTTTACCTGTAGGAGAGGTGTGGGGTTGGTGCAGTTCAGTGTTTACCTGTGGGAGAGGTGTGTGCGGGTGGTGCAGTTCTATGTTTACCTGTGGGAGAGGTATGGAGGTGGGGCATTTTGCTATTTACCTGTGAGAGAGGTGTGCGGGTGGGGCAGTTCAGTGTTTACCTAAGGGAGATGTGTGGGCATGGGGCAGTTCAGTGTTTACCTGTGGGAGAGGTGTGGGTGAGGGGCAGTTCAGTGTTTTCCTGTAGGAGAGGTGTGGGGGTGGTGCAGTTCAGTGTTTACCTGTGGGAGAGGTGTGGGGGAGGGGCAGTTCAGTGTTTACCTGTGGGAGAGGTGTGGGGGAGGGGCAGTTCAATGCTTACCTGTAAGAGAGGTGTGGGCATGCGGCAGTTCAATGCTTACCTGTGGGACAGGTGTGGGGGTGGTGCAGTACTGTGTTTACCTATGGGAGAGGTGTGGGGGTGGTGCAGTTCAGTTTTTACCTGTAGGAGAGGTGTGGGAGTGGGGCAGTTTGCTGTCTATCTGTGGGAGAGGTGTGGGGGTGGGGCAGTTCAGTGCTTACCTGTAGGAGAGGTGTGGGGGTGGTGCAATTCAGTGTTTACCTATAGGAGAGGTGTGGGGGTAGGGCTGTTCAGTGTTTACCTGTGGGAGAGGTGTCGGGGTGGGGCAGTTCAGTGTTTGCTTGTGGGAGAGGTGTGTGGGGGTGGGGCAGTTCAGTGTTTACCTATGGGAGAGGTGTGGGAGTGAGGCTGTTCAGTGTTTACCTATGGGAGAGGTGTGCGGGTGGTGCAGTTCAATGTTTACCTGTAGGAGAGGTGTGGGGGTGGGGCAGTTCAGTGTTTACCTGTGGGAGAGGTGTGGGGGTGGGGCAATCTGTTTTTAAACGTGGGAGAGGTTTGGGGGTGGGGTAGTTCAGTGTTTACCTGTGGGAGAGGTTTAGGGGTGGGTCAGTTCAGTGTTTACCTGTGGGAGAGGTGTGGGAGTTGGGGCAGTTCAGTGTTTACCTGTGGGAGAGGTTTGGGGGTGCGGCAGTTCAGTGTTTACCTGTAGGAGAGGTGTGGGAGTGGGGCAGTTCAGTGTTTACCTGTGGGAGAGGTGTGTGGGTGTGGCGCAGTTCAGTGTTTACCTGTGGGAGACGTGTCGGGGTGGGGCAGTTCAGTGTTTGCCTGTGGGAGAGGTGTGTGGGGGTGGGGCAGTTCAGTGTTTACCTGTGGGAGAGGTGTCGGGGTGGGGCAGTTCAGTCTTTACCTATGGGAGAGGTGTGGGGGTGGGGCAGTTCAGTGTTTACCTATGGGAGAGGTGTGGGAGTGAGACTGTTCAGTGTTTACCTATGGGAGAGTTGTGCGAGTGGTGCAGTTCAATGTTTACCTGTAGTAGAGGTGTGGGGGTGGGGCAGTTCGGTGTTTACCTGTAGGAGAGGTGTGGGGGTGGGGCTGTTCAGTGTTTACCTTTAGGAGAGGTGTGGGGGTGGGGCAATCATTGTTTACCTGTGGGAGAGGTGTGGGGGTGGGGTAGTTCAGTGTTTACCTGTGGGAGAGGTGTGGGGGTGGGGTAGTTCAGTGTTTACCTGTGGGAGAGGTGTGAGGGTGGTGCAGTTCAGTGTTTACCTATGGGAGAGGTGTGGGGGTGGTTCAGTTCAGTGTTTACCTGTGGGAGAGATGTTGGGGTGGGGCAGTTCAGTGTTTACCTATGGGAGTGGTGTGGGAGTGGGGCAGTTCAGTGTTTACCTGTAGGAGAGGTGTGGGGTTGGGGCAGTTCAGTGTTTACCTATGGGAGAGGTGTGGGGGTGGGGCAGTTCAGTGTTTACCTATGGGAGAGGTGTGGGGGTGGGGCAGTTCAGTGTTTACCTATGGGAGAGGTGTGGGGGTGGGGCAGTTCAGTGTTTACCTGTGGGAGAGGTGTGCGGGTGGGGCAGTTCAATGTTTACCTATGGGGGAGGTGTGGGGGAGGGGCAGTTCAGTGTTTACCTGTGGGAGAGGTGTGGGGGAGGGGCAGTTCCATGTTTCCCTGTAAGAGAGGTGTGGGCAAGGGGCAGTTCAATGTTTACCTGTGGGAGAGGTGTGGGGGTGGTGCTGTTCAGTGTTTACCTGTGGGAGAGGTGTGGGGGTGGGGCAGTTCAGTATTTACCTGTGGGAGAGGTGTGTGGGGGTGGGGCAGTTCAGTATTTACCTATGGGAGTGGTGTGGGAGTAGGGCTGTTCAGTGTTTACCTATGGGATAGGTGTCGGGGTGGGGCAGTTCAGTGTTTACCTATGGGAGAGTTGTGCGGGTGGTGCAGTTCAGTGTTTACCTATGGGAGAGTTGTGCGGGTGGTGCAGTTCAGTGTTTACCTATAGGAGAGGTGTTGGTGTTGTGCAGTTCAGTGTTTACCTGTGGGAGAGGTCTGGGGGTGGGGCAGTTCAGTGTTTACCTGTGGGAGAGGTTTAGGGGTGGGGCAGTTCAGTGTCCACCTGTGGGAGAGGTGTGGGGGTGGGGCAATCAGTGTTTACCTATGGGAGAGGTGTGGGTGTTGTGCAGTTCAGTGTTTACCTGTGGGAGAGGTGTGGGTGTTGTGCAGTTCAGTGTTCACTGTGGGAGAGGTGTGAGGGTGGTGCAGTTCAGTGTTTACCTGTGGGAGAGGTGTGCGGGTGGTGCAGTTCAGTGTTTACCTGTGGGAGAGGTGTGAGGATGGTGCAGTTCAGTGTTTACCAGTGGGAGAGGTGTGAGGGTGGTGCAGTTCAGTGTTTACCAGTGGGAGAGGTGTGAGGTTGGTGCAGTTCAGTGTTTACCTGTGGGAGAGGTGTGCGGGTGGTGCAGTTCAGTGTTTACCTGTGGGAGAGGTGTGACGGTGGTGCAGTTCAGTGTTTACCAGTGGGAGAGGTGTGAGGGTGGTGCAGTTCAGTGTTTACCTGTGGGAGTGGTGTGTGCGGGTGGTGCAGTTCAATGTTTACCTGTGGGAGAGGTGTGAGGGTGGTGCAGTTCAGTGTTTACCTGTGGGAGAGGTGTGGGGGTGGTGCAGTTCAGTGTTTACCTATGGGAGAGGTGTGGGAGTGGGGCAGTTCAGTGTTTACCTATGGGAGAGGTGTGGGTGTTGTGCAGTTCAGTGTTTACCTATGGGAGAGGTGTAGGTGTTGTGCAGTTCCGTGTTTACCTGTGGGAGAGGTGTGAGGGTGGTGCAGTTCAGTCTTTACCTGTAGGAGAGGTGTGGGGTTGGGGCAGTTCAGTGTTTACCTGTGGGAGAGGTGTGCGGGTAGTTCAGTTCAGTGTTTACCTGTGGGAGAGGTGTGGGGGTGGTGCTGTTCGGTGTTTACCTGTGGGAGAGGTGTGGAGATGGTGCAGTTCAGTGTTTACCTGTGGGAGAGGTGTGTGGGGGTGGGGCAGTTCAGTGTTTACCTATGGGAGAGGTGTGGGAGTGGGGCTGTTCAGTGTTTACCTATGGGAGAGGTGTCATGGTGGGGCAGTTCAGTGTTTACCTATGGGAGAGTTGTGCGGGTTGTGCAGTTCAGTATTTACCTGTAGGAGAGGTGTGAGGGTGGGACAGTTCAGTGTTTACCTGTGGGAGAGGTGTGAGGATGGTGCAGTTCAGTGTTTACCAGTGGGAGAGGTGTGAGGGTGGTGCAGTTCAGTGTTTACCAGTGGGAGAGGTGTGAGGGTGGTGCAGTTCAGTGTTTACCTGTGGGAGAGGTGTGCGGGTGGTGCAGTTCAGTGTTTACCTGTGGGAGAGGTGTGACGGTGGTGCAGTTCAGTGTTTACCAGTGGGAGAGGTGTGAGGGTGGTGCAGTTCAGTGTTTACCTGTGGGAGTGGTGTGTGCGGGTGGTGCAGTTCATTGTTTACCTTTGGGAGAGGTGTGAGGGTGGTGCAGTTCAGTGTTTACCTGTGGGAGAGGTGTGGGGGTGGTGCAGTTCAGTGTTTACCTATGGGAGAGGTGTGGGAGTGGGGCAGTTCAGTGTTTACCTATGGGAGAGGTGTGGGTGTTGTGCAGTTCAGTGTTTACCTATGGGAGAGGTGTAGGTGTTGTGCAGTTCAGTGTTTACCTGTGGGAGAGGTGTGAGGGTGGTGCAGTTCAGTCTTTACCTGTAGGAGAGGTGTGGGGTTGGGGCAGTTCAGTGTTTACCTGTGGGAGAGGTGTGGGGGTGGTGCAGTTCAGTGTTTACCTGTGGGAGAGGTGTGGAGGTGGTGCAGTTCAGTGTTTACCTGTGGGAGAGGTGTGTGGGGGTGGGGCAGTTCAGTGTTTACCTGTGGGAGAGGTGTGGGAGTGGGGCTGTTCAGTGTTTACCTATGGGAGAGGTGTGCGGGTGTTGCAGTTCAGTGTTTACCTGTGGGAGAGGTATGGAGGTGGGGCATTTTGCTATTTACCTGTGAGAGATGTGTGCGGGTGGGGCAGTTCAGTGTTTACCTTTGGGAGATTTGTGGGCATGGGGCAGTTCAGTGTTTACCTGTAGGAGAGGTGTGCGGGTGGTGCAGTTCAGTGTTTACCTAAGGGAGAGGTGTGGGCATGGGGCAGTTCAGTGTTTACCTGTGGGAGAGGTGTGGGTGAGGGGCAGTTCAGTGTTTTCCTGTAGGAGAGGTGTGGGGGAGGGGCAGTTCAGTGTTTACCTGTGGGAGAGGTGTGGGGGTGGTGCAGTTCAGTGTTTACCTGTGGGAGAGGTGTGTGAGGGTGGGGCAGTTCAGTGTTTACCTATAGGAGAGTTGTGCGGGTGGTGCAGTTCAGTGTTTACCTGTAGGAGTGGTGTGGGGGTGGGGCAGTTCAGTGTTTACCTGTGGGAGAGGTGTGTGGGTGTGGGGCAGTTCAGTGATTACCTATAGGAGAGGTGTGGGTGTTGTGCAGTTCAATGTTTACCTGTGGGAGAGGTGTGTGGGTGTTGTACAGTTCAGTGTTTGCCTGTGGGAGAGGTGTCGGGGTGGGGCAGTTCAGTGTTTACCTGTGGGAGATGTGTGTGGGGGTGGGGCAGTTCAGTTTTTACCTATGGGAGAGGTGTTGGGGTGGGGCAGTTCAGTGTTTACCTATGGGAGAGTTGTGCGGGTGGTGCAGTTCAGTGTTTACCTGTAGGAGAGGTGTGGGGGTGGGGCAATTCAGTGTTTTCCTGTAGGAGAGGTGTGGGGGAGGGGTAGTTCAGTGCTTACCTGTGGGAGAGGTGTGGGGGTGGGGCAGTTCAGTGTTTACCTATGGGAGAGTTGTGGGGGTGCTGCATTTCAGTGTTTACCTGTAGGAGATGTGTGCGGGTGGTGCAGTTCAGTGTTTACCTGTAGGAGAGGTGTGGGGTTGGTGCAGTTCAGTGTTTACCTGTGGGAGAGGTGTGTGCGGGTGGTGCAGTTCTATGTTTACCTGTGGGAGAGGTGTGGGGGAGGGCAGTTCAATGCTTACCTGTAAGAGAGGTGTGGGCATGCGGCAGTTCAATGTTTACCTGTGGGAGAGGTGTGGGGGTGGTGCAGTACTGTGTTTACCTATGGGAGAGGTGTGGGGGTGGTGCAATTCAGTTTTTACCTGTAGGAGAGGTGTGGGGGTGGGGCAGTTTGCTGTCTATCTGTGGGAGAGGTGTGGGGGTGGGGCAGTTCAGTGCTTACCTGTGGGAGAGGTGTGGGGGTGGGGCAATTCAGTGTTTACCTATAGGAGAGGTGTGGGGGTAGGGCTGTTCAGTGTTTACCTGTGGGAGAGGTGTGGGGGTGGGGCAGTTCAGTGTTTACCTGAGGGAGACGTGTCGGGGTGGGGCAGTTCAGTGTTTGCTTGTGGGAGAGGTGTGTGGGGGTGGGGCAGTTCAGTGTTTACCTATGGGAGAGGTGTGGGAGTGAGGCTGTTCAGTGTTTACCTATGGGAGAGGTGTGCGGGTGGTGCAGTTCAATGTTTACCTGTAGGAGAGGTGTGGGGGTGGGGCAGTTCAGTGTTTACCTGTGGGAGAGGTGTGGGGGTGGGGCAGTTCAGTGTTTACCTATGGGAGAGGTGTGGGAGTGAGGCTGTTCAGTGTTTACCTATGGGAGAGGTGTGCGGGTGGTGCAGTTCAATGTTTACCTGTAGGAGAGGTGTGGGGGTGGGGCAGTTCAGTTTTTACCTGTAGGAGAGGTGTGGGGGTGGGGCAATCTGTTTTTACCCGTGGGAGAGGTTTGGGGGTGGGGTAGTTCAGTGTTTACCTGTGGGAGAGGTTTGGGGGTGGGTCAGTTCAGTGTTTACCTGTGGGAGAGGTGTGGGGGTGGGGCAGTTCAGTTTTTACCTATGGGAGAGGTGTGGGGGTGGGTCAGTTCAGTGATTACCTGTGAGAGAGGTGTGGGCATGGGGCAGTTCAGTGTTTACCTATGGGAGAGGTGTGGGTGTTATGCAGTTCAGTGTTTACGTGTGGGAGAGGTGTGGGTGTTGTGCAGTTCAGTGTTCACCTGTGGGAGAGGTGTGAGGGTGGTGCAGTTCAGTGTTTACCTGTGGGAGAGGTGTGCGGGTGGTGCAGTTCAGTGTTTACCTGTGGGAGAGGTGTGAGGATGGTGCAGTTCAGTGTTTACCAGTGGGAGAGGTGTGAGGGTGGTGCAGTTCAGTGTTTACCAGTGGGAGAGGTGTGAGGGTGGTGCAGTTCAGTGTTTACCTGTGGGAGAGGTGTGCGGGTGGTGCAGTTCAGTGTTTACCTGTGGGCGAGGTGTGACGGTGGTGCAGTTCAGTGTTTACCAGTGGGAGAGGTGTGAGGGTGGTGCAGTTCAGTGTTTACCTGTGGGAGTGGTGTGTGCGGGTGGTGCAGTTCAGTGTTTACCTGTGGGAGAGGTGTGAGGGTGGTGCAGTTCAGTGTTTACCTGTGGGAGAGGTGTGCGGGTGGTGCAGTTCAGTGTTTACCTGTGGGAGAGGTGTGCGGGTGGTGCAGTTCAGTGTTTACCTGTGGGAGAGGTGTGACGGTGGTGCAGTTCAGTGTTTACCAGTGGGAGAGGTGTGAGGGTGGTGCAGTTCAGTGTTTACCTGTGGGAGAGGTGTGCGGGTGGTGCAGTTCAGTGTTTACCTATGGGAGAGGTGTGGGAGTGGGGCAGTTCAGTGTTTACCTATGGGAGAGGTGTGGGTGTTGTGCAGTTCAGTGTTTACCTGTGGGAGAGGTGTGAGGGTGGTGCAGTTCAGTGTTTACCTGTGCGAGAGGTGTGAGGGTGATGCAGTTCAGTGTTTACCTGTGGGAGCGGTGTGGGCATGGGGCAGTTCAGTGTTTACCTGTGGGAGAGGTGTGAGGGTGGTGTAGTTCAGTGTTTACCTGTGGGAGAGGTGTGTGTGGGTGGTGCAGTTCAGTGTTTACCTATGGGGGTGGGACAGTTCAGTGTTTATCTATGGGAGAGGTGTGGGGGTGGGGCAGTTCAGTGATTACCTGTGAGAGAGGTGTGGGCATGGGGCAGTTCAGTGTTTACCTGTGGGAGAGGTGTGCGGGTGGTACAGTTCAGTGTTTACCTATGGGAGAGATGTGGGAGTGGGGCAGTTCAGTGTTTACCTGTGGGAGAGGTGTGGGTGTTGTGCAGTTCAGTGTTTACCTGTGGGAGAGGTGTGGATGTTGTGCAGTTCAGTGTTTACCTGTGGGAGAGGTGTGAGGGTGATGCAGTTCAGTGTTTACCTGTGGGAGAGGTGTGGGGGTGGTGCAGTTTCAGTGTTTACCTGTGGGAGAGTTGTGGGCATGGGGCAGTTCAGTGTTTACCTGTGGGAGAGGTGTGTGGGGGTGGGGCAATCAGTATTTACCTATGGGAGAGGTGTGGAGATGGGGCAATCAGTTTTTTACCTGTGGGAGAGGTGTGGGGTTGGGGCAGTTCAGTGTTTACCTGTGGGAGAGGTGTAGGGGTGGGGCAGTTCAGTGTTTACCTATGGGAGAGGTGTGGGGGTGGGGCAATCAGTGTTTACCTGTGGGAGAGGTGTGGGGGTGGGGCAGTTCAGTTTTTACCTATGGGAGAGGTGTGGGGGTGGGTCAGTTCAGTGATTACCTGTGAGAGAGGTGTGGGCATGGGGCAGTTCAGTGTTTACCTATGGGAGAGGTGTGGGTGTTGTGCAGTTCAGTGTTTACCTGTGGGAGAGGTGTGGGTGTTGTGCAGTTCAGTGTTCACCTGTGGGAGAGGTGTGAGGGTGGTGCAGTTCAGTGTTTACCTGTGGGAGAGGTGTGCGGGTGGTGCAGTTCAGTGTTTACCTGTGGGAGAGGTGTGAGGATGGTGCAGTTCAGTGTTTACCAGTGGGAGAGGTGTGAGGGTGGTGCAGTTCAGTGTTTACCAGTGGGAGAGGTGTGAGGGTGGTGCAGTTCAGTGTTTACCTGTGGGAGAGGTGTGCGGGTGGTGCAGTTCAGTGTTTACCTGTGGGCGAGGTGTGACGGTGGTGCAGTTCAGTGTTTACCAGTGGGAGAGGTGTGAGGGTGGTGCAGTTCAGTGTTTACCTGTGGGAGTGGTGTGTGCGGGTGGTGCAGTTCAGTGTTTACCTGTGGGAGAGGTGTGAGGGTGGTGCAGTTCAGTGTTTACCTGTGGGAGAGGTGTGCGGGTGGTGCAGTTCAGTGTTTACCTGTGGGAGAGGTGTGCGGGTGGTGCAGTTCAGTGTTTACCTGTGGGAGAGGTGTGACGGTGGTGCAGTTCAGTGTTTACCAGTGGGAGAGGTGTGAGGGTGGTGCAGTTCAGTGTTTACCTGTGGGAGAGGTGTGCGGGTGGTGCAGTTCAGTGTTTACCTGTGGGAGAGGTGTGCGGGTGGTGCAGTTCAGTGTTTACCTGTGGGAGAGGTGTGACGGTGGTGCAGTTCAGTGTTTACCAGTGGGAGAGGTGTGAGGGTGGTGCAGTTCAGTGTTTACCTGTGGGAGAGGTGTGGGGGTGGTGCAGTTCAGTGTTTACCTATGGGAGAGGTGTGGGAGTGGGGCAGTTCAGTGTTTACCTATGGGAGAGGTGTGGGTGTTGTGCAGTTCAGTGTTTACCTATGGGAGAGGTGTAGGTGTTGTGCAGTTCAGTGTTTACCTGTGGGAGAGGTGTGGGGTTGGGGCAGTTCAGTGTTTACCTGTGGGAGAGGTGTGCGGGTGGTTCAGTTCAGTGTTTACCTGTGGGAGAGGTGTGGGGGTGGTGCAGTTCAGTGTTTACCTGTGGGAGAGGTGTGGAGGTGGTGCAGTTCAGTGTTTACCTGTGGTAGAGGTGTGTGGGGGTGCGGCAGTTCAGTGTTTACCTATGGGAGAGGTGTGGGAGTGGGGCTGTTCAGTGTTTACCTATGGGAGAGGTGTCATGGTGGGGCAGTTCAGTGTTTACCTATGGGAGAGTTGTGCGGGTTGTGCAGTTCAGTATTTACCTTTAGGAGAGGTGTGAGGGTGGGACAGTTCAATGTTTACCTGTGGGAGGGGTGTGAGGGTGGTGCAGTTCAGTGTTTACCAGTGGGAGAGGTGTGAGGGTGGTGCAGTTCAGTGTTTACCTGTGGGAGAGGTGTGCGGGTGGTGCAGTTCAGTGTTTACCTGTGGGAGAGGTGTAACGGTGGTGCAGTTCAGTGTTTACCAGTGGGAGAGGTGTGAGGGTGGTGCAGTTCAGTGTTTACCTGTGGGAGAGGTGTGTGCGGGTGGTGCAGTTCTATGTTTACCTGTGGGGGTGGGGCAGTTCAGTGTTTACCTGTGGGAGAGGTGTGCGGGTGTTGCAGTTCAGTGTTTACCTATGGGAGAGGTGTGGGAGTGGGGCTGTTCAGTGTTTACCTATGGGAGAGGTGTCATGGTGGGGCAGTTCAGTGTTTACCTATGGGAGAGTTGTGCGGGTTGTGCAGTTCAGTATTTACCTTTAGGAGAGGTGTGAGGGTGGGACAGTTCAATGTTTACCTGTGGGAGGGGTGTGAGGGTGGTGCAGTTCAGTGTTTACCAGTGGGAGAGGTGTGAGGGTGGTGCAGTTCAGTGTTTACCTGTGGGAGAGGTGTGCGGGTGGTGCAGTTCAGTGTTTACCTGTGGGAGAGGTGTAACGGTGGTGCAGTTCAGTGTTTACCAGTGGGAGAGGTGTGAGGGTGGTGCAGTTCAGTGTTTACCTGTGGGAGAGGTGTGTGCGGGTGGTGCAGTTCTATGTTTACCTGTGGGGGTGGGGCAGTTCAGTGTTTACCTGTGGGAGAGGTGTGCGGGTGTTGCAGTTCAGTGTTTACCTGTGGGAGAGGTATGGAGGTGGGGCATTTTGCTATTTACCTGTGAGAGAGGTGTGCGGGTGGGGCAGTTCAGTGTTTACCTGTGGGAGAGGTGTGTGCGGGTGGTGCAGTTCTATGTTTACCTGTGGGGGTGGGGCAGTTCAGTGTTTACCTGTGGGAGAGGTGTGCGGGTGTTGCAGTTCAGTGTTTACCTGTGGGAGAGGTATGGAGGTGGGGCATTTTGCTATTTACCTGTGAGAGAGGTGTGCGGGTGGTGCTGTTCGGTGTTTACCTGTGGGAGAGGTGTGGAGATGGTGCAGTTCAGTGTTTACCTGTGGGAGAGGTGTGTGGGGGTGGGGCAGTTCAGTGTTTACCTATGGGAGAGGTGTGGGAGTGGGGCTGTTCAGTGTTTACCTATGGGAGAGGTGTCATGGTGGGGCAGTTCAGTGTTTACCTATGGGAGAGTTGTGCGGGTTGTGCAGTTCAGTATTTACCTGTAGGAGAGGTGTGAGGGTGGGACAGTTCAGTGTTTACCTGTGGGAGAGGTGTGAGGATGGTGCAGTTCAGTGTTTACCAGTGGGAGAGGTGTGAGGGTGGTGCAGTTCAGTGTTTACCAGTGGGAGAGGTGTGAGGGTGGTGCAGTTCAGTGTTTACCTGTGGGAGAGGTGTGCGGGTGGTGCAGTTCAGTGTTTACCTGTGGGAGAGGTGTGACGGTGGTGCAGTTCAGTGTTTACCAGTGGGAGAGGTGTGAGGGTGGTGCAGTTCAGTGTTTACCTGTGGGAGTGGTGTGTGCGGGTGGTGCAGTTCATTGTTTACCTTTGGGAGAGGTGTGAGGGTGGTGCAGTTCAGTGTTTACCTGTGGGAGAGGTGTGGGGGTGGTGCAGTTCAGTGTTTACCTATGGGAGAGGTGTGGGAGTGGGGCAGTTCAGTGTTTACCTATGGGAGAGGTGTGGGTGTTGTGCAGTTCAGTGTTTACCTATGGGAGAGGTGTAGGTGTTGTGCAGTTCAGTGTTTACCTGTGGGAGAGGTGTGAGGGTGGTGCAGTTCAGTCTTTACCTGTAGGAGAGGTGTGGGGTTGGGGCAGTTCAGTGTTTACCTGTGGGAGAGGTGTGGGGGTGGTGCAGTTCAGTGTTTACCTGTGGGAGAGGTGTGGAGGTGGTGCAGTTCAGTGTTTACCTGTGGGAGAGGTGTGTGGGGGTGGGGCAGTTCAGTGTTTACCTGTGGGAGAGGTGTGGGAGTGGGGCTGTTCAGTGTTTACCTATGGGAGAGGTGTGCGGGTGTTGCAGTTCAGTGTTTACCTGTGGGAGAGGTATGGAGGTGGGGCATTTTGCTATTTACCTGTGAGAGATGTGTGCGGGTGGGGCAGTTCAGTGTTTACCTTTGGGAGATTTGTGGGCATGGGGCAGTTCAGTGTTTACCTGTAGGAGAGGTGTGCGGGTGGTGCAGTTCAGTGTTTACCTAAGGGAGAGGTGTGGGCATGGGGCAGTTCAGTGTTTACCTGTGGGAGAGGTGTGGGTGAGGGGCAGTTCAGTGTTTTCCTGTAGGAGAGGTGTGGGGGAGGGGCAGTTCAGTGTTTACCTGTGGGAGAGGTGTGGGGGTGGTGCAGTTCAGTGTTTACCTGTGGGAGAGGTGTGTGAGGGTGGGGCAGTTCAGTGTTTACCTATAGGAGAGTTGTGCGGGTGGTGCAGTTCAGTGTTTACCTGTAGGAGTGGTGTGGGGGTGGGGCAGTTCAGTGTTTACCTGTGGGAGAGGTGTGTGGGTGTGGGGCAGTTCAGTGATTACCTATAGGAGAGGTGTGGGTGTTGTGCAGTTCAATGTTTACCTGTGGGAGAGGTGTGTGGGTGTTGTACAGTTCAGTGTTTGCCTGTGGGAGAGGTGTCGGGGTGGGGCAGTTCAGTGTTTACCTGTGGGAGATGTGTGTGGGGGTGGGGCAGTTCAGTTTTTACCTATGGGAGAGGTGTTGGGGTGGGGCAGTTCAGTGTTTACCTATGGGAGAGTTGTGCGGGTGGTGCAGTTCAGTGTTTACCTGTAGGAGAGGTGTGGGGGTGGGGCAATTCAGTGTTTTCCTGTAGGAGAGGTGTGGGGGAGGGGTAGTTCAGTGCTTACCTGTGGGAGAGGTGTGGGGGTGGGGCAGTTCAGTGTTTACCTATGGGAGAGTTGTGGGGGTGCTGCATTTCAGTGTTTACCTGTAGGAGATGTGTGCGGGTGGTGCAGTTCAGTGTTTACCTGTAGGAGAGGTGTGGGGTTGGTGCAGTTCAGTGTTTACCTGTGGGAGAGGTGTGTGCGGGTGGTGCAGTTCTATGTTTACCTGTGGGAGAGGTGTGGGGGAGGGCAGTTCAATGCTTACCTGTAAGAGAGGTGTGGGCATGCGGCAGTTCAATGTTTACCTGTGGGAGAGGTGTGGGGGTGGTGCAGTACTGTGTTTACCTATGGGAGAGGTGTGGGGGTGGTGCAATTCAGTTTTTACCTGTAGGAGAGGTGTGGGGGTGGGGCAGTTTGCTGTCTATCTGTGGGAGAGGTGTGGGGGTGGGGCAGTTCAGTGCTTACCTGTGGGAGAGGTGTGGGGGTGGGGCAATTCAGTGTTTACCTATAGGAGAGGTGTGGGGGTAGGGCTGTTCAGTGTTTACCTGTGGGAGAGGTGTGGGGGTGGGGCAGTTCAGTGTTTACCTGTGGGAGACGTGTCGGGGTGGGGCAGTTCAGTGTTTGCTTGTGGGAGAGGTGTGTGGGGGTGGGGCAGTTCAGTGTTTACCTATGGGAGAGGTGTGGGAGTGAGGCTGTTCAGTGTTTACCTATGGGAGAGGTGTGCGGGTGGTGCAGTTCAATGTTTACCTGTAGGAGAGGTGTGGGGGTGGGGCAGTTCAGTGTTTACCTGGGGGAGAGGTGTGGGGGTTGGGCAGTTCAGTGTTTACCTATGGGAGAGGTGTGGGAGTGAGGCTGTTCAGTGTTTACCTATGGGAGAGGTGTGCGGGTGGTGCAGTTCAATGTTTACCTGTAGGAGAGGTGTGGGGGTGGGGCAGTTCAGTTTTTACCTGTAGGAGAGGTGTGGGGGTGGGGCAATCTGTTTTTACCCGTGGGAGAGGTTTGGGGGTGGGGTAGTTCAGTGTTTACCTGTGGGAGAGGTTTGGGGGTGGGTCAGTTCAGTGTTTACCTGTGGGAGAGGTGTGGGGGTGGGGCAGTTCAGTTTTTACCTATGGGAGAGGTGTGGGGGTGGGTCAGTTCAGTGATTACCTGTGAGAGAGGTGTGGGCATGGGGCAGTTCAGTGTTTACCTATGGGAGAGGTGTGGGTGTTATGCAGTTCAGTGTTTACGTGTGGGAGAGGTGTGGGTGTTGTGCAGTTCAGTGTTCACCTGTGGGAGAGGTGTGAGGGTGGTGCAGTTCAGTGTTTACCTGTGGGAGAGGTGTGCGGGTGGTGCAGTTCAGTGTTTACCTGTGGGAGAGGTGTGAGGATGGTGCAGTTCAGTGTTTACCAGTGGGAGAGGTGTGAGGGTGGTGCAGTTCAGTGTTTACCAGTGGGAGAGGTGTGAGGGTGGTGCAGTTCAGTGTTTACCTGTGGGAGAGGTGTGCGGGTGGTGCAGTTCAGTGTTTACCTGTGGGCGAGGTGTGACGGTGGTGCAGTTCAGTGTTTACCAGTGGGAGAGGTGTGAGGGTGGTGCAGTTCAGTGTTTACCTGTGGGAGTGGTGTGTGCGGGTGGTGCAGTTCAGTGTTTACCTGTGGGAGAGGTGTGAGGGTGGTGCAGTTCAGTGTTTACCTGTGGGAGAGGTGTGCGGGTGGTGCAGTTCAGTGTTTACCTGTGGGAGAGGTGTGCGGGTGGTGCAGTTCAGTGTTTACCTGTGGGAGAGGTGTGACGGTGGTGCAGTTCAGTGTTTACCAGTGGGAGAGGTGTGAGGGTGGTGCAGTTCAGTGTTTACCTGTGGGAGAGGTGTGCGGGTGGTGCAGTTCAGTGTTTACCTATGGGAGAGGTGTGGGAGTGGGGCAGTTCAGTGTTTACCTATGGGAGAGGTGTGGGTGTTGTGCAGTTCAGTGTTTACCTGTGGGAGAGGTGTGAGGGTGGTGCAGTTCAGTGTTTACCTGTGCGAGAGGTGTGAGGGTGATGCAGTTCAGTGTTTACCTGTGGGAGCGGTGTGGGCATGGGGCAGTTCAGTGTTTACCTGTGGGAGAGGTGTGAGGGTGGTGTAGTTCAGTGTTTACCTGTGGGAGAGGTGTGTGTGGGTGGTGCAGTTCAGTGTTTACCTATGGGGGTGGGACAGTTCAGTGTTTATCTATGGGAGAGGTGTGGGGGTGGGGCAGTTCAGTGATTACCTGTGAGAGAGGTGTGGGCATGGGGCAGTTCAGTGTTTACCTGTGGGAGAGGTGTGCGGGTGGTACAGTTCAGTGTTTACCTATGGGAGAGATGTGGGAGTGGGGCAGTTCAGTGTTTACCTGTGGGAGAGGTGTGGGTGTTGTGCAGTTCAGTGTTTACCTGTGGGAGAGGTGTGGATGTTGTGCAGTTCAGTGTTTACCTGTGGGAGAGGTGTGAGGGTGATGCAGTTCAGTGTTTACCTGTGGGAGAGGTGTGGGGGTGGTGCAGTTTCAGTGTTTACCTGTGGGAGAGTTGTGGGCATGGGGCAGTTCAGTGTTTACCTGTGGGAGAGGTGTGTGGGGGTGGGGCAATCAGTATTTACCTATGGGAGAGGTGTGGAGATGGGGCAATCAGTTTTTACCTGTGGGAGAGGTGTGGGGTTGGGGCAGTTCAGTGTTTACCTGTGGGAGAGGTGTAGGGGTGGGGCAGTTCAGTGTTTACCTATGGGAGAGGTGTGGGGGTGGGGCAATCAGTGTTTACCTGTGGGAGAGGTGTGGGGGTGGGGCAGTTCAGTTTTTACCTATGGGAGAGGTGTGGGGGTGGGTCAGTTCAGTGATTACCTGTGAGAGAGGTGTGGGCATGGGGCAGTTCAGTGTTTACCTATGGGAGAGGTGTGGGTGTTGTGCAGTTCAGTGTTTACCTGTGGGAGAGGTGTGGGTGTTGTGCAGTTCAGTGTTCACCTGTGGGAGAGGTGTGAGGGTGGTGCAGTTCAGTGTTTACCTGTGGGAGAGGTGTGCGGGTGGTGCAGTTCAGTGTTTACCTGTGGGAGAGGTGTGAGGATGGTGCAGTTCAGTGTTTACCAGTGGGAGAGGTGTGAGGGTGGTGCAGTTCAGTGTTTACCAGTGGGAGAGGTGTGAGGGTGGTGCAGTTCAGTGTTTACCTGTGGGAGAGGTGTGCGGGTGGTGCAGTTCAGTGTTTACCTGTGGGCGAGGTGTGACGGTGGTGCAGTTCAGTGTTTACCAGTGGGAGAGGTGTGAGGGTGGTGCAGTTCAGTGTTTACCTGTGGGAGTGGTGTGTGCGGGTGGTGCAGTTCAGTGTTTACCTGTGGGAGAGGTGTGAGGGTGGTGCAGTTCAGTGTTTACCTGTGGGAGAGGTGTGCGGGTGGTGCAGTTCAGTGTTTACCTGTGGGAGAGGTGTGCGGGTGGTGCAGTTCAGTGTTTACCTGTGGGAGAGGTGTGACGGTGGTGCAGTTCAGTGTTTACCAGTGGGAGAGGTGTGAGGGTGGTGCAGTTCAGTGTTTACCTGTGGGAGAGGTGTGCGGGTGGTGCAGTTCAGTGTTTACCTGTGGGAGAGGTGTGCGGGTGGTGCAGTTCAGTGTTTACCTGTGGGAGAGGTGTGACGGTGGTGCAGTTCAGTGTTTACCAGTGGGAGAGGTGTGAGGGTGGTGCAGTTCAGTGTTTACCTGTGGGAGAGGTGTGGGGGTGGTGCAGTTCAGTGTTTACCTATGGGAGAGGTGTGGGAGTGGGGCAGTTCAGTGTTTACCTATGGGAGAGGTGTGGGTGTTGTGCAGTTCAGTGTTTACCTATGGGAGAGGTGTAGGTGTTGTGCAGTTCAGTGTTTACCTGTGGGAGAGGTGTGGGGTTGGGGCAGTTCAGTGTTTACCTGTGGGAGAGGTGTGCGGGTGGTTCAGTTCAGTGTTTACCTGTGGGAGAGGTGTGGGGGTGGTGCAGTTCAGTGTTTACCTGTGGGAGAGGTGTGGAGGTGGTGCAGTTCAGTGTTTACCTGTGGTAGAGGTGTGTGGGGGTGCGGCAGTTCAGTGTTTACCTATGGGAGAGGTGTGGGAGTGGGGCTGTTCAGTGTTTACCTATGGGAGAGGTGTCATGGTGGGGCAGTTCAGTGTTTACCTATGGGAGAGTTGTGCGGGTTGTGCAGTTCAGTATTTACCTTTAGGAGAGGTGTGAGGGTGGGACAGTTCAATGTTTACCTGTGGGAGGGGTGTGAGGGTGGTGCAGTTCAGTGTTTACCAGTGGGAGAGGTGTGAGGGTGGTGCAGTTCAGTGTTTACCTGTGGGAGAGGTGTGCGGGTGGTGCAGTTCAGTGTTTACCTGTGGGAGAGGTGTAACGGTGGTGCAGTTCAGTGTTTACCAGTGGGAGAGGTGTGAGGGTGGTGCAGTTCAGTGTTTACCTGTGGGAGAGGTGTGTGCGGGTGGTGCAGTTCTATGTTTACCTGTGGGGGTGGGGCAGTTCAGTGTTTACCTGTGGGAGAGGTGTGCGGGTGTTGCAGTTCAGTGTTTACCTATGGGAGAGGTGTGGGAGTGGGGCTGTTCAGTGTTTACCTATGGGAGAGGTGTCATGGTGGGGCAGTTCAGTGTTTACCTATGGGAGAGTTGTGCGGGTTGTGCAGTTCAGTATTTACCTTTAGGAGAGGTGTGAGGGTGGGACAGTTCAATGTTTACCTGTGGGAGGGGTGTGAGGGTGGTGCAGTTCAGTGTTTACCAGTGGGAGAGGTGTGAGGGTGGTGCAGTTCAGTGTTTACCTGTGGGAGAGGTGTGCGGGTGGTGCAGTTCAGTGTTTACCTGTGGGAGAGGTGTAACGGTGGTGCAGTTCAGTGTTTACCAGTGGGAGAGGTGTGAGGGTGGTGCAGTTCAGTGTTTACCTGTGGGAGAGGTGTGTGCGGGTGGTGCAGTTCTATGTTTACCTGTGGGGGTGGGGCAGTTCAGTGTTTACCTGTGGGAGAGGTGTGCGGGTGTTGCAGTTCAGTGTTTACCTGTGGGAGAGGTATGGAGGTGGGGCATTTTGCTATTTACCTGTGAGAGAGGTGTGCGGGTGGGGCAGTTCAGTGTTTACCTTTGGGAGATTTGTGGGCATGGGGCAGTTCAGTGTTTACCTGTAGGAGAGGTGTGCGGGTGGTGCAGTTCAGTGTTTACCTAAGGGAGAGGTGTGGGCAAGGGGCAGTTCAGTGTTTACCTGTGGGAGAGGTGTGGGTGAGGGGCAGTTCAGTGTTTTCCTGTAGGAGAGGTGTGGGGGTCGTGCAGTTCAGTGTTTACCTGTGGGAGAGGTGTGTGCGGGTGGTGCAGTTCTATGTTTACCTGTGGGGGTGGGGCAGTTCAGTGTTTACCTGTGGGAGAGGTGTGCGGGTGTTGCAGTTCAGTGTTTACCTGTGGGAGAGGTATGGAGGTGGGGCATTTTGCTATTTACCTGTGAGAGAGGTGTGCAGGTGGGGCAGTTCAGTGTTTACCTTTGGGAGATTTGTGGGCATGGGGCAGTTCAGTGTTTACCTGTAGGAGAGGTGTGCGGGTGGTGCAGTTCAGTGTTTACCTAAGGGAGAGGTGTGGGGCATGGGGCAGTTCAGTGTTTACCTGTGGGAGAGGTGTGGGTGAGGGGCAGTTCAGTGTTTTCCTGTAGGAGAGGTGTGGGGGAGGGGCAGTTCAGTGTTTACCTGTGGGAGAGGTGTGTGGGTGTTGTGCAGTTCAGTGTTTGCCTGTGGGAGAGGTGTCGGGGTGGGGCAGTTCAGTGTTTACCTGTGGGAGATGTGTGTGGGGGTGGGGCAGTTCAGTGTTTACCTATGGAAGAGGTGTTGGGGTGGGGCAGTTCAGTGTTTACCTATGGGAGAGTTGTGCGGGTGGTGCAGTTCAGTGTTTACCTGTAGGAGAGGTGTGGGGGAGGGGTAGTTCAGTGCTTACCTGTGGGAGAGGTGTGGGGGTGGGGCAGTTCAGTGTTTACCTATGGGAGAGTTGTGGGGGTGCTGCATTTCAGTGTTTACCTGTAGGAGATGTGTGCGGGTGGTGCAGTTCAGTGTTTACCTGTAGGAGAGGTGTGGGGTTGGTGCAGTTCAGTGTTTACCTGTGGGAGAGGTGTGTGCGGGTGGTGCAGTTCTATGTTTACCTGTGGGAGAGGTATGGAGGTGGGGCATTTTGCTATTTACCTGTGAGAGAGGTGTGCGGGTGGGGCAGTTCAGTGTTTACCTAAGGGAGATGTGTGGGCATGGGGCAGTTCAGTGTTTACCTGTGGGAGAGGTGTGGGTGAGGGGCAGTTCAGTGTTTTCCTGTAGGAGAGGTGTGGGGGTGGTGCAGTTCAGTGTTTACCTGTGGGAGAGGTGTGGGGGAGGGGCAGTTCAGTGTTTACCTGTGGGAGAGGTGTGGGGGAGGGGCAGTTCAATGCTTACCTGTAAGAGAGGTGTGGGCATGCGGCAGTTCAATGCTTACCTGTGGGACAGGTGTGGGGGTGGTGCAGTACTGTGTTTACCTATGGGAGAGGTGTGGGGGTGGTGCAGTTCAGTTTTTACCTGTAGGAGAGGTGTGGGAGTGGGGCAGTTTGCTGTCTATCTGTGGGAGAGGTGTGGGGGTGGGGCAGTTCAGTGCTTACCTGTAGGAGAGGTGTGGGGGTGGTGCAATTCAGTGTTTACCTATAGGAGAGGTGTGGGGGTAGGGCTGTTCAGTGTTTACCTGTGGGAGAGGTGTCGGGGTGGGGCAGTTCAGTGTTTGCTTGTGGGAGAGGTGTGTGGGGGTGGGGCAGTTCAGTGTTTACCTATGGGAGAGGTGTGGGAGTGAGGCTGTTCAGTGTTTACCTATGGGAGAGGTGTGCGGGTGGTGCAGTTCAATGTTTACCTGTAGGAGAGGTGTGGGGGTGGGGCAGTTCAGTGTTTACCTGTGGGAGAGGTGTGGGGGTGGGGCAATCTGTTTTTAAACGTGGGAGAGGTTTGGGGGTGGGGTAGTTCAGTGTTTACCTGTGGGAGAGGTTTAGGGGTGGGTCAGTTCAGTGTTTACCTGTGGGAGAGGTGTGGGAGTTGGGGCAGTTCAGTGTTTACCTGTGGGAGAGGTTTGGGGGTGCGGCAGTTCAGTGTTTACCTGTAGGAGAGGTGTGGGAGTGGGGCAGTTCAGTGTTTACCTGTGGGAGAGGTGTGTGGGTGTGGCGCAGTTCAGTGTTTACCTGTGGGAGACGTGTCGGGGTGGGGCAGTTCAGTGTTTGCCTGTGGGAGAGGTGTGTGGGGGTGGGGCAGTTCAGTGTTTACCTGTGGGAGAGGTGTCGGGGTGGGGCAGTTCAGTCTTTACCTATGGGAGAGGTGTGGGGGTGGGGCAGTTCAGTGTTTACCTATGGGAGAGGTGTGGGAGTGAGACTGTTCAGTGTTTACCTATGGGAGAGTTGTGCGAGTGGTGCAGTTCAATGTTTACCTGTAGTAGAGGTGTGGGGGTGGGGCAGTTCGGTGTTTACCTGTAGGAGAGGTGTGGGGGTGGGGCTGTTCAGTGTTTACCTTTAGGAGAGGTGTGGGGGTGGGGCAATCATTGTTTACCTGTGGGAGAGGTGTGGGGGTGGGGTAGTTCAGTGTTTACCTGTGGGAGAGGTGTGGGGGTGGGGTAGTTCAGTGTTTACCTGTGGGAGAGGTGTGAGGGTGGTGCAGTTCAGTGTTTACCTATGGGAGAGGTGTGGGGGTGGTTCAGTTCAGTGTTTACCTGTGGGAGAGATGTTGGGGTGGGGCAGTTCAGTGTTTACCTATGGGAGTGGTGTGGGAGTGGGGCAGTTCAGTGTTTACCTGTAGGAGAGGTGTGGGGTTGGGGCAGTTCAGTGTTTACCTATGGGAGAGGTGTGGGGGTGGGGCAGTTCAGTGTTTACCTATGGGAGAGGTGTGGGGGTGGGGCAGTTCAGTGTTTACCTATGGGAGAGGTGTGGGGGTGGGGCAGTTCAGTGTTTACCTGTGGGAGAGGTGTGCGGGTGGGGCAGTTCAATGTTTACCTATGGGGGAGGTGTGGGGGAGGGGCAGTTCAGTGTTTACCTGTGGGAGAGGTGTGGGGGAGGGGCAGTTCCATGTTTCCCTGTAAGAGAGGTGTGGGCAAGGGGCAGTTCAATGTTTACCTGTGGGAGAGGTGTGGGGGTGGTGCTGTTCAGTGTTTACCTGTGGGAGAGGTGTGGGGGTGGGGCAGTTCAGTGTTTACCTGTGGGAGAGGTGTGGGGGTGGGGCAGTTCAGTATTTACCTATGGGAGTGGTGTGGCAGTAGGGCTGTTCAGTGTTTACCTATGGGATAGGTGTCGGGGTGGGGCAGTTCAGTGTTTACCTATGGGAGAGTTGTGCGGGTGGTGCAGTTCAGTGTTTACCTATGGGAGAGTTGTGCGGGTGGTGCAGTTCAGTGTTTACCTATAGGAGAGGTGTTGGTGTTGTGCAGTTCAGTGTTTACCTGTGGGAGAGGTCTGGGGGTGGGGCAGTTCAGTGTTTACCTGTGGGAGAGGTGTAGGGGTGGGGCAGTTCAGTGTCCACCTGTGGGAGAGGTGTGGGGGTGGGGCAATCAGTGTTTACCTATGGGAGAGGTGTGGGTGTTGTGCAGTTCAGTGTTTACCTGTGGGAGAGGTGTGGGTGTTGTGCAGTTCAGTGTTCACTGTGGGAGAGGTGTGAGGGTGGTGCAGTTCAGTGTTTACCTGTGGGAGAGGTGTGCGGGTGGTGCAGTTCAGTGTTTACCTGTGGGAGAGGTGTGAGGATGGTGCAGTTCAGTGTTTACCAGTGGGAGAGGTGTGAGGGTGGTGCAGTTCAGTGTTTACCAGTGGGAGAGGTGTGAGGTTGGTGCAGTTCAGTGTTTACCTGTGGGAGAGGTGTGCGGGTGGTGCAGTTCAGTGTTTACCTGTGGGAGAGGTGTGACGGTGGTGCAGTTCAGTGTTTACCAGTGGGAGAGGTGTGAGGGTGGTGCAGTTCAGTGTTTACCTGTGGGAGTGGTGTGTGCGGGTGGTGCAGTTCAGTGTTTACCTGTGGGAGAGGTGTGAGGGTGGTGCAGTTCAGTGTTTACCTGTGGGAGAGGTGTGGGGGTGGTGCAGTTCAGTGTTTACCTATGGGAGAGGTGTGGGAGTGGGGCAGTTCAGTGTTTACCTATGGGAGAGGTGTGGGTGTTGTGCAGTTCAGTGTTTACCTATGGGAGAGGTGTAGGTGTTGTGCAGTTCCGTGTTTACCTGTGGGAGAGGTGTGAGGGTGGTGCAGTTCAGTCTTTACCTGTAGGAGAGGTGTGGGGTTGGGGCAGTTCAGTGTTTACCTGTGGGAGAGGTGTGCGGGTAGTTCAGTTCAGTGTTTACCTGTGGGAGAGGTGTGGGGGTGGTGCTGTTCGGTGTTTACCTGTGGGAGAGGTGTGGAGATGGTGCAGTTCAGTGTTTACCTGTGGGAGAGGTGTGTGGGGGTGGGGCAGTTCAGTGTTTACCTATGGGAGAGGTGTGGGAGTGGGGCTGTTCAGTGTTTACCTATGGGAGAGGTGTCATGGTGGGGCAGTTCAGTGTTTACCTATGGGAGAGTTGTGCGGGTTGTGCAGTTCAGTATTTACCTGTAGGAGAGGTGTGAGGGTGGGACAGTTCAGTGTTTACCTGTGGGAGAGGTGTGAGGATGGTGCAGTTCAGTGTTTACCAGTGGGAGAGGTGTGAGGGTGGTGCAGTTCAGTGTTTACCAGTGGGAGAGGTGTGAGGGTGGTGCAGTTCAGTGTTTACCTGTGGGAGAGGTGTGCGGGTGGTGCAGTTCAGTGTTTACCTGTGGGAGAGGTGTGACGGTGGTGCAGTTCAGTGTTTACCAGTGGGAGAGGTGTGAGGGTGGTGCAGTTCAGTGTTTACCTGTGGGAGTGGTGTGTGCGGGTGGTGCAGTTCATTGTTTACCTTTGGGAGAGGTGTGAGGGTGGTGCAGTTCAGTGTTTACCTGTGGGAGAGGTGTGGGGGTGGTGCAGTTCAGTGTTTACCTATGGGAGAGGTGTGGGAGTGGGGCAGTTCAGTGTTTACCTATGGGAGAGGTGTGGGTGTTGTGCAGTTCAGTGTTTACCTATGGGAGAGGTGTAGGTGTTGTGCAGTTCAGTGTTTACCTGTGGGAGAGGTGTGAGGGTGGTGCAGTTCAGTCTTTACCTGTAGGAGAGGTGTGGGGTTGGGGCAGTTCAGTGTTTACCTGTGGGAGAGGTGTGGGGGTGGTGCAGTTCAGTGTTTACCTGTGGGAGAGGTGTGGAGGTGGTGCAGTTCAGTGTTTACCTGTGGGAGAGGTGTGTGGGGGTGGGGCAGTTCAGTGTTTACCTGTGGGAGAGGTGTGGGAGTGGGGCTGTTCAGTGTTTACCTATGGGAGAGGTGTGCGGGTGTTGCAGTTCAGTGTTTACCTGTGGGAGAGGTATGGAGGTGGGGCATTTTGCTATTTACCTGTGAGAGATGTGTGCGGGTGGGGCAGTTCAGTGTTTACCTTTGGGAGATTTGTGGGCATGGGGCAGTTCAGTGTTTACCTGTAGGAGAGGTGTGCGGGTGGTGCAGTTCAGTGTTTACCTAAGGGAGAGGTGTGGGCATGGGGCAGTTCAGTGTTTACCTGTGGGAGAGGTGTGGGTGAGGGGCAGTTCAGTGTTTTCCTGTAGGAGAGGTGTGGGGGAGGGGCAGTTCAGTGTTTACCTGTGGGAGAGGTGTGGGGGTGGTGCAGTTCAGTGTTTACCTGTGGGAGAGGTGTGTGAGGGTGGGGCAGTTCAGTGTTTACCTATAGGAGAGTTGTGCGGGTGGTGCAGTTCAGTGTTTACCTGTAGGAGAGGTGTGGGGGTGGGGCAGTTCAGTGTTTACCTGTGGGAGAGGTGTGTGGGTGTGGGGCAGTTCAGTGATTACCTATAGGAGAGGTGTGGGTGTTGTGCAGTTCAATGTTTACCTGTGGGAGAGGTGTGTGGGTGTTGTACAGTTCAGTGTTTGCCTGTGGGAGAGGTGTCGGGGTGGGGCAGTTCAGTGTTTACCTGTGGGAGATGTGTGTGGGGGTGGGGCAGTTCAGTTTTTACCTATGGGAGAGGTGTTGGGGTGGGGCAGTTCAGTGTTTACCTATGGGAGAGTTGTGCGGGTGGTGCAGTTCAGTGTTTACCTGTAGGAGAGGTGTGGGGGTGGGGCAATTCAGTGTTTTCCTGTAGGAGAGGTGTGGGGGAGGGGTAGTTCAGTGCTTACCTGTGGGAGAGGTGTGGGGGTGGGGCAGTTCAGTGTTTACCTATGGGAGAGTTGTGGGGGTGCTGCATTTCAGTGTTTACCTGTAGGAGATGTGTGCGGGTGGTGCAGTTCAGTGTTTACCTGTAGGAGAGGTGTGGGGTTGGTGCAGTTCAGTGTTTACCTGTGGGAGAGGTGTGTGCGGGTGGTGCAGTTCTATGTTTACCTGTGGGAGAGGTGTGGGGGAGGGCAGTTCAATGCTTACCTGTAAGAGAGGTGTGGGCATGCGGCAGTTCAATGTTTACCTGTGGGAGAGGTGTGGGGGTGGTGCAGTACTGTGTTTACCTATGGGAGAGGTGTGGGGGTGGTGCAATTCAGTTTTTACCTGTAGGAGAGGTGTGGGGGTGGGGCAGTTTGCTGTCTATCTGTGGGAGAGGTGTGGGGGTGGGGCAGTTCAGTGCTTACCTGTGGGAGAGGTGTGGGGGTGGGGCAATTCAGTGTTTACCTATAGGAGAGGTGTGGGGGTAGGGCTGTTCAGTGTTTACCTGTGGGAGAGGTGTGGGGGTGGGGCAGTTCAGTGTTTACCTGAGGGAGACGTGTCGGGGTGGGGCAGTTCAGTGTTTGCTTGTGGGAGAGGTGTGTGGGGGTGGGGCAGTTCAGTGTTTACCTATGGGAGAGGTGTGGGAGTGAGGCTGTTCAGTGTTTACCTATGGGAGAGGTGTGCGGGTGGTGCAGTTCAATGTTTACCTGTAGGAGAGGTGTGGGGGTGGGGCAGTTCAGTGTTTACCTGTGGGAGAGGTGTGGGGGTTGGGCAGTTCAGTGTTTACCTATGGGAGAGGTGTGGGAGTGAGGCTGTTCAGTGTTTACCTATGGGAGAGGTGTGCGGGTGGTGCAGTTCAATGTTTACCTGTAGGAGAGGTGTGGGGGTGGGGCAGTTCAGTTTTTACCTGTAGGAGAGGTGTGGGGGTGGGGCAATCTGTTTTTACCCGTGGGAGAGGTTTGGGGGTGGGGTAGTTCAGTGTTTACCTGTGGGAGAGGTTTGGGGGTGGGGTAGTTCAGTGTTTACCTGTGGGAGAGGTTTGGGGGTGGGTCAGTTCAGTGTTTACCTGTGGGAGAGGGGTTGGTGTGGGGCAGTTCAGTGTTTACCTATGGGAGAGTTGTGCGTGTGGTGCAGTTCAGTTTTTACCTGTGGGAGAGTTGTGGGTGTGGGGCAGTTCAGTGTTTACCTGTAGGAGAGGTTTGGGGGTGGGGCAGTTTGCTGTCTATCTGTGGGAGAGGTGTGGGTGTGGGGCAGTTCAGTGTTTACCTGTAGGAGAGGTGTGCGGGTGCGGCAGTTCCGTGTTTACCTGTAGGAGAGGTGTGGGAGTGGGGCAGTTCAGTGTTTACCTATAGGAGAGGTGTTGGTGTTGTGCAGTTCAGTGTTTACCTATGGGAGAGGTGTCGGTGTGGGGCAGTTCAGTGTTTACCTATGGGAGAGGTGTGGGAGTGGGGCTGTTCAGTGTTTACCTGTGGGAGAGGTATCGGGGTGGGGCAGTTCAGTGTTTACCTATGGGAGAGTTGTGCGGGTGGTGCTGTTCAGTGTTTACCTGTGGGAGAGGTGTGGGGGAGGGCAGTTCAATGCTTACCTGTAAGAGAGGTGTGGGCATGCGGCAGTTCAATGTTTACCTGTGGGAGAGGTGTGGGGGTGGTGCAGTACTGTGTTTACCTATGGGAGAGGTGTGGGGGTGGTGCAGTTCAGTTTTTACCTGTAGGAGAGGTGTGGGGGTGGGGCAGTTTGCTTTCTATCTGTGGGAGAGGTGTGGGGGTGGGGCAGTTCAGTGCTTACCTGTGGGAGAGGTGTGGGGGTGGGGCAATTCAGTGTTTACCTATAGGAGAGGTGTGGGGGTAGGGCTGTTCAGTGCTTACCTGTGGGAGAGGTGTCGGGGTGGGGCAGTTCAGTGTTTACCTGAGGGAGACGTGTCGGGGTGGGGCAGTTCAGTGTTTACCTGTGGGAGAGGTGTGTGGGGGTGGGGCAGTTCAGTGTTTACCTATGGGAGAGGTGTGGGAGTGAGACTGTTCAGTGTTTACCTATGGGAGAGGTGCGCGAGTGGTGCAGTTCAATGTTTACCTGTAGGAGAGGTGTGGGGGTGGGGCAGTTCGGTGTTTACCTGTAGAAGAGGTGTGGGGGTGGGGCAGTTCAGTGTTTACCTTTAGGAGAGGTGTGGGGGTGGGGCAATCATTGTTTACCCGTGGGAGAGGTGTGGGGGTGGGGTAGTTCAGTGTTTACCTGTGGGAGAGGTGTGGGGGTGGTTCAGTTCAGTGTTTACCTGTGGGAGAGATGTTGGGGTGGGGCAGTTCAGTGTTTACCTGTAGGAGAGGTGTGGGGGTGGGGCAGTTCAGTGTTTACCTGTGGGAGAGGTGTGGGGGTGGGGCAGTTCAGTGTTTACCTATGGGAGAGGTGTGGGGGTGGGGCAGTTCAGTGTTTACCTATGGGAGAGGTGTGCGGGTGGGGCAGTTCAATGTTTACCTATGGGGGAGGTGTGGGTGTTGTGCAGTTCAGTGTTTACCTATGGGAGAGGTGTGGGGGAGGGGTAGTTCAGTGTTTACCTGTGGGAGAGGTGTGGGGGAGGGGCAGTTCAATGTTTCCCTGTAAGAGAGGTGTGGGCATGGGGCTGTTCAATGTTTACCTGTGGGAGAGGTGTGGGGGCGGGGCAGTTCAGTATTTACCTGTGGGAGAGGTGTGTGGGGGTGGGGCAGTTCAGTGTTTACCTATGGGAGTGGTGTGGGAGTGGGGCTGTTCAGTGTTTACCTATGGGAGAGGTGTCGGGGTGGGGCAGTTCAGTGTTTACCTATGGGAGAGTTGTGCGGGTGGTGCAGTTCAGTGTTTACCTATAGGAGAGGTGTTGGTGTTGTGCAGTTCAGTGTTTACCTATGGGAGAGGTGTCGGTGTGGGGCAGTTCAGTGTTTACCTATGGGAGAGGTGTGGGAGTGGGGCTGTTCAGTGTTTACCTGTGGGAGAGGTATCGGGGTGGGGCAGTTCAGTGTTTACCTATGGGAGAGTTGTGCGGGTGGTGCTGTTCAGTGTTTACCCGTAGGAGAGGTGTGGGGGTGGGGCAATCAGTGTTTACCTATGGGAGAGTTGTGGGGGTTTTGCAGTTCAGTGTTTACCTGTGGGAGATGTGTGGAGGTGGGGCATTTTGCTATTTACCTGTGAGAGAGGTGTGCGGGTGGGGCAGATCAGTGTTTACCTTTGGGAGATTTGTGGGCATGGGGCAGTTCAGTGTTTACCTGTGGGAGACGTGTGGGTGAGGGGCAGTTCAGTGTTTTCCTGTAGGAGAGGTGTGGGGGAGGTGCAGTTCAGTGTTTACCTGTGGGAGAGGTGTGGGGGAGGGGCAGTTCAATGTTTCCCTTTAAGAGAGGTGTGGGCATGGGGCAGTTCAATTTTTACCTGTGGGAGAGGTGTGGGGGTGGTGCAGTTCAGTGTTTACCTGTGGGAGAGGTGTGGGGGTGGTGCAGTTCAGTGTTTACCTGTGGGAGAGGTGTGGGGGTGGTGCAGTTCAGTGTTTACCAGTGGGAGAGGTGTGTGGGGGTGGGGCAGTTCAGTGTTTACCTATAGGAGAGTTGTGGGGATGGTGCAGTTCAGTGTTTACCTGTGGGAGAGGTGTGTGGGGGTGGTGCAGTTCCGTGTTTACCTGTAGGTGAGGTGTGGGGGTGGGGTAGTTTGCTGCCTATCTGTTGGAGAGGTGTGGGGTTGGGCAGTTCAGTGTTTACATGTGGGAGAGGTGTGCGTGTGGTGCAGTTCAGTGTTTACCTGTGGGAGAGGTGTGCGGGTGGTGCAGTTCAGTCTTTACCTGTGGGAGAGGTGTGGGTGTTGTGCAGTTCAGTGTTTGCCTGTAGGAGAGGTGTGCGGGTGGTGCAGTTCAGTGTTTACCTGTGGGAGAGGTGTGGGTGTTGTGCAGTTCAGTGTTTACCTGTGGGAGAGGTGTGGGGGTGTGGCAGTTCAGTGTTTACCTGTGGGAGAGGTGTCGGCGTGGGGCAGTTCAGTGTTTACCTGTGGGAGAGGTGTGGGTGTTGTGCAGTTCAGTGTTTACCTGTGGGAGAGGTGTGGTGGTGGGGCAGTTCAGTGTTTACCTGTTGGAGAGGTGTGGGTGTGGGGCAGTTCAGTGTTTACCTGTAGGAGAGGTGTGGGGGTGGGGCAGTTCAGTGTTTACCTGTAGGAGAGGTTTGGGGTGGGCCAGTTTGCTGTCTATCTGTTGGAGAGGTTTAGGTGTGGGGCAGTTCAGTGTTTACCTGTGGGAGAGGTGTGGGTGTGGCGCAGTTCAGTGTTTACCTGTGGGAGAGGTGTGGGTGTTGTGCAGTTCAGTGTTTACCTATGGGAGAGGTGTGGGGGAGGTGCTGTTCAGTGTTTACCTTTGGGAGAGGTGTGGGGGTGGGGCAGTTCAGTGTTTTCCTGTGGGAGAGGTGTCGGGGTGGGGCAGTTCAGTTCTTACCTGTGGGAGAGGTGTTGGGTTGGGGCAGTTCAGTGTTTACCTGTGGGAGAGGTGTGGGAGTGAGGCTGTTCAGTGTTTACCTATGGGAGAGGTGTGCGGGTGGTGCAGTTCAATTTTTACCTGTAGGAGAGTTGTGGGGGTGGGGCAGTTCAGTGTTTACCTTTGGGAGAGGTGTGGGGGTGGGGCAGTTCAGTGTTTACCTGTAGGAGAGGTGTGGGGGTGGGGCAATCAGTGTTTACACGTGGGAGAGGTGTGGGGTTGGGGTAGTTCAGTGTTTACCTGTGGGAGAGGTGTGGGGGTGGGTCAGTTCAGTGCTTACCTGTGGGAGAGGTGTTGGGTTGGGGCAGTTCAGTGTTTACCTGTAGGAGAGGTGTGGGGGTGGGGCAGTTCAGTGTTTACCTGTAGGAGAGTTGTGGGGGTGGGGCAGTTTGCTGTCTATCTGTGGGAGAGTTGTGGGGGTGGGGCAGTTAGTGTTTACCTGTGGGAGAGGTGTGCGGGTGGGGCAGTTCAGTGTTTACCTGTGGGAGAGGTGTGGGGGTGTGGCAGTTCAGTGTTTACCTGTGGGAGAGGTGTCGGCGTGGGGCAGTTCAGTGTTTACCTGTGGGAGAGGTGTGGGTGTTGTGCAGTTCAGTGTTTACCTGTGGGAGAGGTGTGGTGGTGGGGCAGTTCAGTGTTTACCTGTGGGAGAGGTGTGGGTGTGGGGCAGTTCAGTGTTTACCTGTAGGAGAGGTGTGGGGGTGGGGCAGTTCAGTGTTTACCTGTAGGAGAGGTTTGGGGTTGGGCCAGTTTGCTGTCTATCTGTTGGAGAGGTTTAGGTGTGGGGCAGTTCAGTGTTTACCTGTGGGAGAGGTGTTGGGTTGGGGCAGTTCAGTGTTTACCTGTGGGAGAGGTGTGGGAGTGAGGCTGTTCAGTGTTTACCTATGGGAGAGGTGTGCGGGTGGTGCAGTTCAATTTTTACCTTTAGGAGAGTTGTGGGGGTGGGGCAGTTCAGTGTTTACCTGTAGGAGAGGTGTGGGGGTGGGGCAATCAGTGTTTACCCGTGGGAGAGGTGTGGGGTTGGGGTAGTTCAGTGTTTACCTGTGGGAGAGGTGTGGGGGTGGGTCAGTTCAGTGCTTACCTGTGGGAGAGGTGTCGGGGTGGGGCAGTTCAGTTCTTACCTGTGGGAGAGGTGTTGGGTTGGGGCAGTTCAGTGTTTACCTGTGGGAGAGGTGTGGGAGTGAGGCTGTTCAGTGTTTACCTATGGGAGAGGTGTGCGGGTGGTGCAGTTCAATTTTTACCTGTAGGAGAGTTGTGGGGGTGGGGCAGTTCAGTGTTTACCTTTGGGAGAGGTGTGGGGGTGGGGCAGTTCAGTGTTTACCTGTAGGAGAGGTGTGGGGGTGGGGCAATCAGTGTTTACACGTGGGAGAGGTGTGGGGTTGGGGTAGTTCAGTGTTTACCTGTGGGAGAGGTGTGGGGGTGGGTCAGTTCAGTGCTTACCTGTGGGAGAGGTGTTGGGTTGGGGCAGTTCAGTGTTTACCTGTAGGAGAGGTGTGGGGGTGGGGCAGTTCAGTGTTTACCTGTAGGAGAGTTGTGGGGGTGGGGCAGTTTGCTGTCTATCTGTGGGAGAGTTGTGGGGGTGGGGCAGTTAGTGTTTACCTGTGGGAGAGGTGTGCGGGTGGGGCAGTTCAGTGTTTACCTGTGGGAGAGGTGTGGGGGTGTGGCAGTTCAGTGTTTACCTGTGGGAGAGGTGTCGGCGTGGGGCAGTTCAGTGTTTACCTGTGGGAGAGGTGTGGGTGTTGTGCAGTTCAGTGTTTACCTGTGGGAGAGGTGTGGTGGTGGGGCAGTTCAGTGTTTACCTGTGGGAGAGGTGTGGGTGTGGGGCAGTTCAGTGTTTACCTGTAGGAGAGGTGTGGGGGTGGGGCAGTTCAGTGTTTACCTGTAGGAGAGGTTTGGGGTTGGGCCAGTTTGCTGTCTATCTGTTGGAGAGGTTTAGGTGTGGGGCAGTTCAGTGTTTACCTGTGGGAGAGGTGTTGGGTTGGGGCAGTTCAGTGTTTACCTGTGGGAGAGGTGTGGGAGTGAGGCTGTTCAGTGTTTACCTATGGGAGAGGTGTGAGGGTGGTGCAGTTCAATTTTTACCTTTAGAAGAGTTGTGGGGGTGGGGCAGTTCAGTGTTTACCTGTAGGAGAGGTGTGGGGGTGGGGCAATCAGTGTTTACCCGTGGGAGAGGTGTGGGGTTGGGGTAGTTCAGTGTTTACCTGTGGGAGAGGTGTGGGGGTGGGTCAGTTCAGTGCTTACCTGTGGGAGAGGTGTTGGGTTGGGGCAGTTCAGTGTTTACCTGTAGGAGAGGTGTGGGGGTGGGGCAGTTCAGTGTTTACCTGTAGGAGAGTTGTGGGGGTGGGGCAGTTTGCTGTCTATCTGTGGGAGAGTTGTGGGGGTGGGGCAGTTAGTGTTTACCTGTGGGAGAGGTGTGCGGGTGGGGCAGTTCAGTGTTTACCTATGGGAGAGGTGTGGGTGTTGTGCAGTTCATTGTTTACCAATGGGAGAGGTGTGGGGGTGGGGCAGTTCAGTGTTTACCTTTGGGAGAGGTGTCGGGGTGGGGCAGTTCAATATTTACCTGTGGGAGAGGTGTGTGGGGGTGGGGCAGTTCAGTGTTTACCTATGGGAGAGGTGTGGGAGTGGGGCTGTTCAATGTTTACCTGTGGGAGAGGTGTTGGTGTTGTGCAGTTCAGTGTTTACCTATGGGAGTGGTGTGGGAGTGGGGCTGTTCAGTGTTTACCTGTGGGAGAGGTGTGGGAGTGGGGTAGTTCAGTGTTTACCTGTGGGAGAGGTGTTGGGGTGGGACAGTTCAGTGTTTACCTGTAGGAGAGGTGTGGGAGTGGGGTAGTTCAGTGTTTACCTGTGGGAGAGGTGTGGGGGTGGGGCAGTTCAGTGTTTACCTGTGGGAAAGTTGTGGGTGTGGGGAATCAGTGTTTTCCTCTAGGAGAGGTGTGGGGGTGGGGCAGTTCAGTGTTTACCTGTGGGAGAGGTGTCGGGGTGGGGCAGTTCAGTGTTTAACTTTGGAAGAGGTGTGGGGGTGGGGCAATCAGTGTTTACCTGTAGGAGAGGTGTGGGGGTGGGGCAGTTCAGTGTTTACCTGTGGGGGTGGGGCAGTTCAGTGTTTACCTGTGGGAGATGTGTGGGGGTGGGGCAGTTCAGTATTTACCTGTAGGAGAGGTGTGGGGGTGGTGAAGTTCAGTGTTTACCTGTGGGAGAGGTGTGGGGTTGGGGCAGTTCAGTGTTTACCTATGGGAGAGGTGTGGGGATGGGGCAATCAGTGTTTACCTGTGGGAGAGGTGTGGGGTTTGGGCAGTTCAGTGTTTACCTGTGGGAGAGCTGTAGGGGTGGGGCAGTTCAGTGTTTCCCTGTGGGAGAGGTGTGGGGGTGGGGCAGTTCAGTGTTTACCTGTGGGAGAGGTGTGTGTGGGTGGGGCAACCAGTGTTTACCTGTGGGAGAGGTGTGGGGGTGGGGCAGTTCAGTGTTTACCTTTGGGAGAGGTGTGGTCATGGGGCAGTTCAGTGTTTACCTATGGGAGAGGTGTGGGGGTGGGGGAGTTCACTGTTTACCTGTGGGAGAGGTGTGGGGGTGGGGCAGTTGTGTTTACCTGTGGGGGTGGTGTGGGGGTGGGGCAGTTGTGTTTACCTGTGGGGAGGTGTGGGTGTGGGGCAGTTCATTGTTTTCCTGTGAGAGATGTTTAGTAGTGGGGCAGTTCACTGTTAACCTGTGAGAGAGGTTTGGGGGTGGGGCAGTTCAGTGTTTACCTGTGGGAGGGGTATGGGGGTGGGGCAGTTCACTGTTTACCTGTGGGAGAGGTTTGGGTGTTGGGCAGTTCAGTGTTTACCTGTGAGAGAGGTTTGGGTGTGGGGCAGTTCACTGTTTACCTGTGAGAGAGGTTTGGGGGTGGGGCAATTCACTGTTTACCTGTGAGAGAGGTTTGGGGGTGGGGCAGTTCACTGTTTACCTGTGAGAGAGGTGTGGGGGTGGGCAGTTCGCTGTTTACCTATGGGGGTGGTGCGTGGGTACGGAATTTTGCTGTTTACCTGAGGCAGAGGTGCAGGAGTGTGGAATATTTTTTGGAATAGGTGTTAGGGTGGCAAACATTCTGCACATGGCAAACTCCCATATCAAATAAATATATGCTTTGGTGGTATTGGTTGAAAGATGTTCTTCTGGGAATATAGCCACGAGATTATTTACATTTCTCTTTGGGAACAGACGCGGTTTTAGGCCAAGTATTTCCACCCCATCGTGGCAGGACACACCGTGTGAGATTCAGCGGCCCAGCCAAAAATCAGCAGGAGCGGACAATCCCAGTGGAGGGTGAGGCCAGAAAATCCTGCCCTTAGTAGAATATCCCATCTGACAATGTTACACTCTCTCAGCACTGCATTTGTATCAGTTAATGCGATTAACTGGGAGATGAACCCATGGTTCAGAGGTAAGAGTATCGGCACTGAACTAACCTGCCACTAGGAAAGGAGTGATTTTTATTTCTGAGCAAAGGAGAAAATACAGCACCTTACATCATCCTGAGATATCCCAAAGTGCTTTCTACAGCCAATGGGAAGATTATAAGGTGCAGCCACTGTTGTAATGTACAGAATGCAGAAGCCATTTTGCACATAACAAAGTCAACAATGAGAGAATCCGTTTCAGTGATACTAACCTGGACAAATGCTCCAGAAACATGGGTTCAAATCCCACAGCAACCGAGGAAATTTAAATTCAATTAATAAATCTGGAATAAAAAGCCAGTCTCAGTGATGTTGATCACGAAAGTGCCGGATTGTCATAAAAACCTATGACGTTAGTAATGTTCTTCAGAGGACGAAATCCGCTGTCCTTCCCCACTCTGGCCTACATGTGACTCCGGACCAACTCTTACCTGCCCTCTGAAATGGCCGAGCAAGCCACTCAGTTGTAGGCAGCTCACCGCCACCTGCTCAAAGGCAATTTGGGATGGACACTAAATGCTGACCTTTGCTTGTGTCCCAAGACTGAATTAAAAATCAATATAAGTTGGCCACAATTGCCCTTCATTTCTTCAAATAGGATCTTTTACGTCCAACTCATTGAACAAATGAAGTATTTGTTTAACATCTCATCCAAAACTGCAGCTTTGGGTTACTCACGGGCAGTGGATGAGAAACCAAAACACTAAAAATGCTTATTTTCTCTGAGAAGCCCATTTTAAACTGAATTAATAAATCTTCACCGGGTTACCGCTCTTAATTATATCAAGGAATATATTTTTGAAGCAAAGAAAAATAATTAAAGGATTCCTTGCTATTATGCTGCCTGAAATGCACTGGTTCATGGACGAGTTTACATTTGTGATTATGCAAATTGAAGCATGTACATCACATCTGTAAACTAGTGGGATTTCCACCAAGATTCCCGACTGCAGCCAAAGCTGAAACTTTACCCCATCCAAGGCTTTCAAGCAGTACCTGTGTCCTTCTTCACTGAAATACAGGTTTAATTCCCATTGAGAAACCAGGCATGCAAATATTAACGATGCTTCCTGAACTTTCACTATCAGACGGTGTAACTGCACCGTTAAAACTGCTGACCCCTTTGATTTGAAAGAAAATAAAATGAACTCTTCTCGAGCTCTCATTCTGCAATAAAGTGCACATGCCTGTGTTCGTCTAGTGTCAGGTTTACACTAGGAGTGACTTATCCATTAAACTACGATAATTACAGCAATGGAACAGTCTGACCTTTGGTGCATGAACTGGGCCGAGTGCTGAGAATGTACATACCTGGCTCATTTACAGACTAAACAATGCAACTCTCTGTATTGAGCTGATAAGAGCAAAAAGCTAGAATGTGTAGACTGATGCTGTCAGCGGAAGGAAATGCATCTTGTTCAGACTGCACCCATACCCGAGAATGGGTCACGACTAAAGCAATGCTCGGTCACTCTTTGATACCACATCTCAGCTTCTAGTTAGGGATCTTGGGGCAGAAAATTCAATTTCCTGGAAACCCTCCCCCCTCATCCTGACAAAGTGAAGGTGGCGGAATGAGATAATGCACCAAGTTATCCGTGGCTTTCATTATAGTGCAGACCCACGTCAAGGAGGAGGAATTTTGTGTGGTCAGGAGTTTCTGGTTTAGCGAAATCTGTCCCGGTTATACCGACATAGATACAGGGCCACTGATGGATGATGTGCAATGACAAAAAACACAAAACAGAGGCCCCTTTAAATCTAAGGGAGAAGAAACAGGGACTGTAAAAGCCAGCAACAGGGTACACGGAGACAAAACCAAGTGCTACAAAACAGACTCCATTTTGGCTGTTGTGAGAATCTTACCCCATAGTACTGATGTTATGAATTTGCATATATGCCCTTGGTGGGCGATAAGGCCTATTTAACATCGTGATCTGAAGTGTTTTAAATCTACCACACTTTAAACATGTAAAAAAGACAAGGTTGCAGGTGTCAGTGAGAGTTTAAAAAACTCTGCTATATTGCGTTGATTGACATGCCAGGTAGTGTAGCCTCTGTTCTAGCAGTTTCAGTATTTCAGTAGTTCTTTGTCGACAGTCAATCCAGGAACTCAAGCGAGTAACAGGGAGCTCTGTCACTGAACCGAGTAACAGGGAGCCTGTCACTGAACCGAGTAACAGGGAGCTCTGTCACTGAACCGAGTAACAGGGAGCTCTGTCACTGAACCGAGTAACAGGGAACCCTGTCACTGAATCGAGTAACAGGGAGCTCTGTCACTGGACCAAGTAACAGGGAGCTCTGTCAAAGAACCGAGTAACAGGGAGCTCTTTCACTGAACCGAGTAACAGGGAACCCTGTCACTGAATCGAGTAACAGGGAGCTCTGTCACTGGACCAAGTAACAGGGAGCTCTGTCAAAGAACCGAGTAACAGGGAGCTCTTTCACTGAACCGAGTAACAGGGAACCCTGTCACTGAATCGAGTAACAGGGAGCTCTGTCACTGAATCGAGTAACAGGGAGCTCTGTCACTGAACCGAGTAACAGGGAGCTCCACTACAGAGGCGAGTAGCAAGGAGCCCTGTCACTGAACCGAGTAACAGGGAGCTCTGTCACTGGACCAATTAACAGGGAGCTCTGTCAAAGAACCGAGTAACAGGGAGCTCTTTCACTGAACCAAGTAACAGGGAGCCCTGTCACTGAACCGAGTAACAGGGAGCTCTGTCACTGAACTGAGTAACAGGGAGCTCTGTCACCAAACGATGTACCAGTTAGATGTGTAACTGAACCGAGTAATGGGGGGCTCTGTCACTGAACTGAGTAACAGGGAGCCTGTCGCTGAACTGATTAATAGGGAACCCTGTCACTGAATCGAGTAACAGGGAGCTCTGTCACTGGACCAAGTAACAGGGAGCTCTGTCAAAGAACCGAGTAACAGGGAGCTCTTTCACTGAACCGAGTAACAGGGAACCCTGTCACTGAATCGAGTAACAGGGAGCTCTGTCACTGGACCAAGTAACAGGGAGCTCTGTCAAAGAACCGAGTAACAGGGAGCTCTTTCACTGAACCAAGTAACAGGGAGCTCTGTCACTGAACCGAGTAACAGGGAGCTCCACTACAGAGGCGAGTAGCAAGGAGCCCTGTCACTGAACCGAGTAACAGGGAGCTCTGTCACTGGACCAAGTAACAGGGAGCTCTGTCAAAGAACCGAGTAACAGGGAGCTCTTTCACTGAACCGAGTAACAGGGAGCCCTGTCACTGAACCGAGTAACAGGGAGCTCTGTCACTGAACTGAGTAACAGGGAGTTCTGTCACTGAATGGAGTAACAGGGAGTTGTGTCACTGAACCAAGTAACAGGAAGCTCTGTCACTGAACCGAGTAACAGGGAGCACTGTTACTGAACCAAGTAACAGGGTATGTTTTGACAAACTGAGCAACAGGGAGCTCTGTTATTGCATTGATTAACAGGAAGCTCTGTCCTGGAGCTGAGTAACCTGGAGCTCTGTTACTGAACTTAGTAATAGTGAGTTCTGTTACTGAGCAGGATAACAGGGTGGTCTGTTACTGAACTGAGTGACAGGCAGCTCTCTGACTGAATCGAGTAACAGAAAACTCTGTTACTGAACTCAGTAAGAGGGGCTCTCTTACTGAATGAGTAACAGAGAGCTCTGCTACCGAACTGCGTAACAGGGAGCTCTGTTACTGAACCAAGTAACAGGGAGTTGTGTCACTGAACCGAGTAACAGGGAGCTGTGTTGTAAACCGAGTAACAGGGAGCTGTGTCACTGAACCGAGTAATAGGGTGTTCTGTCACTGAACCGAGTAATAGGGAGGTCTATCATTCAACCAAGTAACAGGGAGCTGTCACTAAACCAAGAAACAGGGAGCCTGTCACTGAGCCAAGTCACAGGCAGCTCTGTCACTGTACTGAGTAACAGCGTGGTCGATCACCGAAAGGAGTAACAGGGAGTTCTGTCACTGAACCAAGTAACAGGGAGTTGTGTCACTGAACCAAGTAACAGAGAGCTCTGTCACTGAACCGAGCAACAGAGAGCTTTTTCACTGAGCTGACAAACAGGGAAGCTGTGTCATTGAACCGAGTAGCAGGGAGCTCCTTTACGGAATGGAGTAACAGGTTGGACTGTCACTACACCTAGTAACAGTGAGCTCTGTCACTGAAACGAGTAACAGGGAGCTCTAACACTGAGCTTAGTAATAGTGAGTTCTGTTACTGAGCAGAATTACAGGGTAGTCTGTTACTGAACTGAGTGACAGGCAGCTCTCTGACTGAACCAAGTAACAGGAAACTCTGTTACTGAACTCAGTAAGAGGGGACTCCTTACTGAATGAGTGAGCTCTGCTACCGAACTGAGTAACAGGATGCTCTGACATGGAACCAAATAACAAGGTGCTCTGTTACCGAACCAAATAATAGGGTGCTCTGTTACTGAAGCGAGTAACAGGGTGGTCTGTTGGCAAACTGAGCAACACGGAGCTCTGTCATCAAACGGCGTACCAGTTAGCTGTGTAACTTAACCAAGTAATGGGGAGTTCTGTTACACAGCCAAGCAACAGGGAGCTCAGTTGCTGAACCGAATAATAGGGAGCTCTGTTACCGAACTGAGTAACTAGGTGCTCTGTTACCGAACTGAGTAACAGGGACCTCTGTTGCTGACCCGAGTAACAGGGTGCTCTGTTACCAAACCGAGTTACAGGATGCTCTGTTGCTGAACCGAGTAACAGGGTGGTTTGTTACCGAACCGAGTAACAGGGATCTCTGTTACTCAACTGAGTAATAAGGTGGTCTGTCACTGAACTGAGTAACAGGGATCTCTGTTACTGACCCGAGTAACAGGGTGCTCTGTTACCAAACCGAGTAACAGGATGCTCTGTTGCTGAACCGAGTAACAGGGTGGTTTGTTACCGAACCAAGTAACAGGGATCTCTGTTACTCAACTGAGTAATAGGGTGGTCTGTCACTGAACTGAGTAACAGGGATCTCTGTTACTGAACCAAGTAACAGGGTGCTCTGTTACCAAACCAAGTAACAGGGAGCTCTGTTACCGAACCGAGCAACAAGGAACTCTGTTACTGAACCAAGTAACAGGGAGCTCTGTTACCGAGCCGAGTAACAGGGACATCTGTTACTGAACCACGTAACATGCAGCTCTGCCACTGAACTGAGCAACAGCGAGTTCTGTTACTGAAGTGAGTAACAAGGAGATCTGTCACTAAATTGAGTAACAGGGAGCTCTGTCCCTGAACCAAGTAAGAGGGAGCACTGACACTGAACCAAATAACAGGGATCTCTGTCACTGAACCGAGTAATAGGGAGCTCTGTCCAAGAACCGAGTAACAGGGAGCTCTGTTACTGAAATGAGTAACAGAATGGGAAGACTGTTACTCGAGTCTGGGAAGAGGGGCCTGTTGTCAGCCATATGAGTAGAACTGAAAAACAAAAAAGGAGCAATCACATTGCTGGGAGTGTACTATAGGCCCCCAAACAGTCAGAGAGAAATAGAAGAGCAGATATGTAGGCAAATTTCAGAGAAGTGTAAAAATAATAGGGTAGTAATAGTGGGGGTTTCAACTACCCCAACATTAACTGGGTTAGTCATAGTGTGATAGGTTTACAGGGAGCGGAGTTCTTAAAATGCATCCAGGAGAGTGTTTTAGAGACAGCGTGAGAGAGCGGCAGAGAGATCAGAACCAGCGTGAGTGCAGGGAAGCTTCAGAAAGTGACATCAGCACAAAGTTGAGAGCTGATTAGTGAGTAGTGGTAAGTGTTTCTCTCCAATTTTTCTCCAGTTTAAAATAGATTAAGCTAAGGAAAGATAACGGTTCTAGTTTTTATTTAAAGTACATAAATAATTTGACATTTTTTTACTGTATTTAACTTAAAGTAAGGGGGCTTTTTTCAACTGGAGGCTTGGCAGGGCAGCTTAGTCCCGTGTTATGTACCGCCTGCAACATGTGGGAAGTCCTAGACACTCCTTGTGCTCTGACTGACCATGTGTGCAGGAATTGCCACCAGCTGCAGCTACTTGAGCTCTGAGTTTCGGAGCTTGAGCGGCGACTGGAGGCGCTGAGGTACATTAGCGAGGCTGAGAGTTTCGGGAATGCATGTTTTTAGATGTGGTCACCCACAGTTTACAGAAGTGCAGACAGAGGGGGAATGGGTGACCATCAGTCAGAAGAAAGATGTCAGGCAGGTAGTCAGGAAATCCCTAGAGTGCATCTCACTCAAGGACCGTTTATCTGTGTTGGAAAACGGTGAGAGTGACAGTTCCTCTGGGGAGTGCAGCCACGCTCATGGCACTGTGAGTGGCTCAGCTGCACAGCGGGGAGGGAAAAGAGGGAAAGAGCAATAGTGGTAGGAGACTCGATAGTAAGGGGAACAGACAGGCGTTTCTGCGGCTGTAGACTTGACACCAGGATGGTACATTGCCTCCCTGGTGCCAGGGTCAAGGGTGTCACTGAACGGCTGCAGGGTATTCTAAAGGGGGAGGGCAAACAGACAAAGATCATTGTACATATTGGTACCAATGATATAGGTAGAAAGAGGAATGAGGGGTCCTGCAAGCAGAATTCAGGGAGCTACGAAACAGATTAAAAAACAGGGCCTCAAAGGTAGTAATCTCTGGATTACTTCTGGTGCCACATGCTAGTGAATATAGAAATAGGAGGTTAGTCCAGATGAATGCTTGGCTGCAGAGATGATCCAGGAGGAAGGGCTTTAGGTTTCTGGAACATTGGGACATTTCTGGGGACGGTGGGACCTGTATAAGGCGGATGGATTGCACCTAAACTGGCATGGGACCAACATCCTTGCAGGGAGGTTAGCTAGTGCTGTTGGGGAGGGTTTAAACTAACTTGGCAAGGGGATGGAATCCAGGAGAGGTTCAGCAAGGGAGATGCACAGCCAAAATTAGAAGAGAGAGCAAGTGAGTCTGGAAGGCATAGCAATTATAAGCCAGTTGAGGCACAAGGGAGCTTAGCAAGGTTGGATGGTATTTATTTTAATGCAAGGAGTCTCACAAATAAGGCAGATGAGTTGAGGGCACAAATTAACACATGGAAGTATGATGTCATTGCTGGCACAGAGACATGGTTGAGAGAGGGGCAGGACTGGCAGCTCAATATTCCAGGATCTTCAGCCGAAACAGGGAAGGAGGTAAAAGAGGAATGGGTATCACAATATTGATCAAGGAATCAATTATAGCAGTAAGGAGTGATGACATCTTAGAAGGCTCCTCAAATGAAGCCATATGGGTAGAACTGAAAAACAAAAAAGGAGCAATCACATTGCTGGGAGTGTACTATAGGCCCCCAAACAATCAGAGAGAAATAGAAGAGCAGATATGTAGGCAAATTTCAGAGAAGTGTAAAAATAATAGGGTAATAATAGTGGGGGATTTCAACTTCCCCAACATTAACTGGGTTAGTCATAGTGTGATAGGTTTAGAGGGAGCAGAGTTCTTAAAATGCATCCAGGAGAGTGTTTTAGGCCAGTACGTAGAAGGTCCTACAAGAGAAGGGGTGACCCTGGACTTAATTTTAGGGAATGAAGCCGGGCAAGTGGTAGAGGTATCAGTGGGGGAGCATTTTGCAGATAGTGATCATAACTCTGTTAGATTCAAGGTTTTTATGGAAAAGGACAAGGATGGGCCAGAAATCAGAGTTCTAAATTGGGTGAAGGCCGATTTTAATAAGATCAGATATGATTTGGCCAGAGTGGACTGGGAGCAGCTACTTTTAGGTAAATCTGCATCAGAGCAGTGGGACTCATTCAAGAAGGAAATAGGGAGAGTACAGGGCCAACATATTCCAGTAAAGACAAAGGGTGGGACTGACAAGTCCAGGGAACCCTGAATGTCGAGGGCTATACAGGATTGGATAAAGAGAAAAAGGGAGGCTTATGGCAGATACCAAGGGCTCAAAACAACGGAAGTCCCAGAGGAGTATAGAATATGTAAGGGGGAACTTAAAAAGGAAATTAAAATCAAAAAGGGGGCATGACAAACCATTAGCAGATAAATAAAGGAAAATCCAGAGTTATTTTACAAGTACATTAAGAGTAAGAGGATAACTAGGGAAAGAGTAGGGCCCATTAAGGACCATAGTGATAATTTGAGTGTGGAGCCAGAAGACGTAGGTAGGGTTCTAAATTAACACTTTGTGTCGGTGTTCACAAGTGAGAGGGACGGCGTGGGTATGGAAATCAGGTAGAAGGACTGTGATATAATTAAAGAAATTAGAATAGATAGGGAGGAAGTTCTAAGTGGTTTGGCAGGCTTAAAAGTAGACAATTCTCCAGGTTTGGATGAAATGTATCCCAGGCTGTTGAGTGAGGCAATGGAGGAGATAGCAGAGGCGCTGGCAATAATTTTCAATACCTCTCTGTCCACAGGAGAGGTGCCAGAGGACTGGAGGACAGCCAATGTGGTACCGTTATTCAAGAAGGGAGGAAGGGATGAACCAGGGAACTACAGGCCAGTCAGTCTAACCTCAGTAGTGGGGAAACAAACTGGAAGTAATTCTGAGGGGCAGAATGAATCTACACTTGGGGAGACAGGGATTAGTCAAGGACAGTCAGCATGGTTCTGTTAAGGGGAGGTCATGTCTGACCAATTTGATTGAATTTTTCGAAGAGGTGACCAGATGTGTAGATGAGGGCAATGTATTTGACATAGTTTACTTGGACTTTAGCAAGGCTTTTGATAAGGTCCCACATGGGAGACTGATAACAAAGGTTAAAGCCCATGGGATCCAAGGCAATTTGGCAAATTGGATCCAGAATTGGCTAAGTGGCAGGAAGCAGGGGGTCATGTTCGAGGGGTGTTTTTATGACTGGATGCCTGTGTCCAGTGGGGTTCCAAGGGATCGGTGTTGGGTCCCTTGCTGTTGGTGGTATATATAAATGATTTAGACTTGAATGTAGGAGGGTTGATCAGTAATTTGGCAGATGACACGAAAATTGGTGGGGTGACAAATAGTGAGGATAGCCTTAGATTACAGGAGATTATAGACAGGCTGGTCAGGTGGGCTGATCAGTGGAAAATGGAACTTAATCTGGATCAGTGTGAGGTGATGCACTTGGGCAGGACAAACAAGGCACGAGAATACATGATAAATGGTAGGACGCTGGGAAGTACCGAGAATCAGAGGGACCTTGGTGTGCATGTCCATCAGTCCCTTAAGGTAGCGGGACAGGTAGATAAGGTGGTTAAGAAGGCATTTGGGATACTTGCATTTACTAGCCGAGGCATAGAATATAAGTGCAGGGAGGTTATGCTGGAACTGTATAAACCACTGGTTAGGCCACAGCTAGAGTATTGTGTATAGTTCTGGAAATCTGCATTATAGGAAGAATGTAATTGCACTAGAGAGAGTGCAGAGGAGATTTACCAGAATGTTGCTTGGGTTGAGAATTTTAGTTATAAAGAGAGATTTTATGGACTGGGGTTATTTTCCCTGCAGCAGAGGAGATTATGCGGGGACATGATTGAGGTGTATAAAATTATGAGAGGCATAGATAGAGTAGAAAGGAACTTTTCCCCTTGGCAGAGTGATCAATAACCAGGGGGCATAGATTTAAGGTAAGGGGAAGGAGGTTTAGAGGGGCTGTGGGGGAGAATTTTTTCACCCAGAGGATGGTGGGAATCTGGAACTCACTGCCTAAAATGGTAGTAAAGGCAGAAACCCTCGTAACATTTAAGGAATATCTGGATGTGCACTAGCCGGAAAATAGGACTGGAATAGTTAGATACATTTGACTGGTGCAGACTCGATGGGCCGAAGGGCCTTTTTCTGTGCTGTAGACCTCTATGACTCTATGACAACACTGTTAGTGAACTGAGTAACAGGGAGCTCTGTTACTGAACCGAGCAACAGGGAGCTGTCACTGAACCGAGTGACAGGGTGGTCTGTCACTGAATGGAGTAACAGGGATCTCTGTCATTGAACCACGTAACACGGAACTCTGTCACTGAACCGAGTAACAGGGAGCTTTGTCGCTGAACCAAGTAACAGGGAGCTCTGTCACTGAACCGAGTAACAGGGAGCTCTGTCACTGAACTGAGTAACAGGGTGGTCTCAACTGAACAGTGCAATAGCAGTTCTGACACTAAACCACGTATCAAGGTGCTCTGTCACTGAACTGAATAACAGGGAGCCCTGTAACTGAACCAAGTAACAGGGAGCTCTGTCCCAGAACCAAGTAAAAGTGGTGGTCTGTTACTGAACAGAGTAACAAAGAATTCTGTTACTGAACCAAGTAACAGAGTGGTGTGTTCATGAACCATGTAACAGGGAGCTCTGTTCCAGAAGTGAGCAACAGGGAGCTCTGTTACTGAACCGAGTAACAGGGAGCTCTGTTACTGAACCGAGCAACAGGGAGTGATGTTATTGAACCGAGTAAGAGGGAGCTGTGTTACCGAGCAGAGTAACAGGGGCATCTCATACTGAATGGATTAGCAAAGAACTCTATTACTGAAACGAGTAACAGGGAGCTCTGTCACTGAACCGAATAACAGGGGGCTCTGTTACTGAACCGAGTAACAAGGAGCTCTGTCACTGAACCGAGTAACAGGGAGCTTTGTCACTGAACCAAGTAACAGGGAGCTCTGTTACAGAACTGAGTAACAGGGAGCTCTGTCACTGAACCGAGCAACAGGGAACAATGTTATTGAATCAAATAACAGGGAGCTCTGTTACTGAACCAAGTAACAGGGAGCTGTCACTGAACTGAGTGACAGGGTAGTCTGTCACTGAACGGAGTAACAGGGAGCTCTGTCATTGAACCACGTAACACAGAGCTCTGTCACTGAACCGATTAACAGGGAGCTTTGTCACTGAACCGAGTAACAGGGAGCTCTGTCATTGAACCATGTAACACAGAGCTCTGTCACTGAACTGAGTAACAGGGAGCTCTGTCACTGAACCGAGAAACAGGGAGCTCTGTCACTGAACCGACTAACAGGTGGCTCTGTCACTGAACCGAGTAACAGGGAGCTCTGTTACTGAACCGAGTAATGGGTAGTTCTTTTACTGAACCAAGCACCAGAGTACTTTGTTCCTGAACCGAGTAACAGGGAGCTCCATCGCTGAACTGAGTAATAGGGAGCTCTGTTACTGAACTGAGCAATAAGGAGCTCTGCTAATGATCCGAGCAACAAGGAGCTCTGTTACTGAATCGGGTAACGGAGCTCTGTAACTAAACGAATTAACAGGATGGTCTGTTGGTGAAATGAGCAACAGGGCGCTCTGTTACCACACGGAGTATCAGGGAGCTGTGTTACTGAACCGGGTAACAATGTGCTCTGTCACTGAACAGAGTAACAGAGAGCTCTATCACAGAAACAAGTAACAGGGAAATGTGTTACTGAACGGAGTAACAGGAAGCTCTCTTACTAAAGTGAGTAACATGAAGCTCTCTGACTGAACAGAGTAACAACGATCTCTCTTACTGAATTGGGTAATAGGCAGCTCTGTTATGGAACCGAGCAACAGAGAGCTTGGTTGCTGAGCCAAGTGACAGGGAGCACTGTTACCAAGCCGAGTAACAGAGATCACTGTTACTGTACAAAGTAATATCGAGCTCTGTTACTGAACCAAGTAACAGTGTGGTCTCAACTGAACGGAGCAACAGGAATTCTGACACTAAACCATGTAACAAGGTGCTCTGTCACTGAACTGAATAACAGGGAGCCCTGTAACTGAACCAAATAACAGGGAGCTCTCTCCCTGAGCCAAGGAACAAGGAGCTCTGTCACTGAACCAAGTTACATGGATCTCTGAAACTGAACAACAGAGAGCTCTGTCACTGAGCCAAGTAACAGGGAGCTCTTTTAATGAACCAAGTAACAGGGAGCTCTGTCCCAGAACCAAGTAACAGGGCGGTCTGTTACTGAACCAAGTAACAGGGTGGTGTGTTCATGAACCATGAAACAGGGAGCTCTGTTCCAGAAGTGAGCAACAGGGAGCTCTGTTACTGAACCGAGTAACAGGGAGCTCTGTTACTGAACTGAGCAACAGGGAGCGATGTTATTGAACTGAGTAAGAGGGAGCTGTGTTACCGAGCAGAGTAACAGGGGCGTCGCATACTGAATGGAGTAGCAAAGAACTCTATTACTGAAACGAGTAACAGATAGCTCTGTCACTGAACCGAGCAACAGGGAACGATGTTATTGAACCAAATAACAGAGATCTCTGTTACTGAACCAAGTAACAGGGAGCTCTGTCACTGAACCAAGTAACATGGAGCTCTGTTACTGAACCAAGTAACATGGAGCTCTGTTACTGAACCGAGCAACAGGGAGTGATGTTATTGAACCGAGCAAGAGGGAGCTCTGTTACCGAGCAGAGTAAAGAGCTCTGTTACTGAACCAAGTAACAGGAAGCTCTGATACTGCAAGGAGTAACAGGCAGGTCTGTTGCCAAAACAAGTAACTGGGAGCTCTGTTACTGAACCAAGTAACAGGGAGCTCTGTTACTGAAATGAGTAACAAGGAGTTCTGTCGCTGAACCGAGTAACAGTGAGCTCTGACACTCAACCAAGTAACATGGAGCTCTTTCACTGAACTGAGCAACAGGGAGCTCTGAAACTGAACCAAGTAACAGGAAGCTCTGTTACTGAACTGAGTAACAGGGTGGTCTGTTGGCGAACCAATCAGGGAACTCTGTTACCACATGGAGTACCAGCTAGGTGTGTCACTGAATCAAGTGACAGGGTGGTCTTTCACTGAACAGAGTAACAGAGAGCTGTATCATTGAAATAAGTAACAGGGAGCTCTGTTAGTGAATGGAGTAACAAAGAGCTCTTTCAGTGAATGGCGAAACAGGGAGCTCTGTCACTAAACCAAGTAACAGGGAGCTCTCTTGCTAAACTGAGTAATATGAAGCTCTCTAACTGAACATAGTAACAGTGATCTCTCTTACTGAACCGAGTAACAGGGAGATCTGTTACTGAAATGAGTAACAGGGAGCTCTGTTGCCAAACAAAGGAACATCAAGCTCTGTTATTGAACCAAGTAACAGGGTGGTCTGTCACTGAACTGAGGAACAGGGAGCTCTGTTACTGAAACAAGTAACAGGGAGCTCTGCCACTTAACCAAGCAACAGGGCACTCTGTTACTGATCCGGGCAACAGGGAGCTATGTTTCTCAACCAAGTAACAGGGAGCTCTGTTACAGAGCTGAGTAACAGGATCCTCTGCTACTGAACGGAGTAACAACGAGCTCTGTTACTGAACTGAGTAACTGGGAACTCTCTTACTGAACAGGCAGCTCTGTAACTGAACTGATTAACAGGGAGATCTCCTCCTGAATGAGTAACAGGGAGCTCTGTTAGTGAACAAAGTAACAGCGAGGTCTCTTACTGAGCTGAGTAACACGGAGCTCTATTACTGAACCGAGAGAGACGGAGATCTCCTCCTGATCTGAGTAACAGGAGCTCTGTTACTGAAGCGAGTAACAGGGAGCTCTGTTACTGAACCGAGTAACAGTGAGCTCTGTCACTGAAGCAACTAACATGGTGCTCTGTTACTGAACTGAGTCACTTCGCTCTGTTACTGAACAGAGTAACACGGTGGTCTGTTGTTTAACTAAGTAACAGTGTGGTATGTTACTGAACCGAGTAACAGAGGGCGCTGCTGCCGAAGCAACTAACAGGGAGTTCTTTCACTGAACCAAGTAACAACTTGGTCCACTACTGAACTGTGTAACAGGGAGCTCTGTTACTGAACAGAGTAACAGGGTGGTCTGTTACTTAACCAAGTAACAGGGTGGTCTGTGACTGAACAGAGTAACAGGGAGCTCTATTACTGAATCGAGTAACAGGGTGGTATGTTACTGAACCAAATAACTGTTGCTTAACCGAGTAACAGGGAGCTCCGTTAAGGAAACGAGTAACAGGGAGCTCTGATACTCAACTGAGCAACAGGAACTCTATCGCTGATCTGAGTAACAGGGAGCTCTGTCACTGAACCAAGTAACATGCAGATCTGTTACAGAACCGAGTAACAAGGAGTTCTGTTACTGAAATGAATAGCAGGGAGCTCTGCCACTGAACCGAGTGACAGGGAGCTGTATTCCAGAACTGAGTAACTAGGAGCTCTCTTACTGATCCAACTAACAGGGAGCACTGACACTGCACCAAGTAGCAGGGTGCTCTGTCCCTGAACCAAGTGCCAGGGTGGTCAATTACTGAGATGAGTAACATGGAGCTCCATCATAGAACCAAGCAACTGCCACTGAACTGAGTGACAGGGTGCTCTGTTCCACAACCGAGTAACAGCAAGCCTTGTTACAGAACTAAGTAACTGGGAACTCTCTTACTGAGCCGAGAAACAGGGAGCTCTGTTACTGAAACGAGTTACAGGGCGCTCTCTTACTGAACCAAGACACACAGGGATCTTCTCCTGATCTGAGTAACAGGGAGCTCTGTTACTGAAGTAAGTAACAGGGAGCTATCTTACTCAATTGAGTAACAGGGAGCTCTTTTACTGAGCTCAGTAACAGGGAGCTCGCTGACTCAACCGAGCTCTGTCGCCAAAGCAATTAACAGGGTGCTCTGTTACTGAATCAAGTAACATGGAGCTCTGTTACTGAACTGAGCCAATTCGCTTTGCTACTGAACTGAGTAGCAGGAGCTCTGTCGGTGAAGCGATTAACAGGGTGGTCTGTTGCTGAACCAAATAATGGGGGCTCTTTCACTGAATCAAGTAACAGCTTGTTCTGTTACTGACCCATGTAAAGGGGAGCTCTGTCACTGAATAAAGTAACAGGGTGGCCTGTTACTGAACTGAGGAACAGGGAACTCTGTTACTGAACCAAGCAGCGGGGAGCTCTATCCCTGAACAAAGTAACAGGGTGGTCTGTTACTGAACCTAGTAACAGAGAGCTCTGCCACTGCACCAAGCAGCAGGGAGCTCTGTCCCTGAACCAAGTAACAGGGTGGTCTGTCCCTGAACTGAGCAACAGGGAGCTCTCTCACTGAAATGAATAATAGGGACTCTGTCACTGAACCAACTAACAGGGAGCTCTGTCACTGAACCGAGTAATAAGAAGCTGTGTTACTGAACCAAGTAACAGGCAGCTCTATTAGTGAAATGAGTAACAGGGAGCTCTGCCACTGCACCAAGCAGCAGGGAGCTCTGTCCCTGAACCAAGTAGCAGGGAGGACCATCCCTGAACTGTGTAACAGAGAGCTCGCTCACTGAAATGAGTAATAGGGAGCTCTGTCACTGAACCAACTAACAGGGAGCTCTGTCACTGAACTGAGTAATAAGGAGCTCTGTAACTGAACCAAGTAACAGGCAGCTCCAATAGTGAAATGAGTAATAGGGAGATCTGTTACTCAACTGAGTGACAGGGAGTTCTATTGCCGAACTGAGTGACAGGGAGCTCTGTTACTGAACCAGGTAACAGGGAGCTTTATTAGTGAAATGAGTAATAGGGAGCTCTGCTACTCAACCGAGTGACAGGGAGCTCTGTTACTGAACCAAGTAATGGGGAGCTCTGTTACTAAACCGAGTAACAGGGTGGTCTGTTACTGAACCTAGTAATGGAGAGCTCTGCCACTGCACCAAGCAGCAGTGAGCTCTGTCCCTGAACCAAGTAACAGGCTGGTCTGTCACTGAACTGAGTAACAGAGAGCTCTCTCACTGAAATGAGTAACAGAGAGCTCTCTCACTGAAATGAGCAACAGAGAGCTCTCTCACTGAAATGAGTAACAGAGAGCTCTGTCAGTAAAACGAGTAACAGGGAGCTCTCTCACTGAAATGAGTAACAGAGAGCTCTCTCACTGAAATGAGCAACAGAGAGCTCTCTCACTGAAATGAGTAACAGAGAGCTCTGTCAGTAAAACGAGTAACAGGGAGCTCTCTCACTGAAATGAGTAACAGAGAGCTCTGTTAGTAAAACGAGTAACAGGGAGCTCTCTCACTGAAATGAGTAACAGAGAGCTCTCTCACTGAAATGAGTAACAGAGAGCTCTCTCACTGAAATGAGTAACAGAGAGCTCTCTCACTGAAATGAGTAACAGGGAGCTCTCTCACTGAAATGAGTAACAGGGAGCTCTCTCACTGAAATGAGTAACAGAGAGCTCTCTCACTGAAATGAGTAACAGGGAGCTCTCTCACTGAAATGAGTAACAGAGAGCTCTCTCACTGAAATGAGTAACAGGGAGCTCTCTCACTGAAATGAGTAACAGAGAGCTCTCTCACTGAAATGAGTAACAGAGAGCTCTCTCACTGAAATGAGTAACAGGGAGCTCTCTCACTGAAATGAGTAACAGAGAGCTCTCTCACTGAAATGAGTAACAGAGAGCTCTCTCACTGAAATGAGTAACAGGGAGCTCTCTCACTGAAATGAGTAACAGGGAGCTCTCTCACTGAAATGAGTAACAGGGAGCTCTCTCACTGAAATGAGTAACAGGGAGCTCTCTCACTGAAATGAGTAACAGGGAGCTCTCTCACTGAAATGAGTAACAGGGAGCTCTCTCACTGAAATGAGTAACAGGGAGCTCTCTCACTGAAATGAGTAACAGGGAGCTCTCTCACTGAAATGAGTAACAGAGAGCTCTCTCACTGAAATGAGTAACAGGGAGCTCTCTCACTGAAATGAGTAACAGGGAGCTCTCTCACTGAAATGAGTAACAGGGAGCTCTCTCACTGAAATGAGTAACAGGGAGCTCTCTCACTGAAATGAGTAACAGGGAGCTCTCTCACTGAAATGAGTAACAGGGAGCTCTCTCACTGAAATGAGTAACAGGGAGCTCTCTCACTGAAATGAGTAACAGGGAGCTCTCTCACTGAAATGAGTAACAGGGAGCTCTCTCACTGAAATGAGTAACAGGGAGCTCTCTCACTGAAATGAGTAACAGGGAGCTCTCTCACTGAAATGAGTAACAGGGAGCTCTCTCACTGAAATGAGTAACAGGGAGCTCTCTCACTGAAATGAGTAACAGGGAGCTCTCTCACTGAAATGAGTAACAGGGAGCTCTCTCACTGAAATGAGTAACAGGGAGCTCTCTCACTGAAATGAGTAACAGGGAGCTCTCTCACTGAAATGAGTAACAGGGAGCTCTCTCACTGACATGAGTAACAGGGAGCTCTCTCACTGAAATGAGTAACAGGGAGCTCTGTTAGTAAAACGAGTAACAGGGAGCTCTCTCACTGAAATGAGTAACAGAGAGCTCTCTCACTGAAATGAGTAACAGGGAGCTCTCTCACTGAAATGAGTAACAGGGAGCTCTCTCACTGAAATGAGTAACAGGGAGCTCTCTCACTGAAATGAGTAACAGGGAGCTCTCTCACTGAAATGAGTAACAGGGAGCTCTCTCACTGAAATGAGTAACAGGGAGCTCTCTCACTGAAATGAGTAACAGGGAGCTCTCTCACTGAAATGAGTAACAGGGAGCTCTCTCACTGAAATGAGTAACAGGGAGCTCTCTCACTGAAATGAGTAACAGGGAGCTCTCTCACTGAAATGAGTAACAGGGAGCTCTCTCACTGAAATGAGTAACAGGGAGCTCTCTCACTGAAATGAGTAACAGGGAGCTCTCTCACTGAAATGAGTAACAGGGAGCTCTCTCACTGAAATGAGTAACAGGGAGCTCTCTCACTGAAATGAGTAACAGGGAGCTCTCTCACTGAAATGAGTAACAGGGAGCTCTCTCACTGAAATGAGTAACAGGGAGCTCTCTCACTGAAATGAGTAACAGGGAGCTCTCTCACTGAAATGAGTAACAGGGAGCTCTCTCACTGAAATGAGTAACAGGGAGCTCTCTCACTGAAATGAGTAACAGGGAGCTCTCTCACTGAAATGAGTAACAGGGAGCTCTCTCACTGAAATGAGTAACAGGGAGCTCTCTCACTGAAATGAGTAACAGGGAGCTCTCTCACTGAAATGAGTAACAGGGAGCTCTCTCACTGAAATGAGTAACAGGGAGCTCTCTCACTGAAATGAGTAACAGAGAGCTCTCTCACTGAAATGAGTAACAGGGAGCTCTCTCACTGAAATGAGTAACAGGGAGCTCTCTCACTGAAATGAGTAACAGGGAGCTCTCTCACTGAAATGAGTAACAGGGAGCTCTCTCACTGAAATGAGTAACAGGGAGCTCTCTCACTGAAATGAGTAACAGGGAGCTCTCTCACTGAAATGAGTAACAGGGAGCTCTCTCACTGAAATGAGTAACAGGGAGCTCTCTCACTGAAATGAGTAACAGGGAGCTCTCTCACTGAAATGAGTAACAGGGAGCTCTCTCACTGAAATGAGTAACAGGGAGCTCTCTCACTGAAATGAGTAACAGGGAGCTCTCTCACTGAAATGAGTAACAGGGAGCTCTCTCACTGAAATGAGTAACAGGGAGCTCTCTCACTGAAATGAGTAACAGGGAGCTCTCTCACTGAAATGAGTAACAGGGAGCTCTCTCACTGAAATGAGTAACAGGGAGCTCTCTCACTGAACTGAGTAACAGGGAGCTCTGTTACTGAACTGAGTAACAGGGAGCTCTGTTACTGAACCAAGTAACAGGGAGCTCTGTTACTGAACTGAGTTACAGGCAGTTCTTAGAGAATCGAGTAACAGGGAGCTAGCTGTCTTAGTGAACTGAGTAACAGGCAGCTCTGTTGTTCAACCGAGCAACAGGGAGCTGTGTTACTGAAATGCTAACCGAGCATTCCCTGATTGAGAGTCTGCCAGTTTGTAGAATGAGCTAATTTGCATCTTTAATGTTTGCGCAGGGCATTAAGTGGAAATCTCCCCACTGAATCTTGCCGGTGCTTTTTCTCATTAGTTATTCACCCTCCTGACCAAGGCTGTATCAGGTGATTTTACAGGAACAGCAGGAGTCACGTTGACCTTGCTAGGCCTGTACTTCAGGATTCCTTGGTATGGTGTTAGAAAAGCCATGGTGCTTAAGATACAGAAGCTGCTCTAGTGCAATAGGGCGTTAAACGCAATACTTACCTGGCAGGGGAGAGACCATGATCATGGTTCTGCCAGGGCAAAGTCATGAAGCAAATGCTATAACCAATCGAACCCCATACAATGGGGTACCTAACACGGTCCGAGTCACTGTGAAGGACAGCGAAGGAGGAGCACCTATGGATCGGGCCTTTTTCACCAGGAGGATCCTGTTCAAGGTGTGTGGATTTGAAGCTGCGGAGATCTACTGCCTGCAAGACTTCCCCAGCGCTGGATATTTCGATGTGATGTTCAAGCGAGTGGCAGCCTGCGTCAAGTTCCTGAAGGTGTTCAAGGAGAAGAGAGACCTGCAGGAGATGAAGATCCTGACAGTGGAGCCGCTCTTTGCTCTGCCATTGCAACGGGACCTGGTGGTGACGGTGCATCTTTACAACCCCTACGTCCCTGTCGCCGATGTGCTCACCTTCCTCATCAGGTACTTCGACAAGGTTGGGAGCTGCACCAAGGTTAGAGATGATTTGGGGATCTGGACATGCAAACGCCAGGTTAAGGTCACGCTCAAGGCTGATGTTAATGGAGCCACCTTCCATCCTCCTTCCAGATTCGCTATCAGGGGAAGCCATGGCTACCTTGTCTACGCTGGGCAACCCAAACTTTGTCGCTCATGCGGCAAGTCTGTTCATGTGGCAGCCAACTGCAGCGCCGCCCTCTGCACGAACTGCAAACAGGAAGGGCACCAGACAAAAGACTGCAAACAGGCTAAGTGCTGCAACCTGCAGGTCACCTCTACAGGAACTGCCCCAAACGCTGCCTCACTTATGCACAGGCAGCCAAGCCAACGAGAGGGAAGCAGAAGAAATGCTTCGTGTCACTATAAGATTATAAGATTCTGTCCAAAGTCATCGCCAATCGGGTCAAATCCGCTCTGGAACTGGTGATCCACCCTGACCAGACCTGCTCTGTGCCCGGCAGGATGACCCTTGACAGCCTCTTGCTACTCAGGGATACAATTGCCTATGTGCAGGACAGGGGTGTGGACACCTGCCTCATCAGCCTGGATCAGGAGAAGGCCTTTGACAGAATATCGCACACCTACATGGTGGATGTGCTCTCCAATATGGGGTTTGGAGAGGGAATTTGCAATTGGATCCAACTGCTCTACACTAACATCAGTGGCGCAGTTTCAATCAATGGGTGGGAATCAGAAAGTTTTCCTATTAAATCTGGAGTCAGGCAGGGCTGCCCTCTCTCCCCTTTCCTGTTTGTGTGTTGCATAGAACCCTTTGCTAAGTCCATCAGGAAGGATCTGGGCATAAGAGGAGTGACAATCCCAGGCAGTGGAGGCACTCAGGTCAAAGCCTCCCTATACATGGACGACGTCGCTATCTTCTGCTCGGATCCGCTGTCAGTGCGCAGACTGATCCACATTTGTGACCAGTTAGAACTGGCCTCGGGAGCCAAGATAAATCATGGCAAGAGCGAGGCCATGTTCTTTGGGAACTGGGCTGACCGATCTTTTATCCCCTTCACCATTAGGGCTGACGGCCTGAAGGTGCTGGGGATATGGTTCGGAGGGACCAGGGCACGCGTTAGAAACTGGTAGGAGCGAGTGTCTATGGTGAAAAGGAAACTGGGCATGTGGGAGCGATGCTCCCTCTCCATTGTGGGTAAGAGCCTGGTCATCAGGTGTGAGGCACTCTCGCTGTTGCTGTACGTGGCGCAGGTCTGGCCCATTCCACACTCCTGCGTGGTGGCAATCACCCGAGCCATCTTCCACTTTATCTGGAGGTCGAAAATGGATCGTGTTCACAGGGACACGATGTACAAGCTTCTAGATAAAGGGAGAGAAAACGTGCCCAACATCGCCCTCATACTGATGGCCACCTTTGTGTGCAGCTCTATCAAGCTGTGCGTAGACCCTCGGTACACAAACACCAAGTGTCACTACGTGCTGAGGTTCTACCTGTCCTCGGTGTTGCAAAGGATGGATCTGGCCACGCTGCCGCGGAACGCTCCAAGTAGTTGGATCGTGCCGTACCACCTGTCCCTGGTGGAAAAATTTATGCAGAGAAACACCTTTGACCACAAGTCCATCAGGCAGTGATCGGCACGTAACGTCTTAAAGGCCCTGAGGGAAAAGGAGATGGTGGATCCTGTGGGATGGTTCCCCAAGCAGACTGTCAAAGTCATTTGGCAGAATGTCTCATTGCCAGAACTTTCCAACAAGCACCAAGATGTAGCTTGGCTGGTGGTGAGAAAGGCCATCCCCGTCAAATCCTTCCTACATGCCAGGAGTCTCACCCTCTCAGCACATTGCCCTCGAGGTGGCTGTGGTGGGGACAAGACCGTGGTTCACCTCCTTGTGGATTGTACCTTTGCAAAGAAGGTCTGGAGAGAGATGCAGGGGTTTCTGTCAAGGTTCATCCCGAGCAGTTCTGTGACACAGGACTCTGTGCTCTACGGGCTGTTCCCAGGGACACGCACCGAGACAAACATCAACTGCAGCTGGAGGATCATCAACTCAGTGAAAGATGCTCTTTGGTCTGCCCGAAACTTGTTGGTCTTCCAGCGCAAAGAGTTGTCCCCAACCGAGTGTTGCAGACTGGCACATTCCAAAGTCCAGGACTACGTGCTGAGGGACGCACTAAAGCTTGGGGCAGCCGCCGCAAAGGCGCAATGGGGAAGAGTCACTGCCTAAGACCTTTCTGTCATAGTGCACCGAGGGACTGGGAACTGTGTAGAGCCCCTCCGGCTGTACAGCTCAAAATGAAAGTCTGCAAATGATTGTAATATTCATTGTTTGTACTGATGCACTTTGTGATACATGTTGTAAAAGTTGAACCTGATTGTACTTTTGTGATGGTGATTTTGAAATGGTTTGGAATGTGGTTGAAGATATTTTATGAATAAAGTATATTTTTGCAAAAAAAAAGCATTAAACACAATGGAGGAAAGAAAAACCTTGTCACTGGAGCTATGAACTGTGAGCTGAACTCCCACCAACAGCATTTTGCATTTTATTTATGATTGTGTCTCTCACTGAGAATTTCCGTTCTCAGCAAATTGTTCCCTGTTTTATTTTTTTAAAAACAATGGCATTGGCTCTTCCTTGTTCTGGAGATTGGAATGTTGGCTGTTCCTTTCTGTCAGATTCAGCACAGTGATGAGGAATTCTCCAGCCTCTGTGATTTCTCTTCCAGCCAGAATCGTTGCCTCACTGTGGAATTTTCTTACCTTCTTTGTTGGAAATTTTCACCTAGTGTCTCAGACCCTAGAAAGTCCATGTTGGATGTGGGGGGGGTGGAGATATCAGCACTGGTGCATGGAAAAACATTCCATCCCTCTCAAATCAAGTGCAGCATGAGTTACCTTGGAACCTCATTTTTAAAATTCCCAAATTGCTTTCCAATTCCTCTCCCCTCTCTATCTCTGTAATCTCCTCCAGGCCTACACCTCTGACATCTCTGACTTCTCCAATTCTGGCCCCTTGTGAATTCCCCACTTCCTCACTCCGCCACTGGCGACCATGCCTTCAGCTGCCTGGCTCCTAAGCTCTGGAATTCCCTCCCTAAACCTCTTTGTCTCCCTACCTCTCTCTCCTCCTTGAAAATGTTCCTCAAAACCTACCTCTTTGACCATGCTTTTGGTTACCTATCTCCATATCTCTTTATCTAGTGCTGTAACATATCTTCATTGATAATACTCCTGTAAAGTGCATTGAAAAGTTTGACTGAGTTAAAGGAGCTATTTAAATGCTAGTTGCTACTGTTGGTTATTGATTATTAATGATGGGCAGGATTAACCCCATCTATTCTATGGTTTAATACTTGCTCTGTATACACTATCAAGGCTGACAGACCCTAAGTTAGTATTCTAGCTACCAATCCACTCCAATCTCAGCTAGAAGATTCATGTGGAACATCAATGTTGAGAGAATGTTCCATATGGACAACCTGCTCACTGTATGTCAGAGAATTGTGCTATTCACATGTGTTGCTTGTGGCAATGTTAGAACAGCAGTGCTGAGGGACGATTGATGAGGTGAGATATCTGCCCTGTCATGTGGATGTAATAGATTCCATAACACTATTTTATTGAAGAGCAGGATAAATATCCCTGATGTCCTGGTCAATATTTACTTCAGAACCAACACCTCGAAATAGATCATCTGGTCATTGTTATATTGATATTTGTGAGATCGTGCTCTGCACAAATGGGCTGTTTGTTCCCATTACATTAGAAAGACAAGGGCAGCAGATAGACGGGAACACCACCACCTGGAAGTTTCCCTCCAAGTCACTCACCATCCTAACTTGGAAAAATATCGCCTTTCCTTCACTGTCACTGGGTCAAAATCCTGGAATTCCCTTCCTAACAGCACTGTGGGTGTACCTACATCACATGGACTGCAGCGGTTCAAGAAGACAGCTCAGCACCACCATCTCAAGGGCAAATAAGGATGGGCAATAAATGCTGGCCCAGCCAGTGATGCCCACATCCTGTGAATGAATCCCGTGTTATTGACTGCAAGACACTTGATATACATTTTCAATGTTCTAATTAAAATAATGATGGTAATTTTGGGGAGTGTTGGAGTGCCCCGCTGACATCCAGGGAACACCCTGATAATGTGAAAGATGTTATAAAAATGCAAGGATTTTTCAGCTTTCTTATGTTTGAGCCTCAAACTGGTTGATCCTGCTGATTCCTGCTGCATTAACTCGAAAGCAGCCAGAGCTATAAAAGTTGAGGGCGACTGGCACTATTCTTGACATCATCTGGAGAATTTACTGAAGCGGATAGCACAGTCTGTGACTGGCTTCCTGCTGAACACTTGCTGTCCACTGCAATGCTATTCATTTGACTGAGTGGTTTTGACGACAACATAAGCATTAAATGTCCACTCACTCCACATGTGAGCACAGGATTAGACTCATTTCCCATTTCCTGCACAGTCAACTAGTTTTCCAAACAATGCACATTCCAACACGGTCACAGGATATCAGGAGCAGAAACACCAACTACATATGTACTCAGGTCAATCGGGTCTGTCGCTGCCCCAGGTGAGGTCGGCCAATGCAACACACAAAAGGGATTCTGGACCCCTCCCAATCTGTACATGTCAGTCACAATTGAATAAACACTTTGTCCACTGAGTCTCTGGGGAAAGGGATCCATGTTAATTTTGTTGACCAACCCTAGCTGCTGTGCGAAAGTGGCGATAAGACTTCTCTTTGAATCGCTACGGTCCTTGTGGTGAAGGTGCTCCCACGACGGTTTTAGGTAATGAATTCCAAGTATTTATTACTGCTCGATTTCCACTTTGTCCTCCCTTTTCTTGAAACATCTGACTGCGGCCATCAATTTCCCGAAATTATAGTGAGATTTACTCCAGTCACATAAATCTTGTGTAGTCAATGACACACACTTTCTCCAGGTTGCTCTGAAGAAAAGTCATATTATTATCCAGACTGACATAATTAAACACAGAACAGTTAAACTGTTGAACACATCTTTTCCTCCTTGTAAAATTAAAAATCATTTCCTAAATGTACAACAAACATATGTACATCTAGTTATTTCTCAGAGTTCAACTCACCTGTTTTCACTAAGAACAGAAATAGACTTTGAGATAAAAAGGTCCCTGATATCTACACTTGGATCTATGAATTTGAGGCTGTGGTTTTGTGTTGGATGAACATATGAGATATTCAACCTCAAAGCTGTAGTGACAAAGATGTTTTGAACATCTGTGGATGCGTAGAGTTCAGTGACAAGATCCTGATGTAGCTAACAATGTAGCCAATGCTTGGTGATCAGTATGGAGAGTGAACTTTCTACTGTAGAGATACATATGCCAATGTTCACAGGCTGGTGCTTCCTATTCTCCTGTAGAGTATTTGTGTTCAGTTTCTGACAACAGATGTGACACATAAGCGATTGGTCATTAATGTCCTGTGAGAGTACAGCTCCAGTTTCAGTTCTTGACAATTCTGTTGTGACATAAGTTTCTATATGTGAGCTGAAATGTGTGAGGACTGGTGGAGATGCTATCCTCACCTTTAACTTATTATATGTTTGCTGTGTGATTGTCCATTCCCACTGTGCATCTTTTGCAGCAGCTTCCAAAGAGGCTGTGCGATCTCTGCATACTTGGGAATGAACTTGTGATATAAGTTGGCAGGACCCTACAAAGTCAATCTTGGGTGCCGCAAATGTGCATTTGTCCTTGTTGAGCATCAAATTGTGTTGTGCGAGTCAGGTGAGGGACTGAGCTATTTGGCGTCCCCCAGAATTTGTCAGCTGGTATCGCATTGGAAACCTCACTGGGGACGATTGTAATAGATTTAGCAGTGTCGGGAAATGAAGGTTCTTCATCAGAAGCCACTATGATTGACTTTGAGGAGCTAGATGTATGACCTTATTTTCTATGCTTAGTATATTTTTAAAAATGGTTAGCCCATCAATACAAGATTTGAGTCTTGTCATTCAACAAGATGGAGCCAATAGCACTCATTAAGGGAGTGATGCCTCCAGATAGGGCCGTAAGTTCATAATGTCTTATAGAAACTTTTCATATCATGCATTTTGGCGTGCATCTGGATTTTCTCGCTCATCTGAATGTGTGTAGCATTCAGAATAAAACTAATGAGTTAACAGCGCAAATAGAGATAAATAGGTATGATTTGGTGGCGATTACTGAGACGTGGTTACAGGAAGAATAGGTTTGGGAGTTGAATATCCAAGGATGCTCAGTGTTTCAGAAGGATAGGCAGGAAGGAATAGGAGGTGGTGTAGCTTTGTTAGTAAAGGAAGAGATCAGTGCTATAGTGAGGAATGATATAGGCACTGAAAAGCAAGATGTAGAGTCAGTCTGGGTAAAATTAAGAAATAGCAAGGGAAAGAAGTCCCTGGTAGGAGTAACCTATAGGTCCCCAAACAGTAGTTTAGCAGTAGGGCACAGTATAAACCAGGAAATACTGGGAGCATATAAGAAAGGCACGGCAATAATCAAGGGTGATTTTAATATGCATATTGACTGGACTAATCAAATTGGCAAGGGTAGCCTCAAGGGAGATTTCATAGAGTGTATTAGAGAATGTTTCTTGGAGCAATATGTTGTGGAACCAACCAGGGAGCAGGCTATTCTGGATTTGGTTTTGTGTAATGAGATGGGATTAATTAATGATCTCATAGTAAAGGATTCTCTAGAGAAGAGTGATCATAGCATTATAGAATTTCAAGTTCAGTTTGAGAGTGAGAAACTTAAGTCCCACGCTAGTGTTCTGGAGTTAAACACTAGTTTACATAGGCATGAGGGCAGATTTGGCCCTGGTGGACTGGGCAAGAAGACTACAAGGTAGGGCAGTTGATGAACAGTGGCAGATATTTAAGGAGATGTTCAATTCCTCCCAAATAAAATCTTTTCCAAAGAGGAAGAAAGATGGTAAGAGGGGGGAAAAAGAATCCATGGCTAAGCAAGGAAGTTAATGATAACATAAAGGCAAAAGCTAAGGCATACCAAATTGCAAAGGTCAATGGCAGGCTGAGAGATTGGGAAACTTTTAAAGGTCAACAAAGGGTTACTAAAAAAAAATTAAAAAAGCAAAGGCAAATTATGAAAGAAAATTAGTGCAAAATGTAAAAACTGATAGCAAAAGCTTCTACAAGTATATAAGTGGAAAGAGAGTAGCTAAATCGAATGTTGGTCCCTTGGAGGATGAGACTGGGGAGTCATTAGTGGGGAATGTAGAAATGGCAGACACAATTAATCAATATTTTGCCTCAGTTTTCACAGTGGAGGACACAAGTACCACCCCAATAGTAACAGGTAGTGAGTGCAGAGGATATAGAAAAGGAGGAACTTAGAACAATCACCATCACTAGAGAAAAAGTCCTGAGCAAACTATTGGGATTAAAGGGTGACAAGCCCCCAGGATCTGATGGCCTACATCCCAGGGTCTTTAAGGAAGTGGCAGTGGAGATAGTAGATACATTGGCTATAATAGTCCAAAATTCCCTGGATTCTGGAAAGGTTCCAGTGGATTGGAAAAATGTTAATATAACACCCTTATTCAAAAAGGGGGGAAGGCAGAAAGTAGGAAACTATAGACCAGTTAGTTTAACGTCTGTCGTTGGGATATTGTTGGAATCCATTCTTAAGGAAATAGTAATGGGGCACCTGGAAAGTCCGAATACAATCCATTAGAATCAGCATGGTTTTATGAAGAGTAAATCATGTTTGATTAATTTGCTAGAGTTCTTTGAAGATGTGACAAGCAAGGTAGATAATGGGGATCCTGTAGATGGAATATATCTGGACTTCCAGAAGGCTTTTGATAAGGTGCCGCACAAAAGATTAATACACAAGATAAGATCACATGGAGTTAGGGGTAATATATTAGCTTGGATAGAGGATTGGCTAACCAACAGAAAGCAGAGAGTTGGGACAAATGGGTCTTTTTCTGGATGGCAAGCTGTAACTAGTGGGGTGCCACAGGCTTGGTCCTTGGGCCCCAACTATTTACAATCTATATTAATGACTTGGATTCAGGGATAGAAGGTACTATAGCTAAATTTGCAGATGACACCAAAATAGGTGGGAAAGTAATTTGCAATGAAGAAACAAGAAATTTACAAATGGATATGGACAGGTTAGGTGAATGGGCCAAAATTTGGCAAATGGAGTTTAACGTGGATAAGTGTGAGGTTATCCATTTTGGTTGGAAGAATAAAAAAGTGATTTAAATTATTATTTAATTTTTATTATTTAAATGGAGAGAAACTTCAGAATGCTTCAGTGCAGAGGGATCTGGGTGTCCTCATGCATGAATCACTGAAAGCTAGTATACAGGTACACCAGGTAATAGGAAAGGCGAATGGAATTTTGGCAGTTATTGCGAAAGGAATAGAGTATAAAAATAGAGAAGTGGTGTTGCAACTGTACATGGCATTGGTGAGACCGCACCTGGAGTACTGTGCACAGTTTTGGTCCCCTTACTTGAGGAAGGATGTAGTTGCATTGGAGGCAGTTCAGAGGAGGTTCACCAGATTGATTCCAGAGGCTAAGGGGTGGTAGGGTTAAATCAGAGATGAGGAGGAATTACTTTTCTCAAAGGGTCGTAAATTCACTCCCTCAGAGTGCAGTGGATGCTGGGAAACTGAATAAATTTAAGGAGGAGATAGACAGATTTTTAATTAGCAATGGGTTAAAAGGTTATGGGGAGAGGGCAGGAAATTGGAGTTGAGGCCGAAATGAGATCAGCCATGATCGTATTGAATGGCGGGGCAGGCTCGAGGGGCTGAATGGCCTACTCCTGCTCCTAGTTCTTATGTTCTTATGTTCTCAGCTTTGTCGTTGCATCACCTTTCTCTCTCAACTTCTCAGCTATTGGATGAGCTGTGATCAGCTAACTGAATCCTAGTGATTGAACTTAAGGCTCCATTCCTGGTCTGAATGACTCAGTACATTACTGAAAAATGAATGATTAAGCACAAAGAAGGTATTTAATTTTAAATTAAGGTGAACCAATGAATGAGCCACTTAAAGCTTTAGTGATCAATTTGTTGGATTCTGACAAAAACAAACCAAAGCTCAGGATATTTTTTATCTCCGTCATTGTGCTGATTTAACTGCCAGAAATAATTTCTCCCAAAACTAAACTGCTGAGAATCCACAGCTTGCTGCAGGAAATTCCTTGCTGCTGAGATCACCTCATCTGAAAATGTGGAGCGACAAAGGTATACCTCCTGACACCTGATAATCACCTTGACGTAAAGAGCGCAGAGATCTTTAGAGGAAGCTTGTTGATGCTAATAAGGGTCAAGGCAGGAAGAATCTTAAGCATTGTATATATCAATATCCAGTCTTCACCTGCCACTTTGGAATGTTTCCAGATACTCGTAGTCATCTGTTTGTCGTTAAATATTTACCCCATAGTTTACATTTCTGATCATTGCACATAGAATGGATCTGAGAAGGACTTAAATAAGAAGATTTGTATTTCACGACATATTTTGTGTTTCAGTTACCATGGAAAGCCCTTGGCTTTCATTGACTATTATTCAACTGAGATTTTTTTCCAAAGTGGTTAAGTATGGAATGTGACTATTCTTGTCTAATCTAAATTACACATGTCATTATGACGCAAACGCTCAGAATAAAATGGGTGTGTTAGAAGGAACTCTTCAAAAATACTTTTCTTGTTCTGATGTTTAATATGCTAAAAGGGGCAAACATCATGTACCCCTAGAAATATCAGTCATTGTTGAACGATGCGTTATTGCTGAAGGCTTCTGAATGACACTAAGAGCAGAATTCTCCCCTCCTGCCTGCAGCAAGTTTTGTGCTGGGCAGAAGCTGAAAATTTGGAGAGAAGCCAAAAATTGGATTCCTGCTGGCAGGAAACAGTTTGCAATTTTCCCCTCACCTCTTTAATGGCAGGTCAATGGCGAGTCGGGCATTCCGCTGGTCAGTGACAGGAATGCCATTTGCATTCATTATATCTTACGAATGCTCATTAAATATGCTACTCGCTGGAATTATGTTCCCCCTTCCAATCTTGCCAGCAGAAATTCAGACCAGTCTAAAACATGTTTGAAAATGAGTGATTTGCATCGGTCAGCCTCATTTCAATATTCAAACCCTACTTGCAACAGTGCTGCTCCGGTTTCTTAGCGCTGGTAGCGGAACGCCACACTGCCATGGGTGTAGGGCGGGTCTACTCACAGTGGGTGTCTCAGTACTCCGCAAGGACAGCTCTGTGCAGAGGCTCTCAGGCACCCTATGGAGAGGTTGGAAGTGGGGGAGGGGGTAACAGACACATGGGAGGGGACAGGGGAGACCGAGGGTGGGCAAGTTGGAGCCCAATGAGGAAAACTAGGACATAGACACACAAGGGAGTGGATGGGAATCAAACTGTTTGAATGGGAGGGGATGAATGCAGATTCCTCAAGGTGCAGAATAGAAAAGAAGGGTTCATGAGGCGTAGGTTGCACAGAGACTCATGGAGGGGGATGTGGGGGGTTGGAAGAGAGGCTGTTGTGATCTGTCATGAAGGAATGGGGGAGCTGACTAAAAAACAGTCATAGCTCCTGCTCTGGTGTCCAGCGGTCAGGTTGAGAGATAAAAGACAGTCCTGGGGCTTTGGGGCCCATGCTACAGGGCTCTGCATGGGACGCACATTGTGCTCCAGGAAGGGGCAAGGCCTATGTGCTTAATTGGGATAACGCACAGCTTGGTGTGCAGTAGGTGTCCACAGCTGGTGGTGATGGTCTTGCCAGGCTCGGTACTGGGCTGCAGATGGGATCGTCATGGTCAAGGGAGACATCTGCAGCCTGCAAATGGGCAAATGGGGAGCGTATTCAAAACTCTCTTGGTTGGGGGACATCTCCTCTGTAGGTGACCATGCACACAGCCTCAAGATGTAGCGTGGGGCATGGGGACATCCACAGTGATGGGTTTACAGGGGAGGGTTGGAATGCCCACCACAATTACAATTGCAGCAGAACATGACAGGAGCAGCAGCAGGCATACCTAAAAATGAAATGTCAATCTGGTGAAGCTATAACACAGGATGCGTACCAAACAGCATAAGCAGCAAGGGATAGACAGAGCTAAGCAGCCCCACAACCAATGAATCAGATCTAAGCTCTGCAATCCTGCCACATCCAGTCGTGAATGGTGTTAGACAATTAAACAACTTACTGCAGGAGGAGACTCCACAATTATCCCCATCTTTAATGATGGGGGAGCCCAGCACATCAGTGCAACAGATAAGGCTGAAACATTTGCTGCAATCTTCAGCCAGAAGTGCCGAGTGGATGATCCATCTCTGCCTCCTCTGGAGGTCCCCAGCATCACAGATGCCAGTCTTCAGCCAATTCAATTCACTCCACATGATTTCAAGAAATGGCTGAGGGCACTGGGTACTGCAAAAAGTCTATGGGCCCTGATAATATTCCGGTAATAGTACTGAAAACTTGTGCTCCAGAACTGGCCTAGCCAAGCTGTTCCAGTACAGCTACAACACAGGCATCTACCCGGCTATGTGGAAAATTGCCCAGGTACGTCCTGTACACAAAAAGCAGGACAAATCCAATCCAGCCAATTACCTCCCCATCAGTCAACTCTCCATCATCAGTAAAGTACGGAAGGGGTTATCAAGCAGCACTTGCTTAGCAATAACCTGCTCACCGACGCTCAGTTTGGGTTCCACCAGGGCCACTCAGCTCCTGACCTCATTACAGCCTTGGTTCTAACATGGACAAAAGAGCTGAACTCCCAAGGTGAGGTGAGAATGACTGCCCTTGACATCAAGGCTGCATTTGACCTAGTATGGCATCAAGGAGCCCTAGCAAAACTGGAGTCAATGGGCATCAGGGGAAAACTCTCCACTGTTTGGAGTCATACCTAGCACAAAGGAAGATGGTTGTGGTTGTTGGAGGTCAGTCATCTCAACTCCAGGACATCATTGCAGGAGTTCTTCAGGGTAGTGTCCTTGGCCCAACCATCTTCAGCTGCTTCATCAATGACCTTCCTTCTATCATAAAGTCAGAAGTGGGGATGTTCGCTGATGATTGTACAATGTTCAGCACCATTCGCAATTCCTCAGATACTGAAGCAGTCCATGTCCAAATGCAGCAAGACCTGGACAATATCCAGGCTTGGGCTGGCAAATGACATGTAACATTCACATCATATAAGTGCCAGGCAATGACCATCTCCAACAAGAGAGAATCTAACCATCGCCCCTTGATGTTCAATGGCATTACCATCACTGAATCTCCCACTATCAACATCCTGGAGATTACCATTGACCTGAAACTGAACTGGACTAGCCATATAAATACTGTGGCTACAAAAGCAGGTCAGAGGCTAGGAATCCTGCAGCAAGTTACTCACCTCTTGACTCCTCAAAGGCTGTCCACAATGCACAAGTCAGAATCCCACTTGCCTGGATGAGTGCAGCTCCAACAACACTGAAAAAACTTGACACCATCTAGGACAAAGTAGCCGCTTGATTGGCATTACATCCACAAACATTCACTCCCTCCACCACCGTCACACAGTAGCAGCAGTGTGTACCATCTACAAGATGCACTGCAGGAATTCACCAAGGCTCCTTAGACAGCATCTTCCAAACACATGACCACTATCATTTAGAAGGACAAGGGCAGCAGATAGATGGGAACATCAGCACCTGGAAGTTCCCCTCCAAATCACTCACCATCCTGACTAGGAAATATATCACCGTTCCTTCACTGTCACCGGATCAAAATCCTGGAATCCCCTCCCTAACAGCACTGAGGGTGTACCTACACCACATGGACTGCAGCAGTTCAAGAAGGCAGCTCAACACCACCTTCTCAAGGGCAACTAGGGATGGGCAATAAATGCTGGCCCAGCCAGCGAAGCCTACATCCCGTGAATTAATTTTTAAAAATTGGACCCAGCGTTACTGGGGGAGGCTGGAGAACAACCGGATGGAGCTCTACCTGCACACTGTGAGACTCCAGGAAGATTGGAGGGACCCGAACACTGACATGGGCAGGGTCAAAGCTGGTCTCAGAATAAAAATGCAGCGCCACCATCTTGAAAGGCCAAAGTTGGTGTGCAGTTTGAAATCAAAACTGGAAAAAAATTGGCATGTGAGGGGTCTGAGGCAGCATAGGAGGAGCCCATGGCTGGACAAAGGGGCCCTTTCAGGGAGCTTAGAGTCACAACATTGAGATAGAGTCAGGGCTGAGAGGAAAGAGGAAGACTTCCTTGAGAAGGTGGCATTGGAACCAATGCCTTTTGATGCGTATTAACAAGAGACTGCAGGAGTCACTGGCTTCACAATATAGTTACTCTATTTCAGTATTGACACACAGGAATGTGAGAATGGAAAATGCAGGCAGGGAGAGAAGGGCCCGGCGCCAACTAGCCCAGCTTTGAAAGGAGGCCCAGTCTGAGGTCCATGGTCTGCGGGGGAGTCCCAGCAAGACCAGAGGATGAGAAGGTTAGACTCACCCCACAGGGGCGACCCACACTACCAAGGTCTACCATAGAAGACTTTCCTATCTGGAGATGAGGAAAGACAATGCCACTCACATCTGCACTTGTCCAGAGATGTGGTGGATCATATCTGCCACATTCTGCAGGAGGATCTACTGCCCCGTGGGCTGGGAGGACATTCCATGCCAGTGCCCCTGAAGGTCACCGTTGTGCTCAATTTTGGTTGCCTGCAGATCATTCCACGGATCAATGGGGGGCCTATGCAGCATCTCACAGTCCTCGGCACATAAATGTATCAAGGAGATGACAGATGCCCTCTACAGTAAGGCTCATCATTATATAAAGTTCACACTTGATGAAGCTTGCTAGGCTGCTAGGCTTCTGCATTTTGCAGCTATCTCAGACTTCCCTAGAGTACAGGGTGCGATCGATTACACACATGGAGCTTTGAGAGCTCCATGGTAGCAACCCCTGATGTTCATCAACAGGAAGGGGTTCCACTCCCCAGAAGAACATCATGCATGTTTGTGCCAGGTACCCTGGTAGTTGCCATGACTAATACATCCTGAGTCACTGCCAAGTTCAAAGGGCCTCAGCGATTACAAGGCTGGCTGCTTGGGGGAAGGGGTACTCCCTCAAACGATGGCTCATGACACCCATGCACCATCCTCTGAGTGACTCAGAGGAGAGACACAACGCGGTGCATAGCCACACACGATCTATCATTGAGCAGACCATTGGCATCCTGAAGATGCGCTTCCGGTGTTTGGACCACTCACATGGGGCTCTGCAGTACTCTCCATGGAGGGTCATCTGCATCATTGTGATCTGCTGCGCCCTTCACAACCAGACACTTCAAAAGGGCAATCCCTTGCCAGAGGGAGACATGGAGATGGCCGAGAGCTCCTCGGACAAAGAAGAGGGAGGTGAGGGTCAGCTCCCATGTGGTAAAGCCATCGAAGAAGCATGACACAGAAAGCATGCCCATGCCACACTGAAAACCACAGGATTTCAGGAAGACAAAGGTGGATGAAATGGGATATGGCTACATTCCTGCTGTCTCTGAGTGTCATGCCTTTGGACTGAAATGCCTTTACAATCAGAAATGTCGGGACCAAGTTCAGTTTTTGGACTTGCAACTTCAACCCTCATGATTGACCAGGCTCTAATTTTGAAAGTCAGTGGCGATCCCTGTATCCATCCACTCTGGGAAGTGAAAGTGTGCACAACAATGCAGATACTGTGTCAAAAGACTTGATGCAGTCATCACCACCTTAACGAGAAACTTCTAGTGCACACTGAGATGCACGCATGGTTGGAGAGACAATCATGGCAGCATCATTGACACCATCAATGAAGAAATGCAACTGCAACTAACCTTCCAAGGCTATTTAGCAGGCCTCACTCCATGTTATCTTGCAAGGAATAAATGTTACAATCACATTTAGCACACACTTCCAATAAAGAGTTTGAGACATCTCCTTGACAACACCAGGGTCCAGGAACTATCATGGATCATGAAAGTGAGACTCACAGTGAGATCACTGAGTGGGAGAATGCCTCACCCTTACATAAAGAGGGTACATAGATGAATATGTACAATGTTTTCAAATGACTAGACCATTCTCATGGAAAGCAAATGTATTTACAAAGGTGTATGATATAAACAGTGCCTGAACACCCATGACCTACAAGTGATGTCAATATTTCTTAATTTTCCTAACGTTACTGCTGCACCAGGGTGCAGCTCCCACATCTGCAGTGGAGGCAGAGGCAGCCTGCTGACTGCTACACCCTGTCTGTGACGACCTTGGCAGGCATTCTCTGGCAGCCAAAGGCCTGGAGGGCCCTGGCCTGCTCAGGGGCAGATGCACCCTCCTGGGCCCGACCAGCTGGAGTTGATGGGGTCACAGACAGAGGGGAATCAGAGTGGCTGGACAGCCTTGTGTGAAGGCCCCCTGGATTGTCCAGCTGATGCCCATCCTCCCTGTGGATGCTCAATGGCCTGTCACTGACTGCTTGAGAAGAAGTGACACTGGGAGGGGCATCAAGGTGCCCCACCCCTTCTCGCCTGGCCACTGATAGATCCCACCTATGTCTAGAGCGAAAGAGTACAGGTCTGAGTACAATCCTGGCAGAATCTGCTGGACCAGGGTCTCCAAGGCAGCCGCCATCCTTCCCATGGAGACCTCGAGGAGCTTGCAAGTTGGAGCCATGACATCAGACAGAATGCAGAAAGACTCCCCCATCCTTCACGCTAGTCTATTTACTGCCTCTCACAACTCTGCCTGATGTTCTGTGTCACCTGTCATTGTATTTCCAGCATGTGATACATGGCCATTTACAAAGGCTCTTCAACTGACTCGGACTCAGTTCTCCAGCAGTCGTCCAAGTGACAGAGATCTGGGCTGCCACTGCCTCCAACTGCTGTGAAGACGTGTCACTGAGGCGCCCCAAGAATGTGACTTCGAGCCTAATCTACATGTAGTGCTCACCAAGGTGTGTCTCTCTGTGCTGGTGCAGGGTGCAGGTGAACCCAGTGAATGTGTCCTCAGCATCTTCCTCTGAGGTGGCCTGGGGGCTGGGGCTGCTGATCTGGCTGGACCTGTATCTGGATCTGCTGGTGCCTGTAAGAGAGGACAGATAGATTTAGTCCATGAACAGGCTGAATGCAACATTGCATGTCACTCACTGTGAATGTAAGGATGTGATTAACTCATGGAGGACTCATCCATACTGGCTTATTGAAGGGGAGAGGCCAATCTCACCTTCCCCACAGGAGTGATCCCTGTCCTCTCCTGCCAACTCAGCGGCATCATCCTCAAAGGGAGTGAGTTCCAGGATGTTGGCCGTCCCTCCTCCATTTGGGATATTTCCCTCCTGTTGTGGGCGAGCTTGGCCTGCATGAAGGCAAATGGATGAAATGTGATGAGAAGAGATGGAGAAGAGTTTGGGAAGCATGCATGCTTGCTGCGTGTGCTAAGCCCTTCTCAGTAAGGGTTGAAGGTGGAGTTTGTACAGAATGATGTATGAGTTGCTGATGAGGTTATAGTGTCCGTGAGACAATCAGTGCTGATGTGTCCCTCATGAAGACCCCTGAGGCGTTTAACTCTTTGAGTGCATGATGCCATTACGAGAGTGTGAGTTGGGAGTAAGCAGAAGGTTGACTTACTCTAGTTGAGCGGATTAGATCACTCATGTTATTCCTGCACTGGATTGCGTTCCGACGGCCGGTATCAGCCAAGCTGACTTCCTCTGTGATCGCCTCACAGGCCACTTCTTTCTATTCTCTCATCAATTTCCTGCTTCACCAAGCTGAAAGCAGACCTTCTTCAGACACTTCTTCAGAGCTCTGAAGAAGAGTCGTACAGACTCGAAACATTAATTCTGTTTCTCTCTCCGCAGATGCTGCCAGACTGGCTGAGTTTTTACAGCATTTTCTGTTTTTGTTTAGGAAATCACCGGGCAGCCAATCAATCCTAGTTAAAAAAAATTCTTAACCAACAGCGTTTTTAATTATGTTGAAATTTTCCTTTAAAAGTTATAGTTACTTATTAGCCAAGCTGTCACTTCAATGTCTCCCTTTCCCTTGAAACCAACTGAAATCCGGGTGAATCAATATCAGTCACATTGCATTAGCGAACAAATTCCATACTGACATCATTACAATTACAAAGATGTTCACAAATCTCTTCCGTAATTCCAACTGTCCATTTTATTTTGTTTAAGGTTAGATGCTGTGCACCTCTCTGTTTTCAGGCAGGAGGAGTCCACATATATAACAACCAAAAGCACCCCCCTCCCCCCTCCCCCAAGGACTCACCCCATCAAAGAATTGCAACTAATAAACTGCCCAGAGTATAGGCTTATGTCAAGTTGTATCATTTGGGAGTGCAGCATGGCACAGCCTAATAACTCAGACCAGGAATTTCCAGAAGCTTCTCCAACTCCACAACCATAACTTCACCTGGAGCAACTTTAGACAAAGGTACAATAGCACAGTGAGCAGCTCAAGGGAATCCCTAGCCCTAAACTACTGAAATAACCAAGTTTATCAATATTTATAAATGTTAATATGTTGGGAAACTTCCCTCATTCCTTGCCGAGAATTTATGGGCGACGGTGGATATTTATTGGTTGCTGACTCTGATAGTTAAAATCTTTATACAATCGTCCCAGTGACATGGGACAGGGTTTTTTGCTGAGCCTGTGGGTGCACGCCTGACATGCTCAAGCATAAAATAGCGCCCAATGACATCAGGTGAGTGTCCTGATGTCATCACACATTCGCGCGATATTTCGATCGGATAGCACATTTAGAGAGGTGGTCGCACCACAACTAAGTACACAGGCAGAGAGGGATTGGTTGACTGTCAGCGTATCTAAGAGAAACAGGCAGGTAGTGCAGGATCCCCTGAGGCTATCTCACTCTCTAACCGCTTTTCCATTTTGGATACTGGTGAGCGAGATGGTTCCTCAGGGGACTGTAGCCAGATCCAAGTCCATTGCACCACAGGTGGCTCAGCTGCACAGGAGGGGAGGAGGAAGAGTGAAAGTGTTATAGTGGTAGGGGATTCCATAGTTCAGGTAGCAGACAGGCATTTCTGCGGCCGTAGACGTGACTCCAGGATGGTATATTGCTTCTCTGGCGCCAGGGTCAAGGACGTCACAGAGCAGCTGTAGGACATTCTTTTGGGGGAGGGTGAACAGCCAGAGGTCGTGGTCCATACTGGGAGCAATGACATAGGTAGGAAAAGGGATGAGGTCCTGAAAGCAGATATTAGGGAGTTAGGAAAGGAATTAAAATTCAGGACCTCAAGAGCAATAATCTCAGGATTACTCCCAGTGCCAGGTGCTAGTGAGCATGAGAATAGGAAGATTGAGCAGTTCAACACGTGGCTGGAGAAATGGAATAGGAGGGAAGGCTTTAGATTTCTGAGGCATTGGGACTGGTTCTGGGGCAGGTGGGCCCTGTACCAGAAGGATGGGTTACACCTTAACAGGACTGGGACTAATGTCCTCACGGGGAGGTTTGCTAGTGCTGTCGGGGAAGGTTTAAACTAGATTGGCAGGGGAGTGGGAACCTGAGGGGAAATTCAGAGTGGAGAGGAGAAAAGCTGGCAGTGGGAAGTGGAAAAGTATTAACTGATAATGAGGATATATCAGATAGTAGTATCAAGGTAGATAAAATAGTTAGAGAGTTTGATGGAAGTAGAGTTGGCTATAGTTAGTCATTAGATGGGGTCAGAGCAAGGGGAAATGTTAAAAAGCCTAAATCAGGATTAATGTGCATGTGTGTGAATGCACAGAGTGTAATTCATAAGATTGGTGAACTGCAGGCAGAGGTTGATGAATGGACTTATGATATTATTGCTATAACAGAGACCTGGCTCAAAGAAGGGCAGGGTTGGGTGTTAAATATTGCTGGGTACAAGATGTTTAGTAGAGACAGGATAGGAAGGAAAAGGCTGCAGGGGGAAGGTTGAGGGGGCAGTGGGGGGCAGTATTGATTAAAGATGGTATTATAGTTCTGGACAGAGAGGGTATTCCAGAGGGGTCAAGGACAGAATCTCTCTGGCTGGAGGTAAGGAATGGGAAAAGTATATTGGAAATATACTACACATTGAACTACCACAAATGAATGGAAGGGATGTAGAGAAACACATTTGCAAAGAAATTACAGAGAGGTGCAAGAATAGAGTAATCATAATGGGGGACTTCAATTATCCAAATATAGACTGGGATAGGAATAGTGCAAAGGGGCAATAGGGGTGAGAATTCCAAAAATGTGTTGAAAATAATTTTCAGCAGCTGTATGTTTCTGGTCCAACAAGACGGCAGGAACTGATGGACCTGGTTCTGGGGAATGAGTTGATCCAAGTGAATCAAATATCAGTGGGAGAGCTTCTAGGGGAGAGTGACCCTTGTATCATAAGGTTTAGGTTGGCCATGGAAAAGAACAGAGAACAATCCACAGCAGAGGTAATTAATTGGGAGAAAGCCAACTTCGATGGGATGAGAATGGATCTAAGTCAAGTGAGTTGGAATCAAATGTTGGCAGAGAAGATGGTGACTGAACAATGGGTCACCCTCAAAGATTTAGTATTACAGACAATGTCAAGGTATATTTCCTTGAAGCAGAAATAAATCTAGAACATCCTGGATGATGAGAGAAATGGAGATGAAGATGAAGAGGAAGAAGTGCATGTATGACAGATGTCAAGTAAAAAATACAATGGAGAATCAGGCTGAATATATAAGAACCAGAAGGGCATTGAAAAAACAAATCAGAAAAGCAAGGAGGGAGCATGCAAAGAGACAAGCAACCAACATAAAAGGGAATCCCAAGGTCTTCTATAAGTATATAAATAATAAAATGGTGGTAAGAGAAAGGGTAGGGCCAATTAGTGATAAAAGAGGAGACTTGCACGTGGAGGAGGAGAAATAGCGGAAATATTAAACAAATAATTTGCATCTGTTTTTACAAAGGAAGAAGAGGCTACCCAGTCTGAGGTGAGAGAGGAGGTAACTGGTACACTCAAGGAATTTAAATTGAGAAGAAGGAGGCATTAGAAAGTCTATCTTTAATTAAAATTGATAAGATACCAGGGCCAGATGAGATGCATCTGAGGATACTGAGAGTGGTGAGAGAGGAAATTTCAGAGGCACTGGTGATAATCTTCCAGTCTTCCTTAGACACAGGGGTGCTGCTGAAGGACTGAAGGATTGCAAATATTACACCCTTGTTCAAAAAGTGGTGTAAGGATAAAACCAGCAACTACAGACCAGTCAATTTGACTTCAGTGGGAAGGAAACTTCTGGAAACTTTAGTTCTGGACAAAATCAATAGTCACTTAGACAACCGTGGGATAATTAAGGGAAAGCCAGCATTAAGGGAAAATCATGTTTAACTAACGTTCTGCAGTTTTTTGAGGCAGTAACAGAGAATGTTGATAAGGGCAACACTGTTAATGTGGTGTATATGGATTTTCAAAAGGCATTTGATACAGTTCCACACAACAGACTTGTGAGCAAAATTCTAGCTCATGGAATTAAAGGTAAAGTAGACACTTGGATAAGAAATTGGCTGAATGACAGGAAACTGAGTAGTGATAAATGGTTGTTTTTCAGATTGGAGGAAGGTTTGTAGTGGAGTTCCCCAGGAGTCAATGTTGGGACCCTTGTTCTTCCTAATATATTTTAGTGACCTAGACTGTGGAGTTCAGGGCATGATTTCAAATTTGCAGGTGTTATGAAGATTGGAAACGTTGTCAACTGTGATGAGGATAGCCTTGAACTTCAAAAGGACATAGCCATGTTGATGGATTGGGCAGACAAGAGTCAGATGAAGTTCAGTGCAGAGAAGTGTGAGGTGATTCATTTTAGCAGAAGAATATGGAGAAACAGTATAAAATAAAGAGAGAAACTCTAAAAGAGTTGCAGGAACAGAGGGACCTCTGTTTATATGTACATAAGTTATTAAAGGTGGCAGGGCATGTTGAGAGCAGTTCATAAAGAATATGGTATCCTAGGTTTTATTAATAAGGGCATCGTGTACAAGAGTAAGGAGGTCATGTTAAACTTGTATAAGACACTAGTTAGGCCTTATCTGGGGTACTGTGTCCAGTTCTGGAAGCAATACTTGAGGAAGGATATAAAGGCATTAGAGAGAGGACAGAGGAGATTCGCACAATGATTCCCAGGATAATGAACTATAGCTATGTAGATAGATTGAAGAGGTTGGGACTGTTTTCCTTGGAGAAAAGAAGGCTGAGAGGAGACTTGATAGAAGTACTCAAGATCTGGAAGGGTATGGACAGAGTACATGGTGAGAAACTGTTCCCGCTCAAGGGAACGGGAACTAGAGGGCACAGATTCAAAATATTGTGCAAAACAAGTAGAAGCGAAATGAGGAAAAAGTTTTTTCACCCAGATGGTGGTTGGAGTCTGGAACAAACTTCCTGAGAGGGTGGCGGACGCAGGTTCAATTGAAGTATTCAAAAGGGAATTGGTTGCTAAATGTAAAGAGAGAATGTACAAGATTACAGGGATAAGCAAGGGAGTGGGATTATAGATTGCCAGTGCAGACTTGATGGGCCGAATGGCCTCCTTCTGTAATGTAAAGATTCTGTGATTCTGTGGAACATCCTGATATCATGAAAGATGCTTAGTAAAGGCAAAGCCGGGGTTTTCCACTCTCATTTGCAGCGGGCGGGAGTGGAAAATATCAGGAGATTGCAAAAATCGGTTTCACATTGTCATAAAACCAATTTGCAATCATCCACTCCACCCATTAATGACAGGCCATGTATCCCTCCACCACATGTCAGGAAGCTAATTTCAATACGCTAGAGTCTCATTATAAGCCCTGCTTGCTGAAATCAGCACCCCCACCGCTGGATCATGAGCTCATGTCGGTGTGATTGCACACTGACATCTGCCATAACTGTACAAAAGTGACGTGCACCTGGTGAGCTGCACTTCACTCGGGACTTCGAGGTTTGTTTGCCCAACTTGCTTTGGGCAGCATTCATGGTCATAAGCGCCAGGCAGCACAAACATGACCACATCAATTTTAGGGGGGATCTGGGGTCAGTCTCTACCAGACCAGCAGTAAGGCGGGGGTGGCTTTCCAAAAGCTGCAGGGTGAGGGCTGTACTGGGAAGGGGGGGTAACCCTGGGTGTGTGTGTGGGGACACATGTTGATCTGTCCAAGATGGTGAGGACTGAGAGGATAGTCTCCAGAGGAGATGAGGCCAGATGGAGATGTGAGGGTGTGTGTGAGAGAGTGCGTGGTGATGTCCCTTGAGCTGGCAGTGAGTGCGATGCCAGTGAATATGTGATGGGCTTGAGTGTGTGAGTTTAGAGTGATGAGTTGGTATACATACCCTGGCAGCACAGATGAGATCGTTCATCCTCCTCCTGCACTGGCTGGCCAACCTCTTCCATGCAGCGTTGGCACTGATCACCATTGCCATTGCCTACCAAGCCGGAGTGGTGAGATTGCTGGACCTCCTGCGGCCAGAGCAGGGCTGGAGGACATTACGGTGGGCCTCCCAAAGGTATCCAGTGATGGGTCACTGAACTTTTCTTGGCTTTCAGGGCTATGACTTCACTGGAGCAGCCCTGGGCTGCAAGCATTGAGAACTGTGTGCACAGCTGCAGTTTGGATGTGGCATCAAGAGTGAGGAAACAGTGAGGTAACGGCATGGCGGGCAATTCAGAGGCTGCCCGCTAGTGAGACAGCGTGTTTCTGTGGCTGCATAATTAATGAGGAGGGAAGCGGACAAGGCGGTGTGAAAACTGCCATTGCAGCCGGCGGGTAAAATGCCTTTTTTCATGCCTGCCCCTCTACTTCTAGCCCGTCTTTCTTTCCTCTAATTCCTTCTTCCAATAATAAACCTTTAATTCGCTTTCATTGATTTGGAGTTATCACTGAGGTAGGCTACTTAGTCCAAAATATTTCCTCTGTAGCAATTCCTGGAGCTTTAGAACTCTTGTGCACACACAGAGGATCAAGAGTGGCACATAACCTATCACCTGAAGGCAAAAGATGGAGATCAAAAGGGGACCTGGTATCATCCCAGCCCCTGCATTTACACAGCCATGACAATAGAATACTCAGAATATGAAATTGGAGATTTGCATTGCTATAGGAGTTTGAAATTAAGATGAAAACAAATTGTAATAAAGCAGGGATGCTGTAAAACAAGCCTCCATTTTATTCTTAGCTGTTTAACAAATGTTATTGGAGAACATTTTCAATGTGGTGGAAACCTTGATCTTTTTATATTATTTGGCAAGTCTTCTGACACATTGAGACGAAGTATCCATTCCCCTGGGATAGCTTTGATCATCCAGGAAAGCTGATTCACATACCTGAGGCATGGGGACTGATTGTCAGGTGATGGTCTTTTCCTCTCCTTCTCCTGAAGGTACTGTGGTAATTTAAAAACTCTCCTGGAGCCGAACTTTCTTCAAAGTGTTCCACTTATTAAGTTCTCAGCTCATGCGATTGCAGTACTGGCTATGAATCCACAGCTCAAAGCATTAATACGGTCTGAATGACACACAATTCTTCTGGCCATTTAAAGAACTCCAGCTTCTCCATTTGGAATGGAGTGCACAGGACTTGGCAATAAGACAAAGAAAGGAAGTTGCCTTTCCAGAGGTTAGGCTCAATGTTCATTAAGAACCTTGAATGCAACATGTGATGTGCATCACCTCTTTGATGTAAATATTTCACCAGAGAAAGATAAACAGCTATTTTATAGTTTCAATATTCAGAAAAAAATAACTATACAGGGACAAATAAAATCTTGCACAGCAGATTGCCAGTTGGCTGTTATCAAAGACCAATTTCTCCCTCACTGTTTTTTCCAATGCAATGAACAGTGCAAATTCACAGGAGCTAGTGAGAAATGTTGGATCATCAAGTCTCTTCTTTCCAGTGAGCTACACATTATGCAGCTGCTATGATTTGAGATCAATTCCAACATCACCATCTCACCAGACATTCACATTCAGCTGCTTCACAAAGATAAATCTGCCAATAGACTAAGATGCAGAAGGAAGATATATTTTGGTTCGTATTCCCTTGATTTTCGAAGGCTGAGGGGTGATCTGAATGATGTTGTCATGGACTAAATTTATGTGTTCCATGCCCATGATCAGTATGTTGGTATGTAAAAGGTGTATGTTTTCTTATTCTCAGGCTAAGCGCCGTGAATTAAATAATTCCAGCAGCGTGCTATTGGTGAGTTTTAAAAAAAAGAAAGTTGTTTATTATCAGACACTTGACCCGAATTTTAAAACGTAACGTCACACTCACTTGTCTCACGCACACTTTCACACACACAAAGATTAGATACAGATGAAGGTAAAACAAAATGGTTGCAACTTATAACTATCTCAGTCTCTTTCGTGGTAGGCCTGTAGTTTCTTAGATGAAGGTGCTGCTTTAAAGGTGAAGTGACGGTGTGGTAAAGCAAAGGATTATCAGTAAGCTGAGAGGTTTCTTTTAGTCAAATTTCCAGGAGGTTGGTTCTCAGGTGAACTCAAAGTTAGAACAGGTCAGGGGAGTCCTTCCACTTTCAAGATATTGTTGTTTATTACCTTGGCTGCTTGGAAGACTTGCAGCTGCTTTGATGGCTTTCGATGAAATGCTTTTTCTGTGTGCCAGCAGTTTTTCCTGGCTTTTAAAAGCAGATAACGAGCATGGCTGTTTCATCATGTGACTTCCACAAGCTCAAAATCCTTTTTCCAAGCAAAGGGTGATGTGTGTGCTAATTCCAGTTATCCTGTGTTGTCTTTGACACCTTGAGAGTTTGAGACAGCCAGTGTCTTTGTGTCTGAATGACACATTCACTTGAAATTACCCTTTTGAATTAGATTCAGGAAAGGGCATTGATTCAACATCCATCTGGAAGGTTCATTTTTGTTCCCACTTGAGAGAGGGGAGAGATTTCAATCCACACAAAGTCAGGTGACCCTCAGGCCTGAGAGCTCCAGGTTTCCATGTCTCTTTTGCAGCCTTTTGTTCAGTTTTTAAAATTATCAAACCTTGACTAAAAGTCCATAATAGACTGGAATATGACAGCGTGTTTAAACTGATTAAAGGGTTTAATAGTGTAGATAAGAGAGAAACTATTATCCCTGGTGGGAGCAGTGCCAGCCCATTAAGGAGTGATGTCAGGAAGCACTTTTCACAGCGGGCTGGCAACTGGAACTTTTCCTGGCTGAGATTGATGGGTTTTGGTTGACTATGGGTATGAGGGATTATGGAGCTAATACAAGTATTGAAGTTGAAATGTACATTAAACATGATCAAAGTGAATGGCAGCACAAATTTAAGGGGTTGAATGGCCTCACTCTTTCCCTGTGTTCCTTTGTGAATCATGATAAAGTTTACTGTAGGGTTGCAGACACATCAGGCACAGGCAGCTCTAGCCCAGGGCTCACATTGCACAAAAGCTGCATCAGAAAATGTGACTGCAGTGCAGCAATAACCTAATCAGGGATATGAGTTCGCTCCAGATACAGAATTAAAACCCACTGTGACTCCAGGCTATCAAAATATCAGCTGGTCTGTTGTATATCTATTGTTGGAATATTTGTAGAGTTTTATATATTTTAACAAATATAGCCTGCAATCACCATTTAAAATGCATGATTTTTATAAAGGACCCTGAGTTGGAAAGATAGTGGCTGATTTTTATTATGAAGAGAGCAGGTTATGGGCTGATTGTTCAAGGCCTCTTAAAATATGAATGGAAGAGGAAAACCATTGAGTAGGATGAGTTCTCCTGTCTGATGGACAGAAACAATATCCTGATCCAATCGTTCCCCGCACAACCTGTTCCCCTCACAACCTACCCCCGTCACAATCCCCTCCCCATCACAACCTCTCCCCCTCACAACCCACCCCCCTCACAACCTCCTTCAAAATCCCCACCCCTTCACAATTCCCTTCTCCTTACAACCTCCTCCCCACATGTAATCCTCTCTCATAGTCCCCTCCATCTTGACCACACTCCCCCCTCAGCTCACATCCCAATTACACTCATCTTTCTCAATACAATGTGCATATTGTAAGTTAGCTGATGATTGGGTTGGATTTGATATAATGGTCTATACAGTTGAATGGCTTGCTGTCAGGCTCTGTGATGAACCCTGACACTGGTGTGAGTGTGTTTGTACCTTGTTGAAGGGAAGGTAAGATCAGTAATGCAGCAGGTGGATAGATGTAGCTGAGGAGTGGAGAAAGGGATATTGAGATCCCCAGAGAGGAACTTTAACTGGGTATACCACAGCCCAGGGTGAATAGGGCAATGTGAATTCAGGCTGATTTACATTTCCAACATTTGGTAATTGCAATAGTCCCAAAGGCAGTGGACAGGATTGCCTGAAGACAAGGAGTTTTTAATCTCTGAAAGGCATTAACATGACATCTGCTCAGAAAAATGAGAGCCATGTAACTCGATAATGAGGTTGTGATAGATGTCAGCCTGTAGTAATTGCTCCCAGAAAGCAATGGGTGTCATTCACTGGTTGCCCAGAATTCAATTGCAGAGTTTTTGTACTGGATCATGTTAGGGCCCAGGGCAGAGAGGGCAATGACGACCAGTTTAAATCTTTTAGTGCAATCTGAAACACAAACAGATTTCCATTTTGTGAAGTGAGCAGTTCTGAGCTTTATCTATCTCAAGGCTATTCTGTAACCTCGTATATTAAACAACTTGCCTCACAGACTTACATCAGCTCTCACACATACAATACCACCAATTTAAAATTCTCATTCGAGATTAATGGTCTCGCATCTCAGAAACATCCTCCAATTCAGCTCCTGTGCTTTGTGGTTCAGTTTGTTGTATGTAACCTCATGGCCTGGCATATCTTCTACTCTACCATTACCATCAAACAAGAGTGTTAACCCAGGTTCAATGAACAGTGCAGAAGGACATGCCAGGAGCAGCACCAGGCATACCTAAAAATGAGGTGTTAACCTTATGAAGCTACAAATATGCATGCTAATCAGTGAAAGTAGCATGCTATAGGCAAGCTAAGATGTAACACAACCAAAAGATCAGATCAAAGCTCTGCAATCCTGACATAACCTGTCATGAATGTTAGTGGACAAATAAACAACTAAGAGGAGGAGGAGGGTCTACAAATACCCCCATCCTCAGCGCATCTTTTGCACATCAGTGCAAAAGATAAAGCTGAAGCATTTACAACAATCTTCAGCCAGAAGCGCCGAGTGGATGATTAATCTCGGCCTCCTCCGGAGATCCCCAGCATCACAGGTGCCAGACTTCAGCCAATTCAATTCACTCCACGTGATAACTAGCCGAAGGCACTGGATACTGTAAAGGCTATGGGCCCTGACAACATTCCCGCAATAGTATTGAAGACTTGTGCTCCAAAACTAACCATGTCCCTAGGCATGCTGGTCCAGTACAGCTAAAACACTGGCATCTACCTGGCTATGTGGAAAATTGCCCAGGAATGTCCTGTACACGGAAAACAGGACAAATCCAAACCTGTCAACAACCGCCCCATCAGTCAACTCTCGATCATCAGCAAAGTGATGGAAGGGGTCATCAACTATGCTATCGAGTGACAGCCTGTCCATTGATGCCCAGTTTGGGTTCCACTAGGGCCACTCAGCTCTTGACCTCATTACAGCCTTGGTCCAAACATGGACAAGAAGGGTGAGGTTGTGATTGCCCTTGAAATACAAACATAAATACAAACATACGAATTTGGAGCAGGAGTAGGCTAATCAGCCCTTCAAGCCCACTCCGTCATTCAATAAGATCATGGTTGATCTGAATGTATCCTCAACCCCACACTCCTGCCTACCCTTAATAACCTTCACTCCCTTGTTAATTAAGAATCTATCTACCTCTGCTTTAAAAATATTCAAAGACTCTGCTTCCACCATTGTTTCAGGAAGAGAGGCCCAAAGACTCACGATCCTCTCAGAGAAAAAGATTCTCTACCGCCCGAGCAAAACTGAAGTCAATGGGAATCGGGGAGAAACTCTCCACTGGGTGGAATCATGCCCAGCAATAAGGAAGATGGTTGTGGTTGTGGGAAATCAATCAACCCAGTCCCAAGACATCACTTCAGGAGTTTCTCAAGGTAGTGTCCTGGGCACAACCATCTTCAGCAAGCTGTTAGATATACAGTAAATCTCCCTTTACACTGTCCCCATCAAACACTCCCAGGCCAGATACAACACGGGGTTAGATACAGATTAAAGTCCTCTCTACACCGTCCCGATCAAACACTCTGCTCCTGTGTCATTTATTACCAGTCAGTGGCTGATCACATCGGAGGACAGGTTCCCGATTGTTCCAGGCCCGCCAATCGCACACGCCTGACAAGCGCAAAATTCAGGCCTAGGAGTCGACACTTTTCTTTCGGAGTGTCTGGACTGTCAGCCCACAATCATCCATTGTAAAAAGTTCATTTCTTTAAGATAAGCTTTACCACAAATGCATTTATGGCTTTGATGTCAGTGGAATAAAAGGTGACTGTGCTGGAATCTCTGTGTGAATCATGGTGGACTGGATGGAAAGGCACTTGGCAAATGGTGAAGCAGCTGAAAATGGCTATATCCATGATGGAAGCCAAAGCAGCTCCAGTCTCTGTGGGAGCACAGACTTCAGAGGAGGCAGTCAAACAGTTAAGCTGAGACCAGGAAGAAGCTCCCAGTGTGCCTTCCCATAACTCAGCGGGGGAAGGAGGCAGTACCCCTCGCAGATATTCGACCCACCAACTGGAAGGAAGCTGGATGGATTCAGAGGAAGACCAGAAATGTTAAACCACCCTTTGGCCAAAGCCTGGATTGTAGATGCGCGGATGGTCATGGCATCCTGGGGCCTCGATGAGAGTGAGCAGGCTGCATTCTTGATGCAGCATCTATGCGGAAAAGCCCACCAGGAAATACTGGGGAGTGGTGTTGATGTCCAAAGGAATCCGAAGCAGATCTTTGAAGTCCTGAGAAGGGGATTTTGGGACAGCAGTAATCTGCTGCAGCTACAGCAAAAACTCAACAGGTATGAACAGCCCAAAGGAGAGGAGCTGCTCTCAGTATCTCTGGAGCATGTGTACATGATCAAGAAAAGACACGGTTACTAAGGCTGGTAGGGAGGCCCCATCAGAGAGATGACTATTGGTACTGAGGGGAACGTAGACCTCATGCTGAAGAGACAAGCAGAGCAAATCACTACGTAGCAAGCACAGATGTTAACTTTGCTGTCCTACCTCCAAAGGAAGCCTCAAGGCCAATCATGTCCAAGGGAAACTTCCAAATGGTCCGGAAATTGCAATTGTGCTGGGCAAATTTAAAACACATTAACCACAGACCCCACTGCCAGCAGGGAAGGAGCCCCCATCCGGTATGACTGCATTACCCCTCCCATACCAGATGTTAAACTTGGCAAGCCCTCTACCAAGGAGAAGAGATTATTTTGGGAAGAGGCTTGGTCTTATGGAAAGCAATAGTAACTTGTCTAATAGTTGTCCTGAGATTTGATGAGTATGAGACTTACCCGGAGAAAGGCTGAGCACCTGCGGTGAGGGTGGGAAGAGGGTGGGCTCTGACGTCACCGCAGGTGCTGGTGAGCACTTGCACTGAGCTCCCTGAAGGCAGAGAGCTGCCTCAGGGAGCTGTAGACCTCCACAGAATAAAAGAAAGCACAAAATTGCTGCAAAAAATGTCCATGCAGTTCAATAAAGCACCTCATGGAAAAACTGTCGCTAGGTATTTCTTTTTATTTTAAATCCTAACAGAGATTTCATCCTGTCCTTGGATGAGGTTTCATCAAACTGACTAGTCTGTCTGCCAACTGACGGGCTAGTAAAAGTCAATTATAATTGGGCCATTAATTGCCCGCTTAATTGTCGGCGGGCGCTCTTCTGACTATTGCACTTGCACGCCAAGCGAAATATCGCACGAGGGTCCCAACATCATCCTGCTTGATTTTACACCCATTCAGGTCATACCCACCCACAGGACATAAAGCTCGGTCCCTAGACTGTGTAGCAGGGTTGGTTGTAGAACAGCGGGATCAGGGATTTCATCCAGTAGAAGTGACAGATAGTAATACAGCAAAGAAACAAGTCTGGGAACCAGCTCACTCGTATTGCTAATTCTCCTTGTCCATGTGAGCGGGATTTAAATTCTGGCCTTTGTATCTGTCTTCATGGCAGAACACACAAAAACATACAGGGCAGAATTTTCTGCTTGACGCGGTGAATTTGGGCCAGCATTCCGACATCACCGCACGCCATTCGCGATATTTCACTGGGCAGGCGCACAATGAAGTTCGACATGGGCCCACCATTAATTAACGGGCTAGTTAAGGCCCTTAACTTGGCAAACGGCACCAATTTTCAGGCACCCGTGCAATCTTTGGCTCGGTGCACAGGGGCAAGGCACGCAGGTAAGAAACTTTTTAATAAAACTCATCCACGGGCTGGATAAGAAGGCTCAGTGGGGTTGTCAATCTGGTCTGTGAGTAGTTGTTGCAGAAAGTTTTTTAAACTTGCCTATGTGATCTGTAGCAGTTCAGAACAAATTCCAGCAGCTTCCTGTGGGCTTTGAACCTTCAGCTCAGCACTCTGCAGTCAGGAATCCTTATCTGGCCTGCAGCTTTCCAGAGGTCTTCCTTCCTTTAGCCTGGGTATGTGTTCTGACATCTCCACTGGAGGCAGCTCCTCTGAGGAGGAAGGGAGGGATAGAATAAGGAGGAGGCCAGGAGTGCACATTCAGCCTCCAGGGGAACCACCTTTGGGAGGGCAGGCACAGGCACAAGGGGCGCAGGACCAAGGGGTTGTCCAAGGTGGAAGGGACTGCAGAAGACACCACTATCCTGCTGCCAGGGTATACAGGCAGCGAAGCAGCTACCTCAATATGACTGAGGTGCAGTGCCAAAGGAGGCTCCATCTGTCAAGGAGGACAGTCAACTATATCTGTCAGAGGATTGGCCCTGAGATCTCCCCTAACTGTGTGGGAGGACAGCCCATGCCAGCGGCTCTCAAGATCACAGTTGCCCTCAACTTCTATGCCTCTGGCTCCTTCCAGGGGTTGGTGGGTGATCTTTGCAGTGTCTCCAAATTAGCTGTCCACACTTGTGAAAAAAAGGTTACAGACGCTCTGTTCAGGCATGCATTGACCTTCAGCCACTTGCCTGGGACCAGACAAGTCAGGCACAGCGAGCCAGAGGCTTCGCGGCCATTGCTGGCTTCCCCCGTGTCCATGGTGCTATAGACTGTACACATGTGGCCATCAAGGCGCCAGCAGGTGAGCCCGGTGCCTTCATCAACAGGAAGGGCTTGCACTCCATGAACGTGCAGATAGTGTGTGATCACAGGATGCTAATTCTACAAGTCTGTGCAAGGTACCCAGGCAGCTCCCACAACACCTACATCCTCAGACACTCCCAGGTGCCGAGGATCTTCAGTGCTCCAGCCTGGCTGGATGGATGGCTGCTGGGTGACAAAGGCTATCCCCTCAGAAGGTGGCTCATGACGCCTCTCTGCCATCCAAGAACAGAAGCTGAGCAGCAGTATAATAGGAGCCAGGGCACCACAAAGGCTGTGGTGGAGAGAGCCATCGGTCCTCTCAAGATGCCCTTCTGATGCCTGGACCGCTCAGGGGGCACACTCCAGTACTCCCAGATCGAGTGTTGCTGATAGTGGTAGCATGCTGCGCTCTGCACAATCTGGTGCTGGAAAGGGGGGACGCTGTGGACAATGAAGACGTTGATGCAGTGGATGCGGCTGCACATGATGAGTCCAGCAGTGATCCTGAAGATGAGGAAGCACAGGGCAATGATGAGGGGCTAAGCACTGACCCAGGACTACACAAAGGAGGCAGGGACACTCAGGTGACTTTCATCCAATGAACCTTCAGCTAGCTCCACACAAATGGATTAGGGGGACCAGCATTGTCTGGCGCTTCCACACGTGGCGCTACATCTTCCACCTCATCAGCTGCAACTAAGGGCTTTGGACATAAACCTCAATGTCCACTCAAACACTCATGACATGTCTGTGAAACATACAAATGCAGCACAAAGGAAACACCCTCAGCCATGGTAACACATCTGGTTTTAATTTTCTCCATCATAAAGTCACACAAAATGAAAGCAAAACGTTTTTCAACCATAAACAAATGATAATTCCCTAATTTAAGGCCAACACAAAAGCACTAGTGAGAAACCCGTGCCTAAGGTGCCTTATGCTTACGTTTCCGGGTGCTATGTCTTGGTGCTGCCCCATTGCTCGGAGTGGTATCTGAGACAGCCTGCTGACTCTGCTGTCCTGTTGGCCTCGATGACCTTGGCGGACGTCCTCTGGCCCGTGGAGCCTGTGCTGGCCCCACCTGGGAGGGAGCTGTCAGTTCCACAGCTGGAATCTCCCCAGTCGTCACAGCCTCACCGGATGCCACGGTCACTGGCAGAGGGGCGGAGGAGCTGCCGCGCTCATCCGGAGTGCCCTGAGAGGAGCCCGCAGAGACGACAGGCAGCTGCTGCACCGACATGAGGTCGCTTCGGACCTCTCTGCTCACCGTAAATGGATGGGCACTGAGCTGGGATACTTGAAGCCCAGACCGTCTCCCACATTGGCAATAACCAGCTGTGGCCAATGGCTCTGTGAGGGCTTGCAGGTCCAAGCGTATCCCCAGGAGAAGCTGCCTGTTCTCCTGGAAGTCCCTCTCCAGGAGAGTTGCCACTGTCTCCATGGAGGAAGCATGATGATCTGACATGAGGCTCATGGCATCACTCGTGCTCCGCGTTGTCTCCTCCACCACGGACACCAAGCGAAACATAGTCTCATGTATCAATCCCAGATGCTCCCGTACACCCGGCCGCATTCGCTGCAGCTGCTGCATCGCGGACAATTCCAGAGGCACATCATCACACCCCAACTCAGCATGAGCCTGGTCCCCTGTAGTCCTCCGGCTGTTGGTGCCATCGGCACTCTCTGTCTCTGCTAGCTTCTCCAGCGATTGTGAAGAGCCCTCTCCACTGTGCCCCAGGACACTAGCCGATGTCACAATTCCCATCCATGTGCTAGTATCTGCGCTGGTGCCTGCCTCACAGAAATGGTGTGACGCAGGTGACAGCTGAGGGCCCTCAGGTGTGAGACAGGGCATCTGGAATTGCTCCTGGTTTGCCAGCCTCTGATGGTGCTGAAAATAACAACAAGGACAGTGGATCAGTTAGCATGCACACAGTGACACACTTCATCCCTTTCCCCCTGAATCATTATGCGCTCAACCTTCCAGAACCTATGGAGACGAATATTGGTGGGGTGGCAAATCGTCAGGAGGAGGCCCAAATATTACAGGCGGATACTGACGGGCTGGTCAGATGGCCCAAGGAATGCCACATTGATAAGTGTGAGATGATGCACTAGGGCAGGACAAACAAGGTACGGGAATACACGAGGAATGGTAGGACCATGGAAAGTAAGGAGGATCAGACGGACCTGGCTGGGCATGCCAACAGGCCCGTTAAGGTAGCGGGACAGATACATAAGGTGTTGAAGAAAGTAAAAGCCATATTTGCCTTTATTAGCCGAGGAATAGAATGTAGGAACAGGGAGGTCATGTTACAAGTGCAGAAAACGTTGCCTAGGCCACCACTATAGTTCTGCATGCAGTTGTGATCAGCGCTTCATGGGAGGGATGTGATTGGAGTGGAGAGAGTGCAGAGGTTGCTGAGCAGAGGAGATTGAGGGGTGACATGTTTGAGCTTTATAACATTATGAGGAGCGTAGATCAGGTGGACGGAAAGGAACTTTTCCCCTTGGTGGATGGATGACTAACCTGGTGGCATTGATTTAAGGTGAGGGGCAAGAGGTTGACAGGTGAGGTGATGAGGAACTCTTGCAAACAGTAATGTGGAACGCACTGGCTGAAAGGGTGGTGGATGCAGAAACCCTCCTAACATGTAATAAGTATTTGGATGTGCAGTTGTGATGCCATGGCACACAAGGCCATGGGGATAGTGGTCAGAAATGGGATAAGGCAACTTTGGAAGGTGCTGGACATGTGCATCTTCGAAGGGCTGAGGGACCTTTGTCTATGACCCACGCGTCTGACTCTATCAGTCTGTGAATGAGCAATGTTGCTGCACTAATGATTTCAACAATCATTAGTGCTTTGGATGGTGGGAAGACAGAGCTGATGTGACTGTGGACCTCAAATACCTGGCTGCTCCAGCCCAGCCTCACCGACACCTGTGGACCTGGGTGCATGGTGCCTCTTAAGCTCCAGGGCTCCTGCTCGAAACAGGTTAAAAGCAGCAACTGGGCCTGGCCGCCTCCAGTCCACAAATGCTCACAGGAGCATTTCTCCTGAAAAACAGAGAAGGCCATTCATTGCAGCTAATCGCACATGGACCCTGCACATGCACACTGCACCCCAACCATAGTGGGCCATATCAGGCCTCCAGTGCCTCCTCCCCCCGATACTGCTGATCAGTCACACAAAGGTAGTATGCCTGCTCCCAACCCCCCACAATGGCCACCTTGGACACATTCTGCGTCCATCACATTCAGAAACACATGGTCTTAGCTCCCATGGCAAGGAGGCACAGCAAGGTATGGCACCGAGGGCACCAGATGGCTCCCCTTCCACCATCTCATTACCGTAAATAGGACATGTGCTGGAGTTCTGAGCATGCGCCTAGCTGCATCTCCTGCAGGTTGCCCCCAGACTAGTCATGTGCTACTAAGACCAATACATGGTGTGGGGGAGAACTCATCTCATGAACCACTCAGACTGATGTAAGCATGGGCACTATCTGCTTGCCCACCCAGCGTACAACAAATGCCCAACATGATTCAATACAGTCTCGACAGTAAGACTTGTGGGCGGGGGGGGGGGCCCTCAATGGCTAAGGCTACCTGCTGGGTTAAATGCCCAGCATCAACATGGTCCTTACCCTTCCAGAGCGCAACAAATGGTCGAAGCCCTTGCAACACTGGATCCAGGTGCACTGCACCACGTCATGGGAGCTCACCACCTTCGCTACCTCCTCCCAGGCACGTTTCATCATGTTGGGGGGGGCGCCTCCTCCTCCCATCCTGGGGAACCATCACCTCCCAACGTGCTGCCACCTCCTTGAGGAGGGCAGCAAGGCAGTCATCAGAAAAGCGAGGGCCTCATGGGCTATCCTGCAGCCTGCCCTGTGGTGTGACCTGGAAGTGGCCATTGTCACCAGCCTACCTTCCTTTAAACAGACTGCCGGGTCGCCATTGGACCTGGCTGTCTGTGCACACCTGCCGCAGCTCGCACATTCCTGCTATTCACGGAAGTGGGAAATGCGCTCGGCGGACCTTGATTGGCCTGCCCACACAAAATGGCAGCGCGGCCCCGATCACAATCCACGCCCACCTGCGTCCACTTCTGCTCTGCCCACCCACCCGACAAACGGAAAATTTTGGCCATAGGAAAATTAAGGAGCCAAGAGTACAGTGAGAATGAGAGACTTAAAAAAATCAGTATAAGTAAAGAAATGGTCTTGGAGGAATGAATGGGACCAGTGGCAACAAATCCTCTGGATCTGATACCTGCATCCTGGGATTTTAAGAGAGCTAGCTGTTGAGGTAATGGATACATTGGTTTTGATCTTCCAGAATTCCTTAGATTATAGAACAGCTCCAACAATGGGAATAGCTTCTCCCTATCTACTCTGTCCAAACCCCTCATAATTCTGAATTGCTATAACAAATCGTCTCTCTACTATCTCTTCTCCAAGGAAAACAGTCCCAACTTCTCCAATCTTGAAATATGAATAATTAATTAATGAAAGTAGTGCATACGGTGGAGTTGAGATAGGAGATCTTGTTGAATGGCAGAGCAGGCTCAAAGCGCTGAATGGCCTCCTCCTGCTCCTATTTCTTCTGTTCTTAATTCAGTGAGGGCTCCTGGTCTTAATTAATCTCCAGTAACACAAGATGCTGAATGGAGTAATAAGGAGATATATGCAGCTTATGATTAGAAAACAGGGCTCAGGTTTTCCAATCAATGTTATCTTAACCCTGGCTGTATCCTATTAATTTAAATGTCTTACTGCTGCTGTTACAATAACACTGATCTGAAAATCAAATCTTTGAACAAATTTCCATAAAACTGTCGAACCCATTTGCAGATAGTTTCCTGTCTCTGCTCTTTTAATGAGGTAATCACCGACTCAGGGCTATGAGGAAGGAGCAAGGAATTGGGGCATATTGGATAGCACTTTCACAGAGCTGGCACAGGCAGGTGGGCTGAATGTCCTCCTTCTGTGTTGTATGATCCTATGATAAAATGCCACAGTTAAGGCAAAGGAAGATATGATGAGTATTGGGTGTTCATGGCAACGCTCACAATACTTTTCAAACCATAACATCACTCTGGTGTGGGGGAAGTGGACTGGAGCTTAATACTCGATTAATATTGACTCTGCCGCAGAGACCTATCATGCAGAGCAGGCAGCTCCCTAGTTTGATGCCAATCTCTGCTAAGATAGATGGCCCCTGTCGTGGAAGTGATTCCTACCTCAGGTTCTATCAAGTGGGAATCAATTTATGACATGAAGGCAATGAGCATAACCACGTGCTGCTAACTTTCAGCTAACTCAGCACAGTCTAGGGGCCTAAGCTGGAGTACAGTTGCCAAGCCTCCAGGATTGAACTGGGGACCGCAGGGGGAGAATTTTACAGACCCGTTTTGACATGGGCAGAGCAGTAACATGCGATGGGCCATTCAAAAGTCCATTGACTTCAGCGGGACCACAAAATCTTGCCAGCATAAAGGTTCACCCTAGGACTTGTAAATTAATCTCAAAATACTACCTGGAGTGAAAAATCTTAGCAACATTAAAACATTTGAAGAGTTTGGGCTATTAGTTATAATAACATTGGAGTTGGGAGAAATGGGGAGGGGGAGGGGGGATGTTGGTGGTAGAATGTGATTAAAGCTGCCACCAGAGTTGACCCTGACCTGGAAGGTCCCTGGTTTGTGTGAGTCACCACCTTGCCATGTTTAGCACATTTACTAGCTCAGCTACTTTGGGAGCTTCATGTGATGTTTTTTATTTATTTATTTCCAGAATGTCTGACAAGAACAGCATTTATTATCCACTCTTCCTAGTCGCACTGAAAAGATGGTGTGGGGCCATTTTTGTATTCATAGTAGCAGCTTGATGCAACTGAGTGGCTTGCTAGGCCATTTCAGAGGGCAGTTAAGAGTCAATCACATTGCAGCCGATCTGGAGTCACATGTAGGATGGCAGATTTCCCTCTCTAAAGGATAGTAGTGAAGTAGATGGGTTTTTACAACAACCTATTAGATTCATGGTCAACATTACTGAGATCAACTTTTTATTCCCAGAATTTTAAAACTCCATTCACGCTCAGGATTACTAGTCAAACCTCAGGATTACTGATCAAACCTCAGGTTTAATAAACCAGCCTCAGGATTACTAATCCAGCCTCAGGATTACTAGACAAGATTCAGCATTAGCAGTCGAATCTCAGGATTCTAGACTAGATTTAGGATTACTAGTCGAACCTCAGGATTACTAGGCTAGACACAGGAATACAAATCCAGACTCAGGATTGACAGACTAGACTCAGGATTGCTAGTCCAACCTCAGGATTACTAGTTGAACCTCGGGATTATTAGGCTAGTCTCAAGGTTACTCAGCCAGTCTCAGGATTACTAGTTCACCCTTGAGATTACTAGACCTGCCTCAGGATTACCGGTCTAGACTCAGGATTACTAGTGCAGCCTCAGCATTATTAGACCAGACTCAGGATTACTAGTCCAGCCTCAGTATTACTAGTCCAGCCTCAAGATTACTAGACTCAGGATTGCCAGTACCACCTCAGGATTAGTAGTAAAATCTTGAGATTACCAGTTCAGCCTCAGGATTACTGGAATAGACTCAGTATTACTAGATCAGCCTCAGGATTACTACTTCTGCCCTTGGATTACTAATCCAGCCTCAGCATTACTAGTCCAACCTCGAGGTTACTTGATTAGACTCAGGATTACTAGACCAGTCTCAGGATTGCTAGTCCTGCCTCAGCATTACTAGTCCAGCCTTGGCATTACTAGGCCAGTGTTAGGATTACTAGTCCAGGCTCAGCATTACTAGTCCAGCCTCAAAATTACTAGAGCAGCTTTAGGATTACTACTACAGGCTCAAGATTGCTAGACTAGGTTCAGGATTACTAGGCTAGACTCAGGATTACTAGTGCAGCCTCAGGATTACTAATCCAGCCTCAGGTTTACTAGACTAGACTCAGGATTACTCGACAAACTTTAGGATTACTAGTTCAGCCTCAGGAATACTAGACTACACTCAGGATTACTAGTCCAGCCTCAGCATTACTAGTCCAGCCTCGAGATTACTAGACTAGGTTCAGGATTACTAGTCCAGCCTCAAGATTACTAGACTAGACTCAGGATTACTAGCCCAGCCTCGGGGTTTCTAGACTAGACTCAGAATTACTAGTCCAGTCTTTGGATTACTACAGCCTCAGGATTGTTAGTCCCACATCAGGATTACTGGCTCAGCATTGGGATTACTAGACCAGCATCAGGATCACTAGTCCAACCTCAATATTTCTAGACTAGGTCCAGGATTACTAGACTAGACTCAGGATTACTAGCCCAACCTCAGGATTACTAGACCAGATTCAGGATTACTAGGCTAGACTCAAGATTAATAGTCCAGCCTCAGGATTACTAGACTACATTTAAAATTACCAGTCCAGCCTCGATATTACTGGTCCAACTTCAGAATTACTAGGCTAGACTCAAGATTAATGGACTAGGTTTTGGATTACTAGTCCAGCCTCAAGATTACTAATTCAGCATAAGTATTATTGGACTAGGTTCAGGATTACTAATCCAACCTCATGGTTACTAGACCAGCTTCAGGATTACTAGACTAGATTTAGGATTACTAGTCAAACCTCAGGATTACTAATCCAACTTTGGGATTACTAAACCAGACTCAAGATTACTAGTCCAGCCTCTTGATTACTAGACCTTGAGATTACTAGACCAGACTCAGGATTACTAGTTAAGACTGAGGATTATTAGACAAGGCTCAGAATTACTAGTCCAGTTTTAGGATTACTAGACCAGTGTCAGGATTACTAGACTAGACTCAAGATTACTAAACCAGCTTCAGGATTACTAGTCCAGCCTCAGGATTGCTAGTGCGGCCTCGTGATTACTAGACTAGACTCAGAATTATCAGGATTGCAAGTGAAGTCTTGAGATTACCAGTTCAGCATCAGAATGACTATACTTGACTCAGGATTGCTAGTCCAGCCTCATGATTACTGAAATAGACTCAGGATTACTAGTCCAGAATCGATATTATTAGATTAGACTCGGGATTACTAGACCAACCTCAGGATTACTAGTCCAGATTCTAAAGTATTAGATTAGATTTGGGAGTACTAGACCAGCCTCAGGATTATTAGTCCAGATTCAATATTGTTAGATTACTCGGGATTACTAGTCCAGCCTCATGTTTATTGTCCAGCCTTAGTATTACTAGTCCAGCCTCGAGGCTACTTGACTAGATTTAGGATTACTAGACAAGTCTCAGGATTACTAGTCCAGCCTTGAGATTACTAGTCTAGTCTCATGATTGCTAGTCCATCTTCAGCATTACTATTCCAGCCTCGAGATTACTAGACCAGCCTCAGGATTACTAATCCAGATTCAATATTATTAGATTAGACTCAGGATTACTAAACCAGCCTCAGGATTACTAGTCCAGATTCGATATTATTAGATTAGACTCAGGATTACTAGACCAGCCTCAAGATTACTAGTCCAGCCCTTGGATTACTAGTCCAGCCTCAGGATTACTAGACCAGACTCAGGATTGCTAGACCAGCCCCGGGTTTACTAGGCTTGGCTCAGGATTAATAATCCAGCCTCATGATTACTAGTCCAGCCTTGAGTTTCCTAGATTTACTAGATGTTAGGAAATAGAGATAGTTTCAGTCAGTTATATTTGGATTTGAGTATGTTAGAAATAAGCTATATCTTTAATGTTTAAATTTGATTTGTATTTCTGTATTTGTCTGTTATGAAAAGGAGATTGAGTTTTAGTTTCACTTTAAAAGATACCCTAATTCTAATGAGATTTTTACGACTCTTGAAGGGAGTTATGACAAACAAAGTAGAAAAAACTGTGCTGTTGCCTAGCAATAGGAGGCCCCACAGAGGCAGAAAGGTAGTTTCAGTTCAGTGGAAGCCTGGATTCCAGAGATGTTGGACAGCAGAGAGACAGACAGCAAGTCCCAAACTGAAACCAGCTGCAAGGGGAAGCTGATCAGGAGAGGAAACTGCAGGAGCAGGTCCCAGAAACTAAAAGAGAAAGTCCCAAATCCAGGGGAGTAGAACAGGAAAGGCCCCAAGAGTACAGTCTAGTCAAAGGACAAGGACTGGAATCTGGAAAAGGTCCTGTTTTGTGGAAGTGAAAGTAAGGAGTAGAGAGGAAAGCTTCAAGCTTAAAGAGAAGAAAACTACAGGACACAGATTTAAAGCAATATAGGCATGCGAGGAGCCAGAAGATCCAAGGGGACATCTGAAGGTCAGTAATTCTTTACTACGTGCACGTGAAGCACTGGTATTCTGTTGGCACAACTGAGTCAGTGAGAGAGTCCATGGAATAAATCTTGAATGCATGTGGCAATCCAGGGGAGAGGAACATCAGAAGGAGAGCTCAAAACCCTGGAGGTGGACCCTTGTGGAAGGCATCTAAGAGAAAGTGTTGTCTGGGAGAAGATTCCAAAGTGGGTTCTTGGAGAGTGGAGATTGGAAATCCTTGTGTGAAACGCAGAGCTCAGTGAGACTGGTTGGCTCACAGTGTGACAAGTGTCTGAGAGGAGTTGAGGAGAGGTTCAGTGCATCTGTTTGGGATATCTGTCGTTTCAGAGTGTGATGTGCCTGACCATAGGTCGCCTACTGGTTTGCATGGACTCTGTACTTACTGTGAACATTAGAATATAAGATAGCTTTTGTAACTTGTGTTATCCTTATAAATCTGTAAGTATCTGTAAAGGTATAGTTGTAGAGTTGTTAGGAGTATTTTAATATAGTTCATTGTTTTTTGTTTAATAATTGTTTTATTATTTTGTTAAAAAGTTCATCAGCTGACTCCTGAGACTCTGTTCAGTAGCCACTCTCCACGTATCTAAACAGAAAATAAAAGTTAGGATCTATCAAGCCAGGTTCCACCCTGAGATCTGGCTTGTCCAGTAGTAACATCAGCTGGGATCATAACATAGACTATATTCAGGGTTACTAGTCCAGCCTCAAGAGTACTAGTCTAGCCTCAGGATTACTAAACTAGACTCAGGGTTACTAGTCCAGACTCGGGATTACAGGTCCAGCCTCAAGATTATTAGAGCAGCCTCAAGATTACTAGACTAGGTTCAAAACTACTAGACTAGACTCAGGATTACTAGTCCAGCCCAATAGCCCTTCCAGGAAACATATTGGAAACACCTGTAGCAGCTATTGCTGCTGAAGGGACTGACAACTTTCATTCTCTGTTACAATGATGAAGAGGTAAATGAATTGTAATTCTGTTTGAAAATCTCTGTTTCATCTGAAGCCAACCTTGAAATAGAATTGATTCGGTGTCAGATGCTAATGGTTTCAATCACCCAGATATTGAATCTGACCTTCAGTGACCCTGAAATGCACTGAAGAGTGAGAATGAAAGGACTTACCTGATGATGCAAACTTGTACTTTCCATCAAAGCAACCAAACATTTTTGAAGTGTAGCCTTGTAGTCAGTTCAACTGCTTTTCTCTCATGGTATGTCCGCTTCACAACTTGAGGCTGTAATCTATTGTTGCAAGATAATGTAACACCACAGATTAGTCCTGCAGCAAGGATTTATTTGGAGTTCACATCAATAGTGTTGGCTTTTAAAAAACTATCGCCGATTCGAATACTTGTATCTACGGTGACAAATATACCCCAAGAGAGAACACAACATAAACAAAATGATGCCGCTTGGAACAATATTTAAAGGTTGTATATATAGATGTTATTAGTTAAACAAAAGGTGCAGAATTCTCTCCTGTTATAATGGGAAGATTTGAATGGTGGAATATAGATTACACAGGGCACTGCATGTGACAATGCAATGGAGGGGGGTAGGTACAAGGGTAAGTCTGGATATATGAGCGTATATTTGGGTGAACTGGAGGGTATATCTGGGTGTACTCCGGGGCATATTTGGGTGTGCTGGAGGGTATATTTGGGTGCACTGGAGGGTATATTTGGGTGTACTCCAGGGTATAGTTAGGTGTGCTGGAAGGTATATTTGGGTGCACTGGAGCGTACATTTAGATGAACTGGAGGGTATATTTGGGTGTACTCCGGGGTATATTTGGGTGTGCTGGAGGGTATATTTGGGTGCACTGGAGGGTATATTTGGGTGAACTGGAGTGTATATTTGGGTATGTTTAGGTGTACTGGACAGTGTGTTTCGGTGTACTGAAGGGTATATTTCCATGTACTGGAGGGTATATTTGATATATATATATGGTTTATATTCATTCACTGGGTGTGGGCATTGCTGGCTAGGCCAGCATTTATTGCCCATCCTTAGTTGCCCTTGAGAAGGTGGTGGTGAGCTGCATTCTTGAACTGCTGCAGTCCATGTGATGTAGGTACACCCACAGTGCTGTTAGGGAGGGAGTTCCAAGATTTTGATCCAGCGACAGTGAAGGAATGGCAATATATTTCCAAGCCAGGATGGTAAGAGGCTTGGAGGGGAACTTCCAGGTGGTGGTGTTCCCATCGATCTGCTGCCCTTGACCTTCTAGATGGCAGCAGTCGTGGGTTTGGAAGTTGCTGTCTAAGAAGCCTAGGTGAATTCCTGCAGTGCATCTTGTAGATGGTACACACTGCTACTGTGCATCAGTGGTGGAGGGAGTGAATGTTTGTGGATGGGGTGCCAATCAAGTGGGGCTGCTTTGTCCTGGATAGTGTCAAGCTTCTTGAGTGTTGTTAGAGCTGCACTCATCCAGGCAAGTGGGGAGTATTCTATCACACTCCTGACTTGTGCCTTGTCGATGGTGGACAGGCTTTGGGGAGTCAGGAGGTGAGTTACTTGCTGCAGGACTCCTAGCCTCTGACCTGCTCTTGTAGCCACAGTATTTATATGGCTAGTCCAGTTCAGTTTCAGGTCGATGGTAACCTCCAATGTGTTGATAGTGGGGGATTCAGTGATGGTAATTCCATTGAACATCAAGGGGCGATGGTTAGATTCTATCTTGTTGGAGATGGTCATTGCCTGACACTTGTGTGGTGCAAATCTTACTTGTCACTTGTCAGCCCAAGCCTGGATATTTTGCAGGTCTTGCTGCATTTGGACATGGACTGCTTCAGTATCTGAGGAGTCATGAATGGTGCTGAACATTGTGCAATCATCAGCGAACATCCCCACTTCTGACCTTATGATGGAAGGAAGGTCATTGGTGAAGCAGCTGAAGATGCTCGGGCCAAGGACACTACCCCGAGGAACTCTTGCAGTGATGTCCTGGAGCTGAGATGATTGACCTCCAACAACCACAACCATCTTCCTTTGTGCTAGGTATGACTCCAACCAGCGTAGAGTTTTCCCCCGATTCCCATTGACTCCAGTTTTGCTAGGGCTCCATGATGTCACACTCGGTCAAATGCTGCCTTGATGTCAAGGGCAGTCATTCTCACCTCACCTTGGGAGTTCAGCTCTTTTGCCCATGTTTGAACCAACGCTGTAATGAGGTCAGGAGCTGAGTCCATAAGACCATGAGACATAGGAGCAGAAGTAAGCTATTCCGCCCATCCAGTCTGCTCCGCCATTCAATGAGATCATGACTGATCTGATAATCCTCAGCTCCACTTTCCTGCCTTTTCCACATAACCCTTGATTCCCCTACTGATTAAAAATCTATCTCAGCCTTGAATATACTTAACGATCCAGCCTCTACAGCCCACTGGAGTAAAGAATTCCACAGATTGACTACCCACTGAGAGAAGAAATTCCTCCTCATCTCTGTCTTAAATGAGTGACCTCTTACTCTGAGGTTATACCCTCTGGTCCTAGACTCTCCCAGAAGGGGAAACAACCTCTCAGCATCTACCCTGTGAAGCCCCCTAAGAATCTTATATGTTTCAATAAGGTCGCCTCTCATTCTTCTAAACTCCAATGAGTACAGGCCCAACCTACTCAATCTCTCCTCATAAGAAAATCTCTCCATACCCGGGATCAGCCAAGTGAATTTTATCTGGACTGCCTCCAATGCCAGTACATCTTTCCTTAGATAATGGGACCATAAGTGTTCACAGTATTCTAGCTGTGGTCTAACTAGTGCCTTGTATAGTTTTAGCAAGACTTCCCTATTTTTATATTCCATTCCCTTTGAAATAAAGGCCAACATTCCATTTGCCTTCCCTATTCCCTACTGAGTTTGTAAGTTAGCTTTTTGTGATTCATGCACAAGGACCCCCAAATCCCTCTGTGCTGCTGCTTTCTGCAGTCTTTCTCCATTTAAATTATGTTCAGCTCTTCTATTCTTCCTGCCAAAGTGCAAAACCTCACATTTTCCCACATTATATTCCATCTGCCAAGTTTTTGCCCATTCACTTAACCTGTCTATATCCCTCTGTAGACTCCGAGTGTCATCCTCACCACTTGCCTTCCCACCTATTTTTGTGTCATCCGCAAACTTGGCAATAGTATATTCATTTTCCTCATCCAAGTCATTAATATCTATTGTAAATAATTGTGGCCCCAGCATTGATCCTTGTGGCACTCCACTAGTTACTAATTACACTAGTCACCCTGGCAGAACCCAAACTGAGCAGGTTATTTCTAAGCAAGTGCCGCTTGATAGCACTGTTGATGATCCCTTCCATTACTTTACTGATTATTGAGAATGGACTGATGGGGCGGTAATTGGGTGGGTTGGATTTGTCCTGCTTTTTGTGTACAGGACCTACCTGGACAATTTTCCACATAGCCGGGTAGATGCCAGTGTTGTAGCTGTACTGGAACAGCTTGGCTAGGGGCGCGGCAAGTTCTGGAGCACAAGTCTTCTTTTGCCAGAATGTTGTCAGGGCTCATAGCCTTTGCAGTATCTAGTCCCTTCAGCCATTTCTTGATATCACGTGGAGTGAATCAAATTGAATTGACCAAAGGCTGGCATCTGTGATGCTGGGAACCTCTGGAGGAGGCTGAAATGGATCATCCATTCAGCACCTCTGGATGAAGATTGTTGCAAATGCTTCAGCCCTATCTTTTGCACTGATTTGCTAGGTTCCTCCATCACTGAAGATGGGGATATTTGTGGAGCCTCCTCTTCCAGTGATTTGTTTAATTGTCCACCACCATTCACGACTGGATGTGGCAGGACTGCAAAGCTTAGATCTGATCCATTGGTTGTGGGATCACTTAGCTCTGCCAATAACTTGCTGCTTATGCTGTATGGCACGCGAGTAGTTATGTGTTATAGCTTCACTAGGTTGGCACCTCATTTTTAAGTATGCTTGGCGCTGCTCCTAGCATGCCCTTCTGCACGCATCATTGTAGCAGGGTTGATCCCCTTGCTTGGTGGTAGTGGTAGAGTGGGGGATATGCCAGGCAAAGAGGTTACAGATTTTGGTTGCGTACAATTCTGCTGCTGTTGATGGCCAATAACGCTTTATTGATGCCCAGTCTTGAATTGCTGGATCTGTTTGAAATCTATCCCATTTGGTATGGTGGTAGTGCCACACAACACGATGGAGGGTATTCTTAATGTGATGGCGGGACTTTGTCTCCACAAGGATTGTGCGGTGGTCACTCCTACCGATATTGCCATGGTCAGATGCATGCAGGCAGGCTGGTGAGGATGAGGTCAAGTATGTTTTTCCCTCTTGTTGGTTCCCTCACCACCTGCCGCAGACCCAGTCTAGCAGCTACGTCCTTTAGGACTCAGCCAGCTCGGTTGATGCCACGAGACTTCATGGGGTCCGGAGTCGATGTTGAGGACTCCAAGGGCAACTCCCTCCCGGCTGTGTACCACTGTGCCACCATCACACCTGTGTTGTTTCCGGTGCCTAGGTCGATGCCACTCATTTCTTTTGATACAACTAGGTGGTTTCAACTACATTACTGTGGATCTGGAGACACATGTACATCAGACCAGGTAAGGATGGCAGATTTCCTTCCCAAAAGGGCATTAATGACCCAGATGGGTTTTTACAACAATTGACAATGGTTTCATGGTCATCATTAGACTTTTAATTTCAGACTTTTATTGAATTCAAATTCCACCATCTGCCGTGGTGGGATTCAAACCCAGGTCCGCTCTGAATTACCCTGGGTCACTGGAATACTAGTCCAGTGACAATGGCACTACACCACCAGCACCCCTGGTGTACTGGAGAGTATATTTGAGTGGACTCCAGGGTATATTTGGGTATACTCCGTAGTATATTTGGGTATATTGCGTGGTATATTTGTGTGCACTCCATGACATATTTGGGCATATTGTGAGGTATATTTGGGTATACTGGAGGGTATATTTGGGCACACTCTGTGATATATTTGGGTGTACTGGAGGGTATATTTGGGTGTATTGAAGGGTATATTTGGATGGACTGGAAAGTATATTTGGGTGTACTCTAGGGTACATTTGGGTGGACAGAAGAGTATTTTTGGATGTACTCAAGGGTATATTTGGGTGTACTCCGGAGTATATTTTGTGTACTACGGGTATATTTGTGTGTACTCTGTGATACATTTGGGTGTACTGCATGTATATATTTGGGCATGCTCCAGATTATATTTGAGTGTACTGGAGGGTATATTTGATTATACCCCAGGGTATATTTGGGTATATTGCGTGGTATATTTGGATGTATTCTGGGGTATATTTGGGTGCACTGTGTGGTATATTTGGGTGTGCTGGAAGGTATATTTGTGTGTATTGAAGGGTATATTTGGGTGGACTGGAGGGTATATTTGGGTACACAGAGTGGTATATTTGGGTGTATTCCGGAGTATATTTTGGCGTACACTGGGGTATATTTGGGTGTATTTTGTGGTATGTTTGGGTGGACAGGGGGATCTATTTGGGTGTACTCTGGGGTATATTTGGGTGGACTGGAGGGTATATTTGGGTGTACACCGGGGTATGTTTGGGTGGACTGGAGAGTATATTTTTTTGTACTCCGGGGTATATTTGGGTGGACTGGAGGGTATATTTGGGTGTACTCCCGGGTATATTTGGGTGTACTGGAGCGTATATTTGGGTGTACTCCGGGGTATATTTTGGTGTACTCCCGGGTATATTTGGGTATACTCTGGGATATATTTGGGTGTACTCCGGGGTATATTTGGATGGGCTAGAGGGTATATTTGGGTGTACTCCCAGGTATATTTTGGTGTTATCCCGGGTATATTTGGGTGTACTCTGGGGTATATTTGGGTGGTCTGGGGGAATGTACTTTTCATCATGGGGATGATGCTATTAGCGAGGGTTAAACGGAGCGTCCAAATTCCAATGAATAAAGCTCACCTCACCTACTGGCAGGCCTCAGGTTAATACTACTGTCGAGTCTCAATGACATTATTGGAGGCTGATATAAAAGTTAAAGGGCACTTTATTTATTTCAAGTGGGTGTATTCCCCGCCTGACCAGGGGGCTTGTTAAATCTGCCGACACTGTAAAGGGAATGTGCTGTCTGTGGGTAAGTCTCCTGGCTGATATTAACTGCCAAAGGAACAGGGTTAAAATTGCCCCTTTAGTGGTCAGAATCATAACAAGTTGGGACACTTTGACGGGTAAAAAGCAAGGTGGTATGCAGTGTAAATATCACACAGTAAGCCAGCTGATGTTGCTCAGGAACCTTTGTTTCACAAACGAATGTGTATTGCTGCTGTACCAGGACATGTGCTTCATGTTTAATTAATGACTAAGTCTGCTGACCAGATGGTGAGGTATAGCAGGTGCATCCAGCTAGCAGACAGCCAGTGTGATGACAGGAATGTTTGAAAAGACTCCTGTCCCCATCTCACTGCCTCTTCACGCTCTTCATTGCCAGCCTCAACCGAACAATCTGCAGCTGCTTTAAGCAGAGATGGGGGAGGTGGGAAAACGCTTGTCCTCCACAAAGTGATATTCCGCTGTGAATGTAAGACAATATTTGAATCAAATAGGATATTTATCAGGCACACCTTTTTACCCCCATCCCTCACTCCACTCTCCAAATTCACCACATGTCCTGCATATCCCCTTTGATCACAGGGAACAATCTGCAGTGCTGTTTTTGAAGAATTTAAAATTCTTTGGGGGGCTCCAGGCTGAGGGGTTAGTTTGAATGGACCCTCCCCTTCTGTGGAACGGGAACTGTCACTTGACTTGCGGGGCGGTCGGGGCTCCAGGGGAATGGATTGGGGAGAGCCAACTGGCTGGAGGTTTGTTGTAAGTGTTGAGGGAAGAGCATCTGGAAAGTGAGGTTGATGAGAGACTGAATGAAACTCTGTTTATACTGGAAAATATCTGGGCTGAATTCCATTGGTCTAAGCTCAGAGTAACTCAGTCAGAAACTCCCACCCTTGAGTGAGAAAGGAATGGGTTCCAGGCCCAATCTAGGCTGAAACTCCAGTAGAAAACTGAGGGAGTACTACATGGTCAGAGGTGCCATATTTTGCAAGAGACATTAAGCCACAGCCTCATTTACTCTCTCAGGCAGATGCAGGAGAGTTCTCCATGACATCCTGGCCAATAATGTCAGCTGTTGATAATACTTTCACCACTGATTGAGTCAGATGGTTCAAATCCCACTCCAGAGGCTTGAAAATAAAAATCAAGGCTAACACTACAGCACAGTACTGAACAACTGCTGCAACGTTGGAGATGCCATAGTGAGGGAGTTTATTTTTGTTTGTTCATAGGATGTAGATGTCACTGGCTAGGCAAGCAATTATTGCCCAGGTTCAGAGAGCGTTTACCACATTGTTGTGGAGTCACATGTAGGCCAGTCCAGGCAAGGACAGCAGATTCCCTTCCCTAAAGGTGGGTTTTTATGACATCAGCAATGGTTTCCTGGTCATCATTAGACTTTTAATTACAGATTTTTATTAAATTCCAATTTCTCCATCTGCTATGGAACTTGAACCCAGATCCCTGGAGCATTATGCTGGGTCTCTGAAATACTAGTCAGTGACAATACCACTATGGCACCACCTCCCCTTGTATTACACTGTTGGAGGTGCTATACTGAGGGAGTGCTGCACTGTTGGAGATGCTGTGCTGAGGGAGTGCTGCACTGTTGGAGGCATTGAACTGAGGGAATACTGCACTGCTGGAGATCCTGAACTGAGGGATTGCTGCTCTGTTGGTTGGGCTGTCCTGAGGGAGTGCTGCATTGTTAGAGAGTCCGTCTTGAGGGAGTGCTGCTCTGTTAGAGGTGCCGTACTGAGGGAATGCTGCACTGTTAGAGGGGCTGTACTGAGGGAGTGCTGCTCTGTTGGAGGTGCCATAATGAGGATGTGCTGCTCTGTTAGAGGTGCTGTACTGAGGGAGTGCTGCTCTGTTAGAGGTGCTGTACCGAGGGGGTGCTGCTCTGTTAGAGGTGTTGTACTGAGGGGGTGCTGCTCTGTTAGAGGTGCTGTACTGAGGGAGTGCTGCACTGTTGGGAGTGCCATCCTTCAGATGAAATAGTAAAACAGAGGTCCTATCTGTACTCTCAGATGGATGTAAAATGTATCATAGCACTATTTCAAAGAAAAGCGGGGAATTATCCTCAGTTCCCGGACAATATTTAACCGTCAATCAATATTACTAAAACAGATTATCTGGTCATTGTCTCATTGCTGCTTGTGGGATCTTGCTGAGCATTTCCTACATTAAACAGTGACTACACTTCAACAGGATCTCATTGGCTGTAAAGCACTTTGGGACATCCAGAAGTCATGAACATTGCTATGGAAATGCAAATTGTTCTATTTTTTATCCAGTTGAACCTTGAATATTGATATAGGCTGAGAATGTAAGTGCGCAAATGGTATTTTCCACATACTCCAGTAATATTACACTGGTGAAACAGGAGCAGATTCTAGAAAGTTCTTGGCAATAATTTCTGCCACAGACAGCAATTATGGAAGCGATTTCTCCAGCCTCGTCACCCTCTCTTCCTCCCTCTCTCTGTGTGGAGGAGTTTCTCCTGCAGTGTTCTAAATCTATCTACTCTATCCCATATTCTCTAAACTCTTATATCGGTCCTTAATCTGTGTGTTTGAATCAGAAAAGATGCAATTTTTCAAGCCTTTCTCCATTTGTCTAAGTCCTCATACCAGGTGGTGTAGATACACTAACACAGCACAGGTCACACATTATATATGGGAGCCTTTGGGTTTGTATAGTTCAGTCCAAGACTGGGCATTGCATCCGTCAACCAAGCTGCTGTCTCCCTGTTTGTGTGGAGAACACTTCAGTGAAGGTTAACCTGACTGTCATTACTGACGTTGAACTTTTGTGGTTTTTGAGGTTACATTAAATTATTAATCGGCAACAACTGGCTATCTGAGATACAGCAAAGCCCTTCATATTCTGAATCCCTTACATCCAACATTTTTAAAAACTGGCAATCTGCATTTCACAGTATAAGGGGTCGCAGTGTTTATATTGAATTTAAGTTGCAATGTAAGTAGGATATGAATGAAATTATTCCAGTGTGTAAGCAAACATGCAGGAAACTTTAGCAAAACAATCACTGCAGAATAAATGAAGTGTAAATGCACTGATTTAATAGACTCACGGTTCCCTGAGTCAATGAGATTTATGGGACAGATGGAAAGCTATAAGTTTATTTTTAAAGAGTATCACTTCGAACAAACTGTGATCAAAGGAAATGAGGAACACACCTGTATGGCCCACAGTGGCCCTGAAATCAATTCCTTTCCTCAGGCTAAAGAGCTTAGTGTTGAGTTCTGCAAAACATGTGCTGCTATTGTTTATACATCTGAGATGGAGCCAGCACGAGTCCTTTTTACCATCTGCCTCTTCTGTTATCAGATCGAGACCTGAAAATCATTAACAGCTCAGTTAATCACAGTACCTGAATTATACCCTTAGAATCTGTACCCAGAAACAGGCCATTCAGCCCACCTGGTCTATGCTGCTGTCTATGTACGACACCAACCACCTGCCATTATAATTGCCATTTCACATCCTGCCCTCCATATCCCTCTATTCCCTTCTCCCTCTGATATGTATCAAGCCTCCCTTTAAATGGTTCAATGCTCCAGGTCCTCCATGTGGAAGTGAATTCCACAATCTTACTAATCTCTGCATAAAGAAACTCCTCCTAAATTCTTTATTTGACACAATCAGAGCATGATACAGAACAGAATGAGGTCATTCAGTCCATGGTGACTGTACTGGTTCTCTGGTAGAGCTATCCAATTATCCCCATTCCCAAGCTCTTTTCCCAAGCCTTAACAATTGTTTTCCTTCAGGTATTTCTGCAATTTACTTTTGAACGTTCCTAATGAATCTAATTCCACCGCCCTTTCAGGCAGCACATTCCGGATCACAACAACTGACTTTGTAAAAAAAAGTTTCCTCAAGTTTCCTGTCATTTCCAGATCTTTTAGCAATCACCTTCAGCCTGTGCCCTCTGGTTATCTATACTTCTACCAGTAGAAACAGTTTCTCCTTATTTACTCTATCAAAACCCTTCATGATGTTGAACGCCTCGACTAAATCTCCCCATTAAACGTCTCTGCGCTGAGGGGAACAATCCCATCTTCTCCAGTCTCTCCACAGTAACTGAAGCCCCTCATCTCTGGTACCATTCTGGGAAGTCTCCTGTGCACCCTCTCCAAGGCCTTGACATCCTCCCTAAAGTGTGGGGTCCAGGACTGAATACAATACCCCAGCTGAGACCTAAGACCAGTTAAAGGTGGAGCACAAACTCCTCTAGGTGATTTTCTTATGTCTCTTTTCCTCATTCTGGACTCACCCACAAATGGAATCAGTTTCTCCATATCCATCCCATTGAAGCCCTTCATACTTTTAAAAAACACAACATATCTTCTCTTATTCCAGAAGAAATATTTCTCATGATAGTTGGATCCTCCCATATCTGGTAACATTCTGGTAAATCTTTCCTGTACTTTCTCCAGTGTTTTTGTGTCTGCCATTGCTGTAAATAGTCCTGTATTTCCATTGAAAGTGACAGAAATGACACTTTGGGATTTTGTCTCCTGAATTTAGGGATGGGCAACACACACTGGCCGAGCCAGCAACATCCACATCCTGCCAAAGGATAAAAAACACCTCCCCCTATACCCTATACCTGTGGTGCTGATGTGTGATATAAACACTCTGCTTACCCAGCCAGCAATTCACCTTCATCGTTCTACACTCCCCCACTTCCTGGATCAGCAGAGACAATTCCAATGGTGAGAAAAGAGGTAAATATCTCAAAAACCTTTCAATAACTTGGCAATCAGCCAATATTTCTGCCCAACATGCTGTGGGAGGGGGTGCTTGTTGCTTGTTTCCTGAGTCATTGATACGCTCATGGTTGTCATTGTGGTTTTGACATAGAGGCTGTGAGTCCAAATCCCACCGGGGCAATTTGAGCAATTAAATTCAATAAATCAGCACAGTCATCCACCGACAGAAGAAAAATGACCAGAATTGTTACAAGATTGATGTAAAATCCCAGGTGTTTTACCAATGTCCGCAGGGGAAGGAAACATGCTATCCCTACCCAACCTAGCCAGCCTGTGACTCCAGGCCCGCAGTGTGCTGTTGAATTCTAATCATTCTGAGATCATCCAATTTTGCCAGTGTCACCACATCCCAAGAACAAATCAATTAAAAATGTGATGGATTTGAGCAGACAGGAAAGTGAAATTGAAAATAATTCTTTGAAATTTGCGTGACGGTACACACACCAGCATTCTGTGATGGTACACACACCAGCGTTCTGTGATGGTACACACACCAGCGTTCTGTGATGGTACACACACCAGCGTTCTGTGACGGTACACACACCAGCGTTCTGTGACGGTACACACACCAGCATTCTATGATGGTACACACACACCAGCGTTCTATGATGGTACACACACACCAGCGTTCTGTGATGGTACACACACACCAGCGTTCTGTGATGGTACACACACCAGCATTCTGTGACGGTACACACACCAGCGTTCTGTCTTGGTAAACACACCAGCATTCTGTGATGGTACACACACCAGCATTCTGTGACGGTACACACACCAGCGTTCTGTGATGGTAAACACACCAGCATTCTGTGATGGTACACACCAGCATTCTGTGACGGTACACACACCAGTGTTCTGTGACAGTACACACACCAGCGTTCTGTGACGGTACACACACCAGCATTCTGTGACGGTACACACACCAGCGTTCTGTGATGGTAAACACACCAGCATTCTGTGATGGTACACACATCAGCGTTCTGTGATGGTACATACACCAGCATTCTGTGATGGTACACACACCAGTGTTCTGTGATGGTACACACACCAGCATTCTGTGACGGTACACAGACCAGCGTTCTGTGATGGTAAACACACCAGCATTCTGTGATGGTACATACACCAGCGTTCTGTGATGGTACTCACACCAGCATTCTGTGACGGTACACACACCAGCGTTCTGTGATGGTAAACACATCAGCGTTCTGTGATGGTAAATACACCAGCATTCTGTGATGGTACACACACCAGCGTTCTGTGATGGTAAATACACCAGCGTTCTGTGATGGTACACACACCAGCATTCTATGATAGTACACACACACTAGCATTCTGTGATGGTAAACACACCAGCGTTCTGTGATGGTACACACACCAGCGTTCTGTGATGGTAAATACACCAGCGTTCTGTGATAGTACACACACCAGCATTCTATGATAGTACACACACACTAGCGTTCTGTGATGGTACACACACCAGCATTCTGTGATGGTACACACACCAGCATTCTGTGATGGTATACACAGCAGCATTCTGTGATGGTACACATACCAGCATTCTGTGATGGTACACACACCAGCGTTCTGTGATGGTAAACACACCAGCATTCTGTGATGGTACACACACCAGCGTTCTGTGATGGTAAACACACCAGCATTCTGTGATGGTACACACACCAGCGTTCTGTGATGGGACACACAGCAGCATTCTGTGATGGTACACACACCAGCATTCTGTGATGGTGCACACACCAGCGTCACATGATGGTGCAAGCACCAGTGTTCTCTGATGGTACACACACCAATGTTCTGTGATGGTACACACACCGGCATTCTGTGATGGTACACACACCAATGTTCTGTGATGGTACACACATTAGCGTCATGTGATGGTACACACACCAATGTTCTGTGATGGGACACATGCCACCATTGTGTGATGGTACACACACCAGTGTTCTCTGATGGTACACACACTAGAGTTGTGTGCTGGTACACACACAAGCGTTCTGTGATGATACACACATCAGCATTCTGTGATGTTACACACAACAGTGTTGTCTGATGGTACAAACACCAATGTTCTGTGATGGTACACACACCAGCATCACATGATGGTACACACACCAGCGTTCTGTAAAGGTACACACACCAACGTCACGTGATGGTGCATACATCAGTATTATCTGATGGTACACCCACCAACGTGGTACACGAGGATTGCGTGAGGTTACACAAACCGGCAGTGTGTGATGGTACGCACACAAGCATCATGTGATGGTACACATGCCAGCGTCACGTGATGGTGCACGCACCAGTGTTCTCTGATGGTACACACACCAACGTGGTACACATGAGGATTGCGTGAGGTTACACAAACCAGCATCATGTGATGGTACACACACAAGCGTTCTGTAATCGTACACACTCCAGCGTTATGTGATAGCACACACACGAGGGTTGTGTGATGGTACACACAGCAGCATTGTACGATTGTACACAGAGCAGCGTCCTGTGATGGTACACACCAGCGTTGTGCAATGGAACACATACCAGCGCTGTGCCATGCTACACACGGCACATTGTGTTACAGCACACAGACAAGCTTTGTGTGATGTGCCAAACACCAGCGTTCTGTGATTGTACAGACACCGGCATCGTGTGATGGTAAACACACCAGCACCCTGTAATCGTTCAGACACCAGTGTTCTATGATGGCTCACACACTAGCATTCTGTGACGGTACACACATCAGTGTTCTCTGATGTTACACACACCAGGGTTTTGTGATGGTACACACATCAGCGTTGTGCAATAGTACACACACAAATGTTCTGCGATGATACACACATCAGTGTCATGTGATGGTATACACTAAATCGTCTGATGATGCGCACACCAGCGTTCTGTGCTGATACACACCCCAGAATTTTGTGATGGTACACACATGAGGATTGCGTGATGGTACACACAACAGCATCGTGTGATGGTGCACACACCAGGGTTCTGTGATCGTACATACACTGGTGTTCTGTGATAGTCCACACACCTGCATTCTATGATGTTACACACACCGGTGTTCTGTGGTGGTACACACACCAGTGTCTTGTGATGGTACATGCACCAGTGTTCTGTGATGGTGCACACCAGTGTTCTGTGATGGTACACACATCAACATTCTACAGTGGTACACACATAAGCATTCTGTGATGGTACACACACCAATGTTCAGTGATGGTACACACACCAGTGTTCTGTGATGGTATACACACCAGTGTTCTGCGATGGCACACACACCAGTGTTCTATGATGGTACACACACCAAGGTCATGTGATAGTACACAGACCAGAGTTGTGTGATAGTACACACCAGCATTGTGTGATGGTACACAGACAAGCATTCTGTGATGGTACACACACTTACATTCCGTGATGGTACACACACTAATTTTCTGTGATGGTAGCACATCAGCATTATGTGATGGTACACACACATCAGCATTCTGTAATGTTACAGACAACAGTGATCTGTGATGATACACACAACAGCGTTCTGTGATGGTGCACACACTAAGATTCTGTAATGGTACACATGACAGTGCAGTGTGATGATACACATACCAACTTTGTGTGATGATATGCACACCAGCGTTCTGTGATGGTACACACATCAGTGTTCTGTGATGGTACACACATCAGCGTTCTGTGATGCTACACACGCCAGCGTTTGTGATGCTAAACACACCAGCATTCTGTGACATTACACACAACAGTGTTGTGTGATGGTACACACACCAAGTATTCTGTGATGATATGCTCACCAGCGTTCAGTAATGGAACACACACTAACATTTTGTTAAGGTATATTAACCCGCATTGTGTGATTGTACACACACTGGTTTTCTGTGATGGAACACACAATTCTTCTGTGATGGTACACACACCAGCGTTCTGTGATGATATGCACATCGGATTTGTGTGAATGGACACACAACAGCATTGTGTGATGTTACACACAACAGCATTCTGTGATTGTACACACACCAGTGTTCTCTGATGGAACATACACCAACATTCTGCAATGCTACACACATGAGAATCACGAGATGGTACACACTAGCGTTCTGTGATGGTGCACACACCAATGTTCTGTGATGGTACACACACCAGGGTTCTGTGATGGTACACACGTGAGCATCGTTTGATTGTACACACACCAGCATTCTGTAATTTTACACACAACAGTGTTGTGTGATGGTACACTCACCAGTGTCCAGTAATGGTACACACATCAGCATTTTGTTAAGGTACATAAACCAGCGTTGTGTGAATGTACGCACGCCGGTTTTCTGTGATGGTAGACACACCTGCGCTGTCTGATGTTACACACACCGGCATTCTGTGATTGTACACACACCAGAGTTCAGTGCTGGTACACACACCAGTGTTCTGTGGTGGTATACAAACCAGTATTCTGTGATGCTACACACAGCAATATTCTGCGATGGTTCACACACCAGCGTTCTGTGATTGTACACACACTAGTGTTCAGTGATGGTACACACACCAGTTTTCTCTGATGGAACACACACCAACATACTGTGATGGTACATGCATGAGCGTCACAAGATGGTCCACACACTAGCATTATGTGATAGCGCACACATCAATGTTCTGTGATGGTACACACACAAGCATTCTGTGATGGTACACACACGAATGTCATGTGATAGTACACACACCAGTGTTGTGTGATTGTAAATACACAAGCGTTCTGTGATGGCACACGCATAAGTATTCTTTGATGGTACACACACCCACTTTCTGTGATGGTACACACAGCAGTGTTCTGTGATGTTACACACATGAATGTTGTGTGATGGCACACACACCAGTGTTGTGCAATTGTACATACACAAGTGTTCTGTGATGGTATATACATCAAATACATCAGTGTTGTGTTATGGTACACAGACCAGCATTCTGTGATGTTGCACACACCAGCTTTCTGTGATGGTACACACATCAGCATTTTGTGATGGTACACACACCAGCATTGTATGATCGTACACACAACAGCGTCATGTAATGTTACGCACAACAGCATTCTGTGATTGCACACACACCAACATTCTGTGATGGTATACACACCAGTGTTCTGTGGTGGTACACACACCAGCATTCTGTGATTGTACACACACCAGTGCTCAGTGATGGTACACACACCAGTGTTCTGTGATGGTACACACACCAGCGTTGTGTAATGGTACACACTCCAGCATTCTGTGATGTTGCACACACCAGCTTTCTGTGATGGTACACACATCAGCATTTTATGAAGGTATGTACACCAGCATTGTATGACCGTACACACAACAGCATCATGTAATGTTACGCACAACAGCATTCTGTGACGGTACACACACCAGCATTCTGTGATGGTACACACACCAGCACTCAGTGATTGCACACACACCAGCATTCTGTGATGGTATACACACCAGTGTTCTGTGATTGTACACACACCAGTGCTCAGTGATGGTACACACACCAGTGTTCTGTGATGGTACACACACCAGCGTTGTGCAATGGTACACACATCAGCATTGTGCGATGGTACACACACCCGCTTTCTGTGATGGTACACACACCAACATTCTGTGATGGTACACACATGAGCATCACGAGATGGTTCACACACTAGCATTCTGTGACAGTACACACACCAGGTTTCTGTGATGTTACACAACCAGTGTTCTGTGATGATACACACACCAGCGTTTTGTGATGGTACACACAGTGGCGTTGTATGATGGTACTTAACCAGCCTTCTGTGATAGTACACAAACCAATATTTGTGATGGTACACAGACCAGCATTGTGCGATGGTACACACACCAGCATTCCGTGATGTTGCACACACCAGCTTTCTGTCATGGTACACACACAGCATTGTGTGATGGTGCACACACAAGCATTCTGTGATGGTACACACACCAGCGTTCTGTAATGGTACTTTCACAAGCGTCGTGTGATTGTCACACACCAGCGTTCTCTGATGCTTCACACACCAGCATTCTGTGATGGTACACACAACCGTGTTGTGTAATGGTACACACACAAGTGTTCTGCGATGGTACACTCACCAATGTTCAGTAATGGTACACCCTCAGCATTTTGTTAAGGTATATAAACAGCTTTGTGTGATTTTACACATGCCAGTTTTCTGTGATGGTACACACAATTCCTCTGTAATGGTACACACACCAGCATTGTGTGATGGTACGCACACCAGCGTTCTGTGATGGTACATACACCAAGTTCTGTGATGGTACACACACTAGCATTCTATAATGGTACACATTACGGTAATGTGGGTAAAATCAAGTGACGTAGATGTGCGTATCATTGCAGAACACTGCTGTGTGAACCATCACACAATGCCCATGTGTGTACCATCAGAAAAAGCTGGTGTGTGTACCATCACACACGCTGGTGTGTGTACAGTCACTAAACACTGGTGTGTGTATCATCACAGAACAATGGTGTATGCACCGTGACAGAACATTGATTTGTGTACCACCATGTCATGTTCATGTGTGTATCATCACAGAATGTTGGTGCGTGTACCATCAGAGAACACTGGTGTGTGTACCATCACAGAATGCTGCTGTGTGAACCATCACACAACACTGGCATGTGTACCATCAAAGAACGCCAGTGTGTCCTGTGATGCAACACACATGATAGCGTTCTGTAATGGTACACGCCCCAGCGTTCTGTGATGTCAGATGCACCAGTGATGTGTGATGCTACACACACCAGTGTTTTGTTAAGTTACATAAACCAGCGTTCCCTGCTGGTACACACACCAGCATTGTGTTATGGTACACATACCAACGTTCTGTGTTGGTGCACACATCAGTATCGTGTGATGGAACACACACCAGCGTTCTTTGATGGTACATATGCCAGCGTTGTGTGATGGTTCACACAGCAGCATTCTGTGAATGTACACACACCAGCGTTCTGTGGTGGTACACACACCAATGTTCTGTCATGGTGCACACACTAGTGTTGTGTGATGGTTCACACAGCAGTGTTCTGCAATGATACACACACCTACGTCGCTTGATTTTACACATATCACTGTTATCTGATGGTACACCCATCAGCAATGTGTGGTGGTACACACAGTAGCGTTATCTGATGGCACGCACACCAGCTTTCTCTGATGGTACACAGACCGGTGTTGTGTGATGGTTCAAACACCAGCGTTCTATGATTGTACACACACACCAAGTTCTGTGATGGTACGCACACTAGCGTTCTGTAATGGTATACACTCTGGCGTAGTGTGATAGTACACACACCAGTGTTCTGTGATGGTATTCACACCAGCATTCTGTGATGTCACACGCACCAGTGATGTGTGATGCTACGCACACTAGCGTTTTGCTAAGTTACATAAACCAGCGTCCTCTGCTGGTACACACACCAGCATGTGTCATGGTACACACACCAACATTCTGTGACGGTGCGCACATCAGCATCGTCTGATGTAACACACACCAGCATCGTGTGATGGAACACACACCAGTTTTCTCTGATGGTACACACGCCAGCGTTGTGTGATGTTACACACATCAGCATTGTGCGCTGTTACACACACCGGCATTCTTTGATGGTACACACACCTGCATTCTGTAGCGGTACACGTACCGGAGTTCTGTGATGGTTCACACACCATTGTTCAGTGATGGTATACACAACCAGTTTCTGTGATGGTACACACACCAAAATTATGTGATGATACACACATGAATGTGACATGGTGGTACACATACCAGCGTTCTGTGATGGTACACGCACCAATGTTCTGTCATGGTGCACACCCCATTGTTCTGTGATGATATACACACCAGCGTTTTGTGATTGTACACACAGCAGCGTTATGTGATGGCACACACACCAGCTTTCTTTGATGGTACACACAGCGGTGTTGCATGATAGTTCACACACCGGTGTTCTGCATTGATACACACACCTACGTCGCTTGATGGTACACACATCAGTGTTGTCAGATGGTACACTCACCAGCTTTCTCTGATGGTTCACACACCAGCATTATATGAAGCGACACACAGCAGTGTCGGTTGATGGTACACACACTGGAAATAGATGCTTGGATAGGAAGCACCAGTTTGATTTTCTTCCACTAACATAAATGTGAATATATATTTGTATAAAGAGAAAGAGATAATATACATTTATATTAAATATTCCTCACAGCACTTTACAACCAATGAAGTATTGTCCTAATGTTGGCACTGTTGTACTGTATGTAACAAGCAGCTAATATGTACACAACAACTCCCACAAACAGTAAGGTAACAATGACTGGAAAGTATGTTTTTGTGGTGCTGATTGGGGGATAAATATTGGTCAGGCTCTTAGGGAGAATTTGCCTTTATTTTTTGGATAGTGATTTTGGCTTCTTTATTCCACATAAGAGGGCAGATGGGCTCTCAGTTTAACATCTCATGTGAAAGACAGTTCCCTCTCCAGAACGGGCCTTGAAGCCAGATGCTTTCCACTCAGGTGAGAGTGCTACCTGCTGGGGCACAGCTGACACCTACAAACAGAACGGTCAAGCACATTGCTGGCACTAATAGCTTGGAGGAAAAGATCAGGAGCAGCAGAAGTTGACAGATTAATTTGGGAGGTTGCGATGGGGGGGCTAATGGGAACTATAGAGAAAAAGGAATTGAATTTCAACCAGCAGGCAACCATTCAGAATCCAAGCTCGTATTTTACAGAAAGATCAACGACATCTAAAATTGTTTATTCAGCTTCAGCTCAAGTTAAAATAAAAGGGGGAAACAGTACAACGCCCCCTTGGAACCGCTTTAATTAAGCAAAGTGGCTAAATAAATAAAATGTTGAATAGCATTCCTCTTTTTCTCCCCTTGCTACCCAGGCTGCAACACGTGTATTTAAATGAAGGGAGGTCTGGCTGAAGTTTTATATTCTCTCCTTGTGTTAAATAGCTCTAACATTCCTGTCTTTGTGCTGGAGCTGATCTGAAGTGAACAGATGTCCCGGCCTTTGTTTTGACAGTACAATGGTAACTCTTCTCTGGGTAATGAGCCCGCTGCTTGCAGGGCTTGTGCCTAGCCAGCTGGCAGACTGCTCCTCCAACTCCCAAACACACTCGCAGCAATCAGCACACTTCAATTACTCAAATATTTGAAAGTTAAATGCGACCAAATGGTTCCTTAAATCTCCACCACTTTTTTTTCTAACTTGCCTTTTGCAAGTGTCGTCAACTGAATAATACAGCTGGACTGCAGTTGGTGTTTTGTCTGGGTCAACAGAACTTTTTTTAAAACATCACAAAAAGTCTTTTGATATCATGGATGATGTTAGAAAGGATATCATGTTTACTGGGATCAAGACCAGTGCTAATTTCCAAATTAAATTTAACAATATTTATATGGTTGTATGCATTCATGGTTAAACTATGCTTGCTTTGCTGTTATGCACTGCCATCTTCCCTTAACCCTCATCTCAATCCTAACCCTAAAACAAGCCTTAACACTCGCCACAGCCTAATCCTAAACCAAGGTTCTTCTCTGTCTAGCACAACCTTAAACAAAATACTTCTCACAAACCCCAATCCTAATCTTAAAAAAGACACTCCTCTCCCTAATGCAAGAGCAAAATACTGTGGATGCTGGAAGTCTCAAATAAAAGCAGAAAATGCTGGAAATACTCAGCTAATCTGGCAGTGTCTGCGGAGAGAGAAACAGGGTTAACATTTAAGGTCGATGACCTTTCACCAGAACTCCTCTCCCGAACCCCAATGATAACCTTGAACAAGATTCCCCCAAACTCTAACCTTAATACTAAACCTAATCAAGACTAATGGGACCAGATTAAGATGTGTGTTAAGTTGTGTAGATAAAGCCAGGTAGTTACAAAGGAACATCCAGTCTAAGTGAAAGGAAAACTATGACAGATGGAGCTGGATGTCAGGTACAGATGAGTGTCATGGGCAGGAATTATGGGTTTCTTTTTTACTGCCTGTGATCAATATGTTTGCATGTAAGAGGTGTATGTTTTCTTACCCTCAATGTGAGTGTCCCAATTAAATAATTCGAGCAGCAAGCTTTTTTGAGTTTAAAAATAACAAAAGTTATTTATTATCACACATTTATCCCAAATTTAATACAACATTTCATTCACTCATCTCACACACAAAGATTAGGTGCAGATGGAAGTAATATACTGTTAAAGCTTATAAAAATCTCATTCCCTTTTGTGGCAGACCTGTAGTTTCTTAGATGCTGTTGATGCTTGAACATTGTAGTGATGGTCTTGTAAAGCTAAGGCTTCTCAGTAGGCTGTGAGGTTTCTTGTAGTCAAATTTATGGGAGGTTGGCCTTCAGGTGAACTTTAACCAAAAAAGGCTGGTGAGTCCTTCTGTTGGGTGGGGTCTCTCACTTTCAAAGTGCTGTTAATTACCTTGGCCGTTTGTTGACTTGCATCTAGTTTGATGGCTTTCAGTGGAACTCTGTCTGTAGCTTCTTGCTGGTTTTAAAAGCAGACAACAAATATAGTTTCCCCATTGTGTGACTTACACAAGTTCAAAGTCCTTTTTCTAAACAAAGGGTGGTACGTATGTTGATTCCAATCGTCCTGTGTTGCTGTTTGACACCTTGAGATTCACCAGCATAGCTTGGATGAGGGAAACCATCATCATACAGTGGAAGATTGATAGGATCCATTTACATCTGTCTTACACACATTGAATTTCAATGTTGCCTTTTGTCCAGGGTGAAACAGAAAGTCAGGTCAACTGGAATTCTATAGTCCTTTTGTGTTGACCCAACCTTAAACAACGGGATGTGTGAATTCCCTGGATGCCTGTCCATATTTAATGAGGAATTTACTTGAGATTCAGGAATGTCTGAAGTTCAAATTGCCACAGGTCACATGATTTGTAGTGGTCATTTTAATATTCTGTTCGTATCTATTTTTAAAAGTATGGACTGAAAGCTCATAACATACTGGGACTCATGATCTAATTGAATGGTGGAAAAGGCTTCGGGGGGGGTGGCGGGGTGGTCTGAACAACCTCCACCTGTTCCTATGTTCTTTCTGGAGTATATGGGTGTACCCGTTTCAGCTGAGGATAGGATGGATTTGGCTGTCATACCCACTCACCTGTGATTGAATTTACTGATGCTGTGCCAGTATTGTGGGAGAGATGCCAGAGGGATTAGCACCAATGGAATTGTAGGCCAGCTAAGACAAAACAATGACAGGAAGGGAAAAAAATCAAAGAAATCCCATAAATACAATTCCACAATTTCCAAATACTTTTAAAGCTTACTAAATGTTTGTTGCAATAATTTGTCTTAAATAAACTATTAATAGTTTGTGCAGATTATTTTGGAATAAATATTTACTCATCGGATCCAGAGCTATATTTCCACACAAAATATTTATCTGCAAAATGCCATCCGTTTTAGATAATGGATTGTTAATTCATTCTCTCTAATGGGTGAAGATTCAATTTTCTGCTTATAAAAGCTGGAATCGAAGTTTCAGTGACTCTGAGGATGAGTATTGCTAAAGAGACATTTCAAAGCTTTTCGCCTTGCACTCATCAGGACACTTTGCAAAAATACCAACATAGGGGAAAGCAACAATTTATACTGTATGAAAAGAGAGTGCTGATCGGTTGGCAAGTGAACCCTGATTGGTAGAGGTGTGACCATGGATAATGCACCAGTGGTGGTGACTGATAGTTAACTGCCAGGCATTGTTTGAAATTTAAACCAGGAAGCTTGACCCTGATTGGTCAAGGAATTGCCCTGAGGAATGAGTCAGCGAATGGCTGTCACCTATTTTGTTTAGCTGAAACAGACATAACATGTGTACATGTTCTTTCTGTCTGCAAGGAACATTCAAAGTTTATAGGGGGTAGGTGGGAATGTGGATTTAAGACCACAACCGGATCAGCCATGATCTTACTGAATGACAGAGCAGGCTTGAGGGGCCGAATGCCCTACTCCTTCTAATTCATATGTTTGTGTGTAAAGCACTAACTCACCAATCACATAGAAAAAATAATACTTGTTTATTATCAGACAAAGATCAACATGGAACTGAGTTCTGGGGATCAGAGATGGGCCTTGAGCCATGGAAGATCACCGATAGGCATTGAATGGAATGCCAGGACTAAGAGACTAGCATTAGACTGAGTGCTGGGAATCAGCAATGGGCATTGCATGGAATTCTGGGGGTCAGAGATGGGCATTGAATGGAATTCTGGGGGTCAGAGATGGGCATTGAATGGAATTCTGGGGGTCAGAGATGGGCATTGAATGGAATTCTGGGGGTCAGAGATGGGCATTGAATGGAATTCTGAGGATTGAAGATTTTCTTCCCATTTGATGTGGGACATAGAAACACTAAAATTGAAGCAATGTGCAAGGAAAACTCCTCAATTTCGGAGAGTATATGATTAGACAAATTTACTGCATCTTTGGTAGCGTCATTAATTGCGCTGCCAAAACATTTCTGCTTAAGTGAGCTTACACTGTGTGGGTGTTTCCTCTGGGTATTGTTTATGGTGCAGCCATCATTTGAGATAATACAGTGGCACAACTCAGACCAAGTGCAGCATAGGGCACGGTGTGGATTAGTAACCTGAAAACCTAGGAAAACAGGGCGTTTGTCCTCGCACATGGCTTGAATTTTAGTATTCCTATGTCCTACGTCGAAGAAGAAGAGGTATTTCTGGAGCTTGAACTCCTCTATTCTCAGTATCCTGCCACAAACAGCATCCAATGAAAACACTGAGTCCCTGAAAGCATGCTTAGCTGATCTAGCACATGCATATTGGGGGGGTTACCCAAAGACTTGTCTGATTTTCATAAGCAGCATGAATATCTGGTGGCATTGTGAGGCCTCAAACCAACCCAGACATACATATTTACAAGCCAGACAAAGGGACCGAATAGTCAGCCTTAACAAGCATGTCTATATTGACAAAATTCACACCGTTCATAATGACGGACCCACATTCATATTCATTGGACCCACTGCTAAGCATGACCTCACAGCACTGCTCGAAAGCATGTTACAAAAACGCTTGTTAGACTTATGTGAGAGTAACAACCTGCCTTGTGGCATATATGCTAGGATTCATCTTCATAGATGTGCAGGCTGCTCAAGACACACAAAAATGATGTCCCATTGTGCCCTATCTTACCTATGACTGGTCCTGCACAACATGAATTGGCTAAATGGTTGAGTGATTTGCTGCAACCAGTTCTGAGTGAGTATTCCACATACACAGTGAAGGATTCCTTCACTTCTGCGAAGACTACACGTGATCTGTGCATTGACAGCAATGCCATGTCTATGCGCTCAATCAACATTGCGAACCTATTCACTCATGTGCCACCAAGGAAGCCATAGACATTTGCACTGCATCACTATATCACAGCAATCTAGATGTGCTGCCATTGGCTGAATCAGTATTCATTGAGCTTATGAGCTCAGCAACTCGCGCAGTTGAGTTCAGCTTTAATGACACCATGTATGCCCAAATTGATGGTGTAATCATGGGTTTCCCTCTAGGCCCAGATCTCAGTAATATTTTCATCAGTTTCCACAAGAAACATGTTTTTGATGGAATTACCCCTAACCTCCTACCCTTTGCATATTTCCAATGCGCAGGTGACACATTTGCTATATTTGAATCTGCAACTACATTTTAAAATTTCCTTACACACCTTAATGGGCATCCCGCACTCAAATTCAATTTTGAAATGGAGCAAACTAACAAGCTCCCTTTCCTCGACATGCTAGTTGAGAAATCCATTCATGGATTCTCTACTACTATGTACTGCTAGCTTATCTTCACTGGTCAGTGTCCACGTTGGGATTCCTACAGTTCTTCGCACTGCAAGATTGGCCTTATCAGCAATCCCGTAAATAGGAGCCAAGCCATTTGTGCCCAAATCAAGTGCATCAAAGCTATCCTGCAGGGTAATGGCTACCCTGATCAGATCATTGCTCACTGTGTATTGCGCAAACTCACAAATGGGACTAAGACTGCTGGTCTATCACAAATTACCAAGGAAGGATAAGGTATCTCAAAAATTTGAGCAAGAGGTGAATCCAGCTGCTCCTAAACAGTGGAACCCCAATGGTGTTTTCTACTGACAGGATGCTGCCCTCAAGCCAAAAAGACGTTTTGCCTATCAATAAAATGAGTAATGTGGTACATGAATTTCAGTGCCAGTGCAATGCTAGGTACAAAGGCCACACATCCCAATGACCGGTGGATTGTATAAAACAGCATGTCCCTTCAGCTGTTTGCAATGGACAGAGTACTGACCATACTCAACCAGCCCATGATTGCAAAACTCATAACATAACGTATACCGTCAGATGTGATTCTGTGATTGGGCAGCACTTACTGAACACCCTGAGTGTGCTAAGAATTACACTGACAACCAACTTAAGATTATCAGTTAGGCTCACAATGTAGCTCACTTACACCTACTAGAAGCTATGTATATTCATATGCAGGGACCTGTCCTCTGTAGGCAAAAGCAACACGTCCAGACTTTGTACCTTTTTTGAATAAACAAAAGCATGGGGGCACAATGGTTCATTGGTGCATTCACCAGCACAATGTCCAAACCAACCAGAGCCAACTTGCCAACCAATCAGCACCGTTTTCTCATGCTGTATAAGTGCTGCTCCCTTTGAAATTTGACATTCTTGCATCTGTCCTGGTGAAGATGAAAGGCTTTGAAAGCATTTGTCTTTTTTCATCAATACTCAAGAACATAAGAAATAGGAGCAGCATGGCTGAGCTTCAACCTCAACTCCATTTCCCTGCCTGCTCCCCATATCCCTTGATACGCTGAGAATCCAAATTATGTCTATCACAGCCTTAAATATATTCAACCATGGAACATCCACAGCCCTCTGGAGTACAGAATTCCAAAGATTCACATCCCTGTAAGTGAAGAAACTTCTTCTCATCTCAGTCCTAATTGATCGGCCCCTTATCCTGAGACTGGGCCCCCTTGGTCTAGATTCCCCAGAATTTCCCCAGGAAATGAGCTCTCAGTGTCTATCCTGTCAGCTATCTATTTCATAATCCTAGGATGTGGGCCATCAGTTCCTGGGGATTTGTCAGTTTTTAGTCCATTCAGTCTCTGCAATATATTTTCTCCACTGACATTAATTACCTTAAGTTCCTCAGTCTTTTCCATCCCTTGGTCACCTTCTATTTCTGGAATGTAATTGTATCTTCTACTGGGAAGACAGATGCAAAATATTTGTTCAATACCTCTGCCATTTCCTCATTCCCCATGATAATTTCTCCTGTCTCTGACACCAAGAGACCAACATTTACTTTAGTTATCCTCCTCCATTTTAAATACTTGTGAAAGCTCTTGCAATCTGTTTTTATATTCCTAGCTAGTTTTATTATATTTTAACTCTTCTTATCAACTTATGCTGGCCTTTTTGTTGGTGTTTAAAACATTTCCAATCCTCAGGCTTAATACTGTTCTGTGCAACATTATGGGCCTCTTCTTTTCATCCAATACTATCCTTAACTTCCTTAGCAAGTCACAGATGGATCTTCCTTGTTGTTTTTATTTTTCAATGGAATGTATTTTTGTTGAATATTTTCAGTTGTTCCTTTAAATGTTTCCAACTATTTCTTTACCAACATACCTGTTAGGGTACTTACCCAATCAACCTTAGCCAGCTCTCCTCTCATAACTACATAATTGGCTTTTTTTACCATTTAAGATTCTTGTCTGGGACTGGAGTATGTCACTTTCGGACTTATTGGGGAGAATCTTTGGCTCGGCGAGCGGGGGAGGGGCCTGCTCGCCGAGGCATTAAATGACGGTGATGTCACGCGCATCATTTAGATTTTCAGTTCGGCGGGCACGCAGCTGAGTTGGCTGCCTGCCCTCCTATTAAGGCCATTTAACTTTGAATTCAAATAATTAATGGAGCTGCCCATCCAACCTTAAGGTTGTTGGTGGTGAAGAGCCCAGGCGTCCTTTGCATTCTTCATGGAACCTCATCCACGGGCTGGATGAGGTTTCACGAATGATTTTACATTTTCACAAAAAATTTCAACAAAATTAATGCGCATGTCCCAGCTCATGCGACAGTTTCACCTGAGGGGACGTGTCATAAAATATTTCTGCCACTTTATTAAGCTTTTTGCACTTTAAACTTATCTCCCTGAGACACCTCTGTGCCTCAGGGAGATTTCTGCACTCTTTCGTATGCGCACTCCCGGCTCAGGGAACCCCACCCCCGCCCGCACAGGGAGCGCTCAGCACTTCCAGGTGCACATCACGCTGGGCGGGCCTTAATTGGCCCGCCCACATAAAATGGTAGAGCGCACTCAATCAGGGGGTGCCGATTGGGTCCGCGCCCACCCCCACACAACCCCCCACCCCCCCAACAGGGAGAAAATTCCCCCCATTGCGAAATTCATTTGTATTATGATCACTATTTCCCAAAGGATCTTTTACTATGAGATTACTGATTAACTCTGTCTTGGTGCATAATACTGGACCTGCCTATTTGGGTCCACAGTGCATTGTTCCAGGAAACTGTCACAAAAGCATTGAACAAACTTATCTTCCAGACCACCTTTGTTATTTTGATTGGTCCAGTCTATATGAACATTAAAGTCACCCACAATATTACATTGCCTTTGTCAGGAGCTCAAATAATTTCTTGCTCTGTTAAATGGTATAATAACTATTAGGGCGCATATAAATTACTCCCAACAGCGTTTTCTGACCTTTGTTATTCCTAATCTCCACCTATATTGATTCTATTTCCTGATCTTTTGAACCAAGATCCTTTCTCACACGTGTCTTAATGCTATCCTTTATTATCAAGATCACTTCTGCTTCTTATCTATTTTTAAGTAAAAACAGAAGGCGCTGGAAAAGCTCAATAGGTTTGGCAGCATCTGTGGAGAGAGAAACAGAATGTGAATCTTCTTCAGAACTGAGGTCCTCCTCTTGCTGCCGTTGGTATTTTACCAGAAGTGGGAGGGCCCATGCCACGTGGTGAGGCAGTCAGATATACACTGGTGGGCTTGGGGTATGGATTGCTCCTGTTCTGGTAACCTCTCCCCCTGGGAGAGCTCCCGCAGCAGCAAGGGCCTCCACCACTGGAAGACTCCACCCCTGCCTTTAACTTCGACACCCCACACCCACTCCCACTCCCCACTCATCAGGCCCTGCCTCACTGGCCCTGTGGAGCCTGCCTCTTGCAGGTCTCCAACACCGCTTTGTCCGTGTCCTGCTGCATTCCCAGCAGAGACCATTGCTCCTGATGGCACTGCTGGGAATAAAGAACTGTCAACCCTTGGATTGGCCAGCAGCTCTTGGAGGCAGCGCATTCTGTCTCCAGGAAGTGGAAACCATGGTCTCAGGCAACGAAAAAAAAATTAGAGCCAGAGCTTCGAGTGCCACTGGAAATGGGCTCCCTTTGACTTTCTGATCAGTGGCTGGAGCTGCCATTTCTGTGCTAAGTCTCAGCATCTAATAAAGTCTCTAATGATGATTAGATCTAAACTATTTATATCTGTTTGAGCTACTAATTTATCTATTTTATTGCAAATGCTTCACACATTCCGATAAAAAGCCTTCATTTTTTAAATACCTTTATTTGCGGGAAATTTTCTCGCTGATGCCCTATTACCATTGAACTCTCTGTCCCTTCATGTTCCACTTTGTCTTTATCCCAATCACTACAGTGTTCCACTGTTTCAACTTTTCTCTAAATTTATAATCTCCCTTCACCTGAACCCTCCCACACCTCTTTTTAGTTTTAAAGCTCCATCCACAGCCACTTTGACAGTTTCAGGTATCTAGTTGCATGGCTGCTCTTTGTGATGGTAGCCAAGTGGCTATGGCATTGCCAGGAGAGGGTTCAACAGGCCAGAGTGTGAGGGACAATGACCCAACAGAGTGTAATTCTCAGCTAGCACCCACCAATATAGTGAGACCCTCCTTCATAAGGTCAGAAGTGAGGATGGTCACTGGTGTTTGCACAATGTTCAGCACCATTCGCGACTCCTCAGATACTGAAGCAGTCCATGTCCAAATGCAGCAAGACCTGGACAATATCCAGGCTTGGGCTGACAAGTGGCAAGTAACATTCACACCACACAAGTGTCAGGCAATGATCATCTCCAACAAGAGTGAATCCAACCATCATCCCTTGATGTTCAATGGCATTACCATCACTGAATCCCCCACTATCAACATCTTGGGGGTTACCATTAACCAGAAACTGAACTGGACTAGACATATAAATACTGTGGCTACAATAACAGGTCAGAGGCTAGGAATCCTGCATCAAGTAACATACCTCCTGATTCCCCAAAGCCTGTCCACCATCTACAAGGACAAGTCAGGAGTGTGATAGAATAGTCCCCACTTGCCTGGATGAGTGCAACTCCCACAACATTCAAGAAGCTTGACATCATCCAGGACAAAGCAGCCCACTTGATTGGCACCCCATCCACAAACATTCACTCCCTCCACCACTGACACACAGTAGCAGCAGTGTGTACCATCCACAAGATGTACTGCAGCATCTCACCAAGGCTCATTCAACAGCACCTTCCAAACCCATGACATCCAGCATCTAGAAGGACAAGGGCAGCAGACACATGGGAACACCACCACTTGCAAGTTCCCCTCCAAGTAACTCACCATCCTGACTTGGAAATATATTGCCGTTCCTTCACTGTCACTAGGTCAAATTCCTGGAACTCCCTCCCTAAAAGCACTGTGGATGTACCTACACCACATGGACTGCAGCGGTTCAAGGAGTTGGCTCACCACCACCTTCTTGAGGGCAATTAGGAATGGGCAACAAATGCTGGCCTTGGCGGTGACAGTTGCATCCACAAAATAATTAGGAATAAAATATGCCTTTAAGGGATATCAGCATGTCATCACTCGTAGTGGTGTGTCATGTGATCCAGTCTCAGTTTCACTTTTGCACACACGCACGGCTCTGATGTCTTCGAGCTTTATACCTCTGCATAACTGTTCTGATGTACCGAGTATTCATTAGTAAACCCACAACGGGTTTGCTCAATCCTTTATGAGTGATTGGTGTTGATATCATTATACTATCAAGACACATAATTCCCATTTCCAGTGCTTGTTGATCTATATTGGCTCCCACTTGAGCTATGCCTCAATATGAAAACTCTCATGTTTGTATTCAAATTTCTCCCTACCTCACCCCTCCCTTTCTCCGTTATCTCCCTAGCCCCGCAATCCTGTTTTATCTGCACTCCTCCAATGCTGATCTTTTGAGCATCACTGATATTAATGGCCCGTAATTTCTGTTCTCCGGGGTTTCATAACTGGGAGGGTACCCCAAAGATGCAATGGGGAACTCCCCCTCACTCCTCCCCAACCCCCCAAAGGTGCCCAGGTAAGGAATGCACAGCAATTGCCCGGGAAGCTCCAACTTCTGTTAAGCACTTGCCCTACGATGGGAACCATCAAGAAGTACGGTACAAATCGCAGACTTCGATGGTTCCAACTGCCTTACATCAATTGTTACCCAGAAAAACTTAGAAGAGTTAAAACTACTTCCAGCTTCTGGATAACTATAGTACTGACCGACACCGATCCCTCACACCCATGGAATTCCCCCCAAACCCCCCTGGCTACCCCCTCAATCCCCCCCATGGGACTCCCCCCATCCTCTTGGGACCCCACTGCCCACCTGATTTCCCCCCCCCTCCCCCCCCACTGAGCACCCCTAAGCACTTGCCCCATTCTCCCACTGACCACCTGACCCTCCCAACTGACCACCCCAACCCCCACCCTTTCCATTGATCATCCGACCTCACATCCCCACCCCCTGTACTGACAACCTGACCCCCCTGACCACCCACTGACCAGCCAACCTCCACCCCTTGGCCAAATGAATCCGCACAATGAAAACCTGATGCCCCCGACCCCCCACCCTTTCCACTGACCATCTGAACCTTCAACCCCCCCGCCCTTTCCACTGACCATCCGAACCTCCAACCCCCCCACCCTTTCCACTGACCATCCGAACCTCCAACCCCCCCACCCTTTCCACTGACCATCCGAACCTCCAGCCTCCCCACTCTTTCCACTAACCATCCGAACCTCCAAACTACGCCCCCCTCCCACCCTTTCCACTAACCATCCGACCCAGAATAACCTGACTCACGCTTCTATTTTCACAAGTATATCTCTTAATCATTGAATTTATGATGTTTGAATTTCCTGCGTTTGCTACTTTGCAAAAAGTGCTTCTTACTGTTTTGCGCCATGAATGGGTTAATCTTGAATCAGGATTCCTGGTACATGCAGTCTGAGATTTAGAGATGTCAAAGGGAGAGAGGATTTAAACATATGTTTGCACAGTTCTGATGGGAGAATCTGCAGTGACAAATGGATAATATGAAATGCAAAACAAATTTACTCTGCATGAAATCACATTAATATTTCTGCACAAGTGAAAACAACTGTATACACAGAAACTGGAGGAGGCCATCCAACCCTTCAATCCCTTGGATTGCCTGAAGGGACTTTATATCACTTTATATTCTTAGATACCCTCGGTAAAATAAATATCTATCCATCTCAGGGCTGAAATATCCAGTTGATTCCAGCCTTTTAAGGGAGAAAATTTCAGATTTCCAGGCCCCTTTACGTGAAGAAACGCTCCTGGAAATCCCTCCCGCTTGTTCCAGAGTCCTGGCTGGATTTTACTGTTTTAAGTTACTTTTTTTGTGGATATTCATTTCTGTGAAACTGAGTGTGTGTGTGCTCTGCTTTGGAGGCTGTTGGGCTGTTAACTGCCCTCTGCAGGCTGAGTCTTGCTGTGCTTCAGTGAGAACGGATCCCTGGCTGCTGGCTGCCTTTGATAAACCGAGGAACACGCAGATCAGCATTCCTAACATTCCTGTCGCTGCTCCATCGCTCGCCGCTGCTAGGATCCAGCCATTCCACAGCAGGCAGACAGGCAAACAGGCAGCAAGGGCGCTCCAGCTCCAGCTCACAGCCCCTAGCTACAGATTCTGGATACTGGGGGGATATCGAACACGGAATCCGGAGCTGAGGATTATTCGGTGCTTTCACACACACATACACCTCGACTCGCTTCATGATATGAAATTATAATTTCAGGTCAGTTTCATATTTATTATTATTATTGTGTACCATTCAGCCTTGTGCACGGATTTCACTCTCTTCATTAACTATCATTCCAATGCCGAATTACTTTAAAGAATTCACATTGTACTTGGAGAAGATTCAAACTGTTACAAATATTACATATGGTTTCTTGGGTTAATTTCCTGAATGCAATAGAAATGATTTACACCTTGTGCAGATGGAAATAGCTTTCAAAGATTTTAGCTTGATATTATCCGTGGTTAATCCCCCTTGCCCCGGCTCCCCGGATCGCTCCTTCATACTGCCTTCTGGTGAATGATGTCACTCAAGAAGAATGTGCGAACAAAAAGGAGCCAGTGAAGGAAATATTCCCCGTGTTAGTAAAGATTACAAATTGTAATATTCCCGTATTAGTAAAAATTACAGATTGTAATATTCCCTCTGTATTCCTAAAGATTACACATGGTAATATTCCTCCTGTGTTAGTAAAGATTACATATTGTACTATTCCCCTGTGTTAGTAAAGATTACAGATTGTAATATTCTTCCTGTGTTAGTAAAGATTACATATTGTAATCCCGTGTTAGTAAAAATTACAGATTGTAACATTTCCTCTGTGTTAGTAAAGATTACAGATTGTAATATTCCCCATGTTAAAGATTACATATTATAGTATTCCCCCTGTGTTAGTAAAGACTACAGATTATAATATTTCCATGTTAGTAAAGATTACACATTATAGTATTCCCCCTGTGTTAGTGAAGATTACAGATTGTAATATTCACCCTATTTGTAAACACTACAGATTATAAAATACTCACTATTAGTAAACAACACAGATTCTAAATTATCCACCTTGTATTAGTGAAGGTTATAGATTATGAAATATACAGTGAACCTTATAAAATATGTAGTGTACCTGTGGGTTAATATGGTTCACAAGAGAAAACCTAACAATGAACCATAATTTAATGTAAACTTACAGAGGGGCTGATAACCCTATTTATAATAATTATACCTTTTGATAACTAGACTCTTTGTCCTGTTGCATCTCTGATACATTTATAACATAGAAATTCTTCAATAATCCTTACAGATATTAATGGAAAGAACTCTTTTGCTACAATACACATGAAACATGTATTTTAAATCCAAAGAAATTTGGATTAGTCTGGACATTTAAATTGGCAGGTTCTCAGGTTGAGGAGTAGTGCAAGGGGAGATGTTTTCACATGTCTGTTTGGAATGCACGCTTTTCCCCAGGATGTTGCAGGTAGGTGAATGAGCTATTGTTTTGGAAACCTTTAGGAATGTAGTTCCATTTGTAAGTCTGTTGTGTTTTATCAGTGGGTTCCATTCAGGGATAATCAGACTCCACTGAGAAGGAATGCTCGCCTACCATCAAATAACATATTTTTATTTGTGTATCTAATGTTATTAGCTGGAGATGTGTCTTTTCCCTTCTGCAGATGTATTTTGGAACAGATTCTGCTCCCTGCCAATGTATATTTGGGTGGTTAGAAATAGTCGTTCTTTAAATTTAGCTGTAAAACACATGCCATTTTGCAAGATAATGGGAGAAATGCCTTAAGTGTTGTCAATCCGCAGTAATATCAGAACCACACATAAATCAAAGCATTTGTCAGGAATAAAGGGGAGCTGGATCTTTTCTCCTCAGGAACATTCTCTGAATGTTTTCCTTGATGATTCATGCTTTCATTTGTGCCAGCTTTCCCTCATAGTATCTGCAGTCCTGGGGCAGTGTGATCGCTATTTGCAGTCCTGTGTGTGGTTTCTGAAATAATCTATCAAAATAACAAAAAAATTGTTTCAATGCACACTTCCTGAGGGTCCCTGATAAATGAGATTTCAAAGTCCACAGCTAACTTCCCACCAACTTACTGTCTGTCATGATTTTTATTAAAAGTTGCTATATATAGTTAAAGTGATCCGAGATAAAATGCAGATGGTTTTAATCACAGGAACAATACACTATCTTTAGTTTCACGGTTTATTGTAGAAATTTCATGTAGAATATTCAGGCTAATCTGTGCTCAGCTTCCCAACTGCCAAACTCTCTGAGACCCTCCTTCACTAGTCATTTCATACTTGCAGTTTAATGCCTAACATTCCTCAAATTCATGCCATTATCTTGTGATTATTGAAACACCTACCCCAGGCCTGCAGGGCTGTTATTTCAGCCTGACGTGCTGTCTCTAAGGAGATAGGGCAGTTACTGAGCTGGGGGAGACTCAGGACGTGATAGGCTTGAGTGCTGCTAAGTCGTATCCTCTGTAATTTTCTAGGTAGGTTCAGGATCTGCACCAAGGAATAGGGAGGGAGGAATGAGTGTTGGCAGATTGTGCATAAACTGTCTGGGCTTGGAGAAACACTGTACAATACTGTGTACTGAACTCAGGTGTAAATCACTCATTTCACTGTGTGGACTTCACAGACTTTGCTCTCTCTCAGGGTTTAACGAGCATATTTAATTTTGCAATGTTGCTAATGTTTTCTATAGATTTCAAAAATTAAATGAAATGTATTGAATTAAGGATATTAAGGCCATGGAAAGGATAGAACGATTGACTAGATTATGGTAACAAGGATGAAGAACTTCAGTTATGTGGAGAGATTGAGGAAGCTGGAATTGTTTGTTCTGAGGATTAAGAGGAGATTTGGTAGGCTGTTCAAACTCATGAAGGGTTTTGTTGAGGTAGATATGGAATTTCCAGTGGTGGGAGGGTTGATGACCAGAGAACACAGAGGGATAAAAACAAAAATTGCTGGAAAAAACTCAGCAGGTCTGACAGCATCTGTGGAGAGATAAGAGTTAATATTTTGAGTCCAGATGACTCTTCTTCAGAACTAAAGAGAAGTAGAAATGTGGTGAAATATATACTGTATAAGGGGGGCGTGAGACAGGTGAAGCTGGATAGAAGGCCAGTGATAGGTGGAGGCAAAGGAGAGATTGCAAAAGATGTCATGAACAAAAGGTGGAAGGGGTGTTGATGGTGGTTGATACTGGCTGAAGGAAGTGCTAATGGTGACATTAAGAGTAGAAAGCAGGATGGGTAAGTGACTGATGGCCCTTGTGGGGGTGGGGAGAGGGGATGGTGTGGGAGCAAGGATCAAAATAGGCTAAGAGGTGGGGATAAAACAATGAATGGAAATAAATTTAAAAAAAATAATAATAGAAATAGGTGGTAAAAAATGTATATGTAAAAATTAAAAAATAAATATTTGAAAAAAAGGGATCAAAAAGGCAGAGAGGATGGAGGACAGGGTTCATGATCTGAAGTTGCCAAACTCAATGTTAAGTCCAGAAGGCTGTAAAGTGCCTAATCGGAAGATGAGGTGCTGCTCCTCCAGTCTGTGTTGAGCTTCACTGGAACATTGCAGCAGGCCAAGGACGGACATGTGGGCATGAGAGCAGGATGGTGTGTTGAAATGGCAAGCGACAGGGAGGTCTGGGTCATGCTTGTGGACAGACTGAAGGTGTTCCACAAAGCGGTCACCCAGTCTGCGTTTGGTCTCTCCAATGTAGAGGAAACCGCATTGGTAGCAGCGAATGCAGTAGACCAAATTAAGGGAAGTGCATGTGAAATGCTGCTTCACTTGAAAGGGGTGTTTGGGCCCTTGGATGGTGGGGAGGGGAGAAGTAAAGGGGCAGGTGTTACACCTTCTGCGATTGCATGGGAAGGTGCTGTGGGAGGGGGTTGAGGTGTAGGGGGTGATGGAGAAGTGGATCAGGGTGTCCCAGAGGGTACAGTCCCTACGGAATGCCAACGGGGGGCGTGGGGGGTGAGGCGAAGATGTGTTTGGTGGCGGCATCAGGCTGGAGTTGGCGGAAATAGCATAGGGATAGTATTTAGAAAGTGGTGAACTGTTATTATCTGCCTGAAAGATAAGCAGCTTCAATAATAACTTGCAAAAGGGAATTGGATAAATAATTGAAATAAATAAAAAGAACCAGGGAAATGAGGAAAGAGTGGGGCGTGTGAGAGCAGGCACAGGTATCATTGGCTGAATGGCTGCCTTATTCTGATCTGTAAGATTCTATGAAATATATAACTATTCAACTGAATGATTTTACTCTTTATCTCTATACCTGTGTGAGTGTGGGTGTGTGTGTCTCTGTGTGTGTCTGTGAGTGCGCGTCTGTGTGTGTGTGAGTGTGTGTCTGTGAGGTTGGGTGTGTGTGTCTCTGTATGTGTGAGTGTGTATGTCTGTGTGTGTGTGTCTGTGAGTGAGTGTGTGTGTCTGTGAGGTTGGGTGTCTGTAAGGCTGGGTGTGAGTGAGTGTGTGTCTGTGAATGTGTGTGTGATTGTGTATGTCTGTGTATGCATATGTGTCTGTGTGTCTGTGAGTGTGTATGTCTGTGAGTGTGTGTGTATATGTGTGTGTGTATATGTGAGTGTGTATGTGTGAACGTGTGTAAGTTTGCCGGTGTCTGTGTGAGTGTGTCTGTAGCTGTGTGAATATGTGCTGGGGGTGTGTGTGTCTGTGTGAGTGTGCGTCTGTGTGAGTGTGTCTGTATCTGTGTGTGTGTTGGTGTGCTTGTCTGTGTTTGTGTGAGTGTGCGCGAGTGTCTGATTCTCATTGCCCTGTTTTGTGTTTTAGGATCTATCGGTTAACTGAGCCACAATGAGAACAGCAGAAGACTCATCAGGTACAGTCCTCCACAGACTGATCCAAGAGCAGCTGCGTTATGGGAATCTTACAGATAACCGCACACTGCTGGCTATCCAGCAACAGGCAATGAGGGGAGGGATGGGCAGCCCTCGCTCCTCTTTGGAGAGCCTCACTCAGGAGGAGTGTCAAATTGTACAGCATTCCACACGGCAGGAACCGCAGGGACAAGAGCATCAGGGCGACCACACACATTCGGAAAACTTGCTGCATCGCCTGCACCAACTTCAGTTCAATGGAGAAGAACTTCCTTCCTATGAAGAAGCCAAAGCCCAGTCTCAGTTCCTGGCAGTGCAGAGGAACCAGCAGGCTGGGGGTATGGGGTCTTACATGGTTTCTGGAACAAACCAGAATGCCTCCACTGAAGACAAGTCAGTGACACATGATGTTTGTCCAGACCATGGCCTTCATGATGATGTCCTCAAGGAGTTGAAACATGGGCATGTGCGGTCTCTCAGCGAGAGACTCATGCAGCTTTCTCTGGAGAGGAATGGAGCCAAAGGCCAGATGACAATGAGCTCCTCACAGAGTTTCCCTCAGCTATCCAAGCATCAGAAGCAGCCAGTTCTTCCAGGGTATCAAGTGCCCTGTCACTCCACAGAACCTCGTGGCCCTCCCCCAGAATACCCTTTCCATGTGAAGTCAGCAGCTCCTATGCTCAGCCATTCCCAGCAGCATGGCTACTTTTACAATGAATCTGCTGTGCCATACTTCAACTGTCAGCAGGAGGTGCCTGGTGGCTTTGGGTACTGCAACCAAATACAAGCAGACAGGTAAATTTACTCCATACAGTCTCAAACTTCAAACCATCTAAGATTCTTCAACTCCCTCCTTCAACGTTTAAAAATTGGCTTGTGATTACCTGTGCTGTGTCAATTGGCAACTACACCACAGTTACACTGATTTGTGGGGATCCGGAGGGGCCTTGCTTTGATCCCTGATATCTGCTGAATTAGCAGGCCTAAGCTGGGTGATGCAATGCTGTTCAGGGAAGACAGTATGGCACTATAGGAATCAGCCTTCACTCCTATCCCTCATTGCTACCCAGATCTATGAGATGGAGTGTGTGCATGTTTATGGGCAATGGGCGAGAGCTCATCAGCCTCAGCCATGATCTTATTAAATGGTGGAGCAGGCTCAAGGGGCTGAATGACCTACTCCTGCTCCTATTAATGTCTCAACTCTGACATCTTCACAGTCAAATAGCTTCTGACCACCAGTTAAGACTCTCACCTGAAGAATGCCCATGGGTGAAGCTCTGAAGGGTTATCCGTGTCTAGGAAACTGCACTGCAGCCCAATCATTGGCTCCAACAGCAAAGAGAAATAGAGGGTGAGATACAATTGTTAGCCTTTATATGGGAGAGTCTAGCTTCAGTGAAGAAGTTCAGTCTCCTCAAAGTGATTGCTTGCTGGTTTGATTTCACAATCGGCATTTTTCTTTAGCTATGAGCTTGAATAGAGAAGGTAAAATCAAATGAGAACATTTTCAGCATCAGAATCAGTAAGTGAGTAGGGCGATCCCACAGGTAGAATAATTACAAATTATCAGTCACCAATCTATGAACAATCATTTTAGGAATGTTTGGTATAGTCAATTTCAGTACTAGTACTCTAGATATTAATTACTAATAATTCTTAATTACTTATCCTCCATGCCCAGCCTCAATCGACTTGCAAGAACATTCATGCAGAGGTCAGGAGGCAGACACAGCATCATTTGTTTGCAAGATCTGTTTTCATTGTTTCATATAGAAGGATTTGAAGGGGAGGCGATCATTACACTGACAGATTTGCAGCCTAACCATTGAATGACCCATTTATTTAACTAATCATGTAGCACAACCTTGACAAAAAACTGAGAGTATTGGCTTGTGTTTTTCCTTTCACTAATCTCCTTCCTGCCATACTCTTCCTTGCTTTGGTCACAAATTGCTTGTTTGGGTGAATACATTGAGAGCTGAAGTAGTGTTAAGCCAGTCCCCTTCACCCAGTGCCCAAATGAGATAACTTCAGACGGGAAATCTGGGCTTCCTGTGTAGAATAAGTCAGCACCTTTAATGACCTACATTGTGCATTCCATGGCCCTTGTCAAAAGTTGCCATTTTTTGTTTGAGGAATTTGTTCAGAGTTCCTTTGTGACCTCTATTATTGTCAATTAGTTATCGTAAAGTCATCTTAAGTACAGAACCACACCCAGGAAGAAAAAATAATCTTACCTGTTTATTGTAGACTGGGAATGCCTTGTGTATGAGGTATTGGTATTGGACCAATGGTGAACATCCATTACCATATCACATCCTTTTACAAAGATTTACCTTACTTATTCTAATTAGAATTAGCAACACAGATCCTTTCTGCTAGCATTCCTACTCTGTTGATTTAAATTAAATAAATGTATTAGTTCACCTTGGTTGTTTTTTTCTTGCGTTTTAAATATGTTGATGAGATTTGAAAGCAACTTGAAAGTATTGCTATAGTGGAACAAGCAGCAATGTGAAGGTGTGTCCTGTCACATTCCAGGGAGGTATGTAATTCACATCTTGTTCACCAACAGGAATCTGTGACATTGACAATTGAGAATTGTTAGGAGTGCGACTTGATCAACAAGACTGAGAGGTCGTAAACCTATTTCAACACAAGCAGTGTTTTTATTTTGTGTTCCAAAAAATGTGTACCGTGGGTCCATCTTCTGCCTTCAGGCTGAGAGTCTGGCACCTGCTTGGTTGTGATGGAGAGCTGCAGGGGTGGAGGGAACATGGGATGTGTCTTTTGTTCATTGACAGAAACCAGTTCTGTTGACCTGATGGGATATTGATAAACCCATAATTCTTAAGACTCTGAATACTCTCATTACCTTACAGGGATGGCAGCTATAGGTTGTTGGAAGAAAGCCTGAGATGTCAGCTGGGAAGATCACATCCCAAGAGAGATAGTGTATACACAGACTTTAACAGAACAACAAGTGTTAATGCACAGAGTTCTGAATTTTATTCATCATTCCCTCAGGACAAAGTGGGAACAGTTTCAGAACTATTATTTAAGAACCAAAACACGAAATGAGAAGAGAGGTCAGCCTAGAATTCAGTAGAATACTCAACTTGTACAAAAGACAGAAATTCTCATTGACAAATTACCATCATTCATAATAAATAAAGAGGTTTGAAGGGGGGTGTGTGGCGTTAGTCCATCGATGGTGATCTGATGATTGGCGTGCTCCTAGCTGACAGTCTAATGCTCCATAGCTTAAAATTCCTCTGCAGATGTGACTTTTATTGAGCTTCAGTCAGAGTGACAGAGAGTTGAACGGTCTGGGACAGTGTGATCCCATCATTTGAATATCAGACAATGCAAGGCCTTGTATTTGAGACCTCTGCTTTACAGCTTTAAAAGAGCTTGTAGGACATAGTCCACTTGTAAGGACAGTATATTGCTTTAAATTTGCAAACAAATTAAGAAAGTCATTGCTACTAGTGATGTAAGAGTCTCTGATTTTTCTAGAAGTGATTCAAGGAATGTTTGTTGGAATATTGAGAATTTTGATCCATTCTATTTTCTCAGTGGTTGTATAAATTTATTTGATTTGATTCAATAAATTTGGACAGAATTTGAGCATTCCTATTCAGGTTTCTTCCTGGGTTTTAAACAATATGATTCATTTTTCTTGTTCAATCAAATCTTCCTTTTAAAATGAGGCTTTTTGCCTGCCCCTGAGCCAGTAGTGACATAGAAACCTAGAGCTTACAGTTAAATACTAAAGCAAACAGTAGGCAGTTCGACAGCAAGGTTACATTCCAGACAACTGAACCTGTCATGACGTCTGGTCCATTTGTGTCATTGTTTTGTTCAGGATGAGTCAAGCTCAAACTCTGCACCCTGCCCAGCAGCAGAGACACAGCCTCCTGTCCTCTCCAACCTCTTCACAAATGGAAGCAGTGATGGTTCCTGAGGAGCCTCATGGCAGCAGCCAGATGGTGACAGTTGATCATGTGGCACTCATAAACCGTGCCCAGCAAATGGTTGAGATGCTGTTGAAGGAGAATGAAAACCTGAGGAAGGAACTTGATGGCCACAATGAAAAATCGGCTAAAATCCAAAAGGTATGAAGGAATATTTTTGTAAACTGCCTCTTTTCGAGTTAGCGCTGACCAATTGGGGTGTATACACTAGCCACTGACAGTATAGCTCAGTGCCAATGGTTCCAGTTTGAAAGTTTTTGAATTTAAAACCAAATGCAATGCAAGTTGTAGAACGGTAGAAAAGTTAGGAGTGATGAATGGTGAGGCAGTGGAAGCTGATTACTGCAAATATTCTGTCATTTGGAAATATCAGACTTCCATTTCCTACTATATCCTTGCTGTCCTTGGATTAGATAGTTATGAACAGTTTCAGATGGACTAAATAATCTAGACTACTAGATTACTGCTGCCTACAGAAATTGGTTGGATGTACAGCTGGTAACTGCAAGCTCTTCTGTAGCTTTCCAAGAACCACCAGTACCTGACAGCGATGGTCATACTGTCCAACCAGGTGTGGCTTCACCTATTATTTTTCTGTGTACTCTGAATAGGTTCTTGCTTTTATGACCATCTGTTATTTCCCACTGCTGAAACTGTAATGATATCTGTTACATTGCTGATTTGATTGCATCTAATATGTTCATCAATTTTCATTGACAAATTGCCACTCATAATAGGAATGCTCTGCAGGCTCTTAGAAGGCTAGATTTGTGCAATACTTCCCTCGTTCCCACACTTTAAAGACGTGAATTGCGATAGCTTATAATCAGTGCATGACTCACCCTCCACTAAACCCTGTTTATTAAAACAAAAGATTGGGTTTTTACTTGGGTAGTTAATGAGCAGTTAAAACCATTTATTTCACAGCAGACTTTTAGTTTCTGAAAATACAATAATCGCTTACTTTTGGGAGCACCTTAAACTGAAAGGCCAGAGAAAGAGGCAGCAGATTGAGCAATATCTCATTCCAGTGTTCACTGTGTGTGTGTGTGTGTGTGTGGGTGTGGGTGTGTGCACGTGTGTGTGCATGTGTGTATGCGTGTGTGTGTGTGGGTGTGTGCGTGCGTGTGTGTGTATGTGTGTGTGTGTGTTCCGAGGGGAGGGACCATTCCTGCTGTGGGCCAACCTATAGTTTAGATACAGAAGGTTTCGCTGAGCAAAGTCTGTAAACAACATCAAGAATCAAGTAATTCCAAAGTAAGTGACTGGGAATGTTCTTCATAACCCTGGAGAGACTTTTTGCTGGATCTCATTCTTAAAGACTTGTAAGTCCATTGCTTTACTTTGATAACTCCCTGGAGGGTTTCCAGTCCCACCGAAATTTAGGAGACACTATACGTCTGACAAACAATGCGTGATAACAACTGAGTTAAAAAATGATTTGAGCTATGGAACTATCTAGTGCATTATATGAGTGCCATTGCCGTGACCATAAGTTAGCAGAAGCTCAGTGAATTTAAGCTTGTGCCGCTCCCCATCTGACCTCAGCTGTAATGGTTAAGGAATGAAATTTACGGAGACTTGTAGAGAGACAAAGCAGTTTTTTTTTCATATGAAAGACCCTCTTTCATTTGCTTCTCAGTCAGGTGCACAGAGGCTTGTCCTTCTCTCTAACCCTTGTTGAGTTAGAAATAGAAGGCCTTTGTGAAAGTAGGGCTCCAAATGTAAGCTTGTCCAGGCTTTGCCCGTTTAGGAATGTTTTGGGATTGTGTGTAGATGGGGATTACCAGTATTGAACAAGCTCAGTCAGTTCTAAGAAGAAACTCCAGTGAGTAACCAAACTGGGAATGTCCCAACTTTGATTGTTGTTTTGTGTTGGGTTAGCTGATTTTAGTCAGAGCCTGGAGGGTTGCGGAGGGGGGGCGTGGGGGGGTGGGTGTTAGTGGTGGTGAGGTGCGGTGGTGCCAGGAAGGCTGCCATTGACCAAATCCTGCTGGGTAGCTATATGTGAGGATGTCAGATGAGCCCAGGGGGGATTTCAGTTCTGAAGTACCCACATCATTTAACAGTCTGCAATACTCTCAGCTAAGGGTTGTTACCTGGGTGAAATTCAGGAGGGTTAACTTACACAAATCCTTACCACAGCAGTAGAGGGATGTCAGAGTCAGTGGAACTGATGAGGAAAAATTCTGTTCATGAAAGCATTTAATGCCAGACAAGTTGAGGGGAAATTCCTCATTGTCCCAGAGAGAGCGTAGCTCAGTGAATCACTGTTGTGAGCCTACCCCTGACCTACTGCCCCCTTGAGTGTGGTCTCTTGCCTATGTATCTGTATATTGACCCTTCAGCTACTGGCTTTTGCTTGGGCACTGTGCGCACACATCACAGTTATTTAAAAATGTATCATTTATGGAAGCTTTGCCCATTACTTCCTTAAACTTTGCATCGCAGGTTGTGAAATTATTGCCTGAGTCCTGGTTTTGATTAATTTTGCCAGCTATTTCCATGAACTCTAACCATCTGGTCTTGAGTGCAAGAATTGATATTTTCTCAAAGGTAACCCTGCTGAATCCAGCATTTCATGGTCTTCTAAAACAGATAATGTTCTTAAACTAGCCAATTATTGAAAGGCTCATTTAAGGAATCCATTGTAGTAAGATGGAAAGACGAATTAGATTGCTCTCAAAGGGCCATCAGAAGCAACACTGGCTGAATGGCCACCTTCTGTGATGTATCATTCTATGAAAATTTGAATAAAATATAATAGAACATCTAAGGACTTTTGGATTGATTTCAACCAAACATTTCTTCTCAGATAACCATTGCATCTTACTATTCATGTTGTTGTTGTGTAAGGGGCCAAGTCATCTGACTGAATTTAGTGTCACACAAACTGCTATGTCCCATTTTATCATCCTTCACTATCCAACCTGCCCCTTTGCTTACCCTGCAGCTCGAGAGAGAGATCCAGCGAATTTCTGAAGCCTATGACAACCTAATGAAGGCATCTTCCAAACGGGAGGCACTGGAAAAAACAATGAGAAACAAAATGGAAGGAGAGATCAGGAGGCTTCACGACTTCAATCGTGATCTGAAAGGTAAGCTTAGAAATCAGACCCCAACTGTACCCCAGAAATTGGTGGCAGACATCTCCCAAGTTTCCCTTTTCACCACTTTGCTAAGATAAAGATTGTCATAAATGGAAACGACTAAAAGATTTAGGAGAATTGCTCACATTTAAGCTAAGCTAAAATTGCCAGGGAGCTGCATCTTTAAAGGGTTAATGGAGTTCATTTCGGTTAAGTATTGCTTGACATATATACCCTTAATATATTTCCAAAAATCTATTGCACCATACATTCGAACTTCATAATTTATGCATCTCCATGTGTGGAGCCCAAATGGCTGGAGCCTATCACACTGGGGCCTACAGCACTGGGGCCTATCGCACCGGGGCCTACTGCACTGAGGCCTACCGCACTGGAGCACATTGAGGAAATCAGTGGGAGAAAAAATGACATTGAAACATGATCAAATTTGACAGAATGGGAACACAGAAACTATAATGGAGGAACCTGATAGCTATTTCACATGGACTTCATAGAAATAATTAAACTAAAATATTATAAGAAGGAGACGAAGGTTTGAAAAGAGCTGTAGATACAAGGCAGTTTGATTGATGGCTTTTGACTGTTCTCAGTGGAGCTAGGTACTTTGAACTTACAATTCGATTGGCTGCTCAATTCACAATGTTATTTTCCCCACAATGATTTATTTGCAGAAAAGCTGGACTCTGCCAATAAACTGTTGACCAGCAAAGAATGTGTGATCTCAGAAGATGGACAAAGCATTGTCAGCAGGCTGATTACTCAAAGTAAGTTCATCATCCGTTAAAATTATACAACTGACTTCAATCCAGAAACACATATCTGAGCAAAATAAGGTTCTTCTGGCTGTTGTTTTTAAAAGGAAAAATCAGTTGATTTTTCTTAAACTGTTCCTAGAGTTTTCAGACAGATTGAAGATCATTTCAAGTGACTTATCCAATGAAATAGTTTTTATTTGTTGTCCATATATTGAGGGAAGGTTAGAATTCTTCCAGCACTTCCTACTCCCATCATTTTTCTCAGCTTGTCTTCTCCCTATCCCTGCCCCTCCTTCTGACTCAGTCAGTGGGGAGCATTTGGTGAACGCTGTACCTCACTGCTCGCAGCCTTCATTCACATACAAGTAAATGCCCTGGTCTAGTAAGAACCTTTCTAGCCAGGAAAGGGAACCCTGATCAGTTTTTCCACTGCCTTTCTCAAGTGCTAATGGCTAATGTTAGTCCCCATTCTTCTTCCTGGACTCCGCCAAGTTAACACAGCACTAGATTGATTCTGGGACCCTCCTGGTTTGTGCAGATCAACCAATCACTAGATTGACTTGGTGGACCCTGGTTTATGTAGTGGTTTCACCCAGCATCAGCATGGTGCTTTGTCACCTTTGATTTTACGATGCATGCTGGAGGTGGGTGCTGTACCTCATGGCCAACTTGCTCTAGGAAAATGTTGACCACTGCACCACTGATGGGTGTCAGCAGTCAGGCCATTGGAGGGCCAGAAATATGAATGCCTACCTCCCTGGGTGCCAGCATTAGTGGGAGCACTGTGCGGTTTCCCCCAGCAACCAGTGTGCAAAGTGGAACTGTCATTAAAGACACCCTCACAGCTCCAAGTATAATGCAATCAAACAATAGCCTCGCCATCCCTTCCTGCTATCCCCTACCACTCTACTCCACTTTGATGAGATTTAGCACTTCAAATGTACGCAAATTTGATAAATTCTTCAGGGTTTAGTTCAGTTGTACAAAGACAGTGAAAAGCTTAAGGAGAGGGAAACTTGAGGGCTAAACAAACTGCTCTTGGCACTGGAACACTTATCCCCTGTGATAATAAAGGCAGTTTAAATTCCTCGCATACCTCAGGTGATTCTGGCTGTTGTGTACCTCCCTCCGCCAATCCTCAAACACCAGTAATTTGCTCTTAAGTAACACGGACAGAACTAATGGACAGGTTAAGTTTTGTGCAGCATTATTAACACGCCACTCACAGGTACTGTATCGCAGGCAGACATGTTTGCTCTTGCCCTTGCTAATGTGTCCTTGTGGTAAGGTCAGGAGGGAGGCAGAGAGCCGGCACTGCTCACTGGCTGATTGAAATCTTTCAAAAGCTGCTGTTCTCCTGAGAGCTGAGTTTGAGCCTGTGGCTGCTGCACTTTCCAAAACAAACAGCAAGGCAGATATAATGCATAACCTGAAACATAGAACCCAATCTGCTCAAAAGGCTGATTATTAAATTAAATTATTAAATTAATGTTGAGGTTCTAACCTGTGCACTCAGAATCTATCACATCTTTTGTTGGTTAATTTAACACACAAATCAGTAGTGACTGTGGAGCTGATTGGTCAGTTATAATAAACAGATATGAATGGCACTTTGACCATAAAATGTTACTTGCTGAATGCATGCAGCCTCTTTTTACTGAGATAGGTGCAGGCTGGAGGGGGAGGTGGGGGGGGCTTTGATTTGTCAAGAAAGATTCCTATGTCAGACACTTGCACATTACAGAATGTCAGATGTTTGTGTCTCACAGCCTCACCTTGTCTTTTCCCAATGGCACAGGTTACAAATACACTGCCAGGCCCAGGGCACCAGTAGGACTTGTACAATCAGTTTCAGTGTTTCTGGGCTAGGGTAAAGCCCAGGCCTCATCTCTGTCTAGTCACTGCTGTTGGAACGTGTGTGTGCCCAGATGAATGCTATGGGGTATTCATGTCCTTCTGTGATGCATTCCTCACTGTGATGAACTCCTCGCTCACTCCTCACTCACTTTTGCTCATTCACTTCTCATTCCTTGCTCATTGCTTACTCATCCTCCTTCACTCCTTGCTCACTTCTCTTTGCGATGCACTCCTGGGTCAAATAGGCTGCCTGTACTCACAATCCCGAACTATCCCCATATCCCTTGATATCTTTACAATCTAGAAATCTATCAATCTCTTATCTTGAACATACTCAATGACTGAGATTCCACAGCCCTCTGGGGTAGAGAATTCCAACTCTTCACTATTCCTTCAGGGAAGGAAAACTTGCTGCCCTTACCTGATCTGCACCATGTGACTCCAGACCCACACCCATGTGCCCTCCAAGGTGCTAAGAAAGTCACCGTTGTTAGGACTACTTGGGGTGGATGATAAAAGTCAGCCTTGCCATTGATACCCACACCCTGAGAATGAAGATAAAAAGCAGGAAACTGAACAAGCAGCATTACTCTGAAACTGTGTGTGTGAAAACAATTTTTTGGGTTGGTGAATTATTAAAGGCAGTTGATGAGAATGTTTGGCATTTTGGGCTGAGTGTGTTAGGCACCTTCTGTTCTAAGGCAACAATGCAGTCAGATAGGTTGGAATTGTAGCAAGGTTTGCTAGGCATTCTCACTGAACAGACTTATTACTCTGAGCTAGCTGATGGCACAGCACGCCACAGAATACAGCAACTCCTGCAGTTACTGTTCTACTGCCATGGAATTGTTGGAACAGCTGCCACCACTTTATGTACAAGACCTTATGTAATGATTTTCCCACACCACTGCCAGGCTCCAGGAACAAGACCTTGGGTCTTATTTTTCCCTCCATCCCCACCCAACACTGACTGAAGACCCTAATTTAGTTCCTGCTCCCAGCCTTTGGGAGGCTGTCCAAATATGTTGTGACTCTGTTGTGCAATGTTGGTTGTAACCAGCACAGTGTGCTATTCTGTTAGTTACAGTTGAACGATTGCCATGCTCAGTGAGTGGAGCATAGCCATTAACCCTGATCCAACTGCATTCCTTCTCTGCCCCACTGAAGACTCATCTTTCTTCTGACCAGTGAACAACTAGTCAATGATATAAGGAAGGATATGAACACATTGGAGAGAGTGCAGAAGAGGTTTACAAGAATGATTCCAGGGATGAGAAACATAAGTTATTTTGGAAAGATTGGAGAGATTGGGACTGTTTTCCTTGGAGAGAAAAGGCTGAAAGGAGATTTGATAGAGGTGTTCAAAATCATGAGAGGGCTGGACAGAGTACATAGGGAGAAAATGTTCCCGCTTGTAAAAGGATCCAGAACAAGAGGGCACAGATTTAAAGTGATTTGCAAAAGAAGCAAATGTAATGTGCGAAAAATCTTCCTCATACAGCGAGTGGTTCGAGTCTGGAATGCACTGCTTGGAAGTGTGGTGGAGGCAGGTTCAATTGAGGAATTCAAGAGGGCTTTAGATAATAATTTAAATAGAAACAATATGCAGGGTTATGGGGAAAGGGTAGGAGAATGGCACTTAGTCATAATGCTCATTCGGAGAGTCAGTGCAGATATGATGGGCTAAATGGCCTCCTTCTGCATTGTAACAATTCTGTGAACCCGTTGTGCAATTGAGTGTGACTCTGTGTGAGTGTGAGTGAATGCGTGCGTGTGTGTGTGTATATATGTGTTTGTGTGTTTTTGCATGTGTGAGTGAATGCATGGGCATATGTGGGCAGGGGATCAGCAAAGTTTATGTCTTGGAACAAGGCAATAGGTTTGGCTACATTGAGTGTGCAAAAATAATACCAGCAATTTGGTTAAGACACAATCTCAGGGAAAGTGCTGAGATGTTGTAAGACTATGGACATAGGAACAAAGAGGGGCAGGCTATACTTGTACAGTCCCAGTAATCCTAAACATGGTCAGGTATGTATCTGTCTGGATCTGTTGAAATCACAATAAGCTAAAACATTAAAAATGAGAGAGGTGTAAATCAGACTGCAGAGTGAAACAAATAAACATTGAAAAGATCACTTTGCCATTACTGCCACCTCACTTCACAGAAACACTTCATTGAATGCAGAGCTGGTGGAACACAGGCCGTGATCTGCTCATGGTCTCTTCACTTCACCCCTACCCAGCCTGAGAGTAGGATTTCTGGGTTGCTCATTGCAACCCTCTTGTGGCCTTAGCCTATACTGTACATCTTTCACATTCTTCTGAGGGTGTAAATCACACCCTCCCGTGGTCAGGAAAGTGTTAACTTGGGTTTGCTGTGGGAGGTATTGCTGTTGGAATGTATGTGATTGTTAAGTATGTAGGTCAGGAGGGATGTGTCCCATGACTTGCATCAACAGCCGAACTTCCCCTCCTCCTGCCTTCCCGCCCTGAAGCACATTCTTTGTTGAATGCTCAAACTTTATAGCAGGAAGTTAGGAGCCTACCCAGATCTTGCAGTCATTCCCTTGAGGGTAGGGGAGGGGAGAGGAATGTGGAATGCGGCTTTCTGTTGATATTAATACATAGGGCTTTTACTGGAACAGTTAAGTTAAACAAGAAAGAATGTCAGGATTTGTGATGCTTTAGCACAATTATTTGCAAACTTGCTAAAGGAGGATTGTGAGCTAGAACATAAAGCAGAGCCTTTACTTTCTCCAGAAAACTGTTTTGTGTTGTTGAGTAATGTCTCCAGTCTGTTCAGCAATTAGCAACCCTGGACTTGATGCTATTTCCTTAACTATTGAATGCACAAATACATTTTCTTTCTCAATGTTGGTTAGACAAGGTTCTCAACATTTGTTTTATCTACGACTGTGTTCTGTGAACAGTCAGTGAGAAACACTGCTCGAGCAGGGGTCTTTGTACTGCTATGTGAATCATGAAGAACTTGGCTGACAATGTCCAGCCAGAGATGGGTTTGTGAACGGCTAGTTGGTCTCTCATGACTGTTGCCCATCAAGCAGATATGGAATGAGGAGATTTCCTTTATTGTAATTCCCCAGTTGTCCTGATAATAACAACTTGTCTTTGTATAGCACCTTTAAAGTAATACTGAAGTGTTTCATAGGAGTAGCATCAGACATCAGTTAACACCAAGCTAAAGAAGGAGACATGATTAAAGGCTTGTCAAAAATGTGGGTTTCTGGAGCATTTTAAAGCAGGAAAGTTTTAGGGACAGAATTTAAGAGTTTTGGACTGTGATGTTGAAGGCACAGGCGCTTGTTCTGGGGTATATGTAGAGGTTAGAAAGTGGTGATGAGCCACTTTCTAGAACCGTTGCAGTTCATGTGGTGTAGGTACACCCACAGTGCTGTTAGGGAGGGAGTTCCAGGATTTTGACCCAGCGACAGTGAAGGAACGGTGATATATTTCCAAGTTGGGATGGTGAGTGACTTGGAGATGATGGTGCTCCCATGATGTTGTTCTTCTGGGTGGTAGAACTCTCAGGGGAGGGAAGTGCTGTTGAAGTAAACTTGGGGAGCTGCTAGAGTGCATCGTGTAGATCACACATTACTGTTTGATGTTGTCAACCTTTGAATGTTTGAAAACTGATTAGGGACCAAACCATAGAAAAGTTACAGCACAGAAAGGAGGCCATTCATCCCATCTTGTCTATGCCAGCCCGAGGACACCCAGGTACCCTTTCTAATCCCACTTTCCTGCACCTAGCCCAAAGCCCTGCAGCTTGCAGCACATTAGGTGCAGATCCAGGTACTTTTTAATAGAGTTTAGAGTTTCTGCCTCTAACACCAACTTGGGCAGCGAATTCCAGACACCCACTACCCTCTGTGTAAAAAAAGTTGTTCCTCATGTCCCCCCTACACCTTCTGCCACTTATCTTGAATCTATGTCCCCTGGTTCTAGAATTCTCCACCAAGGGAAACAATTTTATCCTGTCCACTCTTATCTATTCCCCTCATAATTTTGTATACCTCAATCAATTCACCTCTCAGCCTTCTTTGTTCTAAGGAAAATAACCCCAACCTATCCAAGCTCTCCTCGTAGCTACACTTTTCTAACCCTGGTAACATTCTTGTAAACCTCCTCTGCACTCTCTCCAGAGCTATTACGTCCTTCCTGTAATGTGATGACCAGAACTGCACACAATACTCCAGTTGTGGCCTCACCAGTTTTTATGCAATTCCAACATTATATCCTTACTTTTATATTCTATACCTCTGCCAATGAAGGAGAGCATTCCATATGCCATAAGGGGACAGAAATGGGATAGAGCAGTACAGAGGACAGCAAAATCACATCAGGTGTGGTGACAGCAAGAGGTAGGGGTAGTGAGGGATGGAGTTTGAGTTATTTTGATAAAATATATCACTGAGAACAGGCAGCTGTTCCAAGGGGAATGGAAGTCTCCTGTGAAGGACAGCTCTGATCACAGGCCACACAAAATGTCAATAAAAGACAAAAATAATTTTGTATTAATTATTAAAATGCAAGAAATACAAGTACTGAAATTAAAGGCCTCAAATTTGGCATTCTCTCCTCTGAGTCAGGTGGTTGCAGATTCCAATCCCACTCCAGAGACCTGAGTACATGATTTAGGCTGACACTCCAATGTAGTACAGAGGGAGTGCTGCATTGTCAGAGGTGCCATCTTGGATGAGACATTAAACCGAGAGTGCATGTGTGTCTCAGGTGGCTGTAAGAGAACCCATGACACTATTTTGAAGGAGAGATGGGAGGTGTACTGGCCAATATTTATCCCTCAATAGTACCACTAGATTATCTGGTCAATATTTCATGCACAGCAAGATCCCACTAACAGCAATAAATTGATGGCCATGTTTCCTACACTACAGCAGTAGCTACAATTCCAAAGCATTTCATTGGCTGCAACTATCACATAACACTGGAAAGCCCTGGTCAGCGAGTGTTACCCCCAAGTGTCCTAGGGCAGTGGGTAGACATAGACATTGTAATAAGATATTGATATAGACACTGTAATTTGGAGCTGGACTCCTTGTCCTAGGATGCAGCAGTCAGTCACAATGAGCCAGATCTGACATCAATGTGGTCAGGACTTCCTGTGGTACCATGGGGCCCTTGTCTGTTGGCGGGTTTCACCTCCATAACTCAGCCTGGGCTCAATGGAGCACCCCATCCCTCCACCCTGTGCAGATAGTCATGGTCAGTGTTTGGTGCTAGGCTGTGGTCTATTTACACCCACTGAAGGAACTAAGGGATGAATCCTCCCCCATGCACTCCCCAGCCCAGCACAGTGCTGTAGTCATAACTCCAGCCTCTGCTTCCTTTCATGGCACTGGGCAACTCACCTTCTTAACATTCAGAAAAGAAAAACTCTTGTTGGGATTGTGGGAGTTTTATACCTATGCAGCCATCCCCAACACTTGCTACAGTCCATTAACTTGTCTTCAAGAGGATGTCTATTTTGAGTCACTATCTGTGCTGGTTTTTTTGAAGGTGTTTGATTTTTTAAAAAAGAATAAATTGCCAGGCGACAATTGCATTAAAATCTTCTTCTAAACTGGGAAAGGAGCTGGGAATGATTGTTCTGCTCTGTTTGTGTGCTGACAGATCGAGAACAACAGCAAGAAAAGGAGCAGCTTCGAAGGGAACTAACCCTGTCTCGCAACAGGAGTGAAGAGCAGCACAAACAAATGGAGCTTCTTGACCAGGCGCTCAACAGTACACAGTCCAAAGTAGTACGGCTGGAAGACGAGGTATTTAGCACAAGTTCTATCCAAATTCCAAGTTGAAGACCAATGTGAAAACATGGGGACACTAAACATCAGGCATGTTTCTTTTATCTCTCTTTCAGCTTCGGAAGAAAAGAGCTTATGTAGAAAAGGTCGAGAAACTGCAGCATGCGCTGACTCAGCTACAGGCAGCATGTGAGAAACGAGAACAGCTCGAACTGCGACTGAGGAACCGATTGGAGCAGGAGTTAAAGAGTCTGCGAACACAACAGGTAATTGAAGAGCCTGAACCTTTCAGGTGGTTGCACAGAGCTCATTGTGCCTGTGCCTTTACACTTTGACATCCCTGCTCAGTGAACCAGTGTATAAGTAGATGGATATACTGATGAAAACTGGATTGTCATTGATTAACAAGGTGAGGGCAGTTCTGCCCTTCAGTGGTGTTCCCTTGATTTATGGGCAAAAAAGTCTTGAATCTTCAGATCATGGAATCACCCCAAAGTAACATTGAGTCTTACAAAGTAGCAAGTAGCTTGAAGAGATTTAAAATGAAAATTCATGCAAATCATCTCTTTGTCGCATGGACTATGAACAACTTGCATTTATATAGCGCCATTCTCATCCTCAGAACATCCCAAATGTGCTTTGCAGAGGTGCTTTTGAAGTGTAGTCACTGTTGTAATCAAGCAAGTGCAGCAGCCAAGTTGTGCACAGCAAGCTCCCACAAACAGCAATGTGATAATGATCAGTTCTCTGTTTTAGTGAATGTTAGCCAAGATACCAGGAAAGCTCCCCTTGCTGTTCTTCAAAATAGTGCCATGTGATCTTTTACATCCACCTAAGAGTTTAACATCTTACCTGAAGGACGGCAGTGTAGCACTCCCTCAGTGACACTGGAGTGTCAGCTTATAGTGACAATTGTTTTGTTGTTTATTTGTATAAAAAGTTAACACTGTTGTTTCCCCGGCAGCGTCAGGCAATGATCCAGAATCCCGGAACCTCGGAATACAGTGCTCCAGCACTGATGGAGCTGCTCCGGGAGAAAGAAGAGCGAATCCTAGCTCTGGAAGCTGATATGACCAAATGGGAACAGAAGTATCTGGAAGAGAGTACCATGCGGCAGTTTGCAATGGATGCAGCTGCCACTGCAGCTACCCAGAGGTACGTGCCATGTTCAGACAACTCTTTCTATTTAATCCTCCCCATCACTGACTCTCCTCACTTGAGATCCTTCCATCTCAAATACTTTGGGATATTTTGTACTGATAGTTGGATAGCGTGTGTATTTAACTCTATCTTCTCAATTTTTCCATTAACTTTTACACTGTCCCAATTTTCAAAACAATTTTTCCTTTTTTAAGAAAATATAAATGCTAAAACTGAGAATATTTTACTCGGAATGACAGAGTTTTACAGCACAGAAACAGGCCATTCGGCCCAGCAGTCTTTACTCCACATGAGCCTCCACCCACCTTATTTAATCTCATCCTATCACCTTATCTTCCTATTCCTTTCACTCTCATAATCAATTTATACTATTCATCACAGCCACTCCCTGCTTTAGCCAGGGTGGAATTTTCTGCTCTCGCTGGTGGTGAAGGGTAGGTAATTAGGTGGGATGGTGAAGTACTGGATTCCCACATCTGCCAGAATTAAGTTTTGGGTGGGAAGGCTCATGGCCAACCTTGCTGCCCCATTGCCAATTGAGGCCCTTAAGTGGCCAATTAACGACCACTTAAGGGCCTTCTCCCACTTTCAGTGGTATTAACCCAGCTGCAGGCAGGGCTTTCGACATGTAGAGTACACAACAGCTAAAAATGTGTGGCCAGCTTGCCACCTCAGGGAGGTCCCTCGATCAAAGGCACTCAGTGCCTGATCAAGGGACTCAATAATGGGAAGGGGAGTCTGCTGACAGCCAGCCCCTTCCCCTCCTGCCAATCTCCTTACATCCACCTCCATTCGACCCTCACACCATGAAACTGCACCCCTCCCCCACTACTCCCCAGCCCCTGGCACAAGAGCTGTCGGCCTCTGATTGGGTGGCATCTCTCGGTAGGCAAGCCTTCTTCTAGGGGTAGGCCCACTGCTGGCCTCACCTCTGCCTGAGGTGGGGCTTCCCGAAAAGAGGCAGTGCAGCTCTTCAGCCGACAGGTGAGGCCCCCAACATCTCAACAAGATTCTGCCCCGGGTTCCATATTCTCTCTACTCTCTGAGTAAAAACATTTGGCCTGAATTCGCTGTTGGATTTATTAGTGACTATATTATATTGCTGACACTTGGTTTTGGATTCCCCCACAAGAGGCAATATCTTCTCTCTGTTTACCCTGTCAGACCTTTATAAAGACTTCCATCACATCACCTCTCAGCCTTCTTAAGAGTAATGAATGATTTCTTTATTTCTGCAGAGACACCACGATCATCAATCACTCACCTCGTCATTCCCCCAACAGTAGCTTCAATGATGGCTCCTTTGGGAAGCATGTTTACTATGAGAATGGAGAGGTAATCGTGAGCAGTCATCGTCATCAAGAGATGGAGAGCAGGTAGAGCTTTTTACTTCTGAGTTTAATTCAAAATGTATTGAAGTGATATATTTATTAATTTCTTCAGAACTGAGTATCTATTTCACCATTGACCGCACTGATAAAGACGAGCTTGGGGTAGTTATTTCCTAACAGTCAATAGTTAGTGAGTTCTGATCAGTGTTGACTGAGCTGGTGTCAGTTAAGGTAGGACTGGACTATTGCTGACCCTGGGTAAGAGAGGCTAAAGTAGGGATTCGTCTGGTGACCACCACCCTGGACACAGGTAGGCTGAGACATTGACAGACTAATGACTGTCCAATCTGGTCGAATCAAAAAGCTCAGCCAGAACACACAGCCTTGGTTCACACATGTACAGCCATCACGGGAGGTTCAAGAAAGCTGCTGGTGCTCTAGTACCAGGGCCCCAATCAAAAGCTGGGCCCAGATGTGTGTACCGCAGACAGAGTGTTTACCCCAGAGTATGTAACTCAGACAGGAATGGAAAGCAGTTGCTACTAATGAAGAATTGACAATTGAATTGATTGCCAAAGAGCCATACACGTTGTTGGGTTAATGTTGATGTATCAACTTAAAACCTCTGATAATTCGGAAGGTGATGTAAGCGATGCTCCTCATAGCTACACGATGGCTCAGCAACCTGAAAGTACATGTACACGATTCGGTCCCCTTAGATTACCATGGCCAGACAAAAAAAGTTGAAGTGCAGCTAAAGATATCACCTGTGCACATGAACTAAATGCCAAAAGGAATGTTGACTTTAAGTAAAGGTGTGTGTGCTTCTCTTGCTTTTAGGATTAAAGCCTTGCACGCACAAATCCTGGAGAAGGATGCCATCATCAAGGTCCTCCAGCAGCGCTCGAGAAGGGACCAGGTAAAAGCCGAACAGCCTGCTCTCCGGCCTGCAAGATCAGTTCCATCCATCACAATGGCCAGTTCCATTAACCAAGTGAGCAATGAGAAGTTCCTCGACAAAGCAACGAGAGGCACAACAGGTAAATAAATGATCTTAGTTGCTCCAACATGAAAGTCTTCTCATTTCATAAGATCATAAGAAATAGGAGCAGGAGTAGGCCATTCAGCCCATCGAGCTTGCTCCACTGTCCAATAGGATCATCACTGATCTGATTGTGGCCTTAACTCCATTTTCCTGCCTGTCCCTCATGACCTTTGACTCCCTTGTGGATCAAAAATCTGTCTTAACTCAGCCTTGAATATTTTAATGACCCAGCCTCCACTGCTCCCTGAGGAAGAAAATTCCATAGACTAACGACCCTCTGAGGGAAGAAATTCCTCCTCATTACCGACTTAAACAGGAGACCATTTATTTTGAAACTGTGCCCCCTAGTTCTGGATTCTCTCCTGAGGGAAACATTATAACTGCATCTACTCTGTCAAGCCCCCTTAGGATCTTAAATGTTTCAATAAGATCACCTCTCATTTTCCTAAACTCTAATGAATATAGGACCAACCTGCCCAACCTTTCCTTAAGAGACAAACCTCTCATCCAGTGAACCATCTCTGAACTGCTGCCAATGTAAGTGTGTTCCTTCTTAAGTAAACTGAACAAAACTGCACACAGTACTTTTAAGTGTGATCTTACTACTGCCCTGTATAGTTGAAGCAAAACTTCCTGACTTTCATATTCCATTCCCAAATAAAGACCAACATTCCATTTGGCTTCCTAATTACTTGCTGCATCTGCATGTTAACTTTTTGTGATTCATGTACCAGGACACCCAGATCCCTCTGTACCTTTGAGTTCTGCAATCTCTCTCCATTTAAGTAATTTGCTGCTTTTCTATTCTTCCTGCCAAAGTGCACAAGTTCACATTTTCTCACATTATTCTCCATCTTCCAAATTTTTGCCCACTCACTTAGCCTGTCTCTATCCCTTTGCATCTTTTGTGTCCTCGTCATAGCTTGCTCTCCTATCTGTCTTCATATTGTCAGCAAATTTGGCTACACACATTCTGTCCCTTCAAAAGTCATTAATATAGCTTGTAAATAGTTGAGGTCCCAGCAGTGATCCCTGTGGCACTCCGCAGGATACAATTTGCCGACCTGAAAATGGTCCATTCATCCCAACTCTGTTTTCTGTTAGTTAGCCAGTCCTCTATCCATGCTAATATATTACTCCCATCACCATGAGCTCTTTTTTTTATTCGTTCATGGGATGTGGGCATAGCTGACTTAGCCAACATTTATTGCCCATCCCTTGTTGCCCTTGAGAAGGTGGTGTGGCTGCCTGCTTGAACCGCTGCAGTCCATGTGGTGTAGGTACACCCACAGTGCTGTTAGGAAGGGAGTTCCAGGACTTTGACCCAGCGACGGTGAAGGAACGGCGATATATTTCCAAGTCAGGATGATGAGTGGCTTGGAGGGGAACTTCCAGGTGGTGGTGATCCCATCTATCTGTTGTCCTTGTCCTTCGAGATGGTAGCGGTCGTTGATTTGGAAGGTGCTGCCTCAGGAGCCTTGGTGAACTCCTGCAGTGCACCTTGTAGATGGTACTTATTATTGCCACTGTGTGTCGGTGATGGAGGAAGTGAATGTTTGTGGATGGGATGCCAATCAAGTGGGCTGCTTTGTCCTGGATGGTATCGAGCTTCTTGAGTATTGTTGCAGCTGCACTCATCCGTACAGATGGGGAGTATTCCATCACACTCCTGACATGTGCCTTATAGATGGTGGACAGGCTTTGGAGAGTCAGGAGGAGAGTTACTTGCTGCAGGATTCCTAGCCTCTGAGATGCTCTTGTAGCCACAGTGTTTATATGGCTAGTCCAGTTCAGATTCTGGTCAATGGTAACCACCCCGCCCCCCCCTCCCCCCGCCACCCCCTGGCAGTGGGTGGGGGGGTTTGATAGTTGGGGATTCAGCGATTGGAATGCCATTGAATGTGAAGAGGTGATGGTTAGATTCTCTCTTGTTGGAGATGGTCATTGCCTGGCACTTGTGCGATGTGAATGTTACTTGTCACTTGTTAGCCCAATCCTGGATGTTGTCCAGGTCCTGCTGTATTTGGACATAGACTGCTTCAGTATCTTAGGAGTCGTGAATGGTGAACTTTGTGCAATCATCAGCAAACACCCCCACTTCTGACCTTATAATAGAAGGAAGGTCATTGGTGAAGCAGCTGAAGGTGGCTAGACCGAGGACATTACCCTGAGGAACTCCTGCAATGATGTCCTGGAGCTGAGATGATTGACCTCCAACAACCACAACCATCTTCCTTTATACTCTTTATGATTCCAACTTGTGGAAATTTCTCCCCTGATTCCCATTGACTCCAGTTTTACTAGGGCTCCTTGATGCCACACTCGGTCAAATGCTGCCTTGATGTCAAAAGCAGTCACTCTCACCTTGCCTCTGCAGTTCAGCTCTGTTGTCTATGTTTCGACCAAGGCTATAACGAGGTCAGGAGCTGAGTGATACTGAGTGTCAGTGATCAGGTTGTTGCTATTTTATTGTTATCTTAGGCAGTAACCTTTTATGTCGCACCTTATCAAATGCCTTTTGGAAATCTAAATACACACCTACTGATTCCCCTTAATCCATCCTGCTTGTTACATCCTCAAGGAACTCTAATAAATTTGTCAAACATGATTTCTCTTTCACAATACCATGTTGACTCTGCCTGATTGTAATATGATTTTCTAAATGTCCTGCCACTACTTCTTTAATAATGGATCTTAGCATTTCCCCAATGACAGATGTCAGCTACTTATGGTGCAGTTAAAGCAGTATCCTTGGTTTAGTGGGTAGCATACTCACCTCTGAGCTGGAGGGTTGTGGATTCAAGCCACATTCCAGAGACTTGAGCACAAAATTCAGGCTAAAGAGATGCTACACTGTTGGAGGTCTTCAAGTGAAAGATTAGTCCGAGACCTTATCTGTCCATTTAGTGGATGTCCTCTGGCCCTATTTAGTGAAGAGTGGACATTATTTATTGCTCCTTTATCTTATTGATCTTTGTGGAATCTTGCTGTGTACCAGTTCGTTCCCTACATCACAACAGTAATGACACTTCAAAACAACATATTGCCCGTGAAGCATTTTGGGAGAGCTCATAAAGCTCTGGCGAAATAGTAAGGCATTCAAGAGAACATTAGATGATTATTTGAATAGAAACAATGTGCAGGGGTACAGGGAAAAGACAGGACAATGGTACTAGGTCATAATGCTCATTTGGAGAGCCAGTGCAGACATGATGGGCCGAATGGCCTCCTTCTGTGCAGGGCTAATTTAGTCTCATTTCCTGTAGTGCAGAGTAAATGAGAAAATGATGCAGCACAGGAGGCCATTGAGCCCATTGTGCCTGTGCTGGCTCTTTGAATGAGATATCTAAGTAGTTTCATTCTCCTGCTGTATCCCCTGCACTTTTGTCCTCTTTTCCTTTTCTCGAAGCTGTTTTTCACCACCTTTTTCAGGCAGTGCATTCCAGATCATAATAACTCGCTGAGTATAAAAACAGTTTTCCTCATCTCTCTGCCAGTTGTTTTGCCAATTACTTTAAATCAGTATGTACTGGTTATACTGACTCTCCAGTCGTGGGAAACAATTTCTCCCTATCTTCTTTCAAAACTTCTCAAAATATCGAACACCTTGATGAAATGGTGGCAGATAATTCCTCACATGTCAATCATTAATCTTGATTATTTTTATGCATCACTGGGAACAGGTCATCCAACAGCTCACTCTGTTACAAAATACTGTGCCTCAAAGGAAAGGTTCAGTGTGAAGTATCAGGCTGTGTGGGGTTGAATGAGTATAATTACATACAGTTTTGGTTTCCTTATCTAAGGAAGGATATACTTGCCATAGAGGGAGTGCAACGGGGGTTCACGAGACTGATTTCTGGGATGGTGAGACTGTCTTATGAAGAGGGGCAACTGGGTCTGTATTCTCTACAGTTTCAAAGAATGAGAGATGATCTCATTGAAACTTACTAAATTCTTACAGGGCGTGACAGGGTAGTTGTAGATAGGATGTTTCCCCTGTCTTGGTGGGGGGAGCTCTAAAACTAGAAAATACAGTCTCAGAAAAAGGGGTAGGCATTTAGGACTGAGATGAGGAGGAATTTCTTCACTCAGAGGGTGGTGAATCTTTGGAATTCTGTACCCCAGAGAAGCTTAATCATTGAGGGTGTTCAGGACAGAAATCACTAAGTTTCTGGATACTAATGACATCATGGGATATGGGGATAGTGGGAGGTAGATGATCATCCGTGACCTGTCTAAATGGTGGAGCAGGCTCAGTGGGCTGAATGGCCTATTCTTGCTCCTATTTCCTGTGTTCTGAGACAATGGCAAACTTACCAGCTTCAAAAAACTACTACCAGTAACAATAAGCCAAAAGATCTGGGAAGTTTGCCTGATGTCTTGAGCCAGCTTTTAAGAGCAAGGTATCAGCACCTATGGAAGGTATCAGCACCTATGGAAGGTATCAGCACCTATGGAAGGTATCAGCACCTATGGAAGCATTCTGTTGCCCTGCAGCTTCGTACATCTGTTTGGACCTTGTTAATGAGTTTGTTTCGTGTGACCAGCAAAAAGCTACATAGAAACAGACAGCAAAGATATTATCAGTGAAGAAAAGGGGACATTAATTTACTGAAGACATGGTTTAAATTATATGAGTTTTACAGTGTAATAAAATGAAGAACTGTGTTCAGTGCTTAAAATCTCTTCCTCTTTCCAGGTGCTTTGAACAAAAGCCTCGCAGAGGATCAGGCAGCCTCTTTCACATCACATCCTGTGACATCCCACGCCAAACATGGGAGCAGAGACGGCAGCACGCAGACTGAGAAACTAGCAGAGATTGAGCCTGCAGCCTCAGCCCAGGGAAACTCACAGAACAGTGAGGCTGCAGTCAGCTTGCGGGTCATCAAACCTCCAGCGGCTTCATCAGGTGAGTGCCTGTATGGTTGCTCATGATGCCGAGTCAGGGCAGGCCAGACAGGAGAGAATGTGTGTTTTGGAGAGGCACACATGGGTATGAGCAAATTGGCTTGTGATTCATTGCCCAGTAACCTAGCCATATGTTGTAAACTTGGAGGTTGTATTGATTCCCATTTCTGGCCTCTTCATATTAGAACCCTGCAGATTGAGCTAATCTCAAGGAATTCCAGCTATGCAGTTTAGATGGGATGCAGGTGATTCTGAAGCCCTGGGGGGGGTGGTGGGGGTGAGGCCAGGGGAGAAGAATCTTTGTTAGTATTGGGTTTGAAGAGAAGAAAATTTGACTAGGAATGTTCTTTTGCTTTTCACCTTCACAGATACTTCTCAGCCAGTGGCTCAGATGGTCCCCAGCAATACCAGGAACCAAGAACCTTCAGACAGTGAAATGGTTGAAATTCTTATCTGAAAAATACTCTTGTGGCAGGAAACGAAGGACTTCTGTGAAACATAAACATCTCCTTCTTTACAAAGCCTTTTTCTCCCCTCTACCCAGATGTCTAAACAACAGAAACAAGAAGAAAATTGAGAGTTCAATTCCCAAAAGATTTTGAGATGGAACTTTATGTTTGGGGAAAAGCAGGGGAGATGTAGCCTAAGTGACCATATCCATAAGCTGCTATAAAGACTTGTACACATGGGAAGAGCTGAGCTATTCTTTGTGCCAAGTGTGTACCACTCATGAACCTAACTCAAACTATTCAAACTGCTGTGAAGCTGAATTCTGTGATGGACAAGAAGGTCTCGTAGGAGGTGTCAGTATTTTTCACACAACTGCCAAGCATAAAAGCTTCACAGCAGCATAAATATATATAAATACAAATACATAGCACTAGACGGTGCTGTGCATAATATATACTGTACATAATGCTATAAATCCAACCTTTTTAGCACCTTTTTCGTTTCGGCTTTAGACTCTGTGTAATCCTTTGCTGTTGCTAAAACATCTTTTAAAAACTAACTTCAGTTTCCTGCTGGCAGCAGACACTTTGCCCAGATATATGTTTTCTATTTTCTAATGTTGTCAACATATTCCATGGAACTATTGCTCAATATTGTTATATTTGGAGTGCATAAATTCCGTCTTAATTTGAACAGCTCCCAAGATTTCCATTTGTGACTGGGAGATTCTTGCATTCAGTTTTTACTGGACATGAATCATAGCAGCTTTTTCAGGCGGTATACACTGTCTGTGACAGAACGGATTGCTGCTGTATCTCAACACTGTCACAATCAGGCTTCATTGGGTAGCCTTCCACAAAGGGAGGACCGCCGCAACTGAGCATCTGTTGGGCAAGCATTCTGCCTGCGGCGATTTGTGTGTGTGCAACAGGGCGGCATCACTCAGTGATACAGTCTACACTTTCCTCAATAAGGCAAACCTTCTTAAAAGAGAAAAATGAAATGGCTGCTGCCAAATGATGCCATCTGCAAGGGCCTCCACAATAACTGCAAGCTGGTTTCATGCCAAGCTTCGCATAGAACTGACTTTGCTTTGTAAACTCTCCAAAGATGCACCTTAACTGCCAATGCATGTTCCCAACAACATGAAACCGTTTGTCAGTGAGGGTTTCCTCCAGTTCAGTGAGCAGGATCAGAGCCACTGTATTTACATCTCACCTTCAGCTTCCATCATACCTCTGCAATAAGATATAAACAGTTATTTCAAAGCACCATAATGGGAACATGTCAGGACACAGATTGCCCCACACTCCTTTTAATCAAACAAAATGCTGTTGGGTGTTTGACCATCTGTTTCTCAAATATTCCTGTACCAGTACAACAATGGAGATGTGTCCTAGTCTGCCTGCCCTGATTGTTTTAGAGAAACACTGCTTCTTACAGTGGGAGATCCCAGCCTGAGGTTTTCAGATTGAAATCAATGGGTGGAGGTGCTACTTCTGTGTTCCTGAGGCCCTATCATTCCCACCCCCTTGCTCTGCCATCCTACATGGTTGGGAATGGATGGGAGTGGAAGCTACTGGTGGAGGTCTGATTCATGAGGTGATGACATCATTGAGTATGTGACTGGTCACTATTTCATGCATAAGTCACTGGAAACGTGAATGATATTTTCAAAGGGGATCCTTTCCCCTGTAACTTTTATAGTTTTGCCTGTCCATACAGCTCCAGTTCATTATTGGATTTGACAAGAGCATATATTGATTTGCAGTGTTCCATGGCCACGAGCTGTGAATTACTCTGGTGTTTATTCCACGTTCTCCTTACCCTGATGATATAGCAGACTTCATGTGTTCCAGTTCAGGAGGATGCAGAGCACTAGTGAGAGGCAGAGGGTTTACCTAAGGTGGAGAGTGGCAGCTGGTTTCTGCCACAATGACTAGTATGGGTCATTTACAAAACTAAGAAGCCTGGAGTGTAGACCAAGTGGATCCAAAGTTTGATTATCCAATTATCCCTTTGTCAGCCATCGGGCCTGGGCTAGGGCCAAAAACAATCCAGCATGATCCTGGTGGCTGCCCAATGGCACATTCCGGGATGTATGTGGCTGTAGCTGTCAGTGGGAATGGGACTGTGATACCACACATGGCCAGATAGCTAGCTGGCAAAACATCTAGACTTATAAAGGAATTTGCTAGAATCTTTATCCAAGCGAGAACCAAGACTGCATGAAGGGGTGTGGGTTGGGATATCAATTTCCACCATACATTTCAGTGTGTGAGGGGTGCAAGGCTCTCAGAAGTGACTGGGAACTGAACAGCAGAGGGGAGTTCACTTAGTTCTGGAGTTGGAATTGCTAAGCTTTTTAGATTGTGATCTTTCTCAGATAATGTGCAATTGCTGGCCATTGCCTTTACTTTGTGACAGCATTCACACCGTTTACAAAAAATATTGTGAAGCAAAAAAAAAGAAAAAAATGTTAATATATTTTGTATGGATATTTGTACCTGACACCGGCTGTATTCTAGTGCCATTGAACTTCATGCCAAAGATGACAAACTGCATTATTATTGAGTAACTTATATAAGTATTTAAATGTAAACTCTAGGGTTTGTGTCAAGGCACCATATCCTGAGATTGCTGCAGCATTCTGTATGATATTCAGTTGTTTGAAATTATTGTTGTGAACTCTCAGACACGGGGATTTTTGTATTGGAATGTCAGCACACATTTCAGTAATAAAATCAAAAGTAAATATCACTCCATCCCTTTCTGTCTAATTCTTGACTTTATTGTTAATTGAATTTAAATTCCACTAGCTGGCATGGTGGGATTTGAACCCTTGTTGCAGAGCAGCAGCCTGGACCTCAGGGTTATTAGTCCAGTGACATTACCAGTATGCCACAGCATCACAAATGCACATCCAAATACTTCTTAAATGTTATGAAGATTTCTGCCTCTACCACCCTTTCAAGCAATGGGTTCCAGGTTCCCACCACCCTCTGGGTGAAAAAAATCTTCCTCACATACCCTCTAAACCTCCTGCCCCTTAACTTAAATCTAAGCTCCCTGGTTATTGATCCCTCCACCAAGGGGAAAAGTTACTTCCTGTCCACCCTATCTATGCACCTCATAATTTTATACACCTCAATCATGTCCCCCCTCAATCTCCTCTGCTCCAGGGAAAATAACCCCATTCTATCCAATCTCTCCTCATAACTAAAACTCTCCAGCCCAGGCAACATCCTGGTAAATCTCCTCTGCACTCTCTCGAGTGTAATCACATCCTTCCAATAATAAGGATTCCAGAACTGCACTCAATACTCTAGTTGTGGCCTAACTACCGTTTTATACAGTTCCAGCATAACCTCACTGCTCTTATATTCTGCGCCTCAGCTAATAAAGGCAAGTATTCTATATACCTTCTTAACCACTTTATCTACCTGTCCCACTACCTTAAGGGACCAGTGGTCATGCACACAAAGGTCCGTCTGATCCTCGGTACTTCCCAGGGTCCTACCATTCATTGTGTATTCCCGTGCCTTGTTTGTTTGTCCTGCCCAAGTGCATCACCTCATACTTATCCAGATTAAATTCCATTTGCCACTGATCAGCTATCTGACCAGCCCATCTAAATCCTTCTGTAATCTTAGGCCTATTTATCACCCCACCAATTTTCGTGTCATCCATGAACTTGAATGTAGAAGGATTGATCAGTAAGTCTAAATTGTTTATATATACCACAAACGGCAAGGGACCCAACACCAATCCCTGTGGAACCCCACTGGACACAGGCATCCAGTCACAAAAACACCATTCAACCATCACCCTCTGTTTCCTGCCACTCAGCCAATTCTGGATCCAATTTGCCAAGTTGCCTTGGATCCCATGGATAACATTCGTTATCAGTGATCCATACGGGACCTTATCAAAAGTCTTGCTGAAGTCCATGCAGACTATGTCAAATGCATTGCACTCATCCACACACCTGGTCACCGCTTCAAAAAATTCAAATTGGTCAGACATGACCGTCCCTTAACAGAACCATGCTGACTGTCCTTGGTTAATCCCTGCCTCTCCAAGTGTAGATTAATTCTGTACCTCAAAATTGCTTCCAATAGTTTCCCCACCACTGAGGTTAGACTGACTGGCCTGTAGGTCCCTTCCTCCCTTCTTGAATAACGGTACCACGTTGGCTGTCCTCTGGCACCTCTCCTGTGGCCAGTGATGTATTGAAAATTATTGCCAGCACCCCTGCTATCTCCTCCGTTGCCTCACTCAACAGGCTGGGATACATTTTATCCGGGCCTGGAGATTTGTCTACTTTTAAGTCTGCCAGATCACTTAGAACCTCCTCCCTTTCTATGCTAATTTATTTAATTATATCAAAGACCTTCTGCCCGATTTCCATACCCATGTCCCTCTCACTTGTGAACACTGACACAAAGTATTCATTTAGAACCCGACCTACGTTTTCCGGCTCCACACACAAATTACCACTATGCTCCTTAATGGGCCCTACTCTTTCCCTAGTTATCCTCTTACTCTTAATGTACTTGTAGAATAACTTTGGAATTTCCTTTATTTTACCTGCCAATGTTTCTTCATGCCCCCTTTTTGCTCTCCTAATTTCAAGTCCCCCCCTGCACATTCTATACTCCTCTGGGGTTTCTGCAGTTTTGAGCCCTGCAATAAGCCTCCCTTTTTCTCTTTATCCAATCCTGTATATCCCACGACATCCAGGATTCCCTGGATTTGTTGGTCCCACCCTTTGTCTTTACTGGCCCTGTACTCTTCCTATTTCCTTCTTGAATGAGTCCCACTGCTCTGACGCAGATTTACCTAGAAGTAGCTGCTCCCAGTCCACTCTGGCCAAATCATATCTGATCTTATTAAAATCGGCATTACCCCAATTTAGAACTCTGATTTCTGGCCCATCCTTGTCCTTTTCCATAACAACCTTGAATCTTACAGAGTTATGATCACTATCTGCAAAATGTTCCCCACTGATACCTCTACCACTTACCCAGCTTCATTCCCTAAAATTAAAATCTCTTGTAGGACCTTCTACATAATGGCTTAAAAAGTTCTCCTGGATGCATTTTTAAGAATTTTGCTTCCTCTAAACCTATCACACTATGACTAACCCAGTTAATGTTGGGGAAGTTGAAATCCCCCACTGTTACTACCCTATTACTTTACACTTTTCTGAAATTTGCCTTACATTTCTGCTCTTCTATTTCTCTCTGACTGTTTGGGAGCCTATAGTACACTCCCAGCAATGTGATTGCTCCTTTTTATTTTTCAGTTCTAACTATATGGCTTCATTTGAGGAGCCTTCTAAGATGTCATCCCTTCTTACTGCTGTAATTGATTCCTTGATCAATATTGCGATATCCCCTCCTCTTTTACCTCCTTCCCTGTCTTGCCTGAAGACCCTATATCCTGGAATATTGAGCTGCCAATCCTGCTCCTCTTTCAACCATGTCTCTGTGACAGCAATGACATCATAATTCCATGTGTTAATTTGTGCCCTCAACTCGTCTGCCTTATTTGTCAGACTCCTTGCGTTAAAATAAATACCAACCAAACTAGCCAAACTCCCTTGTGCCTTAACTGGCCTATAATTTCTATGCCTTCCAGACTCACTTGCTCTCTCTTCTAATTTTGGTTGTGCATCTTCCCCTGCTAAACCTCCTCTCAGTGTCCCATCCCCCTGCCAAGTTAGTTTAAATCTTTCCCAACAGCACCAGCAAACAGCACCAGCAAACTTCCCCGCAAGGATGTTGGTCCCATTCTGGTTCAGGTGCAACTCGTCTACCTTGTACAGGTCCCACTGCTCCCAGAAATGGTCTCACTTTCCCAGAAATCTAAATCCCTCCCTCCTGCACCATCTCTCCAACCACACATTCATCTGGACTAACAAATTTCTATATTCACCAGTGCGTTGCACCGGAAGTAATCCAGAGATTACTACCTTTGAGGTCCTGTTTTTTAATGTTTTCTAGCTCCCTAATTCTGCTTGCAGGACCTCATCCCTCTTTCTACCTATGTCGTTGGTGCTTATTTTTCCTTGTATCTTGCCCAAGGTCTGGGTGTAGATGGACTGATGGCAGCAAAAGCTTCACATAGACTGCATACTAAACAGGGCAGGTAAAGTTCATCTCAGGCCTTCCCAGTAAGAGTTCATTGAAACTTTTGGCCGGTGATTATTAAAATTCAGGACTTGAGGCTGTAACTTCACTTTAACTATTTAAATTCCTATTTCCTACACACCACAAACATGGAAGAGGGGGAGACCATTCAGCCCCTTGAATCTGCTGTACCATATAGCCAGAGTATGGTTGATGTGCACCTTACCGCCATTTACCCAATGTTGCTCTATATTCCCCAATCTCCTTACCAACAAACATCTATCAATCTCAGTCTTTAAAGCTCCAATTGTCTCCCAGCAACTACAGCATTTTGGGGCAAAGAGTTCCACATATCCACCACCCTATATGTATAAAAGCTTTTCAGGATTCACTCTTGAACAATCTAGCTGTAGTTTAGGATGATGCTCCCCTACCCTTCTGTCAATAATATTCTAGCTGCAAAACTAAATAGCCCTGAAAATGGGTGCCTGTTAATTGAAATGATTGCAGCCAATGCTCAAGGTGCAGTTAAGTGGTTGTACGCCTGGGCAGGGGGTCCAAAAACATGTGAGACAAAGCACCAATTCAAGCTAGCCTGCAGCTAGGAAAGAGTAGTACATTGTGGTTAGAGCTGGTGTTGGAAGTAGAGTTAAAAGTGATTTGACTTTCAAAAGACACAAGAATGGTACAACATGACAGAGAACAGCCTGCAAGATTTTCCAACACTGCACTGGAGGCCTTGGTGCAGGTTGTGGAGAGCAGAAGAGATCTATCTGTAGGGGCCAGCATGCCGTGCAGACAAACTGAAGGCAGTGGGAGCAGAAAGCCATGCAGTCCTGAGTACTGGTTGCAGTACCACAAGTTCAATCACTTCACACAAGTGCATTTTCAAATTCCATATCCTACCAAATACACCACTCACCACATACACTGCTCATTGCAGCATACCCTCAACACTCACCTACCAACAATCTTTCTCAATCAGGCTGCAGACCTGACATTCATATTTTCACCTTACCCTTACACACTTAGCATTGCTGCAAACCTTACACCCACATTTCACCATTTCTATTCAACTCTGATGGGAAGATCATCCAGACACATTGCACCACACATAGTGACACACTTCCCTCTCTCCTGCAGGACAAGATGGCACACAACCACAGGCAGCAGCACTTAACCAGGCTGCCTGTCCTCACTGCCAGTGAAGGAGACAATGCTGACCATCAATGAAGCAGCCTTGACTGAGGCTGTGGCCAATGGTGAAGCTGAAATCTGTAAAGGGTTATTGGTTATGTTAATGAGATAGTGATGTTAACGCTGATGTAAGCATGACATCAAAAGTCAAATGACCAAGAGACTCTAAGAGATCAAGACACAGAATAGTGTGTCCAGAAAACCATGAACTTACCATGAAGTCTTCAAGTCACTCACAGAAAAGTAAAAGTAGGGGGTAACATATTAACTACCATAGAGAATTGGCTGGCTGGCAATAAACAGAAAATATGCATAAATAGGTCTTTGACTGGCAGAATGTGACTCGTGGACCCACAGGGGTCTGTGCTGTGCTCAAATTTTTACAATGACCTAGATGAGTGGCACAAAGGCTTGGTAGCTAAATTTTCAGGCAACAAAGATAGGTAGAAAAGTATGTTGTGAAGAAGACAAAAGAAGTTTGCAGACAGGTATAGATAAGTTGAGTAAGTGGGCAAAAATCTGGCAGATGGAGTATAATGTGGGAAAAAATGAAGTTATTCACTTTGGCAAGAAGAATAAAAAAACACAGTATCACTTAAACAGAGAACAACTGTTGAGGTACAAAGGGATCTAGGTGTTTTGTGCATGTCACAGAAAACTTAGTTTACAGGTGCAGCAAGTAATTAAGAAGGCTAATAGAATGTTATCCTTTATTATGAGAGGAATTGAACATAAAAGTAAGGATGTTATGCTTCAGTTATACAGGGCATTGGTGAGACCGCACCTTGAATACTGTGTGCAGTTTTGGTCTCCTTATTTAAGGAAGGATGTAAATACATTACATGAAGATAAAGAAATTAATCAAACTCTTCAGCCTTACAGAACCAGCAAATTTCTCTCTCAGCCGAGCAGTATGACTAAGACTTGATCTTCTACGAAAGGTCAATGTGGTTATAATAGAGGACAATGGAGAAATACTCAGGGGTGAATTTCCAAAGGTGTTCTAAGGACTGGAAAAGCTCAACACCACAGTAGAAATTGGAGTCCATCCATTACACAGTGAGCTGGTCTTTATCGCAGAAACACCATCCATTGGACAGGAGGGAATTGCAGATCCCTCACTTCTCTTTGCAGACAGGCTGAACGAGGCGGAAACCACAGGCACTAAACAAGACAGTGAAAATCCAATAGAGGAGCTTCTAGGCCTTGGTTGGTTCTTTCCAGATAGAGTTCAGGAGAATGAAGCCATTGAAGAAGCAAAGCTTCTGTTGGAAGAAGAGATTGTTATGGACCAAAGGAGGTTTAATTTAAACAGCCCTGATTTGTCCACTCCCTACCCATCCGTAAACAGGAAGATGTTTTTGAGTTCTGATTTCCCCCTTTATAAGTGGTGATGTGTTTTCCCCAACTCTTCAGTTGGAGTTATTCAATCCTCTATCAATAACCCCACAGCAAATTCGAGATAAGGAAAAATAAGAGGGTTGGTTTATTTTACACACACATACAAAACATGGGAAAGAGGTTTCACAACATTTGCCCCCTTTTTTTACTCATACAATAAATGAGGGATAAGGGAAAGAAAAGGGTACAGGGCAAGGCCACGATAAAAATAAGAGTTATGGTTTCATGTGAGTCCAGAGTCAGTGGTGTATTCCTTCAGAGGTTAGCAGGCTGAAACTGTTACAGGGTGATCCGACTTTCTAAAAGCGAGTTCTTCCACGATGGGAGGAGACACGTGGAGGTGAATTAGTCTTGAAGGCACAGAAACAGGAGTCCCACTGTTTCAGTTGTTCACAGTGTAGATGAGGATCAGGCATTTCACCTGAACAGAGCTCTGTTTGCTGCTGTTAGATGGTAAAATGAAGACTGCTTGGGTTCAGTTCCACACAGCAATATTACGGATTCTAGCAACTTGAGGGAATTCATGACATACCTCCCTCTTCTTCTCCTGGGTGTTGGACAAAAGATGTATTTTCCCATGCCTGGAATCTTGAGGTGTCTAATAGAAGAATCCTTTGCAGACATACCGTCTCCATTGGCTGGAGCTCTGCCTTAGAAATGTAAAAGGGTGTTGATGCATTTTTTTTTGGAATTTGATTGTCAGTCATCACAGAGGGCATTAGCACCTCTTTAAAGATAAGAAGGTCCCTGCTGGTTTCTGAAAGTAGAAATTCCCTAGTATGAGTCATGGTTAGAGGGTAAAACCTTGTAGATGGTATAAGCATGCACACCTCATACCAAAGAACTGCAACCTGGCCAGACAAAGTCAGGAATTCAGGAAGACTCTGATGAGGAAGAAACGCTTGTCATTCACTCTTGCACTCGCAGACACAAGTATAGATACTGACACTGCATGTACTTTAGAGGCAGGCACTCAACATTGTGAGAAACCAGGCATGGGTGCCCTCCAGCCAAGGATAGCATAGGTGCCAGCTCTGTTGCAGGGAACTCAAATGAAGACCTCGATGGGTGACCTACTGGGAATACACAAAGGCATGGTGCATTTCACATACTCCAGCCATTCTCACTCAGGCCCCCCCACCCTGTGGTGCTCATCCCTTTTCTGCTGTAGACATCTTTCCTCATCAGCTGAGGAGGGCAATAGGATTGCCAAACTGTCCATTAAGTTTTGCTTTTATCTTAGTGTCCATTAAGTTCGCCTGATCCTTACTAAACCTCTCCACTTCTGTCTCGTCCTTTAAGGCACAGAATACCTCTTCAGCAAGTTTTTGGTCACTTGCCCTAATATCCTCCTGTGCAACTTGATGTTTTTTTTTGCTTGACAATACTCCAGTGAAGCACCACATTAAAGGCACTGTATAAATACAGGTTGTTCTTGTTGCTTTGGCTAATTTTCCCCCTAACCTTGCTCTAGCAGGAATGAACAATTATTATTCTAGGCTGGGCTTGCCTTAGAAAATGGGAGCCAGTTAGTGTCTAACAACATTGGCAGCATCACCTGACCCACATGATCCATCATATGGTTCTCTGACAAGTATGTTCACGTATTAAGACAGGACACACCATTGGCCTGAGCATACTTTGAATGCTATTCAGTTACTCTGAAGCCTGCTGCCAAGTGTTTGGATCTACCTGCTGCACTGTTGTGGTAAAATGTGATAATAACATTGTACTTTGCAATGAGCATGCTATCGTCCCTCCTCCGTGCAATGCATCCTGGAGGGGAGATGGTAACCATGTTGTATCTTTATAGCTGCGTTACCTTAAACAGGATTTCTGGCTCAAAACCATAGATATTTATTACTTTTATTTCTGAAAACGATGTGGGAATTTTTACAGTGTGGCGAGAGAACTTTACAACAGTGGAGATTTATAGCACAGCTTCTGAGCAGAAGCCAATCTCAATGACATCAGATCAATGTTACAATGGCACATACTCAGAGCAGGCTCACTTGTGTCAGTCTTGGCTGTGGGCATTAGTGAAAATCAGGTGATAGCCTGTTTTATCTCTCTCCCGATGCAGGTCAGTGGAAATAAAAATGAAAGATGTAATCAAGCTGCCAAGAAAAATAATTTTTAATGAACGTGCAAGTTTCAAAAGACATTTGGGACTCAGAAAGGTTAATCTGCTCTCTTTCATTCCTATGATGTGTGCCAGAAGCAAAACACTTGCTTTGACTGTTTTTTATTGTGGTTCACTATCACTGGATTTACACTATGACACAATATCACAGATTTACACAGCTAACTCTATAAATATGGTAAAGAGACTTATGTGGATCATAAACATCAGCATGGGCCTGTTGGGCTAAATGGTTTGTCTCTGTGCTTTACATTTTATATAATTCTGTGTAAAATCTCCTTCTATAGCTCAGCCATCCCACTGACCTTTTAAAAAATTTCTTGCTGCTATTGTGTGAATATATGAGAACTGAAAGACATAAGAAATAAGAGCAGGAGTAGGCCATTCAGCCCTTTGAACCCGTTCTGCCATTCAATACGATCATGACTTCAACTCCACTTTCCCACCTGCTCTCCATATCCCTTGATTTCCTGAGAGACCAAAAACCTGCCTGTCCCAACCTTAAGTATATTCGATGATGGAGCATCCACAACCCTCTGGGGTAGAGAATATAAATCCAATTTACTCAGCCTCTCAACATAGATCAACCCTCTCATCCCAGGAACCATTCTAGTAAATCTTTGCTGCACCACCTCCAAAGCAAGAATGCCTTCCTTAAATATGGAGACCAGAACTCTACTCTGTACTCCAGATGTGGTCTCACTAAAGCCCTGTGACAATTACAGCAAGCCACCTTTACTGCTGCACACCAATCCCCTTGCAATAAAGGCTAATATGCAATCACCATCTCAATTGCTTGTTGTGCTTGATGCTAACACAGTGGATTTTTGGGTGATTTTCATTCTCCCTGCCCACACCTAGGGAGGGGTGGCATCTCAACCATTCACTAATATCCAAGACTCACCCAATGCCAGTTTCAGGCGGGCCTAGAAGTGGGCTTTCCAAACAGAAATGAATGTTGCTTGCATAGGTACATGAGAGCAGAATTGGAGGAATGCAGAGATCTCAGAGGCATGTAGTGTTGTGGAAGTTACAGAAATAGAGAGATGCAGAGCTGTGAACAGATTTGAAAATAAGGATGGAAATTTTAAAATTGGGCCAGGAACCGATAGGGGTCAGCAATCAGAATTGGGCTGAATGGGATTTGATGCGAGTTACGATACGGCAGCAGTTTTGAAAGAGCTCAAATTTATAGAGGGTTGAAGATGGGAGGCTGGTCAGGGAAGCATTGGAGTAATCAAGTCAAGAGATAACAAAGGCATGACTAAACTATTGTCTGAATGATGGAACAGATATGTGGATGGAAGCTGACTCTCCACCCTCCCCATTGGTTCTTCTGTTGAAATGAATGAACAATTGAGCCATGCTGTCACCAGTGCGAGACACCAGACATTAGAAAGGATGTTAAGGCATCATTGAATGTGTAGTGGAGATTTAGTGGAATTGTATCAGAGATGAGGGATCTCAACTATGTGGAGAGAATGGAGAAGCAGAGATTCTTTTCCTTAGAACAGAGGAGGTGAAGGGGGAATATGATACAGCTTTTGATAGAGTAGTTGGGCAGTCTGGTCAGTACCAACAGAACCAAAGATGAGGAGAATGTTTTCTACACAGTAAATTGTTGTGGTCAGGAATGCACTGCCTAAAAGGGTGTTGAAAGCAGATTAAATCATAAATTTCAAAAGGGAATTGGGTAAACACATGGTGGGAGTAAAACTAACAGGGCTATGGCGAAAGAGCAGTGGAGAGGGAGATTGGATAGCTGTCAAAGGCCCAGCACAGGCATGATGGGTCAAGTGGCCTCTTTCTGTGCTATAAGATTCTATAATTCAATAGTGACCAGGAAGGTACATGATCTTTGCTGATTTACTGATTTCAGGCCAAGAATATTGGGCATCAGGATGAACTGGCTCAGCTTCCTGGGCTACGGAAAGGAGAAAATACTTCTGATTACCTTAGAAAGTAGTCGTTGTCCTTGAAGAACAGTAGTGAGCGGGAGGAAATTGGTAAAATGGGAAATAAATTGAGTTAATTGTCACTTGTGGCTCAGTTGTAGAACTCTGTGTCGGAATATCATGGGTTCAAGTCCCACTCCAGAGATGTGAGCTCGTAATCCAGCTTGAACAGTCCAGTGTAGCACTGTCAGAGGTGCCATCCTTCAGATGAGACATTAAACAGAGTCTGTCCCCTCTGGCGGATAGAAAATTTTATGTCTTATGGTTCGAAGAAGTTCAAGATAATCACATTTTTAGGCACAAAATCTGGAATTTTATTCAGAAGTATTTCACAGATCTTTTCCCAGTAATTGGGCTTTCCACGAGCTCTGCAGTTTGATTCATATGCAGGACATTTCCTTCTTTCTGTGAACTCATGTGATCACACACAGCTCTTACACATCTTTCTCTCTGTCTGCTCTGCATTCTTTGGTTACTGTTTCATTGCATCAACCCTGCAGCCTTTCTCTTGACTTAACTGAAAAAAGGTCATTTGGGTAGTCAGCGTCTTCATCTGTTTACTTGTGGCTTCATGTGCTCTGGCGGTGTCCACAGTCTATGATAGTGGGAGCTTGTCCTGTCCAATCAGATCTTTTTGTACATTAGGGTATGTAGAACCCCAAATGAACCGAGTTACCAGCAGTTTTTGTCCCTTACCTTAGGAGGGATATTATTGCCATAGAGGGAGTGTAACAAAGGTTTGCCAGACTTATTCCTGGGATGACAGAACTGTTCTGTGAAGAGGCATTGGGGAAACTGGGCTTGTATTCTCTAGAGTTTCAAAAAATCTCAGGTGACTTAATTGAAACCGACAAAATACTTAAAGAGATAGACAGGGTAGGCGCAGGTAGTTTCTCCTGGTTGGGAGTTTAGAACCAGGAGACACAATTTCAAAATTAGGGGAAGTCACTTAGGACCGAGATGAGAATTTTTTTTTTACTCAGAGCATTGTGAATTTTTGGAATTTTTTACTCGAGAGGGTTGTGGCAGCTCAGTCATTGAGTACGTTTAAAGTCAAGATTGACAGATTTCTAAATACTAATGACATAAAGGGATATGGGGGAGGCGGTCGCAGAGTAGTATTGTCACTGGACTAGAGTTCCAGGGACCTGGGTTCAAATCCCACAATGGCAGATGGCAAAATTCAAATCCAATAAAAAATATGGAATTAAAAGTCTGATGATAACCAAGAAACATCGCTGGTTGTTGTAAAAACCCATCTGGTTCACTGCTGTCCTTACCTGATCTGGCCTACATGTGACCCACAGCAATGCGGTTATCTCTTAAATGCTCCCTGGAAAAGGTCAATTAAGGATGGGCTTTAAATGCTGGCCTAGCCAATGCTGCCCACATCCCAGGAACAAATATTAAAAAAAGTGTGGGGGAAAAGGCGTTGAAGTGGGTGATCAGTCATGAATGTATTGAATGGTGGAGCAGACTTGATGGGCTGAATGGCCTACTCCTGTATCTAAGTTCCTTGAATTTACATCTGCTGGCAATGTTTCTCAACCTTGTTAAGAAATTTTCAACAGGTTCACCTGCTTCTTGCCTCAGACTTTGAAAGTCATTTTGGTAAATCTGATGTTGGACCATATGTACTGAATTTCTTAAAGTTTTGTCTGGGTTTTTACTTTTGCCTCCACTGATCTCCCAGCTACTAAACAAATAGCTTTCTCTTCTGCTCATAAAACGATGTATCTGATCCTTTCTTCCTCACTATTGCCTTTTAGAAGCTACTGAATGTCAGCTTACACTTTTGTTTAAACTTCTCAAAAGCCTCGATGACATTCATTATGGGCTGGAGCTGTGCATTTTTTGGTGTTGCAGTAGCCATTTCATTTTCGCACAAATCACTCAATTTCCCTCTTTCTCTCTCTGGCATTAGATTTTTCAATATAATTCAGCATTAAATCCATTTAAGATGTTTGGGTTTTTATTCATAGGCAACCACGGAGATTCAACAACTAGGAATGACCCAGATCAGAGGGACACACAAAGAAAAAGACATTAACTGTTTGTTCTACATCACTGAAACAGATAGTGCTGCAAAGACCTGCAGCTGATCTCAGTTAACCATCGGATGAAGGAGGCATCATTGAGGGTTGATGGTAGAGCATCCATTGAAAAGTGCCCTCCAATCAGAAGCAAGAAAGTGATTGCCAGAGAAACAGAAACTGCAGATTGGTGAATTGCATCGTTATGAGACATAACATGCAAAGCCAAATGAATGGGTTGCTGTTAGATATTGAAATCCTCAAGGCAAATGTTGAAAGACATGAAGAGCTCTTGACAGAAAAGAAAAGCGAGATAATTCAGAAAGTTCAGAAAGCTAATGAAGAAGATTCCCAGAAACTTGTAGCACTCCAAGATAAAAAGTTAGAACTGGAGAATAAAGTTACTGACCTGGCAAGACTGAAGGCTGAGCAGGATATAACATGGCATGTGAATAGGAGCGAACGGAATAGAAAGTTCAAGCTGCACAGTATATCCCAGTCTGAGAATGATTAACAAACTGTGAGAATGCTTCCTTCAAATGTATTTCACAATCTTGCTATGTACTGTGGACTGATACATTTTCGCTACAGTGCAATAGTGGGTGAAGTAAAATTTTGGATATACAAATGCATAACAATATAATTCCTAACTCTGTACAAATAATATAACAATATGACATTGCAATACTTGAAAAAGACTCTGATATCCTGGCCAAAATTTACCCCTCGACCAATCACTAAATCAGATTACCTGGTTCTTCTTTCATTACCAATTGTGGGAGCTTCCTGTGTGCAAATTGGAACATTGCCATGTTCCCTACATTACATAGAAATTAGGAACAGGAGTAGGCCATTCGGCCCTTCGAGCCTGCTCCGCCATTCATTATGATCATGGCTGATCATCCAACTCAATAGCCTGCTCCCGCTTTCTCCTCATACCCTTTGATCCCTTTCGCCCCAAGAACTATATCTAACTCCTTCTTGAAAGCATACAACATTTTGGTCTCAACTACTTTCTGTGGTAATGAATTCCACAGGCTCACCACTCTCTGGGTGAAGAAATTTCTCCTTATCTCAGTCCTAAATGGTCTGTCCCGCATCTTCAGACTGTAACCCCTGGTTCTGGACTCCCCCACCATCGGGAACATCCTTCCTGCATCTACCCTGTCTAGTCCTGCTAGAATTTTATAAGTTTCTATGAGATCCCCCCTCATTCTTCTGAACTCCAGCGAATATAATCCTAATCGGCTCAATCTCTCCTCATATGTCAGTCCCGCCATCCCAGGAATCAGTTGGGTAAACCTTCGCTGCACTCCCTCTATAGCAAGTACATCCTTCCTCAGATAAGGAGACCGAAACTGCACACAATATTCCAGGTGTGGTCTCACCAAGGCCCTGTATAATTACAGCAAGACATCCCTGTTCCTGTACTCGAATCCTCTCGCTATGAAGGCCAACATACCATTTGCCTTCTTTACCGCCTGCTGCACCTGCATGCTTACCTTCAGCTACTGGTGCACAAGGACACCCAGGCCTCGTTGCACATTCCCCTCTCTCAATTTATAGCCATTCAGATAATAATCTGCCTTCCTGTTTTTGCCTCACATTTATCCATGTTATACTGCATCTGCCATGCATTTGCCCACTCACTCAGCTTGTCCAAATCACACTGAAGCATCTCTGCATCCTCCTCACAGCTCACCCTCCCACCCATCTTTGTGTCATCTGCAAATTTGGAGATATTACATTTAATTCCCTCATCTAAATCATTAATTTATATTGTGAGTAACTGGTGTCCCAGCAAGGATTCCTGCTGTACCCCACTAGTCACTGCCTGCCATTTGGAAAAAGGCCCGTTTATTCCTACTCTTTGTTTCCTGTCTGCCAACCAGTTTTCTATCCATCTCAATACACTACCCCCAATCCCATGCCCTTTAATTTTACACACCAATCTCTTATGTGGAACTTTATCAAAAGCCTTCTGAAAGTCCAAATAAACCACATCCACTGGCTCCCCCTCATCAACTCTACTCGTTACATCCTCGAAAAATTCTGGCAGATTTGTCAAGCATGATTTCCCTTTCATAAATCCATGCTGACTCTGTCTGATTCTGCCACTGTTTTCCACGTGCTCAGCTATTACATCTTTTATAATGCACTCTAGAATTTTCCCCACTACCAATGTCAGGCTGACTGGTCTATAATTCCCTGTTTTCTCTCTGCCTCCCTTTCGAAATAGTGGGGTTACATTAGCTACCCTCCAATCTGTAGGAACTGTTCCAGAGTCAATAGAATCTCGTGGTTACATTTCAAAAGTACTTCATTGACTGGAAATCACATTGGGACACACTGAGGTTGTGGAAAGTGCTATAAAAAAAAACAGTATATTTCTCTTTCTTGACACAGAAAAGAGAACTAAATAGTTATAGATAGTTTGTTACTATTTTCCTGCTAAGTCACAACGCACACATTTTGTAAATAAAAAAAGTGTAGCATGTTCGAGTTGAAAATGACTTTGGACATATGTTCCCAAATCTGTGCACCACTGAGGATTTTCCTCACCTCATGTCAGGGTCTATTGTAGATCCATTGATAAAAAATTAATGCTATGATTAGTCAACAACTCCATTACCATTGAATCATGTGACTACTAGGATGGGAGAAGATGGAACTTGGTCTTTTTAGGACTAGCTATTCTGATGTTCCTATGCTAACTGTTAAAGTCCTGGATATGCAGTCTGGAATCAATAGGGCCACAATTTTAGATTTTGGCTCAAGTTATGGCAGTCTTGTCCCTGAGTCAGACTGTTATAGGCTCAAGTCCAGCTCCAGACCTTGAGTACAGGTACAGATACAATGCTAAAGGATGCTGCTTTTGAATAAAGAATTAAACTGTGGCCCTGCCTGTCCTGCTATACACAAACTGGCTGTTGCATTTGGCAACATAACAACAGTGGCTGAATTTCAAAAGTCATTTTATTTGCTGCAACGTATTTTGTGTGTCTCTGGGGATGTAAATAAATGTTAGATAATTGTGAACTCTTATATAGTATACTTTCAGATCACAGTCAGGTTTAGACCCAGCTTGCCAGTCACTGGCATTTTGTCATCATCAGCTCAGGTTGCCAACTCTGGTTGGATACATTCCAGGAGGATTCATTACATGACCACCCACTCTTCTGCCATTGCTCGGGCAAAATGCAAATCCTCATCGTGTACTGGCTTCCTGCACCAGGAGAGCAGTCTCTTCACTACCTGATTGTCTTACAGCCAAGAGTTATCCAAAGGAAAATATTGTCCTATCCTCAGTTTCGCATACAATTAATGAATGAGCCAAAGAAGATGAAAAAAAGCAGCTTATTTTTTAAATTCCCTCATGATTTTTCCCCTGGTTGGACAGCAGCAGTGTGTAATTGATCAAACCTGTGGCCACAGAGCAGCTCCAGTCTGCAGATACCACATGCTTGTTGTGGTGAGACTTCAGGGGATGCCTGTCCATGATCACACACCCCACATCAAACTGGGTGTCAGTGAGCAGGTTATTACTGACTAAAAATAAAAACAAAAAAACTGCGGATGCTGGAAATCCAAAACAAAAACAGAATTACCTGGAAAAACTCAGCAGGTCTGGCAGCATCGGCGGAGAAGAAAAGAGTTGACGTTTCGAGTCCTCATGACCCTTCGACAGAACTTGAGTTCGAGTCCAGGAAAGAGCTGAAATATAAGCTGGTTTAAGGTGTGTGTGTGGGGGGCGGAGAGATAGAGAGACAGAGAGGTGGAGGGGGTTGGTGTGGTTGTAGCGACAAACAAGCAGTGATAGAAGCAGATCATCAAAAGATGTCAACAACAATAGTACAATAGAACACATAGGTGTTAAAGTTAAAGTTGGTGATATTATCTAAACGAATGTGCTAATTAAGAATGGATGGTAGGGCACTCAAGGTATAGCTCTAGTGGGTTTTTTTTTTATATAATGGAAATAGGTGGGAAAAGGAAAATCTTTATAATTTATTGGGAAAAAAAAAAGAAGGGGGAAACAGAAAGGGGGTGGGGATGGGGGAGGGGACTCACGACCTAAAGTTGTTGAATTCAATATTCAGTCCGGAAGGCTGTAAAGTCCCTAGTCGGAAGATGAGGTGTTGTTCCTCCAGTTTGCGTTGGGCTTCACTGGAACAATGCAGCAAGCCAAGGACAGACATGTGGGCAAGAGAGCAGGGTGGAGTGTTAAAATGGCAAGCGACAGGGAGGTTTGGGTCATTCTTGCGGACAGACCGCAGGTGTTCTGCAAAGCGGTCGCCCAGTTTACGTTTGGTCTCTCCAATGTAGAGGAGACCACATTGGGAGCAACGAATGCAGTAGACTAAGTTGGGGGAAATGCAAGTGAAATGCTGCTTCACTTGAAAGGAGTGTTTGGGTCCTTGGACGGTGAGGAGAGAGGAAGTGAAGGGGCAGGTGTTGCATCTTTTGCGTGGGCAAGGGGTTGTGCCATAGGAGGGGGTTGAGGAGTAGGGGGTGATGGAGGAGTGGACCAGGGTGTCCCGGAGGGAGCGATCCCTATGGAATGCCGATAAGGGGGGTGAAGGGAAGATGTGTTTGGTAGTGGCATCATGCTGGAGTTGGCGGAAATGGGGGAGGATGATCCTTTGAATGCGGAGGCTGGTGTGGTGATAAGTGAGGACAAGGGGGACCCTATCATGTTTCTGGGAGGGAGGAGAAGGAGTGAGGGCGGATGCGCGGGAGATGGGCCGGACACGGTTGAGGGCCCTGTCAACGACCGTGGGTGGAAAACCTCGGTTAAGGAAGAAGGAGGACATGTCAGAGGAACTGTTTTTGAATGTAGCATCATCGAAACAGATGCGACGGAGGCGAAGGAACTGAGAGAATGGGATGGAGTCCTTACAGGAAGTGGGGTGTGAGGAGCTGTAGTCGAGATAGCTGTGGGTGTCGGTGGGTTTGTAATGGATATTGGTGGACAGTCTATCACCAGAGATTGAGACAGAGAGGTCAAGGAAGGGAAGGGAAGTGTCAGAGATGGACCACGTGAAAATGATGGAGGGGTGGAGATTGGAAGTAAAATTAATAAATTTTTTTTTTTTAAATTTTTTTTTTTTCAATCTCTGGTGATAGACTGTCCACCAATATCCATTACAAACCCACCGACACCCACAGCTATCTCGACTACAGCTCCTCACACCCCACTTCCTGTAAGGACTCCATCCCATTCTCTCAGTTCCTTCGCCTCCGTCGCATCTGTTCCGATGATGCTACATTCAAAAACAGTTCCTCTGACATGTCCTCCTTCTTCCTTAACCGAGGTTTTCCACCCACGGTCGTTGACAGGGCCCTCAACCGTGTCCGGCCCATCTCCCGCGCATCCGCCCTCACTCCTTCTCCTCCCTCCCAGAAACATGATAGGGTCCCCCTTGTCCTCACTTATCACCACACCAGCCTCCGCATTCAAAGGATCATCCTCCGCCATTTCCGCCAACTCCAGCATGATGCCACTACCAAACACATCTTCCCTTCACCCCCCTTATCGGCATTCCGTAGGGATCGCTCCCTCCGGGACACCCTGGTCCACTCCTCCATCACCCCCTACTCCTCACCCCCCTCCTATGGCACAACCCCTTGCCCACGCAAAAGATGCAACACCTGCCCCTTCACTTCCTCTCTCCTCACCGTCCAAGGACCCAAACATTCCTTTCAAGTGAAGCAGCATTTCACTTGCATTTCCCCCAACTTAGTCTACTGCATTCGTTGCTCCCAATGTGGTCTCCTCTACATTGGAGAGACCAAACGTAAACTGGGCGACCGCTTTGCAGAACACCTGCGGTCTGTCCGCAAGAATGACCCAAACCTCCCTGTCGCTTGCCATTTTAACACTCCACCCTGCTCTCTTGCCCACATGTCTGTCCTTGGCTTGCTGCATTGTTCCAGTGAAGCCCAACGCAAACTGGAGGAACAACACCTCATCTTCCGACTAGGGACTTTACAGCCTTCCGGACTGAATATTGAATTCAACAACTTTAGGTCGTGAGTCCCCTCCCCCATCCCCACCCCCTTTCTGTTTCCCCCTTCTTTTTTTTTTCCCAATAAATTATAAAGATTTTCCTTTTCCCACCTATTTCCATTATATAAAAAAAAAACCCACTAGAGCTATACCTTGAGTGCCCTACCATCCATTCTTAATTAGCACATTCGTTTAGATAATATCACCAACTTTAACTTTAACACCTATGTGTTCTATTGTACTATTGTTGTTGACATCTTTTGATGATCTGCTTCTATCACTGCTTGTTTGTCGCTACAACCACACCAACCCCCTCCACCTCTCTGTCTCTCTATCTCTCCGCCCCCCACACACACACCTTAAACCAGCTTATATTTCAGCTCTTTCCTGGACTCGAACTCAAGTTCTGTCGAAGGGTCATGAGGACTCGAAACGTCAACTCTTTTCTTCTCCGCCGATGCTGCCAGACCTGCTGAGTTATTACTGACTAAGATCAACCTGGATCAGGAGAAGGCCTTTGACAGAATATCACACACCTACATGGATGTGCTCTCCAAAATGCGGTTTGGGGAGGGAATCCGCAACTAGATCTAACTGCTCTACACTAACATCAGTAGCACAGTCTCAATCAAAGGGTGGGAATCAGATAGCTTTCCTAAAAAATCTGGAGTCAGGCAGGGCTGTCCTCTCTCGCCTGTCCTGTTTACGTGTTGCATAGAACCTTTTGCTGAGTCCATCAGGAAGGATCTGGGCATAAGAGGAGTGACAATCCCAGGCAGTGGAAGCACTCAGCTCAAAGCCTCCCTGTACATGGACGATGTTGACGTCTTCTGCTCGGATCCGCTGTCGGTGCGCAGACTGATCCACATCTGTGACCAGTTCGAACTGGCCTCCGGAGCCAAGGTAAATCGTGGGAAGAGCGAGGCCTTGTTCTTTGGGAACTGGGCTGACCGACCCTTTGTCCCCTTCACCGTCAGGGCTGACGGCCTGAAGGTGCTGGGGATATGGTTCAGAGGGACCTGGACATGTGTTAGAAACTGGAAAGAGTGAATACCTATGGTGAAAAGGAAACTGGGCATGTGGGAGCGACACTCCCTCTCCATTGTGGGTAAGAGCCTGGTCATCAGGTGTGAGGCACTCTCGCTGTTGCTGTATGTGGCTCAGGTCTGGCCCATTCCACACTCCTGCATGGTGGCGATCACTCAAGCCATCTTTCACTTTATCTGGAGATCGAAAATGGATCGTGTTCACAGGTACGCAATGTAAAAGCCACTAGATACAGGGGGCAAAAACCAAGTGTCACTACATGCTGAGGTTCTACCTGTCCCTGGTGCTGCGAAGGATGGGTCTGGCCACGCTGCTGTGGAACGCTCCAAGTAGTTGGACCGTGCCATACCACCTGTCCCTCATGGAAAAATTTATGCAGAGAAACATCTTTGACCACAAGTCCATCAGGCAGTGGTCGGCACGTAACGTCTTAGAGGCCCTGAAGGAAAAGGAGAGGGGATCCTGTGGGATGGTTCCCCGAGCAGACTGTCAAAGTCCTTTGGCAGAATGCCTCATCGCCAGAACTTTGCAATAAGCACCAAGATGTAGCTTGGCTGGTGGTGAGAAAGGCCCTCCCCTTCCTACATGGCACCAGTCTCACCCCCTCTGCATGTTGCCCTTGAGGTGGCTGTGGTGGGGACAAGACCATTGTTCACCTCCTTGTGGATTGTGCCTTTGCAAAGAAAGTTTGGAGAGAAATGCAGTGGTTTCTGTCGAGGTTCATCCCGAGCAGTTCTGTGACACAGGACTCTGTGCTCTACTGGCTGTTCCCAGGGACACACACCGAGACAAACATCAACTGCAGCTGGAGGATCATCAACTTGATGAAAGACGCTCTTTGGTCTGCCCGAAACTTGTTGGTCTTCCAGTGCAAAGAGTTGTCCTGAGTGTTGCAGACTGGCACATTCCAAGGTCCAGGACTACATGCTGAGGGACGCACTAAAGCCTGGGACAGCCACTGCAAAGGCACAATGGGGAAGGGTCGCTGTCTAAGACCTTTCTGCCACAGTGCACCGAGCGGCTGGGAACTGTTGAGAGCCCCTCGGGCTGTACAGCTCAAAATGAATGTATGTAGTGAATACTAAGTGTATTATAATTGTATTGAAGCACCTCAGAGAGCAACATGATGCATGCTGATAACTCCAATACCATTGCACTGTCTGACTGACTGTATTGGCCGTATTGAAATGACTGTAATATTCATTGATTGTATTGATGCACCTCGTGATCCATGCGTAAAAGTTGAATCTGATTGTACTTTTTGTGATGGCGATTTAAAAATGTTTTGTAATGTTCTTCCTGATATTTTATGAATAAAGTATATTTTTCCAAAAAAAAAGTGCTGCTTGATAGCACAGTCGATGACCTCTTGCATCACTTTGCTGATATCTAGGAGTAGACTGATGGGACGGTAATTGGCTGGGCTGGATTTGCCCTGCTTTTTTGTGAACAGGACATAGCTAGGCAATTCTCCACTTTTTCAGGTAGATGCCAGTATTCTAGCTTTACAGGGACTGTTTGGCTAAGGGTGCAGCTAGTTGTCAAGCACAAGTCTTCTGTACTATAACTTAGATATTGTCAGACCCATCCAGTGTCTTCAGCTTTTCTTGATATCACGTGGAGTGAGTTGAATTGGCTGAAGACTGGCATCTGTGATGCTGGGGACCTCCAGAGGAGGCCGAGATGGATCATCCACTCGGCACTTCTGGCTGAAGATTGTAGCAAATGCTTCAGCCTTATCTTTTGCACTGATGTGCTGGGCTCCTCCATTATTGAGGATGGGGATGTTTGTGGAGCCTCCTCCTCCAGTGAGTTGTTTAATTGTCCACCACCATTCATGACTGGATGTGACATTACTGCAGAACATTGACTATCAAGTTGCTTCGCTTGTCTATCTCTTGCTGATTCTACTATTTAGCATGAATGTAATCTTGTAGTGTAGCTTCACCAGGTTGACACCTCATTTTTAGGCATGCCTGGTGCTGCTCCTGCCATACCCTCCTGCACTCTTCATTGAACGAGAGTTGATCCCCTGGCTTGATGGTAATGGTAGAGTGGGGGATATGCCGGGCCATGAGGTTACAGATTGTGTTCGAGTACAGTTCTGCTCTGGTGGCCCACAGTGCCTCATGGATGCCCAGTCTTGAGCTGCTAGATCTATTCTGAATCTCTCCCATTTAGCACGGTGGTAGTGCCACACAACACGATGGAGTCCTCAATGTGAAGATAGGACTTCATTTGTACAAGAACTGTGCAGTGGTCAGTCCTACCGATACTGTCATGGACAGGTGCATCTGAGACAAGTAGATTGGTGAGCACGAGGTCAAGTAGCTTTTTCCTATTTGTTGGTTCTCTCAGCATCTGCCGCACCACCTGCCGCAGACCCAGTCTAGCAGCTATGTCCTTCAGGACTTCACCAGCTTGGTCAGGAGTGGTGCTACCGAGCCACTCTTGGTGATGGACATTCAAGTCCCCCACCTAACGTACATTCTTGTGCCCCTGCCCCACTGTACATATGTCTTCCAAGTGATGTTCAACATGGAGGAGTACTGATTCATTAGCTTAGGGAGGGTGTTAAGTGGTAATCGAAGGAGGTTTCCTTGCCCATATTTGACCTTATGTAGTGCAGAATGGATGCTGGGGACTCCCAGGCCACTCCCTCCCAAGTGTATATAACTGTATCACTACCTCTGGTGGCTCTGTTCAGCTGGTGGAACAGGACATGCCCAGGGATGGTGAGGGCAGTGTCTGCGACATTGGCTGTAAGATACAATTTGGTGAATATGACTCTGTCGGCTGTTATTTGACTCATCTGTGGGATAGCACTCCCAATTTTGCCAAAAAATCCCCAGGTGTTAGTGAAAAGGACTTTGCAGAGTTGCCTGAGTGAGGTGTGCCTTTGTCATTTCTGGTGCCTAGGCCAATGCCAGGTGATCTGCCTGGTTTTATTCAAATTCAATTTTCTTGTAGCAGTTTGATACAACTGAGTGACTTGTTAGGACACGTAAGAGTCAACTGTGGCCAGACTGGGTCAGAAGGCAGCTTTCCTTCCCTCAAGTGCATTAGTGAACCAGAGGGGCTTTTCATGGTCTCCATTAAAGAGGCTAATTTTTTAAATTCCAAGTTTATTAACTGAATTTAAATTCCACAAGTTGCTATGGTGTGACTTGAATTCATTCTCTGGAGAGTTAGTCTGAGCCTCGGGATGACTATTCCAGTAATATTACCAATATGCCACCATACCACAGTTTATATAACACACTGTATTCAGCTTTGCATACAACACAACAAATTTTCACTTGATCTGCTTCAACTCCCGCCCCATCCCCACACATTCTTGCTCTGTGGCATATGTTATACCTGGTGTCAAGATATTTTGTTACAAAACTCTCTTCAGACAAATTAAGGCTAAAGCCCCATTACCACCTGCTGAGCTAGACAATGAAAATGGCATACCTCGCTCAATCAAACATTCCACCACCAATTGCAAACATATTAAAATTCATCAGGCTGACAAAAGGTTGTCCACCTCCCTGTGGAGTCATGAATCAGGAATGTAATTCATTTGAGGCACTGGACATCTTGCTCAAGCTCAGAATTTTGAAAACAAATAACAATAATTTCACTCTAAGGGGTAATCATGACATTGTGCAATTGTGTAAATTGGCTGATAGCAAATTGGAATCTATTTTACATCGTCCCATTTTCATATCCACTTGTCTTAATATCAGGATTTATCCCACCACCACCCCCAACCCCAACAAGTTTTATTTATAAACTCTCAGTTTTAGAATGTGAATGGGACAATAACATTGCAAAACAAAGTTTGTGTCTTCGTTGAATGTTTTTGAACTCTGACTTACACTATGATGATGATTTCAATGCAATTTTTTTGTAGCTGACACTGCAATAACTGGCTGCATGTTTCTGACATTCAAGTGTTCTGGATAACCATGTGTGCAGGAAGTGCCTTCAGTTTCTCAAAGTTGAGTTCAGCTTTCCTGAGCTTGCAGAGTGACTGCAGTCACTGCAGGCTATATGGGGGGAAGAGAATTTGCTGGAGTGCACTAAGATAAAAGCAAAAAACTGCGGATGCTGGAAATCCAAAACAAAAACAAAAATACCTGGAAAAACTCAGCAGGTTTGATAGCATCTGCGGACAGGAACATAGTTAACATTTCGAGTACATATGACTAACTGTGTTCCTCTCCGCAGATGCTATCAAACCTGCTGAGTTTTTCCAGGTATTTTTGTTTTTGTTTCTGGAGTGCACCTTTCATGAGCTACAGAGGGTTCAGTAAGTGGGTGGTCATGCAGCAGGGTGGGAAGATGCAGGCAACGTAGGTAACCCTCTGGGATTGGGGAACTCTCAAACACTGAATACCAGTGATGGTTATCGGGGATAGATGGGAATGTGGAATTTGAAATACAAACAGATCGGCTGTGATCTTATTGAATGGCGGAGCAGACTTGAGGGGCCGAATGGCCTACTCCTGCTCCTAATTCATTTGTTTGTGTGTTCATATCTTTTCACTTCCTTTCATGCTACAAGAAAGTGTTTCCTGATTTCACTTGTAAATAGCTTTGATCTAATTAAAAAGATTGTGTCCCTGCATTCTGTACAAACCCCAGAGGAAATACTATCTCAAAAAAGGACATTGATAGGGCAGATGTCATGTTAAATAACTTGATTAGATAAGAGCCCAGCAAAGATCAGAATTCAATTATTGTGGTAATCAGAGAAGTATTGCTGTGACCCATCTTGGATGATCAAAAAGCAGCAGGGGAACAGTTCCATGGACACTGCTGCATGGCTGTAAGTAGTGCTGCATTGACAGAGCTGCCATCTTTCAGATCATATATTAAACCGAGGCCTGTCTACCCTCTCAACTTGAAATCCTGAGCTCGGGCTCAAGCAGCTGGAGACACTTCCTACACACGTGGTCCCCAAGACATAAGAAGTGTCCTCAAGTTTCTAGCTGGTGCAGGAATTGCAAGAGTTTTTAACTTCACTAGTTGAAAAATGCATTGGGATATCCTGAGGTTGTGAAAGTTGTTATATAAAGGTAAATTATGTATTTTTTCTTTTTAAATTTGATGCTCACATTGTCCAATTACAGCACAGTATTGAGCAACAAAGCAAAGTGAATGCTGAACAAAGTAGCCAAAGTAAGAGAGCTGAAATCAGAGAATATTACAACATATATAGAGCTCTGCTCAGACCACAATTTGAGCACTGTGTCCAATTCTGGTCACTGAGGCACAAGCCCAGACATTCAGTCACTGGAGGCAGAGCAGTAAAAAGTCCCTGAGGAGAAGCTGTGCCAGAGAGACTGAATGATGAGTCATTCAGCTATGTGGAAAGTTGCCAGGTATGTCCACAAAAAGGACATATCCAACCCAGCCAATTATCATCCCATAAGTCTACTCCTGATCATCATCAAAGTGATGGAAGATGATTGTCCACAGTATTATGAAGAGGCAGTTACACAGCAAACCTGTCCACTGATGGTCAATTTGAGTTCTGCCGTGGCCACTCAGCCACTGACCTTACAGCCTTGGTCCAAAATGGACAAAAGAGCTGAACTCAAGAGGAGAGGTGAGAGTGACTGCCCTTGACATCAAAGCAACATTTGACCAGTGTGACTTCAAGGAACCCTAACAAAAATGGAGTCAATGGGAATCTGGGGAAAAACTCTCAACTGATTGCAGTCATACCTAGCACAAAGGAAGATAGCTGTGATTGTTGGAGGTCAATCATTTCAGTCCCAGGAGTTCTTCAGGGCAGTCCTAGGCCCAACCATCTTCAGCTGTTTCATCGATGACCTTCCTTCCATCATAAGGTCAGAAGTGGGAATGTTCGCTGATGATTGCACAATGTTCAGCAACATTCGCGACTCCTCAGATACTGAAACAGTCCCTGTCCATACTCAGCAAGACCTGGACAGCAATTAGGCTTGGGCTGATAAGTGACAAGCAACAATCACACGACACAAGTGCCAGGCAATGACCACCTTTAACAAGAGAGAATCTAACCATCAGCCCTTGACATTCAATGGCATTACTATCGCTGAATCCCCCACTATCAACATTCTGCGGGTTACCATTACCAAAAGCTGAAATGGAGCAGCCATCTAAATACTGTCATGACGAGAGTAGGTAAGAGGCTGTGGATTCTATAGAGAGTACCTCACCTCCCGACTCCCCAAATCCTGTCCACCCTCTACAAGGCACATGCCCAGAGTGTGGTGAATACTCTCCACTGGCCTGGATAAGTGCAGCTCCAACAGCACTCAAGAAGCTCAACACCATCCAGGACAAAGCAGTCTACTTGATCAGCAACTCATCTACCACCTTCAACATTTATTCCTTCCACCACCAATGCACAGTAGCAGCAGTGTCTACCATCTACAAGATGCGCTGCAGGAACTCACCAAGGCTCCTTCAACAGCACCTTCCAAACCCACAACCTCTACTACCTAGAAGGATAACAGCAGCAAATGCACAGGAACACACCACCTGGAAGTTCCCTTCCAAGTCACTCATCATTCTGACTTGGAAAAATATCACCGTTCCTTCACTGTCACTGGGGTAAAATCCTGGGGTGCTGTCCCTAACAGCACTGTGGGTGTACCTACACCACATGGACTGCAGCAGTTCAAGAAGGTCACTCGCCACCACCTTCTCAAGGGGCAGTTAGGAATGGGCAATAAATGTCGGCCTAGCCAGCGAAGCTCACATCCCACAAAAGAATAAAAGAAGTGCAAGTATGTCTTCCCACGTTCATTTATTATAGCAGCTTTAATATCTTAAACATCGTAAGGTGCTTCACTGGAGCAGAATCGAATAACAATTTGACATTGAGCCACATAAAGAGATATCAGGACAGGTAACCAAAAGCTTGGTTGAAGGTGTAGGTTTTAAAGGAGGAGAGAGAGAGAGAGAGAGAAAGAGGTGGGGGTTTTAGGGAGGAATTTCCAGAGTGTGGAGTACTAGACAGCAAGAAGGCACAGCCACCAATGATGGGCAGTAAATGTTAGAAATGCTACATAAATAGTTTTCCCCCAAATGGCTGAATCTACCAATAAAAATTGCCTTGATAAGCACTCCTCTTACTTCAATCAAGTTTCATCCAACTAGTTTGGTTCTGGCCCACCACCAACCTGCCCAGGTGTTCAGTTCTGGGAAGTTGAAATGCTTGTGTGAAATATTAAAACTCGATGTGTCTGCACACTGCGAGGCATCTGTGGTCAAGATGAGGAATGTGATGGTTACTTTGTATAAAGAAGTCTCACATCTAAAATGGGAGCAAAATCAATTGTGAGGCTGATAAAGCATTTTGTTCAACACATGCCTCTCTTGAAAATAAGGTTAGTTTGGAGGACACACATTCTCACCAACATCTGAGTTACAAGTTTCTTTCTTCATGGAGATTTGTTTGATGATTTTTACAGATAAAATTCAAGGTAGCCTCGTGAAAATTTCCAAACTCTCAGAAATGCGGTTTGGCCACATGTCCTCTTCATAGTTGACTTACTGTGTGGAATTACATTGGGCTTATCTCAGCAGATGCCTTGTTCCAAAGCTGTGGTTTTCTGGACGGAGAACAGAATGCTCAGTATTTGTGTGACTGGCCTCTGCAGTGGGTGAGGGAAGGGCAGGAATCTGGCCAGTGAGTGTACATCAAGTGTACATCAAGGAAGGGAATTGTTGTGATATGCTTATAACTTTAAGGGAACATACTTTAAACTGCTGTCAATCATTACATACCTCAACAGGATATCATGAATTAGTCCCATGATTTGTAGGTAGTCTGAAAGCAGCAATGTAGAGATTAGGTGTATGATACTTAGCATCCTAATGAATGTTGCCTGTATTATCTTCAAATAAAGAGCCCACATTATTGTTTCACCAATCTTCATGTATGTCAAAAAGAAGAAGAATGTAATATGGTGACAGCATGGTTTTTGAAGATGTGATGCAAAATATACGAGCCTCAGCCCTTCAATGCAGAAGAACTGGTGTGAAAGTGAAAGAACTATCAAGACTCACTGTGTGTAAAGATCCTGCAGATTTATAGGGATTCTATATACCGTACCATCATCCTGGGATCACACCTTGCTCCAGCAGGCATTGGGATCCGGTAAGGTTGTTCAAATCTGGAAGAGCTTAATTAGTAAAAGTCTAACTGTTGCAAAGTTTAACAGGAGCAGAAATTAAGTAACAGACTGCAGGTGGTTCACTTAGCTCCACAGTCAGGAGAGTCCATTACTGCTGAAGCTAAATACTGCAGGCAGGACTAGGAGTAAGAATCTATCTGGCAACAACTCTTAACAGCTAGAATAAGCCTTAAAAAAAAAAGATTTGTTCACTTTTTGCTTTCATTTCTTAAGTCTGTATCATTTTCTCACCAAACTCATTGTTTTGTGGCCAGTGCTTAAAGCTAAAATCAGGAAAAATCAGAAAAAGCTCAACAGCACCACCGTTCTAGCTAAGCAGTAACCTTTGACCAGCTAAGGCATTGGCCATTGAAGGTCCTACAACTCTGAGCTAAATTTATTTTCAAAGATCTGGAGGAAACTTGCCGAGCTGTCAAAAGCATTAAAACTCCTACGAAAGTACACAAAATTTTCAGCACTCAGTTGGAAGATGATGGACCTCCTATCTGAGTTTGCTTTATTCCAACAAAATGTTGAGCTGTGTTTTCTGGACCTCAATATTTCTGAACCAGACAAGCCATTAAAATTAAAATTGCTGTAAGCAATGAAGGCCTCCACAAACTGAACGCATCAGGTCTGTCTGACGACCATCTAAAAAGTCCTGAAAAATTATGGTCAAGACTCAAAGATCAATTACAAATGCAGCTCAGAATACACCATCTGAAATTCATGTCTTTTAGGCAACAACCGACAGAGACTGCTTATCAACTCATAAGTAGATGCAGAGACAAGGAGCGTGATTGTGACTTCATGGCAGCTGAGCTAGCCGAGAGAATGATGGAATGCGTGATAGCATTTACTCCAATGGAAGTAAGTGTTTCAAAAATTACATCTTGGGCCAACCCAAACCGTGAAGGTACTACTAAAAAGCAGATGCAAATACAAAGCCATACTACTGGATAGACAGAGTCTACAGGCTATTTGGAAGTCCATCCGCCGTTGGCATAATGCAGGCAAGCCTAATAAACAATGCAGATCATACATGCATCAAGAAAATGCCCAGCTTTTAACACTGTGTGCCAAGGCCTATGGCACAGAGGACACTGGAAGCCAATGGAGAAAGCAAAGGCCAGATCAAATGGTTTAACATCATGAGAAGCCACAAACAAGGGCCAGGCAGGTATGGCATCCCAATCTACTAAAATCACGTACCAAACAGTGTTAAGACAGAATCCATGAAATGTCTAGCCAGGCTGTACAGTCAGATGATGAAGATGGCCTGACCATTGATACTCAAAGTGAACAAACATTCAGCACAATGATTATCAAAGAATGTATTGGCACAGTGGTACCAACAAAAGCCTTGGTCACCGTGCAGATTATATGCTCTCAAATCCAGGGTCAGCATAATCCATATGCAAAACAGGATACCGGTGTGGGTGCAAACATCCTTCCACTTTGCACATTAAAATACATGTACCCACAGAAGTGGCAAGTGATGATTTGGCCAACCACTGCCAATTTAACGGCGTACATTGACTCAGATTCCATCCCTGGGATCCATTACACTCATGTGTCATGACAAAGACTCACCCTGGTCACCCCAGAGACTTTATGTTGTGGAGGTCATGAGTCCAGTGTTACAGGCCTAGCAGCTTTTAGGGATCTAATCCTACTCATCATTCACAGTGTCAACAGCTGGATGACAAACACACCCCAAGCACCTCAGTAGCCAACTTAAATCTGTCCAGGTACCTGGAGGTTAACAGGGTTGGAAGTTTCAAGGGTGATGCAGTATTACATCTACATGCAGACACTACTCCATTCATCGATTAACTGCTCGAGTGTACGAATCACACCCAGAACAAGATGAAAGTCAAACTGGATAACATGGAGAGATGGCAGAGTCCAAAAAGTCCAGCAGCACACAGATTGGCGTAGCTCCATCATGAGTATCATCAAGAAAGATGGTTCTCTACACATTTATTTAAAGCCAAGGTGTCTGAAAATGGCTCTAAAATTATGCTCCCTCAAAATTCCCACACTTGAGCTGCTGAACCCCAAGTTTGTGAACACCAAATTCTCTCTGAACACAACGCTATGACTGGCTACAGGTCAGTGTATCTGGTCAGACATCCCAGGAGCTAATGATGTTCCGCACTCCTTTCGGGAGATACTGTTTTCATAGGTTACCCTTCGGGCCATGAGCCAGGATATTTTCCAACAACATATGGCCGGGACCACGTGCAAGGTCCCAGGATATATCTGCACAGCAGACAACATCGCCGTTGTTGGCACAACGAAACAGGAGCACAATCGAACCTTGCACCTTCTGATGGAAGCTGCACACAGAGGTGGTCTTGTGTTCAATAGTCAGAAACGCAACATCATCAACTTTATCAGATCCATCTGTTCCGGCACAGGCAGCTGTGTTGACCCGAGCAAGCTAAAAGACATCAGTGCAATGCCTATTCCACAAGACAAAGATGATCTGCATGTTATCTTGGTTTGTTGAATTTCCTTTCACCCTAGATACCTAACTTAGCTCAGAAAGCCCCACCTCCAGATGAGCTTTTGAAGAAAGTACCTTCTGTCTTAACAGGAGAATCATCACTTATAAAGACCTTATAAAGTTATTAACTGAAGCACCGTCAGCTCTTCAGTTTTACAGCCCGACCGAGGAGACTACGTTTGAGGTTAATGCATTCCAAAAAGGACTTGAAGTCCAGAAAGGAAGGGCGGCTTTTGCCTCCAGGCTAATTATTCAAGTATAGAACATGAAACCTTGGCCATGGGTATTTGGCATCCAGTGGTTCCACACTTACTTATTTGGAAAGACATTTATTGTAGAAATCGACTAAGCCACCTGAAATGATCTGACGCTGTTGGAGGTGCTGTCTTGTGAATAAGATGAAAAATCAAAGTCCCTTTTGCCCTCTCAGGGGCTGTAAGACCATTTTGGCCCTATAGAGATGAACTCGGGATATCTCAAGGAAACATCTTTAAGGGAAAACAAGTCATCATCCCAGGGTCCATGTGACCTGATATCCTCCAACAGTTTCACCAGGCATACATGGAAATTGATGAAGGATTGGCCAGAAATCAGCCAGCACAGTAAGATCCCACAAACAGCAATCCAAGAGTGCCCAGGTCATCTGTTTTTTTTAAGCAAAGTTAGTTGAGGGTCAATATTGGTGAGAACTGCTTTGCTCTTCTTTGAATAGTGCTATAGAATCTTTTGCATTCACGTGAGAGGGAAAAAGGGATCTTGATTTTTCATCTTATTCAAAAGACAGCACCTCCAACAGTGCTGCACTTCCCCAATACTGTATTGGTGCTCACCCAAATCATGTGCTGGATTTTGTCTTGAACCCACAAACTTCTAGCTCAGAGGTAAGCCACAGAAGGAATTCCTACAGACATTCCAAGTGCAAGAGTTTATCAAGGACATAGGAATCAAAAAGATACTTACATAAACGAATGAAACATGATTCACAATTGGGATTCAAGATTAGGGTAAACCTTCCAGTCCCTTGCTTTCAGCCATGTAAGGTGGCAAGTATCAATTTGTCACAATCAATGGCATGATAATTATGCAGAATCTGGATGGGGCATCGAACAAATGCTTGTGTCATTCTTGAAGCCAGCTCCATGAGCATTCAGGCAAAACTCCTGCAAAGTCAATTTCGATGGACCGGACACATGATGGCCGAAAACAATCAACTCCGTCAGGTCCTGTTTTCTTAATTCACAAATGGCCAATATTCCAGTGGAGGACAATGAAAGCACTTCAAAGGCACTCTGAAGCTCTCCTGAAGCACAGCAGCATTGACATTAATGACTGGGAGGAGCTTGCTACCAATCGTTTAAAACAATGATGACTTGTCCATTAAGTTGCATCGTGCTTTGAGTTACAACGCCTTAATAGCTAGAACAGCGGCAGATTAGGGAAGAAAAGAAAGCAAATCCTGCACTCCAGATCCCACTAATTCGTGGGACATCCTGTCCCATGTGCTCAAAGATCTGAGGGTTGGGATTCGGCCTGTTCAGTCACATGAAGACCCATAGCAGAAAATCATGACCCTGAGTAGGCACCATCCTCGAATCAAGGCACAGCCGACGGTGAATTATATAGAAGTCTTGCAAAATGTTTCTGATGAGGTTAACTGTTGCTTGGTTTTCAACTAAAGAATTTCATCATTATTATGTCCACCTAAAATCCTCATCCCCCTGGGCACAAATTTACTGTCACCTTCCTGACATTTCAGCAAAAAATACCTCACTGGCTGGGAAATCTTTAGATTGTGCAGGGTGCTATAGAAATGCAAGTTCTTTCTCCAGATGTGTTGTTTCAAATCACACAGGGTGTGGATGATATCCAAACCAACAATGACCCTACATTGAAGAGGCTATAAAGGAATGGCTCCCTTGCATAAATTGACATTAGAATAAATCTATGTTTTTAAAGTGTCCAAGCCTGTATTCAGAGGGACAGGGTCGAGTGGGAAGGTCTGGTTAAGTGAACTTGATTGCTTTCTTTACCTGTACTTACCTCAGCTCCCAGAGGATATAAATTGCTAAAGGATGAGGCAGTGACTTCAAGGTCCCATGTCTGTGATTGACTCACACAGTGAATTCTTGACCTCAACCATCAGGGACAGACTGAGAACTACAGTAAATCTGTTTGAGATAGACAATCTTGTATACATTCTGAAGAGATGACAGAAAAATTGACAATGTACAATGGAAATACTTTAAAATGAGGAGCATTTGAGAACTTTAAAAGCATGTCTGCAGTAACAAAGAACGGTTAAAAACAAATTCTCTAAATCTTTAAGGCACAAAAAAGATTTATGAGGATGATACCCAGAATATGAGGTTCTAACTATCAGGAAAGGTTAAACAGGTGAAGGCTCCTTTCCTCTAGAAAAGAGAAGGCTGAGGGGTGACCTAATAGAAATCTTTAAAAATATGAATGGGTTTGATAGGGCAGACATGGAGCAGATGGGTCCTCAAGTGAAGAGTCCAAAGCTAGGGCTGCAACTGCGCCATTAATAAGTCAAATAGGGAATTCAGAAGAAAGTTCTTTACCCAGAGAATAATTACAGTGTGGAACTCACAAGCACGGGGAGTTGGTGAGGTGAATAGCACCAACAGACTGAAATAGAAGCTGGATAAGTACATGAAGGAGAAGGGAATAGGTTATGAAGGAAGGGTAAGAGGAGACTCTTGTGGAGAATAAACAACAGCATACAGCAGCAAAACTGTATAGACTGTCAATCTGATGCATGTCTATGTGATATGAAATAAAAGGAGTGTCAGAAATCTTTGAGGCCGGAATTTTCTGCTCCGGTTGGTGGCAGGCGTCAATGCAGGCGTAAGTCAACAATATGGTGAGAAGGCCAAAAATCAGTTTTACATTGTCGTGGAACCAGTTTGCAATCATCCGCTCTGCCTGTTAATGGTGGACTGTGTTTCCTGCTGTCCAACATCGGGAACTTAATTCTGATGCATTTGCATCTCATCATTGTGCCCGCACGCCGGACACATCCCCCCATATCAAATTTACTCCCACATTGGTGTGACTTCACAATGACACGATTTATGACTGCCTCTAAAAGGTGTGCACTTGCCAAGATGAACTTTGAGGGGAACTCGGAGGTCAGTGCACACAAACTCGTGCAGCATGCGTGAGTATTGCCCATAGGACATCAAGGAAGAGGGAGGAAGCACAGGCAAGTCCCTTTTTCCTGGCTGGCTTTCAGTGCGGCGCTGGGGCAAGGGCTCAAGTGCGGGTCAGACCAGGGGTGGGGCAAGGCAGCACAAGCTGCAGGAAATACGCAAACACATGCCAGGTGGGGGGGGGGGTTGCTGTTGGAGGATGATGAAAGTGGCAATGTGGTTCAAGAAGGCAGCTTACCACCACCTTCTCAGGGGCAACTAGGGATGGACAATAAATGCTGGCTCGGCCAGTGAAGTCCACATCCTGTGAATGAATTTTAAAAACGTGCATGGAAATATTTGTCAAAAGTAAACATTCTTCCACAGCTGAGACCGTTTAGCAGCAGCTCCATTGACATGCTTTTTGGGCCTCTGAAAATTTCCTGCCCACTCAAGCAACACAAAAGAATGAATGTGCCACCAAATGCTCCAGAGATTTTCACTCCTCGGACACAGACAGCAAATTGATGTGTATTTTAGGGGCAGCAGAACAATTGGCCAAATGGGCCAGTTGTAGAATAATCTTGTGAGAGGCAGCCATGGCACAGTCACTGGTGGAGGTGCTCAGAGCCCCCTGCAAAGTCTTTATTCAGGTTTGGACTAGTATCCCTCATGGTTCAAGCTCAGATGCAGCCTTGCAGTGTGGGTTAGAAGAATGCCTGTGCCTGAGCTGAGAGCACAGCATGCAGTCCAGCGGGCAAAGCTGCTGCCAATCGGTCAGGTGGGTGGGGTTTCAGACAGCCATGAAGTATACTACACACTGGCCATCCAAATGGCAGCCAGCATTCTCCAACATGCATGCAGGGGCCTTCGGACTTAACTGAAAGAGGTCCTTAGTACACATATGCTAACCCATGTGTCTCTCTTTCTGATCCTGCAGGAGAACATCAGGATCACGGAGCCTGGTGATTTAATCGGTATGTCTCATGGCTTACAGGGAGCAGAGAAGAAGAGAGCAGTAGAGGCGCTTGGCTCAGCAATGGGAGGGGCACTTCCCTCATGATGAAGAGGTGTCAGGGCCCGCTGTGCACGCAGCTGAAGATCCATAGTGAACCGTCACTCGTAGGTGCCTCACTAGGCCCAGGGTCTATAGACAGCACTTGAGATTTCAACAGATGACTGAGAACCAGCATCCTTGAAGGCTGCGTATGTCTAGGGAACTGGTTGGTCACATCTGCCACCTGCTGCAGGATTTGGTGCCACGGGAACATGGAGGGCATCCACTGCCAGTGGCTGTGAAAGTGACCATATCACTCAATTTCTACCCCAATGGTTGCTTTCAGGGCTCCACAGGTGACCTTTGCAGGATCTCACAAGCCTCCATACACAAATGCATCCAGGTGTCACAGAAGCATCTTCACAAAAGGACACAAATTTGTGCATTTCTACTGGGATCAAGAAAGCCAGGAAGCAAGGGCGCTGGAATTTGCCAAGATCTCAGGTCTCCCACAGGTGCAGGGCGCCATCGGCTCCACTCACATGATGCTCAGATCTCCATGGCAACAAGCGGTCAACTACATCAACCGAAAGACCTTCCACTCGCTGAATGTGTATCTGGTGTGCGACCACTGCAAGTGCATCCTACAGCTCTGCGTGCATCCTACAGCTCTGCATACAATTCCCATGCAGAGTCCATGACTCCTACATCCTTAGCAGGGTTCAGATACCTCACGTCTTCCAGGGTCCACAGAGGCTACAGGGCTGGCTTCTTGGGGACAAGGGCTACGCACAGAGGACGTGACTGATGACGTCCATGCAGTGGCCTCAGACGGAAGCATAGTGATGTTAAAACAAGGCCCATGCCATGACCCAGATTTTGGTGGAGCAAACAATAAACATTTTGAAAGTGAAATTCCGGTGCCTCCACAGGTTCAGTGGAGTAATGCAATACAGTCCCCAGAGGATCTTCGTAGCTACACAACCTGGCACTGCAACAAGGGCAGGATCTGGCTGAGGAGGAGATGGAAGAGCTGCATGTCTCCTCCGATGAGGAGAAAATCGAAGGTGATAAGATCCTCAAAGGCAAAGAGGCTGGCGATGAGGCCATCGCAATTGGCCAGACAAGGCAGGCACGCTCGGGAGGCCTTCATAGCCACAAACTTCATGGAGGATGATGATGAGATGCAGTGAGGACAGACCTGACATCCTCACCTTGCATCTGTGAATGTTTGACTCCTGTGTGGCTGATGGTAGCACACATACCCTCAGTACTCAGGCTCATGTCATGGAGACACAGCAGAGACCCTAACAGTCTCAAGATTCCTGGAGGATAATGACAACGTGCAGTGAGGACACTCCATAGATTTTTACGTTGCCTCTGTGAATGTTTGACTCCTGTCCAGCTAAGGGCAGTTCGCTTGCGCTCTGTGATCAGGGTCATATCATGGAGATGCAGCTGTGAAACTTTAAATGCACCTGATCCTTTGTCAGCCTTCAGCGCCTGAGCCCTTCAGGAGAACAGTGTCACTGGTCACAGATGCTGAAGAGATGGGAGGGCACCAGCCCCAACTCAAAATGTGCTTGGAGCACACAGAGGGAATGAGGGAACTCTGTGACAGCTGCCCACGACATTCTGGCAGCAATGACCAGCACCATTGAGGTGCAGGCATCAGTAATGTGTCCAGGGAGTGTGAAGCCGGAACATCACTTTGGTCTGAAGGTTACTGTAGTAATTATGGTTTTACTTAGTGTGTAATGTACCTTCAAGAATAATACTTGTTAGGCGAGGTCATATGATCTGTAGTAACCAATAGGGGAGTGGCGTGGGCTACCTCAGCAGACAGTGTAGAGTTGGAGTTGAAAGCACACATGTAGTTGCTGCTGAATATATTGTAAATAAACTTAATGTTTCCACCCAAGAAGTGTCTGAAGATCAACTCTATCACGAATAATACAACTCAGCCACCCTACAACAAAATGGCAATGAGGATGAAATAGGATTGAACAGGAGAAATCAAGTTAAAAAGAAACCAGCACTGTACCTCACCCAGTGATGGTAAGTAGCAAGCTCTATTAGAATTGAAGAAGTTATCTCTCTCAAAATGCCACAGAAGATTACAGGAGAAGAGAAGAGGTGAGCTATCCTCTTGAGTTCTGGAGGGAGCAAAACCTACAGTCTGATTCAAAGTTTGATGACAGCCAGTGCCCCAGAATCACAGAATTTCGATGAATTGGTGGACCTCGTGAAGGGTCACTTTCAGGTTCTGTTTAATTTGCGAAATAGAGTCTGGGGTGAGACAATTGCATGCTACGTGGCAAATTTGTGGCAGCTAACTGAGGATTAAGAGTTCGGTGTGACTCTGAACGACATGCTCAAAGATTGCTTAGTGTGTGGTGCAAAAGAGGACACTATTCAGAAAAGATTATTGTCCGAAGTGAATCTGGATTTCAAGAAGGTGCTAGAGATAATGCTGGCCATGGAAAGCACTGTAAGAGATTCAAAAGCAATAAAACATGCACAAAATAACGCTGTCCTCCACATTGGGCAGGAAACCTCAGCCGAAAAAGGCGCAAAAAAGCGAAACTCTGCGAGAAACGGGAAACAGCCCCCGTTAGATGAAGAATAAAGAAAAGTAACTTAACAGCAAAATCAAAGAATAATTTTAAAAGAGGTGGAAACAATCAGACTTTTAGCAATTGGCAGTTTAAAAAAATTGAATGCTGCTATTGTCATGGAAATGGGTATATGATGAGGCATTACAAGGAAAGATTCAAGCAGGCTTGTAAACAAAAGAAAAAGCCCAATGAAATCTACAATGTAGAACTGCCTGAAACAATTGATTCAGACATTTACTCATTGTTTAATCTGAAAGCTGGAAGGACAGAACCAATATTTGTCACGGTGAAAGTAAATGGCAAACCTGTTAGAATGGAAATGGGTACGGGAGCTTCCACTACAGTAATTGGGGAACATACCTTCAGGTATTTGAATAATAATGAACATCAGTTAAGCTTTGAACAAACAGCTGCTAAACTAAAACATAGACTGGTGAAGACATTCAAGTAAAAGGCCTAAGCAGAGTAACTGTCCATTATGAAAGCCAATTGGCAAAGCTATCCTTGATGGTGGTAGCAGGTGAGGGGCCAAGCCTCCTGGGTTGAAATTGGTTAAAGGAGATTAAGTTAGAATGGGCTGAAACTTCCCAGTTGAGAGCAAATGGGCTACCAGACCTACTTAGAAAGTACGCCATCATCTTCAAGGGTGAACTGAGGTTAATCCAGGGCCTGCAGGCCAAGATTCATGTGGATCCGAAAGCAACGCCTCGCTCCATGAAAGTGAGACCGGCACTATACAGCCTACAAGAAAAAGTCAACACTGAGCTGAACAGGATAGAGAAACTGGACATGATACAATCTGTTCAGTTCTCAGGATGGGCAGCACCCATTGTCCCCATCCTTAAAGTGTCCAAATTTGTGGAGACTACAAACTGACAGTTAATCAAGTAGCCAAGCTGGACCCGTATGCCAAGCTGGCAGGAGGGAGAACGTATACAAAGCTTGACATGATTCACGCTTATCAACAGCTAGAGCTGAATAATGCCTCCCGGGAATTTGTCACAATTAATACCCACAAAGGGTTGTACAATATTCATGATTGCCTTTCGGTGTTGCCTCAGCTTGTGCCATCTTTCAGAGAACAATGGAAAGCTTACTGCAGGGACTGCCCCAGGTTGTAAACATTTGGCAAATTTAGAAGAAGCCTTAAAATGTTTCTTGCAAGCTGGAATGCGTCTGAAAAAAGAAAAGTGCACGTTCCAAGCGAGGGAGGTAATCTACTTGAGTCACCGGGTAGATTCACAGGGCCTGTACCCAGTTGAGGAGAAAGTGAGAGCCATAAAAGAGGCACCTGCACCAAAGAACAATTCAAAGCTCAAATCATTCCTATTATGGGTGGTTCTTAGCCAATTTGTTCACAGTGCTGGCCCCCAATCCATTCTCCACTCAAAAAGAACCAACGTTGCTTTTGGGAGGCACCCCAGAAAGAAGCTTTCATAAAGGTGAAACAATTGTTGCACTCGTCCAATCTATTAATGCATTCTAACCAGATGAAAGAATTGGTGCTGATATGTGATGCATCTCCCTACGGAGTGGGAGCAGTGCTCTCTCATCGGATGGGTGACAGCACGGAACGGCCAATAGGTTATGTATCAAGGACGGTCACCACAGTGGAAAAGGGATACGTGCAGATAGAAAAAGGCCTGTCCATCATCTTTGGTGTCAAGGAATTTTACCAGTACATACACGGGCACCATTTTACAATCATTTCAGACCACAAACCATTGCTAGGATTGTTTAGTGAGGACAAGGCTATACCACCCATAGCCTCAGCAAGAATACAACAATGGGCCTTAATTCTGGCTGCATACAAATACACTTTTGTACATATGCCTGGCAATCAAATCACAAATGCCCTCAGTTATTTGCCTTTACGAAAAAATGATGAGCACGTCCCAGTTCCACAGGAACTTGTTTTACTGTCAAATTTCTTAGATTCCTCACCGGTATGAGCTCAATGGATCAGAGACTGGACAAGTCGGGACCCAGTCTTATCTCAAACACAAGAACAAGTGCTATGTGTTGGTCACAGGAGCACGTACCTGGCTAAATGAAACTGTACTGCAACAGAAGACATGAAATAACCAGCCAGGATGGCATCTTATTGTGGGGAGTACGGGTGATAGTTTCTCCAAAGGGAAGACAACCATTTTTAATTGAGTTACACAGTGCCCATCCAGGAATTTCCCAAATGAAGACCATAGCACACAGCTATCTATGATGGCCTGGGATGGATGGTGAAATAGAGAGTTTAGTAAAGCACTGGTGCAATGTCAGCAACTACAAAAGTTGCCAGTGACAGCTCCATTACATCCATGGGAGTGACTCTGGGTGTCTCATTGACTAGGATGGACCTTTCCTGGGAACAATGTTTCCGTTCATTGTCGATGCCCATTCGAAATGGTTGGATGTTTATGAGATGAAGTCACCAACGTCAGGTGCTACAATTGAGAAACTACATCAGAGTTTTGCATTCACAGACTACCAGAAATAATGGTTTCCGATAACGGCACAGCATTTACGAGTGCTGGGTTTCAACATTTTATCAGCCTCAACAATATCACTCATGTGAAAACTGCACTGTACCACTCTTCCTCAAACAGACAGGCCGAAAGGGTAGTTCAATGTTCAAGACATGCATGAGAAAGCTAACTGGCGATACCTTGGCAACCAAGCTAGAACGCTTTATTTTTCATTACAGGACAATCCCTCACACAACAACAGGTGTCACACCTGCAGAGTTATTGTTGAAACACCATCTCAGGATGAGATTGAGCTTAATAATGCCAAATTTAGAGGGGAAAGTGGAAAGGGGTCAGGGAAGCCAGAAAACTAGACATGGCTGGCATATTCGCGAGAAGAAATTTACCATGGGAGAGGATGGTTACCAGGTGAAATAAGTGCAGTGACTGGGCCTCTATCTTACCACATGGAGGTTGAAGGGCGGATCATCCGTAAACATTTGGACCATTTAAGGAAGAGAGAGACAAATCACCAAGATATGTTTCCACCAGTGACCATGACCATGTGTTTCTTGTTGAGGATACTCAACCCAGCACTGACATGTCTGATGTTCCTGTAAGAGTTGAGGATACGGAACTGCAAGTGCCCACCGAAACACCTGATGTTTAGGTAACTCCAGGAAAGGAGGTTCCTGACAAAGAATCTGAAGTTGTGGAGCTGCGACGTTCCACACGGACCAGGAAACCACCTGAAAGACTGAACTTGTAAATTCCTTACCCAGTGTAAATATTATGTTGTCTTGAAAAATATGTACTTGTAAATATAATATGTATAGCCGAGTTAAAGGGGGAGGAATGGAGTAATTATGGTTTTATTTAGAAATAATACTTGTTAGGCAAGATCACATGATCTGTAGAGTGAGTGAGAGAGAGTGGTGATGTCCCTTGAGTTGGCAGTGAGTGAGATGCCAGTGAATGTGTGATGGGCTTGTGCACGTGTGAGTTTAGAGTGATGAGGTGGTTGACTTAACCTGGTGGCACGGATGAGATCGTTCATCCATTTTCTGCACAGGATAGCCGACATCTTATGTGCAGAGTTGGCACTGACCACCTCTGCCACGGCCTCCCAAGCTGCAGTGGTAAGACTGATAGGCTTCCTGCAGCCAGAGTAGGGGTAGAGGACATGGTGACGAGTCTCCACGGTGTCCAGAAGGCATCCCAGAGATGAGTCACTGAATTGGGGGGCTGCACTCTTGTTGGTTTTTTGAGGCCATGTCTTGATCGGAGCAGCCCTGGGCTGGAAGCATTGAGAAGTGTGTGCACGGCTGCAGTTAAAAATGGCACCTAGTGTGAGGAAGCAGCGAGGTAACGGCGTGGCAGACAAATCAGAGGCCTCCCACCAGCAAGACAGTGTGTTTCCTATAGCTGCATAATTTGAGGCATGGAGTGGTCGATACAGCATGAAAATCTGCCACTGCAGTGGTGGGTGGGATGTCTTTTTTCACGCCTGCTACTGCACTTGGTGCAAATCTAGGATGAATGTGCCCTGAATCTTTGTACAATTGAGCACAGCAGAGAGTGATTGTGAAATGTGAATGCAAACACCTCACTGCCCCACACTGTCATCTGTGACATGGGCTGAATTTCAAGCCCTGTTGTTAAGAATGTGCCGGTCTGCTGGTCCGAGAGGTGTTACATAACATTCTACAAATACCTGCCAGATTTCAGCAGCAGACAGAATGTTTACTTTTACTGAAGCACTGTGACTTCTGCAATATTGAGGAAGGAACTCAATCAAGTTACATTGTTCACCTAGTTGTTGCTGTCTTTGACAAGCTCTCAGTGGTGAAGTCTCAAACACACTTAACTCACAATCACTTCATTTCTGCCACTTGCTTCATATGATAAAGATGACAACATAGAGGAAAAACAGAACTTGATAGGAAAACATGGAAGCAATATAGGCCAAGGAAGAGGCCATTCAACACCTCAAATCTATGCCAACATTCAACGAGAACACCTTCAGTCTGTCCTCAAGCGTGACCCAGACCTCCCTGTCACTTGCCATTTTAACACTTCACCCTGCTCTCATGCCCACATATCCATCCTTGGCTTGCTGCATTGTTCCAGTGAAGCTCAACGCAAACTGGAGGAACAGCACCTCATCTTCCGACTAGGCACTTTACAGCCTTCCAGACTGAATATTGAATTCAACAACTTTAGATCATGAACTCTCACCTCCAACCCCATCCCCTTTCCTATCCCCCCACCTTTTTTCCCAATAATTTATATAGCTTTTTCTTTTCCCACCTATTTCCATTATTTTTAAATGTATTTCCATCCATTGTTTTATCTCTACCTTTTAACCTATTTCAATCCCTTCCCTTCATCTCACCCCCACTAGGGCTATTTGTACCTTGCTCATCCTGCTTTCTACCCTTAATTAGCACATTCCTTAGATAATATCACCACCTTCAACACCTCTTCGTCCTTTTGTCTGTGACATCTTTTGGCAATCTCCACCTATCACTGGCTCTCTATCCCGCTCTACCAGCCCCCCCACACCCCACCCCACACACCCGCCCCCCCCCCACCTTAAACCAGCTTATACTTCACCTCTTTTCTATTTTTCCTTAGTTCTGTTGAAGAGTCATACGAACTCGAAATGTTAATTGTGTTCCTCTCTGCAGATGCTGTCAGACCTGATGAGTTTTTCCAGGTATTTTTGTTTTTGTTTTCAATGAGATCATGACTATCTTAACTCCATTAACTCCACCCACCTGCCTCATCCTTTGCTACCTTGTCTCGCAAAAATCTATCAATCTCACAATTATTATGAATTAAGCTAGAAACTATTGCTTTTTCAGAGAGCTCCACAACTATACCACTCTTTGTATGCAGTGTGTCCAGTTCTCTCCTAAAGGACTTGCCTCTGATTTTTCCAATGTCCCCTTGTTCTGGATACACCCACGAGTAGATAAAGTTGCTCTTTTGTACCCTGTCAATTCCTTTCAAAATCGCCAAAACCTCAATTAAATCACGCTATATATTTCTAAATTCCAGGGAATGCAAGCCTAGTTTATTGGTGACAAAAAGAGACACTTTTTGTCGAAGCTTTTCATTTCGTACTCACCGGGACAATTCACATTGTTGTTCCTTTTACATTTGGTCTTCATGCAAATTGTCCTGATGAGTGCAAGAAAAAAAAATGTCTCTTTTTTCAGCAATGCTCAAGTTCTTTACTACCCAATGACAAGGCTAGTTTATTCAATCCCTTCTCATAATCAAACCCTTGAAGTCGAAGAAACGTTCTGAAGAATCTATGCTGCACCCCTTCCAAGGCCAATATGTCCTTTCTGAAGTACAGTGCCCAGAAATACTCACACTACTTCAGATGTGGTCTAACCAGGGCTTTGTACAGCTGTGGCAAAATCTCCTCCCTTTTATATTCTAGTTTTGAAGCTTAACAGACAAAATGTCTGTAGGGAACAGAACGTGCCTCCATTAAAAATGATTTAAGAGAGATGAAGTAATGCCTTCTCAAATTCCTTCTAAGCAATATAATATAAGATACGTTTTAATGGGTATTTGTCTAGTTTGTCATTCTGTTCAAAAGCGACAACAGTTTTACAACTTTTCAAGAATTTGACTTTCACTCAATATCTGGATTGACAGAGAAACATAGCAATAGGATGAGATTATTGAGCCCCTCAGGCTTGTTGAACAGGAACAGGAAGAGCCCATTGAGCCCTTTGAACTTGATACATAGGAACAGGAGGAGCCCATTCAGCCCTTCGAACTAGATACATAGGAACAGGAGGAGCCCATTCAGCTCCTATAAGTCACAAATGAAGTTGCGTGGATGAGTGCAGCTTCAACAACATTCAAGCTGTGTAGCATTACACACTGTCAGGAGATTCTGCAATTGTCACAGGTCAGTTATAGCTCAGAATCAACATGTTTATTTCAATCAGGTAATACACTTTATTATAAACTTATTGCCAAATATGGAGTCAATGTGTGAAAATGTGATTAGGCTTATCAGGCAAAAAGATCAATGTACGATCATCCCACATCTGGTCCTGTTCGTTTATATAAACATGATTGGAGTATGCAGCCCAACATGAAACATGCTGCTAACTGGCTGACCACTCAGCAGGAGGCCTAGCACGACATACAACAAACCTGCACCTCGTAAAGACAGCCTGTCCTTCTTAAAAGGGAAGTGACATTCAAATACAGGAGCTATTGTATCAGTGTCTGTTTAGAGTTTTTTTAGAATGTAACTAGTAGGGTAGATAAAGGGGAACCAGTACTTGCAATATACGTAGATTTCCAAATAGGCATTCACTAAGGTGCCACGCAAGAGGTTAATATGCAAGATAAGAACTCATGGAATTGGGGTGATATATTAGCATGGACAGAGTTAACAGGCAGGAAGCAGAGAGTAGGGAAAGTTGGGGCATTTTCAAGTTGGCAGGTTGTGACTAGTGGAGTGCCACAAAGGTCAGTGCTGGGGCCTCAGTTATTTACAATCTATATTAATGACTTAGGTAAAAAAGACACAGAATAATGCATCTAAGTTTGCTGATGATACAAAGCTAAGTGGAAATGTAAGCTGTGAGGAGGGTACAGAGAAGCTGCAAAGGTTAAGTCAGTGCGCAACAAGGCGGCTGATGGAGTATAATGTGGGGAAGTGATGTTCACTTTGGTTCTATTAATAGAACAGCAGAATTTTTTTTTAAAAGAAACTTGCAAAAGACTGACGTTCAGAGAGACTTGGTTGTGCTCATACAAGGAACACAGGAAATTAGCATGCAGGTGCAACAAGCAATTAGGAAAGCAAACGGCATGTTGGCCTTTATTGTAAGGGGATTGAAGGACAAGAATAACAAATTCTCGCTACAATTGTACAGGGCTTTGCTGAGACCATATCTGGAGTACAGTGTGCAGCTTTGGTCTCCATGTTTAAGGAAGTATTTGTGTTGGAAACAGTACAGCAAAGGTTCACTAGATTGGTCCCTAGGATGAGATGGTTGTCCTATGATGAGAAGCTGACTAAATTGGGTTTATGTTCTCTGGAGATTAAAAGGAACAGAGGTGATCTCATTGAAATATACAAGATTGTGAAGGGGCTTACAACAGTGCCACACAACAGGTTTCTGAGGCAAGTTATAGGTCATGGAATAAAAGGGATAGTAGCAACATGGATACAAAATTGGTTACGGGGTAGGAAACAGAGAGTAACGGTTAATGGGTATTTTTCGGGCTAGAAGAAGGTTTGTAGTGGAGTTCCCCAGAGGTCGGTATTGGGGCTCCTGTTTTTCCCTACATATGATCTAGACAAAAACAAAAATTGCTGGAAAAACTCAGCAGGTCTGACAGCATCTGTGGAGAGAACGACAGAGTTAACATTTCGAGTCTGTATGGCTCTTCCTCAGAACTAAAGAGAAGTAGAAATGTGGTGAAATATATACTGTTTAAGGGGAGGGGGGAACAGGTGAAGCTGGATAGAGGGCCAATAATAGGTGGAAGCAAAGGAGAGATTACAAAAGATGTCATAAACAGAAGGTGGAAGGGGTTTTGATGGTGGTGGTACTGGCTAAAGGAGGTGTTAATGGTGACGTTAAGAGTGCAAAGCAGGATGGGCAAGATGACCCTAGTGGGGGTGGGGTGGAGGGAAGGGATGATGTGGGAGAAAAGATCAAAATAGGTTAAAAGGTGGGGATAAAACAATGAATGGAAATAAATTTTAAAAGTAATAGAAATAGGTGGGAAAAATGTCCGTCCTTGGCCTGCTGCAATGTCCAGTGAAACTCAACGCAAACTGGAGGAACAGCCCCTCGTCTTCCGATTAGGCACTTTACAGCCTTCTGGTCTTAACATTGAGTTCAACAACTTCAGATTATGAACTCTGTCCTCCATCCCCACCCCTTTTTGATCCCCTTTTTTCAAATATTTATTTTTTAATTTTTATATGTACATTTTTTCCCACCTATTTCTATTATTATTTTAAAAATGTATTTCCATTCATTGTTTTATCCCCACCTTTTCGTCTATTTTGATCTTTCTCCCCCACACCATCTCCTCTCCCCAATCCACCCTCACTAGAGCCATCAGTCACATGCTCATCCTGCTTTCTACTCTTAATGTCACCATTAGCACCTCCTTCAGCCAGTATCACCACCATCAACACCCCTTCCACCTTTTGTTTATGACATCTTTTGCAATCTCTCCTTTGCCTCCACCTATCACTGGCCTTCTATCCAGCTTCACCTGTCCCACGCCCCCCATAAACAGGTATATATTTCCCCCATATATTTCACCACATTTCTACTTCTCTTTAGTTCTGAACAAGAGTCATCGGGATTCGAAACGTTAACTCTGTCTTTCTCCCCACAGATGCTCAAACCTGCTGAGTTTTTCCAGCAATTTTTGTTTTTGTTTCAGATTTCCAGCATCCACAGTATTTTGCTTTTATCTTTGTGCTTCATTGACTGCCACTTCTCTTTCAGGAATGCCTACCTTGAAGAAGTACAGCTCTTCTCTCCAACAGGATTTCCACTTGTCTCTTTCACGCTGTTCACCTTCATTGCTTTCCATTTCCCCCCTGGTGCTTGACAAGGTGTTTCCAAAGCTCACTTTCACAGCCACATTTCCTTCCTCAGTGACTGTCTCCATCTCCAACTTACCCCACATGGATTCCAACTGAAGTTCCTTCCCTCATGTTTTGAATCCACCCAGGATTACAGGTATCTCCAGGACATACGATGCTCCTCGGACTGCTGTTCTCGCTGCATCCTGAGATCCACACTCAGTGCCATGTGCCGCTATATGAACACACTTGACCTCTCCCTCCAGCAGCACCAACTCACGCTATCTCTAAGCTGTCCTTGCCCCCAGTTTCATTTTATTCTTTGTCTCATCAGAAACCTTAACAAGAAACTTTGTCTCTTTCTTTCAGGTGCTAAGGAACACAAGCTCCAACAACTCATCCAGGACCCTCCACCCCTGCCCGTCCCCCTGACCCCATCCCGTTTTCTATTCCCAGCCCTAGCCGTGTATTCACCATACCCTCTGACCTTCCCCTCTCTGATGCTGAACGTTCAGTGCTCAGCAAAGGACTCAGTTTCGTACCCTTACGCCCTCATCTCAATGAATTTCGGGCTCGGAACGATGCTAAACTCTTCTTCCGCCGCCTTTATCTCCGTGCTTACTTCTTTGGGCAGGAGTCCTCCCCCCGTTCAACGGATCCTTTTACCCGCTTCCAGTATTCTCCCTCCACCTACTTCCCTCCCTCTGAGTTTTTACCTGCTCTTGATCTTTTCATTGAGAACTGTCGGTGTAACATCAGTTGTCTCAATTTCTCTGCTCCTCTCACCCACTCTAACCTGTCTCTTTCTGAACTTGCTGCATTCCGTTCTCTCAGTCCAACCCTGACTTTGTCATCAAACCTACTGACAAAGGTGGTGCTGTTCTTGTCTGGCATATTGACCTCTACCTCGCAGAGGCTGAGTGCCAACTTGCAGACACTTCCTCCTACCTGCCCCTGGACCATGACCCCACCACCAAACATCAAGCCATTGTTTCCAGGACTGTCACTGACCTCATCTCCTCTGGAGATCTTCCCTCCACAGCTTCCAGCCTCATAGTCTCCCAACCTCGGACAGCCTGCTTCTACCTCCTCCCAAAAATCCACAAACAGGACTGTCCCGGTAAACCGTCCGTGTTACCCTGTTCCTGCCCCATGGAACTCATTTCTTCTTATCTTGATTCCGTTCTCTCTCCCCTTGTCCAGTCTCTTCCCACCTACATCCACAATTCCTCTGATGCCCTCCAACATATCAACAATTTCCAGTTCCCTGACCCTAACCACCTCCTCTTCACCATGGATGTCCAATCCCTCAACACCTCCATCCCCCACCAGGATGGTCTAAGAGTTCTCCGCTTCTTCCTTGAACAGAGGCCCGAACAATCCCCATCCAGCACTAATCTCCTCCGTCTGGCTGAAATTGCTCTCTCACTGAACAATTTCTCCTTAAATTCATCTCACTTCCTTCAAATAAAAGGTGTGGTTATGGGTACCCGCATGGGCCCCAGTTATGCCTGTCTCTTTGGTGGAACATTTCTTGTTCCAGTCCTACTCAGGCCCAGTCCCACAACTCTTTCTCCAGTACATCGATGACTGTTTCGGTGCTACTTCATGCTCTCATCTGGACCTGGAAAAATTTATTAATTTTGCTTCCAATTTCCACCCCTCCATCACATTCACATGGTCCATCTCTGACACTTCCCTTCCCTTCCTTGACCTCTCTGTCTCAATTTCTGGTGATAGACCGTCCACCAATATTCATTACAAGCCCACCGACTCCCACAGCTACCTTGACTACAGCTCCTCACACCCTGCTTCCTGTAAGGACTCCATCACATTCTCTCAGTTCTTTCACCTCCGTCACATCTGTTCTGATGAAGCCACTTTCCAAAACAGTGCTTCTGACATGTCTTCCTTCTTCCTTAACTGAGGTTTTCCACCCAGTAGTGCCTAGTCAGAGATGAGAAGTTTCTTCACTCAGAGGGTTATGAATCTTTGGAATTCTCTACCCCAGAGGGTTGTAGATGCTCCATTGTTGAACAGATTTAAGGCTGGTGTAGACAGATTTTTGGTCTCTCAGGGAATCAAGGATCTTGGGGAGTGCGTTGGAAAACGGAGTTGATGCTTAAGATCAACCATGATCGTATTGAATGGTGGACCAGGCTCAGCGGGCTGTATGGTTTACTGCTGCTCCTATTTCTTATCGTCTTATGATTTTATTCCATCTGGAAACTGATGTTGAAATGGAAAAAAGTTATTACTTTCTGCTCCAGATTGAGATATAAGACAGCAGCTTCTCTGCTTCACTCTTCAATATTCCTGCTCTTCTCCCCATCCTCATCAGCCCTCAAGTAGAAAGTGAGTATTATGGGCTGTCCAGCTTCTTTACCCTCCTGCGTCACACCTTCAGGGCATTTGTGGAGGAAAGGACTAATAGAGAGAGAGAAGATGTAGGTTAAAAGTCATGTTGTTGAAGTCACATATAGGGAAGGTGATGGAGCAGGTGAAATGATTGTGGTAACAGCTTGGAAGAGTAAAAGCTGTTGTTATAGTAATAACATTCCAGTGGTAAGAGAATGAGCAATCTACAGACGGGCCTGTGTATTAATTCAAATGAACATGTTTTCTAGACAGATGGTAATATTTCTTAATTCCTACTTCAGACATATGTTTTCTAATGCAATAAGAATTTTCATTCAACAAAGACTGTGTTCAAAAATCTGGGCCTAGGTATATCCAAATTCCTAAGTGATGCACTTCAGACTTTCCCACTGTCTGGTGCATAGGTGAGGGGTATTATTTTAAAACAAGTTACCTTTATATTTAATACCCAGGGGCTGTATCTCTGGATTGCTGCTGAACAGAAAAGTCATGAGGGCAAGAAATGGTACAAGGCACTTCACAGAAATTAATCAGAGGGAAAAAACATGAAGGGAAATATTTTTAGTGATGGCCAAAAGCTTGGTAAAAGAGGTCAGTTTAAGAAGAGTCTTAGAGTAGTAAGGGAAGTGAGGGTTCAGAGAGGGATTTCCAGAGCTTAGGGCCTGGATGATCAATGGTGGAGAAGGGAGGAATCAATCCAGACAGAGGATCAATGTGAGTCTTCACCAGGTGTGTGAGCAAAGTACAGCATTTAGGTTGAGTAACTTAAACAGATATAAATCCCTTGCTAAGACAGTCCTTGGTGTTTAATAACAATACAATTGGTGACTCTAATGATTCTTCTGAAATGAATCACAGACAACTGCTTGTTCAGTTTTAATGTTTTAATCTAACCTCAACATATCTCTACACTTGAGATCAGTGAAAAGCCAGATGTTCCACAAGCACCAACAAGCACCTTAAAAATCAGTATCAAAAATAAGATAACGAGAGCAAACCTGTTGAGTATAGCCCGCCACATTGCTTGGTTATGACTCAAATTGTCAAAGGCACATTCTCGGGCAGTGAAAGAATCTGGAGTGTGTATCACACAGTAAGTACAACATTGGAACAAGGTCATGGAGCTGAGTGATTTGGGAAGAAAGCCAAGTGCTTTCAACAGCCCCAGCACCCCACACTGGAACAATTTAGTCACACACTGTCAACACAAGTAGAAAATGGAGACCATCCAGTTTCAATGTTTATTTTCAGTAAATATTTCTGCTCTGTTTTTGTTCTAATTTGATTATTATTTCCATTTGGGATCTTGCCATGAATGTCATCTTCTTAAGGGTCATTGCCACTGGTAATTTTTTTAGATTTTGCCAATAGTGCACTGACGGAATTCAACAGGCAAGAGCAAAACTTATTGACTTTTTGAGGTGAATATCTCTTATAATCCATCAAACTGGAGTGGGAGCAAGTCATCTTTGAATCTGAGGGACATACCACCGTGACTACTCAGTGACCAAGGTGGTTGTGTGCTGCATGGTGAAGGGATTCGCCTCCACCTGAGTTGAAACATCTCTCCTTTAACAGCCTCACCCATTAGCACTGGGCACTGTATCACTGACCAGGGCTCTCACTCCTCCAAGGTTCAGGAACATCATGCACCCTATGTCCCACAGACACTGCGTGTGACAGGCTGAGACCCAAAGTGGGGACACCAAGCGGGTGGCAGCCTCACTCACCATTCCAGGTTGCAGGTCACTGAATCGCTTGCGGTATTACACCCAGGCTCATTCGTGCTTCCCAGAGGCACTGGCCAGCTTCATGATCTGAATCCATGCCCTCTTGATCATGATCTTGCAGCCTGCTGGGAAAAGGATGCCCCCCTTTCACTGACCACCTACACCAAATGTCGAGGTGTGGTCATTGAAGCGTGAAGCTGGTGTGTCCCAGCTCTCCTGGCTACTTCCTAGTTCAGCCATCCTGGCATTAACGTCGATAAGGCACAAGGGTGATTGTGGGCACGGGGCACATGGGTGATTGTGGGCACGGGGCACATTGGTGGTTGTGGGCACAGGGCACACAGGTGGTTGTGGGCACGGGGCACAAGGTTGATTGTGCGCATGGGGCACACGGGTGATCTTTTTGGGTGATTGTGTTTGTTGTCCGTAAGTGTGGTAGATTAGCTTGGCACAATGATTTGATAGCCTGGGGATTGTGGTCTGAATACCAGTAATGGGGTCGCCTTGTACAGGGTAGTGGCCTCACTGTTGCTGTGTGAATGGCATGCGTTGACACTGTACGGCAACAATCTAAGGGGCCAGAGCTCCTTGAAGGACACATGTGCCTTGGGATAAAGTAAGGCTAGGAGTTGCCAGAGGGTTGTGTTTTCCCTCTTCTGTTGAGGTTGTAGGGAGGGGCAGCATGAGGGGCAGTGGAGTTGATGTCCGAGTGTGGGGAGCTGTGCCCACTTGTAAAGCTGCGCTCATGATCTGCTGCATGTTTCCTTGGGCAGGGAACAACCAGTTACAAGGGAGAGCAGAGAAGGGCTGGATTGGCAGACTCCTCAGAGCTGGCTCTTCACAGACAGCAGTTTAGGACATCAATGGGTCCTGCAATGGGTTGAGAAGTCACTGAGGGTCTTTTCATACAGTGCCAACTTTCACAGGGGCAACAAGCTATTAGTCAGCAATGATATCAACAATGATAGTATGTACTCACAGGTCAAAGCTCAGCAAACATTTCCAGCATTATAGACAAGTTCCACAATAAAGTTTCTTCAATTCTTTCAGCACCAAAATGGCTGTATAAACAGATCTTTTATCAGTCCTAAGATGGGATGGACCTGCTAGTGTGTGGGACACTGTTCCCACTGCCGACTGCCCCTCCATACTGGTACAGAGGAAACTTGCCCAACTCCAGCCCACCCCTGACTCCCTGTTGCAAAAAGACCATGCAGGGCACATGTGACTTTTTAGCTCTCTCTGAGTTCTTGATGCGAGCATCTGGAAAGTGTGCCATTTCCCGAGAACTGACATCATACACCTTAAAAATCAACAAAGGAGGAGGAACAATAAAAACAGAAAATGCTAGAAACACTCAGCAGGTCAGGCTGCACCTGTGCACAGAGAAACCGAGCTAGCAATTCATGCCATTGCCTTTGATCAGAACTGGCAAAAGTTACCAATATAATTGCTTTCAATTTGGTACTTTGGTAGGGAATCAGTAGGGTTAGGGGATGAAAGAACAAAAGATGATATGTGATAAGGTGAAAGGGCAAACAGAATGATGATGCAGGCAAAACGGGATATAATGAAGCAAATGGTCTTCTTAGATTGTTTCTTTAAGTTCCATTGAGTCACAGTGCAGGCTTTTTTATTCATTACGAAATAGGAACAAGGGGCAGAAGATGACCATTTGGCCTCTTGAGACTGCTCCGCCATTTAATAAGATCATGGATGATAGTTATCTCAAACCTGCATCCCTCCTACACCCGATAACCTTTCATCCCCTTGTTTAGCAAGGATCTATCCACCTCTGCCTTAAAAATATTCAAAGGCTCTATTTCCACCACTTTTTCAGGAAGAGAATTCCAAAGGCTCAGGACCCTCAGAAAAAAAAATTGCCTCATCTCCATTTTAAATGGGTGATCCCTTATTTTTAAATGGTGAACCCTAGTTCTAGATTCTCCCACAAGAGGAAACACCCTCTCCACAACCACCCTGTCAAGATCTTATATGTTTCAATCAAGTTGTCTCTTACACTTCTGAACTTCAGTGGTTACAAGCCTAGTCTGCCCAACCTTTCCTCATAAGACAACTTGCCCATTCCCGGTACTAGTCATTGAGTCACAGAGTTATACAGCATAGAAGCAGGCCCTTCGGCCTCTCATATCCATGCTGGCCATTGAGTTGCAAGGTTCCAGCATTTTGCCTGGAAGTTGCTGTGTGTTCACAGTGGTTGGTGCATCTACCGACTGTACCATCATCGTAGTTGGAGGTAGAGGCTCCTCAGACTGTTGGTCCTTCTCTGGCACCACTTCCACCTGAGGTGCAACGGTAATCTCATGTGTGGTAGGTTGGTCGGACCACTGAGGGCTTCCCGGACTTGGAATGATGGACAAACCTGCTCCGCAAAAAGAGAAGTGAGATCATAGGTGAAATTGAAGACCGAATAGTCTTTAGTGTCTGAGGACTCAGGACTGTGCTGTTCTGGCCAGCTAATGACATGATAGTCTTGACAGCTTCTGCCAGCTGGAGATGATCAAGGTCTACGCAGGCATCACTGCTCAGAACAGGCAAAGGCTGGTTCTGGACAGCATACATCAGCTCAAAGACTTGTTTGTCACCATATCTCAGTGGTCCAAGGATCATGCCGAGGACCAGTAGTCGGACAGCCCCTGTTCCAAACAGTGGAGTGCCTGTCGTTCGAATCCTGTCATTGGAGCCATGGTTCCTCATCTGATAGGACAGTCGCGCTGGTACCTGAATCGAGTTTAAAATTTGTCAGATGACTATTTACTAGGATGTCAGCATTCCAAAATGAAGAGCTGCATTTTCAGAAATCACCCAAGAGGAATGGTTGTGCATCTTCTGGGTTTTTGGTCTTGACCTTGTGGATGACCTTTGGGCTATCAGTGTGGGTCTAGGGCTTTTATTTGCACAGTTTACCAAAGTGTCCCAGTTGGTTGCAGTGGAAGCTTTGGGCAGTACCCGCAGGACACTGAAAATTCCTGCGAGGGTGCATCACACCACATCACACCTTGCAGTGCTGGCAAGGTTCTCAGCTGGGCGGTTCAGGGGCTGCTTTCCCAGACTCGGGTGGCCCCTGCGTTTCTGTGACCCAATATGGTGGACTGAGGGTTGGTTTCTGCCTCAAGTCATGTTCTCTCCCCTAAGAATGGTCTTGGTATGTTCACGTAGCTCAGACTGGTAACTAGCTGGATTGCCTTGTCTAGGGCAAGATCATCTTTAGTTTGTAGGAGAGCAGAGTGTGAATTGTCTACAACACCCACCACAATTCTGTCTCTGATTAGCTCAGGCTTTAAATCACCATGTCCACATTCCTCTGCCAGCCTGTAGAGATTGTTTAAGAAGGAAATCGACAGGTTTCCCGACAGTTCAACTCTCTTATTAAATTTGGCTCCCCAATATCTTATTAGATCTCAGGTTGAAATATACGTCGTAGGATTTCAAAATATCAAATTTGGTAGAAGGTGCATTGATATCTTGGCATGCAATTATGTCATCTGCAATTGACCCAATCAAGTAAAGAAGTGTGTTGACTTGTTCCGCTTCTGATTTATTTAGACCTGTAGCAATGCTGGACCTTAAAAGTTGTTCCCCCCCAAAGACTCTAATTGTGTGATTGGTCTGCCGTGGAATCCCAATGCAGCTGGAAGTGTGGAATTGTGATCCATTTTGAAGATTTTTAAAAGTGTGGTTACACCTTTAAGAGATTAGAGGCTTCCAAAATGGTATTGCTGTTCACTGCTGAACAATGGTTCTTCCTGCACTTGCTGTTTTTTTGGCTGGCTTTCCAAAATAGCAGCAGTGTGCATCTGCCTGAAGAAGGGTCTGCAATGATGTGCGGGTCAGTTGGCTGCCGATTTAATTTAATCAGCGGCATAGCGTTGAGGGTCAGAACATGTAGAAAAGAACAGCAGGCTTGCTGTTTAGGAAATTGGACGGTTGCAATATACCTGAAATAAACAAAATTAATTAACAACTTAAATTTATTTTTTACTTTGTCAAGCTCAGAGACTTGGAGTTGGGGATCGAGATTAGTCATTTTTGTTTTTCAAACAGCGCTTCTGACTGAATGAATGAAAAGGGGTTTCTCAGGACTGGCCGGCCTGGAATTCAAAAAATTTTATCACAACCTCGCTCTGCTTGCTGAGACTGGACTTCCAAGGGAGACTCAAGTTTTACTCCAGGCTCCTGTCCGGAGTTTTTTCTTTCTCTGTGTCTGTAGCTTCTGTTGGGAGTTTGTTTCAGTTCCGAATCCATTGAAAGTGTCCTTTTCCTTAGTTTTAATGCATTCTTGTGAGGATAAAGACTTTTTGATCCAGACACTGACACCAGGAAGAATCCTGCTTCAGACACCAGGAAGTAGGCTTCATAGTCTTGAGTATATTAACAGCAAGTGTTTAACAACACATAACTATATACCTCTATACAATAGAGGGTATAGGTACAGAGTTGACTACATCGGAGGTCTTTACACATCTCTGCCCATCTCTAGATTGACCCTGGCTCTGGATCATGTGCTATTTTACATCATTGTATGGGTGGTATTGTACTCAGTCCCACATAGGTCCGCTACATAGGTCAGCAGTGAATTTGGCACTGGTTGGCTGAACCATCACTTGCCATTTCTGTGGGTACGTATATTTTAGTATGCAAAGTGGGAGGATGTTTGCAGCCACATCCTGTTTTGCATATGGATTATGCTCACCTTGCACTTGTGAGCATATAATCTGCATGGTGACAAAGGCTTTTGTTGGTACTGTGCCAATACATTCTTTGATGTTCACTGTGCTGAATGCCTGCTTATTTTAAGTATCAATTGTCAGGTCATCCTAATCATCTGACTGTACAGCCTGGCTTGACATTTCGTGGATCCTGCCTTGACGATGTCTGGTACACACTCTTGGTTGGTTGGAATTGTGTACCTGCCTGGCCTTTGTTTGTGTTGTCTGGTGTCACATGCCTTGCATACAGAGTTAGAAGCTGGGAGTTCTCTGGGTGCATGTATGCACGTCGCCCACATTGCGCACTTGCCTTGCGTGTACTGACTATCATGCCAATGCTGGATAAATTACGCAAAACCTGAAGACTCTGTCTACCTAATAGTTTGGTTTCATACTTGCACCTACTTTGTGATAGTGTTTCCACACAGTCCCCTTTGGTTTGGTGTAAGAGGTCTTTTTGGAATGCTCCCATTAGGGTAGATGCTATCACAATCGTCATTATTCTCTTGGCTAGGTCAGCTGCCAAGAAGTCACAATCACGCATCTCGTCTCTGCATCTACTTATGAATTGGTCAATGCTCTATCGGCTGATGCCGAAAGGACATGGATTCGAGATGGTGTATTCAGAAGCTAAGCATCAAAGAACAAAGAAAAGTACAGCACAGGAACAGGCCCTTCGGCCCTCCAAGCCTGCGCTGATCATATTGCCTGTCAAACTAAAACATTTTGCACTTCCGGGGTCCGTATCCCTCTATTCCCATCCTATTCGTGTATTTGTCAAGCTGCCTCTTAAACACCACTATCACACCTACTTCCACCACCTCTTCTGGCAGCAAATTCCAGACACTCTCTTCCCTCTGCATAAAAAACTTGCCCCACACATCTCCTCTATAGTTTTCTCCTCTCACCTTAAATCTATGTCCCCTTGTAATTGACTCTTCCACCATGGGAAAAAGCTTCTGACTATCTACTCTGTCTATGCCACTCATAATTTTGTAAACTTCTATCAAGTCACCCCTCAATCTCTGTCGCTCTAGTGAGAACAATCCGAGTTTCTCCAACCAATCCTCATAGCTAATAACCTCCAGACTAGGCAGCATCCTGGTAAACCTCCTCTGCACCCTCTCCAACACCTCCATATCCTTCTGGTAATGTGGCAACTAGAATTGCATGCAATATTCCAAGTGTGGCCTAACCAAGGTTCTATACAATTGCAGCATGACTTCCCAGCTTTTATACTCAATACCCCTGCCGATGAAGACAAGCATGCCATATGCCTTCCTGACTACCTTATCCACCTGCGTTGCCATTTTGTGACCTGTGGACCTGTTCACCCAGATCCCTCTGCCTGTCGATGCACTTAAGGGTCCTGCCATTTACTGTATAATTCCTACCTGTATTAGACCTTCCAAAATGCATTACCTCGCATTTGTCCAGATTAAACTCCATCTGCCATTTCTCCAACCGATCTATATTCCGTTGTATCCTTTGACAATCCTCTTCACTATCTGCAACTCCTCCAACGTTAGTGTCATCTGCAAACTTACTAATTAGCCCAGATACATTTTCCTCCAAATCATTTACGTATACTACAAACAGCAAAGGTACCAGCATTGATCCCTGTGGAACACCACTAGTCACACCTCTCCATTCAGAAAAGCACCCTTCCACTACTACCCTCTGTCTTCTATGACCAAGCCAATTCTGTATACATCTTGCCAGCTCACCTCTGATCACATGCAACATTACCTTCTGTACCGGTCTGCCATGAGGGACCTTGTCAAAGGCCTTACTGAAATCCATGTAGATAACATGCACTGCTCTTCCATCATCAATCATCTTTGTCACTTCCTCGAAAAACTCGATCAAGTTAGTGAAATATGACCTCCCCTTCACAAAACCATGCTGCCTCTCACTAATACGCCCATTTGCTTCCAAATGGTAGTAAATCCTGTCACAAAGAATCTTCTCCAATAATTTCCCTACCACTGACGTAAGGCTTACCGGCCTGTAATTTCCTGGATTATCCCTGCTACCCTTCTTAAACAATGGAACAACATTGGCCATTCTCCAGTCCTCTGGGACCTCACCCATAGCCAATGAGGGTAAAAAGATTTCTGTCAAGGCCCCAGCAATCTCCTCCCTTGCCTGCCTGGGGTAGATCCCATCTGGCCCTGGGGACCTATCCACCTTAATATTCTTCAAGATGCCTAAAACCACTTTTTTGATCTCAACATGATCCAGGCTATCTACACAGTCTTCCCTAGACCAATCGACTGCTAAGTCCTTCAGTTTGGTGAATACTGATGAGAAGTACTCGTTTAGTATCTTTCCCATTTCTTCTGGCTCCACACACACATTCCCACCTCCGTCCCTGAGTGGACCTATCCTTTCCCTGGCTACCTTCTTGCTTTTTAGATATGTATAAAAGGCCTTGGGATTTTCCTTAATCCTGCTTGCCAATGACTTTTCATGATCCCTTTTAGCACTCCTGACTCCTTGCTTAAGTTTCTTCCTACTTTCTTTATATTCTCCATGAGCTTCATCTGTTCCCAGCCTTCTAGCCCTTACGAATGCTTCCCTTTTCTTTTTGACTAATCTCACAATATCCTTCGTTATCCAAGGTTCCTGAAACTTGCCATACTCTTCCTTCATCCTAACAGGAACATGCCGGTCCTGAATTCATATCAACTGATGTTTGAAAGCCCCCCACATGTCAGTTGTTGATTTGCCCTCAAACATCCGCCTCCAGTCTAGATTCCTCAGTTCCTGCCTAATATTGTTATAATTAGCCTTCCCCCAATTAAGCTCCTTAACCAGAGGACTCCTGTTTTCCTTATCCACCAGTACCTTGAAACTTACTGAATTATGGTCACTTTTCCCGAAATGCTCCCCTACTAAAACTTCGACCACCTGGCCGGGTTCATTCCCTAATACCAGATCCAGTATTGCCCCTTCCCTAGTTGGACTATCTACATATTGTCTCAGGAAGTCCTCCTGGATGAACCTTAAAAATTCTGCACCATCCAAAACCCTAGTCATTCCCAGTCAATATAGGGAAAGTTAAAATCACCCACCGCAACAACCCTATTGCTTTTACATCTTTCCAAAATCTGCCTACATCACTGTTCCTCAATCTCCCCCCGGCAATTGGGAGGCCTATAGTAAACCCCCGACATTGTGACTGCACCCTTCCTATTCCGGAGCTCTACCCATATTGCCTCACTGCATGAGCCCTTTGAGGTGTCCTCCTGTCGTACAGCTGTGATATTCCCCTTAACCAGCAGTGCAACTCCCCCACCTTTTCTACATCCCTCTCTATCCTGCCTGAAATATCTAAATCCTGGAACGTTTTTCTGCCAATCCTGTCCATCCTTCAGCCAAGTCTCTGTAATAGCAATAACATCATAGTCCCATAATTACTCGTAATTGTTTGGAGTGTTGGATGTTTCTGGATGTTTCAGTTCATCAGGCTTGACGTGTTCAGCCTGTGGAGGCCTTCATTGCCTGGAATAATTGTAATTTTAATAGCTTTTTTATTTGGTTTTGAAATGTTGAGGTCCAGATCTAACACAGCTCTGGGCTATGTACATGCCTCGCATACAGAGTTAGAAGCTGGGCATTCTCTGGGTGCATGGGTGCACATTGCCCACATCACACACTCGGCTTGCATGTATTGGCAGAACAAGGTAAACTCGGATAGGAGGTCCACTGCCTCCCAATTGAGTGTTGGAAAGTCTGTGACCATCTTGTGGCCTGTTTCAGTGTATTAGGACCTTATCTGGAACAGGCCAGCTGTCCAGGTTTCCTTTTGCAGCTCTGCTAAGCTTAATTTAGCTCTGAGTTGCAGTACCTTTGGTGACCACTGCCTTAGCTGGTCATAGGTTACTGCTTGACTGCAATGGTGGCAGCACTGAGCTCTTTGATTTTTGCCAGATTAACTCACAAAGCCGTGATTTGGCATGGAAATTGCTGCAGGTCTTCAAAGATGAAAGCAAACAGTGAAAAAGCTTTGTTAAAAAAAAAAACAGGCTTTTTCTGTTCTGTTAGGAGCTGTTACTGCCCAGTCTTCAGTATTTTATCTTTCCCAGACCTCCTGTAGAGACAGTAAGTAACAGTAATGGAGTCTTTCCTGTCTGTGAGGTCTGCTTAAAGTTTGACTTTCCAGAGTCAACAATTTAATTTCTTTACCTACTTAAACTTTGCAGCTGACAGACTTATATTGATTCAGCCCTCCCAAATTTGAACAATCTTTTACTGGGACCTGGTGCCAGCTGGCTGAAGTGAAGTGTAATCCCATGAAGAAGAATGAAGATATGGGTGTGCATGATTCTTACAGAGATGTAGAATCACTTTCACTCGGTGAGTTCTTTATAGTTGTTTCACTTTCACATCAGTTGTTCTTCTGCTGGATGTGGAAGGATTGAAGTTTGTATTCTGCTCAGTCAAACCTTCAAAACAATGCTGCCACCATGTTACATTCTTCTCTTTGTCATAAACAAACCAATCACATGACAAGGGTTGGTAAATCAATAATATGGGTTCTTTATACAGATAGTGTTAATCTTCAAATATAGTCTTATGTTAATTAGGAGGCTAAGGGTAGTACATCTGATCTTGACTGCTGCTGCTTGTAGACTGACTACGAGTCATGAGATTAATACATCACAGCCTGTCAAGGTAATAGCAATTGATAGTAGTTTAAAATATGCACCCTTAAAATGTCCATGCACTTAATATCACAACAGTCTCTGCTTCCACCACCCTCTTGGGCAGCATGTTCCAAGTCATTACCATGTGCTGCATAAAAAGGTTCTTTCTAACATCACCCACACTGCATCTCTCAGGGAAATATTACATCCACGATGGTGTGTTCTCGTAATATTAGTTAATGGGAAGATGTCTGAGTAATTTGGTCAAACTACACCTAGATTTTGTGCTGTGCAATTCTATGAACAAGTGACTAGCCATAGGAAGGATATCTGCACTGAGTGTGGCTGTTGTATTGTTACTGTGGAGCAGAAGCAGTTTACTTATGCTTTTAATTAGTGTTGTACTGACAGTGTAAGCCAACACTGAGTGCAAAACATGGAAAAATATTCAATTCCTCCAGCAGTGACCTCCCTGAACAAAACACGGCAATGTTTATCAATAGATTAAAATGTTAGCAGCAAAATATCATATCTACAGCAAAATGAATCACTACAAGTGAAAAGTGTACACAAACCAGCGGTATTGGCAGTGACAGAGTTAATCCACAAGCTAGTTTTACCCAGATCTCTACCTCAGCTCCAAAAAATGTTCATGTTGGTTTTAATAACTCCCACTGAAAGAATGTGGTATTTACCAGTGAACTTTACATATTTTATGTGGTATCATCTGACATTATTAAAATAATTGAAATATTGGGCTCCACCACATAGCCTATATTTTATTTGGCATTTTCTTTACCCACCCTCTTTCTCCCCTCCCCCACTCATGTGGATTTTGTTGAGCAGTTTTCACTGAGAGGCAGTAGAAATTTGACAGTGGTGACCAAAAATGCTAAGCCCAGCCGTGCCAAGAAACCCAGGTGAAAGGTCAAGGCCACCAAAAAAAAAATCACAAGTGCAAATTTATCTCGAGTGGCAATGGAAAATGGGTGACAGTGAATCCACCATCTCCACACTCTGTCCAATTCTTTACCAAGATGGGCGACCAATTTCCTTTCGTACAATGATTTGATAACCTTAGAATACAATGTGTTGCATAGGCATTACATCACAGCAACACACTATTTGACCCAACAGCTGCTTGCTGCACACAAGTCTCCTCATTTCACCCATTTCATCTAATCCCATCAACATAATCTTCATTTTCTATCTCCCACGTGTTTATCGAATGCATCCATGTTGCTTACCTGTGTAGTGAGGATAGATAGTGATTAACTGCTTTCAACGGCAGTAGGGTTAATAACCAAAGGCAAGATAACTGGTAAAAGAAGCAGCAGGGAGAAGTGGAGAGGAGAGTGCGAGAGCGAGCGAGCGACAGAGAGGAAGAGTGTGGAGCGTCCATGGTATATCAGAATAGAAGCACAGAGTGACATCAAGACAGCAAGGCATTTTTTTAAACTAGGAGCCAGAAAATTACAAAACAAGGTAAGTATAACAGTGATAAAAGCAAAAAACTGCGGATGCTGGAAATCCAAAACAAAAACAAAAATACCTGGAAAAACTCAGCAGGTCTGGCAGCATCTGTGGAGAGGAGCACAGTTAACGTTTCGAGTCCGTATGACTAACTGTGTTCCTCTCCATAGATGCTGCCAGACCTGCTGAGTTTTTCCAGGTATTTTTGTTTTTGTTAAGTATAATAGTGAATTGATAAGAGTAATAGCACAGGGCAGGACAAGAGCATCACATCAAGTTAATAGTCTAAACTAGGCACAGGTACGGTGTCCAAAATCTGGCACCCTCAGGACTGACACCACGCGGGATTTCTGATTTTCCCAGATTATGGACATATGAAATAGGAACAGGAGTAGGCCACTCGGCCCCTTGAGCCTGCTCCAGCATTCAATAAGATCATGGCTGATCTGAATGTAACCTCAACCCCACACTCCTGCCTACTCATGATAACCTTTCATCCCCTTGTTAATCAAGAATCCATCTCACTTTGCCTTAAAAATATTCAAAGACTCTGCTTCCACTACCTTTTGAGGAAGAGAGTTCCAAAGACTCACAATACTCAGAGAAAAAAATCCTCCTCATCTGTCTTAAATGGGTGACTTCTTATTTTTAAAGTGACCTCTAGTTCTAGATTCTCCCACAAAAGGAAACACCCTGTCCACATCCACTCTGTCAAGATCCCTCAGGATCTTAAAGGTTTCAATCAAGTTGCCTCTTACTCTTCTAAACTCCAATGGATACAAGCCTAACCTGTCCAGCCTTTACTCATAAGACAACCCACCCATTCCTGGTTAGTCCAGTAAACCTTCTCTGAAATGCATTTACATCTTTCCCTAAATAAGGAGACCAATACTGTACACAGTACTCCAGATGTGGTCTCACCAGTGCCCTGTACAACTGATACATAACCTCCCTACTTTTGTAATAATTTCCGCTCACAATAAATGATAACACTCTATTAGCTTTTCTAATTACCTGCTGTACCTGTATACTAACCTTTTGCAATTCATGCACTAGGACACCCAGATCCCTCTACAGCTCAGAGCTCTGCAATCTCTCACATTTGAATAATAAGCTTCTTTTTTATTCTTCCTGCCAAAATGAACAATTTCACGTGTTGAGCTATTGTCAAGTTACAAACATATCTTACACTTTTAATCAAACCCAACTGAGGGGGGAAACTCTCTGCTGGTTGGAGTCATACCGAGCACAAAGGAAGATGGTTGTGGTTGTTGTAGGTCAATCATCTCAGTTCCAGGACATCATTGCAGGAGTTCCTCAGGGAAGTGTCCTCGGCCCAACCATCTTCAACTACTTCATCCATGACCTTGCCTCCATCATAAGGTCAGAAGTGGGGATGTTCACTGATGATTGCACAATGTTCAGCACCATTCGCAACTCTTCAGATACTGAAGCAGTCCATATCCAAATGCAGCAAGACCTGGACCAACTTACAATGAGTTCAAACCTCAGGAACAAAGTGCTTCTTAACCCAATCCAGAAAAATTTGCATGTTTATCCATGTTCATTTGTTAGCACAATAATGAACTGGAGATATTCTTACACCATTGAAACAGCTTAGACACTAGCCTTTTTGACATGTCTGCAATGGCCAAAAACACAGGAGATCACAATAAACACGAGAGTATCCAAAAGTTACAGATACAACAACAGCACAAACAGTGCATGGGCTCAGATCAAACAGTTTGGATGGGGCCAAGGGTCGTTCGGTCGACTCGGAGCGCAGGTCATCAACAGTGCTATCAAGTGGCACTTGCTTAGCAATAACCTGCTCACTGATGCTCCGTTTGGGTACCTCCAGGGCCACTCAGCTCCTGACCTCATTACAGCCTTGGTTCAAACATGGACAAAAGAGCTGAACTCCTCAGGTGAGGTGAGAGTAACTGCCCTTCACATCAAGGCAGCATTTGACCAAGTGTGGCATCAAGGAGCTCTAGCAAAACTGGAGTCAATGGGAATCGGGGGGATACCCTCTGCTGGTTGGAGTCAAATCTAGCACAAAGGAAGATAGTTATGGTAGTTGTAGGTCAGTCATCTCAGTTCTAGGACATCACTGCAGGAATTCCTCAGGGTAGTGTCCTTGTCACAACCATCTTCAACTACTTCATCCATGACCTTCCTTCCATCATAAGGTCAGGAGTGAGGATGTTCGCTGATGATTGCACAATATTCAGCACCATTCACAACTCCTCAGATACTGAAGCAGCCCATATCAAAATGCAACAAGACCTGGATGATATCCAGGCTTGGGCTGACAAATGGCAAGTAACATTCACGCCACACAAGTGCCAGGCAATGATCATCTCCAACAGGAGAGAATCTAACCATCTCCCCTTGACATTCAACAGCATTACCATTGCTGACTCCCCCACTGTCAACATCCTGGGGGTTATCATTGGCCTGAAACTGAACTGGACTAGCCAAAAAAATACTGTGGCTACAAGAGCAGGTCAGAGACTAGGAATCCTGCAGCAAGTAACTCACCTCCTGACTCCCCAAAGCCTGTTCACTATCTACAAGGCACAAGTCAGGAGTGTGATGGAATATTCCCCACTTACCTGAATGAGTGCAACTCCAACAGCACTCAAGAAGCTTTACATCATCCAGGACAAAGCAGCCCACCTGACTGGCACCAAATCTACAAACATTCACTCCCTCCACCACCGACACACAGTAGCAGCAGTGTGTTCCAGCTACAAGATGCACTGCAGGAATTCACCAAGGTTCCTTAGACAGCACCTTCCAAACCCACAACCACTACCATCTAGAAGGACAAGGGCAGCAGATAGACGGGAACACCACCACCTGGAAGTTCCCATCCAAACCACTCACCATCCTGACTTAGAAATATATCGCCATTCATTCACTGTCACTGGGTCAAAATCCTGGAACTCCCTCCCTAACAGCACTGTGAGTGTACCTACACCACGTGGACTGCAGCAGTTCAAGAAGGCAGCTCACCACCACCTTCTCAAGGGCAACTAGGGATGGACAATAAAGGCTGGCCTAGCCAGCGAAGCCCACATCCTGTGAATGAATAAAAAAACCGAGTCTGGCGCACCACTGAGAACTAGTGTCTAACTGAATAGTCCCAGTATTTGGACAATAAGTCTAAATTTCAGTGAACTGAATGGATTATTTTCAAAAATGAACTGCTTTCAGACAATTCCAGTTTTTAGGTAACTGGATTTTGGATGTCCAGCCTGTGTCTCCTGTATGTGCCTGACACAGCCCCTTAAAATGCTGTCTGCAGAAAGTAGACAAATGCCTTCATCCGAGCAAAAAATAATGCTCTCAGGTCATTATGGAGAGGTTTTTATTTGAAAGGAGTGCAATCCTGGATGGTTGAGCGTGTGCTATCTCTGCAGTGCTGATTAATATGGCATTGTCTATGGCCAATCTACATCTTCTGATTTGTATTCAGAGCCAAAATCTGTATTCCCACATTGGCAAAAAGTGGCTGTGATGTTTAGAAGGTGCAATGGCAGGTTTTGCAATCACAGATGACAAATGAAAAAGGCCTTACTTTTCTACCATGGAGGTGAAGAATTGGAATTTTAGAGATACTTAATGCCTGAGTAAAATGCACTAATAACAACCAACTTCACACCAAGAAAAATACAGTACATGAAACAATTACCCTCCAAGCACTAAGCAAGATGCAAATAGGACAATTGACCAATACCACACACAACTGAGGCAACTAGCAACCAAATGTAACTTTGGTGATGTTGAGCATGTCGAACAGGAAATAACACAAATAATCAAAGGTTACCTCTCTAATCAACTACACTGAAAAGCACTCGAGAAAAACAGAGAGCTATCAGAGCTGTTGGAGTTAGCAAGATCACTATTACTTTCAGAGCCCAGAGTTGAGGCTGCCAACAGTAACTACTACGCTCCAAGTTCAACTCCTGTGAGTACTGTTCATCCTTCAAGTGCCAGGAAACTACCTGCCAAACAACAGCAACGCTGTCACAAGGTTGTGACTTGTCCAAAAAATGTTTCCATTGTGGCAGTGCTTCACCAAACCGGACAGCATGTCCCGTTACTGTTAAACAGTGCGTACAGTGGCTTGCGTTTGTTGCTCATCAGCAAATTCAATTGTTAACACCAACACCAACAGAAGGGTGCCATATACACATACCACAGCAAAAGGATGAAGGAATGTGGCCAATGTAGAGGTGGATGACCCTGAGTATACCTTTGTGCTTCCTTTCAGATGCAGCAAACAGCCATGTGTCATCATGAACATTGGCTGCTTGGATGTTGATACAGGAGCATCTGTCAATGTCATGGGAAACAAAATGTTCAAATTTCAGGATTTCCCCATTCTCTGCAAACCAAGAAATATGAAACATTTCTGTTACACAAGCTACTGAATGTTCTTGGGACTTTTGAAATGCCAGCATCCTTCAAAGAATGAATGTTGTATCATATGACGTATCTGGAAAACATGACATGCTCATCAGTTTCCTCACAGCAACAGATCTGCACATGCTTGCAGAAACACACACAATTCCTAAGCATATCAGCAACATTAATGAATTGTATGCAGGCTGCTTCACTGATATTGGCAAGTTGAAAGGTGTTACATGTAGACCATAATATGCCCCCAGTCACACATCAATGGCAGCAAATATCATTTCACATTAGAAAGCAGACAGAGAAGCAGCTTCAGCACTTACTTGACCTTGAAATTATTGAGCAAGTTGGGGATGAGCGTAGCCCTTGGGTCTCATCATCAAGAAACCCAGGAGGGAAAACCCGGTTAGAATTTATGTTGATACGCAGTCACCAAACCAAACCATATAACAAAAAAGGCACCAGACATCGACAATCGACATCAAAGAGAAAGTGAGCAGTGATAAACTTGACCTCATTGCAAGCTATCACCACCCTGAGCTTGTAAGAACAGAAGAAATAGAAGCAGGAGTAGACCATTCAGCCCATCAGATCTGCTTCACCATTCAAAATCATCATGACTGATCTTGGGCTTTAACAAAAACAGAATTACCTGGAAAAACTCAGCAGGTCTGGCAGCATCGGCGGAGAAGAAAAGAGTTGACGTTTCGAGTCCTCATGACCCTTCGACAGAACTTGAGTTCGAGTCCAGGAAAGAGCTGAAATATAAGCTGGTTTAAGGTGTGTGTGTGGGGGGCGGAGAGATAGAGAGACAGAGAGGTGGAGGGGGTTGGTGTGGTTGTAGCGACAAACAAGCAGTGATAGAAGCAGATCATCAAAAGATGTCAACAACAATAGTACAATAGAACACATAGGTGTTAAAGTTAAAGTTGGTGATATTATCTAAACGAATGTGCTAATTAAGAATGGATGGTAGGGCACTCAAGGTATAGCTCTAGTGGGTTTTTTTTTATATAATGGAAATAGGTGGGAAAAGGAAAATCTTTATAATTTATTGGGAAAAAAAAAAGAAGGGGGAAACAGAAAGGGGGTGGGGATGGGGGAGGGGACTCACGACCTAAAGTTGTTGAATTCAATATTCAGTCCGGAAGGCTGTAAAGTCCCTAGTCGGAAGATGAGGTGTTGTTCCTCCAGTTTGCGTTGGGCTTCACTGGAACAATGCAGCAAGCCAAGGACAGACATGTGGGCAAGAGAGCAGGGTGGAGTGTTAAAATGGCAAGCGACAGGGAGGTTTGGGTCATTCTTGCGGACAGACCGCAGGTGTTCTGCAAAGCGGTCGCCCAGTTTACGTTTGGTCTCTCCAATGTAGAGGAGACCACATTGGGAGCAACGAATGCAGTAGACTAAGTTGGGGGAAATGCAAGTGAAATGCTGCTTCACTTGAAAGGAGTGTTTGGGTCCTTGAACGGTGAGGAGAGAGGAAGTGAAGGGGCAGGTGTTGCATCTTTTGCGTGGGCAAGGGGTTGTGCCATAGGAGGGGGTTGAGGAGTAGGGGGTGATGGAGGAGTGGACCAGGGTGTCCCGGAGGGAGCGATCCCTACGGAATGCCGATAAGGGGGGTGAAGGGAAGATGTGTTTGGTAGTGGCATCATGCTGGAGTTGGCGGAAATGGCGGAGGATGATCCTTTGAATGCGGAGGCTGGTGGGGTGATAAGTGAGGACAAGGGGGACCCTATCATGTTTCTGGGAGGGAGGAGAAGGAGTGAGGGCGGATGCGCGGGAGATGGGCCGGACACTGTTGAGGGCCCTGTCAACGACCGTGGGTGGAAAACCTCGGTTAAGGAAGAAGGAGGACATGTCAGAGGAACTGTTTTTGAATGTAGCATCATCGGAACAGATGCGACAGAGGCGAAGGAACTGAGAGAATGGGATGGAGTCCTTACAGGAAGTGGGGTGTGAGGAGCTGTAGTCGAGATAGCTGTGGGTGTCGGTGGGTTTGTAATGGATATTGGTGGACTCTCGTCAGGACTTGGAAAAATTTATTAATTTTGCTTCCAATCTCCACCCCTCCATCATTTTCACGTGGTCCATCTCTGACACTTCCCTTCCCTTCCTTGACCTCTCTGTCTCAATCTCTGGTGATAGACTGTCCACCAATATCCATTACAAACCCACTGACACCCACAGCTATCTCGACTACAGCTCCTCACATCCCACTTCCTGTAAGGACTCCATCCCATTCTCTCAGTTCCTTCGCCTCCGTCGCATCTGTTCCGATGATGCTACATTCAAAAACAGTTCCTCTGACATGTCCTCCTTCTTCCTTAACCGAGGTTTTCCACCCACGGTCGTTGACAGGGCCCTCAACCGTGTCCGGCCCATCTCCCGCGCATCCGCCCTCACTCCTTCTCCTCCCTCCCAGAAACATGATAGGGTCCCCCTTGTCCTCACTTATCACCCCACCAGCCTCCGCATTCAAAGGATCATCCTCCGCCATTTCCGCCAACTCCAGCATGATGCCACTACCAAACACATCTTCCCTTCACCCCCCTTATCGGCATTCCGTAGGGATCGCTCCCTCCGGGACACCCTGGTCCACTCCTCCATCACCCCCTACTCCTCAACCCCCTCCTATGGCACAACCCCTTGCCCACGCAAAAGATGCAACACCTGCCCCTTCACTTCCTCTCTCCTCACCGTCCAAGGACCCAAACACTCCTTTCAAGTGAAGCAGCATTTCACTTGCATTTCCCCCAACTTAGTCTACTGCATTCGTTGCTCCCAATGTGGTCTCCTCTACATTGGAGAGACCAAACGTAAACTGGGCGACCGCTTTGCAGAACACCTGCGGTCTGTCCGCAAGAATGACCCAAACCTCCCTGTCGCTTGCCATTTTAACACTCCACCCTGCTCTCTTGCCCACATGTCTGTCCTTGGCTTGCTGCATTGTTCCAGTGAAGCCCAACGCAAACTGGAGGAACAACACCTCATCTTCCGACTAGGGACTTTACAGCCTTCCGGACTGAATATTGAATTCAACAACTTTAGGTCGTGAGTCCCCTCCCCCATCCCCACCCCCTTTCTGTTTCCCCCTTCTTTTTTTTTTCCCAATAAATTATAAAGATTTTCCTTTTCCCACCTATTTCCATTATATAAAAAAAAACCCACTAGAGCTATACCTTGAGTGCCCTACCATCCATTCTTAATTAGCACATTCGTTTAGATAATATCACCAACTTTAACTTTAACACCTATGTGTTCTATTGTACTATTGTTGTTGACATCTTTTGATGATCTGCTTCTATCACTGCTTGTTTGTCGCTACAACCACACCAACCCCCTCCACCTCTCTGTCTCTCTATCTCTCCGCCCCCCACACACACACCTTAAACCAGCTTATATTTCAGCTCTTTCCTGGACTCGAACTCAAGTTCTGTCGAAGGGTCATGAGGACTCGAAACGTCAACTCTTTTCTTCTCCGCCGATGCTGCCAGACCTGCTGAGTTTTTCCAGGTAATTCTGTTTTTGTTTTGGATTTCCAGCATCCGCAGTTTTTTTGTTTTTATCTTTGGGCTTTAACTCCACTTTCCTGCCCATTCCCCATATCCCTTGATTTCATGAAACACCAGAAATCTGTTTTATTTATTCTTTCAAGGGATGTGGGCATTGCTTTTGTTGGCCATCCCTTAGCAGCCTGGAATTGAACATTTTAGAAAGCAGTTAACAGTGAACCACACATGTAAGCCAAACCAGGTAAGGATGGCAGATTTCCTTCCCTAAATGGCATTATGAACCAGGTGGTCTTTATGACAATCAATGATAGTTTCACTATTACTGAGACTAGCTTTATGCTCCAGAGTTATTTTTATTAACTGAATTTAAATTGGTGGGATTTGAACCTATGTCACCAGTGCATTAGCCTGGGCCTCTGGATTACTAGTCCAGTAACATTACCACTATGCCATCATCTCCCCCTTATCCCTGTTTTAAATGTATTCAATGATGGAGCATCTACAACCCTCTGCGGTAGAGAATTCCAAATATTCATAATCCTTTGTGAGAAGAAATTTCTCCTCATCTCAGTCCTAAATGGTGAGCCATGATACTTCGATTGTGCCCCCGTATTTTAAATTCCTCAACTGGTGGAAACAATCTCTCAGTGTCCACCTATCAAACCCCTTCAGAATTTTGTAGGTTTCAATGAGATAACCTCTCATTCTTCTAAACTCCAGAGAAAATAGTCCCAATTTACTCAGCCTCTCAACATAGGACAATCTCCTCATCCCAGTGACCAACCTAGTGAACTTCTGTATATCCTTTCTTAAATGTGGAGACCAAAACTGCACAGAATATTCCAGATGTGGACTCACTAAAACCCTGTACAATTGTAGCAAGACTTATTTACTCTGTACCCCAATCCTTGCAATAAAGGCCAACATGCCATTTGCGTTCTTAATTTCTTGCTGCACCTGCAAGCTAATCTTGTGTTCCATGCAAAAGAACACCCAAGTCTCTTTGAACATCAACAATTACAAGTTTCATACCTTTTAAAAATATTCTGTTTGCTGTTCTTCTGACCAAAGTGACTTCTCTATGTTATACTCCATCTACCATCTTGTTGCCCACTCACTTAACCTGTCTATATCTCTTTGCAGCCTTTGTCTTCCCCATATCTTACCTTTCCACCTAGCTTGGTAGCATCAGCGAATTTAGATGCATTACTCTATGTCTCTCCCTCTAAGTCACTAATATAAATTATAAATAGCTGAGGCCCCAGCACTGATCACTGCAGTACTCCAGTATTCAATGCCTGTTAATCTGAAAAAGCCCATTTATGCCGGACTCCCTGCTTGCCCTCTGTTAACTAATCCTCTATCCATGTGAATATATCACCCCCAACTCCATGAGCCCTTATCTTGCCCATTAACAAAGAACAAAGAAAAGTACAGCACAGGAACAGGCCCTTTGGCCCTCCAAGCCTGCGCCGATCATATTGCCTGTCCAACTAAAACATTTTGCACTTCCGGGGTCCGTATCCCTCTATTCCCATCCTATTCATGTACTTGTCAAGCTGCCTTTTAAACACCACTATCATACCTGCTTCCACCACCTCTTCTGGCAGCAAGTTCCAGACACTCATTACCCTCTGCATAAAAAACTTGCCGTGCACATCTCCTCTATAGTTTTCTCCTCTCACCTTAAATCTATGTCCCCTTGTAATTGACTCTTCCACCATGGGAAAAAGCTTCTGACTATCTACTCTGTCCATGCCACTCATAATTTTGTAAACTTCTATCAAGTCACCCCTCAATCTCTGTCGCTCTAGTGAGAACAATCCGAGTTTCTCCAACCAATCCTCATAGCTAATAACCTCCAGACCAGGCAGCATCCTGGTAAACCTCCTCTGCACCCTCTCCAATGCCTCCATATCCTTCTGGTAATGTGGCGAGAAGAATTGCATGCAATATTCCAAGCATGGCCTAACCAAGGTTCTATACAGCTGCAGCATGACTTCCCAGCTTTCATACTCAATACCCCTGCCGATGAAGGCAAGCATGCCATATGCCTTCCTGACTACCTTATCCACCTGAGTTACCACTTTGTGAGCTGTGGACCTGTACACCCAGATCCCTCTGCCCGTCGATGCACTTAAGGGTTCTGCCATTTACTGTATAATTCTTACCTGTATTAGACCTTCCAAAATGCATTACCTCGTATTTGTCCGGATTAAACTCCATCTGCCATTTCTCCGCCCAAGTCTCCAACCGATCTATATCCCGTTAGAACCATAGAACCATTGAACACTACAGCACAGAAAACAGGCCATTCGGCCCTTCTAGTCTGTGCCGAAATATTATTCCACTAGCCCCATTGACCTGCACCTAGTCCATAATACTCCAGACCTCTCCCATCCATGTATCGATCCAATTTATTCTTAAAACTGAAGAGTGAGCCCTCATTTACCATGTCAGATGGCAGCTCGTTCCACACTCTCACCACTCTCTGAGTGAAGAAGTTCCCCCTAATGTTCCCCCTAAACCTTTCCCCTTTCACCCTAAAGCCACGTCCTCTCGTGTTTATCTCTCCTAATATAAGGGAAAGAGCCTACTCACATTTACTCTGTCTATACCCCTCATAATTTTGCAAACTTCTATCATATCTCCCCTCATTCTTCTACGCTCCAAGGAATAAAGTCCTAACCTGTTTAATCTTTCCCTGTAACTCAACTCCTTAAGACCCGGCAACATCCTAGTAAATCTTCTCTGCATTCTCTCAATCTTACTGATATCCTTTCTGTAGTTAGGCGACCAGAACTGCACACAATACTCCAAATTTGGCCTCACCAATATCCTATACAACCTCACCATAACATCCCAACTGCTATACTCAATACTTTGATTTATGAAGGCCAGTATGCCAAAAGCTTTCTTTACAATCTTGTCTACCTGTGACACCACTTTCAGGGAATTATGTATCTGAACTCCCAGATCCCTTTGTTCCTCCGCACTCCTCAGTGCCCTACCATTTACTGTGTATGTTCTACCTTGGTTTGACCTTCCAAAATGCAACACCTCACACTTTTCTGCATTAAATTCCATCTGCCGTTTTCTGGCCCTTTTTTCCAGTTGATCCAGACCTCTCTGCAAGCTTTGAAAGCCTTCCTCGCTGTCCACAACGCCTCCAATCTTAGTGTCATCAGCAAACTTGCTGATCCAATTCACCACATTATCATCCAAATCATTGATATAGACAACAAACAACAATGGTCCCAGCACAGAGCCCTGAGGCACACCACTAGTCATAGACCTCCAGTCTGAGAAGCAATCATCCACTACCACTCTCTGTCTTCTCCCACACAGCTAATTTCAAATCCAGTTTACAACCTCTCCATGGATACCAAGTGTCTGAACCTTCTGAACTAACCTCCCATGTGAGACCTTGGCAAAGGCCTTACTAAAGTCCATGTAGACAACATCCACAGCCTTTCCTTCATCTACTTTCTTGGTAACCTCCTCAAAAAACTCTACAAGATTCATTAAACATGACCTACCACGCACAAAGCCATGCTGACTATCCTTAATCAGCCCTTGCTGTCCAAATAATTGTATATCCGATCTCTCAGAACACCTTCCAATAATTTACCTACTACTGATGTCAGGCTCACTGGCCTGTAATTACCTGGTTTACTTTTGGAGCCTTTTTTAAACAACGGAACAACATGAGCTACCCTCCAATCCTCCGGCACCTCACCCATGGCTAAGGACATTTTAAATATTTCTGCCAGGGCCCCTGCAATTTCTACACTAGTCTCCCTCAAGGTCCGAGGGAATATCATGTTAGGCCCGGGGGATTTATCTACCTTTATTCGCTGTAAGGCAGCAAGCACCTCCTCCTCTTTAATCTCTATATGTTCCATGACACTACTGCTTGTTTCCCTTCCTTATACCCTATGCCAGTTTCCTGAGTAAATACTGATGCAAAAAAACTGTTTAAGATCTCCCCCATTTCGTGAGGCTCCACACATAGATGACCACTCTGATCTTCAAGGGGACCAATTGTGTCCCTTACTATCCTTTTACTCTTAATATACTTGTAGAAACCCTTCGGGTTTACCTTCACATTATCTGCCAAAGCAACCTCATGTCTTCTTTTTGCCTTCCGGATTTCCTTTTTTAGTATTTTCTTATATTTTCTATACTCTACAAGTACCTCATTTGCTCCTTGTTGCCTATACCTGCTATACACCTCTCTCTTCTTCTTAACCAGATCGCCAATATCTCTTGAAAACCAAGGTTCCCTATGCCTTTAATCCTGACAGGAACATGCAAACTCTGCACTCTCAAAATTTTGCTTTTGAATGCCTTCCACTTACTGAACACATCCTTGCCAGAAAACAACTTATCCCAATCCACTCTTCCTAGATCCTTTCTCATTTCCACAAAATTGGCCTTTCTCCAATTTAGAATCTCAACTCAAGGACCAGACCCATCCTTATCCATAATTAACTAAAAACTAATGACATTGTGGTCACTGGACCCAAAATGTTCACCTACACATACTTCTGTCACCAGACCTGCCTGGTTCCCTAAAAGGAGATCAAGTATTGCATCCTCTCTCGTTGGTACCTCTATATATTGATTTAGAAAACTTTCCTGAACACATTTGACAAATTCCAAGCCATCCAGCCCTTTTACAGTATGGGAGTCCCAGTCAATATGTGAAAAGCTAAAATCTCCTACTATCACAACTTTCTGTTTCTTACATTGGTCTGCTATCTCTCTACAGATTTGCTCCTCCAATTCTCTCTGACTATTGGGCGGTCTATAATACAACCCTATTAGTGTGGTCACACCTTTCCCATTCCTCAGCTCCACCCATACGGCCTCTGTAGACGAGCCCTCCGGGCTGTCCTGCTTATGTACAGCTGTGATATTTTCCCTGACTAGTAATGCCACTCCTCCCTCTTTCATCCCTCCCCCTCTATCACATCTGAACCAACGGAACCACAGAACATTGAGCTGCCAGTCCTGCCCCTCCTGCAACCAAGTCTCACTAATAGCAATAAGGTCGTAATCCCACGTGCCAATCCAATCCCTAAGCTCATCTGCCTTTCCGACAATACTCCTTGCATTGAAATAGATGCACCTGAGAACATTTCTATCATGTACAAACCTTTTATTTCTGTCTATACATGCATTCCTTGCTTGACCTTTATCCTCCTCCACCTCACTTTCTGCTCTAACACTCTGGTTCCCCTCCCCCTGCAAATCTAGTTTAAATGCCCCGGAGCAGTACTAGCAAACCTACCCACAAGGATGTTAGTCCCCCTCCAGTTCAGGTGCAAACCGCCCCATCGGAACAGGTCCCACCTTCCCTGGAACAGAGCCCAATTGTCCAGAAACATGAAGCCCTCCCTCCTGCACCATCTCCTTAGCCACATATTTAGCTGCATTATCCTCCTATTTCTAGCCTCACTAGCACGTGGCACGGGTAGCACTCCTGAGATCGCAACCCTGGAGGTCCTGCCTTCAACTTAGCACCTAACTCCCTAAACTCTCTTTGCAGAACCTCCTCCTCCTTCCTATCCATGTCATTGGTCCCTACATGGACCACGACATCTGGCTGCTCACCCTCCCTCCTGAGAATACTGAGAACTCGATCCGAGATATCACGGACCCTGGCACCAGGGAGGCAACAGACCATCCGGGATTCTCGATCTCTCCCACAAAACCTCCGATCTGTCCTCCTAACTATCGAATCCCCTACCACTACTGCAGTCCTCTTTTCCCTCCCTCCTTTCTGAGCTGAGGGTCCAGCCTCGGTGCCAGAGAAGTGACCACTACAACTTGTCCCTGGTAGGTCGTCCCCACCAACAGTATCCAAAACGGTATACCTATTGTTGATGGGACAGTCACAGGCGTGCTCTGCTTTTTCTGTCTATTCCCCTTCCCTCTCCTGACATTCACCCAGCTGCCTGCCTCCTGACTTTAAGGGGTGACTGTCTCCCTGAAACTCCTGTCTATTACTGCCTCTGCCTCCCGAATGATCCGAAGTTCATCCAGCTCCAGTTCCCTAACTCGGCTTCTCAGGAGCTGCAGCTGGATGCACCTTTTGTAGGTGTAGTCATCAGGGACAATCGTGCTGTCCCAGACTTCCCACATGTTGCATTCGGAGCACTCGACTGCCCTAACTGCTGCCTCCATTACCTACTCCTAATTTACTTAAAGGAACTTACCCGGCCCTACCCACTGGGAGCAAGCTCGTCCTCAGCCTCTGCTCGCCCAAGCTTCTCAAGCCAAAGCCTCAAAGCTCCACTTCTTCACTGGGCCACTCACACACTGGCCGCTCCTCTTCTGCTTCCCCTCCTTTTATTTTCAATCTCCGCGCTCTTTATCAACTGACCTCCCTTCAAGCTCCGCGTTCTTTATCAACTGACCTCCCCCACGCTCTCCACGCTCTTTTTCAACTGACCTCCCTTCAAGCTCCGCGCTCTTTAACAAATGCTTATGTTGTAAAACGTTGTATCCTTTGACAATGCTCTTCACTATCTAAAACTCCTCCAACCTTAGTGTCATCTACAAGCTTACTAATTAGCCTCCAAATCATTTATGTATATTACAAACAGCAAAGGTCCCAGCACTGATCCCTGTGGAACTCCACTCGTCACAGCTCTCCATTCAGAAAAGTACCCTTCCACTGCTACCTCCTGTCTTCAATGACCAAGCCAATTCTATATACATCTTGCCAGCTCACCTCTGATCCCATGCGACTTTACCTTCTGTACCAGTCTGCCATGAGGGACCTTACTGAAATCCATGTATTTAACATCCACTGCCCTTCCATTGTCAATCATCTTTGTCAATTCCTCGAAAAACTCGATCAAGTTAGTGAGACACGACCTCGCCTTCACAAAACCATGCTGCCTCTCACTAGTACGCCCATTTGCTTCTAAATGGTAGTAAATCCTGTCACGAAGAATCTTCTGCAATAATTTCCCTACCACTGACGTAAAGCTCACCGGCCTGTAATTTCTTGGATTACCCCTGCTACCCTTCATTACCTTTTGGAAATCCTGGTATACCACATTTACTGGTTCCCCTTTATCTATTCTACTAGTTAGATTCTCAAAAATCTCTAATAAATTTGTCGAACATGATTTCCCTTTAGTAAAACAATGTTAACTTGTTCTAATCTTTCTATGCTTTTCTAAGTGACTTGTTAAGGCTTCTTTAAGAATAGATTCCAGCATTTTCCCAACAACCAATGCTAGGTTTCTCTTCCCCTCCTTGGAAAGCAGGATATGTTATGGTACAGCCAATCATAAATGCAGAGCTGCTCAAATCCAAAAAACAAACTTGCCACATCTGTTCTGCAAATTGTATAAATTTCGAGCTGCAGGAATTGAATTCAGTTGTCTTAAGACAACCGAGGCTTATAGGTTTCTTACAAAACCAAATTAAACCTTTATTAATAGCATAAACTAGTTTAAGCACATAGATTGATCTACAAATTGCTATGATAGCTTCTAAATCCCCTAGTTAATCTAGCTCCCAGTTATACTTTCGTTAAGGTAACAGTAAGACACAGGATTTAAAAAGACCCAGGCAAAGAAACAAGATACCTTGAACAATCCAATTCAAAGTGAGTTTTCTTAACTTCAGTTCTTTGTAGACAGCAGCTTGAGGCTTAGATGCTGGAGACTTTTTCACACTTGTTAGATCTTAGAATTCCTGCCCTTACACACAGACATCTCTCCTTTATACATATATTCTCCTTTGAATGCAAATTCCCATTGTCTCATCATCTTTGGACTTTACCTCTCTGATAATAAAAATCTCTCATAGTATCAACTTTACCAGTAAGCTTTAGGAAAAAGAAACACACTGTTTCTTAACATCTCTTGGCTAGGTGAAACATTTCACTTCCCCTTTTGAACTCAAGCTAGTCTGGTTTATTTTAAAATACTAATGCTCCCTTTATACTTATGTCTACCTGCTTAACATTTTGAACCTAGCTTATCTTCCAATACATCAAAGCCTTCAGACCAGTTGCCTTTAAGTCAATGAAGTCACACCCACACAGATACACATATACATAGACACAGACCCCCACTATTACTCGACAATAAATTCTAATAACATTATGAAAATTATTATATTTTCCTGACAGTATGACATTTGCAAACTTCCAATCCAAGGGGACTGTTCCTGAATATAAGGAATTTTAGAAAATCAAAGCTAGCACATCAACTATCTCTGCAGATATCTTTTTTAGAGCTCTAGAATATGGGCCATTAGGTTCCAGAGATTTTTCGGATTTTAGTCCCTTAAGTTTCTCTAGTACTTCTTCTCTGCTAATATTAATTTCCTCACTCTTTTTAGCCCTGAGGTTACTGTCTATTTCTGATATGGAACTTGTGTTCTCTATTGTGAAGACAGGCACAATATTTGTTCAATGCCTCTGCCATTTCATTGTTCCCCATGATAATTTCTCCTGTCTCTGCTTCTAAGGGACCAACATTTACTTTGGCTACTCTCTTCCTTTTTATTTACTTATAAAAGCTCTTACAATCTGTTTTTATATTTCTGGCTAGCTTACTCTCATTCTATTTTTTCCCTTTTTATCAACTTTTTGGCAGTTCTCTCCAGGTTTCCAAAACATCCCCAATCCTTAGACTTGTGACTGTTTTTTGCAACATTGTAAGCCTCTTATTTTAATCTAATAGTATCCTTAACTTCATGGGTTCACCACAGATGGGTCTTTTTTTGCTGAGTATTTGGTTTTTAATGGAATATATTTTCGTTGAATCTTTTGAATTGTTTCTTTAAATGTTTCCCACTGTTCATTTAGATTCATACCTTTTTTGTCTATTTACCCAATTAATCTTAGCCTGTTCTCCCCTCATACCACGTAATTGGCTTTAAGGTTAAGATTCTTTGTGATCGGAGTATCTCACTTTCAAACTGAAATTCAGTGGTGTTATGCTCACAATTTCCCAGTAGATCTTATACTAGGACATTACTGATTAACCCTGCTTCATGATATAATACTAGATCTAAGACAGCTGGTTGGTTCCATAACACATTTCTCCAAGAAACTGTCACAAAAACATTCCACAAACTCTCGTATAGACCACTCTTGCCAATTTGATTGTCCCAGTCTATATGAAGATTAAATTCATATTAATTATTACATAATTTTTACATCTCCTTTGTTCCAAGCTCCAATAATTTCTTGTTTAATGCCCAGTAATAAAACTACTTTCGGGGACCCAAGTTTCTGAATCTTGCTACTCCTAATTTCTACCCACACTGATTCTATTTCATGATCTTCTGAGGCCATGACCTTTCTCACTAATGTCCTTATGTCATCCTTTACCATCAGGGCTAGCCCTTCCCCTTTGCTGTTCTATACTGTGTACCCTGGAATATTTATTTCCCAACCCAGTTCACTTTGGAACCATGTCTCTTTAATGGCAATTAGATGCAAATCATTTACCTCTATTTGTGTCACCAGTTCAACTATCTTATTGCAGATGCTTCATGCATTCAGATAAAGAACCTTTAATTTTATTTTCTACTTCTATTCCCTGCAATGACATTATTTGCTGATGTACAATTTTTGCTAAACTCTGTCCCTTTCCTGTCCCACTCTACTCATCTTTACCCACATCCTTATACTGTTCTGATGCCTCAACCTCTCTCTTTGGGTTTCTAAATCTCCATCACCCTCCCCACCCCACCAACTAGGTTAAAGCCTTGTGCATAGCCCTAGTTATATGACTGGCCCTGACACTGGTGGTAGCCTGGAACAAGTGGAGTCCACCCCAACAGAACAGCTCACTTCTGAGTACTAATGTCAGTGTCCCATGAATCAAAACCCCTTCTTCCCACACCACTCTTTGAGCCACACGTTTAATTCTCTAATCTGCTTGACCCTATGTCAATTGGCACGTCACTCAGGTAACAATCCAGGGATGATTACCTTTGATGTTCTGCGTTTTAATTTGGTCCCTAACTCCTCAAATTCTCTTAGCAGAACATCATTCCTGGTTCTACCTATGTCATTGGTTCTCACAAGGACCACAACAACTGAATCCTCCCTCCTTCCCCCCACTCTAAGTTCCTCTCCAGCTATGAGGAGATATCCTTAACCCCGGCACCGAGCAGGCAACACAACCATCAGAGTTTCCTGTTGCACTGTAAAGAACAGAACAGTCCCCTGACTATACTGTCTCCTATCACTACCACATTCCTCTTGCATCCTTCACCATGGTGCCATAGCCAGCCCGCTCATCCACCTTACAGTCCTTCTCCTCATTAATAGAGGTAGCAAGCACCTCATACCTGCTGGGCAAAGTCAGGGGCTGAGGCTGCTCCATCACTACATGTGATTTATTAGTTCTCATGCTTTTTTTGTATTTATTAAAAATCTTCGGGTTTTCCTTGATTTTACTTGCCAATATATTTTCATGCCCTCTCTTTGCTTTCCTAATCTTTTTAACTCCACTCCTATAAATTTTATGCACCCAAGTTTTCTGCAGCATCGAACTCTCGGTATCTAATATATACTTCCCTTTTTTGTCCTAATCTTTTCCTTTAAGCCCCTTGCCATCTGGGGGGCTCGGGATTTGTTCATCCCACCCCTTTTCTTTGAAGGGAACATATTTATTCTGCACCTTAACTAACTCTTCCTTGACTGCTTCCCACTGATTAACCTTCAAATAGCCGTTTCCAGACCACTTTAGCTAAATCACACCCCAGCTTATTAAAATTAGCTTTTCCCCAATCAAGAACTTGTACTCCTGGTCTATCTTTGTCCTTTTCTCTGGCTCCCCTAAATTGGACTGAATTGTGATCAATCCATCAAAGTGTTCTCCAACTGATCTCTTTTCAGCTGCCCAACTTCATTCCCTAACACCAGAACCAAACACTTCCCTTGCTGGGTTTGCTAAAAACATTCTGCTGAGTTAGAAAATTTTGATATAATGGTATGAACTTATCCTTGTCCCTCCTGAAGCTACTTTAAATAAAAATAGTTCAATCAGCATCTCCTCAACCAATCTAGACCCTTCCCCTGGGTTGCCATAGGATATGGAACAGGCTCCAATGTGACGCTGCTATTTGGAAATATGGTAGATACGTCTTAGTTGAGAGATTATCATGCTTTTGGAGTTAATCCCCAATGAAGGGAAGTTCACTCAGGTGAGTTAGATTGAAATCTCCACAAGTACTTTTATTTCCTGTTAGCAATTTATCAAGACTCCTCCCAATCGACCTCGATGGACCTGAAACCCTGGATACAGTGCACAAATGGAGTTTCCAATGATTCTCCATCAAAGTTACTGCAGCCATGCAGAAGAACCTTCAAGATATTTAAATAATCCAATTATAATTAGCCCTAAGCCTTGTAGAAGAAATGATTCTTGGCCTGAGAGGCAGAATAACACAAAATGAGTGCTGTATTGGACTATGTTCATTGAGGCAAGTGGAAAGTATTCCATCACATACAAACGTACGAATTAGGAACAGGAATAGGCCATTCAGCCCCTCGAGCCTGCTTTGCCGTTCAATAAGATTATAATATGATCTGACACTCCTGACTTGTTCCTTATAAGAAGTTGGACAGTCTTTGGGGAGACAGGAGCTGAAATACTCACCACAGAATTTTTTTTTATTCATTCATGGGATGTGGGCGTCACTAGCTGGGACAGCATTTATTGCCCATCTCCAGTTGCCCTTGAGAAGTTGGTGGTGAACTGCCTTCTTGAACCGTTGCAGTCCATGTGGTGTAGGCACACCCACAGTGCTGTTAGGAAGGGAATTCCAGGATTTTGACCCAGTGACAGTGAAGGAATGGGATATATTTCCAAGTCAGGATGGTGAGTGGCTTGGAGGGGAACTTCCAGGTGGTGGTGTTCCCATCTATCTGCTGCTCTTCTCCTTCAGTACACACAACTGCTACTATGCATCGGTGGTGGAGGGAGTGAATGTTTGTGGATGTGGTGCCAATCAAGTGGGCTGCTTTGACCTGGACAGCGTCAAGCTTCTTGAATGTTGTGGGAGCTTTACATGCCCAGACAATTGGGGAGTATTCCATCACACTCCTGACTTGTGCCTTGTAGATGGTGGACAGTCCCTGGGGAGTCAGGAGGTGACTAGCCTCTGATCTGCTCTTATAGCCACAGTATTTATATGGCTAGTCCAGTTCAGTTTCTGGTCAACGGTAGCCCTCCAGGATGTTGATAGTGGGGGATTCAGTGATGGTAATGTCATTGAACATCAAGGGAAAGTGGTTAGTTTCTCTCTTGTTGGAGATGGTCATTGCCTCGCACTTGTGTGGCGTGAATGCTACTTGCCACTTGACATGCTGCATTTGGGAATGGGCTGCTTCAGTATCTAAGGAGTTGTGAATGGTGCTGAACATAGTATAATCATCAGTGAACACAAGAACATAAGAACAAGGAGCAGGAGTAGGCAATTCAGCCCCTCGAGCCTGACCCGCCATTCATTACGATCATGGCTGATCTCATTTCGGCCTCAACTTCAATTTCCCACCCTCTCCCCATAACCTTTCAACCCATTACTAAATCTGTCTATCTCCTCCTTAAATTTATTCAGCGTCCCGGCATCCACTGCACTCTGAGGTAGTGAATTCCACAGATTCATGATCCTTTGAGAAAAGTAATTCCTCTTCATCTCTGATTTAAATCTAGCACTCCTTAGCCTAAAACTATGGCCTCTCATTCTAGAATGCCCCACAAGAAGAAACAGCTGCTCCATGTCTACTTTGTCTATCTCCGTTAGCATCTTATATACCTCAATTACATCTCCTCTCATCCTTTTAAACTCTAGTGAGTATAGGCCTAAACTGCTCAACGTCTTCTCATAAGACAAGCCCCGCATCTTTGGAATCAATCTAGTGAACCTCCTCAGAACCACCTCCATTGCAACTATATCCTTCCTCAGGTAAGGGGACCAAAACAATGCACAGTACTCCAGGTGTGGTCCCACCAATGCCTTGTACAGTTGCAACAACACTTCCCTATTTTTATCCTCTCTTCCTTTTGCAATAAATGCCAAAATTCCATTTGCCTTCCTTATTACTTGCTGTAGCTGCATACTAGCTTTCAGCAATTCATGCACGAGGACACCCAGATCCCTCTGCACTGAAGCATTCTGAAGTTTCTCTCCATTTAAATAATAAGTCACCTTTTTATTCTTCCGACCAAAATGGATAACCTCACACTTATCCACGTTAAACTCCATCTGCCAAATTTTGGCCCATTCACCTAACCTGTCCATATCCATTCGTAAATTTCTTATTTCTTCATTGTCCCCACTTCTGACTTCAGGGTGGAAGGAAGGTCATTGATGAAGCAGCTGAAGATGGCTGGGCCAAGGACACAACCCTGAGGAACTCCTGCAGAGATGTCCTGGAGCTGAAATGATTGACCTCCAACAATCACAACCATGTTCCTTTTTGCTAGGTATGACTGCAACCACTGGACAGTTTCCCCCCAATTCCCATTGACTCCAGTTTTAATAGGGCTCCTTGATGCCAAACTCTATCAACTGTGGCCTTGACGTCACCTCACCTCTGGAGTTCGGCTCTTTTGTCCATGTTTGAACCAAGGCTGAGTGGCCTGACGGAACCCAAACTGGGCCTCAGTGAGCAAGTGCCGCTTGATGGCAATATTGATGACCCCCTCCACGACTTTACTAATGATTGAGTAGACTGCTGGGGCGGTAATTGGCTGGGTTGGACTTGTCCTGCTTTTTGTATACGTTGCCAGGTAGATGCTGGATACCATCTGTGATGGTGAGATTTGAACCCAGGTCCCCAGACCATTACCCTGGGCCTCTGAATTACTAGTCCAGTGACAATACCACCACGCAATCGCCTCCCCTTTCCAGCTTTCGGATCTACTCTTGTATTATTTATATGGCTGATTGTAGGATTGAAATCCCCTACAACTGGGAAATTTATGGAACATAATTTCAAACCCATGGACATGTTTTGACCTCATGATTGGAGCTATAAATTTCAAAATGATAAGCTGCAGTCAGCAGTGCAGGGCTGGGCAGCAAAGGGTTAATTTGGACATTTAGTGAAAACACAGTGACTCATCAAGGGTTTGGACATTGGCTAACGCAACCAAGAAGTCTGATTACCCAATACAATGGCACAAAGGACATATCATCAATACACTCAAGGAATTATTCAACCACCACAGACAATAGTACTGGAATAGGGTCATTCAAATCCTCATTAACTTTGGAGCCAGGTGCTGGTACTGTGCTGTTATTGTGCCACCTCAGACAGCAGGAGAATTGCTCATATAATGAGAACTGATAATATTCATCTGGATACATCTTCCATGGAAAATCCTGTATTGTTTCATCCAGTAGGATCTGATGACATTTGTCTGGACTTTGCGTGGAATCAGCTAAATGGACATTGGAACAACAGGAAATATATTTTGACACATGTGAGTTAAATTATTATAAAAGAAGAGCAGGTCTGAAGTTTTGGCTTGGGTTGGAAGATGGGCCAAGTTTGCTCACCTTGACTCAGGCCTACAGTCAACACCAGGCAGACCGGCCATGTTGTTTTAGCCAAATTGTAGTATATTGGTCTGAGGAATTTGTGAAGGTTTGGGGTGAAAACTTGGTGTATTTTGCCAGTACCTTGTAACTTGTTTCAGCCATATCTTGGTGATATTTGTCCGAGGGGTTTTTTCCTTAAGGTTTCAGGACAGGTCGTGGTGTTTTGCCTGTGTTTTTGTAAGTTTTAACCAAGTTGTGGTGACTTTGTGTTAGGTACTGGCAATAGGTTGTTTTAATTTTAATTTTGTACTGTGGGATTGTGGGTGATTCAATAAAGTGACTGCGAATTATCAAAAGAAACTTGTCTCACTGCTCATTCTGTTCAAGCCATACACTTGTGAATCTGGTGTCACGAGCTTGAGTGTGGGGAGGGTCTCTGAGGGAAAAAGGAAACCCTACATGATCCAGTTCAGTTTCTGATCAATGGTAACCCCAAGAATGTTGCAAGTAGGGGTTTTAGCAATGGTAATGCCACTGAATATCAAGGGATGAAGGCTAGGCTTTCTCTTGCTGGAGATGGTCATCACCAGGCATTTGTGTGTTGCAAATGTTACTTGTAACTTACCAGCCCAAGCCTGGATATTGTCCAGGTCTTGCTGCATTTGGACATGGACTGCTTCAGTATCTGAGGAATTGCAAATAGTGCTGAACATTGTGCAATCATCAGCAAACATCCCCACTCCTGACCTTAGGATGGAAGGAAGATCATTGATGAAGCAGCTGAAGATGGTTGGGCCGAGGACACTACCCTGAGGAACTCCTGCAATGATGTCGTGGAACTGAGGTGATTGACTTCCAACAACCACAACCATCTTCCTTTCTGCTAGCATGATTCCAACCAGTGGAGAGTTTTCCACCCCCTCCCTTCTTCCTCCCTCTAGCAGATTTGCTAGGGCTCCTTGATGCCACTCTCAGTTAAATGCTCCCTTGCTGTAAAGAGCAGTTACTCTCACCTTAATAGTTGGGAATGGCAGTGATGACCTCGATCAACCATGATCTAGTAGAATAGAGGAACGGACTTGAGGGGCTAAGTGACCCACTCTATTCATATGTTCCTGTGACTTGGGTAAATGTGCTTTATCCTTAGTAGTAAACGTTATGCAATCCAAACAGTAACTTTACCTGTCAGAATTTCTTAGTAAATTGCTCTGGAACTCAAACTGTGGTGTTGCATTCTGGTTCCATCATACAAACTCACCAATCTCACACACAGGACTAGTAAACTATAAGTTGAACATTGGATTATAAGAATAAAAACAATAAACTGCGGATACTGGAAATACAAAACAAAAACAGAATTACCTGGAAAAACTCAGCAGGTCTGGCAGCATCGGCGGAGAAGAAAAGAGTTGACGTTTCGAGTCCTCATGACCCTTCAGCAGAACTGGGTGAATCCAAGGAGAGGGGTGAATTATAAGCTGGTTTAAGGTTGGGGGGAGGGATGGTTGGGTGGGGGGAGAGAAGTGGAGGGGGGTGGTGTGGTTGTAGGGACAAGCAAGCAGTGATAGGAGCAGATAATCAAAAGATGTCACAGACAAAAGAACAAAAGAACACAGAGGTGTTGAAGTTGGTGATATTATCTAAACGAATGTGCTAATTAAGAATGGATGGTAGGGCACTCAAGGTATAGCTCTAGTAGGGGTGGGGGGTATAAAAGATTTAAAAATAATGGAAATAGGTGGGAAAAGCAAAATCTATATAAATTATTCGAAAAAAACAAAAGGAAGGGGGAAGAAACAGAAAGGGGGTGGGGATGGAGGAGGGAGGTCAAGGTCTAAAGTTGTTGAATTCAATATTCAGTCCGGAAGGCTGTAAAGTGCCTAGTCAGAAGATGAGGTGCTGTTCCTCCAGTTTGCGTTGGGCTTCACTGGAACAATGCAGCAAGCCAAGGACAGACATGTGGGCAAGATAGCAGGGTGGAGTGTTAAAATGGCAAGCGACAGGGAGGTTTGGGTCATTCTTGCAGACAGACCGCAGGTGTTCTGCAAAGCGGTCGCCCAGTTTACTTTTGGTCTCTCCAATGTAGAGGAGACCGCATTGGGAGCAATGAATGCAGTAGACTAAGTTGGGGGAAATGCAAGTGAAATGCTGCTTCACTTGAAAGGAGTGTTTGGGCCCTTGGACGGTGAGGAGAGAGGAAGTGAAGGGGCAGGGGTTGCATCTTTTTTGTGGGCATGGGGAGGTGTCATAGGTGGGGTTGAGGAGTAAGGGGTGATGGAGGAGTGGACCAGGGTGTCCCAGAGGGAATGATCCCTACGGAATGCCGCCGGGGGGGTGAAGGGAAGATGTGTTTGGTGGTGGCATCATGCTGGAGTTGGCGGAAATGGTGGAGGATGATCCTTTGAATGTGGAGGCTGGTGGGGTGATAAGTGAGGACAAGGGGGACCCTATTATGTTTCTGGGAGGGAGGAGAAGGCGTGAGGGTGGATGCGCGGGAGATGGGCCGGACACGGTTGAGGGCCCTGTCAACGACTGTGGGTGGAAAACCTCAGTTAAGGAAGAAGGAGGACATGTCAGAGGAACTGTTTTTGAAGGTAGCATCATCAGAACAGATGCGACGGGGGCGAAGGAACTGAGAGAATGGGATGCTTACCTGGCAGGGGAGAGACCTTCATCGTGTTTCTGCCAGGGAAAGAGCAATGGCTATAACCAGTCAAACCCCTTACCATGGGGTACCTAACACCATCCGAGTCATGGTGAAGGGTAGCGAACAAGGAACAGGAATGGATAGGACCTTCTTCACCAAGAGGATCCTATTCAAGCTGTGTGGTTTCGAGGCTGCGGAGATCTACTGCCTACAGGATTTCCCCAGCGCTGGTTTCTTTGATGTGACCTTCAAGCACATGGCAGCTTGTGTCAAACTCCTGAAGGTGTTTGAGGAAAAGAAAGACCTGCCAGAAATGAAGATCCTGACGGCGGAGCCGCTCTTTGTTCTACCGTTGCATCGTGAACGGGTTGCGACGGTGCATCTGTACAACCCCTACGTCCCTGTCGCTGACATGCTCACCTTCCTTACCAGGTACTTCGATAAGGTTGGGAGCTGCACTGAAGTTAAAGATAATTTGGGAATCTGGACATGTAAACGCCAGGTTAAGGTAACGCTCAAGACCGATGGTAAGGGAACCGTTTTCCACCCCCCTTCCAGATTCGCTATTGGGGGAAGCCATGGGTACCTTGTCTACACTGGGCAACCCAAACTTTGTCGCTCATGCGGCAAGTCCGGTCATGTGGCGGCCAACTGCAGCGCCATCCTCTGCAAGAACTGCAAAAAGGAAGGGCACCGGACAAAAGACTCTCAGCAGGCTAAGTGCTGCAACCTGTGTGGCGAGGCAAGTCACCTCTACAAGACCTGCCCCAAACGTTGCCGTACTTATGCACAGGCAGCTAAAGCCAACGAGGGGGAAGCAGAAGAAATGCCTCGTGTCACTCCAACCACCAAGGCCCCCAGGGAGAACAACGGGACAAAGGAGGACACAGAGAGAGACAAGGTGGAGGAAAAAATTGAGGCAGCAGACAGCCAATCAACAGCACTGCCCCCTGAACCTCCCACTCCTCAGGAGAGCGAATCAACGGAGGAGGAGGAGGCAGCAGTGGGAAAGCAGCAGGGGGAGTGGCAGCTGGTGAAGAGAGCCAAAAGGAAGAAGGGGCTAAAAAGAAACCAAGCCACTTCCCAAATAAGAGTCAAGAGGCGTCTCCTATCCGACACGGATAACAAGAGCAGCAGCTCTTCGGACGAAGAAGTGCCAGGGCGGCGCCAACAGAAGAAGCGGCAAAACGCTAGGGAGTTGGAGGACGAGACACCCAAGCTCCAGAACATTGGAGACAATGAGGAGACCAGCGCACCCCAACTTGGCCCACAACCCAAAGAGGCCAGTGCACCACAGCCCCAGGAATCTGGGAGCAGTGAGGCGCTCAGCGCATCCCAGTTCCAGGGAGCCGGGAGCAGCAACGCCCCAGAGGGGGAGAGGATTGGAGAAGCTTCTCCAGCAGAGGACATTTCAGACCCCGCCCTCTGCACGGACCCCCAGATGCCACCTGAGCAGAACATCTCCAATGGGGAGGTTCAGGACGCTTTCCTCAGCCCATCCCAAGTGAAGCAATTTGAGCACACCACGGGCATGAAGGAACTCTCAGAGACAACAGGTTTGGTAAGCGACTAACTGCTTTAAAATGGGTGTAAAGATTGTATCCATAAATGTGTGTAGCATTAAATCTACTACGCGATGTGTTGCGACCTTGGACTACCTTGCCAAGGTCAAAGCTGACCTGTTGTTTCTGCAGGAGTGTGTGATACTGCACCTCAGCTCCTACAGGCAATGGTCACGATGGTGGTCCCACAGGCCATCGATCGGGTCGGGAGGAAACGACTCTCGTTCCTCCGGCCTGGGTATTCTGCTGCGGGGAGGCAGCTTCACCGTCTCCCAGGTTAAGGAGGTGGTGGGCGGGCGCCTCCTCGTAGCAGACGTAATGTACAAGTATGCTCCACTCCGTTTAATTAACGTCTACGCCACGTCACAAGGGGCTGAGCGGCTGGAGGTTTTTCAGCAGCTCCCACTGCTGCTGGCGACCTCCAGGCCGGTCATTCTGGGCGGTGACTTCAACTGCATCATCGATGCGGCTGGACGATCCGGCAGGGCCGACAGCAGATTGGACGCTACATCCTGATCCCTGATGGAAACAGTAAAGGATGCCAAGCTGCACAACGTCTTCAGCAACCCTGCAGATGGAGCGCAGCGTAGATACACCTGGTCGTGGCCTGACGGGTCCGTCTGTTCCAGGATAGACTTCCTGTTTGTGTCCCGTGCGTTCGCAGTCAGATCCACCGACGTCAAGCAGGTGTTCTTCTCTGACCACTGCCTCCTACTGGCTGACTGTCACTTAGAGAAGGACCAGAGGGTTGGCAGGGGGGTATGGAAGCTAAACATGCAACTGCTGACCCCAGAGAACATTGAGGAGCTCAAGAGGGATTACAAAGGTTGGAGAACCGTGAAACCCCACTTTGAGTCACTGACACACTGGTGGGAAGCGATCAAGGGAAACATCAAGAGGTTTTTCGTCCTCAAAGGCACCCAGAAAGCTAGAAAGGAACAGAGGGAAATGTCCTGACTCCAGAAAAACATGCAGAATCTGCTCTGACTGCAGTCGATGGGGGTCGATATCAAGGAGGAACTCCAAGAGGTGAAGAGCCAGCAAGCCTAGCTCTTTGCCTCGGAGGCCTCCAAGATCATCTTCCGTTCCAGAGTCCTCTCCGTAGAGCAGGATGAGACGTGCTCACATTTCTTCTTCCAAAAGGTACACAGAGAGAGCTCTGTGATCAGCAGCCTGAAGGAAGAAGACGGCTCAGTAAAGTCATCGCAGTCTGACATTTTGAGGATTAGCAAATCCTTCTATGCCGGATTATATGACTTGAAGCCCACAGACAGCACGGCCTCCCAGTCCTTCCTGTCCTCTATCATGGAGATCTTAGACGACAGTACACGGGAGAATCTGGACAAAGCGCTAACTCCTGACGAACTGACTGAGGCCCTTGAGTCCTTCGAGAAGAGTAAAACTCCCGGAAGCGACGGCTTGCCGGCGGAGTTGTATTCGGCTCTGTGGGACTGGATCGGCCCGGACCTGCTAGAAGTGTACGAGAGTATGCTCCTGGCCGGCAGTATGTCAGAATCCATGAGGAAAGGCATTATCACCCTCATCTACAAGCACAAGGGGGAAAGGGAGGAAATTAGAAATTGGCGACCCATTTCACTGTTGAATGTGGACTATAAAATTCTGTCCAAGGTCATCGCCAATCGGGTCAAATCCGCTCTGGAATTGGTGATCCACCCTGACCAGACCTGCACTGTGCCGGGCAGGAAGATCTCTGACAGCCTCGCGCTGCTCAGGGATACGATTGCCTGTGTGCAGGACAGGGGTGTGGACACCTGCCTCATCAGCCTGGATCAGGAGAAGGCCCTTGACAGAATATCACACACCTACATGGTGGATGTGCTCTCCAATATGGGGTTTGGGGAGGGAATTCACAATTGGATCCAACTGCTCTACACTAACATCAGTAGCGCAGTCTCAATCAATGGGTGGGAATCAGATAGCTTTCCTATTAAATCTGGAGTCAGGCACGCTGCCCTCTCTCGCCTGTTCTTTTCGTGTGTTGCATAGAACCCTTTGCTGAGTCCATCAGGAAGGATCCGGGCATAAGAGGAATGACGATCCCAGGTAGTGGAGGCACTCAGATCAAAGTCTCCCTGTACATGGATGATGTCGCCATCTTCTGATCGGATCCGCTGTCGGTGCACAGACTTATCCACATCTGCGATCGTTTCGAACTGGCCTCGGGAGCCAAGGTAAATCGTGGGAAGAGCGAGGCCATGTTCTTTGGGAAATGGGCTGACCAATCCTTTGTCCCCTTCACTGTCGGGGCTGATGGCCTGAAGGTGCTGGGGATATGGTTCGGAGGGACCGGGGCATGCGTTAGAAACTGGAAGGAGCGAGTGTCTATGGTGAAAAGGAAACTGGGCATGTGGGAGCGACACTCCCTCTCCATTGTGGGTAAGAACCTGGTCATCAGGTGTGACGCACTCTCGTTGTTGCTGTATGTGGCACAGGTCTGGCCCATTCCACAGTCCTGTGTGGTGGCGATCACCCGAGCCATCTTCCGCTTTATCTGGAGGTCGAAAATGGATCGTGTCTGCAGGGACACGATGTACAAGCCTCTAGATAAAGGGGAAAAAATGTGCCCAACATCGCCCTCATACTGATGGCCACCTTTGTGTGCGGCTGCATCAAGCGGTGCGTAGACCCTCAGTATGCAAACACCAAGTGTCACTACATACTGAGGTTCTACCTGTCCCCGGTGTTGCGAAGGATGGGTCTGGCCACGATGCCGCGGAACGCTCCAAGTAGTTGGCAAGTCGCTATTTCCCTGCTGGCATTCAATGTGGTGCAGGGGCAAGGGCTCCAGTGCGGGTGAGGCCTGGGGGGAGTGGTGGTGGAAAGGCAGCACAGACTGAAGGAAGTACACCGGCACATACCACCTGTCCTTCGTGGGAAAATTTATGCAGAGAAACACCTTCGACCACAAGTCCGTCAGGCAGTGGTTGGCACGTAACGTCTTAAAGGCCCTGAGGGAAAAGGAGAGGATGGATCCTGTGGGATGGTTCCCTGAGCAGACTGACAAAGTCATTTGGCAGAATGCCTCATCACCAGAACTTTCCAACAAACACCAAGATGTAGCTTGGCTGGTGGTGAGAAAGACCCTCCCTGTAAGATCCTTCCTACATGCCAGGAGTCTCACCCCCTCTGCACGTTGCCTTCGAGGTGGCTGTGGTGGGGAAGAGACCGTTGTTCACCTCCTTGTAGATTGTGTCTTTGCAAAGAAGGTCTGGAGAGAGATGCAGTGGTTGCTGTCGAGGTTCATCCCGAGCAGTTCTGCGACACAGGACTCTGTGCTCTACGGGCTGTTCCCAGGGACACGCACCAAGACAAACATCAACTGCAGCTGGAGGATCGTCAACTCGGTGAAAGATGCTCTTTGGTCTGCCCGAAACTTGTTGGTTTTCCAGCGTAAAGTGTTGTCCCCGACCGAGTGTTGCAGACTGGCACATTCCAAGGTCCAGGACTACGTGCTGAGGGACACAGTTAAGCTTGGGGCAGCCGCCGCAAAGGCGCAATGGGGAAGGGTCACTGCCTAAGACCTTTCTGCCACAGTGCACTGAGGGACTCGGAACTGTAAAGAGCCCCTCAGGCTGTACAGATTAAAATGTATGTCTGCCAATGATTGAAATATTCATTGTTTTTTCTGATACACCTTGTGTTTCATGTTGTAAAAGTTGAACCTGTTTGTATTTTTGTAATGGCGATTTGAAATGGTTCGAAATGTTTTTGAAGATTTATGAATAAAGTATATTTTTGCTAAAAAAAAGAATAAGAAAAGCAATGAGAGTGACCAGAGTGCAAAATGTTAATCATCTGAAAACGTTCAGCTTTACAGCTCTGTAGGAGTTATTCAGTTAACCATTAGATTTGAATTAGCCTGTGCTTCTATTCAAGATTCAGAGGCAAAACATTTAATTTTTACTGTCATGGATATTTTACACACCAGAGTGACCTCAGATTGTAAATATTTATGCTTTCCAATACTTACTGTTCTGATGCCTGAGAAACATAGGTAAGAATTGTCTGGTCTAGTTGTGTTCGGCATCATAAGCGGACAATATGGCAAGAAGGCCAAAAATTAGTTTCACGCCATCATGAAACAAGCTTGCAATCCTCTGCTCTCAATGCTGGACCGCGTTTCCCACCGTCCAACATTGGGAACTTAATTTTAATGCATTTGCGCCTCATTACTGTGCCCTCACGCCTGAATCATCACCCAAAGCCAGATTTACCACCCACGTCGGCGTGACTTCAGAACGGTGTGCATCAGGAGTGCACCTGGTGAGCTGAACTTTGAAGGGAACTTGGAGGTGAGTGCACACAACTTTGCGCAGTGCTTGCAAACATCACCCATAGGACATGAAGGAAGAGGCGTCGTGCATTCAGCAGGGGGAGGTGGGGCACTGGCAAGTCGCTATTTCCCTGCTGGCATTCAATGTGGTGCAGGGGCAAGGGCTCCAGTGCGGGTGAGGCCTGGGGGGAGTGGTGGTGGAAAGGCAGCACAGACTGAAGGAAGTACACCAGCACATACCAGGGGTGGAGGGAGCAGGGTGAGGGAAGCGGCCACACCCTTGGAAAGGTTTGTTGAAAGTGAGCATTCTTCCACAACTGAGACCGTTCAGCTGCAGCTCCATTGTCCTGCTTGGAATCGGGCCTCTGAAGCTTTTCTGCCCACTCAAGCAATGCAAAATATGCCACCAAGCGCCCCAGAAATTTTCATCCCTCAGGCGCAGACAGCAAGTTAATGTGTGTTTTTGGGGTCAGCAACACAATTGGCCGAATGGGCCTATTGTACAATCCCCCTGTGAGAGGCGGCCATCGAGCAGTGGTGGAGACCCTCAGAGCACCCTGCAATGTCTTTATTCAGGTTTGGACCAGTCTCCCTCATGGTTGAAGCTAACAGTGCAGCCTTGCATTGTGGGTTAGGAGAATGCCTGTGCCTGAGCTGAGAGCCCAGCATGCAGTCCAATGGGCAAAGCTGCTGCCAATTGGACAGGGGGAGTGGGGTGGAGGTGGGTGGGGTTTCGGACACCCAGGAAGTGCACTACACACAGGCCATCACAGTGTGTGAAGGGGATTCAGAATTAGTCAAGAGAGGTTCTTAGGACACATATGCTAGCCCACACATCTCTCTCTCTGATCCCGCAGGAGAACATCAGAGCCTGGTGATTTAGCGCTATGCCTCATTGCTTACAGGGAGCAGAGAAAAAGAAGAAAAGAGCAACGGAGGCACCTGGCTCGGCAAAGGGAGGAGCACCTCCCTCAAGAGGCAGGTTACACAAAGCACAGGGGTGAGGCCCTGGACTGAGACACCTTTATCTTGTACAGGAGCCAAGGTTTCACATCTGAGTGACACAAACACTGATCATCAGAATAAAGAGCCATAGACACATAAAAAATAGGAGCAGTATTAGGTCATTTGGCCTTTTGAGCCTGTTCCACCATTCAGTGTGATCATGGCTGATCCTCTATCTCAACACCACACTCCCCCTCTCTCCCCATACCCCTTGACACCTTTAGGGTCCAGAAATCTATCTATTTCCTTCTTAAATATATTCAGTGACTTGGCCTCCACAGCCTTCTGCAGTAGAGAATTCCACAGGTTCACCACCCTCTGAGTGAAGATGTTTCTCCTCATCTCAGTCCTAAATGGTCGAACTCGTATTCTGAGACTGTGACCCCTTGAACTAGACAACCCCCACCCTGTTCAGAGGAAATACCATCCCTGCGTCTGTCTAGCCCTGTCAGAATTTTACATGTTTCAATGAGATTTCCTCTCTTTCTCCTCAGCTCTGGTGAATAAAGGCCCAGTCAGCCCAAGCTGTCCTCTTACTGCAATCCTGTCATCTCAGGAATCAGTCTGGTGGCAAGGAGACACTCTTGGGAATTTAGTGGCTAACACACGTGCCCAGGCTGTGCAGCTGCATCTTCTTAACCTTCCTAACCCTGCCGCAAATTCTTGGTTCTCCCCTGACATCCACAGCGGAGGTGGAGGCAGCCTACTGACTGCTATGCCCTGTGATGACTTCATCTGCATCCTCTGGAGGACCAAGACATGGAGGGCCCCGACCTGTTTTGCTGTGGGCCAAGCGCACCCTCTTCAACATGTGGAGCTGGAAATGATGGGGTCACAGGAAGAGGGGATTTGGATCGGCCGGCATTCCCGGAGTTACCTGGGGACACGGCCCCGGGGTGTCGAGCTGCTCCCATGGGAGCCCAAAGGTCCCAAGCTGACTCCTTGGAGAAGGGGAAGCTGGACTGAGATCAAGCTGCCCCGCACCCTTCTCGCATTGACACTGTTGTGGGTCAACTATGGTGTCAGTGATGGAGTTCAGCCAGCACAACAGTGCAGGAGCGACATCCTGGACCAAGGTCTCCATGGCAGCCGTCATTCTACCAGTGTTGATCTCAGTGCGTTGGCATGCTAGCGCTATCACCTCAGAGTGAAAGAGGACAGACTCCTCCATCAACCCTTGCAATCTGAGGAGTGCAGCAGATATCCCTTCCTGATGTTCCAGTGATTGTATTTGCAGCTCCACCAGCTAATTGAGAACCAGAAGCTCATCTCCAGACTCAGACTCAGCAGAGTTCTTGCATCCAGCAGTCCTCCAAGTGCCAGCGACTAAGGATGTCCCTCCTCCAGCCTGCAATGGAACAAATTCTGTGTTGTACTCACCAGATTGTGATCGCGAGGCTACCCTACATCTAGGTCCCACCGAGGTGTGTGTTGCTATGCCAATGGAGGGTGTGGGTGAGAGCCATGATGGGTCTTCAATGGTGCTGCCCTCAGGGTCCTCACACAAGGCGCTCTTGGCACTGAGGTCCAGGTCAAGGTTTCCTGAGGGCGATGTGTCAGATGTACCTAGGACAGAAAGTGGAGATTATTAGTGAATGGGTCCCAGCTGGCATCTAAATCAGCTGCTCAGGTGAGGGGATGGGGTAAAGCTACTGGAGTGCGTGCTCTGTTCTTCTTAGTTAAGTTTAGAAAAATTGTGCAAGGCCTACAAGGAAGCTCTGCACCTTTGCTGTCCCGGGTGTACTCTCTCCCCACCCACGAGACACTCAAAAGCTCCCCCCACCACTCCTCCCTTAAGTAACCTAGTGGAGTCAGGAGGGGGCATATGGGTTGATTCCTTTCATTGGCCTGACACAAATAGATTGTGGAAAAGGTTTTCTGCAGCCCTTCCTCAAGCATCCTGCCTTTCAGGTCCACTGATTGTACAAACAGGCTCTGTCACTCTTACCAAGATGTAAAGATGTAACAAGCAGCCAAGGACCCACTTTGCACAAGGAAGCTGTCTCACCCGGAGTCAGTAGGAGAGCAAGCTGTTCATCCACATCAGTAATCAAGTCCACATCTCTGGCATTAGTTAGGGTTTCCCACTCTGGCTCAACATATTCTGGGAGGCGTTGGTGGAAGTGAGGTCACGGAAAGCCAGTGGCTTCGCGCAAGCTGGTGAAACTAGTTCCTCTATTGTGGGGAAATCAAAGAGGAGGTAAGAAGTTTAAAGTTAGAGCAATACCCACCAAACAAACACTCCATTGCAATCTACTAGTTTTACAATGAGCCAGCTGACAAATAGGACTTCTTGGGATCAGCTGAATGGAAGCAAAGCTGTCACTGTGAGGGAGCAGTAGCCTGGAAGCTACTACAGAGGCTTTGGGCTGAATTTTTCTGTTGACGAGAAGGGGCGGGGCCCACTCACCGACGCAAAAAATGACGCGGGATGCCCCATTTAAATTTTCAGGAAGCCAGGGGCACAGCGCAATCAGCTACCTGCCCACTGACCTGTCAATGGCCAATTAAAACAATTAAAGGACCTGCCTGTCCAACCTTAAGGTTGGCGGGTCGGCCAGGAGCCCCGGCGGCAAATAGAGAAAACATGAAACCTCATCCACCGGCGGGATGAGGTTTCATGTCGGGTTTTAAAAAAGTTTATTAAAGTTTTTGTGAAATTTATGAACATGTCCCATCTCGTGTGACATTGTCACATGAGGGGGACATGTTAATGATTTTTTTTTATGTTTCTATTTTTAGAGTTTAAAAACTTTCGGCGATCTCCCCGAGCCCGCACTTAGCCTCAGAGGGATGTGCGCTTTTTCGTGCGCATGGGTGAAAGACCACACTCTCGCTTTTGGAGAATCCTCTTCACCCGCACAGGGAGTGCACAGCGCTTCCCGCTGGACGTCACGCTGGGCAGGCCTTAATTGGCCTGCCCACATAAAATGGCGACGGGGCCGCTTCTCTGGCGGGGATCGGCTCCCCGCCCGCCGGAGATTGGGTTGGGCCCGCCCGCCCGACAGGCAGAAATTTCAGCCCCTTGTTCTGTATTAAATACAAAGCATTAACAACCGTGCAAAAATAATTTAAAATACCATGCACTGAAGAAATTGAGTGCGCCCAACTACACAATTTGGGGATGCAAACAGGCTTTTTTAAAAATTCCTTCATGGGATGGCTAGGCCAGCATTTATGGCCCATCCCTGGTTGCCCCTTGAGAAGGTGGTGGTGAGCTGCCTTCTTGAACGACTGCTGTCCATGTGGTGTAGGTACACCCACACTTCTGTTAGGGAGGGAGTTCCAGGATTTTGATCTAGCGACACTGAAGGAATGGCGATATATTTCCAAGTCAGGATGGTGTGTGACTTGGAGGGGAAATTCCAGGTGATGTTGTTCCCATCTATCTGCTGCCCTTGTCCTTAGATGTTAGTGGTCATGGGTTTGGAAGATGCTGTCTAAGGAGCCTTGGTGAGTTCCAACCTTGTTCATCTTGTAAATGGTACACACTTCTGCTACTGTGCGTCGGTGGTGGAGGGAGTGAATGTTTGTGGATGAGGTGCCAATCAAGTGGATTGCTTTGTCCTGGATGGTGTCAAGATTCTTGAGTGTTGTGGGAGCTGCACTCATCCAGGCAAGTGGGATATTCCATCACACTCCTGATTTATGCCTTGTGGATGGTGGACAGGCTTTGGAGAGTCAGAGGTGAGTTACTCACTGCAGAATTTCCAGCCTCTTACCTGCTCTTGTAGCCACAGTATTTATATGGCTAGTGTCCAATTCAGTTTCTGATCAATGGTAATCCCCAGGATGTTGATAGTGGGGGATTCAGTGATGGTAATGCCATTGAATATCAAGGTTGTTGGATTCTCTCTCATTGCAGATGGTCATTGCCTGGCACTTGTGTGATGCAGATGTTACTTGTCAGTTGTTAGCCCAAGCCTGGATATTGTCCAGGTCTTGCTGCATTTGGTCATGGACTGCTTCAGTATCTGAGTCGTGAATGGTGCTGAACATTATGCAATCAACAGCGAACATCCCCACTTCTGACCTTATGATGGACAGAAGGTCATTGATGAAGCAGCTGAAGATGATTGGGCCCAGGACACCACCCTGAGGACCTCCTGCAGTGATATCCTTTAATTCCCTGAGAGACCAAAAATCTGTCTTTCCCAGCCTTAAATGTATTCAGCGATGGAATTCTTGACCTTAGAGGTTGTGGATGTGCCAAAGATTTACAATCTTTTGAGTGAAGTAATTTCTCCTCATCTCAGTCCTAAATGATCGGCCCTTTATCCTGAGACTGGGCCCCCGTGTCTTAGATTCCCTGACTGTTGGAAACAATCTCTCAGCGTCCACCCTAACAAACCCCTTCAGAGTTTTGCAAGTTTCAATGAGATAACCTCTTGTTCTTCTAAACTCCAGACAATTTAAGCCCAATTTACTCAGCCTCTTATTGTAGGGCAACCCCCTCATCCCAGGGACCAATCTAGTGAACTTTCTTTGTACCACCTCGAATGTAAGTATATCCTTTCTTAAATGTGGAGACCAAAACTGCTCACAGTGCTCCAGATAGTCTCACTAAAGCCCTGTACAAGTGCAGCAAGACTTCTTTATTCCTGTACTCCAATCCCCCTGCAGTAAAGGCCAACATGCCATTTGCCTTCCTAATTGCTTGCTGCACCTGCATGCTAACTTCTGTGTTCCTTGTACAAGAACACCCAAGTATCTTTGAATATCAATGCTTCCAAGTTTCTCACCTTTAAAAATATGTTCTGATATTTTATTCTTATGACCAAGGTGAATAACTTCACACGTTCCTATATTATACTATCTTGTTGCCCACTCACTTAACTTGCCTATAATCTTTTCAGCCTCTGTGTCTTCTGCGCAGCTTTCCTTTCCATCCAGCTTGATATCATCAGGAAATTGAGATATATTATGCTCTGTCTCCTCAACTAAGTCATCAATATAGTAAACAGCTGAGGCTCCAGCACTGATCCTGTGGTGCTCCACTGTTCACTGACTGACAACTTGAAAAAGCACCTTTTATGCCAACTCTCTGTTTTCTAACCACTAACCAATCCTCTATCCATGGTATTATATTACCCCCGACTCCATGAGCCCTTTTCTTGCCTATTAACCTTCTATGTGGCACCTTATCGAATGCCTTTTGGAAATCCAGGTATAAAACATCTGCTGGTTCCCCTTTATTTACCTTACTAGTTACATTCTCAAAAAGTTCTAATGAATTTGTCAAATAGAATTTCCCTTTAGTAAAACGATGTTGACTTTTCTAATTATTCTATACTTTTCTAAATGCCTTGTTAAGACTTCCTTAATAATAGATTCCAGCATTTTCCCAACAACTGATGTTAAATTAAATGGCCTGTAGATCACTGTTTTCTCCCTCCCTCCTGTCTTGAAAGGTGGTGTAACATTTGACAACTTCCAATCTAGTGGTACTATTTCTGAATATAAGGAATTTTGGGAAATTGCAGTTGGACAAATCAGATTGGCAAAGGCAGCCTTTGTTGGATGTTGAGTTCATAGAGTGTTTTCAGGACAGTTTCTTAAAGCAGCACATTTTAGCACCAACCAGAGAGAAGATCTGGTAATGTTCAATGAGACAGGATTATTTAATAACCTCATACTGCTAGGTAGCAGTGATCATAATATGATTGAATTTCACCTACAGTTTGAGGGAGAGAGGAATGGATCTAAGATTAGTGTTTTAATCTTAAATAAGCACAATTGGGTGGGCTTTGAGACAGAGCTGGCTAAGGTGAACTGGGAAATTAAGTTAAAGGACAGGTCAGTAGAGATGCAGTGGCAGGCATTTAATGAGATATTTCAGAAAACTCAGGGAAGATACATTCCAGTGAGAAAGAAAGACTTTAAGGGAAGTCTCTGGCTAACTAAGGAAGTTAAAGTTAGTATCAAACCGAAAATTCCACAAAGATGAGTGACAGGTCTGAAGATTGGACAGAATATAAAGACCAGCAAAGAATGACTAAAAGATTAATAAGGAGAGAAAAATTAGAATTTGAGAGATAACTAACTAGAAATACAAAAACAAACAGTATGAGTTTCTACAGGTACCTAAAAAAGATTAAGTAAAGTGAGCATTAGTCCTCTGGAGAGTGAGAATGGGAAATGAATAATGGAAAATAAAGAAATGGTGGATGAATTGAACAGATATTTTCTGTCTGTCTTCACTGTAGAGGATGCAAATTACATCCCAGAAATAATTGTGAATCAAGTGGTGAAAAGGGGGGAGGAATTTAAAACAATTATAATCATCAGGGAAAGGAGACTGAGAAAATTAAAAGCTAACAAGTCCTCAGGTCCAGATGGATTGCAACCTATGGTCTTAAAAGAAGTGGCTGCTGAGATAGGAGATTGATTTTAATTTTCTAAAATTCCCTAGATTCTGGAAAGGTCCATCCAATTGGAAAAAAGTGAATGTAACTCCTCTGTTCAAGATAGGAGGGAGACAGGCAGAAAGCAGGAAACAACAGGCCAGTTAGTTTAACATCTGTTATAGGGAAAGGGGACGCGATGGCATAGTGGTAATCTAGAGACTCAGGGTAATGCTCTGGGGACACGTGTTCGAATCCCGCCATGGCAGATGGTAGAATTTGAATTCCATAAAAATCAGGAATTAAAAGTCCAATGATGACTATGGAACAATTGTCAATTGCTGTAAAAACCTATCTGGTTCACTGATGGTCGTTAGGGAAGGCAATCTGTTGGCCTTACCCGGTCTGGCCTACACGTGACTCAAGACACACAGCAATGTGGTTGACCCTTAAATGCCCCCTGAAATGGCCTCAAACCACTCAGTTGTATCAAACTGCTACAAAGTCACAGAAAAGGAATGAAACCGGACAGACTGCCCGGCATCAAACTAGGCACTGGAAACGACAACAGCAATCTCAGCCCTGTTGACCTTGCAAAGTCCTCCTTACTAACATCTGGGGGCTAGTGCCAAAATTGGGAGAGCTGCCTCACAGGCCAGTCAAGCAGCAGCCTGACATAGTCATCCTCATGGAATCATACCTTACAGACACCACCATCACCATCCCTGGGTATATTCTGGTATACAATTGGGAGGCAGTTGCCCTGGGAGTCCTCAACATTGACTCAGTGTCTCATGTCATCAGGTCAAACATGGGCATGGAAACCTCCTGCTGATTACCATATACTGCCCTCCTTAGCTGATGAATCAGTGCTCCTCCATGTTGAACACCATTTGAAGGAAGCGGATACTAAAGGACATAGCTGCTAAACTGGGTCTGCAGAATGTGGTGAGGGAATCAACAAGAGGGAAAAACACATTTCACCTCATCCTCACCAACCTGCCTGCTGCAGATGCATCTGTCATGACAGTATTGGTAGGAGTGAGCACTACGCAGTTGTTGTGGAGATGAAGCCCCACTTTCACATTGAGGATACCCTCCATCGTGTTGTGTGGCACTACCGCCATGCTAAATGGGATAGATTTTGAACAGATCTAGCAAATCAAGATGGACATCCATGAGGCACTGTGGGCCACCAGCAGCAGCAGAATTGTATCGAACACAAGCTGTAAGCTCATGGCCTGGCATACTCTCCACTCTAACATTACCCCCAAGCCAGGGGATCAATCCTAGTTCAGTGAAAAGTGCAGGAGGGCATGTCAGGAGCAGCACCAGGCATACCTAAAAATGAGGTGTCAACCTAGTGAAGCTGTAACTCAGGACTACTTGCATGCCAAACAGCATAAGCAGCAAGTGAAAGACAGAGCTAAGCGATCCCACAACCAACGGATCAGATCTGAGCTCTTCAGGCCTGCCACATCCAGTCGTGAATGGTGGTGGATAATTAAACAACTCACTGGAGGAGGAGGCTCCACAAATATCCCCATCCTCAATGATTGAAGAGCCCAGCACATCAGTGCAAAAGATAAGGCAGAAGCATTTTTATCATCTTCAGCCAGAAGTGTCAAGTGGATGATCCATCTCTGCCTGCTCTGGAGGTCCCCAACATTACAGATGCCAGTCTTCAGCCAATTCAATTCACTACACATGATTTCAATAAATGGCTGAAGGCACTGGATACTGAAAAGTCTATGGGCCCTGACAATATTCCGGTAATAGTACTGAAAACTTGTGATCCAGAACTTGCTGTGCCCCTAGCCAAGCTGCTCCAGTACAGCTACATCACTGGCATCTTTCCAGTGGAAAATTGCCCAGGTATGTCCTGTACACAAAAAGCAGGACAAATCCAACCCGACCAGTTACCGCTCCGTCAGCCTACTCTCCATCGTCAGTAAAGTAATGGAAGGGATCATTAACAGTGCTATCAAACGGCAATTGCTCAGCAATAACCTGCTCACTGATGTCCAGTTTGGGTTCCACCAGGGCCTCTCAGCTCCTGAACTCATTACAGCCTTGGATCAAACATGGACAAAAGAGCTGAACTCCCGAGATGAGGTGAGAATGACTGCCCTTGACATCAAGGTAGCATTTGACCAAGTGTGACATCATGGAGCCTTAGCAAAACTGGAGTCAATGGGAATCAGGGGGAAAACTCTCCACTGGTTGGAGTCATGCCTAGCACAAAGGAACACGGTTGTGGTTGTTGGAGGTCAGTCATCTCAGCTCAAGGACATCACTGCAGCAGTTCCTCAGGGTAGTGTCCCCGGCCCAACCGTCTTCAGCTGCTTCATCACTGACCTTCTTTCCATCATAAGGTCAGAAGTGGGGATGTTCGCTGGTGATTGCATAATGTTCAGTGCCATTCGCAACTTCCTCAGATACTAAAGCAGTCCATGTCCAAATGCAGTAAGACCTGGACAATATCCAGGCATGGGCTGACAAGTGGCAATTAACATTCGCGCCACACAAGTGTCAGGCAATGACCATCTCCAACAAGAGAGAGTTCAACAATCACCCCTTGACGTTCAATGACATTACCATCACTGAATCCCCCACTATCAACATCCTGGGGGTTACCATTGACTAGAAACTGAACTGGTCTAGCCATATAAATACTGTGGCTACAAGAACAGGTCAGAGGCTAGGAATCGTATGACAAGTAACTCACCTCCTGACTCCCAGAAGCCTGACCACCATCTACAAGGCACAAGTCAGGAGTGTGATGGAATACTCTTCACTTGCCTGGATGAGTGCAGCTCCCACAACACTCAAGAAGCTGGACACTGTCCAGAACAAAGCAGTCTACATGATTGGCACCACATCCACAAACATTCACTCCCTCCACCACCGACACAGAGTAGCTGCAGTGTGTACCATCTACAAGATGCACTGCAGGAGCTCACCAAGGCTCCATCGACAGCACCTTCCAAACCCATGACCATCTAGAAGGACAAAAACAGCAGATGTATGGAAACACCACCACCTGGAAGTTCCCCTCCCAAGTCACTTACCATCCTGTCTTGGAAATATATCACTATTCCTTCACTGTCGCTGGGTCAAACTCCTGTTACTCCCTCCCTAATGTGGGTTTACCAACACCACATGGACTGCAGCGACTCAAGAAGGCAGCTCAGCACCACCTTCTCAAGGGCAACTAGGGATGGGCAATAAATGCTGGCCCAGCCAGCGAAGCCCACATCCCGTAAATGAATAAAAAAATTTGCTGAAGTCTAATATTAGGGAATTGATAGTGGGGCACTTGGAAAATCTCAGTGCAATCAAGCAGAGTCAACAAGGTTTTATGAAAGGCAAATTATGTTTGACTAATTTATTGTAGTTCTTTGAGGAAGTAACAAGAAATGTGGATAAAGGGTGACCTGTGGATGTGCTATATTTGGATTTTCAGAAAGCATTTGACAAGGTGCCACATCAAAGGTTACTATGCAAAATAAGAGCTCGGTGTGGAGGTAAAATATTAGCATAACTAGGGGATTGGTTAGCTAACAGGAAGCAGAGTAGGGATAAATGGATCTTTTTCAGGTTAGCAAGATGTGACAAGTGGAGTACAACAGGGATCAGTCCTGGAGACTCAACTATTTAAATTTACATCAATGTCTTAGATGAAGAGACCGAAAGTATGCTTGCTAAATTTGCTGATGACACAAAGATGGTTAAGAGAGTAAATTGTGAAGAGGACATAAGGAGTCTGCAAAGGGACATAGATAGGTTAAGTGAGTGGGCAAAAATTTAGCAGATGGAATAAAATGTGGGAAATTGTGAACTTGTCCACTTTGACAGGAAGAATAGAAAAGCAGGATATTATTTAAATGGAGAGAGATTACAGAACTCTGAAAGGGATCCGAGTGTCCTGGTACATAAGTTAGTATGCAGGTAGAGCAAGCAATTTGGAAGACAAATAGAATATTGATGTTTATTGCCAGAGGAATGGAATATAAAAGTAGGGGTATTTTGTTACAGTTATACAGGGCATTGGTGATACCACATCTGGAGTACTGTGTACAGTTTTGGTCTCCTTATTTAATAAAGGATATAAATGCTTTTGAAGCAGTTCAGTGAAGGTTCACTCAACTGATACCTGGGGTCAGGTGTTGGTGGTTAAATTATGAGGAAAGGTTGGAAAGACAGGGTTTGTATGCATTGGAGTTTAGAAGAATGAGAGGTGATCTAATTGAAACATAAGATCCAGAAGAAACTTTACAGGGTGGGTGCTGAAAGGATGTTTCCCATTGTGGAAGAGACTAGAATTAAGGGACACAGTTTAAAAATAAGGAGTATTCCATTTAAAACAGAGATAAGAAGAAATTCTCCGAGGGTCATGAATCTTTAGAGTCCTCTTCCTCAGAGAGCAGTGGAAACTGGGTCAATGAATAATTTTAAGGCAGAGGTAAATCATTTCTGACCAACAAGCAAGTCAAAGATATAAAAACAAAAAGATAAAAACAAAAAACTGCGGACGCTGGAAATCCAAAACAAAAACAGAATTACCTAGAAAAACTCAGCAGGTCTGGCAGCATCGGCGGAGAAGAAAAGAGTTGACTTTTTGAGTCCTCATGACTCTTCCACAGAACTTCTGTTGAAGGGTCATGAGGACGCGAAACGTCAACTCTTTTCTTCTCTGCCGATGCTGCCAGACCTGCTGAGTTTTTCCAGGTAATTCTGTTTTTGTTACGTAAGTCAAAGGTTATTGGGGGTCAGTGGAATGTGGAGTTGAGGCCACAATCAAATCAGTCATGATCTTACAGAATAGCAGAGCAAGCTTGAGGGGCCAAATGGTCTACTCCTGCCCCTACTTTGTTTATTAGTAACTTCATAATTGTTGACACTGCAAACAAAGCACTGAGGGTACAGTCTCCACACATGCAGTGTCAACTACCTGCATTAAAGATGGAGCAGACCAAACAAACATGGAAGAGAGCTTCCATCCTGCTACCCTGCACCCCCCACCTGCACCGGCAAATACCCATTTACCAAATCAGGCAGCATAAGAAATTCTGTGAATCACAACTAATTTATTGTTAAGCTATAGTTCTGTACAAATACCAGTTTCCATCTTCCCTGTCTAGATACAATTTCCCTGACTGGGGAAAACCCAGCACCTAAGTCCAGGCTTCAATAAGCATCAGCTGCTCTCAGTTCACTCTGAAGCTTGTCCTGGTTTCCTCTTAAAGGGACCTCCATCGCTAACATTGTTACCCCTCACTGTGCTTCCCCCCCCACCGACTCCCTTCGCTGTGCCCCCCCCGACTCCCTTTGCTGTGCCCCCCGACTCCCTTAGCTGTGCCTCCCGACTCCCTTCGCTGTGCCACCCCCCCGACTCCCTTCGCTGTGCCCCCCGACTCCCTTCGCTGTGCCCCCCGAGTCCCTTTGCTGTGCCCCCCGACTCCCTTTGCTGTGCCTCCCCCCCGACTCCCTTCGCTGTGCCCCCCCGACTCCCTTCGCTGTTCTTCCCCCCCTCGACTCCCTTCCCTGTGCCCCCCTGACTCCCTTCGCTGTGCCCCCCCGACTCCCTTCGCTGTGCTTCCCCCCCCGACTCCCTTCGCTGTGCCTCCCCCCCGACTCCCTTCGCTGTGCCCCCCCGACTCCCTTCGCTGTGCCTCCCCCCCGACTCCCTTCGCTGTGCCCCCCCGACTCCCTTCGCTGTGCCCCCCGACTCCCTTCGCTGTGCCCCCCGACTCCCTTCGCTGTGCCCCCCCAACTCCCTTCGCTGTGCTTCACCCCCCGACTCCCTTCGCTGTGCCCCCCGACTCCCTTCGCTGTGCCCCCCCGACTCCCTTCGCTGTGCCTCCCCCCCTCGACTCCCTACACTGTGCCTCCCCCCCTCAACTCCCTTCGCTGTGCCCCCCCGACTCCCTTCGCTGTGCTTCCCCCCCCAACTCCCTTCGCTGTGCCCCCCCGACTCCCTTCGCTGTGCCCCCCCGACTCCCTTCGCTGTGCCTCCCCCCCGACTCCCTACACTGTGCCTCCCCCCCCCGACTCCCTTCGCTGTGCCCCCCCGACTCCCTTCGCTGTGCTTCCCCCCCGACTCCCTTCGCTGTGCCCCCGACTCCCTTCGCTGTGCCCCCCCAACTCCCTTCGCTGTGCCTCCCCCCCTCGACTCCCTACACTGTGCCTCCCCCCCTCAACTCCCTTCGCTGTACCCCCCGACTCCCTTCGCTGTGCTTCCCCCCCCGACTCCCTTCGCTGTGCCCCCCTGACTCCCTTCGCTGTGCTTGCCACCCCGACTCCCTTCGCTATGCTTGCCGCCCCGACTCCCTTCGCTGTGCTTCCCTCCCCCCGACTCCCTTCGCTGTGCCCCCCTGACTCCCTTCGCTGTGCTTGCCGCCCCGACTCCCTTCGCTGTGCTTGCCGCCCCGACTCCCTTCGCTGTGCTTCCCTCCCCCCAACTCCCTTCGCTGTGCCTCCCCCTCCAAACTCCCTTCGCTGTGCTTCCCCCCCGACTCCCTTCGCTGTGCTTCCCCCCTCCGACTCCCTTCGCTGTGCTTCCCTCCCCCCGACTCCCTTCGCTGTGCTTCCCTCCCCCCGACTCCCTTCGCTTGCTTCCCTCCCCCCGACTCCCTTCGCTGTGCTTCCCTCCCCCCGACTCCCTTCGCTGTGCTTCCCTCCCCCCGACTCCCTTTGCTGTGCTTCCCTCCCCCCGACTCCCTTCGCTGTGCTTCCCTCCCCCCGACTCCCTTTGCTGTGCTTCCCTCCCCCCGACTCCCTTCGCTGTGCTTCCCTCCCCCCCGACTCCCTTCGTTGTGCTTCCCTCCCCCCGACTCCCTTCGCTGTGCTTCCCTCCCCCCCGACTCCCTTCACTTTGCCTCCCCCCCGACTCCCTTCACTGTGCTTCCCCCCCAATTCCCTTCGCTGTGCTTCCCCCCCACCTGACTCCCTTCACTGTGCTTCCCCCACACCCCGACTCCCTTCGCTCTGCCTCCCCGCCACGTGCTGCCTTCGCTGTGCTTCCCCCCGACTCCCTTTGCTGTGCTTCCCCCCCCGACTCCCTTTGCTGTGCATCCCCCCCCCCGACTCCCTTCGCTGTGCTTCCCCCCCACTGACTCCCTTCGCTGTGCTTCCCCCCCCAACTCCCTTCGCTGTGCTTCCCCCCACCGACTCCCTTTGCTGTGCTTCCCCCTACCGACTCCCTTCGCTGTGCTTGCCGCCCCGACTCCCTTCGCTGTGCTTCCCTCCCCCCAACTCCCTTCGCTGTGCCTCCCCCTCCAAACTCCCTTCGCTGTGCTTCCCCCCCGACTCCCTTCGCTGTGCTTCCCCCCTCCGACTCCCTTCGCTGTGCTTCCCTCCCCCCGACTCCCTTCGCTGTGCTTCCCTCCCCCCGACTCCCTTCGCTTGCTTCCCTCCCCCCGACTCCCTTCGCTGTGCTTCCCTCCCCCCGACTCCCTTCGCTTGCTTCCCTCCCCCCGACTCCCTTCGCTGTGCTTCCCTCCCCCCGACTCCCTTCGCTGTGCTTCCCTCCCCCCGACTCCCTTTGCTGTGCTTCCCTCCCCCCGACTCCCTTCGCTGTGCTTCCCTCCCCCCCGACTCCCTTCGTTGTGCTTCCCTCCCCCCGACTCCCTTCGCTGTGCTTCCCTCCCCCCCGACTCCCTTCACTTTGCCTCCCCCCCGACTCCCTTCACTGTGCTTCCCCCCCAATTCCCTTCGCTGTGCTTCCCCCCCACCTGACTCCCTTCACTGTGCTTCCCCCACACCCCGACTCCCTTCGCTCTGCCTCCCCGCCACGTGCTGCCTTCGCTGTGCTTCCCCCCGACTCCCTTTGCTGTGCTTCCCCCCCCGACTCCCTTTGCTGTGCATCCCCCCCCCCGACTCCCTTCGCTGTGCTTCCCCCCCACTGACTCCCTTCGCTGTGCTTCCCCCCCCAACTCCCTTCGCTGTGCTTCCCCCCACCGACTCCCTTTGCTGTGCTTCCCCCTACCGACTCCCTTCGCTGTGCTTCCCCCCCCCGACTCCCTTCGCTGTGCTTCCCCCCACCGACTCCCTTCGCTGTGCTTCCCTCCCCCCGACTCCCTTCGCTGTGCCTCCCTCCCCCCCGACTCCCTTCACTGCCCCCCCGACTCCCTTCACTGTGCCTTCCCCCACCCCCCAACTCCCTTCACTGTGCCTCCCCCCCACCCCGACTTCCTTCACTGTGCCTCCCCCCACCCTGACTCCCTTCACTGTGCCTCCCCCCCCGCCGACTCCCTTCACTGTGCCTCCCCCTACCCCGACTCCCTTCACTGTGCCTCCCCCCACCCTGACTCCCTTCACTGTGCCTAACCCCCCGCCGATTCCCTTCACTGTGCCTCCCCCCCCGCCGACTCCCTTCACTGTGCTACCCCCCTCCACCCGCTCCCTTCACTGTGCCATTCCCCATTTTCCCACCACTCAATTTGCCGCTGATGTTTCAGTGTGTGATGAGATCATTGCACACATGCACTGGCTGGATACTTGCAAACAAGGAAGGAGACACATTCCAATCTCTGGGAATGATATCCTTGGCCACCAGGAGATTGATGTCCATTTCAGGAGGGTTTGTAATCCTGGGGTTAATCACAGTATACACCTTTTCAGTTTATAAGAGTATTGCTGATGATCATGAGTTATATATCTGTAGCTTCATTCCAACATTCTCCTGGCCCTGCTCAAATCACAAACCACAGTCTATGTGGAATGCAAGGAATTTCTAACACTGTCTGCTTCACATGCCGATGAAATCCTATTGTTGTGCTCCAGCTGTCTCTCAATAAGGAAAGCTGCTTCACATTTATTTTCGCAAATTGTCATTAATTAGAGGTCATTTTGCTCCATGCCAGGGATTTTGGTACTGAAAACAATTGAGCAGGATAAAAGGAATGAAAGGTGAAATTCTCTCAATTACACACTCCTTTTTCAAATTGTAAAGAGAAACACCAAAATTAACCCCAAGAAAAGATCAGTCAAGTCAGCAATCCTTATCCTGGATGTCACTTTTGCTCAGGTGATTAAAAGTAAGAAACTGAGCAAGATCTTGTTCATGATTACAACGCTGAACGAGGTATAGCAGTGGTTTGTTTCCACCCATTTCATTCTCCCTCACAGTTCTCTCTGCAAACTGCTTTCATCTCCTTTATATTTTTGCTCATCTCACCTGAAGCTGGTGCTTTATGCCAGAGTAGAAAGCCCATTGGGTGTCACCATTCCCAGGTACTTCAACCCATCAGTATCATATCCAGCACAAAGGAAGGTGGTTATTGTTGTTCGAGGTCAATCATCTCAGTCCCAGGACATCACTGCAGGAGTTCCTCAAGATAGTATGCTAGGCTCTTCAGCTGCTTCATCAATGACCCTCCCTCCATCATAAGGTCAGAAGTGGGGATGTTTGCTGATGTCTGCACAGTGTTCAGCACCTTTCGTGACTCCTCAGATACTAAAGCAGTTGGTGTCCATATGCTGCAAAACCTGGACAATATTCTTCCACAGAAATTTCAGGCAGTGATCATCTCCAATAAGAGAGAATCTAACCATCTCCCCTTGACATTCAATGGCATTACCATCGCTGAATCCCCTACGATCACCATCCTGGGGGTTACCATTGACCAGAAACAGAACTGGATGAGCCGCATAACTACTGTGGCTACAAGAACAGGTCAGAGGCTAGGAATCCTGCAGGGAGTAACTCACCTCCTGACTCCCCAGAGCCTGTCCACCATCTACAAGGCACAAGTCAGGAGTGTGATGGAATACTCCCTATTTGCCTGGATGAGTGCAGCTCCGAGAACACTCAAGAAGCTTGACACCATCCAGGACAAAGCAGCCCACTGGATTTGCACCCCATCCACACCTTTAGCATCATTCCCTCTAACATCGACACACAGTGACAGCAGTGTGTACCATCCACAAGATGCACTGCAGCAGCTCACCAAGGCTCTTTAGACAGCACCTTCCAAACCCATGACCTCTACCAACTAGAAGGTCAAGGGCAGCAGATAGATGGGAACACCACCACCTGGAAGTTCCCCTCCAAGTCTCTCACCATCCTGACTTGGAAATATATCACCGTTCCTTCACTGTCACTGGGTTAAACTCCTGGAACTTCCTTCCTAACAGCACTGTGGGTCTACCTACACCACATGGACTGCAGTGGTTCAAGAAGGCAGCTCACCACCACCTTCTCAAGGGCAATTAGGGATGGACAATAAATGCTGACCCAGCCAATGAAGCCCACATCCCATGAATGAATAAAAATTCTTAGTGCTCTGGTATTTCAGCCACCTAGCAACACAGATTGGTATCTGCCCCTGGCAACTGAACACGCAAATTTCTTCAGAAACTGGGAAGAAGGCTACCACTAAAATAAAGCTGACAAGCAAATGACAGTAATTAGGATCATGGTGCAGGTACCAGGAACGTATCAGAGACAAAATGTCACGTTAAGAACAAACATACCCCTACTGGTTGCCAGTTCGAAAGCAGCATCATTAGAAATGAAGAACCGCCTTTTATCTGGACAGTTCAATCTGATGCACAATACTCAAAAAAATGTAATTATTCACACAATTATTGAGGAGAATAGAATTGAAGCATTTAAGAGGAAGCTACATGAGAGAGAGGACTGGAAGGATGGGCTAATAGGTTGAGATGAAGTGGAGTGAGAGGACACTGATGTGGGCCACAAACACCAACATAGAGCAGTTGGGTTAGAATGGCCTGTTTCCTTGCTGTCACCTCCACACATGGGAGAGCAGTGTGTAATGGTGAGATTTTTACTTTCACTCTGCTGTGCTGTGTTTACACTCACTAGAGTCAGGGAAATGGGTAGTCAGGCTCTTGTCCCAATTATTTTCTAAAAACTGGATAGTGTGAAGACCAGATGGTGAATGTGGAAATCACTCAAACAGTATCACTACACTGGTGTGCTCAGTACAACAGCTCCAAAATTCACAGTCAATTTTCTGCTTTACAACCCTTCTTTTTCAAACGGGTTTTCTCCAGTTTTCCTCCCTCAAGACATTGGCTATTTGTTGGAGCAGGGAATGAGTGCCATTTTTTGCTTTTATCTGAAAGGAAAGTCCAGTTGCTCAAACGCCAACCAGCACCCCCAATACGTTGTAAAAACTTATGATTCATGTGTGAACCAAGGCAATGAGTAATGTCAGCATCCCAAATTTGGGGAGCATCACAATGCAAACCAATCCTGTCGTCCCTCTCCACCCCTCCCCACAAATACACAGCAAGGGTCACCACTCATCCATAGCCCAGGGGAGGTGCTGGCTGGGCCAAAGTTAGCTGATTCTGGGATTGCATCTGGGATCCTCTGGCCCATGTGACCTCAGGGTCAGGTCACTTTCCATGGTTTATTTTCTAAATAAGATATAGATTATCTTTTGTAGTTTCTTGTAGTTAGTGTGAAGAGACATGTACCACATCACATTGCCTCTGTTTAAACAATTAGTGTGAAGTTATTCCATGTTAATCAGTTCCTTGTATGCTACTGTACGCTAACTATTGTTAGATTGGTTGACCCTCTAATTTGAACTTCTAGTAAAATGTGACTGACTCTGATTACTACTATCACAGCAGGGGAGACACAGGTTTTAATTAACGGACACAAGCTGATTTTAAATTATTATAACAAAGTGCTTTGTGTTTTGTGAAGTGCGGTGCACGTGGATAAGGATCTGGCACATGAAGGATACTGAGTACAGTATGGCCCACACATTGATGTAAGAGAGCAAACAACCCACACCTAGGGATCAGTGTAGTGTTGGACAGAGCCGTATGTAGAAACAAGCATGGAGACAGCTCCGAGGTTGGAGCTTTACTGTGCCCATGTATATAATTTTTAGTAGTTAATAAATACTTACTGTTGTATTACCTAAGACTACTAATACCTTATTAACTACACCCAACACCTTACAGCAGAAATGTGGCAGGTGATAATTGAATCAGTGTGTGCAGCTGTTTTGTCAGCTTCAGGGAATGAACTGTAGAGATTATAGTTTTAAATGCACATTAATCTTCAGAATTCAGGCATCTTAGACGCCAAACATTTCAAAGCTTAAAACTCTTTAAGCTTTCTTGCTTTAAGTTGTTCCTTCTGTTTGCAGTTAGATCTATTTCCAACATATTCCCACTTTGTTTTGGTTCTCCCATACTTTCACTGTTTATTCCCTTTTTTCTATCTATCTATAAGACTTGCATTTATATAGTGCTTTCCACATTCTCAAGTCAGCTCCAAAGCACTTTAAATAATTCTACAGCTAATGAAGTCAATCAAGGTAGATTTCCCAATGTTGTTGACACATTGGATTGGGCTGATTGTGATGTTCCTCAGGGTTCAGTGGGCTGCAAACACCCTGGTGCAAATTCACACATAAAGAATGATTAGTTGGACAAGGCCCTGGACAGCTGGTGAGCTTGGAAGTTGCCACCCAATCTGAGCATTAGGAGCATGTGACAAGAAATCAGATTAGGGAATGAAATCACCAAAGACATACATCATGCTTTTAATAACCAGTAAAAGATTTGCTGCTACAGTTCCTTTTAATCAGTTCTTGAGCAGGGGAAGGCAGGGGCATATTGTCAGGAGTCTCATTCTGAGGGTACCTTGCTGAAATTAGACCCATCAGATGTGCAATTGTTGTGGAGATAGTTTGAACTTTGAGAATGAGCCTACACAGTTCAGCACACTCCAGCTCATATGTTGACATTTGAATTACTGTGCTTCAAACATGGAATGTATGTAATGAGCAGAATGTTGGATCCCTGACAAAAGTGAGAAAGTGAGCTCTTTCACACCAAAACTCATTAGTAACAGCTGTGAGGAACAGTACACCCACTACAGTAACTGATTGTCAGGTCTGAATCCTGCCCTCTGACTGTACCTTCCAAAATGGCTCTGTGGACGCCCTGAATCTTCACATTCTTGCAGTTTTAGAAAACTTTGAGCAAACTCTAGGATAAAAAAAAACCTCCCGCAGCCCAACTCGCCTCCAGTCTCGACAGTGAGACACAGTTCCACGTGTTCAACCAGCAGCTGGCACTTCCTCTGCCCCAGTTGGTAGCACTCTTGTCTCAAATTCAGAAGGTTATGGGCTCAGATTCCACTGTCACTATATAATCAGACTGTCACTCCATGCAATACTGAGGGACTACTGCACTGTTGCTGATGCTGCCTTTTGAATGAGTCTTCAAACCAAGGCTTTGTATGTTCTTATGGATGGATGTCAAAGATACCATGGCACTATTTCAAAGAAGAGTAAGGGACTTCTCCCCAGTGCCCTAGAATCTTAGAATGGTTAGAGCAGAGGAGGTGGCCATTTGGCCCCTTGTGTCCCTGTGAAGAAAATCAGCTATTCCCATCTCGTCAGCTTGGAAATCTCTCTCCTCAGGTGCTTATCTAATACCCTTTTGAAAGCCACGATTGGCCAATATTTATTCCCTCAACCAATAACAAAAAATCATGTCATTAAAACATTGCTGTTTGTGGGAGTTTGCTGTACACAAAATGACTGCTACATTTCCTATATTACAACAGTGGCTACAATTCAGGACTTCATTGGCTGGAAAGCTCTCTGTGACAAGACTTACTTTCTTTCATTCTTTCTGAACCAGCTATTTGACCAAGGGAGCATCCCAGCAGTAGTGTGCTCTTCCAGGTATGGGTCTTCAGGAGCAGAAACCAAAGCCGATTCTCTCCTTTCCAACCCCAACAGAACTTCTGGGGTCAACTGTTCCACACACAGTACCACACTGAATTAAGATCCGCATAGATTGGGGAAGGGCTCTGACACCCTTCTGGTCTACGTAACTCTGAAATGTGGCAAATTATGCATTTAAGCAATCAGCAGTGAGTTGGCCAGTGTATGTAGTGAGCAGCTGTGGAATACAGACCAGAAGAATCCCAGATTCACTCCCTGGTCAGCTATGGAGTTAGCTGATGGCAGTTGGAAGCTACAATAAACTCCAGTGCTTCTGGGTTGAGTGTGGAATCATCTCGCTCCCAATCATTAAGAGTGGTCCATGTCTGGGCATTGGGTTAAGATAGGATTAGGCTGGTCTGTGATGGTGCTTGAAATCAAATGGGCTGCCAACACAAGGTCCCAAAAGCCCATTGGCCATTTGTGAGGAACTAGAGGTAGTGTTAAGTAAGTTGTCTGTGTATTTGTGTGTGTTAGCGATAAGGTATATCTTTAAGTTTAATTCATAGTTCTGTAATTTGTGTGTTAAGAAAGGGGGGAGCTTGAGTTTTGGTTTCACTTTAAAAGATGCCTGCATTCTAATGAGGTTTTATGACTCTTGAAGAGAAGTTAAAAGAAACACAAGGTTATAAAAACTGTGCTGTTGCCTAGCAACAGGGGTCCAGAGAGAGGGATGAACAGAGACAGAGAGAAACAGAAAAACAGCATTTTAGTTCATTTGAAGCCAGGAGTCAGCAGGGGCTGGACATATCAGAGGGAACAGCAAAGACAGCAGATTTCCCAAAAGAACCAAAAGGTCCCAAGGCCAAGGAGTGCGAAAGAAAGGAGGGGTGCCAAGAAGACCTTCTAGTCAAAGGAAGAACAGGAGTCTGGAATTGGTCCTGTTAAGGGAAGTTAAAAGTGACGAGCAGAGGAAAGCTGCAGGCTTAAAGGGAGAAAGCTGCGGGACACAGACTTAAAGCAAAATAGGCTTGCAAGAAGCCAGAAGATCCAAGGAGACAGCCAAAGGTCTGTAACTCTTTACTATGGGCATGTGAGGCAGTGGTGTTGGCATGGCTGAGTATCTGAGAGAGAGTGTGTAGAATAAAGATTGAATGCACGTGGCAATCCAGGGAGAGGAACCCCGGAAGGAGAGTTTGAAACTCTGGAGGTGGACCCTTGTGGAAGGCATCTAAGAGAAGGCATCATTTAGGAGAAGATTTTAAAGTTGGTTCTTCAAAAATGAGGATTGGAAACTCTCATGTGAAAGACGGAGCTCAGTGAGTCTGTGTGGCTCACGGTGTGACAAGTGTCTGGGGGAGTTGATAAGAGATCCAAAGCATCTGTTTGGGGTGGCATCAGTTAGTTGGTTTAAGTGTGGTGCATCTGACCACAGATCACCTATTGGTTTACATGGACTGAGTACTTACTGTGAACATTAGAGTATAAGATTGTTTTTGTAACTTGTGTTATGCTTACGAAAGGTATAATTGTGAGTGAAGGAGTATTGTAATATAGTTCATCTTATCTTGTTTAATAAATGTTTTATGTTTTTGTTAAAAGTTCATCAGCTGACTCCTGTGACTCTGTTCAGTAGCCACTCGCCACATTTCTAAACAAAAAATTAAAGTTAGGATACATGAAGCTGGGTTCCAGCCTGAGATCTGACGTGTCCAGAAGTAACATCAGCTGCGATTATAACCCATCGAGGGTAAATGCTGTGAATCTCTGTGATTGATTCTATCAAGGAGGCCTGCTGGTTTCATTGATGCTGATGTGTGGCCACAGAATTGGAGATGCACATAAAGTAATCACAAGCACCGGACATGGATGTTCTGAGCTGGTGAAGGTGGTGATTATCTGGGACTTCAGTGTGATGGAGTTAGTGATGACATTGTGAGAGAGGTAGTAATGACAGTCTGAGAGAGGTAATGATGACAGTGTGAAAGGTAGTGATGACAGTCCCAGAGAGGTAACGATGACACTGTGATAGAGGTGGTGATGACAGCGTGACAGAGGTAGTGATAGCAGTGTGCCAGAAGAAGTGATGACAGTGTGAGAGAGGAACTGATGACAGTGTGAGAGAGGTGGTGATGACAGTGTGAGAGAGGTGGTGATGAAACTGTGACAGAGGTAGTGATGACACTGTGACAGAGGTAGTGATGACTGTGTGAGAGAGGCAGTGGTGACAGTGTAACAGAGGTAGTGATGACAGTGTTAGAGAGGTAGTGATGACAGTTTTGGAGAGGTAGTGATGACATTGTGAGAGAGGTAGTGATGACAGTGTGAGAGAGGCAGTGATGACAGTGTGAGAGAGGTAGTGATGACAGTGTGAGAGAGGCAGTGATGACAGTGTGAGACAGGTAGAGATGACAATGTGAGAGAGGCAGTGCTGACAGTGTGAGAGAGGCATTGATGACAGTGTGAGAGAGGTAGTGATGACAGTGTGAGAGAGGCAGTGCTGACAGTGTGAGAGAGGCAGTGATGATAGTGTGAGAGGGGTAGTGATGACAGTGTGAGAGAGGTAGTGATGACAGTGTGAGAGAGGCAGTGATGACAGTGTGAGAGAGGCAGTGATAACAGTGTGAGAGAGGCAGTGAGGACAGTGTGGGATGAAGAGTCTTTTGGACGGCCGAATATTTCAAGCTAGTTTTGTTACTGTTACAGGTTTCCATAATATGCAGCATTTTGCTTTTTATCTCAGAATAACAGAACGCCTGCCCCTAATGAGAAACAATGAAACTTAAACAGTGCAATATCCACTCTACCCCACACCACCAGTGTGACAGCGCACTGTCCGAGAGACCCCACACCACCAGTGTTACAGTGCACTATCCACTCTACCTCATACCACCAGTGTTACAGTGCACTATCCACTCTGCCCCACACCACCAGTGTGACAGCGCATTTTCCAAGATGCCCCACACTACCAGTGTGACAGCGCACTGTCCGAGACACCCCACACCACCAGTGTGACAGCGCATTGTCCGAGATGCCCCACACCACCAGTGTGACAGCGCACTGTCTGAGAGACCCCACACCTCCAGTGTGACAGCACACTGTCCAAGATGCCCCACACCTCCAGTGTCACAGCACACTGTCTGAGATGCCCCACACCACCAGTGTGACAGCACACTGTCGGAGAGACACCACACCACCATTGTGACAGCACACTGTCTGAGATACCCCACACCTCCAGTGTGACAGCACACTGTCCGAGATACCCCACATCTCCAGTGTGACAGCACACTGTCCGAGAGACCCCACACCACCAGTGTGACAGCACATTGTCCGAGAGACCCCACACCACGATTGTGACAGCGCACTGTCCGAGTGCCCCCACACCACAAGTGTGACAGCGCACTGTCCAGGAGACCCCACACCGCCAGTGTTACAGTGCACTATCCACTCTACCTCACACCACCAGTGTTATAGTGCACTATCCACTCTACCCCACACCACAAGTGTGACAGCGCACTGTCCAGGAGACCCCACACCGCCAGTGTGACAGTGCACTATCCACTCTACCTCACACCACCAGTGTTATAGTGCACTATCCACTCTACCCCACACCACAAGTGTGACAGCGCACTGTCCAGGAGACCCCACACCACCAGTGTGACAGCGCACTGCCCAAGGGACCCCAAACCACCAGTGTGACAGCGCAATGTCCGAGAGACCTCACACTACCAGTGTGACAGCACACTGTCCGAGAGACCCCACACTACCAGTGTGACAGCGCAATGTCCGAGAGACCCCACACTACCAGTGTGACAGCGCAATGTCCGAGAGACCCCACACTACCAGTGTGACAGCACACTGTCCAAGAGCCCCAAACCACCAGTGTGACAGCGCACTGTCCAAGAGCCCCAAACCACCTGTGTGACAGCGCACTGTCCGAGAGACCCCACACCACCAGTGTTACAGTGCACTGTCCAAGAGACCCCACACCACCAGAGTGACAGCTCACTGTCCGAGAGACCCCACACCACCAGTGTGACAGCACATTGTCCAAGAGACCCCAAACCACCAGTGTTACAGTGCACTATCCACTCTACCCCACACCACCAGTGTGATAGCACACTGTCCGAGACACCCCACAACACCAGTGTGACAGCACATTGTCTGAGAGACCCCACGCCACCAGTATGACAGCGCATTGTCCGAGAGACCCCAGACCACCAGTGTGACAGCGCATTGTCCAAGACACCCTACACCACCAGTGTGATAGCGCACTGTCTGAGAGACCTCACAGCACCAGTGTGACAATGTACTGTCCAAAAGTCCCAACACCACCAGAGTGACAGCACACTGTCTGAGAGACCCCACACCACCATGGTGACAGCGCACTGTTCGAAAGACCCCACACCACCAGAGTGACAGCTCACTGTCCTAGAGACCCCAAACCACCAGTGTGACAGCACACTGTCCGAGAGACCCCACACCACCAGAGTGACAGCTCACTGTCCGAGAGACCCCACACCACCAGTGTGACAGTGCACTGTTCTGGAGGCCCCACACCACCAGTGTGACAGCACATTGTCTGAGAGACCCCAAGCCACCTGTGTGATAGCGCACTGTCCAGGAGAACCCACACCTCCAGTGTGACAGCACACTGTCCGTGAGACACCACTCCACCAGTGTGACAGTGCACTGGCCAAGAGACCCCACACCACCATTGTGACAGCGTACCGTCCGAGATACCCCACACCTCCAGTGTGACAGCGCACTGTCCGAGAGACACCACTCCACTAGTGTTACAGTGCACTATCCACTCTACCCCACACCACCAGTGTGACAGCACACTGTCCGAGAGACTCCACATCACCAGTGTTACAGTGCACTATCCACTCTACCCCACACCACCAGTGTGACAGCGCACTGTCCGAGATACCCCACACCTCCAGCGTGACAGCACACTGTCCGAGACACCCCACACTACCAGCGTGACAGCGCACTGTCCGAGACACCCCACACCACCAGTGTGACAGCACATTGTCCATAAGACCCCAAACCACCAGTGTGACAGCACACTGTCTGAGAGACCCCAAGCCACCAGCGTGACAGCACACTGTCCGAGAGACCCCAAACCACCTGTGTGATAGCGCACTGTCCAGGAGAACCCACACCTCCAGTGTGACAGCACACTGTCCGAGAGACACCACTCCACCAGTGTGACAGTGCACTGGCCAAGAGACCCCACACCACCAATGTGACAGCACACTGTCCAAGAGACCCCACACCACCATTGTGACAGCGTACTGTCCGAGATACCCCACACCTCCAGTGTGACAGCGCACTGTCCGAGAGACACCACTTCACTAGTGTTACAGTGCACTATCCACTCTACCCCACACCACCAGTGTGACAGCACACTGTCCGAGAGACTCCACATCACCAGTGTTACAGTGCACTATCCACTCTACCCCACACCACCAGTGTGACAGCGCACTGTCCGAGATACCCCACACCTCCAGCGTGACAGCACACTGTCCGAGACACCCCACACTACCAGCGTGACAGCGCACTGTCCGAGACACCCCACACCACCAGTGTGACAGCACATTGTCCATAAGACCCCAAACCACCAGTGTGACAGCACACTGTCGGAGAGACACCACACCACGAGTGTGACAGAGCACAGTCCAAGAGCCCCCACACCATCAGTGTGGCAGTGCACTGTTCTGGAGGCCCCACACCACCAGTGTGACAGCGTACTGTCCGAGAGCCCTCACACCACCAGAGTGACAGCGCACTGTCCGAGAGCCCCCACACCTCCAGTGTGACAGCACACTGTCCGAGAGACCCCACACCACCATTGTGACAGCACACTGTCCGAGAGACCCCACACCACCAGTGTGACAGCACACTGTCCGAGAGACCCCACACCACCATTGTGACAGCACACTGTCCGAGAGACCCCACACCACCAGTGTGACAGCACACTGTCCGAGAGACCCCACACCACCAGTGTGACAGCACACTGTCCGAGAGACCCCACACCCACCAGTGTGACAGTACACTGTCCGAGAGACCCCACACCACCAGTGTGACAGCGCACTGTCTGAGAGATGGGTGAATCGGCCAGGCGGCCTTTACATTTCTCATCAAATCTCATCCAGGTTGGACCCAGCACAGGTCCAACTTTTGTATGCACCTGCCAAGCGAAATGTTGTGCAAGTGGATGATGACGTCAGGACACTCGCCCAATATCAACGCTGCAAAAGAAGAATTCTGTTATTGTCCTCTCACATGGTTTCTGACAACTAGCCCATTGACACAGAATGGAATCCGAGTTTCTGCCGTTCTCATCTCGTTGTGATAGAATAGGGTTTATTTCACATCCAATCTTTGGAATTCCACTCCAAAGTTAGAGAGTCTGCAAGTCTATTGTGCACCAGTTTCTTCAATTATTTGGAGAGGGGTAGCCATTAATCACAGGAAAGGTCTGTTGTATTTTAATGGCTTCTCAAAGATACATCCTGAAAGCTCCTATGCATTTTAATGTCTTGTCCAGGCATGAAGACTAGCTCGAGGGCCTTGTGCAGTTCCATGTATATTGACAGGATGGAAAAAGTCACCTGATCTCTTAGCTCCATTTTGTTTCAAAGTATCCATTTTGTATTTTAACTCATGGCAAAGTGTCCATTTTGAATTTATATTCCATAAATCCATGAGTTCATATTGGGTTACAATGAGAACCAACTGCCATTTTGGCCAATCCAGCATCTCCATCAGCCTGGCACCCAAAGAGTGGAAGCAAAAGAAGAATGCTGCAAGGAAAGTGATATTAAAGGCCTCAAAGATCCTACCAAAACAACCCTTCTTAGTCAGCGCCTCACTGCCAATCTCTCAACTTCCAGTCACCAGGAGCTACAATGTGCCTATTGTGCCTGGTGGACCCTAAAGTCCACTATACAAGCAGCTGTGAAGAAAGTCCTTGATCTCTCTACCAAGAAACATCTTGACTGGTTTGACAAAAATGACCAAGAGATACAGGACCTAACCAAATGTAAGCACAAAGCTTTCACAGACTGGAAACTTCACCACAGCTCAAGAGAAATCTAAAGCCCTGCAGACATCTGAAGGTATGAAACCCACAACATCAAGAAAAAATGGTGGGTAGATAGAGTGCGGGAGATCCAACAACACACAGACCAATGACATGCACGGTTTCTTCGAGTGCTGTCAAGACGGTCTACAGCACAAGCAGTCAAGGTCCCACCGTGCTGAGAGCCAAGCATGGAGGGGTCCTCATCATGGACCGTGAGGCAGTCAGTGCTCACTGTAAAGAACATTTTGAAGAGCTTCCAACCGAGACTCTGTGTTCAACATGAATGTCCTGATTTCCATTTCTTTAGCTCTGTCAACCACAAAGGCTTATGGAGCATCCTTCTAAAATTTGGCTGTCTTTAGAAATTTATCGCCAATCTCCGGCTACTCCAGATGACATGAAGCTGTGATCCTCAGCAAAGGAACCATCACAAACCCTATCTCAGTGAAAACTAGGGTCAAACAAGGCTGTGTCACTGCACCTACTCTACTCTCCATTTTCCTCACTGCAGTACTGCCCCTCACCTCCAGCAAACTACCCACAGGCTTGGTGATAATCTACAGAACAGATGGGAAACTGTTCAATCTACACCACCTTCAACCCAAAACCAAAACCACTCCAGCCTCAGTCATAGAGCTTCATTATGCAAATAACACTTGTGTCTGCGCTCACTCAGAAACTGATCTCCAGGTCATTGTCAGCTCCTGCTATGAAGCACATGAGAAAATGGGACTTTCACTAATCACAGAAAACTAAGGTTTTCTTCCAACCAGGTCCCACAGCAAAACACCTCCACATGTCGATTAACAACAATAGTGAGATCCTTCAAAATATGGACCATTTTTTGTATCTTGAGAGACTCCTCTCGATGAAGGCAGACATAGATGATGAAATTCATCATTGCCTCTAATGTTAAATGCTAGAGTCTATTATTAAGGAAGAAATAGCAGGACATTAAGAATAGCTTAACACAATCAAACAGAGTCAACATGGTTTTGTGAAAGGGAGATCACGTTTGATAAATTTGCTAAAGTTCTTTGAGGATATAAAAAGCAGAGTTGATAAAGGTTAACTGGTTGATGTAGTGTATTTGGATTTCCAGAAGGCATTGGATAAGGTGCCACATAAAAGATTATTGCACAAGATAGAAGCTTATTGTATTGGGGTAATGTATTAGCATGGATTGAAGATTGGTTAACCCAGAAGACAGACAGTGGAATTAATGGGTCTTTTTCAGGTTGGAAAGACTTAACTAGTGGAATGCCACAAGGGTCAGTCCTAGGGCCTCAATTATTTACTATCTATATTAAAGACTTGGAGGAGGGGGAAGAGAATAATCTATCCAAATTTGCTGATGATGCAAAAATATGTGGGAGGGCACGTTGTGATGAGGACATAAAGAATCTGCAAGGGGATATAGATAGGTTGAGTGAGTGGGCAAAAACCTGGCAGGTGGAGTTTAATGTAGGAAAGTGTGAGGTCATTCACTTTCGTAGGAAGAATCAAAAGGCATACTATTATTTAAATGGAGAGAGACTCTAAAAAAATCCAGCAGAGAGGGATCTGGGTGTTCTTGTGCATGAAATGCAAAAAGTTAGCATGCAGGTGCAGCAAGTGATTCAGAAGGTAAATGAAATTTTAGCCTGTTTTGCTAGGGAGTTGGAGTTTAAAAATAGGGAAATCTTGTTACAGCTGTACAGGGTGTTGGTGAGGCTGCACCTGGAGCACTGTGCAAGAAAGTTGGTTCAATAACAACATCCTCTCCCAAGCCAACTTGCCCAGTTAGTCACTGAAAACCAGCTTCACTGGACAGGACCTGCAGTTGTATGCCTGACACCAGACTCCTGAAGTAACTGCTCTACTCAGAGCTTGGTCACCTCAGGAGACTCCCAGGAGGACAGCAGACACACTTTAAGGATGCCTTCAAAGCATCTGTGAAAAGATCAACCATCCTCGTAGGTTTGTGGGAGGATCTGGCTTCTGACCAGCCAAAATGGGGAAGGTTCATTTGGGAAGCACAGAATTGAGAGACTTTGTCTGGGTGTGCTGAGGTGAATTTGAGGCCTTGGAAAGAGTGCACAAGCCTCCATGCACCTTACTTCCTCAACCCTTCAAACATCACTTGCCCCACATGTGTCAGAGTCTTCAGATCGCATATTGGACCTCTCAGAACCCATGGAACTGGAGTGCAAGCAAATCATCCTTGATCCTGAGGGACTGACTCAGAAGAAGAGCCAGGTAAACGTGCTCACACAGGTGTTTTGTATGTCAGTTGTGCATCAGTGTGCATGTATTGCGTTGGTGTGTTCACCTGTGTGTCAGTGTATGCACAGATTCATTGGCGTGACTGTTTTGTGTATGCACAAGTTTGTGTGAACAAATGTGCATGCATGTGTCAGTTTGTTTATGTGTATGTACAGAGATATGTGTGCGTGCAGATGTGTGTGTATCAATGTGTGTGTGTGTATTTATATGTGCAGAGAGGTGTATCCATGTGTACAGAGGTGGCTACATGTGTGTGTGTGTGTGTAGAGAGGTGTGTGTATGTGTAGAGGTGTGTGCATGTGCACTGAGGTGTGTGTGTATGGATGTGTGTGTGTGCACATAGGAATGTGTGTGCCCATGCACTGGGGGTGTGCACAGGAGTATGTGTGAGTTGGCATGTATGTGTGGACAGGTGTTTGTGCAGGTGTGTGCCTGTACGCAGGTCCATCACACAGTGTATGTGCTCCCTATCGGGGGAGGAAGATTGAGGAACCGAATTTGATCTACAGGCCAGATGAGGTCATGTATAGAGTCAACATTCCCCAAAATACAAGGAGCTGAAAAAGAGAAAAATTGTCAGCATTAACACTGACAGAAATTCCAAAAATCTGCCCTTGAATATTTGCCCAATACCGCTCCCAAAAAATTCTTTGTAAAAGTGTCCTTGGTTTGCAGCTGCCAAACCCTCACATCATTTATACCAGATATTACAAGGTTGCAAAGCTTGTCATCATCACTTTAAAGGACAATAAACTTCCTCATTTCACTGAAATTCAACTTTAACAGAAGGTCGTTGTCTGACCTTGGTGAATATTTGAAATACCAGTGTTAACTCACGTCAGGCCAGCTCCTAAAAATTCCTTCTATTATTCTTGTGAAATATTTTCTATATTTCTTCCCTCCGTGAGACACTGACTCTCACTCGTCTTTAATTCCATAAACTCTGGCAGTTCTCTGGTGCCTCTCTCAGTGCTCGCTTGTAATGTGTGAGTTTAGAGGGTGCTGTGTTGGTAGGCTTCTCACCTAGCCAGCTCCTGTGCTATCCTTATCCAGTGTCTATACACTTGCATTTCCTGCTCCTGCAGCCATCCTGGAAGCATCATCTCTGCCAGCACAGAGGAGGAGGCTCTGACTGGTGCCTTAAACCAAAATACAGTGAATAAATTACTCCTCAGAATAGGTTCCCCTTCTGCTTAACTGCAAACTTTGACTTTTGAGTTCCAGTTTATCCCCTGCAATTTTTATTTTGAGGTGGAATATTTTCCTCATTGTTAAAGCATTTCACACTTTGACACCCAATCACTAGATCGAATGTTACAAGATGAGGAATGGCAATGGGTATCTGGGCAGGAGCAGGGGAGAGCATCCAAAATACACATTACAACAAACTATACTGAATCTGAAGCACAGAAACATCTAACCCATCTGGTCTATGCTGGTGCTGTGCTCCACATGAGCTTCCTTCACTCTCTCCATATTCCTCTAATTCCTTCACCCTGAAGTATGCATCAAGCCTCCTCTTAAACCTCTCCAGCAGCTGCATCATCATCTCTGGGTCAAAATCCTGGAATTCCTTCCCTATCAGCACTGAAGGAACCACGCACATCATTAGTGTCTGTGTGTTGTTAGATCTCCCGCACTCTATCTACCCACCATTTTTTCTTGATGTTGTGGGTTTTGTGTTGCCTTCAGATGCCTGTAGGACTTTAGATTTCTCTTGAGCTGTGGTGAAGTTTCCTGCACCACATGGACTGCAGCGGTTCAAGAAGGCAGCTCACCAGCACCTTCTCAAGGGCAACTAGGGATGGGCAATAAATGCTGGCCTCACATCTGAAGATGAAGATTTCAAAAGTTCCAATGAATGTTCACACTCTGCTGCTTTACCGTGTTAGGTTACAAGGTTGTACCATTGTTAATCCCTAAAATATTCGATCACAGAGAGCAGAGTGTCAGTCAGTTCGCATTGAAGAAAGAGACAGAGAGAGGGCTAAGGAGTTGAACCTGAGAATGGGTGAACAGTTAATGACAAGCGACTTGAATTTCAATGATGTACCCGGCAGCCCCTGAGTCATCTCCCCCACAGGGGAGCCCCTGTGCCATCTCCCCACAGGGGGTCTCCTGTGCCATCTCCTCCACAGGGTGGCTCCTGTGCCATCTCCCCCACAGAGGGGCCCCTGTGCCATCTCCCCACAGGGCGGCCCCTGTGCCATCTCCTCCACAGGGGGGCTCCTGTGCCATCTCCCCCACAGAGGGGCCCCTGTGCCATCTCCCCACAGGGGGGCTCCTGTGCCATCTCCCCCACAGGGCAGCCCCTGTGCCATCTCCCCCACAGGGCGGCCCCTGTGCCATCTCCCCCACAGAGGGGCCCCTGTGCCATCTCCCCACAGGGCGGCCCCTGTGCTACATCTGCATTGTTTCTTGAGTTTCTTGCCATGATTCTCACTTTCACTCATCTCCTTGGATCAAAATCGGAGTTTCTGGGGTTCTTTTTCCAAGTTGGGTTTGCGGAGCAGGAATTGTCCCGACTTTCCACTCCCAACTCAGGAGCGAAACTTCAGGCCCATCATTCTGCTCTGTGGAGTTCCTGATCTCTGCTACACAGCTGGCAATTGTGGGGGCGGGGGGCGGGAAGCGAGTGGTACAACTGGAGGCTGAGCCATTCATTTTCCATTGCCTGATTATCCCCATGAGGATTTTATTGCTCTGTCCCTTCTCCTAAAATAGAATTTAATGATAGGTTCCAGCCTTGGGATTTTCCCACACCCAAATCCAAGATGTTCAATTAATCTTGAAATAAGCTAATTGATTACAGATATAAGGAAGAAATTTGGGATCAGTTAAGAGGGAGACAGTTAGTCTCCAGTGAGTCAGTCTTCCAGATCAATCTTGCCAAAAGCAAATTGAACTTATCTGTAAAATGAAGGATATCCAAACATTGCTTATCCTGGAACTCCTGATCCTGGACAGATAAACAACAGGAAATCATTACTCAAGTGGCCAAGGCTTTCCTCTGCCACCTGAGAGAGAGCTGCCATGTATTGAGAGTAATGGTCTAACAATCCAGGAATAGCAAACAGGAGGGGACATCAAAAGCAGAATACAGGTAGTGGTTATTTCCTGAACTAGTATTCCAGATGAAAGGTCATTGACCTGAAACGTTACCTGTTTCTCCTTCCATGGATGTGTATTAATATAAGTAGCTTCTAGCACTTTTTTTTGTATTCATTTACGGGATGTAGGTTTCGCTGGCTGGGCCAGTATTTATTGCCCATTCCTAGTTGCCCTTGAGGAGGGTGGGTGGTGGTGGGCTGCCTTCCTGAACCGCTGCAGTCCATGTGATGTAGATACACCCACAGTGCTGTTAGCAAGAGAGTTCCAGGATTTTGATCCAGCAACAGTGAAGGAACGGTGATATATTTCCAAGTCAGAATGGTGAATGGCTTGAAGGAGAACTCCCAGGTGGTGGTGTTCCCATCTATCTGCTGTCCTTGTCCTTCTAGGTGGTCGTGGGTTTGGAAGGTGCTGCCTAAGGAGCCTTGCTGAATTCCTGCAGTCCATCTTGTAGATGGTACACACTGCTGCTACTGGGCATCAGTGGTGGAGAGAATGAATGTTTGTGAATGTGGTGCCAATCAAGGGGGCTGCTTTGTCCTGGGCAGTGTCAAACTTCTTGAGTGTTGTAGGAGCTGCGCGCATCCAGGCAAGTGGAGAGTATTCCATCACACTCCTGGCTTGTGCTTTGTAGATGGTGGACAGGTTTTGGGGAGTCAGGAAGTGAGTTACTCGCCACAGGATTCCAAGCCTCTGACCTGCCCTTGTAGCCACAGTATTTATATGGCCAGTCCAGTTCAGTTTCTGGTCAATGGTAACCCCCAGGATGTTGATAGTGGGGATTCAGTGATGGTAATGCCCTTGAACATCAAGGAGCTATGGTTGGATTCTCTCCTGTTGGAGATGGTCATTGCCTGACACTTGTGTGAAACGAACGTTACTTGCCATGTGTCAGCCCAAGTTTGGGTATTGTCCAGATCTTGCTGCATGCCGTTTGTGGTATATGAATTTCAGTGCTGGTGTGATGCTAGGTATGTAGGCTGTATGTCCCAAAGACTGGCAGATTGTATCAAACAGCATACCCCTTTGGCTGTTCGTAAAGTACTGATGGTACCCAACCAGCCCATGCTTGCAAAACTCAAAGCACAGTGTCCTACATTAGATGTGATTCCATGAATGGACAACATTTGCTAAATAATCCTCAGTGTGTTAAGAATTACGCTGACAACCAATTCAAGGTTATAAGATATAAGGCTATAAGAATTTGAAACACAGGGCCCCGTTCTTTGTAGGCAGAAAGAACATGGACACACCTTGCATCTGTTTCAACTAAACAAAATAGCAGACAGCCATTCTCTGGTTCATTCCCCAGGGCAATGTTTTGACCAGTATCAACTTGCCTGGTTTGAATTTAAACAAAGCTTTCAGTCAGTCATCAGGTAATTTGTGCATTCTCTATGGAAATGCCTCCAACAATCAGAGACCACTTGCCAACCAATCAGCACTCTCTTCTCAAGAAGTATACATTTTGTTCCCTTTACGCTTGATATTCTTGCAAATTGTCCTGAGTGCAAGATGAGAAGCTTCGACAACGTGTCTTTTTTCAGCAATTCTTTTGGAAAGGTAGTCGAAGGCATACACTAGACATAACATAATGCGATTGTAGCATGAACTATTGAACATTTAGTTTGAGGGCTAATGGGGAAATTTGAGAAGTTGAGTTAACTGGGATAACTCCAAATCAAGCAAAAACATTGCAGTAATTGTCGCTTTAAGGAATGTAGTACCTGTAGCTTTAAGATTTATTGTGTTGTCCAGTATCACGTGAAATGTGAATGAATTAGCTCTAAGTGCCAGGGAACCTTAGAGTGGGAGTTCTTCTAGTTATGGAGCTTGATGGAAGCATGCAACTGCAGCTTTATCCTGTAAATAAAGTTTAATGTTTCTAATAAGGAACCTGTTTGGAAAATCAAGTCCATAACAAATTGGCGATGAGGATGAGATTGGGTCCGGTGTTGTCCCTCACCCAGCAACTTTGAGTATCTTGTTTAAACAGAAGAAAAGGAGAATATACTCTCCAGGTATGCCAAAGTGTTCAAACAGAAGAAACATAAGCGCTGTTAAAAAATGGGCTGCAAAACCTCCTGGAGCACTCCCAACATTTAAAAAAATTCAGACCTGCAGAGGCAAAAATAAAATGAAACAAACCCTGCAGAATCACCCAGAAGAGGGAGAAGGAATCGGTGCTGTGTTTTTTCGAACAGGAACAAAGTTTTACAAAGTTAAAAAAAAGCAGCCACGTTTGCTGGTGAGCCCACCAAAACACAAAAAGCACAGGAAACTCAAACACAGCACAGAAAAGCCGACAGCTGCAGAGACAGCCTGAGTCAGAAAAAAGGTGACGGCTCTTAAAGTGGCAATACATTTAAAGTGGTAAATACAAGAAAAATGGCTATGGACAGAAAATTAGAAGAGACCCCAGAGAGGGGCTAACTCTGCTGAAGGCAACAAAATGCCCCAGAGAGAGGACAACTCTGCTGAAGACAGCAAGGGACCCCAGAGAGAGGACAACTCTGCTGAAGGCAACAAGGGACCCCAGAGAGAGGACAACTCTGCTGAAGGCAACAAGGGACTTTAGAGAGAGGACAACTCTGCTGAAGGCAACAAGGGACCCCAGAGAGAGGACAACTCTGCTGAAGGCAACAAGGGACCCCAGAGAGAGGACAACTCTGCTGAAGACAGCAAGGGACCCCAGAGAGAGGACAACTCTGCTGAAGGCAACAAGGGACTCCAGAGAGGGAGAAACACCACCGAAGGGAACAAGAGACCCCAGAGAGAGGGCAATTCCACCAAGGGTGACAGGAGGCCCCATAGGGAGGGGAACCAGAAAATAAACAGTTGAAAGAACAGTTGATTGTCCTTGAAGATCAAATGCAAAAGGAATGTGAACGTGCTCCCAGGAGCCCTGGGAGTCGTACGTAGCTGGATACAGCCAGGAGGCAGGAGATCGGAGAAACTCCAAGGCAGTGACAGCTCAGTGAAGCTAGCTGTCTAACAAACAGCTGAAGAATTAGCTGAATGAAGCTAAAGAGGCTTTAAAAGGAAAAGATGTATAACTTTCCAAGATGCGAGTGGTTACCTGGTGTAATCGTTTCTGTGAGCGGACCCATGTCATACCATGTAGAAGAGGAGGACCGGATCACCTGGGAACATGTGAATCATTTGAGAAGAAGGGAGAAACCCCATCAAAATGATATTCTACCTGTAAACATTGTAGAATTCGTGGTCCCTGTTGAAATTGTTCAACCAAGGATCGACCATATCAGATTTCTCTGTCAGAGTAGATAACACTGAAGTGCCTGTGACTAAAGAGGTACCTGATGTTGCTGTGTTCCAGATAGAGTGGATCCTATAACAGATTCTAAAGTTGTACAGCTACGATGTTCCATCAGGATCAGGAAACCACCTGAGAGATTGAACTTATAATTCCATGACCCATGTATATACTTGTAACGTCATGAAGATAGATGTTCTTGTAAATACAAACAGTACAAAAAAAGTTAAAGGGGGAGGATTGTAGTAATGTAGCTTTAAGGAATGTAGTGACTGTAGCTTTAAAAACAATTGCATTCTATATATCATATGACAGTGTGAACAAATGAGCTCAAAATGTGGGGGAACCTTAGAGTGGGAGTTCTTCTTCTAGTTGTGGAGCTTAATGGAAGCATGTAACTGCTGCTACAGACTGTAAATAAAGTTCAATGTTTCTAATGAGAAACCTGTCTGGAAAATCAATTCCATAACAAACATATTGAATGGTGCACCATATTCACACCAGTCCCAAGTGTTTAAGTGCTCTTCATTGTCTCAACTGGTTCTGGATCGAAACCTTCTTGTGAAACACTAGAAAACATTAGTACAATCTTCAGTATCTCACAGAATTTGTCCCCTATAACCAGCACCAGCTGGGTGAATCATTTGGAAAACTGAATCAGTCACCAGTGTTTATCAGGCAAATAAGATTGTGCTGTTTTAACAGCACCACTGAATGTAGACAGGAATTTGATGAAAGTTTACTGATAAATGGTCTCTTCCATTCCTTGCACTGAGTGTAATGTGGGTAATGTGTTGCATTCTTAAAGGTTTCAATGGAAATTGCTCACATGGTATTTTTCATGGGAATTGAAATGAGCTTTGTATGTAAGAATTCAATGGTGGCTTCGTACCCGCAGCACAGCTTTCTATCTCTCTACATTCCAACCCTTTGGTAGCGGTTGTGCCACTTTTCCATTCTGCATCCTGAGGTAGAAATGCTTGTGATGAGTGCTGACATTCTTTGTTATGTGATGCACTCCCAATCAGTACAACATCAATGAAATATTTGCAAAAAATTCTTTATCAATCAGATCTCATAAACATGTCTCTTTTCCTGTTTCTTCCCCTACCCCAACAATTGGTGCATGACCAGACCATTTTCCTACTGCATGTGAACAGTTAAACAGGGCATGTGGGCATTCTTTGCCAAGATATTAGTCAATTAGACCAGCCAATCCCTCCCCACCATCCCCCCTCCCCACAACATGACCTGTGGAATTGACCACTGCCAAAAACCAGTGATTAACTTTCAAAAGGTACAGAAACAATTAAAGCAACTGCAAATTATAAACATAGAAAATCACATCTAACAGTGCCGTATCATGGGAATGTCACATGTGGAATGAAAACACGAGTGTTGAATAATTTAGATCATAATGTTAGATTGACTTGCTGAAATCTGTGCCGTTGCCTTCAGGATGGCTGAGAAATTTCAGGGTTTTTTTTAAATAATTGCTCACTTTTCACAGGGGTTAGAAATACTAAGTGACCCATGAACAACTTAAATGGGAAAATACTAGGGTTTAACATGCACCATATCTTCATACACAAGGACAATTATACCACATTCCAGGCTACTTTAAGAATGTTGACGGGGTCAGAAAGAGATTTTCACTCCACCTACCCAGGTTGCTCTGAAGATGAAAGTGTTCTGACCAACTGATTTCTCCCCCAATTTCCCTGGCTATTGGCTCAAAACTCACCAAGTACCAGACTCCATGTCAGGAGACCAATACCAAGAACTAACTAGAATCTACCCGACAGAACTTGAGTTCGAGTCCAAGAAAGAGTTGAAATATAAGCTGGTTTAAGGTGTGTGGGGGGGGTGCGGAGAGAGAGAGAGAGAGAGAAGTAGAGGGGGGGGGTGTGGTTGTAGGGACAAACAAGCAGTGATAGAAGCAGATCATCAAAAGATGTCAACAACAATAGAACACATAGGTGTTAAAGTTGGTGATATTATCTAAACGAATGTGCTAATTAAGAATGGATGGTAGGGCACTCAAGGTATAGCTCTAGTGGGGGTGGGGAGAGCATAAAAGATTTTAAGATATTTAAAAATAATGGAAATAGGTGGGAAAAGAAAAATCTATATAATTTATTGGAAAAAAAAGGAAGGGGGAAACAGAAAGGGGGTGGGGATGGGGGAGGGAGCTCACGACCTAAAGTTGTTGAATTCAATATTCAGTCCGGAAGGCTGTAAAGTGCCTAGTCGGAAGATGAGGTGTTGTTCCTACAGTTTGCGTTGGGCTTCACTGGAACAATGCAGCAAGCCAAGGACAGACATGTGGGCAAGAGAGCAGGGTGGAGTGTTAAAATGGCAAGCGACAGGGAGGTTTGGGTCATTCCTGCGGACAGACCGCAGGTGTTCTGCAAAGCGGTTGCCCAGTTTACGTTTGGTCTCTCCAATGTAGAGGAGACCACATTGGGAGCAACGAATGCAGTAGACTAAGTTCGGGGAAACGCAAGTGAAATGCTGCTTCACTTGAAAGGAGTGTTTGGGTCCTTGGACGGTGAGGAGAGAGGAAGTGAAGGGGCAGGTGTTGCAACTTTTGCGTGGGCATGGGGTGGTGCCATAGGAGGGGGTTGAGGAGTAGGGGGTGATGGAGGAGTGGACCAGGGTGCCCTGGAGGGAGCAATCCCTACGGAATGCCGATAGGGGGGGTGAAGGGAAGATGTGGTGGCATCATGCTGGAGTTGGCGGAAATGGTGGAGGATGATCCTTTGAATGCGGAGGCTGGTGGGGTGATGAGTGAGGACAAGGGGGACCCTATCATGAGCTCCCTCCCCCATCCCCAGCCCCTTTCTGTTTCCCCTTCCTTTTTTTTCCAATAAATTATATAGATTTTTCTTTTCCCACCTATTTCCATTATTTTTAAATATCTTAAAATCTTTTATGCTCTCCCCACCCCCACTAGAGCTATACCTTGAGTGCCCTACCATCCATTCTTAATTAGCACATTCGTTTAGATAATATCACCAACTTTAACACCTATGTGTTCTATTGTTGTTGACATCTTTTGATGATCTGCTTCTATCACTGCTTGTTTGTCCCTACAACCACACCCCCCCTCCACTTCTCTCTCTCTCTCTCTCTCTCCGCACCCCCCCCACACACCTTAAAGCAGCTTATATTTCAACTCTTTCTTGGACTCGAACTCAAGTTCTGTCGAAGGGTCATGAGGACTCGAAACGTCAACTCTTTTCTTCTCCGCCGATGCTGCCAGACCTGCTGAGTTTTTCCAGGTAATTCTGTTTTTGTTTTGGATTTCCAGCATCCGCAGTTTTTTTGTTTTTATCTCTGTGTTTAATTGACTGCCACTGGTCTTCAAGAAATGCCTACCTCCTTGAAGAAGTTCTGTTCTTTTCTGCGACAAGATTTCCGTTCCTCTCTTTTGCCTTGCTCACCTTCATTGCTTTCCAATTATCTCCTGGTGTTTGACAAGGTGTTTACTAAAACCCGCTTTCACAGCCATATCTCCTTTCTCAGTGACTGTCTCCATCTCCGACTTACCCCACGTGGATTTCAACTGAAATTCCATCCCTCATGTTTCGAACCCACCCACGATTACAGGTATCTCCGGGACATATAACGTTTCTCGGACTGCTGTTCCCATCACATTCTGAAATCCACACTCAGTGCCATGCGCCGCCATATGGACACACTCGACCTCTCCCTCCAGCAGCACCGCCGTACCCTTTATCAAAGCTGCGCGTGCCCCCAGTTTCATTTTATTCTTCGGCTCATCCGACGCCTCAACAAGAAACTTTTTCTATTTCTCTCAAGTGCTAAGGAACGCAAACTCCAACAACTCATCAACACCAACACCCATCTAGGACCCTCCACCCCTGCCCGTCCCTCCATCCCCACCCCATCTTCCAATCCCAACCCCAGCCGTGTATTCACTATACCCCCTGACCTTCCTCTCTCCGATGCTGAACGTTCAGTGCTCAGCAAAGGACTTAGTTTCATACCCTTACACCCTCACCTCAATGAATTTCGGGCTCGGCATGATGCTGAACTCTTCTTCCGCCGTCTTCGTCTCCGGGCTCAGTTCTTTGGGCAGGAGTCCTCTGCCAGTTCAACGGATTCTTTTACCCATCTCCAATATTCTCCCTCCACCTCGACCCCTCCCTCTAGATTCTTACCTTCTCTTGATCTTTTTATTGAGAACTGTCGGCGCGACATTAGTCGTCTCAATTTCTCTGCTCCTCTCACCCATTCTAACCTGTCTCTCTCTGAACTTACTGCCCTCCATTCTCTCAGGTCCAACCCTGACATTGTCATCAAACCCACTGACAAGGGTGGTACTGTTGTTGTCTGGCGCGCTGACCTCTACCTCGCGGAGGCTGAGCGTCAACTCGCAGACACTTCCTCCTACCTCTCCCTGGACCATGACCCCACCACTGAACATCAAGCCATTGTTTCCAGGACTGTCACTGACCTCATCTCCTCTGGGGATCTTCCTCCCACAGCTTCCAACCTGATAGTCGCCCAACTTCGGACGGCCCGCTTCTATCTCCTACCCAAAATCCACAAACAGAACTGCCCCGGTAGACCGATCGTCTCAGCTTGCTCCTGCCCCACAGAACTCATTTCTCGTTATCTTGACTCCCTTCTCTCTCCCCTTGTCCAGTCCCTTCCCACCTACATCCGTGATTCCTCTGACACCTTACGTCACATCAACAATTTCCAGTTCCCTGGCCCCAACCGCTTCCTCTTCACCATGGACGTCCAATCCCTCTACACCTCCATCCCCCACCAGAATGGTCTGAGGGCCCTTAGCTTCTTCCTCGGACAGAGGCCCGAACAATCCCCATCCACCACTACTCTCCTCCGTCTGGCTGAACTTGTTCTCACACTGAACAATTTCTCCTTCAACTCCTCTCACTTCCTCCAAATAAAAGGTGTGGCTATGGGTACCTGCATGGGCCCCAGCTATGCCTGTCTCTTTATGGGGTATGTGGAACATTCCTTGTTCCAGTCCTACTCCGGCCCCCTTCCACAACTCTTTCTCCGGTACATCGATGATTACTTCGGTGCCGCTTCATGCTCTCGTCGGGACTTGGAAAAATTTATTAATTTTGCTTCCAATCTCCACCCCTCCATCATTTTCACGTGGTCCATCTCTGACACTTCCCTTCCCTTCCTTGACCTCTCTGTCTCAATCTCTGGTGATAGACTGTCCACCAATATCCATTACAAACCCACTGACTCCCACAGCTACCTCGACTACAGCTCCTCACACCCCGCTTCCTGTAAGGACTCCATCTCATTCTCTCAGTTCCTTCGCCTCCGTCGCATCTGTTCCGATGATGCCACCTTCAAAAACAGTTCCTCTGACATGTCCTCCTTCTTCCTTAACCGAGGTTTTCCACCCACGGTCGAAGACAGGGCCCTCAACCGTGTCCAGCCCATCTCCCGCGCATCCGCCCTCACGCCTTCTCCTTCCTCCCAGAAACATGATAGGGTCCCCCTTGTCCTCACTTATCACCCCACCAGCCTCCGCATTCAAAGGATCATCCTCCACCATTTCCGCCAACTCCAGCATGATGCCACCGCCAAACACATCTTCCCTTCATCCCCCTATCGGCATTCCGTAGGGATCGCTCCCTCCAGGACACCCTGGTCCACTCCTCCATCACCCCCTACTCCTCAACCCCCTCCTATGGCACCACCCCATGCCCACGCAAAAGATGCAACACCTGCCCCTTCACTTCCTCTCTCCTCACCGTCCAAGGACCCAAACACTCCTTTCAAGTGAAGCAGCATTTCACTTGCATTTCCCCCAACTTAGTCTACTGCATTCGTTGCTCCCAATGTGGTCTCCTCTACATTGGAGAGATCAAACGTAAACTGGGCAACCGCTTTGCAGAACACCTGCGGTCTGTCTGCAAGAATGACCCAAACCTCCCTGTCACTTGCCATTTTAACACTCCACCCTGCTCTCTTGCCCACATGTCTGTCCTTGGCTTGCTGCATTGTTCCAGTGAAGCCCAACGCAAACTGTAGGAACAACACCTCATCTTCTGACTAGGCACTTTACAGCCTTCCGGACTGAATATTGAATTCAACAACTTTAGGTCGTGAGCTCCCTCCCCCATCCCCATCCCCTTTCTGTTTCCCCCTTCCTTTTTTTTCCAATAAATTATATAGATTTTTCTTTTCCCACCTATTTCCATTATTTTTAAATATCTTAAAATCTTTTATGCTCTCCCCACCCCCATTAGAGCTATACCTTGAGTGCCCTACCATCCATTCTTAATTAGCACATTCGTTTAGATAATATCACCAACTTTAACACCTATGTGTTCTATTGTTGTTGACATCTTTTGATGATCTGCTTCTATCACTGCTTGTTTGTCCCTACAACCACACCCCCCCCCCTCCACTTCTCTCTCTCTCTCTCTCTCTCTCCGCACCCCCCCCACACACCTTAAACCAGCTTATATTTCAACTCTTTCTTGGACTCAAACTCAAGTTCTGTCGAAGGGTCATGAGGACTCGAAACGTCAACTCTTTTCTTCTCCACCGATGCTGCCAGACCTGCTGAGTTTTTCCAGGTAATTCTGTTTTTGTTTTGGATTTCCAGCATCTGCAGTTTTTTTGTTTTTATATTAGAATCTTCCACAGTTGGCAATGGGCAATTCCCATATGGAGCAGTGAATTGTGGGAACAAAGGAACAGGAAGAGGCCATTCAACCCCTTGACCCAATTCCACCATGTAAATAGGCTGTGGTTGATCATTATTCCCATTACCTGTCTTTGCTCAATGTCCCTCAATACTCGTAATTAACCAAAGTCCATCAATCTCAGTCTTGAAAGTGTCACTGATACTAGTTGAGCCCCAGCTTCTGCCACCATTTGGGGGACAATTCCAGATTTCCACTATTCTTTTTGTGGAAAAAAATGTTTCCTGATTTCACTCCTGAATGGCCTGACTCTAATTTTAAGATTATTTCCTCTTATTTCATTTATTTACTCTATCAAATCCTTTTGTCATTTTAAGCACCTTGCTCAGACCACTCCTCAATCTCCTAAACTCAAGGGAATACAAGCCAAGTTTTTGAAACTATTCCTCATGTTGAGCATTTAAAGCCCTGCTGCCATCCTGGTGAATTTGTGCTCTCCAATACTACTCAATGTGTGAAAGGAAATTAGTAATGAAGAGATGGTCAATGCACCAGATCCTTGACATTGCTCACAACCTGAGAGTGAACCAGTTGTCACTCAGGAAAACATTTTGGGTTCCTTCTTTAACATACCTTGCTTTCAGAAAGTAAAAAGTATAACAACCAGGCAGCTGATTTGGATACATGCATAATGTGCTAATGAACTATAGGTTTATATGCATTGACAAACTAAAATAACAGGAGACTTGTGAATTCAGCTCACTATGACTGATACAGATTCCATTGCGATGAGTGTTATGGGTAGAATCGATTTCAGCTATTTTGTCGCATATACAATATTGAATACACTCTTGTATCATTCACATGATAATCATATCAATAATGAGAACTCAGGAATGATTAGTGTGATGGACCATCTCTAAGGCACTGACCAGATGGCTCATTCAAATCAAAATCACTCACCCCATATTCACCCCTCAGCCCAAACTCACCCCTCACTCCTCCAGCAGCTCAAACAAGACTCAAAAAGCTCAACATTACCCAGAACAAAGCAACTCACTTGATTGGCATCCCATCCAACACCTTAAACATTCTATCCCTCCACCACTGACGCACAGTAGCAGCAGCATGCTCTATCTACAAGATGCACTGCAGAATCTCACCAAGTTTCTTCGACAGCACCTTCCAAACCCATGAACTCTACCAACTAGAAGGACAAGAGCAGCAAATAGATGGGAACACCACCACCTGCAAGTTCCCCTCCAAGCCACTCACCATCCTGGCTTGGAACTATATCGCCATTTCTTCACTGTCGCTGGGTCGATATCCTGGAACTCCCTTCCTAACAGCACTGTGGATATACCTCCACCACCATGGACTGCAGCGATTCAAAAAGGCAGCTCACCACCACCTTCTCAAGGGCAATTAGAGATGGGCAATAAGTGCTGGCCTAGCCAGTGATGCCCATATCCCATTAATAAATAAAAAAGCTTACATTCATGCTTCACTCCAAACTCACCGCTCACCCCAAACTCATTCCTCACCCTAAACTCACTCTGCACTCCACACTCACCTCAATCAAACTCACTCCTCACCCCAAACTCACCTCAAAGTCACCCCTCACTCCAAACTCACCCTGAACCACATACTCACCTCAAACTCACTCCTCACTCAAAACTCACTTCAAACTCACCCCCATTCCAAACTCACTCTAAACTCCACCCACACTCCAAACTCATTAGGCTTTAGAGTGAAAGGGGAAAGGTTTGGGGAGAACATTAGGGGAAACATCTTCACTCACAGAGTGGTGAGAGTGGAACGAGCTACCATCTGACGTGGTAAATGTGGGCTCACTCTTAAGTTTTAAGAATAAATTAGATAGATACATGGATGGGAGAGGTCTGGAGGGTTATGGACTAGGTGCAGGTCAATGGGACTAGCGGAATAATATTTCGGCACAGACTAGAAGGGCCAAATGGCCTGTGTTCTGTGCTGCAGTGTTCTATGGTTCTATGGTTCATCCCACACTCCAAACTCACCCTGCACTCGAAATTCACGTTAAACTCACCCCTCACTCCAAACTCACCCTAAACTCATCCCTCATTCCAAACTTATCCTTACTCCAAGCTCACCTCAAATTCACTCCTCACTCCCAAGTCACCTCAAACTCACCCTACACTCCAAATTCACCTCAAACTCATTCCTCACTCTCACCCCTCACTCCAAACTCACCCTGCACTCCAAATCCACCTCAAACTCACTCCTCACTCTGTAAATGTAAAATATTTAATACTTTAGCCACATCTTTAACCTCCACAATTAGACTTACTCCATTCCCAAGCAGTACCAACCTCTCCTTAATCATTAATGTATATTCAAAATGCTTATAAATTCCCTTATTATATGTTTCCTTAATATTATCAGTTAATTTATTTTCATATTCCTTTTGACTTCTTTGAATTTTTGAATCATATAATAGTGTAGCACAGAGGAGTCTATTCACCCCATCTAGTCTTGGCAAGTTTGTCCTTTCCCTCGCTCTTTCCCCATAGCTCTGCAAACTTTTCCCCCTTCATATAAATATCCAATCCCCTTTTGAAAGTTACTATTGAATCTACTTCCACTGTCTGTTCAGGTAGTGAACTCCAGGTCACAACAACTCATTACATGATAAAGGTTTTCCTCATTTAATTATGAGGGCCTGAAGACAGAGCTGGCTAAAGTGAACTGGGAAATTACATTTAGATCAGTAGAGATGCAGTGGCAGACATTTAAGGAGATATTTCAGAATACTCAGAAAAGATACAATCCAGCGAGAAAGAAAGACTCCTAAATTAGGGAAGGACATACCATCCATGGCTAACTAAGGAAGTTAACGATAGCATCAAATTGACAGAAAGAGCATATAATTCTACAAAGATGAGTGACAAGTCAGAAAATTGGACAGAATAAAGAACAGCAAAGAATGACCAAATTATTAATAAGGAGGGAGAAATTAGAGTATGAGAGAAAGCCAGCTAGAAATATAAAAGGAGATAGTAAGAGGTTCTATGGGTAATTAAAAAGTAAAAAGTAAAATGAGTGTTGGTATTCTTGAGCGTGAGAATGGGGAATTAATAATAGAAAATAAGGAAATGGTAGATGAATTGAACAGATATTTTGCATCTCTCTTCACTGCAGATGATTAAAGTAACATCCCAGAAATAATTGTGAATCAGGAGGTGAAAGGGAGAAAGGAACTTAAAATAATTGCAATCACCAGGAAATGGGTACTGAGAAAATTATTAGAGCTAAAAGCTGACAAGTTCTCAGGTCAGGATGGACTTTATCCTAGGATCTTAAAAGAAATGGCTGCTGAGATAGTAGATGCATTGGTTTAAATTTTCCAAAATTCTAGATTGTGGAACGGTCCCATCAGATTGGAAAATAGTGAATGTACCTCATCTATTCAAAAAAGGAGGGAGACAGAAAGCAGGAAACAACAGGCCAGTTAGCTTAACATCTGTCATAGGGAAGTTGCAGGAATCTATTATTAAGCAGATTATAGCAGGGCAATTAAAAAACCTCAGTGCAATCAAGCTGAGTCAACAAGGTATTGTGAAAGGTAAATCATGTTTGATCATTTTGTTGGAGCTCTTAGTGGAAGTAACATGCTATGTGGACAAAAGGGAACCTGTGGATGTGCTGTACTTAGATTTCCAGAAGGCATTTGACAAGGTGCCATATCAAAGGGTACTATGCAAAATATGAGCTCATGGTGTGGGGGGTAAAATATTGGCATGGATAGAGGATTGGGTTAGCTAACAGGAAAGAGCAAGTCGGCAAAATTGGGTCATTTTCAGGTTGGCAACATCTGACAAGTAGAGTACCACAGGGAACAGTGCTGGGGCCTCAACTATTGACAATTTACATCAATGCCTTCGGTGAAGGGACCGAATGTATGGTTGCTAAATTTGCTGATGACACAAAGATAGATAGGAGAGTAAGTTGTAAAGGAGTCTGCAAAGGGACATAGACAGGTTAAGTGAGTGGGCAAAAATTTGGCAGATGGAGAATAATGTGGGAAAATGTGAACTTGTCCCTTTTGGCAGGAAGAATAGAAAAGCAGCAAATTACTTAAGTGGAGAGAGATCTGAGGTACAGAGGGATCTGGTTGTCCTGGTACATAAATCACAAAAAGTTAGTATGCAAGTCCAGCAAGTGATTAGGAAGAAAAATGGAATGTTGTTGACTATTGCAAGGGAACTGGAATATAACAGTAGGGGTGTTTTGCCACAGTTGTACAGGGCATTGGTGATACCACATCTTGAGTACAGTGTGTACAGTTTTGGTCTCCATGTTTAAGAAATGGTCTAAATATGTTAGAAGCAGTTCAGAGAAGGTTCACCCAACTGATTCCTGGGCAGTGGTTATCTTATGAGGAAAGGTTGGACAGGCTGGGCCTCTATCCACTGGAGTTTAGAAGAATGAGAGGTGATCTTATTGAAACATATAAGATCCTGAGGGGACTTGACAGGGTGAATGCTGGAAGGATGTTTCCCCTTATGGGAGAGACTGGAACTTGGGGACACAGTTTAAAAGTAAGGAATAGCCCACTTAAGACAGAGATGAGGACAATATTTTTCTCCCAAAGGGTCATGAGTTTTTGGAACTCTTTTCCCCAGAAAGCGATGGAGGCTGGATCATTGGATATTTTTAAGGCAGAGGTAGATAGATTCTTGACTAACAAGAAAGTCAAAGGGTATTTATAGGGGGGGTTGGCGGAATGTGGAGTTGAAGCCACAATCAGATCAGTCATGATCTTAATGAATGGCGGAGCAGGCTCGAGGGGCCGAATGGCCTACTCCTGCTTCTAATTCGTATGTTTGTGTTTCACCTCTGGTTCCTTTGCCAATCACCTTAAATCTGTGCCCTCTTGTTAGAAACCCTGTAATCATTGGAAATAAGTTATCTTTGTTTACTCTAACTAAACCCTTCATAATTTTAAACACCTCCACCAAATCTCCTTTAGCCTTCTCTCCTCTAAGAACAACCTCAATTTCTCCAGTCTATTCATGTAGCTGCAATTCCTCATTCATTGAACTGAGATGATCTTCAGACCACATTATCGCAAAGACTACATATTTCTACCTCCATAACATCACCTAAACTGCTCCTGACTCAGCTCCTGTGTTGTTGAAACCTTTCTTCAACCTCTGTTAACTCCAGTCTCGACTATGCCAATACACTCCTGGCTGGCTGTTTACATTCTATCCTCAGCAACTCTAAGGTCATCCAAAACTCTGCTGCCTGCATACTAACTCACAGCAAATCCCATTTCCCCTCCTCCCATTTCTCTCCTGCGCTCACTGACCTACTTTACCACCCGACTGAGCAACAACTTGATTTTAAAATTCTCATCCTTATATTCAAATTATGGCTTTGCCATCAACCCACCCTCTCCCCCGTCACCCAATACCATCTCTGTAAACTCCTCCAGCCCTACAACCCTCCAAGATATCTGCCTTCCATAATTCTGGCCTCAGACATCCCCGATTTTAATTGCTCCACCAATGGTGGCCATGACTTTAGCTCCCTCAACCCTAGCTAAGCTCCAGAAATCCCCCCATAAACCTCTCTGTCTCTCTCCACCTTTCTTTCCTCCTTTAAGATGCTCTTTAAAAACTATCTCTGTGACCAAGCTTTTGATCATCTAATATCTCCTCATGGTCAGTGTCAAATTTTCTTTGATAGCATTCCTGTGACGTGCCTTGTGATTCTTTACTCTGCTAAAGACCCTATACAATTACAGTTTGAACTGTGTAGCACCACTGGTTCCGCCTCAGAATATCTTCCCCAGACACTTCAGCCCCTACATCAGCCAGAATGCACCTCCTCTTTAATAGGCACAGGGTAATTGGTTCTAGCCTCACACAGACCTGAGCACCCCCACAGTAATGTGTTTAACACTGAGCTGCACACCACAATCATGGAGATTAGCAGACAGCACAAAGTTTGTGTGCTGCCTGTGTCGCTTCCATTGGGCATGAGGTACCTCTGCATGCTGACAGGCCAATTTTGGAGCAAGTTATTTTTCTTCTAGTTTTAGTTGTTGTATTGCTGGCCTCTTAACACAAACTTACCAATCATACATTGGTAAATAGTGGCAACCACTTTATTTCTTTATTTCTGAACCACAAATTATATGCAGGGTTACAGGAGAACTCTATATACAGATACTATCAGGGGATCAACACTGCTTCAACTGTTGCGTCGTAGGTTGTCTTGCGTCACTTCATTTGCTGATGATGTATTTTAACTATATACATATTCAGGAATATCTAATAAGATCACTGCACTACGTACATTAAAGCAATATCACAACATCCACCTTTTCCTTAAATAGAAATATCACACAAGCAATATATGTTGTAATAATAGACCCCACCTGAAAAGCCTTGCACTGTTCTCTCAAAATTTGTCCAAAAATTTCAAAGGATTATGGTCTGTATAAACAATTATTTCTGATGAATTGTTTGCAACATAAATTTCAAAATGCTGCAATGCTAACACCAAACCCAAGGCCTCTTTTTCAATCATTGAATATCTTCTCTGTTGTACATTCAGCTTCTGTGAAAAATACCCTACTGGTTTTTCAATTCCAGTGTCATCTTCCTGTAACAGTACAGCCCGAATGCCTATATCGCTTGCTTCAACAGCCAACTTGAATTGCTTGGCATAATTGGCCAGTACCCATCTACAAATTACTACCACAAGAACTATTAAACACATCCCCAAATTAATCACTCCTAAAATCTTCCCCAAGGCAACAATAGCCCATAGGCTTAAACAGTTTTAATACAGTTTTCAAACTATCGACTGACTTCTGGCACTCTCCTGTCCATTGAAACTTTTGGTTCATTTTTAATAGTTCAGTCAGTGGAGCAACCAGTAAGCTAAAATTTGGTACAAATTTCCGGTAAAACCCACTCATGCCCAGAAATCACAAAACTTCTCGTTTTGTTGCAGGCACTGGGAAATATCTGACTTTCGCATCTCACAGAGCCACCTTACCATGTCCAATGGCATGGCCTGGATACGTAACTTGCGCTTTTGCAAATTCACTTTTAGCCAAGTTCACCTCTAAATTAACTCCTTGTAATCAAGAAAATAATTCTTCCAGATGTTACAAATGCTCCTCCCACATCTGACTGAAAACGATTAGATCATCAATATAAACAGCACAAATGTTTCGACCTGCAATTGTATTTTATGTCAGTCTTTGAAATGTTGCAGGTGCATTATTCATACCAAATGGCAGGACTTTAAACTGATATAGTCCATTTGGCATTACAAAAGCCTATATCTCCTTTGCTCTCTGACAACGGCACCTTGCCAATATCCTTTTCGCAAGTCAATTATTGTAATAAATTTCAGTTGTTTCACTTTCTCAATGCAATCCTCCAACTGTGCAATGGGATATGAATCTGCTCTTGTCACCACATTTCGATAGTCCACACAGTCTTTGTTTTCCATTCAGTTTCCATTCAATTACCATAGGCGAACTCTTGTTACTGCAACTAGATTCAACCATATCATTTTGAAGCACAAAGTCAATTTTTTTTGTACTTGTGATAACTTTGCTGGATTTAATCGATAATGATGTTGCCTTATTGAAGATGAACCCCGTACAGAGACATCATGGGCAGAATCTTCCCATTGGCGAGCTGGGGCGGGTCCTGCATGCAATGCATAAAATGATGCTTGGTAAGGTCGGGCAACCATCCCGACTCACTGCATGCCATCGCGATATTTTGTTGGGCGGACGTGCGATGGTCTCCGATACGCACCCAACATGAATTAACAGGCCACTTAAGGTCCTTGAGGCGCCAATCGATCACAAATTTTCACCACCCGTGCAACCTCCAGGTTGACGCACAGGGGGGTGGTGGGGGGGGGGGGAGGAGGGGTATTGCGCCAGAGGGGAAAGCCTACCTGCTGGGTTAAGGGTGCTGTGCCAACATAGTACTCACCCTTCCTGAGCACAACAGATCATTGAAGCGCTTGCGACACTGGATCCAGGTGCATCGCACCACATCGTGGGAGCTCATCACCTCCGCCACCTCCTTCCAAGCACATTTGGTCATGTGGGGGGGTCTCCTCTTCCCATCTCGGGGTACCAGGACCTCCTGCCATGCTGCCAACTCTTCGAGGAGGGCAGCAAGGCAATCATTGGAAAAACGAGCGGCACAGTGCCCCCCAGCCCTACCTTCCTGCCCGGCCTGCACACCAGCAACGCTCTCGGGAGCTCTTCCACTGGCCATGAGTTACAGCCTTTGAAAGGCTGCAGCAACTTTTTAAAACAGGTCACCGGGTCACCATTGGACCTGCAGTCATTGCAGTCCCACCGCTGCCCGCCCACTCCCACTGTCCTTGGGAGCCACGATTCATGCTGGGTGGGCCTTAATTGGCCCGCCCGCGTAAAATGGCAGCACGGGCCCGATAGCCAGCAGTAATCGGGTCCACATCCGCCTGCGCCCACTCTGCCCAACCCCCCACCCCCCACCCCCCCACCAGACAGAAAATTCAGCCCCACGTAAAGCTAAATGTGTCTTTCCTAATTTATTCCCACAAATAGGTTTATGTGACTACAATAGCTTTTCCAAATCACTTTGACACTTGTTTGGAAGGTAACTCAATATTTCATTTAAATTTTGAAGCACCCCCTCATTATTCAATTTGATTAGAGGAAAATCAATTTCAGAGTCCTGCACTTCTACCTCTTTCTCATCATCCATCATCACTAACACATTTTTTTGTTCCTTTTCCCTGTCAAAGTACTTTTTAAGCATATTTACATGACACACCCTCTGCTTCTTTCTTCTATCTGAAGTATTTAGTAAATAATTTACTTCACTCAATTTCTTTTCAATCCTGTAAGGCCCACTAAATCTTGCATTTAATGAATCCCCGAGTACTAGTAACAAAACTAATACTTTCTCTCCAGAAACAAAACTGTGAGGTTTAGCTTTCTTATCTGCCTTCACTTTCATCACTTGTTGTGATATCTTTAAATGATACCGAGACAACTCAAATGCTCTGTTCAATCTTTCCCTGAAATTTGATTCGTAATCCAAGAGAATAGTTTCTGAATTTTTACCAACCAAATGGTCATGAATCAATTTCAGTGATCCCTTTACCTCATGACCATAATTAATTCAAAAGGGCTAAAATCAGTCGATGCATTAGGAGCATCTCTAATAGCAAATAACAAGAATGGAATTCCTCTATCCCAATCCTGTGCATAACCCTGACAGTATCACTTTAGGAAACCTGGTAGAAACATCCATTATTATCAGTAAATACTGATTTACACTTTTAGTCTAAGGGAAGGGTCCTACACAATCAATCATGACCCTGGTAAAAGGTTCTTCAAATGCTGGTAATGGGATTAAAGGTGCTGGCTAGTCACTGCTTGTGGTTTTCCTGATACTTGACATATATGACAGGTTCTACAGAATTTTACTATATCCCTATGCAATCCTGGCCAAATAAAACCTCTGCACCTTTTCCTGAATTTCCTTAATTCCTAAATGTCACCCCATTGGAGTTTCATGAGCAATGCTCAGAATCTCATTTCTATAACCTGATGGGATAACAATCTGTTGCACCTCACTCTAGCTTTCATTTGCTGAGACATGATTCGCCTTCATTTTCTCATTAAAAAACCTCTCTGAAGGTAATAATACTGAAATAAATTTTGCTCTTGTTTCTGAAAAAGCTTTCTGATATAACTGCTTTAATTGCAAATCATTTTTCTGTAACTCTACTAACCTCCTTGAGTTAAACACTTCAGCTGAATTGTCCTGTATTCCTTCCTCCTGAACAATGTTATCAAATACAGTGCCAGCTAATTGGATGTCGACATCTTCTTCTTGCCTTTCAACTGCCTGCCCTTTTCATTCATCTTGTTCTTCCCGATGAACTTTCGATCTCATTACATCACAATCAGGAAACAATCCAAGATGCTCCTTCTGTAACACCTCTGTCGAAAGCACTACTACACATACAGCCACATTTGGGATCCAGCTAAATCATTACCCAGAATAAATTGAATTCCTGCAAAGGGCAATTTTTCCACTGCTCCAATAATAACTTCACCCAACCTCCATTTGCTCTTTAAATTTACATTCCACAATGGAATAGATTTAGCATCTCCAGAGGCATGAGGGAGGAGCTGGCCAGAATTGACTGGGAGGTGAGCCTAGCAGTAAAGACAATGGAACAGCAATGGCAGGAGTTTCTGGGAGTAATTTGAGAGACACAGCAAAATTTCATCCCGAGGAAGAAGAAGCATACTAAAGGGAGGACGAGGCAACCATGGCTGACAAGGGAAGTCAGGGACAGCATAAAAGCTAAAGAGAAAGCATACAATGCGGTGAAGAGCAGTGGGAAACCAGGGGATTGGGAAGCCTACAAAGACCAACAGAGGACAACTAAAAAAGAAATAAGGAGGGAGAAGATTAAATATGAGGGTAAAGTAGCCAGTAATATAAAAGAAGATTGCAAGAGTTTTTTTAGATATATAAAGGGTAAGAGAAAGGCAAAAGTGGACATTGGGCCGCTGGAAAATGACGCTGGAGAAGTAGCAGTGGGGAACAAAGAAATGACGGAGGAACTGAATAGGTACTTTGCATCAGTCTTCACAGTGGAAGACACGAGTGACATCCCCAAAGTTCAAGAGAGTCAGGGGGCAGAGGTGAGTATGGTGGCCGAGGAGAAGGTGCTAGGAAACCTGAAAGGTCTGAAGGTGGATAAATCACCAGGACCAGATGGATTTCATTCCAGAGTTCTGAAGGAGATAGCTGAAGAGATAGTGGAGGCATTAGTGGTGATCTTTCAGGAATCACTGGAGTCAGGGAGGGTCCCAGAGGACTGGAAAATCACTAATGTAACCCCCCTGTTTAAGAAGGGAGTGAGGCAATAGACGGGAAATTACAGGCCGATTAGCCTGACCTCGGTCTTTGTTAAGATTTTAGAGTCCATTATTAAGGATGAGATTTCGGAATACTTAAAAGTGCCTGGTAAAATCAGGCAAAGTCAGCATAGTTTCATCAAGGGGAGGTCATGCCTGACAAATCTGTTAGAATTCTTTGAGGAGGTAACAAGTAGGTTAGACAAAGGAGAGCCAATGGATGTTATCCACTTGGACTTCCAGAAGGCCTTTGACAAGGTGCCACACAGGAGGCTGCTCAGTAAGATAAGAGCCCATGGTGTTAGAGGCAAGGTACTAGAATGGATAGAAGATTGGCTGTCTGGCAGGAGGCAGAGAGTGAGGATAAGGGGGTCCTTCTCAGGATGGCGGCCGGTGACTAGTGGAATTCCGCAGAGGTCAGTGTTGGGACCACAACTTTTCACTTTATACATTAATGATCTAGATGAAGGAATTGAGGGCACCTTGGCTAAGTTTGCAGATGATACAAAGATAGGTGGAGGGACAGGTAGTATTGAGGAGGCGGGGAGGCTGCAGAAGGATTTGGACAGGTTAGGATAATAGGCAAAGAAGTGGCAGATGGAATACAACGTGGGGAAGTGTGAGGTCATGCACTTTGGTAGGAAGAATAGAGGCATAGACTATTTTCTAAATGGGGAGAGAATTCAGAAATCTGGAGTGCAAAGGGACTTGGGAGTCCTAGTCCAGGATTCTCTTAAGTTTAACTTGCAGGTTGAGTCGGTAGTTAGGAAGGCAAATGCAATGTTGGCATTTATTTTGAGAGGACTAGAATATAAAAGCAGGGATGTGCTGCTGATGCTTTATAAGGCTCTGGTCAGACCACATTTAAAATATTGTGAGCAATTTTGGGCCCCGTATCTCCAGGAAGGATGTGCTGGCCCTGGAGAGGGTCCAGAGGAGGTTTACGAGAATGATCCCAGGAATGAAAGACTTAACATATGAGGAACGTTTGAGGACTCTGGGTCTATACTCGATGGAGTTTAGAAGGATGAGGGGGGATCTGATTGGAACTTACAGAATACTGAAAGGCCTGGATAGAGTGGACTTGGGGAAGATGTTTCTGTTAGTAGGAGAGACTAGGACCCAAGGGCACAGCCTCAGAGTAAAGGGAAGACCTTTTAAAACAGAGATGAGGAGAAACTTCTTTAGCCAAAAAGTGGTGAATCTATGGAATTCATTGCCACAGAAGGCTGTGGAGGCCAGGTCATTGAGTGTATTTAAGACTGAGATAGATAGGTTCTTGATTGGTAAGGGGATCAATAGTTATGGGGAGAAGGCGGGAGAATGGGGTTGAGAAACTTATCAGCCATGATTGAATGGTGGAGCAGACTCAATGGGCCAAATGGCCCAATTTCTGCTCCTATGTCTTATAGTCTTATGGTCTTATCTCAATGAACTCCACTAATTTTCACCTGCTCCTGCAATACACCCTCTGAACAACAAATGTCATTATACCACAACGTTAAGGATTGACTAGCCTTTGTGTCTCTAAAATTTTAACATCTTTGCCTACTCCACCTTGTACACATGGAAAGACTTGCCCTTCACACACAAAGTCTTTAAACGTTTTTGCAATCTGTTCCTCAGGATTCTCTTGGGTAAATGTGAACACATTCCCACTTCTTTACTTATCACTGATTCTCCCTATTTTACCTGTACACAAACCATTGCTTTTTCCTGTGCCTGAAACTCATGGTACTTTTATTTCCAGAACTTTTCTGTACCCCAATAATTCCAACAGAATTTTTCTGCAATTTCCAACACATTGACTTCATGTGCTCCACTTTATTACAATGAAAACACCTCAATTTTCGAAGATCACTGCTACCCTCAGCACCTTCCATTTTATTCTAAGAAAAATCTTCTTGGGAATTCCCAGCCTTCCCTTCTCTTCCCTGACTACCCACTTTCCTTTCACCTTCTCATTTTCTATCCTTTTCCAATTTGAAAGGGTGATGAAAAAAAGGTTTAGCTCTATGAACTAACTCATAATGTTCAGCTATCTCTGCCGCTTGTCTTCCAGAATCAACCCTCTGTTTCTCCACTGGAGTTCTCACGACTGAAGGGATTGAGGCTTTAAATTCCAAAATAATTACTTCCCTAAGAGCTGCATATGTTGTCTCTATTTTTAATGCCCATATCCACCGGTCAAAGTTGCTTTGCTTTACTCTCTTAAACTCAATATACGTTTGCCAGGCTATTTTCTCACATTCCTAAAGTTCTGCCTGTTTGCTGCAGGAACCAACTTATATGCACTCAAACTAGCCGCTTTCACCACGTTATAATTCACTGATACCTCTTCAGACAGTGAAGCAAATACCTCATGCACTCTACTCAGCAGCTTAGACTGTAATAATAATGTCCAGTACTCCTGTAGCCATTTCATTTGTTTAGCTATCTTCTCAAATGAAATAAAGAATGCTTCATATTTTCCCTCAAACTTTGGAAGAGCTTGTACAAATCTAAACATCTCCCCACTGGGTCTTAGGCTAAAGGTTATTACATCAAGAGAACTCTCCTCAGAATCTGAGATCTCTTTTTTTAAATTCCAGTCTTTTAAGCAGGTATTGTCTTTCTCTCTCTTTCTACTTTCCTGAAATTCCAGTTCCAGCTTCTTTTCTTTCTCCTGCCTTTCTGCTTGCTCCCTTTGAAATGTCATTTCTCTTTCCTTTGCTTCTAAACCAAGTTTTTTCAGTTTCTTTGCTTCTTCAAATTCAAGCTTTATCATTTCAAATTGAAGTCTCACCACCTCCAGCTGTGACTCACTAGTGTCAGGTATCACTTCCAACTGTAGATGCTGTACTATATTTTTAATTATATCTGATTTTCTAGCCCCTGCAGGTAACCCCAATTTTAACTTGTCTGCCAAATCTGTTAACTTACTCTTGGTTATTTTTTCCAATCCAATCAGAGTTTTATCTTCTACTTCTGGACAAGTCTTAGCAATTGCCAAAGCCATCTTTCAGTTTCACCACTTCTTAAAAAACCTCATTAACTCCTGAATTCAAAGTACTTCTCATACTCGTAACCTTAAGATTCACCAATTCCAAACCAATCAAGGAATTGCAAATGTTATCCCAGTAAGAGTTGTTTTGACACAGTAGTTGGTAAAGGCTGAGTTATTTAAAATCCCAGAGGGAAACTTTAAACAACTGTCATAACCTATATTTTCAATTGGTATGATTGAGATGCAGCTCTGAATTCAGAATTGGAGCAGCCAAGCCTTCAAAGGTTTTTTATATAAATTAAATTAAACATCATTAATTTTACAAGGTATTAAACACATACACATCTACAAATTACTACCTATAATAACTATTAAACAAATCCCCAAATTAATCAGTCCCAGGCAAATCTTCCCCAAGGCAACATTAACCCATAGACTTAAACACACACCAGGCAAAGCACATTTTATCTTACAAATTCAAAATGAGGTCCCTTGCAATTTGTTTCCTTTACAGACACATTAATAGGCTTACAGGTGGCTTAGATCTCACATGCCTTTGACTTCCACACACAAAACTCTTCTGTATATACCTAGCCTTCCCTTTGAATGTAAATTCTCATTGTATCACCAGGCCTTTTGAACTCCACCTCTTCTAACAATAAAACCCCTTTCATAGTACCAATCTTATTAGTAATAAATTTAAGGCTAGGATAGACAGATTTTTGGTCTCTCAGGGAATTAAGAGATATTGGGAGCAAGCAGGAAAATGGCGTCAAAGCCCAAGATCAGCCATGATGATATTGAATGGCAGGGCTGGTTCGATGGTCTACTCCTGCTCCTGTTTCTGTTCCTGTGTAGACTACAATGGTAACTGATTCAAATCCAAATGTATGACTTTGAGGTTTGATATAAGGTGGGAATCGTACGCATTAAACAAATTACCTAATACAAAGAAGACACTACTTGGTGTCTACTAGCTAATGCAAGATTTCATCCCCAGTCTTTGAATGGTTTATTCATCAAAATGCAAATACATCCTTTACGTTACTGTTTACATCTCAAAACTATACTACATCGAAGCACCCAGACTAGCTGGCTTTAATCCAATTAACACACACACACACATACTCATAGGCACAGACCCTACTACAAGTCCAATTTAAAATAATTTCCAATAACATTATATACATTAATAGCTCTTCATAATACATATGTTGCCCGAAACTCATCAGGTTAAGATTTTATCTGTCTTCAACCTCTGCATGCATACCATTAGCTTGCAGAACTAAAGAAATGTCAACTGTCTTATTTGCATTAGGTAATTTGTTCAATGTGTACGATTCCCACCTTATATCAAACCTCAAAGTCAAACATTTGGATTTTAATCAGTTACCATTGTAGTCTACACAGGAACAGAAACAGGAGCAGGAGTAGACCATCGAACCAGCCCTGCCATTCAATATCATCATGGCTGATCTTGGGTTTCGACTCCATTTTCCTGCTTGCTCCCAATATCTCTTAATTCCCTGAAAGACCAAAAATCTGTCTATCCTAGCCTTAAATTTATTCAACAATGGAGCATCCACAACCTTCCAAAGAATCACCAACACTTTGAGTGAACTAATTTATCCTCATCCCAGTCCTAAATGATTGGCCCTAATCCTGAAACTGTGCCCCCATATTCTAGATTCCCCAACCAGTGGAAACAATCTCATCCTATCACATCCACTCCATCAAACCCCTTCAAACTTTTCTAAGTTTCAATGAAATCATCTCTCATGCTTCTAAACTTCAAAGAATACAAACCCAATTTACTCAGCCTCTCGTCATAGGGCAACCCTCTCATCCCAGGGACCAATTTAGTGAACTTTCTCTGCACCGCCTCCAATGCATGTATATGCTTCCTTAAATGTGGAGACCAAAACTGCTCACAGTGCTCCAGATAGTCTTACCAAAGCCCTGTACAAGTGCAGCAAGACTTCTTTATTCTTGTACTCCAAACCCCCTGCAATAAAGGCCAAAATGCCCTTTGCCTTATTAATTGCTTGCTGTACCTGTGTTCCTTGTACAAGAGCACCCAAGTCTCTTTGAACATCAACACTTACAAGTTTCTCATCTTTTAAAAAATATTCTGCTTTCTCATTCTTTCGATCAATGTGAATAACTTCACACTTCTCTATATTATACTCAATCTATCATCTTGTTGTCAATTCATTTAATCTGTCTATATCTCTTTACAGCCTCTCTATGTCCTCCCCACAGCTTACCTTTCCACCTGGCTTGGTATCAGCAAACTTTGAGACATTACTCTCTGTATTTTCATTCAAGTCATTAATATAGATTGTAAATAGCTGCAACCCCAGCACTGATCCTTGCTGCACTCCACTATTCACTGCTAGCCAAGTTGAAAAAGCCCCGTTTATGCCAATTCTCTGTCTTCTATCCATTAACCAATCCTCTATCCATGCTAATATATTACCCCAACTCTGCGAGCGCTTATTTTGTCTATTAACCTTTTGTGCGGCACTTTATCAAAAGCTTTTTGGAAATCCAGATAGACCACATCTTTTGGTGTTCCTTTATCTACCTCAAAATACTCTAATAAATTTGTTAAACAGGAACTCCCTTTAGTAAAACTATATTGACTTTTCTAATCATACTATACTTTTCTAAGTGCCTTGTTAAGACTTCCTTAATAATAGATACCAGCATTTTCCCAACAACTGACATTAGGCTTACTGGCCTATGGTTCATTGTTTTCTCTCTCCCTCCTTTCTTGAAAGGCAGTGTAACATTTGTCAACTTCCAATCTAGTGGGGCAGTTCCTGAATATAAGGAATTTTGGAAAATCATAGCTGACACATCCTCTATTTCTGCAGCTATCTCTTTTAGAACCCTAGGGCGCAGGTGCCAGGGTTTTGTCAGATTTTAGTACCTTAATTTTCTTCAATACTTTTTCTCTGCTGATACTAACTTCCGTAATTTCCTCACTCTTTCTAACTCTTAGGTTAGAATGGGCAGAATTTTACGCCAAGCAGGTGGGCACGCACCCGACCCGAATGGGCATCAAATGGTGCAAGAAGAATTCAGGCAAGTGTCCCGATGTCATCCCACAAGCGTGCAATCTTCAGGCTGGCGGGCACGCGCAGGTGTCAGAGCCACGCCTGCCATCAGTTAAGAGGCTACTTAAGGCCATTAAAAACCCAATTGAACATGAGTTTACTTTGCTTGTGCAATTCCACGCTTGTCACACGGGTAAAATGGGCAGGCAGCCAGCCCACGTTTTGCAAAGCCTCATTCAGGGACAGAATAAAAAAGGTCAGTAGCATTGCGAGCATGAGTAGTGAGGAGTTTAGGAGATAGTTTGCTGCTGGTTGCTTACTTGAACTTGACAGCTTCATCTCAGTTCTGAGCTTCATTCTTAGCATTCCTAGGCTTCATTTCAGGACTCATTGGTGTCTCCAAGGATTCAGACCGTGTGGACCCTTCCAGGTGTCAGGCAGCCTTCCATTAGCCTGGTAATGGAGATTGTGGTCTCTGCTGGTGGCACCTTCTCTGAGGAGGAAGAGAGGGGTAGAAGGGAGAAGAGGCCAGGTGTCCCAGTGCAGCTTCCAGGGGAGCAACCTGTGGAGGAGAGCTGCAGGTACAAGGGATGCAGGGTCAGCAGGTAGCCCAGAGCGGAAGGGGCCGTAGAAGATGCCACTGTCCTGCTGCCAAGATTTTCAGGCAGCAATGCAGCTACCTCAATATGTCCGAGGTGTAATCCTGAAGGAGGTTATATGTCTCTAGGGAAACCATGGCTTCCATTTGTCAGATGATTGGGCATGAGATCAGCTCTGACTGTGTAGGTAGACACCCCATACCAGTGGCTCTGAAGGTCACGGTGACCCTCACCTTCTATGCCTCTGGCTCTTTCCAGGGATCAGTGGGGGATCTTTGTGGAGTCTCCCAATCAGCTGTCCACAGTTGTGTCAAGCTGGTGACAGAAGCTCTGTTCAGGCGGGTAATGACATTTATTAATTTCCATACGGTCAAGGCAGGCCAGGCTGAGCGATCCAGAGGCTTTGCAGTGATTGCTGGATTCCCCCACATCCAGGGTGCAATCGGCTCTCTATCAGCAAAAAGTTGGCTTATGACGCCTCTCCGCCACCCAAAAACAGAGGCAGAGCAATGGTATAGCAGGAATCATGCCTCCACAAGGGTGGTGATAGAGTGAACCATAGGTCTTCTGAAGATTTGCTTCTGATGCCCAAACCATTCAAGGGGAAGCACTACAATACCCCCCAGAGCAGGTGTCACTGATAGTGGTTGCATGCTGCACTCTCCACAAACTGGCACTGACAAGGAGGGACCCACTGGAGGAAGAGGATCTTGACAGAGCTCCACAGGCCACAGATGATGAATCCAGTAGTGAGTCCGAAGAGGAGCATGGTGAGGAGAATGCTGAGTGTGTGGAGGCAGACCTTGGTAACTTCCAGGGAGGCAGGGACACAAGGGACACCTTGATCCAACGCCCCTTCAGCTAGGCTGCCAAAAATCTGCTTCCATCTTATGCCAGAGCTGCCGTCTCCAACCCGGGTGTTTGAAATGACCCTTTCATTTTCACCCAAAGTCCACTCAGTGCCTGTGCAATAAAGTTGAGAGCCACTCACATCCAGCATTACGTACTGGCATACCCTGCACCAAAAAAAACACAAGGTGATGCATACTCAGGCCATTATGACAAAAGCAAAATTTATCTCATTTTTACAGTCCAAATAAATTAACATCACCTTCTCTGGGCTTCATTCCATGTCCAGTAAACATAAACAAAACATTACACAAGAGAAGATCACCTGTGACCAGTCCCTCTTGCGCTCATGGTGCTAAAACTTATGTTTGCGAGTGCTACGTCTGGGTGCTCCCCCTTCGCTGGCACTGGCATTGGAGACAGCCTGCTGACTCTGGTGTCTCGTTGGCCTTGATAGCCTTGGCGGTCGTCCTCTGGCCACTGGACCCTGTGCTGGCCCCACCTGGGAGGGAGTAGCCAGTGCCACAGCTGGCAACTCTCCGGCCGCTGCAGCCTCATCAGATGCCACGGTCACTGACAGAGGGGTGGAGGAGCTGCTGCTGTCATCCAGAGCACCCTGAGAGGAGCCCCCAGAGACGACAAGCAGCTTGTGCACCAACGTGAGGTCACTCTGGACTTCCCTCCATGCCATTGATGGACGGGCACCAAGCTGGGATACTGGGTGCCTCATTCATCTCCCACACTGGCACCGACCACCTGAAGTCATGGCCTGTGTGAGGGCTTGCAGGTCTGAGTGCAACCTCAGGAACCTATGTTCCTGGAGGTACTTCACTATGAGAGCTATCACTCTCTCAATGGAGGAGGCAGTGCACTCGGCCATGAGGATAACGCAGTGCTGATGCTCTGCGTGGGCTCCTCCACAACAGAGACCATGGCACTCAAACCCTTATGGATCTCTGCCAGATCCTCCCACACATCTCGCTAGATATCCAACACCTACAGCCTGATGTATGACTCCAGAGGCTCATCATCTGCTTCAACTCAGCATCGTCCTGGTATCCAGCAGTCCTCCAACTCCCAATGCCCTGGGCATTTTCTGCCTCCACCTGCTCCTCAAGTGAGTGTGAAGTGCCCTCACCAGTATGCTCCAACATTCTGGCCGAGGATCTAATGCGAACCGAGGTGCTGGTATCTGCACTGGTGCCTGGTTCAGAGAGTGGGTGTGACGCAGGTGCATGTGAATCCTGGCAGTCCTCTGGAATCAGGCGTGGCTCTTCGGGTTCCTGCGATTGAGTGTGTGCTGGCGAATCTAAGGTAGAACAAGGTCATGTCATTAGTTAAAGTCATCGCACTGTCAATGTGCATGTCAGGCACCCCGGGGTGACAATGGAGATCTGCATCACGGTGCCCTCGTCCTTCAATGATCAATGGGGAATCCAGTTTTGAGGTTCCTATCAATAAAGAGACTGCACAAGAATGTTTGCACCATCCAAAACTCTCACCTCTGTGCAGTGCACTCTTACCTTCGTCTGACAGCTGGTTGACCGAGGTGCGTGGTGCCTTTCAAGCTCCAAGGCCCCATGCTGGAATCTGGATAGGATTAGGAGGTTTGGGGGGCCTCTGCCTGTCCGTGACCTCTCAATGTTGTTATGGGTCGTCTTCTCCTGAAAGGACAGTGGAGCATTGATTAGTCCACTCTTTACCTGCAGCGCCATTGCAGCCTGGCCAACCCCACCTGAGGAGCACCTTGCAGGGCACATCTGAGTTGTGGCTCTCAAGCCACAAGGCACTCAGTCCAAGCAGCCAGGGCTCAGCCCCCTTGGTCAGCTCCAGCGTCATTGACAATTGGCACTCAGACTCTAACACCCCTAAGCTCCATGGGGGGATGGCCAGACCGTAACACTTCACCATACTGATCCATGTCAATGCAGGGATATAGACAGGTTAAGTGAATGGGCAAAAACTTGGCAGATGAAATATAATGTGGGAAAATGTGAGGTTATGCACTTTGGCAGGAAGAATAGAGGGGCTGAATAATATTTAAATTGGGAAAGACTGCAGAAAGCGGTGGCACAGAGGGATTTGGGGGTACTCGTGCATGAATCACAAAAAGCTAACATGCAAGTTCAACAGGTAAAAGATAAGGCCAATGGAATGTTGACCTTTATTTCGAAGGGAATGGAGTATAAAAATAGGGAAGTCTTGCTAAAACTATACAAGGCACGAGTAAGACCACACCTAGAATACTGTGAACAGTTTAGGTCCCCTTATCTAAGGAAAGATATATAGGCATTGGAGGCAGTCCAGGGGAGGTTCACTAAGTTGATCCCGGGTATGGAAGGATTTTCTTATGAGGAGAGGTTGAGCTGGTTGCGTCTGTACTCATTGGATTTTAGAAGAATGAGTGGCGACGTTATTGAGACATATAAGGTTCTTAGGAGACTTGACAGGTTGGATGATAAGAGGGTGTTTCCCCTTAAGGGACAGCCTAGGACCAAAGGGCATAATCTCAGAGTAAGGAGTTGCCCATTTGAGACAGAGATGAGGAAGACTTTCTTCTCTCAGAGGTTAGTGAATCTGTGGAATTCTTTACCGCAGAGGGCTGTAGAGGCTGAGTGATTAAGTATTTTCGAGGCAGAGATGGACAGATTTTAAATCAGTAACGGAATCTAGGGTTATGGGGAAAAGGCATAAAGTGGACTTGAGGATTATCAGATCAATCTTCCAAATGCCTATCATCTCGCGCTATTTTCAATCTCCCGACAGCCTCTCTACTCGCACTGTATTTAATCTCCCGGCTGACTCTCCTCTTGCGCAGTTTTCAATCTCCCGACTGACTCTCCTCTTGCGCAGTTTTCAATCTCCCGACTGCCTCTCCTCTCGCGCCATTTTCAATCTCTTTACTCTCTCTCCACTTGCGCGGTTTTCAATCTCTTTACACTCTCTCCACTTGCACTGTTTTCAATCTATTTACTCCTTCTCCTCTCGCACAGTTTTCAATCTCCTGACAGTCTCTCCTCTCGGGCTGTTCTCAATCCCCCGACTCCCTCTCCTCTCGCGCTGTTTTCAATCGCCCGACTCCCTCCTCAATCGTGCTGTTTTCAGTTTCTTTACTCCCTCTACTCTCGGACTCTTTTCAATCTCCCGTCTGCCTCTCCTCTCCCGCTGTTTTCAATCTCCCGACTCCCTCTCCACTTGCGCGGTTTTCAATCTCTTTACTCCCTCTCCTATCGCACTGTTTTCAATCTCACAACTGCCTCTCCTCTCGTATTGTTTTCAATCTCCCAACTGCCTCTCCACTCGCGCTGTTTTCAATCTCCCGACTGCTTCTCGTCTCACTCTGATTTCAATCACCCGACTGGCTCTCCTCTCGCCCTGTTTTCAATCTCTTTAATCCTTCTCCTCTCGCACTGTTTTCAATCTCCCGACTGCCTCTCCTCTCGCGCCATTTTCAATCTCTTTACTCCCTCTCCCCTTGCGCTGTTTTCAATCTCCTGACTGCCTCTCCTCTCACGCTGTTTTCAATCTCCCGACTCCCTCCTCTCGCGCTGTTTTCAATCTCCCGACTCCCTCCTCTCGCGGTGTTTTCAATCTCCCGACTGCCTCTCCTCTTGCGGTGTTTTCAATCTCCCGACTCCCTCCTCAATCACGCTGTTTTCAGTCTCTTTACTCCCTCTACTCTCGGACTCTTTTCAATCTCCCGACTGCCTCTCCTCTCTCGCTGTTTTCAATCTCCCGATTCCCTCTCCAGTTGTGCTGTTATCAATCTCTTTACTCCCTCTCCTATCGCACTGTTTTCAATCTCCCAACTGCCTCTCCTCTCGTGTTGTTTTCAATCTCCCAACTGCCTCTCCTCTCGCGCTGTTTTCAATATCCCGACTGTCTCTCCTCTCGAGTTGTTTTCAATCTCCCGACTGCCTCTACTCTCGCTCTGTTTTCAATCTCGCGATTCACTCTCCACTTGCGCAGTTTTGAATCTCCTGACTTCCTCTTCTCTCGCGCAGATTTCAATCTCCCGACTGCCTCTCCTCTCGTGTTGTTTTCAATGTCCCGACTCCCTCTCCAGTTGTGCTGTTATCAATCTCTTTACTCCCTCTCCACTCGCGCTGTTTTCAATCTCCCGACTGCTTCTCGTCTCACTCTGATTTCAATCTCCCGACTGCCTCTCCTCTCGTGTTGTTTTCAATCTGCCGACTCCCTCTCCTCTCGTGCTGTTTTCAATCTCCCGACTGCCTCTCCTCTCGTGTTGTTTTCAATCTGCCGACTCCCTCTCCTCTCGTGCTGTTTTCAATCTCCCGACTGCCTCTCCTCTCACGTTGTTTTCAATCACCCGACTGCCTCTACTCTCGCGCTGTTTTCAATATCCCGACTGTCTCTCCTCTCGCGTTGTTTTCAATCACCCGACTGCCTCTCCTCTCGCGCTGTTTTCAATCACCCGACTGCCTCTCCTCTCGCTCTGTTTTCAATCTCCCGATTCACTCTCCAATTGCGCAGTTTTGAATCTCCTGACTTCCTCTTCTCTCGCGCAGATTTCAATCTCCTGACTGCCTCTCCTCTCGCGCTGTTTTCAATCTCTTTAATCCTTCTCCTCTCGCACTGTTTTCAATCTCCCGACTGCCTCTCCTCTCGCGCTGTTTTCAATCTCTTTAATCCTTCTCCTCTCGCACTGTTTTCTATCTCCCGATTGCCTCTCCTCTCGAGGTGTTTTCAATCTCCCGACTCCCTCTCCTCTCGCGCTGTTTTCAATCTCCCGACTCCCTCCTCCATCGTGCTGTTTTCAGTTTCTTTACTCCCTCTATTCTCGGACTCTTTTCAATCTCCCGACTACCTCTCCTCTCGCGCTGTATTCAATCTCCCGATTGCCTCTCCTCTTGCGGTGTTTTCAGTCTCCCGACTCCCTCCTCAATCGTGCTGTTTTCAGTCTCTTTACTCCCTCTACTCTCGGACTCTTTTCAATCTCCCGTCTGCCTCTCCTCTCTCGCTGTTTTCAATCTCCCGACTCCCTCTCCAGTTGTGCTGTTATCAATCTCTTTACTCCCTCTCCTATCGCACAGTTTTCAATCTCCCAACTGCCTCTCCACTCACGCTGTTTTCAATCTCCCGACTGCTTCTCGTCTCACTCTGATTTCAATCTCCCGACTGGCTCTCCTCTCGCGCTGTTTTCAATCACCCGACTGGCTCTCCTCTCGCGCTGTTTTCAATCTCTTTAATCCTTCTCCTCTCGCACTGTTTTCAATCTCCCGACTATCTCTCCTCTCGAGCTGTTTTCAATCTCCCGACTGCCTCTCCTCTCGCGCTATTTTCAATCTCTTTACTCCCTCTCCCCTTGCGCTGTTTTCAATCTCCTGACTGCCTCTCCTCTCGCGCTGTTTTCAATTTCCCGACTGCTTCTCCTCTGGCACAATTTTCCATCTCCTGACAGCCTCTCCTCTCACGCTGTTTTCAATCTCCCGACTCCCTCCTCTCGCGGTGTTTTCAATCTCCCGACTGCCTCTCCTCTCGCGCTGTATTCAATCTCCCGACTGCCTCTCCTCTCGCGCTGTTTTCAATCTCCCGACTGCCTCTCCTCTCGCGCTGTTTTCAATCTCCCAACTGCCTCTCCTCTCACGGTGTTTTCAATCTCCCGACTCCCTCCTCAATCGTGCTGTTTTCAGTCTCTTTGCTCCCTCTACTCTCGGACTCTTTTCAATCTCCCGACTGCCTCTCCTCTCTCGCTGTTTTCAATCTCCCGATTTCCTCTCCAGTTGTGCTGTTATCAATCTCTTTACTCCCTCTCCTATCGCACTGTTTTCAATCTCCCAACTGCCTCTCCTCTCGTAATGTTTTCAATCTCCCAACTGCCTCTCCTCTCGCACAGTTTTCAATCTCCCAACTGCCTCTCCTCTCGCGCTATTTTCAATATCCCGACTGTCTCTCCTCTCGCGTTGTTTTCAATCACCCGACTGCCTCTACTCTCGCTCTGTTTTCAATCTCCCGATTCACTCTCCACTTGCGCAGTTTTGAATCGCCTGACTTCCTCTTCTCTCGCGCAGATTTCAATCTCCCGACTGCCTCTCCTCTCGCGCTGTTTTCAATGTCCCGACTCCCTCCTCAAACGTGCTGTTTTCAGTTTCTTTACTCCCTCTATTCTCGGACTCTTTTCAATCTCCCGACTACCTCTCCTCTCGCGCTGTCTTCAATCTCCCGATTGCCTCTCCTCTTGCGGTGTTTTCAGTCTCCCGACTCCCTCCTCAATCGTGCTGTTTTCAGTCTCTTTACTCCCTCTACTCTCGGACTCTTTTCAATCTCCCGTCTGCCTCTCCTCTCTCGCTGTTTTCAATCTCCCGAATCCCTCTCCAGTTGCGCTGTTTTCAATCTCCCGTCTGCCTCTCCTCTCTCGCTGTTTTCAATCTCCCGACTCCCTCTCCAGTTGTCAATCTCTTTACTCCCTCTCCTATCGCACTGTTTTCAATCTCCCAACTGCCTCTCCTCTCGTAATGTTTTCAATCTCCCAACTGCCTCTCCTCTCGCACAGTTTTCAATCTCCCAACTGCCTCTCCTCTCGCGCTGTTTTCAATATCCCGACTGTCTCTCCTCTCGCGTTGTTTTCAATCACCCGACTGCCTCTACTCTCGCTGTTTTCAATCTCCCGATTCACTCTCCACTTGCGCAGTTTTGAATCTCCTGACTTCCTCTTCTCTCGCGCAGATTTCAATCTCCCGACTGCCTCTCCTCTCGTGTTGTTTTCAATCTCCCGACTCCCTCTCCTCTCGCGCTGTTTTCAATCTCCCGACTGCCTCTCCTCTCGCGCTGTTTTCAATCTCCCGACTGCCTCTCCTCTCGCGGTGTTTTCAATCTCCCGACTGCCTCTCCTCTTGCGGTGTTTTCAATCTCCCGACTCCCTCCTCAATCACGCTGTTTTCAGTCTCTTTACTCCCTCTACTCTCGGACTCTTTTCAATCTCCCGACTGCCTCTCCTCTCTCGCTGTTTTCAATCTCCCGATTCACTCTCCACTTGCGCAGTTTTGAATCTCCTGACTTCCTCTTCTCTCGCGCAGATTTCAATCTCCCGACTGCCTCTCCTCTCGTGTTGTTTTCAATCTCCCGACTCCCTCTCCAGTTGTGCTGTTATCAATCTCTTTACTCCCTCTCCACTCGCGCTGTTTTCAATCTCCCGACTGCTTCTCGTCTCACTCTGATTTCAATCTCCCGACTCCCTCTCCTCTCGTGTTGTTTTCAATCTGCCGACTCCCTCTCCTCTCGCGCAGATTTCAATCTCCCGACTGCCTCTCCTCTCGTGTTGTTTTCAATCTCCCGACCCCTCTCCAGTTGTGCTGTTATCAATCTCTTTACTCCCTCTCCACTCGCGCTGTTTTCAATCTCCCGACTGCTTCTCGTCTCACTCTGATTTCAATCTCCCGACTCCCTCTCCTCTCGTGTTGTTTTCAGTCTGCCGACTCCCTCTCCTCTCGTGCTGTTTTCAATCTCCCGACTGCCTCTCCTCTCGTGTTGTTTTCAATCACCCGACTGCCTCTCTCGTGTTGTTTTCAATCTGCCGACTCCCTCTCCTCTCGGCTGTTTTCAATCTCCTGACCGACTCTCCTCTCGCATTGTTTTCAATCTATTTACTCCCTCTCCTCTTTCGCTGTTTTCAATCTCCCGACTTCCACCCCTTTTGCACTATTTTCATTCTCTTGACTGCCTCTCTTTTCACCCTATTTTTAATCTCCCGACTGACTCTCCTCTCTCGCTGTTTTCAATCTCCTGACTCGCTCTCCACTTGCGCTGTTTTCAATCTGTTCACGCCTTCTCCTCTCGCGCTGTTTTCAGTCTCTCGAGTGCCTCTCCTCTCGCGTGGTTTACAATCTCCAGACTGCTTCTCCTCTCGCGCTGTTTTCAATCTCCCAACTGCCTCTCCTCTCGCGCTGTTTTCAATCTCTTTACTCCCTCTCCTCTCGGGCTGTTTTCAATCTCCCGACTGCCTCTCCTCTCGCGCTGTTTTCAATCTCCCGACTGCCTCTCCTCTCACGGTGTTTTCAATCTCCCGACTCCCTCCTCAATCGTGCTGTTTTCAGTCTCTTTGCTCCCTCTACTCTCGGACTCTTTTCAATCTCCCGACTGCCTCTCCTCTCTCGCTGTTTTCAATCTCCCGATTTCCTCTCCAGTTGTGCTGTTATCAATCTCTTTACTCCCTCTCCTATCGCACTGTTTTCAATCTCCCAACTGCCTCTCCTCTCGTAATGTTTTCAATCTCCAAACTGCCTCTCCTCTCGCACAGTTTTCAATCTCCCAACTGCCTCTCCTCTCGCGCTTTTTTCAATATCCCGACTGCCTCTCCTCTCGCGTTGTTTTCAATCACCCGACTGCCTCTACTCTCGCTCTGTTTTCAATCTCCCGATTCACTCTCCACTTGCGCAGTTTTGAATCGCCTGACTTCCTCTTCTCTCGCGCAGATTTCAATCTCCCGACTGCCTCTCCTCTCGCGCTGTTTTCAATGTCCCGACTCCCTCCTCAAACGTGCTGTTTTCAGTTTCTTTACTCCCTCTATTCTCGGACTCTTTTCAATCTCCCGACTACCTCTCCTCTCGCGCTGTCTTCAATCTCCCGATTGCCTCTCCTCTTGCGGTGTTTTCAGTCTCCCGACTCCCTCCTCAATCGTGCTGTTTTCAGTCTCTTTACTCCCTCTACTCTCGGACTCTTTTCAATCTCCCGTCTGCCTCTCCTCTCTCGCTGTTTTCAATCTCCCGAATCCCTCTCCAGTTGCGCTGTTTTCAATCTCCCGTCTGCCTCTCCTCTCTCGCTGTTTTCAATCTCCCGACTCCCTCTCCAGTTGTCAATCTCTTTACTCCCTCTCCTATCGCACTGTTTTCAATCTCCCAACTGCCTCTCCTCTCGTAATGTTTTCAATCTCCCAACTGCCTCTCCTCTCGCACAGTTTTCAATCTCCCAACTGCCTCTCCTCTCGCGCTGTTTTCAATATCCCGACTGTCTCTCCTCTCGCGTTGTTTTCAATCACCCGACTGCCTCTACTCTCGCTGTTTTCAATCTCCCGATTCACTCTCCACTTGCGCAGTTTTGAATCTCCTGACTTCCTCTTCTCTCGCGCAGATTTCAATCTCCCGACTGCCTCTCCTCTCGTGTTGTTTTCAATCTCCCGACTCCCTCTCCTCTCGCGCTGTTTTCAATCTCCCGACTGCCTCTCCTCTCGCGCTGTTTTCAATCTCCCGACTGCCTCTCCTCTCGCGGTGTTTTCAATCTCCCGACTGCCTCTCCTCTTGCGGTGTTTTCAATCTCCCGACTCCCTCCTCAATCACGCTGTTTTCAGTCTCTTTACTCCCTCTACTCTCGGACTCTTTTCAATCTCCCGACTGCCTCTCCTCTCTCGCTGTTTTCAATCTCCCGATTCACTCTCCACTTGCGCAGTTTTGAATCTCCTGACTTCCTCTTCTCTCGCGCAGATTTCAATCTCCCGACTGCCTCTCCTCTCGTGTTGTTTTCAATCTCCCGACTCCCTCTCCAGTTGTGCTGTTATCAATCTCTTTACTCCCTCTCCACTCGCGCTGTTTTCAATCTCCCGACTGCTTCTCGTCTCACTCTGATTTCAATCTCCCGACTCCCTCTCCTCTCGTGTTGTTTTCAATCTGCCGACTCCCTCTCCTCTCGCGCAGATTTCAATCTCCCGACTGCCTCTCCTCTCGTGTTGTTTTCAATCTCCCGACCCCTCTCCAGTTGTGCTGTTATCAATCTCTTTACTCCCTCTCCACTCGCGCTGTTTTCAATCTCCCGACTGCTTCTCGTCTCACTCTGATTTCAATCTCCCGACTCCCTCTCCTCTCGTGTTGTTTTCAGTCTGCCGACTCCCTCTCCTCTCGTGCTGTTTTCAATCTCCCGACTGCCTCTCCTCTCGTGTTGTTTTCAATCACCCGACTGCCTCTCTCGTGTTGTTTTCAATCTGCCGACTCCCTCTCCTCTCGGCTGTTTTCAATCTCCCGACTGCCTCTCCTCTCGTGTTGTTTTCAATCTGCCGACTCCCTCTCCTCTCTCGCTGTTTTCAATCTCCCGACTCCCTCTCCAGTTGTGCTGTTATCAATCTCTTTACTCCCTCTCCTATCGCACTGTTTTCAATCTCGCAACTGCCTCTCCTCTCGTATTGTTTTCAATCTCCCAACTGCCTCTCCTCTCGCGCTGTTTTCAATATCCCGACTGTCTCTCCTCTTGCGCTGTTTTCAATCTCCCGACTGCCTCTCCTCTCGCGCTGTTTTCAATCTCCCGACTGCCTCTCCTCTCGCGCTGTTTTCAATCTCCCGACTCCCTCCTCTCGCGGTGTTTTCAATCTCCCGACTGCCTCTCCTCTTGCGGTGTTTTCAATCTCCCGACTCCCTCCTCAATCAAGCTGTTTTCAGTCTCTTTACTCCCTCTACTGTCGGACTCTTTTCAATCTCCCGACTGCCTCTCCTCTCTCGCTGTTTTCAATCTCCCGATTCCCTCTCCAGTTGTGCTGTTATCAATCTCTTTACTCCCTCTCCATTCGCGCTGTTTTCAATCTCCCGACTGCTTCTCGTCTCACTCTGATTTCAATCTCCCGACTCCCTCTCCTCTCGTGTTGTTTTCAATCTGCCGACTCCCTCTCCTCTCGCGCAGATTTCAATCTCCCGACTGCCTCTCCTCTCGTGTTGTTTTCAATCTCCCGACTCCCTCTCCAGTTGTGCTGTTATCAATCTCTTTACTCCCTCTCCACTCGCGCTGTTTTCAATCTCCCGACTGCTTCTCGTCTCACTCTGATTTCAATCTCCCGACTCCCTCTCCTCTCGTGTTGTTTTCAATCTGCCGACTCCCTCTCCTCTCGTGCTGTTTTCAATCTCCCGACTGCCTCTCCTCTCGTGTTGTTTTCAATCACCCGACTGCCTCTCCTCTCGTGTTGTTTTCAATCTGCCGACTCCCTCTCCTCTCGGCTGTTTTCAATCTCCTGACTGCCTCTCCTCTCGTGTTGTTTTCAATCTGCCGACTCCCTCTCCTCTCTCGCTGTTTTCAATCTCCCGACTCCCTCTCCAGTTGTGCTGTTATCAATCTCTTTACTCCCTCTCCTATCGCACTGTTTTCAATCTCGCAACTGCCTCTCCTCTCGTATTGTTTTCAACCTCCCAACTGCCTCTCCTCTCGCGCTGTTTTCAATATCCCGACTGTCTCTCCTCTCGCGCTGTTTTCAATCTCCCGACTGCCTCTCCTCTCGCGCTGTTTTCAATCTCCCGACTGCCTCTCCTCTCGCGCTGTTTTCAATCTCCCGACTCCCTCCTCTCGCGGTGTTTTCAATCTCCCGACTCCCTCCTCAATCACGCTGTTTTCAGTCTCTTTACTCCCTCTACTCTCGGACTCTTTTCAATCTCCCGACTGCCTCTCCTCTCTCGCTGTTTTCAATCTCCCGATTCCCTCTCCAGTTGTGCTGTTATCAATCTCTTTACTCCCTCTCCTATCGCACTGTTTTCAATCTCCCAACTGCCTCTCCTCTCGTAATGTTTTCAATCTCCCAACTGCCTCTCCTCTCGCGCTGTTTTCAATATCCCGACTGTCTCTCCTCTCGCGTTGTTTTCAATCACCCGACTGCCTCTACTCTCGCTCTGTTTTCAATCTCCCGACTGCCTCTACTCTCGCTCTGTTTTCAATCACCCGATTCATTCTCCACTTGCGCAGTTTTGAATCTCCTGACTTCCTCTTCTCTCGCGCAGATTTCAATCTCCCGACTGCCTCTCCTCTCGCGCTGTTTTCAATCTGCCGACTCCCTCTCCTCTCGCACTGTTTTCAATCTCCCAACTGCCTCTCCTCTCGTAATGTTTTCAATCTCCCAACGGCCTCTCCACTCGCGCTGTTTTCAATCTCCCGACTGCTTCTCGTCTCACTCTGTTTTCAATCTCCCGACTGGCTCTCCTCTCGCGCTGTTTTCAATCACCCGACTGGCTCTCCTCTCGCGCTGTTTTCAATCTCTTTAAACCTCCTCCTCTCGCGCTGTTTTCAATCTCCCAACTATCTCTCCTCTCGCGCTGTTTTCAATCTCCCGATTCACTCTCCACTTGCGCAGATTTCAATCTCCCGACTGCCTCTCCTCTCGCGCTGTTTTCAATTTCTTTAATTCTTCTCCTCTCGCACTGTTTTCAATCTCCCGACTGCCTCTCCTCTCGCGCTGTCTTCAATCTCCCGACTGCCTCTCCTCTCGTGCTGTTTTCAATCTCCCGACTACCTCTCCAGTTGCGCTGTTATCAATCTCTTTACTCCCTCTCCTATAGCACTGTTTTCAATCTCCCAACTGCCTCTCCTCTCGTATTGTTTGCAATCTCCCAACTGTCTCTCCACTCGCGCTGTTGCAATCTCCCGACTGCTTCTCGTCTCACTCTGTTTTCAATCTCCCGACTGGCTCTCCTCTCGCCCTGTTTTCAATAACCTGGCAGCCTCTCCTCTCGCGCTGTCTTCAATCTCTTTAAGCCTTCAACTCTCGCACTGTTTTCAGTCTCCCGACTGCCACTCAACTTCTGCTGTTTTCAATCTCCCGACTGCCTCTCCTCTCATGTTGTTCTCAATCTCCCGACTGCCTCTCCTCTCGCGCCATTTTCAATCTCTTTAATCCTTCTCCTCTCGCGCTATTTTCAATCTCCCGACTATCTCTCCTCTCGCACTGTTTTCAATTTCCTGACTACTTCTCCTCTGGCACAATTTTCAATCTCCTGACAGCCTCTCCTCTCGCGGTGTTTTCAATCTCCCGACTACCTCCCCTCTCGCGCTGTATTCAATCTCCCGATTGCCTCTCCTCTTGCGGTGTTTTCAATCTCCCGACTCCCTCCTCAATCACACTGTTTTCAGTCTCTTTACTCCCTCTACTCTCGGACTCTTTTCAATCTCCCGACTGCCTCTCCTCTCTCGCTGTTTTCAATCTCCCGATTCCCTCTCCAGTTGTGCTGTTATCAATCTCTTTACTCCCTCTCCTATCGCACTGTTTTCAATCTCCTGACTGACTCTCCTCTTGCACTGTTTTCAATTTCCTGACTGCTTCTCCTCTGGCACAATTTTCAATCTCCTGACAGCCTCTCCTCTCGCGGTGTTTTCAATCTCCCGACTGCCTCTCCTGTTCTGCTGTTTTCAATCTCCCTCCTGCCTCTCCACTCGCCCTGTTTTCAATCTTCAGACAACCTCTCCACTTGCGCTGTTTTCAATCTCCCGACTGCCTCTCCTCTTGCTCTGTTTTCAATCTCTCAACTGCTACCCCTTTTGCACTATTTTCATTCTCTTGACTGCCTCTCTTTTCACCCTATTTTTAATCTCCCGACTGACTCTCCTCTCTCGCTGTTTTCAATCTCCTGACTCGCTCTCCACTTGTGCTGTTTTCAATCTGTTTACTCCTTCTCCTCTCGCGCTGTTTTCAATCTCTCGACTGCCTCTCCTCTTGTGCTGTTTTCAATCTCTCGACTGCGTCATGTCTCACGCACTTTTCAATCTCCCGACTGCTTCTCCTCTCGCCCTGTTTTCAATCACCTGGCTGCCTCTTCACTCACGCTGTTTTCAATAATCCGGCTGCCTCTCCTCTCGCGCTGTTTTCAATCTTTTTAAGCCTTCTACTCTCGCACTGTTTTCAGTCTCCCGACTGCCACTCCACTTCTGCTGTTTTCAATCTCCCGACTGCCTCTCCTCTCGTGTTGTTCTCAATCTCCCGACTGTCTCTCCTCTCGCGCTGTTTTCAATCTCTTTAATCCTTCTCCTCTCGCGCTATTTTCACTCGCCCGACTATCCCTCCTCTCACGCTGTTTTCAATCTCCCAGCTGATACTCCTCTCGCGCTGTTTTCAATCTCCCGACTCGCTGTCCACTTGCGCTGTTTTCAATCTCCTGTCTGCCTCTCCTCTCGCGCTGTTTTCAATCTCCTGACAGCCTCTCCTCTCGCACTGCTTTCAATTTCCCGACTGCCTCTCCTCTTGCGCTGTTTTCAATCTCCCGATTGAGTCTCCTCTCGCGGTGTTTTCAATCTCCCAACTTCCTCTCCTCTCACACTGTTTTCAATCTCCCGACTGCCTCTCCTTTCTATCTGTTTTCAATCTCTAGACTGCCTCTCCTCTTGCACTGTTTTCAATCTCCCGACTGCCTCTTCTTTCGCAATATTTTCATTCTCTTGACTGCCTCTCTTTTCACACTATTTTCAATCTCCCGACTGACTCTCCTCTCTCGCTGTTTTCAACCTCCTGACTGCCTCTCTTCTCGCGCTGTTTTCAATCTCCCGACAAGCTCTCCACTTGCGCTGTTTTCAATTTCCTGACTGCATCTCCTCTCGTGCTGTTTTCCAGCTCTCGACTGCCTCTCCTCTCACGCTGTTTTCAATCTTCCGAATGACTCTCCTCTTGCGCAGGTTTCAATCTCCTGACTGCGTCCAGTCTCGCGCTCTTTTCAATCTCCCGACCACCTCTCCTCTCGCACTGATTTCAATCTCCTGACTGACTCTCCTCTCGCACTGTTTTCAATATCCCGACTGCCTCTCCTCCCGCACTGTTTTCAATCTCCCGACTGCCTCTCCTCTCGTGCTGTTTTCAATCTTCCGACTGCCTCTCTTTTCACACTATTTTCAATCTCCTGACTGACTCTGCTCTCTCGCTGTTTTCAATCTTCCAACTGACTCTCCTCTTGCGCAGTTTTCAATCTCATGACTGCGTCTTGTCTCGCGCTCTTTTCAATATCCCAACTGCCTATCCTCTCGAGCTGTTTTCAATCTCCTGACCGACTCTCCTCTCGCATTGTTTTCAATCTATTTACTCCCTCTCCTCTTTCGCTGTTTTCAATCTCCCGACTTCCACCCCTTTTGCACTATTTTCATTCTCTTGACTGCCTCTCTTTTCACCCTATTTTTAATCTCCCGACTGACTCTCCTCTCTCGCTGTTTTCAATCTCCTGACTCGCTCTCCACTTGCGCTGTTTTCAATCTGTTCACGCCTTCTCCTCTCGCGCTGTTTTCAGTCTCTCGAGTGCCTCTCCTCTCGCGTGGTTTACAATCTCCAGACTGCTTCTCCTCTCGCGCTGTTTTCAATCTCCCAACTGCCTCTCCTCTCGCGCTGTTTTCAATCTCTTTACTCCCTCTCCTCTCGGGCTGTTTTCAATCTCCCGACTGCCTCTCCTCTCGCGCTGTTTTCAATCTCCCGACTGCCTCTCCTCTCACGGTGTTTTCAATCTCCCGACTCCCTCCTCAATCGTGCTGTTTTCAGTCTCTTTGCTCCCTCTACTCTCGGACTCTTTTCAATCTCCCGACTGCCTCTCCTCTCTCGCTGTTTTCAATCTCCCGATTCCCTCTCCAGTTGTGCTGTTATCAATCTCTTTACTCCCTCTCCTATCGCACTGTTTTCAATCTCCCAACTGCCTCTCCTCTCGTAATGTTTTCAATCTCCCAACTGCCTCTCCTCTCGCGCTGTTTTCAATATCCCGACTGTCTCTCCTCTCGCGTTGTTTTCAATCACCCGACTGCCTCTACTCTCGCTCTGTTTTCAATCTCCCGACTGCCTCTACTCTCGCTCTGTTTTCAATCTCCCGATTCATTCTCCACTTGCGCAGTTTTGAATCTCCTGACTTCCTCTTCTCTCGCGCAGATTTCAATCTCCCGACTGCCTCTCCTCTCGCGCTGTTTTCAATCTGCCGACTCCCTCTCCTCTCGCACTGTTTTCAATCTCCCAACTGCCTCTCCTCTCGTAATGTTTTCAATCTCCCAACGGCCTCTCCACTCGCGCTGTTTTCAATCTCCCGACTGCTTCTCGTCTCACTCTGTTTTCAATCTCCCGACTGGCTCTCCTCTCGCGCTGTTTTCAATCACCCGACTGGCTCTCCTCTCGTGCTGTTTTCAATCTCTTTAAACCTCCTCCTCTCGCGCTGTTTTCAATCTCCCAACTATCTCTCCTCTCGCGCTGTTTTCAATCTCCCGATTCACTCTCCACTTGCGCAGATTTCAATCTCCCGACTGCCTCTCCTCTCGCGCTGTTTTCAATTTCTTTAATCCTTCTCCTCTCGCACTGTTTTCAATCTCCCGACTGCCTCTCCTCTCGTGTTGTTTTCAATCTCCCGATTGCCTCTCCTCTCGCGGTGTTTTCAATCTGCCGACTCCCTCTACTCTCGCGCTGTTTTCAATCTCCCGACTCCCTCCTCAATCATGCTGTTTTCAGTTTCTTTACTCCCTCTATTCTCGGACTCTTTTCAATCTCCCGACTACCTCTCCTCTCGCGCTGTATTCAATCTCCCGATTGCCTCTCCTCTTGCGGTGTTTTCAGTCTCCCGACTCCCTCCTCAATCGTGCTGTTTTCAGTCTCTTTACTCCCTCTACTCTCGGACTCTTTTCAATCTCCCGTCTGCCTCTCCTCTCTCGCTGTTTTCAATTTCCCGACTCCCTCCTCTCGAGGTGTTTCAATCTCCCGACTGCCTCTCCTCTCGCGCTGTATTCAATCTCCCGATTGCCTCTCCTCTTGTGGTGTTTTCAGTCTCCTGACTCCCTCCTCAATCGTGCTGTTTTCAGTCTCTTTACTCCCTCTACTCTCGGACTCTTTTCAATCTCCCGTCTGCCTCTCCTCTCTCGCTGTTTTCAATCTCCCGACTCCCTCTCCAGTTGTGCTGTTATCAATCTCTTTACTCCCTCTCCTATCGCACTGTTTTCAATCTCCCAACTGCCTCTCCTCTCGTATTGTTTTCAATCTCCCAACTGCCTCTCCTCTCGCGCTGTTTTCAATATCCCGACTGTCTCTCCTCTCGCGCTGTTTTCAATCTCCCGACTGCCTCTCCTCTCGCGCCATTTTCAATCTCTTTACTCCCTCTCCATTTGCACTGTTTTCAATCTCCTGACTGTCTCTCCTCTTGCGCAGATTTCAATCTGCCGACTGACTCTCCTCTCGCGCTGTTTTCAATTTCCTGACTGCTTCTCCTCTGGCACAATTTTCAATCTCCTGACAGCCTCTCCTCTCGCGGTGTTTTCAATCTGCCGACTCCCTCTACTCTCGCGGTGTTTTCAATCTCCCGACTCCCTCCTCAATCGTGCTGTTTTCAGTTTCTTTACTCCCTTTATTCTCGGACTCTTTTCAATCTCCCGACTACCTCTCCTCTCGCGCTGTCTTCAATCTCCCGACTGCCTCTCCTCTCGTGCTGTTTTCAATCTCCCGACTACCTCTCCAGTTGCGCTGTTATCAATCTCTTTACTCCCTCTCCTATCGCACTGTTTTCAATCTCCCAACTGCCTCTCCTCTCGTATTGTTTGCAATCTCCCAACTGTCTCTCCACTCGCGCTGTTTTCAATCTCCCGACTGCTTCTCGTCTCACTCTGTTTTCAATCTCCCGACTGGCTCTCCTCTCGCCCTGTTTTCAATAACCTGGCAGCCTCTCCTCTCGCGCTGTCTTCAATCTCTTTAAGCCTTCAACTCTCGCACTGTTTTCAGTCTCCCGACTGCCACTCAACTTCTGCTGTTTTCAATCTCCCGACTGCCTCTCCTCTCATGTTGTTCTCAATCTCCCGACTGCCTCTCCTCTCGCGCTGTTTTCAATCTCTTTAATCCTTCTCCTCTCGCGCTATTTTCAATCTCCCGACTATCTCTCCTCTCGCGCTGTTTTCAATCTCCCGACTCGCTGTCCACTTTGCGCTGTTTTCAATCTCCCGACTGCCTCTCCTCTCGCGCCATTTTCAATCTCTTTACTCCCTCTCCATTTGCGCTGTTTTCAATCTCCTGACTGCCTCTCCTCTCGCACTGTTTTCAATTTCCTGACTGCTTCTCCTCTGGCACAATTTTCAATCTCCTGACAGCCTCTCCTCTCGCGGTGTTTTCAATCTCCCGACTACCTCCCCTCTCGCGCTGTATTCAATCTCCCGATTGCCTCTCCTCTTGCGGTGTTTTCAATCTCCCGACTCCCTCCTCAATCACGCTGTTTTCAGTCTCTTTACTCCCTCTACTCTCGGACTCTTTTCAATCTCCCGACTGCCTCTCCTCTCTCGCTGTTTTCAATCTCCCGATTCCCTCTCCAGTTGTGCTGTTATCAATCTCTTTACTCCCTCTCCTATCGCACTGTTTTCAATCTCCTGACTGACTCTCCTCTTGCACTGTTTTCAATTTCCTGACTGCTTCTCCTCTGGCACAATTTTCAATCTCCTGACAGCCTCTCCTCTCGCGGTGTTTTCAATCTCCCGACTGCCTCTCCTGTTCTGCTGTTTTCAATCTCCCTCCTGCCTCTCCACTCGCCCTGTTTTCAATCTTCAGACAACCTCTCCACTTGCGCTGTTTTCAATCTCCCGACTGCCTTTCCTCTTGCTCTGTTGTCAATCTCTCAACTGCTACCCCTTTTGCACTATTTTCATTCTCTTGACTGCCTCTCTTTTCACCCTATTTTTAATCTCCCGACTGACTCTCCTCTCTCGCTGTTTTCAATCTCCTGACTCGCTCTCCACTTGTGCTGTTTTCAATCTGTTTACTCCTTCTCCTCTCGCGCTGTTTTCAATCTCTCGACTGCCTCTCCTCTTGTGCTGTTTTCAATCTCTCGACTGCGTCATGTCTCACGCACTTTTCAATCTCCCGACTGCTTCTCCTCTCGCCCTGTTTTCAATCACCTGGCTGCCTCTTCACTCACGCTGTTTTCAATAATCCGGCTGCCTCTCCTCTCGCGCTGTTTTCAATCTTTTTAAGCCTTCTACTCTCGCACTGTTTTCAGTCTCCCGACTGCCACTCCACTTCTGCTGTTTTCAATCTCCCGACTGCCTCTCCTCTCGTGTTGTTCTCAATCTCCCGACTGTCTCTCCTCTCGCGCTGTTTTCAATCTCTTTAATCCTTCTCCTCTCGCGCTATTTTCACTCGCCCGACTATCCCTCCTCTCGCGCTGTTTTCAATCTCCCAGCTGATACTCCTCTCGCGCTGTTTTCAATCTCCCGACAAGCTCTCCACTTGCGCTGTTTTCAATTTCCTGACTGCATCTCCTCTCGTGCTGTTTTCCAGCTCTCGACTGCCTCTCCTCTCACGCTGTTTTCAATCTTCCGAATGACTCTCCTCTTGCGCAGGTTTCAATCTCCTGACTGCGTCCAGTCTCGCGCTCTTTTCAATCTCCCGACCACCTCTCCTCTCGCGCTGATTTCAATCTCCTGACTGACTCTCCTCTCGCACTGTTTTCAATATCCCGACTGCCTCTCCTCCCGCACTGTTTTCAATCTCCCGACTGCCTCTCCTCTCGTGCTGTTTTCAATCTTCCGACTGCCTCTCTTTTCACACTATTTTCAATCTCCTGACTGACTCTGCTCTCTCGCTGTTTTCAATCTTCCAACTGACTCTCCTCTTGCGCAGTTTTCAATCTCATGACTGCGTCTTGTCTCGCGCTCTTTTCAATATCCCAACTGCCTATCCTCTCGCGCTGTTTTCAATCTCCTGACCGACTCTCCTCTCGCATTGTTTTCAATCTATTTACTCCCTCTCCTCTTTCGCTGTTTTCAATCTCCCGACTTCCACCCCTTTTGCACTATTTTCATTCTCTTGACTGCCTCTCTTTTCACCCTATTTTTAATCTCCCGACTGACTCTCCTCTCTCGCTGTTTTCAATCTCCTGACTCGCTCTCCACTTGCGCTGTTTTCAATCTGTTCACGCCTTCTCCTCTCGCGCTGTTTTCAGTCTCTCGAGTGCCTCTCCTCTCGCGTGGTTTACAATCTCCAGACTGCTTCTCCTCTCGCGCTGTTTTCAATCTCCCAACTGCCTCTCCTCTCGCGCTGTTTTCAATCTCTTTACTCCCTCTCCTCTCGGGCTGTTTTCAATCTCCCGACTACCTCTCCCCTCGCGCTGTTTTAAATCTCCCGATTGACTCTCCTCTCGTGCTGTTTTCAAACCCTCGAATGCCTCTCCTCTCGCACTGTTTTCAATGTCTTTACTCCCACTCCTCTCGGGCTGTTTTCAATCTCCCGACTACCTCTCCCCTCGCACTGTTTTCAATCTCTTTACTCCCTCTCCTCTCACGCTGTTTTCAATCTCACAACTACCTCTCCTCTCGCGCTGTTTCCAATCTCCCGACTGCCTCTCCTCTCGTGTTGTTTACAATCTCTTTATTCTCTCTCCTTGCACGCTGTTTTCAATCTCTCGACTGTCTCTCCTCTCGCGCTGTTTTCAATCTCCCAACGGACTCTCCTCTCACGCTGTTTACAATCTTCGGACTGAATCTACTCTTGCGCAGTTTTCAATCTCCCAACTGCCTCTCCACTTACACTGTGTTCAATGTCCCGACTGCCTCTCCTCTCGTGTTGTTCTCAAATTCCCGGCTGCCTCTCCACTCGCACTGTTTTCAATCTCCCGACTGCCGCTCCTCTCACACTGTTTTCAATCTCCTGACTGAGTCTCCTCTCGCGCTGTTTTTAATCTCCCGACTGCCTCTCCTCTCGCACTGTTTTCAATCTCTTTACTCCCTCTCCTCTCACGCTGTTTTCAATCCACCGACTGCCTCTCTTCTCGTGCTGTTTTCAATCTCCCGACTTCCTCTCCTCTCGTGCTGTGTTCAATCTCCCGACTGCCTCTCCTCTCACGCTGTTTTCAATCTGCCGACTACCTCTCATCTCTCGCTTTTTTCAATGTCCCGACTGCCTCTCCTCTCGCGCTGTGTTCAATCTCCCGACTCCCTCTCCTCTCGCGCTGTTTTCAATCGGCCAACTGCCTCTCCTCTCTCGCTGTTTTAAATCTCTCGACTCCTTCTCCTCTCGCGCAGTTTTCAATGTCACGACTGCCTCTCCTCTCGCGCTGTTTTCAATCTCCCAAATGACTCTCCACTCACGCTGTTTTCAAGCTCTTTACTCCCTCTCCTCTCACGCTGTTTTCAATCTCCCGACTGCCTCTCCTCTCCTGTTGTTCCCAATCTCCCGACTGCCTCTCCTCTCGTGTTGTTTACAATCTCTTTATTCTCTCTCCTTGCGCGCTGTTTTCAATCTCTCGACTGTCTCTCCTCTCGCGCTGCTTTCAGTCTCCCAACGGACTCTCCTCTCACGCTGTTTACAATCTTCCGACTGAATCTACTCTTGCGCAGTTTTCAATCTCCCAACTGCCTCTCCACTCGTGTTGTTCTCAAATTCCCGGCTGCTTCTCCACTCGCATTATTTTCAATCTCCCGACTGCCTCTCCTCTCTAGCTGTTTTCAATCTCCCAACTTCCTCTCCTCTCGCGCTGTTTTCAATCTCCCGACTGCCTCTCCTCTCTCGCTTTTTTCAATGTCCCGACTGCCTCTCCTTTCGCGCTGTGTTCAATCTCCCAACTCCCTCACCTCTCGCGCTGTTTTCAATCTGCCAACTGCCTCTCCTCTCTCGCTGTTGTAAATCTCTCGACTCCTTCTCCTCTCGCGCTGTTTTCAATGTCACGACTGCCTCTCCTCTCGCGCTGTTTTCAATCTCCAGACTGCTTCTCCTCTCACGCTGCTTCCAATCTCCCGACTGCCTCTCCACTCGCACTGTTTTCAATCTCCCGACTGCCTCTCCTCTCCTGTTGTTCCCAATCTCCCGACTGCCTCTCCTCTCGTGTTGTTTACAATCTCTTTATTCTCTCTCCTTGCGCGCTGTTTTCAATCTCTCGACTGTCTCTCCTCTCGCGCTGTTTTCAGTCTCCCAACGGACTCTCCTCTCACGCTGTTTACAATCTTCCGACTGAATCTACTCTTGCGCAGTTTTCAATCTCCCAACTGCCTCTCCACTCGTGTTGTTCTCAAATTCCCGGCTGCTTCTCCACTCGCATTATTTTCAATCTCCCGACTGCCTCTCCTCTCTAGTTGTTTTCAATCTCCCAACTTCCTCTCTTCTCGCGCTGTTTTCAATCTCCCGACTGCCTCTCCTCTCTCGCTTTTTTCAATGTCCCGACTGCCTCTCCTCTCGCGCTGTGTTCAATCTCCCAACTCCCTCTCCTCTCGCGCTGTTTTCAATCTGCCAACTGCCTCTCCTCTCTCGCTGTTGTAAATCTCTCGACTCCTTCTCCTCTCGCGCTGTTTTCAATGTCACGACTGCCTCTCCTCTCGCGCTGTTTTCAATCTCCAGACTGCTTCTCCTCTCACGCTGTTTCCAATCTCCCGACTGCCTCTCCACTCGCACTGTTTTCAATCTCCCGACTGCCTCTCCTCTCCTGTTGTTCCCAATCTCCCACTGCCTCTCCTCTCGCGCTGTTTTCAATCTCCCGACTGCTTCTCGTCTCGCTCTGTTTTCAATCTCCTGAATCACTCTCCACTGGCTCTCTTTTCAATCTCTTTACTCCTTCTCCTCTCTCGCTGTTTTCAGTCTCCCGACTGCTTCTCCTCTCGTGCTGTTTTCAATCTCCCGACTGCCTCTCCTCTCTTGTTGTTCTCAAACTCCCGGCTGCCTCTCCACTCGCTCTGTTTTCAATCACCCGACTGCCTCTCCTCTCGCGCTGTTTACAGTCTCCCACCTGACTCTCCCCTTGCGTTGTTTTCAATCTCCCGACTGCCTCTCCTCTCAATCTCTTTTCAATCTCTCGACTCCTTCTCCTCTCGCGCTGTTTTCAATCTCCAGACTCCCTTTCCTCTCGCGCTGTTTTCAATCTCCCGACTGCCCCACCTCTCGCGCTGTTTTCAATCTCTCGACTCCTTCTCCTCCCGCGCTGTTTTCAATCTCCGGCCTCCCTCTCCACTCGCGCTGTTTTCAATCTGACGACGCCTTTCCTCTCACACTGTTTTCAATCTCTCGACTCCTTCTCCTCTCGCGCTGTTTTCAATCTCCCGACTGGCTCTCCTCTCGCGTTGTTTTCAATCTCCCGACTGGCTCTCCTCTCTCGCTTTTTTCAATGTCCCGACTCCTTCTCCTCTCGCGCTGTTTTCAATCTCCCGACTGGCTCTCCTCTCTCGCTTTTCTCAATGTCCCGACTCCTTCTCCTCTCGCGCCGTTTTCAATCTCCGGCCTCCCTCTCCTCTCGCGCTGTTTTCAATCTGCCGACTGCCTCTCCTCTCACACTGTTTTCAATCTCTCGACTCCTTCTCCTCTCGTGCTGTTTTCAATCTGCTGACTGCCTCTCCTTTCTCGCTTTTTTCACTCTCTCGACTCCTTCTATTCTCGTGCTGTTTTCAATCTCTCGACTGCCTCTCCTCTCGCGCTGTTTTCAATCTCCCGACTGCCTCTCCTCTCGCGCTGTTTTCAATCTCCCGACTCCTTCTCCTCTCGCGCTGTTTTCAATCTCCCGACTCCTTCTCCTCTCGCGCTGTTTTCAATCTCCCTACTACCTCTCCTCTCTCGCTTTTTTCAATGTCCCAACTGCCTCTCCTCTTGCGCTGTGTTCAATCTCCTGACTCCCTCTCCTCTCGTGCTGTTTTCAAGCTGCCAACTGCCTCTCCTCTCTCGCTGTTTTAAATCTCTCGACTCCTTCTCCTCTCGGGCTGTTTTCAATGTCACGACTTTCTCGCCTCTTGTGCGGTTTTCAATCTCTTTATTCCCTCTCCTTGCGCGCTGTTTTCAATCTCTCAACTGCCGCTCCTCTCGCGCTGTTTTCAGTCTCCCAACGGACTCTCCTCTCACGCTGTTTACAATCTTCCGACTGAATCTACTCTTGCGCAGTTTTCAATCTCCCAACTGCCTCTCCTCTCGTGTTGTTCTCAAACTCCCGGCTGCCTCTCCACTTGCACTGTTTTCAATCTCTCGACTACCTATCCACTCTCACTGTTTTCAAGCTCTTTACTCCCTCTCCACTTGCACTGTTTTCAATCTCTGGACTACCTCTCCACTCTCACTGTTTTCAAGCTCTTTACTCCCTCTCCTCTCGCGCTGTTTTCAGTCTCCCGACTGACTCTCCTCTCGCGCTGTTTTCAGTCTCCCGACTGACTCTCCTCTCGCGCTGTTTTCAATCTCTTTATTCCCTCTCCTTGCGCACTGTTTTCAATCTCTCGACTGCCTCTCCTCTCGCGCTGTTTTCAATCTCCCGATTGAGTCTCCTCTCGCGGTGTTTTCAATCTCCCGACTTCCTCTCCTCTCACACTGTTTTCAATCTCCCGACTGCCTCTCCTTTCTATCTGTTTTCAATCTCTAGACTGCCTCTCCTCTTGCACTGTTTTCAATCTCCCGACTGCCTCTTCTTTCACAATATTTTCATTCTCTTGACTGCCTCTCTTTTCACCCTATTTTTAATCTCCCGACTGACTCTCCTCTCTCGCTGTTTTCAATCTCCTGACTCGCTCTCCACTTGCGCTGTTTTCAATCTGTTCACGCCTTCTCCTCTCGCGCTGTTTTCAGTCTCTCGAGTGCCTCTCCTCTCGCGTGGTTTACAATCTCCAGACTGCTTCTCCTCTCGCGCTGTTTTCAATCTCCCAACTGCCTCTCCTCTCGCGCTGTTTTCAATCTCTTTACTCCCTCTCCTCTCGGGCTGTTTTCAATCTCCCGACTACCTCTCCCCTCGCGCTGTTTTAAATCTCCCGATTGACTCTCCTCTCGTGCTGTTTTCAAACCCTCGAATGCCTCTCCTCTCGCACTGTTTTCAATGTCTTTACTCCCACTCCTCTCGGGCTGTTTTCAATCTCCCGACTACCTCTCCCCTCGCACTGTTTTCAATCTCTTTACTCCCTCTCCTCTCACGCTGTTTTCAATCTCACAACTACCTCTCCTCTCGCGCTGTTTCCAATCTCCCGACTGCCTCTCCTCTCGTGTTGTTTACAATCTCTTTATTCTCTCTCCTTGCACGCTGTTTTCAATCTCTCGACTGTCTCTCCTCTCGCGCTGTTTTCAATCTCCCAACGGACTCTCCTCTCACGCTGTTTACAATCTTCGGACTGAATCTACTCTTGCGCAGTTTTCAATCTCCCAACTGCCTCTCCACTTACACTGTGTTCAATGTCCCGACTGCCTCTCCTCTCGTGTTGTTCTCAAATTCCCGGCTGCCTCTCCACTCGCACTGTTTTCAATCTCCCGACTGCCGCTCCTCTCACACTGTTTTCAATCTCCTGACTGACTCTCCTCTCGCGCTGTTTTTAATCTCCCGACTGCCTCTCCTCTCGCACTGTTTTCAATCTCTTTACTCCCTCTCCTCTCACGCTGTTTTCAATCCACCGACTGCCTCTCTTCTCGTGCTGTTTTCAATCTCCTGACTTCCTCTCCTCTCGTGCTGTGTTCAATCTCCCGACTGCCTCTCCTCTCACGCTGTTTTCAATCTGCCGACTACCTCTCATCTCTCGCTTTTTTCAATGTCCCGACTGCCTCTCCTCTCGCGCTGTGTTCAATCTCCCGACTCCCTCTCCTCTCGCGCTGTTTTCAATCGGCCAACTGCCTCTCCTCTCTCGCTGTTTTAAATCTCTCGACTCCTTCTCCTCTCGCGCAGTTTTCAATGTCACGACTGCCTCTCCTCTCGCGCTGTTTTCAGTCTCCCAAATGACTCTCCACTCACGCTGTTTTCAAGCTCTTTACTCCTTCTCCTCTCGCGCTGTTTTCAATCTCCCGACTGCCTCTCCTCTCCTGTTGTTCCCAATCTCCCGACTGCCTCTCCTCTCGTGTTGTTTACAATCTCTTTATTCTCTCTCCTTGCGCGCTGTTTTCAATCTCTCGACTGTCTCTCCTCTCGCGCTTTCAGTCTCCCAACGGACTCTCCTCTCACGCTGTTTACAATCTTCCGACTGAATCTACTCTTGCGCAGTTTTCAATCTCCCAACTGCCTCTCCACTCGTGTTGTTCTCAAATTCCCGGCTGCTTCTCCACTCGCATTATTTTCAATCTCCCGACTGCCTCTCCTCTCTAGCTGTTTTCAATCTCCCAACTTCCTCTCCTCTCGCGCTGTTTTCAATCTCCCGACTGCCTCTCCTCTCTCGCTTTTTTCAATGTCCCGACTGCCTCTCCTTTCGCGCTGTGTTCAATCTCCCAACTCCCTCTCCTCTCGCGCTGTTTTCAATCTGCCAACTGCCTCTCCTCTCTCGCTGTTGTAAATCTCTCGACTCCTTCTCCTCTCGCGCTGTTTTCAATGTCACGACTGCCTCTCCTCTCGCGCTGTTTTCAATCTCCAGACTGCTTCTCCTCTCACGCTGTTTCCAATCTCTCGACTGTCTCTCCTCTCGCGCTGTTTTCAGTCTCCCAACGGACTCTCCTCTCACGCTGTTTACAATCTTCCGACTGAATCTACTCTTGCGCAGTTTTCAATCTCCCAACTGCCTCTCCACTCGTGTTGTTCTCAAATTCCCGGCTGCTTCTCCACTCGCATTATTTTCAATCTCCCGACTGCCTCTCCTCTCTAGCTGTTTTCAATCTCCCAACTTCCTCTCCTCTCGCGCTGTTTTCAATCTCCCGACTGCCTCTCCTCTCTCACTTTTTTCAATGTCCCGACTGCCTCTCCTCTCGCGCTGTGTTCAATCTCCCAACTCCCTCTCCTCTCGCGCTGTTTTCAATCTGCCAACTGCCTCTCCTCTCTCGCTGTTGTAAATCTCTCGACTCCTTCTCCTCTCGCGCTGTTTTCAATGTCACGACTGCCTCTCCTCTCGCGCTGTTTTCAATCTCCAGACTGCTTCTCCTCTCACGCTGTTTCCAATCTCCCGACTGCCTCTCCACTCGCACTGTTTTCAATCTCCCGACTGCCTCTCCTCTCCTGTTGTTCCCAATCTCCCACTGCCTCTCCTCTCGCGCTGTTTTCAATCTCCCGACTGCTTCTCGTCTCGCTCTGTTTTCAATCTCCTGAATCACTCTCCACTGGCTCTCTTTTCAATCTCTTTACTCCTTCTCCTCTCTCGCTGTTTTCAGTCTCCCGACTGCTTCTCCTCTCGTGCTGTTTTCAATCTCCCGACTGCCTCTCCTCTCTTGTTGTTCTCAAACTCCCGGCTGCCTCTCCACTCGCTCTGTTTTCAATCACCCGACTGCCTCTCCTCTCGCGCTGTTTACAGTCTCCCACCTGACTCTCCCCTTGCGTTGTTTTCAATCTCCCGACTGCCTCTCCTCTCAATCTCTTTTCAATCTCTCGACTCCTTCTCCTCTCGCGCTGTTTTCAATCTCCAGACTCCCTTTCCTCTCGCGCTGTTTTCAATCTCCCGACTGCCCCACCTCTCGCGCTGTTTTCAATCTCTCGACTCCTTCTCCTCCCGCGCTGTTTTCAATCTCCGGCCTCCCTCTCCACTCGCGCTGTTTTCAATCTGACGACGCCTTTCCTCTCACACTGTTTTCAATCTCTCGACTCCTTCTCCTCTCGCGCTGTTTTCAATCTCCCGACTGGCTCTCCTCTCGCGTTGTTTTCAATCTCCCGACTGGCTCTCCTCTCTCGCTTTTTTCAATGTCCCGACTCCTTCTCCTCTCGCGCTGTTTTCAATCTCCCGACTGGCTCTCCTCTCTCGCTTTTCTCAATGTCCCGACTCCTTCTCCTCTCGCGCCGTTTTCAATCTCCGGCCTCCCTCTCCTCTCGCGCTGTTTTCAATCTGCCGACTGCCTCTCCTCTCACACTGTTTTCAATCTCTCGACTCCTTCTCCTCTCGTGCTGTTTTCAATCTGCTGACTGCCTCTCCTTTCTCGCTTTTTTCACTCTCTCGACTCCTTCTATTCTCGTGCTGTTTTCAATCTCTCGACTGCCTCTCCTCTCGCGCTGTTTTCAATCTCCCGACTGCCTCTCCTCTCGCGCTGTTTTCAATCTCCCGACTCCTTCTCCTCTCGCGCTGTTTTCAATCTCCCGACTCCTTCTCCTCTCGCGCTGTTTTCAATCTCCCTACTACCTCTCCTCTCTCGCTTTTTTCAATGTCCCAACTGCCTCTCCTCTTGCGCTGTGTTCGATCTCCTGACTCCCTCTCCTCTCGTGCTGTTTTCAAGCTGCCAACTGCCTCTCCTCTCTCGCTGTTTTAAATCTCTCGACTCCTTCTCCTCTCGGGCTGTTTTCAATGTCACGACTTTCTCGCCTCTCGTGCGGTTTTCAATCTCTTTATTCCCTCTCCTTGCGCGCTGTTTTCAATCTCTCAACTGCCGCTCCTCTCGCGCTGTTTTCAGTCTCCCAACGGACTCTCCTCTCACGCTGTTTACAATCTTCCGACTGAATCTACTCTTGCGCAGTTTTCAATCTCCCAACTGCCTCTCCTCTCGTGTTGTTCTCAAACTCCCGGCTGCCTCTCCACTTGCACTGTTTTCAATCTCTCGACTACCTATCCACTCTCACTGTTTTCAAGCTCTTTACTCCCTCTCCACTTGCACTGTTTTCAATCTCTGGACTACCTCTCCACTCTCACTGTTTTCAAGCTCTTTACTCCCTCTCCTCTCGCGCTGTTTTCAGTCTCCCGACTGACTCTCCTCTCGCGCTGTTTTCAGTCTCCCGACTGACTCTCCTCTCGCGCTGTTTTCAATCTCTTTATTCCCTCTCCTTGCGCACTGTTTTCAATCTCTCGACTGCCTCTCCTCTCGCGCTGTTTTCAATCTCCCGATTGAGTCTCCTCTCGCGGTGTTTTCAATCTCCCGACTTCCTCTCATCTCACACTGTTTTCAATCTCCCGACTGCCTCTCCTTTCTATCTGTTTTCAATCTCTAGACTGCCTCTCCTCTTGCACTGTTTTCAATCTCCCGACTGCCTCTTCTTTCACAATATTTTCATTCTCTTGACTGCCTCTCTTTTCACCCTATTTTTAATCTCCCGACTGACTCTCCTCTCTCGCTGTTTTCAATCTCCTGACTCGCTCTCCACTTGCGCTGTTTTCAATCTGTTCACGCCTTCTCCTCTCGCGCTGTTTTCAGTCTCTCGAGTGCCTCTCCTCTCGCGTGGTTTACAATCTCCAGACTGCTTCTCCTCTCGCGCTGTTTTCAATCTCCCAACTGCCTCTCCTCTCGCGCTGTTTTCAATCTCTTTACTCCCTCTCCTCTCGGGCTGTTTTCAATCTCCCGACTACCTCTCCCCTCGCGCTGTTTTAAATCTCCCGATTGACTCTCCTCTCGTGCTGTTTTCAAACCCTCGAATGCCTCTCCTCTCGCACTGTTTTCAATGTCTTTACTCCCACTCCTCTCGGGCTGTTTTCAATCTCCCGACTACCTCTCCCCTCGCACTGTTTTCAATCTCTTTACTCCCTCTCCTCTCACGCTGTTTTCAATCTCACAACTACCTCTCCTCTCGCGCTGTTTCCAATCTCCCGACTGCCTCTCCTCTCGTGTTGTTTACAATCTCTTTATTCTCTCTCCTTGCACGCTGTTTTCAATCTCTCGACTGTCTCTCCTCTCGCGCTGTTTTCAATCTCCCAACGGACTCTCCTCTCACGCTGTTTACAATCTTCGGACTGAATCTACTCTCGTGCTGTTTTCAATCTCTCGACTGCCTCTCCTCTCGCGCTGTTTTCAATCTCCCGACTGCCTCTCCTCTCGCGCTGTTTTCAATCTCCCGACTCCTTCTCCTCTTGCGCTGTTTTCAATCTCCCGACTCCTTCTCCTCTCGCGCTGTTTTCAATCTCCCTACTACCTCTCCTCTCTCGCTTTTTTCAATGTCCCAACTGCCTCTCCTCTTGCGCTGTGTTCGATCTCCTGACTCCCTCTCCTCTCGTGCTGTTTTCAAGCTGCCAACTGCCTCTCCTCTCTCGCTGTTTTAAATCTCTCGACTCCTTCTCCTCTCGGGCTGTTTTCAATGTCACGACTTTCTCGCCTCTCGTGCGGTTTTCAATCTCTTTATTCCCTCTCCTTGCGCGCTGTTTTCAATCTCTCAACTGCCGCTCCTCTCGCGCTGTTTTCAGTCTCCCAACGGACTCTCCTCTCACGCTGTTTACAATCTTCCGACTGAATCTACTCTTGCGCAGTTTTCAATCTCCCAACTGCCTCTCCTCTCGTGTTGTTCTCAAACTCCCGGCTGCCTCTCCACTTGCACTGTTTTCAATCTCTCGACTACCTATCCACTCTCACTGTTTTCAAGCTCTTTACTCCCTCTCCACTTGCACTGTTTTCAATCTCTGGACTACCTCTCCACTCTCACTGTTTTCAAGCTCTTTACTCCCTCTCCTCTCGCGCTGTTTTCAGTCTCCCGACTGACTCTCCTCTCGCGCTGTTTTCAATCTCTTTATTCCCTCTCCTTGCGCACTGTTTTCAATCTCTCGACTGCCTCTCCTCTCGCGCTGTTTTCAATCTCTCGACTGCCTCTCCTCTCGCGCTGTTTTCAGTCTCTCGAATGCCTCTCCTCCCGCGCTGTTTTCAAGCTCTTTATTCCCTCTCCTTGCGCACTGTTTTCAATCTCTCGACTGCCTCTCCTCTCGCGCTGTTTTCAATCTCCCGACTGCGTCTCCTCTCATGTTGTTCTCAAACTCCTGGCTGCCTCTCCACTCGCACTATTTTCAATCTCCCGACCGCCGCTCCTCTCACACTGTTTTCAATCTGCTGACTGACTCTCCTCTCGCGCTATTTTTAATCTCCTGACTGACTCTCCTCTCACGCTGTTTTCAATCTCCCGATTGACTCTCCTCTCGTGCTGTTTTCAATCCCTCGAATGCCTCTCCTCTCGCACTGTTTTCAATCTCTTTACCCCCTCTCCTCTCGGGCTGTTTTCAATCTCCCGACTACCTCTCCCCTTGCACTGTTTTCAATCTCTTTTCTCCCTCTCCTCTCACTCTGTTTTCAATCCCCCGACTGCCTGTCCTCTCGCGCTGTTTTCAATCTCCCGACTGCCTGTCCTCTCACCCTGTTTTCAATCTCCCGACTGGCTCTCCTCTCGCGCTGTTTTCAATCTCCCGACTGCCTCTCCTCTCTCGCTTTTTTCAATGTCCCGACTGCCTCTCCTCTCGCACTGTGTTCAATCTCCCGACTCCCTCTCCTCTCGCGCTGTTTTCAATCTGCCAACTGCCTCTCCTCTCTCGCTCTTTAAAATCTCTCGACTCCTTCTCCTCTCGCGCTGTTTTCAATGTCACGACTTCCTCTCCTCTTGTGCGGTTTTCAATCTCTCGACTGCCTCTCCTCTTTCGCTGTTTTCAATCTCCCGACTGCCTCTCATCTCGTGTTGTTCTCAAACTCCCGGCTGCCTCTCCTCTCGCGCTGTTTTCAATCTCCCGACTGCTTCTCGTCTCGCTCTGATTTCAATCTCCTGACTCGCTCTCCACTGGCTCTCTTTTAAATCTCTTTACTCCTTCTCCTCTCTCGCTGTTTTCAATCTCCCGACTGCTTCTCCTCTCGCACTGTTTTCAATCTCCCGACTGCCTCTCCTCTCGTGTTGTTCTCAAACTCCTGGCTGCCTCTCCAGTCGCGCTGTTTTCAGTCTCCCACCTGACTCTCCCCTTGCGTTGTTTTTAATCTCCCGACTGCCTCTCCTCTCAATCTCTTTTCAATCTCTCGACTCCTTCTCCTCTCGTGCTGTTTTCGTTCTCCAGACTCCCTCTCCTCTCGCGCTGTTTTCAATCTCCCGACTGCCCCACCTCTCGCGCTGTTTTCAATCTCTCGACTCCTTCTCCTCCCGCGCTGTTTTCAATCTCCGGCCTCCCTCTCCACTCGCGCTGTTTTCAATCTGACGACGCCTCTCCTCTCACACTGTTTTCAATCTCTCAACTCCTTCTCCTCTCGCGCTGTTTTCAATCTCCCTACTACCTCTCCTCTCTCGCTTTTTTCAATGTCCCGACTGCCTCTCCTCTTGCGCTGTGTTCAATCTCCTGACTCCCTCTCCTCTCGCGCTGTTTTCAAGCTTCCAACTGCCTCTCCTCTCTCGCTGTTTTAAATCTCTCGACTCCTTTTCCTCTCGGGCTGTTTTCAATGTCACGACTTTCTCTCCTCTCGCGCTGTTTTCAATCTCTCGACTGCCTCTCCTCTCGCGCTGTTTTCAATCTCCCGACTGCTTCTCCTCTCGTGCTGTTTTCAATCTCACGACTTGCTCTCCAGTTGCACTTTTTTCAATCGCTTTACTCCCTCTCCTCGCGCGCTGTTTTCAATCTCACGACACACTCTCCACATGCGCTGTTTTCAATCTCTTTATTCCCTCTCCTTACGCAGTGTTTTCAATCTCTCGACTGCCTCTCCTCTCGCACTGTTTTCAATCTCCCAACGGACTATCCTCTCATGATGTTTTCAATCTTCCCACTGAATCTACTCTTGCGCAGTTTTCAATCTCCCAACTGCCTCTCCACTCGTGTTTTTCTCAAACTCCCGTCTGCCTCTCCACTCGCACTATTTTCAATCTCCCAACTGCCTCTCCACTCGTGTTTTTCTCAATCTCCCTTAGCCTCTCCACTCGCACTGTTTTCAATCTCCTGACTGACTCTCCTCTCGCGCTGTTTTCGATCTCCCGACTCCTTCTCCTCTCGCGCTGTTTTCAATCTCCCGACTAACTTACGTCTCGTGCTGTTTTCAGTCTCCCACCTGCCTCTCCTCTCACACTGTTTTCAATCTCGCGACTCCTTCTCCTCTCGCGCTGTTTTCAATCTCCGGCCTCCCTCTCCTCTCGCGCTGTTTTCAATCTCCGGCCTCCCTCTCCTCTCGCGCTGTTTTCAATCTCTTTATTCCCTCTCCTTGCGCGCTGTTTTCAATCTCTTTATTCCCTCTCCTCTCGCCCTGTTTTCAATCTCTTTATTCCCTCTCCTTGCGCGCTGTTTTCAATCTCTCGACTGCCTCTCCTCTCGCCCTGTTTTCAATCTCTTTATTCCCTCTCCTTGCGCGCTGTTTTCAATCTCTCGACTGCTTCTCCTCTCGCGCTGTTTTCAATCTCTCGACTGCCTCTCCTCTCGCGCTGTTTTCAATCTCCCAACGGACTCTCCTCTCGTGCTGTTCTCAAACTCCTGGCTGCTTCTCCACTCGCGCTGTTTTCTATCTCCCGACTGCCTCTCCTCTCCTGTTGTTCTCAATCTCCCGGCGGCCTCTCCTCTCGTGTTGTTCTCAATCTCCCTTTGCCTCTCCTCTCGCTCTGTTTTCAATCTCCTGACTGACTCTCCTCTCGCTCTGTTTTCAATCTCCTGACTGACTCTCCTCTCGCGCTGTTTTCGATCTCCCGGCTGCCTCACCTCTCGTGTTGTTCTCAAATTCCCGGCCCCCTCTCCACTCGCACTGTTTTCAATCTCCCAACTGACTTTCGTCTCGTGCTGTTTTCAGTCTCCAACCTGCCTCTGCCCTCGCGCTGTTTTCAATCTCGCGATTCCTTCTCCTCTCGTGCTGTTTTCAATCTCTCGACTGCCTCTCGTCTCGCCCTGTTTTCAATCTCCCGACTGCCTCTCCTCTCGCCCTGTTTTCAATCTCTCGACTGCCTCTCGTCTCGCCCTGTTTTCAATCTCCCGACTACCTCTCCACTCGCACTGTTTTCAATATCACGACTTGCTCTCCAGTTGCGCTCTTTTCAATCGCTTTACTCCCTCTCCTCGCGCACTCTTTTCAATCTCATGACACACTCTCCACTTCCGCTGTTTTCAATCTCTTTATTCCCTCTCCTTGCGCGCTGTTTTCAATCTCCCGACTGCCTCTCCTCTCGCGCTGTTTTCAATCTCCCGACTGCCTCTCCTCTCGCGCTGTTTTCAATCTCCCGACTGCCTCTCCTTTCGTGTTGTTCTCAAACTCCCTGCTGCCTCTCCTCTCGCGCTGTTTTCAATCTCCCGACTGCTACTCATTTCGCTCTGTTTTCAATCTCCTGACTCGCTCTCCACTGGCGCTCTTTTCAATCTCTTTACTCCTTCTCCTCTCGCGCTGTTTTCAATCTCCCGACTGCTTCTCCTCTCGCGCTGTTTTCAATCTCCCGACTGCCTCTCCTCTCGTGTTGTTCTCAAACTCCCGGCTGCCTCTCCACTCGATCTGTTTTCAATCTCCCGAGTGCTTTTCCTCTCACACTGTTTTCAATCTCTCGACTCCTTCTCCTCTCGTGCTGTTTTCAATCTCCAGACTCCCTCTCCTCTAGAGCTGTTTTCAATCTCCCGACTGCCTCACCTCTCGCGCTGTTTTCAATCTCTCGACTCCTTCTCCTCTCGCGTTGCTTTCAATCTCCCGACTCCCTCTCCTCTCGTGCTGTTTTCAGTCTCCCACCAGCCTCTCCTCTCGCGCTGTTTTCAATCTCCCGACAGCCTCTCTTCTCCTGTTGTTCTCAACCTCCAGGCTGCCTCTCCTCTCGTGTTGTTCTCAAACTCCCGGCTGCCTCTCCACTCGCGCTGTTTTAAATCTCCCGACTGCCTCCCCACTCGCACTGTTTTAAATCTCCTGATTGCCTCTCCTCTTGCGCTGTTTTCAATCTCTCGAATGCCTCTCCTCTCCCGCTGTTTTCAATCTCTCGAATGCCTCTCCTCTCACGCTGTTTTCAATCTCCCAACTGACTCTCCTCTCACGCTGTTTGCAATCTTCCGACTGAGTCTACACTTGCGCAGTTTTCAATCTCCTGACTGCCTCTCCACTCGCACTGTTTTCAATCTCCCGACTGTCTCTGATATCACACTGTTTTCAATCTCCCGACTGCGTCTCTTCTCTCACTGTTTTCAATCTCTCGAATCCTTCTCCTCTCGCGCTGGTTTTAATCTCTCGACTGCCTCTCCTGTCACACTGTTTTCAGTCTCCCGACTGACTATCCATTCGTACTGTTTTCAGGCTCTTTACTCCCTCTTCTATTGCGCTGTTTTCAATCTCACAACTCCCTCTCCTCTCGCGCTGTATTCAATGTCCCGAATGAATCTCCTATCGCGCTGTATTCAATTTCCCGACTGCCTCTCCTCTCGTGTTGTTCACAAACTCCCGGCTGCCTCTCCACTCGCGCTGTTTTCAATCTCCCGACTGCCTCTCATCTCACACTGTTTTCAATCTCCCGACTAACTCTCCTCTCGTGCTGTTTTTAATCTCCCACCTGCCTCTCATCTCGCGCTGTTTTTAATCTCCCAACTGACTCTCCTCTCGCGCCATTTTCGTTCTCCCAATTGCCTCTCCTCTCGTGCTGTTTTCAATCTCTTTACTCCCTCTCCTCTCGCACTGTTTTCAATCTCCCGACTGCCTCTACTCTCGCACTGTTTTCAATCTCCCGACTACCTCTCCTCTCGCGCTGTTTTCAATGTCCCGACTGCCTCTCCTCTCGCGCTGTTTTCAATCTCCCAACTCCCTCTCCTCTCGCACTGTTTTCAATCTCCCAACTCCCTCTCCTCTCGCGCTGTTTTCAATCTCCCACCTGCCTCTCCTGTTGCGCTGTTTTCAGTCTCCCAACTCCCTCTCCTCTCGTGCTATTTTCAATCTCCCACCTGCCTCTCCTGTTGCGCTGTTTTCAATCTCCCAACTGACTCTCCTCTCACGCTGTTTGCAATCTTCTGACTGAATCTACACTTGCGCAGTTTTCAATCTCCTGACTGCTTCTCCTCTCTCGCAATTTTCAATCTCCCGACTGTCTCTCCTCTTACCCTGTTTTCAATCTCACAACTCCCTCTCCTCTCGCGCTCTTTTCAATCTCCCAATTGACTCTCCTCTCACGCTGTTTGCAATCTTCCGACTGACTCTCCTCCTGCGCAGTTTACCATCCAGACTGCTTCTCCTCTCACACTGTTTTCAATCTCCGGACTCCCTCTCCTCTCGCGCTGTTTTCAATCTCCCGGCTGCCTCTCCTCTCGCGCTGTTTTTAATCTCCTGACCGACTCTCCTCTCACGCCATTTTCAATCCCTCGCATGCCTCTCCTCTCGCACTGTTTTCAATCTCTTTACTCCCTCTCCTCTCGCGCTGTTTTAAATCTCCCGACTGCCTCTCCTCTCGCACTGTTTTCAATCTCTTTACTCCCTCTCCTCTCGGGCTGTTTTCAATCTCCCGACTACCACTCCCCTCGCACTGTTTTCAATCTCTTTACTCCCTCTCCTCTCATGCTGTTTTCAATCTCTTTACTCCCTCTCCTCTAACGCTGATTTCAATCTCCCGACTACCTCTCATCTCTCGCTTTTTTCAATGTCCCGACTGCCTCTCCTCTCGCGCTGTGTTCAATCTCCCGACTCCCTCTCCTCTCGCGCTGTTTTCAATCTGCCAACTGCCTCTTCTCTCTCGCTGTTTTAAATCTCTCGACTCCTTCTCCTCTCGCGCTGTTTTCAATGTCACGATTTCCTCTCCTCTCGTGCGGTTTTCAATCTCTCGACTGCCTTTCCTCTCTCGCTGTTTTCAATCTCCCAACTGCTTCTCCTCTCGTGCTGTTTTCAATCTCCCGACTGCCTCTCCTCTCGTGTTGTTCTCAAACTCCCGGCTGCCACGCCACTCGCTCTGTTTTCAATCTCCCGACTGACTCTCCTCTCGCGCAGTTTTCAATCTCCCACCTGCCTCTCCTGTTGCGCTGTTTTCAGGCTCCCACCTGACTCTCCCCTTGCGTTGTTTTCAATCTCCCGACTGCCTCTCCTCTCACACTGTTTTCAATCTCTCGACTAATTCTCCTCTCGCGCTGTTTTCAATCTCCGGACTCCCTCTCCTCTCGCGCTGTTTTCAATCTCCCAACTCCCTCTCCTCTCGTGCTGTTTTCAGTCTCCCACCAGCCTCTCCTCTCGCACTGTTTTCAATTTCCCGACTGACTCTCCTCTCGCGCAGTTTTCAATCTCCCACCTGCCTCTCCTGTTGCGCTGTTTTCAGTCTCCCAACTGACTCTCCTGTTGCGCTGTTTTCAGTCTCCCAACTCCCTCTCCTCTCACGCTGTTTTCAATCTCCCACCTGCCTCTCCTCTCACGCTGTTTGCAATCTTCCGACTGAGTCTACACTCACACTGTTTTCAATCTCCCGACTGCCTCTCCTCTCGTGTTGTTCTTAAACTCCCGGCTGCCTCTCCTCTCGCACTGTTTTTAATCTCCTGACCGACTCTCCTCTCGCGCCATTTTCATTCCCCGACTGCCTCTCCTCTCGCACTGTTTTCAATCTCTTTACTCCCTCTCCTCTCACACTGTTTTCAATCTCTTTACTCCCTCTCCTCTCGCTGTTTTCAATCTCCCGACTTCCTCTCCTCTCGCACTGTTTTCAATCTCCCGACTACCTCGCCTCTCTCGCTTTTATCAATGTCCCGACTGCCTCTCCTCTCGCGCTGTTTTCAATCTGCCAACTGCCTCTCCTCTCTCGCTGTTTTAAATCTCTCGACTCCTTCTCCTCTCGCGCTATTTTCAATGTCACGACTGCCTCTCCTCTCGTGCGGATTTCAATCTCCCGACTGCTTCTCCTCTCGCGCTGTTTTCAATCCCTGACTGCCTCTCCTCACGTCTTGATCTCAAACTCTCGGCTGCCTCTCCACTCGCTCTGTTTTCAATCTCCCGACTGCCTCTCCTCTCGCGCTGTTTTCAATCTCCGGACTCCCTCTCCTCTCGTGCTGTTTTCAATCTCTCGATTCCTTCTCCTCTCGCACTGTTTTCAATCTCCCGACTGACTCTCCTCTCCTGCTGTTTTCAATCTCTCGACTGACTCTCCTCTCGCGCTGTTTTCCATCTCCCAACTGCCTCTCCTCTCACGCTGTTTGCAATCTTCTGACTGCCTCTCCACTCGCACTGTTTTCAATCTCCTGTCTGCCTCTCCACTCGCACTGTTTTCAATCTCTTGACTGTCTCTCCTCTCACACTGTTTTCAATCTCCCGATTGCGTGTCTTATCTCATTGTTTTTAATCTCTCGACTCCTTCTCCTCTCGTGCTGGTTTTAATCTCTCGACTGCCTCTCCTGTCACACTGTTTTCAGTCTCCCGACTGACTATCCACTCACGCTGTTTTCAAGCTCTTTAGTCCCTCTCCTATCGTGCTGTTTTCAATCTCACAACTCCCTCTCCTCTCGCGCTGTTTTCAATCTCCCAACGGACTCTCCTCTCACGCTGTTGACAATCTTCCGACTGAATCTACTCTTGCGCAGTTTTCAATGTCCCGACTGACTCTCCTCTCGCGCTGTTTTCAATCTCCCGACTGCCTCTCCTCTCGCGCTGTTTTCAATCTCCCGACTGCCTCTCCTCTCGAACTGTTTTCAATCTCCTGACTGCTTTTCCTCTTGTGCTGTTTTCAAACATCCGACTGCCTCTCCTCTCACGCTGTTTGCAATCTTCCGACTGAATCTACACTTGCGCAGTTTTCAATCTCCTGACTGCCTCTCCACTCGCTCTGTTTTCAATCTCCCGACTGTCTCTAATGTCACACTGTTTTCAATTTCCCGACTGCGTCTCTTCTCTCACTGTTTTCAATCTCTCGACTCCTTCTCCTCTCGTGCTGCTTTTAATCTCTCGACTGCCTCTCCTGTCACACTGTTTTCAGTCTCCCGACTGACTATCCACTCACGCTGTTTTCAATCTCCCAATTGCCTCTCCACTCGTACTGTTTTCAGGCTCTTTACTCCCTCTCCTATCGCGCTGTTTTCAATCTCACAACTCCCTCTCCTCTCGCGCTGTATTCAATGTCCTGACTGAATCTCCTCTCGTGCTGTTTTCAATCTCTCGAATGCCTCTCCTCTCGCGCTGTTTTCAATCTCTCGAATGCCTCTCCTCTCGCACTGTTTTCAATCTCTTTATTCCCTCTCCTTGCGCGCTGTTTTCAATCTCTCGACTGCCTCGCCTCTCGCGCTGTTTTCAATCTCCCAACAGATTCTCCTCTCACGCTGTTTACAATCTTCCGTCTGAATCTACTCTTGCACAGTTTTCAATCTCCCAACTGCCTCTCCACTTACACTGTTTTCAATCTCCCAACTGACTGTCCTCTCGCGCTGTTTTCAATCTCCCGACTGCCTCTCCTCTCGTCTTGTTCTCAAACTCCCGGCTGCCTCTCAACTCGCACTGTTTTCAATCTCCTGACTGCCTCTCCTCTCGTCTTGTTCTCAAACTCCCGGCTGCCACTCCAGTCGCGCTGTTTTCAATCTCCCGACTGCATTTCCTCTCGCGCTGTTTTCAAACATCCGACTGCCTCTCCTCTCGCGCTGTTTACAGTCTCCCACCTGACTCTCCCCTTGCGTTCTTTTCAATCTCCCGACTGCCTCTCCTCTCACACTGTTTTCAATTTCTCGACTCCTTCTCCTCTCGCGCTGTTTTCAATCTCCCAACTGCCTCACCTCTCGCGCTGTTTTCAATCTCTCGACTCCTTCTCCTCTCGCGTTGTTTTCAATCTCCTGACTCCCTCTCCTCTCGTGCTGTTTTCAGTCTCCCACCAGACTCTCCTCTCTCACTGTTTTCAATTTCCCGACTGACTCTCCTCTCGCGCTGTTTTCCATCTCTTTACTCCCTCTCCTCTCATCTTGTTTTCAATCTCCCAACTACCTCTCCTCTTGCGCTGTTTTCAGTCTCCCGACTGACTCTCCTCTCACGCTGTTTGCAATCTTCCGACTGAATCTACACTTGCGCAGTTTTCAATCTCCTGACTGCCTCTCCACCCGCACTGTTTTCAATCTCCCGACTGTCTCTGATGTCACACTGTTTTCAATCTCCCGACTGCGTCTCTTCTCTCACTGTTTTCAATCTCTTGAATCCTTCTCCTCTCGCGCTGGTTTTAATCTCTCGACTGCCTCTCCTGTCACACTGTTTTCAGTCTCCCACCTGACTCTCCCCTTGCGTTGTTTTCAATCTCCCGACTGCCTCTCCTCTCACACTGTTTTCAATCTCTCGACTCCTTCTCCTCTCGCGCTGTTTTCAACCTCCGGACTCCCTCTCCTCTCGCGCTGTTTTTAATCTCTCAACTGCCTCACCTCTCGTGCTGTTTTCAATCTCTCGATTCCTTCTCCTCTCGCGTTGTTTTCAATCTCCCGACTGCCTCTCCTCTCACGCTGTTTGCAATCTTCTGACTGAGTCTACACTTGCGCAGTTTTCAATCTCCTGTCTGCCTCTCCACTCGCACTGTTTTCAATCTCTCGACTGTCTCTCCTCTCACACTGTTTTCAATCTCCCGATTGCGTGTCTTATCTCATTGTTTTTAATCTCTCGAATCCTTCTCCTCTCGTGCTGGTTTTAATCTCTCAACTGCCTCTCCTGTCACACTGTTTTCAGTCTCCCGACTGACTATCCACTCACGCTGTTTTCAATCTCCCAACTGCCTCTCCACTCGCACATTTTTCAAGCTCTTTACTCCCTCTCCTCTCGCGCTGTTTTCAATCTCACAACTCCCTCTCCTCTCGCGCTGTATTCAATGTCCCGACTGAAGCTCCTCTCGTGCTGTTTTCAATCTCTCGACTGCCTCTCCTCTCGCGCTGTTTTCAATCTCCGGACTCCCTCTCCTCTCGTGCTGTTTTCAATCTCTCGATTCCTTCTCCTCTCGCACTGTTTTCAATCTCCCGACTGCCTCTCCTCTCGCGCTGTTTTCCATCTCCCAACTGCCTCTCCTCTCACGCTGTTTGCAATCTTCTGACTGCCTCTCCACTCGCACTGTTTTCAATCTCCTGTCTGCCTCTCCACTCGCACTGTTTTCAATCTCTCGACTGTCTCTCCTCTCACACTGTTTTCAATCTCCCGACTGCGTGTCTTATCTCATTGTTTTTAATCTCTCGACTCCTTCTCCTCTCGTGCTGGTTTTAATCTCTCGACTGCCTCTCCTGTCACACTGTTTTCAGTCTCCCGACTGACTATCCACTCACGCTGTTTTCAAGCTCTTTACTCCCTCTCCTATCATGCTGTTTTCAATCTCACAACTCCCTCTCCTCTCGCGCTGTTTTCAATCTCCCAACGGACTCTCCTCTCACGCTGTTTACAATCTTCCGACTGAATCTACTCTTGCGCAGTTTTCAATCTCCCAACTGCCTCTCCACTCGCACTGTTTTCAATCTCCCGACTGCCTCTCCTCTCGCGCTGTTTTCAATCTCCCGACTGCCTCTCCTCTCGCGCTGTTTTCAATCTCCCGACTGCCTCTCCTCTCGCGCTGTTTTCAATCTCCCGACTGCCTCTCCTCTCGCGCTGTTTTCCATCTCTTTACTCCCTCTCCTCTCGTCTTGTTTTCAATCTCCCAACTACCTCTCCTCTTGCGCTGTTTTCAGTCTCCCGACTGACTCTCCTCTCACGCTGTTTGCAATCTTCCGACTGAATCTACACTTGCGCAGTTTTCAATCTCCTGACTGCCTCTCCACTCGCACTGTTTTCAATCTCTTTACTCCCTCTCCTCTCATGCTGTTTTCAATCTCTTTACTCCCTCTCCTCTAACGCTGTTTTCAATCTCCCGACTACCTCTCATCTCTCGCTTTTTTCAATGTCCCGACTGCCTCTCCTCTCGCGCTGTGTTCAATCTCCCGACTCCCTCTCCTCTCGCGCTGTTTTCAATCTGCCAACTGCCTCTTCTCTCTCGCTGTTTTAAATCTCTCGACTCCTTCTCCTCTCGCGCTGTTTTCAATGTCACGATTTCCTCTCCTCTCGTGCGGTTTTCAATCTCTCGACTGCCTTTCCTCTCTCGCTGTTTTCAATCTCCCAACTGCTTCTCCTCTCGTGCTGTTTTCAATCTCCCGACTGCCTCTCCTCTCGTGTTGTTCTCAAACTCCCGGCTGCCACGCCACTCGCTCTGTTTTCAATCTCCCGACTGCTTTTCCTCTCGCGCTGTTTTAAATCAAGCGACTGCCTCTCCTCTCGTGCTGTTTTCAGGCTCCCACCTGACTCTCCCCTTGCGTTGTTTTCAATCTCCCGACTGCCTCTCCTCTCACACTGTTTTCAATCTCTCGAATAATTCTCCTCTCGCGCTGTTTTCAATCTCCGGACTCCCTCTCCTCTCGCGCTGTTTTCAATCTCCCAACTCCCTCTCCTCTCGTGCTGTTTTCAGTCTCCCACCAGCCTCTCCTCTCGCACTGTTTTCAATTTCCCGACTGACTCTCCTCTCGCGCAGTTTTCAATCTCCCACCTGCCTCTCCTGTTGCGCTGTTTTCAGTCTCCCAACTGACTCTCCTGTTGCGCTGTTTTCAGTCTCCCAACTCCCTCTCCTCTCACGCTGTTTTCAATCTCCCACCTGCCTCTCCTCTCACGCTGTTTGCAATCTTCCGACTGAGTCTACACTCACACTGTTTTCAATCTCCCGACTGCCTCTCCTCTCGTGTTGTTCTTAAACTCCCGGCTGCCTCTCCTCTCGCACTGTTTTAAATCTCCTGACCGACTCTCCTCTCGCGCCATTTTCATTCCCCGACTGCCTCTCCTCTCGCACTGTTTTCAATCTCTATACTCCCTCTCCTCTCACACTGTTTTCAATCTCTTTACTCCCTCTCCTCTCGCTGTTTTCAATCTCCCGACTTCCTCTCCTCTCGCACTGTTTTCAATCTCCCGACTACCTCGCCTCTCTCGCTTTTATCAATGTCCCGACTGCCTCTCCTCTCGCGCTGTTTTCAATCTGCCAACTGCCTCTCCTCTCTCGCTGTTTTAAATCTCTCGACTCCTTCTCCTCTCGCGCTATTTTCAATGTCACGACTGCCTCTCCTCTCGTGCGGATTTCAATCTCCCGACTGCTTCTCCTCTCGCGCTGTTTTCAATCCCTGACTGCCTCTCCTCACGTCTTGATCTCAAACTCTCGGCTGCCTCTCCTCTCGCACTGTTTTCAATCTCTTTACTCCCTCTCCTCTCGCGCTGTTTTAAATCTCCCGACTGCCTCTCCTCTCGCACTGTTTTCAATCTCTTTACTCCCTCTCCTCTCGGGCTGTTTTCAATCTCCCGACTACCACTCCCCTCGCACTGTTTTCAATCTCTTTACTCCCTCTCCTCTCATGCTGTTTTCAATCTCTTTACTCCCTCTCCTCTAACGCTGTTTTCAATCTCCCGACTACCTCTCATCTCTCGCTTTTTTCAATGTCCCGACTGCCTCTCCTCTCGCGCTGTGTTCAATCTCCCGACTCCCTCTCCTCTCGCGCTGTTTTCAATCTGCCAACTGCCTCTTCTCTCTCGCTGTTTTAAATCTCTCGACTCCTTCTCCTCTCGCGCTGTTTTCAATGTCACGATTTCCTCTCCTCTCGTGCGGTTTTCAATCTCTCGACTGCCTTTCCTCTCTCGCTGTTTTCAATCTCCCAACTGCTTCTCCTCTCGTGCTGTTTTCAATCTCCCGACTGCCTCTCCTCTCGTGTTGTTCTCAAACTCCCGGCTGCCACGCCACTCGCTCTGTTTTCAATCTCCCGACTGCTTTTCCTCTCGCGCTGTTTTAAATCAAGCGACTGCCTCTCCTCTCGCGCTGTTTTCAGGCTCCCACCTGACTCTCCCCTTGCGTTGTTTTCAATCTCCCGACTGCCTCTCCTCTCACACTGTTTTCAATCTCTCGACTAATTCTCCTCTCGCGCTGTTTTCAATCTCCGGACTCCCTCTCCTCTCGCGCTGTTTTCAATCTCCCAACTCCCTCTCCTCTCGTGCTGTTTTCAGTCTCCCACCAGCCTCTCCTCTCGCACTGTTTTCAATTTCCCGACTGACTCTCCTCTCGCGCAGTTTTCAATCTCCCACCTGCCTCTCCTGTTGCGCTGTTTTCAGTCTCCCAACTGACTCTCCTGTTGCGCTGTTTTCAGTCTCCCAACTCCCTCTCCTCTCACGCTGTTTTCAATCTCCCACCTGCCTCTCCTCTCACGCTGTTTGCAATCTTCCGACTGAGTCTACACTCACACTGTTTTCAATCTCCCGACTGCCTCTCCTCTCGTGTTGTTCTTAAACTCCCGGCTGCCTCTCCTCTCGCACTGTTTTTAATCTCCTGACCGACTCTCCTCTCGCGCCATTTTCATTCCCCGACTGCCTCTCCTCTCGCACTGTTTTCAATCTCTTTACTCCCTCTCCTCTCACACTGTTTTCAATCTCTTTACTCCCTCTCCTCTCGCTGTTTTCAATCTCCCGACTTCCTCTCCTCTCGCACTGTTTTCAATCTCCCGACTACCTCGCCTCTCTCGCTTTTATCAATGTCCCGACTGCCTCTCCTCTCGCGCTGTTTTCAATCTGCCAACTGCCTCTCCTCTCTCGCTGTTTTAAATCTCTCGACTCCTTCTCCTCTCGCGCTATTTTCAATGTCACGACTGCCTCTCCTCTCGTGCGGATTTCAATCTCCCGACTGCTTCTCCTCTCGCGCTGTTTTCAATCCCTGACTGCCTCTCCTCACGTCTTGATCTCAAACTCTCGGCTGCCTCTCCACTCGCTCTGTTTTCAATCTCCCGACTGCCTCTCCTCTCGCGCTGTTTTCAATCTCCGGACTCCCTCTCCTCTCGTGCTGTTTTCAATCTCTCGAATCCTTCTCCTCTCGCACTGTTTTCAATCTCCCGACTGACTCTCCTCTCCTGCTGTTTTCAATCTCTCGACTGACTCTCCTCTCGCGCTGTTTTCCATCTCCCAACTGCCTCTCCTCTCACGCTGTTTGCAATCTTCTGACTGCCTCTCCACTCGCACTGTTTTCAATCTCCTGTCTGCCTCTCCACTCGCACTGTTTTCAATCTCTTGACTGTCTCTCCTCTCACACTGTTTTCAATCTCCCGATTGTGTGTCTTATCTCATTGTTTTTAATCTCTCGACTCCTTCTCCTCTCGTGCTGGTTTTAATCTCTCGACTGCCTCTCCTGTCACACTGTTTTCAGTCTCCCGACTGACTATCCACTCACGCTGTTTTCAAGCTCTTTAGTCCCTCTCCTATCGTGCTGTTTTCAATCTCACAACTCCCTCTCCTCTCGCGCTGTTTTCAATCTCCCAACGGACTCTCCTCTCACGCTGTTGACAATCTTCCGACTGAATCTACTCTTGCGCAGTTTTCAATGTCCCGACTGACTCTCCTCTCGCGCTGTTTTCAATCTCCCGACTGCCTCTCCTCTCGCGCTGTTTTCAATCTCCCGACTGCCTCTCCTCTCGAACTGTTTTCAATCTCCTGACTGCTTTTCCTCTTGTGCTGTTTTCAAACATCCGACTGCCTCTCCTCTCACGCTGTTTGCAATCTTCCGACTGAATCTACACTTGCGCAGTTTTCAATCTCCTGACTGCCTCTCCACTCGCTCTGTTTTCAATCTCCCGACTGTCTCTAATGTCACACTGTTTTCAATTTCCCGACTGCGTCTCTTCTCTCACTGTTTTCAATCTCTCGACTCCTTCTCCTCTCGTGCTGCTTTTAATCTCTCGACTGCCTCTCCTGTCACACTGTTTTCAGTCTCCCGACTGACTATCCACTCACGCTGTTTTCAATCTCCCAATTGCCTCTCCACTCGTACTGTTTTCAGGCTCTTTACTCCCTCTCCTATCGCGCTGTTTTCAATCTCACAACTCCCTCTCCTCTCGCGCTGTATTCAATGTCCTGACTGAATCTCCTCTCGTGCTGTTTTCAATCTCTCGAATGCCTCTCCTCTCGCGCTGTTTTCAATCTCTCGAATGCCTCTCCTCTCGCACTGTTTTCAATCTCTTTATTCCCTCTCCTTGCGCGCTGTTTTCAATCTCTCGACTGCCTCTCCTCTCGCGCTGTTTTCAATCTCCCAACAGACTCTCCTCTCACGCTGTTTACAATCTTCCGTCTGAATCTACTCTTGCACAGTTTTCAATCTCCCAACTGCCTCTCCACTTACACTGTTTTCAATCTCCCAACTGACTGTCCTCTCGCGCTGTTTTCAATCTCCCGACTGCCTCTCCTCTCGTCTTGTTCTCAAACTCCCGGCTGCCTCTCAACTCGCACTGTTTTCAATCTCCTGACTGCCTCTCCTCTCGTCTTGTTCTCAAACTCCCGGCTGCCACTCCAGTCGCGCTGTTTTCAATCTCCCGACTGCATTTCCTCTCGCGCTGTTTTCAAACATCCGACTGCCTCTCCTCTCGCGCTGTTTACAGTCTCCCACCTGACTCTCCCCTTGCGTTCTTTTCAATCTCCCGACTGCCTCTCCTCTCACACTGTTTTCAATTTCTCGACTCCTTCTCCTCTCGCGCTGTTTTCAATCTCCCAACTGCCTCACCTCTCGCGCTGTTTTCAATCTCTCGACTCCTTCTCCTCTCGCGTTGTTTTCAATCTCCTGACTCCCTCTCCTCTCGTGCTGTTTTCAGTCTCCCACCAGACTCTCCTCTCTCACTGTTTTCAATTTCCCGACTGACTCTCCTCTCGCGCTGTTTTCCATCTCTTTACTCCCTCTCCTCTCATCTTGTTTTCAATCTCCCAACTACCTCTCCTCTTGCGCTGTTTTCAGTCTCCCGACTGACTCTCCTCTCACGCTGTTTGCAATCTTCCAACTGAATCTACACTTGCGCAGTTTTCAATCTCCTGACTGCCTCTCCACCCGCACTGTTTTCAATCTCCCGACTGTCTCTGATGTCACACTGTTTTCAATCTCCCGACTGCGTCTCTTCTCTCACTGTTTTCAATCTCTTGAATCCTTCTCCTCTCGCGCTGGTTTTAATCTCTCGACTGCCTCTCCTGTCACACTGTTTTCAGTCTCCCACCTGACTCTCCCCTTGCGTTGTTTTCAATCTCCCGACTGCCTCTCCTCTCACACTGTTTTCAATCTCTCGACTCCTTCTCCTCTCACGCTGTTTTCAACCTCCGGACTCCCTCTCCTCTCGCGCTGTTTTTAATCTCTCAACTGCCTCACCTCTCGTGCTGTTTTCAATCTCTCGATTCCTTCTCCTCTCGCGTTGTTTTCAATCTCCCGACTGCCTCTCCTCTCACGCTGTTTGCAATCTTCTGACTGAGTCTACACTTGCGCAGTTTTCAATCTCCTGTCTGCCTCTCCACTCGCACTGTTTTCAATCTCTCGACTGTCTCTCCTCTCACACTGTTTTCAATCTCCCGATTGCGTGTCTTATCTCATTGTTTTTAATCTCTCGAATCCTTCTCCTCTCGTGCTGGTTTTAATCTCTCAACTGCCTCTCCTGTCACACTGTTTTTAGTCTCCCGACTGACTATCCACTCACGCTGTTTTCAATCTCCCAACTGCCTCTCCACTCGCACATTTTTCAAGCTCTTTACTCCCTCTCCTATCGCGCTGTTTTCAATCTCACAACTCCCTCTCCTCTCGCGCTGTATTCAATGTCCCGACTGAAGCTCCTCTCGTGCTGTTTTCAATCTCTCGACTGCCTCTCCTCTCGCGCTGTTTTCAATCTCCGGACTCCCTCTCCTCTCGTGCTGTTTTCAATCTCTCGATTCCTTCTCCTCTCGCACTGTTTTCAATCTCCCGACTGCCTCTCCTCTCGCGCTGTTTTCCATCTCCCAACTGCCTCTCCTCTCACGCTGTTTGCAATCTTCTGACTGCCTCTCCACTCGCACTGTTTTCAATCTCCTGTCTGCCTCTCCACTCGCACTGTTTTCAATCTCTCGACTGTCTCTCCTCTCACACTGTTTTCAATCTCCCGACTGCGTGTCTTATCTCATTGTTTTTAATCTCTCGACTCCTTCTCCTCTCGTGCTGGTTTTAATCTCTCGACTGCCTCTCCTGTCACACTGTTTTCAGTCTCCCGACTGACTATCCACTCACGCTGTTTTCAAGCTCTTTACTCCCTCTCCTATCATGCTGTTTTCAATCTCACAACTCCCTCTCCTCTCGCGCTGTTTTCAATCTCCCAACGGACTCTCCTCTCACGCTGTTTACAATCTTCCGACTGAATCTACTCTTGCGCAGTTTTCAATCTCCCAACTGCCTCTCCACTCGCACTGTTTTCAATCTCCCGACTGCCTCTCCTCTCGCGCTGTTTTCAATCTCCCGACTGCCTCTCCTCTCGCGCTGTTTTCAATCTCCCGACTGCCTCTCCTCTCGCGCTGTTTTCAATCTCCCGACTGCCTCTCCTCTCGCGCTGTTTTCCATCTCTTTACTCCCTCTCCTCTCGTCTTGTTTTCAATCTCCCAACTACCTCTCCTCTTGCGCTGTTTTCAGTCTCCCGACTGACTCTCCTCTCACGCTGTTTGCAATCTTCCGACTGAATCTACACTTGCGCAGTTTTCAATCTCCTGACTGCCTCTCCACTCGCACTGTTTTCAATCTCCCGACTGTCTCTGATGTCACACTGTTTTCAATCTCCCGACTGCGTCTCTTCTCTCACTGTTTTCAATCTCTTGAATCCTTCTCCTCTCGCGCTGGTTTTAATCTCTCGACTGCCTCTCCTGTCACACTGTTTTCAGTCTCCCACCTGACTCTCCCCTTGCGTTGTTTTCAATCTCCCGACTGCCTCTCCTCTCACACTGTTTTCAATCTCTCGACTCCCTCTCCTCTCGCGCTGTTTTTAATCTCTCAACTGCCTCACCTCTCGTGCTGTTTTCAATCTCTCGATTCCTTCTCCTCTCGCGTTGTTTTCAATCTCCCGACTCCCGCTCCTCTCGCGCTGTTTTCAATCTCCCAACTGACTCTCCTCTCACGCTGTTTGCAATCTTCTGACTGAGTCTACACTTGCGCAGTTTTCAATCTCCTGTCTGCCTCTCCACTCGCACTGTTTTCAATCTCTCGACTGTCTCTCCTCTCACACTGTTTTCAATCTCCCGATTGCGTGTCTTATCTCATTGTTTTCAATCTCTCGACTGCCTCTCCTCTCGCGCTGTTTTCAATCTCCCAACAGACTCTCCTCTCACGCTGTTTACAATCTTCCGTCTGAATCTACTCTTGCACAGTTTTCAATCTCCCAACTGCCTCTCCACTTACACTGTTTTCAATCTCCCAACTGACTGTCCTCTCGCGCTGTTTTCAATCTCCCGACTGCCTCTCCTCTCGTCTTGTTCTCAAACTCCCGGCTGCCTCTCAACTCGCACTGTTTTCAATCTCCTGACTGCCTCTCCTCTCGTCTTGTTCTCAAACTCCCGGCTGCCACTCCAGTCGCGCTGTTTTCAATCTCCCGACTGCATTTCCTCTCGCGCTGTTTTCAAACATCCGACTGCCTCTCCTCTCGCGCTGTTTACAGTCTCCCACCTGACTCTCCCCTTGCGTTCTTTTCAATCTCCCGACTGCCTCTCCTCTCACACTGTTTTCAATTTCTCGACTCCTTCTCCTCTCGCGCTGTTTTCAATCTCCCAACTGCCTCACCTCTCGCGCTGTTTTCAATCTCTCGACTCCTTCTCCTCTCGCGTTGTTTTCAATCTCCTGACTCCCTCTCCTCTCGTGCTGTTTTCAGTCTCCCACCAGACTCTCCTCTCTCACTGTTTTCAATTTCCCGACTGACTCTCCTCTCGCGCTGTTTTCCATCTCTTTACTCCCTCTCCTCTCATCTTGTTTTCAATCTCCCAACTACCTCTCCTCTTGCGCTGTTTTCAGTCTCCCGACTGACTCTCCTCTCACGCTGTTTGCAATCTTCCGACTGAATCTACACTTGCGCAGTTTTCAATCTCCTGACTGCCTCTCCACCCGCACTGTTTTCAATCTCCCGACTGTCTCTGATGTCACACTGTTTTCAATCTCCCGACTGCGTCTCTTCTCTCACTGTTTTCAATCTCTTGAATCCTTCTCCTCTCGCGCTGGTTTTAATCTCTCGACTGCCTCTCCTGTCACACTGTTTTCAGTCTCCCACCTGACTCTCCCCTTGCGTTGTTTTCAATCTCCCGACTGCCTCTCCTCTCACACTGTTTTCAATCTCTCGACTCCTTCTCCTCTCGCGCTGTTTTCAATCTCCGGACTCCCTCTCCTCTCGCGCTGTTTTTAATCTCTCAACTGCCTCACCTCTCGTGCTGTTTTCAATCTCTCGATTCCTTCTCCTCTCGCGTTGTTTTCAATCTCCCGACTGCCTCTCCTCTCACGCTGTTTGCAATCTTCTGACTGAGTCTACACTTGCGCAGTTTTCAATCTCCTGTCTGCCTCTCCACTCGCACTGTTTTCAATCTCTCGACTGTCTCTCCTCTCACACTGTTTTCAATCTCCCGATTGCGTGTCTTATCTCATTGTTTTTAATCTCTCGAATCCTTCTCCTCTCGTGCTGGTTTTAATCTCTCAACTGCCTCTCCTGTCACACTGTTTTTAGTCTCCCGACTGACTATCCACTCACGCTGTTTTCAATCTCCCAACTGCCTCTCCACTCGCACATTTTTCAAGCTCTTTACTCCCTCTCCTATCGCGCTGTTTTCAATCTCACAACTCCCTCTCCTCTCGCGCTGTATTCAATGTCCCGACTGAAGCTCCTCTCGTGCTGTTTTCAATCTCTCGACTGCCTCTCCTCTCGCGCTGTTTTCAATCTCCGGACTCCCTCTCCTCTCGTGCTGTTTTCAATCTCTCGATTCCTTCTCCTCTCGCACTGTTTTCAATCTCCCGACTGCCTCTCCTCTCGCGCTGTTTTCCATCTCCCAACTGCCTCTCCTCTCACGCTGTTTGCAATCTTCTGACTGCCTCTCCACTCGCACTGTTTTCAATCTCCTGTCTGCCTCTCCACTCGCACTGTTTTCAATCTCTCGACTGTCTCTCCTCTCACACTGTTTTCAATCTCCCGACTGCGTGTCTTATCTCATTGTTTTTAATCTCTCGACTCCTTCTCCTCTCGTGCTGGTTTTAATCTCTCGACTGCCTCTCCTGTCACACTGTTTTCAGTCTCCCGACTGACTATCCACTCACGCTGTTTTCAAGCTCTTTACTCCCTCTCCTATCATGCTGTTTTCAATCTCACAACTCCCTCTCCTCTCGCGCTGTTTTCAATCTCCCAACGGACTCTCCTCTCACGCTGTTTACAATCTTCCGACTGAATCTACTCTTGCGCAGTTTTCAATCTCCCAACTGCCTCTCCACTCGCACTGTTTTCAATCTCCCGACTGCCTCTCCTCTCGCGCTGTTTTCAATCTCCCGACTGCCTCTCCTCTCGCGCTGTTTTCAATCTCCCGACTGCCTCTCCTCTCGCGCTGTTTTCAATCTCCCGACTGCCTCTCCTCTCGCGCTGTTTTCCATCTCTTTACTCCCTCTCCTCTCGTCTTGTTTTCAATCTCCCAACTACCTCTCCTCTTGCGCTGTTTTCAGTCTCCCGACTGACTCTCCTCTCACGCTGTTTGCAATCTTCCGACTGAATCTACACTTGCGCAGTTTTCAATCTCCTGACTGCCTCTCCACTCGCACTGTTTTCAATCTCCCGACTGTCTCTGATGTCACACTGTTTTCAATCTCCCGACTGCGTCTCTTCTCTCACTGTTTTCAATCTCTTGAATCCTTCTCCTCTCGCGCTGGTTTTAATCTCTCGACTGCCTCTCCTGTCACACTGTTTTCAGTCTCCCACCTGACTCTCCCCTTGCGTTGTTTTCAATCTCCCGACTGCCTCTCCTCTCACACTGTTTTCAATCTCTCGACTCCCTCTCCTCTCGCGCTGTTTTTAATCTCTCAACTGCCTCACCTCTCGTGCTGTTTTCAATCTCTCGATTCCTTCTCCTCTCGCGTTGTTTTCAATCTCCCGACTCCCGCTCCTCTCGCGCTGTTTTCAATCTCCCAACTGACTCTCCTCTCACGCTGTTTGCAATCTTCTGACTGAGTCTACACTTGCGCAGTTTTCAATCTCCTGTCTGCCTCTCCACTCGCACTGTTTTCAATCTCTCGACTGTCTCTCCTCTCACACTGTTTTCAATCTCCCGATTGCGTGTCTTATCTCATTGTTGTCAATCTCTCGACTGCCTCTCCTCTCGCGCTGTTTTCAATCTCCCAACAGACTCTCCTCTCACGCTGTTTACAATCTTCCGTCTGAATCTACTCTTGCACAGTTTTCAATCTCCCAACTGCCTCTCCACTTACACTGTTTTCAATCTCCCAACTGACTGTCCTCTCGCGCTGTTTTCAATCTCCCGACTGCCTCTCCTCTCGTCTTGTTCTCAAACTCCCGGCTGCCTCTCAACTCGCACTGTTTTCAATCTCCTGACTGCCTCTCCTCTCGTCTTGTTCTCAAACTCCCGGCTGCCACTCCAGTCGCGCTGTTTTCAATCTCCCGACTGCATTTCCTCTCGCGCTGTTTTCAAACATCCGACTGCCTCTCCTCTCGCGCTGTTTACAGTCTCCCACCTGACTCTCCCCTTGCGTTCTTTTCAATCTCCCGACTGCCTCTCCTCTCACACTGTTTTCAATTTCTCGACTCCTTCTCCTCTCGCGCTGTTTTCAATCTCCCAACTGCCTCACCTCTCGCGCTGTTTTCAATCTCTCGACTCCTTCTCCTCTCGCGTTGTTTTCAATCTCCTGACTCCCTCTCCTCTCGTGCTGTTTTCAGTCTCCCACCAGACTCTCCTCTCTCACTGTTTTCAATTTCCCGACTGACTCTCCTCTCGCGCTGTTTTCCATCTCTTTACTCCCTCTCCTCTCATCTTGTTTTCAATCTCCCAACTACCTCTCCTCTTGCGCTGTTTTCAGTCTCCCGACTGACTCTCCTCTCACGCTGTTTGCAATCTTCCGACTGAATCTACACTTGCGCAGTTTTCAATCTCCTGACTGCCTCTCCACCCGCACTGTTTTCAATCTCCCGACTGTCTCTGATGTCACACTGTTTTCAATCTCCCGACTGCGTCTCTTCTCTCACTGTTTTCAATCTCTTGAATCCTTCTCCTCTCGCGCTGGTTTTAATCTCTCGACTGCCTCTCCTGTCACACTGTTTTCAGTCTCCCACCTGACTCTCCCCTTGCGTTGTTTTCAATCTCCCGACTGCCTCTCCTCTCACACTGTTTTCAATCTCTCGACTCCTTCTCCTCTCGCGCTGTTTTCAATCTCCGGACTCCCTCTCCTCTCGCGCTGTTTTTAATCTCTCAACTGCCTCACCTCTCGTGCTGTTTTCAATCTCTCGATTCCTTCTCCTCTCGCGTTGTTTTCAATCTCCCGACTGCCTCTCCTCTCACGCTGTTTGCAATCTTCTGACTGAGTCTACACTTGCGCAGTTTTCAATCTCCTGTCTGCCTCTCCACTCGCACTGTTTTCAATCTCTCGACTGTCTCTCCTCTCACACTGTTTTCAATCTCCCGATTGCGTGTCTTATCTCATTGTTTTTAATCTCTCGAATCCTTCTCCTCTCGTGCTGGTTTTAATCTCTCAACTGCCTCTCCTGTCACACTGTTTTCAGTCTCCCGACTGACTATCCACTCACGCTGTTTTCAATCTCCCAACTGCCTCTCCACTCGCACATTTTTCAAGCTCTTTACTCCCTCTCCTATCGCGCTGTTTTCAATCTCACAACTCCCTCTCCTCTCGCGCTGTATTCAATGTCCCGACTGAAGCTCCTCTCGTGCTGTTTTCAATCTCTCGACTGCCTCTCCTCTCGCGCTGTTTTCAATCTCCGGACTCCCTCTCCTCTCGTGCTGTTTTCAATCTCTCGATTCCTTCTCCTCTCGCACTGTTTTCAATCTCCCGACTGCCTCTCCTCTCGCGCTGTTTTCCATCTCCCAACTGCCTCTCCTCTCACGCTGTTTGCAATCTTCTGACTGCCTCTCCACTCGCACTGTTTTCAATCTCCTGTCTGCCTCTCCACTCGCACTGTTTTCAATCTCTCGACTGTCTCTCCTCTCACACTGTTTTCAATCTCCCGATTGCGTGTCTTATCTCATTGTTGTCAATCTCTCGACTGCCTCTCCTCTCGCGCTGTTTTCAATCTCCCAACAGACTCTCCTCTCACGCTGTTTACAATCTTCCGTCTGAATCTACTCTTGCACAGTTTTCAATCTCCCAACTGCCTCTCCACTTACACTGTTTTCAATCTCCCAACTGACTGTCCTCTCGCGCTGTTTTCAATCTCCCGACTGCCTCTCCTCTCGTCTTGTTCTCAAACTCCCGGCTGCCTCTCAACTCGCACTGTTTTCAATCTCCTGACTGCCTCTCCTCTCGTCTTGTTCTCAAACTCCCGGCTGCCACTCCAGTCGCGCTGTTTTCAATCTCCCGACTGCATTTCCTCTCGCGCTGTTTTCAAACATCCGACTGCCTCTCCTCTCGCGCTGTTTACAGTCTCCCACCTGACTCTCCCCTTGCGTTCTTTTCAATCTCCCGACTGCCTCTCCTCTCACACTGTTTTCAATTTCTCGACTCCTTCTCCTCTCGCGCTGTTTTCAATCTCCCAACTGCCTCACCTCTCGCGCTGTTTTCAATCTCTCGACTCCTTCTCCTCTCGCGTTGTTTTCAATCTCCTGACTCCCTCTCCTCTCGTGCTGTTTTCAGTCTCCCACCAGACTCTCCTCTCTCACTGTTTTCAATTTCCCGACTGACTCTCCTCTCGCGCTGTTTTCCATCTCTTTACTCCCTCTCCTCTCATCTTGTTTTCAATCTCCCAACTACCTCTCCTCTTGCGCTGTTTTCAGTCTCCCGACTGACTCTCCTCTCACGCTGTTTGCAATCTTCCGACTGAATCTACACTTGCGCAGTTTTCAATCTCCTGACTGCCTCTCCACCCGCACTGTTTTCAATCTCCCGACTGTCTCTGATGTCACACTGTTTTCAATCTCCCGACTGCGTCTCTTCTCTCACTGTTTTCAATCTCTTGAATCCTTCTCCTCTCGCGCTGGTTTTAATCTCTCGACTGCCTCTCCTGTCACACTGTTTTCAGTCTCCCACCTGACTCTCCCCTTGCGTTGTTTTCAATCTCCCGACTGCCTCTCCTCTCACACTGTTTTCAATCTCTCGACTCCTTCTCCTCTCGCGCTGTTTTCAATCTCCGGACTCCCTCTCCTCTCGCGCTGTTTTTAATCTCTCAACTGCCTCACCTCTCGTGCTGTTTTCAATCTCTCGATTCCTTCTCCTCTCGCGTTGTTTTCAATCTCCCGACTGCCTCTCCTCTCACGCTGTTTGCAATCTTCTGACTGAGTCTACACTTGCGCAGTTTTCAATCTCCTGTCTGCCTCTCCACTCGCACTGTTTTCAATCTCTCGACTGTCTCTCCTCTCACACTGTTTTCAATCTCCCGATTGCGTGTCTTATCTCATTGTTTTTAATCTCTCGAATCCTTCTCCTCTCGTGCTGGTTTTAATCTCTCAACTGCCTCTCCTGTCACACTGTTTTCAGTCTCCCGACTGACTATCCACTCACGCTGTTTTCAATCTCCCAACTGCCTCTCCACTCGCACATTTTTCAAGCTCTTTACTCCCTCTCCTATCGCGCTGTTTTCAATCTCACAACTCCCTCTCCTCTCGCGCTGTATTCAATCTCCCGACTGAAGCTCCTCTCGAGCTGTTTTCAATCTCTCGACTGCCTCTCCTCTCGCGCTGTTTTCAATCTCCGGACTCCCTCTCCTCTCGTGCTGTTTTCAATCTCTCGATTCCTTCTCCTCTCGCACTGTTTTCAATCTCCCGACTGCCTCTCCTCTCGCGCTGTTTTCCATCTCCCAACTGCCTCTCCTCTCACGCTGTTTGCAATCTTCTGACTGCCTCTCCACTCGCACTGTTTTCAATCTCCTGTCTGCCTCTCCACTCGCACTGTTTTCAATCTCTCGACTGTCTCTCCTCTCACACTGTTTTCAATCTCCCGATTGCGTGTCTTATCTCATTGTTTTCAATCTCTCGACTGCCTCTCCTCTCGCGCTGTTTTCAATCTCCCAACAGACTCTCCTCTCACGCTGTTTACAATCTTCCGTCTGAATCTACTCTTGCACAGTTTTCAATCTCCCAACTGCCTCTCCACTTACACTGTTTTCAATCTCCCAACTGACTGTCCTCTCGCGCTGTTTTCAATCTCCCGACTGCCTCTCCTCTCGTCTTGTTCTCAAACTCCCGGCTGCCTCTCAACTCGCACTGTTTTCAATCTCCTGACTGCCTCTCCTCTCGTCTTGTTCTCAAACTCCCGGCTGCCACTCCAGTCGCGCTGTTTTCAATCTCCCGACTGCATTTCCTCTCGCGCTGTTTTCAAACATCCGACTGCCTCTCCTCTCGCGCTGTTTACAGTCTCCCACCTGACTCTCCCCTTGCGTTCTTTTCAATCTCCCGACTGCCTCTCCTCTCACACTGTTTTCAATTTCTCGACTCCTTCTCCTCTCGCGCTGTTTTCAATCTCCCAACTGCCTCACCTCTCGCGCTGTTTTCAATCTCTCGACTCCTTCTCCTCTCGCGTTGTTTTCAATCTCCTGACTCCCTCTCCTCTCGTGCTGTTTTCAGTCTCCCACCAGACTCTCCTCTCTCACTGTTTTCAATTTCCCGACTGACTCTCCTCTCGCGCTGTTTTCCATCTCTTTACTCCCTCTCCTCTCATCTTGTTTTCAATCTCCCAACTACCTCTCCTCTTGCGCTGTTTTCAGTCTCCCGACTGACTCTCCTCTCACGCTGTTTGCAATCTTCCGACTGAATCTACACTTGCGCAGTTTTCAATCTCCTGACTGCCTCTCCACCCGCACTGTTTTCAATCTCCCGACTGTCTCTGATGTCACACTGTTTTCAATCTCCCGACTGCGTCTCTTCTCTCACTGTTTTCAATCTCTTGAATCCTTCTCCTCTCGCGCTGGTTTTAATCTCTCGACTGCCTCTCCTGTCACACTGTTTTCAGTCTCCCACCTGACTCTCCCCTTGCGTTGTTTTCAATCTCCCGACTGCCTCTCCTCTCACACTGTTTTCAATCTCTCGACTCCTTCTCCTCTCGCGCTGTTTTCAATCTCCGGACTCCCTCTCCTCTCGCGCTGTTTTTAATCTCTCAACTGCCTCACCTCTCGTGCTGTTTTCAATCTCTCGATTCCTTCTCCTCTCGCGTTGTTTTCAATCTCCCGACTGCCTCTCCTCTCACGCTGTTTGCAATCTTCTGACTGAGTCTACACTTGCGCAGTTTTCAATCTCCTGTCTGCCTCTCCACTCGCACTGTTTTCAATCTCTCGACTGTCTCTCCTCTCACACTGTTTTCAATCTCCCGATTGCGTGTCTTATCTCATTGTTTTTAATCTCTCGAATCCTTCTCCTCTCGTGCTGGTTTTAATCTCTCAACTGCCTCTCCTGTCACACTGTTTTTAGTCTCCCGACTGACTATCCACTCACGCTGTTTTCAATCTCCCAACTGCCTCTCCACTCGCACATTTTTCAAGCTCTTTACTCCCTCTCCTATCGCGCTGTTTTCAATCTCACAACTCCCTCTCCTCTCGCGCTGTATTCAATGTCCCGACTGAAGCTCCTCTCGTGCTGTTTTCAATCTCTCGACTGCCTCTCCTCTCGCGCTGTTTTCAATCTCCGGACTCCCTCTCCTCTCGTGCTGTTTTCAATCTCTCGATTCCTTCTCCTCTCGCACTGTTTTCAATCTCCCGACTGCCTCTCCTCTCGCGCTGTTTTCCATCTCCCAACTGCCTCTCCTCTCACGCTGTTTGCAATCTTCTGACTGCCTCTCCACTCGCACTGTTTTCAATCTCCTGTCTGCCTCTCCACTCGCACTGTTTTCAATCTCTCGACTGTCTCTCCTCTCACACTGTTTTCAATCTCCCGACTGCGTGTCTTATCTCATTGTTTTTAATCTCTCGACTCCTTCTCCTCTCGTGCTGGTTTTAATCTCTCGACTGCCTCTCCTGTCACACTGTTTTCAGTCTCCCGACTGACTATCCACTCACGCTGTTTTCAAGCTCTTTACTCCCTCTCCTATCATGCTGTTTTCAATCTCACAACTCCCTCTCCTCTCGCGCTGTTTTCAATCTCCCAACGGACTCTCCTCTCACGCTGTTTACAATCTTCCGACTGAATCTACTCTTGCGCAGTTTTCAATCTCCCAACTGCCTCTCCACTCGCACTGTTTTCAATCTCCCGACTGCCTCTCCTCTCGCGCTGTTTTCAATCTCCCGACTGCCTCTCCTCTCGCGCTGTTTTCAATCTCCCGACTGCCTCTCCTCTCGCGCTGTTTTCAATCTCCCGACTGCCTCTCCTCTCGCGCTGTTTTCCATCTCTTTACTCCCTCTCCTCTCGTCTTGTTTTCAATCTCCCAACTACCTCTCCTCTTGCGCTGTTTTCAGTCTCCCGACTGACTCTCCTCTCACGCTGTTTGCAATCTTCCGACTGAATCTACACTTGCGCAGTTTTCAATCTCCTGACTGCCTCTCCACTCGCACTGTTTTCAATCTCCCGACTGTCTCTGATGTCACACTGTTTTCAATCTCCCGACTGCGTCTCTTCTCTCACTGTTTTCAATCTCTTGAATCCTTCTCCTCTCGCGCTGGTTTTAATCTCTCGACTGCCTCTCCTGTCACACTGTTTTCAGTCTCCCACCTGACTCTCCCCTTGCGTTGTTTTCAATCTCCCGACTGCCTCTCCTCTCACACTGTTTTCAATCTCTCGACTCCCTCTCCTCTCGCGCTGTTTTTAATCTCTCAACTGCCTCACCTCTCGTGCTGTTTTCAATCTCTCGATTCCTTCTCCTCTCGCGTTGTTTTCAATCTCCCGACTCCCGCTCCTCTCGCGCTGTTTTCAATCTCCCAACTGACTCTCCTCTCACGCTGTTTGCAATCTTCTGACTGAGTCTACACTTGCGCAGTTTTCAATCTCCTGTCTGCCTCTCCACTCGCACTGTTTTCAATCTCTCGACTGTCTCTCCTCTCACACTGTTTTCAATCTCCCGATTGCGTGTCTTATCTCATTGTTTTTAATCTCTCGAATCCTTCTCCTCTCGCGCTGGTTTTAATCTCTCAACTGCCTCTCCTGTCACACTGTTTTCAGTCTCCCGACTGACTATCCACTCGCGCTGTTTTCAATCTCCCAACTGCCTCTCCACTCGCACATTTTTCAAGCTCTTTACTCCCTCTCCTATCGCGCTGTTTTCAATCTCAAAACACCCTCTTCTCTCGCGCTGTTTTCAATCTCTCGACTGCCTCTCCTCTCGCGCTGTATTCAATCTCTCGACTGCCTCTCCTCTCGCGCTGTATTCAATCTCTCGAATGCCTCTCCTCTCGCACTGTTTTCAATCTCTTTATTCCCTCTCCTTGCGCGCTTTTTTCAATCTCTCGACTGCCTCTCCTCTCGCGCTGTTTTCAATCTCCCAACGGAATCTCCTCTCATGCTGTTTACAATCTTCCGACTGAATCTACTCTTGCGCAGTTTTCAATCTCCCAACTGCCTCTCCACTTACACTGTGTTCAATCTCCCAACTGACTCTCCTCTCGCGCTGTTTTCAATCTCCTGACTGCCTCTCCTCTCGTCTTGTTCTCAAACTCCCGGCTGCCTCTTCACTCTCTCTGTTTTCAATCTCCCGACTGCTTTTCCTCTTGTGCTGTTTTCAAACATCCGACTGCCTCTCCTCTCACGCTGTTTTCAATCTCTCGACTCCTTCTCCTCTTGCGTTGTTTTCAATCTCCCGACTCGCTCTCCTCTCGTGCTGTTTTCCATCTCTTTACTCCCTCTCCTCTCGCGCTGTTTTCAAACTCCCAACTACCTCTCCTCTCACGCTGTTTTCAGTCTCCCACCTGCCTCTCCTCTTGCGCTGTTTTCAGTCTCCCGACTGCCTCTCCTCTCGCGCTGTTTTCAATCTCCCAACTGACTCTCCTCTCACGCTGTTTTCAATCTCTTTATTCCCTCTCCTCTCGCGCTGTTTTCAATCTCCCAACAGACTCTCCTCTCATGCTGTTTACAATCTTCCGTCTGAATCTACTCTTGCGCAGTTTTCAATCTCCCAACTGCCTCTCCACTTACACTGTTTTCAATCTCCCAACTGACTGTCCTCTCGCGCTGTATTCAATCTCCCGACTGCCTCTCCTCTCATCTTGTTCTCAATCTCCCAGCTGCCTCTCCACTCGCTCTGTTTTCAATCTTCCGACTGCCTCTCCTCTCGCGCTGTTTGCAGTCTCCCACCTGACTCTCCCCTTGCGTTCTTTTCAATCTCCCGACTGCCTCTCCTCTCACACTGTTTTCAATCTCTCGACTCCTTCTCCTCTCGCGCTGTTTTCAATCTCCCAACTGCCTCACCTCTCGCGCTGTTTTCAATCTCTCGATCCTTCTCCTCTCGCGTTGTTTTCAATCTCCTGACTCCCTCTCCTCTCGCGCTGTTTTCAGTCTCCCACCAGCCTCTCCTCTCTCACTGTTTTCAATCTCCCAACTGACTCTCCTCTCCCGCTGTTTTCAATCTCCCAACTGACTCTCTTCTCACGCTGTTTGCAATCTTCCGACTGAATCTCCACTCGCACTGTTTTCAATCTCCCGACTGTCTCTGATGTCACACTGTTTTCAATCTCCCGACTGCGTCTCTTCTCTCACTGTTTTCAATCTCTCGAATCCTTCTCCTCTCGCGCTGGTTTTAATCTCTCGACTGCCTCTCCTGTCACACTGTTTTCAGTCTCCCGACTGACTATCCACTCACGCTGTTTTCAATCTCCCGACTGACTCTGCTCTCGTGCTGTTTTCAATCTCCCAACTGCCTCTCCACTTGCACAGTTTTCAGGCTCTTTACTCCCTCTCCTATTGCGCTGTTTTCAATCTCACAACTCCCTCTCCTCTCGTGCTGTTTTCAATCTCCCAACGGACTCTCCTCTCACGCTGGTTACAATCTTCCGACTGAATCTACTGTTGCGCAGTTTTCAATCTCCCAACTGCCTCTCCACTTACACTGTTTTCAATCTCCCGACTGCCTCTCCTCTCGCGCTGTTTTCAATCTCTCGAATGCCTCTCCTCTCGCGCTGTTTTCAATCTCTCGACTGCCTCTCCTCTCGCGCTGTTTTCAATCTCCCAACGGACTCTCCTCTCACGCTGTTTACAATCTTCCGACTGCCTCTCCTCTCGCGCTGTTTTCAATCTCTCGAATGCCTCTCCTCTCGGGCTGTTTTCAATCTCCCGACTACCTCTCCCCTCGCACTGTTTTCAATCTCTTTACTCCCTCTCCTCTCGCGCTGTTTTCAATCTCCCGACCTCCTCTCCTCTCGCGCTGTGCCCAATCTCCCAACTCCCTCTCCTCACGCGCTGTTTTCAATCTCCCAACTACCTCTCCTCTCACGCTGTTTTCAATCTCCCAACTACCTCTCCTCTCACGCTGTTTTCAATCTCCCACCTGCCTCTCCTCTCACGCTGTTTGCAATCTTCCGACTGAATCTACACTTGCGCAGTTTTCAATCTCCTGACTGCCTCTCCACTCGCACTGTTTTCAATTTCCCGAATGTCTCTCCTCTCACACTGTTTTCAATCTCCCGACGGCCTCTCCAAATGCACGGTTTTCAATCACCCGACTGCCTCTCCTCTTGCGCTGCTTTCAATCTCCCGACCCCCTCTCCTCTCTCGCTATTTTCAATCTCCCGACTGCCTCTTCTCTCGCCCTGTTTTCAATCTCCCGACTGTCTCTCCTCTTACCCTGTTTTCAATCTCAGAACTCCCTCTCCTCTCGCGCTCTTTTCAATCTCCCAATTGACTCTCCTATCACGCTGTTTGCAATCTTCCGACTGACTCTCTTCTCGCGCAGTTTACAATCTCCAGACTGCTTCTCCTCTCGCGCTGTTTTCAATCTCCCGACAGCCTCTCCTCTCGTGTTGTTCACAATCTCCCGACTGCCGCTCCACTCGCGCTGTTTTCAATCTCCCGACAGCCTCTCCTCTCGTGCTGTTTTCAATCTCCCGAATGCCTCTCCTCTCGCCCTGTTTTCAATCTCTTTATTCCCTCTCCTTGCGCGCTGTTTTCAATCTCCCAACTCCCTCTCCTCTCACGCTGTTTTCAATCTCTCGACTGCCTCTCCTCTCGTGCTGTTTTCAATCCCTCGAATGACTCTCCTCTCGCACTGTTTTCAATCTCTTTACTCCCTCTCCTCTCGGGCTGTTTTCAATCTCCCGACTACCACACCCCTCGCACTGTTTTCAATCTCTTTACTCCCTCTCCTCTAACGCTGTTTTCAATCTCCCGACTGCCTCTCCTCTCGCGCTGTTTTCAATCTCCCGACTGCCTCTCCTCTCGCGCTGTTTTCCATCTCTTTACTCCCTCTCCTCTCGTCTTGTTTTCAATCTCCCAACTACCTCTCCTCTTGCGCTGTTTTCAGTCTCCCGACTGACTCTCCTCTCACGCTGTTTGCAATCTTCCGACTGAATCTACACTTGCGCAGTTTTCAATCTCCTGACTGCCTCTCCACTCGCACTGTTTTCAATCTCCCGACTGTCTCTGATGTCACACTGTTTTCAATCTCCCGACTGCGTCTCTTCTCTCACTGTTTTCAATCTCTTGAATCCTTCTCCTCTCGCGCTGGTTTTAATCTCTCGACTGCCTCTCCTGTCACACTGTTTTCAGTCTCCCACCTGACTCTCCCCTTGCGTTGTTTTCAATCTCCCGACTGCCTCTCCTCTCACACTGTTTTCAATCTCTCGACTCCCTCTCCTCTCGCGCTGTTTTTAATCTCTCAACTGCCTCACCTCTCGTGCTGTTTTCAATCTCTCGATTCCTTCTCCTCTCGCGTTGTTTTCAATCTCCCGACTCCCGCTCCTCTCGCGCTGTTTTCAATCTCCCAACTGACTCTCCTCTCACGCTGTTTGCAATCTTCTGACTGAGTCTACACTTGCGCAGTTTTCAATCTCCTGTCTGCCTCTCCACTCGCACTGTTTTCAAACTCTCGACTGTCTCTCCTCTCACACTGTTTTCAATCTCCCGATTGCGTGTCTTATCTCATTGTTTTTAATCTCTCGAATCCTTCTCCTCTCGCGCTGGTTTTAATCTCTCAACTGCCTCTCCTGTCACACTGTTTTCAGTCTCCCGACTGACTATCCACTCGCGCTGTTTTCAATCTCCCAACTGCCTCTCCACTCGCACATTTTTCAAGCTCTTTACTCCCTCTCCTATCACGCTGTTTTCAATCTCACAACACCCTCTCCTCTCGCGCTGTTTTCAATCTCTCGACTGCCTCTCCTCTCGCGCTGTATTCAATCTCTCGACTGCCTCTCCTCTCGCGCTGTATTCAATCTCTCGAATGCCTCTCCTCTCGCACTGTTTTCAATCTCTTTATTCCCTCTCCTTGCGCGCTTTTTTCAATCTCTCGACTGCCTCTCCTCTCGCGCTGTTTTCAATCTCCCAACGGAATCTCCTCTCATGCTGTTTACAATCTTCCGACTGAATCTACTCTTGCGCAGTTTTCAATCTCCCAACTGCCTCTCCACTTACACTGTGTTCAATCTCCCAACTGACTCTCCTCTCGCGCTGTTTTCAATCTCCTGACTGCCTCTCCTCTCGTCTTGTTCTCAAACTCCCGGCTGCCTCTCCACTCTCTCTGTTTTCAATCTCCCGACTGCTTTTCCTCTTGTGCTGTTTTCAAACATCCGACTGCCTCTCCTCTCACGCTGTTTTCAATCTCTCGACTCCTTCTCCTCTCGCGTTGTTTTCAATCTCCCGACTCGCTCTCCTCTCGTGCTGTTTTCCATCTCTTTACTCCCTCTCCTCTCGCGCTGTTTTCAAACTCCCAACTACCTCTCCTCTCACGCTGTTTTCAGTCTCCCACCTGCCTCTCCTCTTGCGCTGTTTTCAGTCTCCCGACTGCCTCTCCTCTCGCGCTGTTTTCAATCTCCCAACTGACTCTCCTCTCACGCTGTTTTCAATCTCTTTATTCCCTCTCCTTGCGCGCTGTTTTCAATCTCTCGACTGCCTCTCCTCTCGCGCTGTTTTCAATCTCCCAACAGACTCTCCTCTCATGCTGTTTACAATCTTCCGTCTGAATCTACTCTTGCGCAGTTTTCAATCTCCCAACTGCCTCTCCACTTACACTGTTTTCAATCTCCCAACTGACTGTCCTCTCGCGCTGTATTCAATCTCCCGACTGCCTCTCCTCTCATCTTGTTCTCAATCTCCCAGCTGCCTCTCCACTCGCTCTGTTTTCAATCTTCCGACTGCCTCTCCTCTCGCGCTGTTTGCAGTCTCCCACCTGACTCTCCCCTTGCGTTCTTTTCAATCTCCCGACTGCCTCTCCTCTCACACTGTTTTCAATCTCTCGACTCCTTCTCCTCTCGCGCTGTTTTCAATCTCCCAACTGCCTCACCTCTCGCGCTGTTTTCAATCTCTCGATCCTTCTCCTCTCGCGTTGTTTTCAATCTCCTGACTCCCTCTCCTCTCGCGCTGTTTTCAGTCTCCCACCAGCCTCTCCTCTCTCACTGTTTTCAATCTCCCAACTGACTCTCCTCTCCCGCTGTTTTCAATCTCCCAACTGACTCTCTTCTCACGCTGTTTGCAATCTTCCGACTGAATCTCCACTCGCACTGTTTTCAATCTCCCGACTGTCTCTGATGTCACACTGTTTTCAATCTCCCGACTGCGTCTCTTCTCTCACTGTTTTCAATCTCTCGAATCCTTCTCCTCTCGCGCTGGTTTTAATCTCTCGACTGCCTCTCCTGTCACACTGTTTTCAGTCTCCCGACTGACTATCCACTCACGCTGTTTTCAATCTCCCGACTGACTCTGCTCTCGTGCTGTTTTCAATCTCCCAACTGCCTCTCCACTTGCACAGTTTTCAGGCTCTTTACTCCCTCTCCTATTGTGCTGTTTTCAATCTCACAACTCCCTCTCCTCTCGTGCTGTTTTCAATCTCCCAACGGACTCTCCTCTCACGCTGGTTACAATCTTCCGACTGAATCTACTGTTGCGCAGTTTTCAATCTCCCAACTGCCTCTCCACTTACACTGTTTTCAATCTCCCGACTGCCTCTCCTCTCGCGCTGTTTTCAATCTCTCGAATGCCTCTCCTCTCGCGCTGTTTTCAATCTCTCGACTGCCTCTCCTCTCGCGCTGTTTTCAATCTCCCAACGGACTCTCCTCTCACGCTGTTTACAATCTTCCGACTGCCTCTCCTCTCGCGCTGTTTTCAATCTCTCGAATGCCTCTCCTCTCGCGCTGTTTTCAATCTCTCGACTGCCTCTCCTCTCGCGCTGTTTTCAATCTCCCAACGGACTCTCCTCTCACGCTGTTTACAATCTTCCGACTGCCTCTCCTCTCGCGCTGTTTTCAATCTCTCGAATGCCTCTCCTCTCGGGCTGTTTTCAATCTCCCGACTACCTCTCCCCTCGCACTGTTTTCAATCTCTTTACTCCCTCTCCTCTCGCGCTGTTTTCAATCTCCCGACCTCCTCTCCTCTCGCGCTGTGCCCAATCTCCCAACTCCCTCTCCTCACGCGCTGTTTTCAATCTCCCAACTACCTCTCCTCTCACGCTGTTTTCAATCTCCCAACTACCTCTCCTCTCACGCTGTTTTCAATCTCCCACCTGCCTCTCCTCTCACGCTGTTTGCAATCTTCCGACTGAATCTACACTTGCGCAGTTTTCAATCTCCTGACTGCCTCTCCACTCGCACTGTTTTCAATTTCCCGAATGTCTCTCCTCTCACACTGTTTTCAATCTCCCGACGGCCTCTCCAAATGCACGGTTTTCAATCACCCGACTGCCTCTCCTCTTGCGCTGCTTTCAATCTCCCGACCCCCTCTCCTCTCTCGCTATTTTCAATCTCCCGACTGCCTCTTCTCTCGCCCTGTTTTCAATCTCCCGACTGTCTCTCCTCTTACCCTGTTTTCAATCTCAGAACTCCCTCTCCTCTCGCGCTCTTTTCAATCTCCCAATTGACTCTCCTATCACGCTGTTTGCAATCTTCCGACTGACTCTCTTCTCGCGCAGTTTACAATCTCCAGACTGCTTCTCCTCTCGCGCTGTTTTCAATCTCCCGACAGCCTCTCCTCTCGTGTTGTTCACAATCTCCCGACTGCCGCTCCACTCGCGCTGTTTTCAATCTCCCGACAGCCTCTCCTCTCGTGCTGTTTTCAATCTCCCGAATGCCTCTCCTCTCGCCCTGTTTTCAATCTCTTTATTCCCTCTCCTTGCGCGCTGTTTTCAATCTCCCAACTCCCTCTCCTCTCACGCTGTTTTCAATCTCTCGACTGCCTCTCCTCTCGTGCTGTTTTCAATCCCTCGAATGACTCTCCTCTCGCACTGTTTTCAATCTCTTTACTCCCTCTCCTCTCGGGCTGTTTTCAATCTCCCGACTACCACACCCCTCGCACTGTTTTCAATCTCTTTACTCCCTCTCCTCTAACGCTGTTTTCAATCTACCGACTACCTCTCCTCTCTCGCACTGTGTTCAATCTCCCGACTGCCTCTCCTCTAGCACTGTTTTCAATCTGCCAACTGCCTCTCCTCTCTCGCTGTTTTAAATCTCTCGACTCCTTCTCCTCTCGCGTTGTTTTCAATGTCACGACTTCCTCTCCTCTCGTGAGGTTTTCAATCTCTCGACTGCCTCTCCTCTCGCACTGTTTTCAATTTCCCAACTGACTCTCCACTCGCGCTTTCAATCTCCTGACTCCCTCTCCTCTCGCGCTGTTTTCATTCTCCCGCCTGCTTCTCCTCTCACGCTGTTTTCAATCTCCCGACTGCCTCTCCTCTCGTGTTGTTCTCAAACTCCCGGCTGCCACTCCACTCGCTCTGTTTTCTATCTCCCGACTGCTTTTCCTCTCGCGCTGTTTGCAATCTTCTGACTGAATCTACAATTACGCAGTTTTCAATCTCCTGACTGTCTCTCCTCTCACACCGTTTTCAATCTCCCGACTGCGTCTCGTCTCTCACTGTTTTCAATCTGCCGACTGCCTCTCCAAACGCACTTTTTTCAATCTCCCGACTGCCTCTCCTCTCACACTGTTTGCAATCTTCCGACTGAATCTACACTTGCGCAGTTTTCAATCTCCTGACTGCCTCTCCACTCGCACTGTTTTCAATCTCCCGACTCCCTCTCCTCTCTCGCTATTTTCCATCTCCCGACCTTCTCTCCTCTTACCCTGTTTTCAATCTCCCGAATGCCTTTCCTATTGCACTGTTTACAAACTCTTTACTCCCTCTCCTATCGCGCTGTTTTCAATCTCCCAAATCCCTCTCCTCACGCGTTGTTTTCAATCTCCCAATTGACTCTCCTCTCGCGCTGTTTTCAATCTCCCGACTGCCTCACCTCTCGCGCTGTTTTCAATCTCCCGACTGCCGCTCCTCTCGCGCTGTTTTCAATCTCCCGACTGCTTCTCCTCTCGTGCTGTTTTCAATCTTCCGACTGCCTCTCCTCTCCTGTTGTTCTCAAACTCCCGGCTGCCTCTCCTCTCGTGTTGTTTTCAATCTCTCGACTACTTCTCCTCTCACGCAGGTTTCAATCTCCTGACTCCATCTCCTCTTGCGCTGTTTTCAATCGCCCGACTTCCTCTCCTCTCACACTGTTTTCAATTTCCTGACTGACTCTCCTCTCGTGCTGTTTTCAGTCTCCCACCTGCCTCTCCTCTCTCCCTCTTTTCAATCTCCCGACTGACACCTCTCTCGCGCTGTATTCAATCTCTTTACTCCCTCTCCTCTCGCGCTGTTTTCAATCTCCCGACTGCCTCTCCACTCGCACTGTTTTCAATCTCTTTATTCCCTCTCCTTGCGCGCTCTTTTCAATCTCTCGACAGCCTCTCCTCTCGCGCTGTTTTCAATCTCCCGACTGCCTCTCCTCTCGCACTGTTTTCAATCACCCAACGGACTCTCCTCTCACGCTGTTTACAATCTTCCGATTGAATCTACTCTTGCGCAGTTTTCAATTTCCCAACTGCCTCTGCACTCACACTTTTTTCAATCTCCCAACTGACTCTCCTCTCGTGTTGTTCTCAAACTCCCAGCTGCCTCCCCACTCGCACTGTTTACAATCTCCCGACTGCCTCTCCTCTCACGCTGTTTTTAATCTCCTGACTGACTCTCCTTGCGCGCTGTTTTCAATCTCCCAACTCCCTCTCCTCTCACTTTGTTTTCAATCTCTCGACTGCCTCTCCTCTCGTGCTGTTTTCAATCCCTCGAATGCCTCTCCTCTCGCCCTGTTTTCAATCTAATTACTCCCTCTCCTCTTGGGCTGTTTTCAATCTCCCAACTACCTCTCCCCTCGCACTGTTTTCAATATCTTTACTCCCTCTCCTCTCACGCTGTTTTCAATCACCCGACTTCCTCTCCTCTCGCGCTGTTTTCAATCTCCCGACTGGCTCTCCTCTCTTGCTTTTTTCAATGTCCCAACTGCCTCTCCTCTCGCGCTGTGTTCAATCTCCTGACTGCCTCTGCTCTCGTGCTGTTTTCAATCTCCCGACTACTTCTCCTCTCTCGCTTTTTTCAATCTCCCGACTCCCTCTCCTCTCGCGCTGTTTTCAATCTGCCAACTGCCTCACCTCTCTCGCTGTTTTAAATCTCTTGACTCCTTCTCCTCTCGCGCTGTTTTCAATGTCACGACTTCCTCTCCTCTCGTGCAGTTTTCAATCTCTCGACTGCCTCTCCTCTCGCACTGTTTTCAATCTCCCAACTGACTCTCCACTCGCGCTTTCAATCTCCCGACTGCCTTTTCTCTCTCGCTGTTTTCAATCTCCCGACTGCTTCTCCTCTCGTGCTGCTTTCAATCTCCCGACTGCCTCTCCTCTCGTGTTGTTCTCAAACTCCCGACTCCCTCTCCTCTCACGTTGTTTTCTATCTCCCGACTGCCTCTCCTCTCGCGCTGTTTTCAATCTCCCGATTACTTCTCCACTCGCGCTGTTTTCAATCTGCCGACTGACTCTCCTCTCGCGCTGTTTTCAATCTGCCGACTGACTCTCCTCTCTTGCTGTTTTCAGTCTCCCACCTGCCTCGCATCTCGCGTTGTTTTCAATCTCCGGACTCCCTCTCCTCTCGCGTTGTTTTCAATCTCCGGACTCCCTCTCCTCTCGCGCTGTTTTCAATCTCTCGACTCCTTCTACTCTCGAGTTGTTTTCTATCTCCCGACTCCCTCTCCTCTCACGTTGTTTTCTATCTCCCGACTGCCTCTCCTCTCGCGCTGTTTTCAATCTCCCGATTACTTCTCCACTCGCGCTGTTTCCAATCTGCCGACTGACTCTCCTCTCGCGCTGTTTTCAATCTGCCGACTGACTCTCCTCTCTTGCTGTTTTCAGTCTCCCACCTGCCTCGCGTCTCGCGCTGTTTTCAATCTCCGGACTCCCTCTCCTCTCGCGTTGTTTTCAATCTCCGGACTCCCTCTCCTCTCGCGCTGTTTTCAATCTCTCGACTCCTTCTCCTCTCGCGTTGCTTTCAATCTCCCGACTCCCTCTCCTCTTGCGCTGTTTTCAATCTCTCGAATGCCTCTCCTCTCGCGCTGTTTTCAAGCTCCCAACTGACTCTCCTCTCACGCTGTTTGCAATCTTCCGACTAAATCTACACTTGCGCAGTTTTCAATCTCCTGACTGCCTCTCCACTCGCAGTGTTTTCAATCTCCCGACTGTCTCTCCTCTCACATTGTTTTCAATTCCCGACTGCATCTCATCTCTCACTGTTTTCAATCTCCCGACTGCCTCTCCTCTTGCGCTGTTTTCAGTCTCCCGACTGCCTCGCCTCTCGCGCTGTTTTCAATCTCCCAATTGACTCCCCTCTCGCGCTGTTTTCAATCTCCCGACTGGCTCTCCTCTCTCGCTATTTTGAATGTCCCGACTGCCTCTGCACTCGCACTGTTCAATCTCTTTACTCCCTCTCCTCTCGCACTGTTTTCAGTCTCTTTACTCCCTCTCCTCTCGCGCTGTTTTCAATCTCCCGACATCCTCTCCTCTCGCGCTGTTTTCAATCTCCCGACTCCCTCTCCTCTCACGCTGTTTTCAATCTCCCAACTCCCTCTCCTCTCTCGCTGTTTTCAATTTTCCGAATGACTCTCCACTTGTGCAGTTTACAATCTCCAGACTGCTTCTCCTCTCTCGCTGTTTTTAATCAACTGACTGCCTCTCCTCTCCTGTTGTTCTCAATCTCCAGGCTGCCTCTCCGCTCGCGTGTTTTCAATCTACCGACTGACTCTCCTCTTGTGCTGTTTTCAATCTCCCTCCTGCCTCGCCTCTTGCGCTGTTTTCAATCTCCCTCCTGCCTCTCCACTCGCTCTGTTTTCAATCTCCCGACTGCCTATCCTCTCGCGCTGTTTTCAATCTCCCGACTGCCTCTCCTCTCGCGCTGTTTCCAATCTCCCGACTGCTTCTCCTCTCACGCTGTTTTCAATCTCACGACTGCCTCTCCTCTCGCGCTGTTTCCAATCTCCCAACTGCCTCTCCACTCACGCTGTTTTCAATCTCCCGACTGCTTCTCCTCTCACGCTGTTTTCAATCTCACGACTTGCTCTCCAGTTGCACTTTTTTCAATCGCTTTACTCCCTCTCCTCTCGCGCTGTTTTCAATCTCACGACACACTCTCCACATGCGCTGTTTTCAATCTCTTTATTCCCTCTCCTTGCGCAGTGTTTTCAATCTCCCGACATCCTCTCCTCTCACGCTGTTTTCAATCTCCCGACTCCCTCTCCTCTCTCGCTGTTTTCAATCTCCCGACTGCCTCTCCTCTCCTGTTGTTCTCAATCTCCTGGCTGCCTCTCCTCTTGTATTGTTCTCAAACTCCCAGCTGCCTCTCCACTCGCGCTGTTTTCAATCTCACAAGTTGCTCTCCAGTTACGCTCTTTAAATTCGCTTTACTCCCTCTCCTCTCGCGCTGTTTTCAATCTCACAACACACTCTCCACTTGCGCTGTTTTCAATCACCCGACTGCCTCTCCTCTCGCGCTGTTTTCAATCTCCCAACTGACTCTCCTCTCACGCTGTTTCCAATCTTCCGACTGACTCTCCTCTCGTGCTGTTTTCAATCTTCCGAATGCCTCTCCTCTCGTGTTGTTCTCAAACTCCCGGCTGCCTCAAATCTCGCACTGTCTTCAATCACACGACTGGCTCTCCAGTTGCGCTCTTTTCAATCGCTTTACTCCCTCTCCACTTGCGCTGTTTTCAATCTCTTTATTCCTTCTCCTTGTGCGCTGTTTTCAATCTCCCTCCTGCCTCTCCACTCGCACTGTTTTCAATCTCTTTACTCCCTCTCCTCTCGCACAGTTTTCAATCTCCCGACTGAGTCTCCTCTCGCGCTGTTTTCAGTCTCCCGACTGCCTCTGCTCTCTCGCTTTTTTCAATCTCCCGACTGCCACTCCTGTCGCACTAGTTTCATTCTCTTGACTGCCTCTCTTTTCACACTATTTTCAATCTCCCGATTCCCTCTCCTCTCTCGCTGTTTTCAATCTCCCGACTGCCTCTCCTCTCGCGCTGTTTTCAATCTCCTGACTGTCTCTCCTCTTGCACTGTTTTCAATCTCCCGACTCCCTCTCCTCTCGTGCTGTTTTCAATCTCCAGACTCCCTCTCCTCTCGCGCTGTTTTCAATCTCTCGACTCCTTCTCCTCTCGCGTTGCTTTCAATCTCCCGACTCCCTTTCCTCTTGCGCTGTTTTCAATCTCTCGAATGCCTCTCCTCTCGCGCTGTTTTCAAGCTCCCAACTGACTCTCCTCTCACGCTGTTTGCAATCTTCCGACTGAATCTACACTTGCGCAGTTTTCAATCTCCTGACTGCCTCTCCACTCGCAGTGTTTTCAATCTCCCGACTGTCTCTCCTCTCACATTGTTTTCAATTCCCGACTGCATCTCATCTCTCACTGTTTTCAATCTCCCGACTGCCTCTCCTCTTGCGCTGTTTTCAGTCTCCCGACTGCCTCGCCTCTCGCGCTGTTTTCAATCTCCCAATTGACTCTCCTCTCGCGCTGTTTTCAATCTCCCGACTGGCTCTCCTCTCTTGCTATTTTGAATGTCCCGACTGCCTCTGCACTCGCACTGTTCAATCTCTTTACTCCCTCTCCTCTCGCACTGTTTTCAGTCTCTTTACTCCCTCTCCTCTCGCGCTGTTTTCAATCTCCCGACATCCTCTCCTCTCGCGCTGTTTTCAATCTCCCGACTCCCTCTCCTCTCACGCTGTTTTCAATCTCCCAACTCCCTCTCCTCTCTCGCTGTTTTCAATCTTCCGAATGACTCTCCACTTGTGCAGTTTACAATCTCCAGACTGCTTCTCCTCTCTCGCTGTTTTTAATCAACTGACTGCCTCTCCTCTCCTGTTGTTCTCAATCTCCAGGCTGCCTCTCCTCTCTCGCTGTTTTCAATCTACCGACTGACTCTCCTCTTGTGCTGTTTTCAATCTCCCTCCTGCCTCTCCTCTTGCGCTGTTTTCAATCTCCCTCCTGCCTCTCCACTCGCTCTGTTTTCAATCTCCTGACTGCCTATCCTCTCGCGCTGTTTTCAATCTCCCGACTGCCTCTCCTCTCGCGCTGTTTCCAATCTCCCGACTGCTTCTCCTCTCACGCTGTTTTCAATCTCACGACTGCCTCTCCTCTCGCGCTGTTTCCAATCTCCCAACTGCCTCTCCACTCACGCTGTTTTCAATCTCCCGACTGCTTCTCCTCTCACGCTGTTTTCAATCTCACGACTTGCTCTCCAGTTGCACTTTTTTCAATCGCTTTACTCCCTCTCCTCTCGCGCTGTTTTCAATCTCACGACACACTCTCCACATGCGCTGTTTTCAATCTCTTTATTCCCTCTCCTTGCGCAGTGTTTTCAATCTCCCGACATCCTCTCCTCTCTCGCTGTTTTCAATCTCCCGACTCCCTCTCCTCTCTCGCTGTTTTCAATCTCCCGACTGCCTCTCCTCTCCTGTTGTTCTCAATCTCCTGGCTGCCTCTCCTCTTGTATTGTTCTCAAACTCCCAGCTGCCTCTCCACTCGCGCTGTTTTCAATCTCACAAGTTGCTCTCCAGTTACGCTCTTTAAATTCGCTTTACTCCCTCTCCTCTCGCGCTGTTTTCAATCTCACAACACACTCTCCACTTGCGCTGTTTTCAATCACCCGACTGCCTCTCCTCTCGCGCTGTTTTCAATCTCCCAACTGACTCTCCTCTCACGCTGTTTCCAATCTTCCGACTGACTCTCCTCTCGTGCTGTTTTCAATCTTCCGAATGCCTCTCCTCTCGTGTTGTTCTCAAACTCCCGGCTGCCTCAAATCTCGCACTGTCTTCAATCACACGACTGGCTCTCCAGTTGCGCTCTTTTCAATCGCTTTACTCCCTCTCCACTTGCGCTGTTTTCAATCTCTTTATTCCTTCTCCTTGTGCGCTGTTTTCAATCTCCCTCCTGCCTCTCCACTCGCACTGTTTTCAATCTCTTTACTCCCTCTCCTCTCGCACAGTTTTCAATCTCCCGACTGAGTCTCCTCTCGCGCTGTTTTCAGTCTCCCGACTGCCTCTGCTCTCTCGCTTTTTTCAATCTCCCGACTGCCACTCCTGTCGCACTAGTTTCATTCTCTTGACTGCCTCTCTTTTCACACTATTTTCAATCTCCCGACTCCCTCTCCTCTCTCGCTGTTTTCAATCTCCCGACTGCCTCTCCTCTCGCGCTGTTTTCAATCTCCTGACTGTCTCTCCTCTTGCACTGTTTTCAATCTCCCGACTCCCTCTCCTCTCGTGCTGTTTTCAATCTCCCGACTCCCTCTCCTCTCGCACTGTTTTCAATCTCTTTACTCTCTCTCCTCTCGCTCTGTTTTAAATCTCTTTACTCCCTCCCTCTCCTCTCGCGCTGTTTTCAATCTCCCGACTGCCTCTCCACTCGCATTGTTCAATCTCTTTACTCCCTCTCCTCTCGCACTGTTTTCAATCTCTTTACTCCCTCTCCTGTCGCACTGTTTTCAATCTCTTTACTCCCTCTCCTCTCGCGCTGTTTTCAATCTCCCGACATCCTCTCCTCTCGCACTGTTTTCAATCTCCCGACTGCCTCTCCTCTCGCACTGTTTTCCATCTCCCAACTGACTCTCGTCTCTCGCTGTTTGCAATCTTCCGACTGACTCTCCTCTTGTGCAGTTTACAATCTCCAGACAGCTTCTCCTCTCTCGCTGTTTTTAATCTCCCGACTGCCTCTCCTCTCCTGTTGTTCTCAATCTCCCGGCTGCCTCTCCTCTCACTCTGTTTTCAATCTCCCGACTGCCTCTCCTCTCGCGCTGTTTCCAATCTCCCAACTGCCTCTCCACTCCTGTTGTTCTCAATCTCCCGCCTGCCTCTCCTCTCACGCTGTTTTCAATCTCACGACTTGCTCTCCAGTTGCACTTTTTTCAATCGCTTTACTCCGTCTCCTCTCGCACTGTTTTCAATCTCACGACACACTCTCCACATGCGCTGTTTTCAATCTCTTTATTCCCTCTCCTTACGCAGTGTTTTCAATCTCTCGACTGCCTCTCCTCTCTCACTGTTTTCAATCTCCCGACTCCCTCTCCTCTCCTGTTGTTCTCAACCTCCCGGCTGCCTCTCCTCTCTCGCTGTTTTCAATCTACCGACTGACTCTCCTCTTGTGCTGTTTTCAATCTCCCTCCTGCCTCTCCTCTTGCGCTGATTTCAATCTCCCGACTGCCTCTCCACTCGCACTGTTTTCAATCTCTTTACTCCCTCTCCTCTCGCGCTGTTTTCAATCTCTTTACTCCCTCTCCTCTCGCACTGTTTTCAATCTCCCGACTCACTCTCCTCTCGCGCTGTTTTCAATCTCCCGACTCCCTCTCCTCTCACACTGTTTTCAATCTCTTTACTCCATCTCCTCTCGCGCTGTTTTCAATCTCCCGACTCCCTCTCCTCTCGCACTGTTTTCAATCTCCCGACTTCCTCTCCTCTCGCGCTGTTTTAAATCTCCCGACTGCTTCTCCACTCGCACTGTTTTAAATCTCTTTTCTCCCTCTCCTCTCGCGCTGTTTTCAATCTCTTTACTCCCTCTCCTCTCGCACTGTTTTCAATCTCCCGACTCACTCTCCTCTCGCGCTGTTTTCAATCTACCGACTCGCTCTCCTCTCGCACTGTTTTCAATCTCTTTACTCCATCTCCTCTCGCGCTGTTTTCAATCTCCCGACTCCCTCTCCTCTCGCACTGTTTTCAATCTCCCGACTTCCTCTCCTCTCGCGCTGTTTTCAATCTCCCGACTCCCTCTCCTCTCTCGCTTTTTACAATCTCCCGACTGCCTCTCCACTCGCACTGTTCAATCTCTTTACTCCCTCTCCGATCGCACTGTTTTCAATCTTTTTACTCCCTCTCCTCTCGCACTGTTTTCAATCTCTTTACTCCCTCTCCTCTCGCGCTGTTTTCAATCTCACGACATCCTCTCCTCTCGCGCTGTTTTCAATCTACCGACTGACTCTCCTCTTGTGCTGTTTTCAATCTCCCTCCTGCCTCTCCTCTTGCGCTGTTTTCAATCTCCCTCCTGCCTCTCCTCTTGCGCTGTTTTCAATCTCCCGACTGCCTCTCCTCTCGCTCTGTTTTAAATCTCTCGACTGCCTCTCCTCTCGCACTGTTTTCAATCTCTCGACTGCCTCTCCTCTCACACTGTTTTCAATTTCCCAACTGACTCTCCACTCGCGCTTTCAATCTCCCGAATGCCTCTCCTCTCTCACTGTTTTCATTCTCCCGCCTGCTTCTCCTCTTGCGCTGTTTTCAATCACCCGACTGCCTCTCCTCTCGCGCTGTTTTCAGTCTCCCACCTGATTCTCCCCTTGCGTTGTTTTCAATCTCCTGACTGCCGCTCCTCTCACACTGTTTTCAATCTCCCGACTGACTGTCCTCTCGTGCTGTTTTTAATCTCCCACCTGCCTCTCATCTCGCGCTGTTTTTAATCTCCCAACTGACTCAACTCTCGCGCCATTTTCCTTCTACCGATTGACTCTCCTCTCGCGCTGTTTTCAATCCCTCGAATGCCCCTCCTCTCGCACTGTTTTCAATCTCTTTACTCCCTCGCCTCTCGGGCGGTTTTCAATCTCCCGACTACCTCTCCCCTCGCACTGTTTTCAATCCCTTTACTCCCTCTCCTCTCGCGCTGTTTTCAATCTCCCGACTGCCTCTCCTGTCTCGCTTTTTTCAATGTCCCGACTGCCTCTCCTCTCGCGCTGTTCTCAATCTCCCGACTGCCTCTCCTCTCGCGCTGTGCTCAATCTCCCAACTCCCTCTCCTCTCGCGCTGTTTTCAATCTCCCAACTACCTCTCCTCTCACGCTGTTTTCAATCTCCCAACTACCTCTCCTCTCACGCTGTTTTCAATCTCCCACCTGCCTCTCCTCTCACGCTGTTTGCAATCTTCCGACTGAATCTACACTTGCGCAGTATTCAATCTCCTGACTGCCTCTCCACTCGCACTGTTTTCAATCTCCCAACTGCGCCTCTTCTCTCACTGTTTTCAATCTCCCGACGGCCTCTCCTCTTGAGCTGCTTTCAATCTCCCGACTCCCTCTCCTCTCTCGCTATTTTCAATCTCCCGAATCCCTCTCCTCTCTTGCTATTTTCAATCTCCCGACTGCCTCTCCACTCGCCCTGTTTTCAATCTCCCGACTGTCTCTCCTCTTATCCTGTTTTCAATCTCACAACTCCATTTCCTCTCGCGCTCTTTTCAATCTCCCAATTGACTCTCCTCTCGCGCTGTTTGCAATCTTCCGACTGCCTCTCCTCTCTCGCTTTTTTCAATGTCCCGACTGCCTCTGCACTCGCACTGTTCAATCTCTTTACTTCCTCTCCGATCACACTGTTTTCAATCTCTTTACTCCCTCTCCTCTCGCGCTGTTTTCAATCTCCCGACATCCTCTCCTCTCTCGCTGTTTTCAATCTCCCAACTCCCTCTCCTCTCTCGCTGTTTTCAATCTTCCGAATGACTCTCCACTTGTGCAGTTTACAATCTCCAGACTGCTTCTCCTCTCTCGCTGTTTTTAATCACCTGACTGCCTCTCCTCTCCTGTTGTTCTCAATCTCCCGGCTGCCTCTCCGCTCGCGTGTTTTCAATCTACCGACTGACTCTCCTCTTGTGCTGTTTTCAATCTCCCTCCTGCCTCTCCTCTTGCGCTGTTTTCAATCTCCCTCCTGCCTCTCCACTCGCTCAGTTTTCAATCTCCCTCCTGCCTCTCCACTCGCTCTGTTTTCAATCTCCCGACTGCCTCTCCTCTCGCGCTGTTTTCAATCTCCCGACTGCCTCTCCTCTCGCGCTGTTTCCAATCTCCCGACTGCTTCTCCTCTCACGCTGTTTTCAATCTCACGACTGCCTCTCCTCTCGCGCTGTTTCCAATCTCCCAACTGCCTCTCCACTCCTGTTGTTCTCAATCTCCCGACTGCCTCTCCTCTCACGCTGTTTTCAATCTCACGACACACTCTACACATGCGCTGTTTTCAATCTCTTTATTCCCTCTCCTTACGCAGTGTTTTCAATCTCTCGCCTGCCTCTCCTCTCTCACTCTTTTCAATCTCCCGACTCCCTCTCCTCTCCTGTTGTTCTCAATCTCCCGGCTGCCTCTCCTCTCTCGCTGTTTTCAATCTACCGACTGACTCTCCTCTTGTGCTGTTTTCAATCTCCCTCCTGCCTCTCCTCTTGCGCTGTTTTCAATCTCCCTCCTGCCTCTCCACTCGCACTGTTTTCAATCTCTTTACTCCCTCTCCTCTCGCGCTGTTTTCAATCTCTTTACTCCATCTCCTCTCGCGCTGTTTTCAATCTCTTTACTCCATCTCCTCTCGCGCTGTTTTCAATCTCCCGACTCCCTCTCCTCTCGCACTGTTTTCAATCTCCCGACTTCCTCTCCTCTCGTGCTGTTTTCAATCTCCCGACTCCCTCTCCTCTCTCGCTTTTTACAATCTCCCGACTGCCTCTCCACTCGCACTGTTCAATCTCTTTACTCCCTCTCCGATCGCACTGTTTTCAATCTCTTTACTCCCTCTCCTCTCGCACTGTTTTCAATCTCTTTACTCCCTCTCCTCTCACGCTGTTTTCAATCTCCCGACTCCCTCTCCTCTCTCGCTGTTTTCAATCTTCCGAATGACTCTCCACTTGTGCAGTTTACAATCTCCAGACTGCTTCTTCTCTCTCGCTGTTTTTAATCACCTGACTGCCTCTCCTCTCATGTTGTTCTCAATCTCCCAGCTGCCTCTCCGCTCGCGCTGTTTTTAATCTACCGACTGACTCTCCTCTTGTGCTGTTTTAAATCTCCCTCCTGCCTCTCCGCTCGCTCAGTTTTCAATCTCCCGACTTCCTCTCCTCTCGCGCTGTTTTCAATCTCCCGACTCCCTTTCCTCTCTCGCTTTTTACAATCTCCCGACTGCCTCTCCACTTGCACTGTTCAATCTCTTTACTCCCTCTCCGATCGCACTGTTTTCAATCTTTTTACTCCCTCTCCTCTCGCACTGTTTTCAATCTCTTTACTCCCTCTCCTCTCGCGCTGTTTTCAATCTCACGACATCCTCTCCTCTCGCGCTGTTTTCAATCTCCCGACTGCTTCTCCTCTCTCGCTGTTTTCAATCTCACGACTTGCTCTCCAGTTGCACTTTTTTCAATCGCTTTACTCCCTCTCCTCTCGCGCTGTTTTCAATCTCACGACACACTCTCCACATGCGCTGTTTTCAATCTCTTTATTCCCTCTCCTTACGCAGTGTTTTCAATCTCTCGCCTGCCTCTCCTCTCTCACTCTTTTCAATCTCCCAACTACCTCTCCTCTCACGCTGTTTTCAATCTCCCAACTACCTCTCCTCTCACGCTGTTTTCAATCTCCCACCTGCCTCTCCTCTCACGCTGTTTGCAATCTTCCGACTGAATCTACACTTGCGCAGTATTCAATCTCCTGACTGCCTCTCCACTCGCACTGTTTTCAATCTCCCGACTGCGCCTCTTCTCTCACTGTTTTCAATCTCCCGACGGCCTCTCCTCTTGCGCTGCTTTCAATCTCCCGACTCCCTCTCCTCTCTCGCTATTTTCAATCTCCCGACTCCCTCTCCTCTCTTGCTATTTTCAATCTCCCGACTGCCTCTCCACTCGCCCTGTTTTCAATCTCCCGACTGTCTCTCCTCTTACCCTGTTTTCAATCTCACAACTCCATTTCCTCTCGCGCTCTTTTCAATCTCCCAATTGACTCTCCTCTCGCGCTGTTTGCAATCTTCCGACTGCCTCTCCTCTCTCGCTTTTTTCAATGTCCCGACTGCCTCTGCACTCGCACTGTTCAATCTCTTTACTCCCTCTCCGATCGCACTGTTTTCAATCTCTTTACTCCCTCTCCTCTCGCGTTGTTTTCAATCTCCCGACATCCTCTCTTCTCGCGCTGTTTTCAATCTCCCGACTGCCTCTCCTCTCACGCTGTTTTCAATCTCCCAACTCCCTCTCCTCTCTCGCTGTTTTCAATCTTCCGAATGACTCTCCACTTGTGCAGTTTACAATCTCCAGACTGCTTCTCCTCTCTCGCTGTTTTTAATCACCTGACTGCCTCTCCTCTCCTGTTGTTCTCAATCTCCCGGCTGCCTCTCCGCTCGCGTGTTTTCAATCTACCGACTGACTCTCCTCTTGTGCTGTTTTCAATCTCCCTCCTGCCTCTCCTCTTGCGCTGTTTTCAATCTCCCTCCTGCCTCTCCCATCGCTCAGTTTTCAATCTCCCTCCTGCCTCTCCACTCGCTCTGTTTTCAATCTCCCGACTGCCTCTCCTCTCGCGCTGTTTTCAATCTCCCGACTGCCTCTCCTCTCGCGCTGTTTCCAATCTCCCGACTGCTTATCCTCTCACGCTGTTTTCAATCTCACGACTGCCTCTCCTCTCGCGCTTTTTTCAAATCTCCCAACTGCCTCTCCACTCCTGTTGTTCTCAATCTCCCGACTGCCTCTCCTCTCACGCTGTTTTCAATCTCACGACTTGCTCTCCAGTTGCACTTTTTTCAATCGCTTTACTCCCTCTCCTCTCGCACTGTTTTCAATCTCACGACACACTCTCCACATGCGCTGTTTTCAATCTCTTTATTCCCTCTCCTTACGCAGTGTTTTCAATCTCTCGCCTGCCTCTCCTCTCTCACTCTTTTCAATCTCCCGACTCCCTCTCCTCTCCTGTTGTTCTCAATCTCCCGGCTGCCTCTCCTCTCTCGCTGTTTTCAATCTACCGACTGACTCTCCTCTTGTGCTGTTTTCAATCTCCCTCCTGCCTCTCCTCTTGCGCTGTTTTCAATCTCCCTCCTGCCTCTCCACTCGCACTGTTTTCAATCTCTTTACTCCATCTCCTCTCGCGCTGTTTTCAATCTCTTTACTCCATCTCCTCTCGCGCTGTTTTCAATCTCCCGACTCCCTCTCCTCTCGCACTGTTTTCAATCTCCCGACTTCCTCTCCTCTCGCGCTGTTTTCAATCTCCCGACTGCTTCTCCTCTCGCGCTTTTTACAATCTCCCGACTGCCTCTCCACTCCTGTTGTTCTTAATCTCCCGACTGCCTCTCCGATCGCACTGTTTTCAATCTCACGACTTGCTCTCCAGTTGCACTGTTTTCAATCTCTTTACTCCCTCTCCTCTCACGCTGTTTTCAATCTCCCGACTCCCTCTCCTCTCTCGCTGTTTTCAATCTCTTTATTCCCTCTCCTTACGCAGTGTTTTCAATCTCTCGCCTGCCTCTCCTCTCTCACTCTTTTCAATCTCCCGACTCCCTCTCCTCTCCTGTTGTTCTCAATCTCCCGGCTGCCTCTCCTCTCTCGCTGTTTTCAATCTACCGACTGACTCTCCTCTTGTGCTGTTTTCAATCTCCCTCCTGCCTCTCCTCTTGCGCTGTTTTCAATCTCCCTCCTGCCTCTCCTCTTGCGCTGTTTTCAATCTCCCGACTGCCTCTCCTCTCGCTCTGTTTTAAATCTCTCGACTCCTTCTCCTCTCGCGCTGTTTTCAATGTCACGACTTCCTCTCCTCTCGTGCGGTTTTCAATCTCTCGACTGCCTCTCCTCTCGCACTGTTTTCAATCTCTCGACTGCCTCTCCTCTCACACTATTTTCAATTTCCCAACTGACTCTCCACTCGCGCTTTCAATCTCCCGAATGCCTCTCCTCTCTCACTGTTTTCATTCTCCCGCCTGCTTCTCCTCTCGCGCTGTTTTCAATCACCCGACTGCCTCTCCTCTCGCGCTGTTTTCAGTCTCCCACCTGATTCTCCCCTTGCGTTGTTTTCAATCTCCTGACTGCCGCTCCTCTCACACTGTTTTCAATCTCCCGACTGACTGTCCTCTCGTGCTGTTTTTAATCTCCCACCTGCCTCTCATCTCGCGCTGTTTTTAATCTCCCAACTGACTCAACTCTCGCGCCATTTTCGTTCTACCGATTGACTCTCCTCTCGCGCTGTTTTCAATCCCTCGAATGCCCCTCCTCTCGCACTGTTTTCAATCTCTTTACTCCCTCGCCTCTCGGGCTGTTTTCAATCTCCCGACTACCTCTCCCCTCGCACTGTTTTCAATCCCTTTACTCCCTCTCCTCTCGCGCTGTTTTCAATCTCCCGACTGCCTCTCCTGTCTCGCTTTTTTCAATGTCCCGACTGCCTCTCCTCTCGCGCTGTTCTCAATCTCCCGACTGCCTCTCCTCTCGCGCTGTGCTCAATCTCCCAACTCCCTCTCCTCTTGCGCTGTTTTCAATCTCCCAACTACCTCTCCTCTCACGCTGTTTTCAATCTCCCAACTACCTCTCCTCTCACGCTGTTTTCAATCTCCCACCTGCCTCTCCTCTCACGCTGTTTGCAATCTTCCGACTGAATCTACACTTGCGCAGTATTCAATCTCCTGACTGCCTCTCCACTCGCACTGTTTTCAATCTCCCGACTGCGCCTCTTCTCTCACTGTTTTCAATCTCCCGACGGCCTCTCCTCTTGCGCTGCTTTCAATCTCCCGACTCCCTCTCCTCTCTCGCTATTTTCAATCTCCCGACTCCCTCTCCTCTCTTGCTATTTTCAATCTCCCGACTGCCTCTCCACTCGCCCTGTTTTCAATCTCCCGACTGTCTCTCCTCTTACCCTGTTTTCAATCTCACAACTCCATTTCCTCTCGCGCTCTTTTCAATCTCCCAATTGACTCTCCTCTCGCGCTGTTTGCAATCTTCCGACTGCCTCTCCTCTCTCGCTTTTTTCAATGTCCCGACTGCCTCTGCACTCGCACTGTTCAATCTCTTTACTCCCTCTCCGATCGCACTGTTTTCAATCTCTTTACTCCCTCTCCTCTCGCGCTGTTTTCAATCTCCCGACATCCTCTCCTCTCGCGCTGTTTTCAATCTCCCGACTGCTTCTCCTCTCGCGCTGTTTTCAATCTCCCGACTGCCTCTCCTCTCGCGCTGTTTCCAATCTCCCGACTGCTTCTCCTCTCTCGCTGTTTTCAATCTCACGACTTGCTCTCCAGTTGCACTTTTTTCAATCGCTTTACTCGCTCTCCTCTCGCACTGTTTTCAATCTCACGACACACTCTCCACATGCGCTGTTTTCAATCTCTTTATTCCCTCTCCTTACGCAGTGTTTTCAATCTCTCGACTGCCTCTCCTCTCTCACTGTTTTCAATCTCCCGACTCCCTCTCCTCTCCTGTTGTTCTCAATCTCCCGGCTGCCTCTCCTCTCTCGCTGTTTTCAATCTACTGACTGACTCTCCTCTTGTGCTGTTTTCAATCTCCCTCCTGCCTCTCCTCTCGCGCTGTTTTCAATCTGCCAACTGCCTCTCCTCTCTCGCTGTTTTAAATCTCTCGACTCCTTCTCCTCTCGCGCTGTTTTCAATGTCACGACTTCCTCTCCTCTCGTGCGGTTTTCAATCTCTCGACTGCCTCTCCTCTCGCACTGTTTTCAATCTCGCGACTGCCTCTCCACTCGCACTGTTTTCAATCTCTTTACTCCCTCTCCTCTCTCACTGTTTTCAATCTCCCGACTGAGTCTCCTCTCGTGCTGTTTTCAGTCTCCCGACTGCCTCTGCTCTCTCGCTTTTCTCAATCTCCCGACTGCCACTCCTGTCGCACTAGTTTCATTCTCTTGACTACCTCTCTTTCAACACTATTTTCAATCTCCTGACTCCCTCTCCTCTCTCGCTGTTTTCAATCTCCCGACTGCCTCTCCTCTCGCGCTGTTTTCAATCTCCTGACTGTCTCTCCTCTTGCACGGTTTTCAATCTCCCGACTCCCTCTCCTCTCGCACTGTTTTCAATCTCCCGACTCCCTCTCCTCTCGCACTGTTTTCAATCTCTTTACTCCCTCTCCTCTCGCGCTGTTTTCAATCTCCCGACTGCCTCTCCTCTCGCGCTGTTTTCAATCTCCCGACTCCCTCTCCTCTCGCGCTGGTTTCAATCTCCCGACTTCCTCTCCTCTCGCGTTGTTTTCAATCTCCCGACTGCCTCTCCACTCGCATTGTTCAATCTCTTTACTCCCTCTCCTCTCGCACTGTTTTCAATCTCTTTACTCCCTCTCCTGTCGCACTGTTTTCAATCTCTTTACTCCATCTCCTCTCGCGCTGTTTTCAATCTCCCGACATCCTCTCCTCTCGCACTGTTTTCCATCTCCCAACTGACTCTCCTCTCTCGCTGTTTGCAATCTTCCGACTGACTCTCCTCTTGTGCAGTTTACAATCTCCAGACAGCTTCTCCTCTCTCGCTGTTTTTAATCTCCCGACTGCCTCTACTCTCCTGTTGTTCTCAATCTCCCGGCTGCCTCTCCTCTCTCGCTGTTTTCAATCTCCCGACTCCCTCTCCTCTCGCGCTGTTTTCAATCTCCCGACTTCCTCTCCTCTCGCGTTGTTTTCAATCTCCCGACTGCCTCTCCACTCGCATTGTTCAATCTCTTTACTCCCTCTCCTCTCGCACTGTTTTCAATCTCTTTACTCCCTCTCCTGTCGCACTGTTTTCAATCTCTTTACTCCATTTCCTCTCGCGCTGTTTTCAATCTCCCGACTCCCTCTCCTCTCGCGCTGTTTTCAATCTCCCGACTGCCTCTCCTCTCGCGCTGTTTTCAATCTCCCGACTGCCTCTCCTCTCGCGCTGTTTTCAATCTCCCGACTGCTTCTCCTCTCTCGCTGTTTTCAATCTCACGACTTGCTCTCCAGTTGCACTTTTCTCAATCGCTTTACTCGCTCTCCTCTCGCACTGTTTTCAATCTCACGACACACTCTCCACATGCGCTGTTTTCAATCTCTTTAGTCCCTCTCCTTACGCAGTGTTTTCAATCTCTCGACTGCCTCTCCTCTCTCACTATTTTCAATCTCCCGACTACCTCTCCTCTCCTGTTGTTCTCAATCTCCCGGCTGCCTCTCCTCTCTCGCTGTTTTCAATCTACCGACTGACTCTCCTCTTGTGCTGTTTTCAATCTCCCTCCTGCCTCTCCTCTCGCGCTGTTTTCAATCTGCCAACTGCCTCTCCTCTCTCGCTGTTTTAAATCTCTCGACTCCTTCTCCTCTCGCGCTGTTTTCAATGTCACGACTTCCTCTCCTCTCGTGCGGTTTTCAATCTCTCGACTGCCTCTCCTCTCGCACTGTTTTCAATCTCGCGACTGCCTCTCCTCTCGCGCTGTTTTCAATCACCCGACTGCCTCTCATCTCGCGCTGTTTTCAGTCTCCCACCTGATTCTCCCCTTGCATTGTTTTCAATCTCCTGACTGCCTCTCCTCTCACACTGTTTTCAATCTCCCGACTGACTGTCCTCTCGTGCTGTTTTTAATCTCCCACCTGCCTCTCATCTCGCGCTGTTTTTAGTCTCCCAACTGACTCAACTCTCGCGCCATTTTCGTTCTACCGATTGACTCTCCTCTCGCGCTGTTTTCAATCCCTCGAATGCCCCTCCTCTCGCACTGTTTTCAATCTCTTTACTCCCTCGCCTCTCGGGCTGTTTTCAATCTCCCGACTACCTCTCCCCTCGCACTGTTTTCAATCTCTTTACTCCCTCTCCTCTCGCGCTGTTTTCAATCTCCCAACAGGCTCTCCCGTCTCGCTTTTTTCAATGTCCCGACTGCCTCTCCTCTCGCGCTGTTCTCAATCTCCCGACTGCCTCTCCTCTCGCGCTGTGCTCAATCTCCCAACTCCCTCTCCTCTCGCGCTGTTTTCAATCTCCCAACTACCTCTCCTCTCACACTGTTTTCAATCTCCCAACTACCTCTCCTCTCACGCTGTTTTCAATCTCCCACCTGCCTCTCCTCTCACGCTGTTTGCAATCTTCCGACTGAATCTACACTTGCGCAGTATTCAATCTCCTGACTGCCTCTCCACTCGCACTGTTTTCAATCTCCCGACTGCGCCTCTTCTCTCACTGTTTTCAATCTACAGACGGCCTCTCCTCTTGCGCTGCTTTCAATCTCCCGACTCCCTCTCCTCTCTCGCTATTTTCAATCTCCTGACTCCCTCTCCTCTCTTGCTATTTTCAATCTCCCGACAGCCTCTCCACTCGCCCTGTTTTCAATCTCCCGACTGTCTCTCCTCTTACCCTGTTTTCAATCTCACAACTCCATTTCCTCTCGCGCTCTTTTCAATCTCCCAATTGACTCTCCTCTCGCGCTGTTTTCAATCTCCCGACTGGCTCTCCTCTCACGCTTTTTTCAATGTCCCGACTGCCTCTGCACTCGCACTGTTCAATCTCTTTACTCTCTCTCCAATCGCACTGTTTTCAATCTCTTTACTCCCTCTCCTCTCGCACTGTTTTCAATCTCTTCACTCCCTCTCCTCTCGCACTGTTTTCAATCTCTTTACTCCCTCTCCTCTCGCGCTGTTTTCAATCTCCCGACATCCTCTCCTCTCGCGCTGTTTTCAATCTCCCGACTGCCTCTCCTCTCACGCTGTTTTCAATCTCCCAGCTCCCTCTCCTCTCTCGCTGTTTTCAATCTTCCGAATGACTCTCCACTTGTGCAGTTTACAATCTCCAGACTGCTTCTCCTCTCTCGCTGTTTTTAATCACCTGACTGCCTCTCCTCTCCTGTTGTTCTCAATCTCCCGGCTGCCTCTCCGCTCGCGTGTTTTCAATCTACCGACTGACTCTCCTCTTGTGCTGTTTTCAATCTCCCTCCTGCCTCTCCACTCGCTCAGTTTTCAATCTCCCTCCTGCCTGTCCACTCGCTCTGTTTTCAATCTCCCGACTGCCTCTCCTCTCGCGCTGTTTTCAATCTCCCGACTGCCTCTCCTCTCGCGCTGTTTCCAATCTCCCGACTGCTTCTCCTCTCACGCTGTTTTCAATCTCACGACTTGCTCTCCAGTTGCACTTTTTTCAATCGCTTTACTCCCTCTCCTCTCGCACTGTTTTCAATCTCACGACACACTCTCCACATGCGCTGTTTTCAATCTCTTTATTCCCTCTCCTTGCGCAGTGTTTTCAATCTCCCGACATCCTCTCCTCTCGCGCTGTTTTCAATCTCCCGACTCCCTCTCCTCTCTCGCTGTTTTCAATCTCCCGACTGCCTCTCCTCTCCTGTTGTTCTCAATCTCCTGGCTGCCTCTCCTCTTGTATTGTTCTCAAACTCCCAGCTGCCTCTCCACTCGCGCTGTTTTCAATCTCACAAGTTGCTCTCCAGTTACGCTCTTTAAATTCGCTTTACTCCCTCTCCTCTCGCGCTGTTTTCAATCTCACAACGCACTCTCCACTTGCGCTGTTTTCAATCACCCGACTGCCTCTCCTCTCGCGCTGTTTTCAATCTCCCAACTGACTCTCCTCTCACGCTGTTTCCAATCTTCCGACTGACTCTCCTCTCACGCTGTTTTCAATCTCCCGACTCCCTCTCCTCTCTCGCTGTTTTCAATCTCCCGACTGCCTCTCCTCTCCTGTTGTTCTCAATCTCCTGGCTGCCTCTCCTCTTGTATTGTTCTCAAACTCCCAGCTGCCTCTCCACTCGCGCTGTTTTCAATCTCACAAGTTGCTCTCCAGTTACGCTCTTTAAATTCGCTTTACTCCCTCTCCTCTCGCGCTGTTTTCAATCTCACAACACACTCTCCACTTGCGCTGTTTTCAATCACCCGACTGCCTCTGCTCTCGCGCTGTTTTCAATCTCCCAACTGACTCTCCTCTCGTGCTGTTTTCAATCTTCCGAATGCCTCTCCTCTCGTGTTGTTCTCAAACTCCCGGCTGCCTCAAATCTCGCACTGTTTTCAATCACATGACTTGCTCTCCAGTTGCGCTCTTTTCAATCGCTTTACTCCCTCTCCACTTGCGCTGTTTTCAATCTCTTTATTCCTTCTCCTTGTGCGCTGTTTTCAATCTCCCTCCTGCCTCTCCACTCGCACTGTTTTCAATCTCTTTACTCCCTCTCCTCTCGCACTGTTTTCAATCTCCCGACTGAGTCTCCTCTCGCGCTGTTTTCGGTCTCCCGACTGCCTCTGCTCTCTCGCTTTTCTCAATCTCCCGACTTCCACTCCTGTCGCACTAGTTTCATTCTCTTGACTGCCTCTCTTTTCACACTATTTTCAATCTCCCGACTCCCTCTCCTCTCTCGCTGTTTTCAATCTCCCGACTGCCTCTCCTATCGCGCTGTTTTCAAACTCATGACTGTCTCTCCTCTTGCACTGTTTTCAATCTCCCGACTCCCTCTCCTCTCGCACTGTTTTCAATCTCCCGACTCCCTCTCCTCTCGCACTGTTTTCAATCTCTTTACTCCCTCTCCTCTCGCGCTGTTTTCAATCTCCCGACTCCCTCTCCTCTCGCGCTGTTTTCAATCTCCCGACTTCCTCTCCTCTCTCGCTGTTTTCAATCTCCCGACTGCCTCTCCACTCGCATTGTTCAATCTCTTTACTCCCTCTCCTCTCGCACTGTTTTCAATCTCTTTACTCCCTCTCCTCTCGCGCTGTTTTCAATCTCCCGACTGCCTCTCCTCTCACGCTGTTTTCAATCTCCCAACTCCCTCTCCTCTCTCGCTGTTTTCAATCTTCCGAATGACTCTCCACATGTGCAGTTTACAATCTCCAGACTGCTTCTCCTCTCTCGCTGTTTTTAATCACCTGACTGCCTCTCCTCTCCTGTTGTTCTCAATCTCCCGGCTGCCTCTCCGCTCGCGTGTTTTCAATCTACCGACTGACTCTCCTCTTGTGCTGTTTTCAATCTCCCTCCTGCCTCTCCTCTTGCGCTGTTTTCAATCTCCCTCCTGCCTCTCCACTCGCTCAGTTTTCAATCTCCCGACTGCCTCTCCACTCGCTCTGTTTTCAATCTCCCGACTGCCTCTCCTCTCGCGCTGTTTCCAATCTCCCAACTGCCTCTCCACTCCTGTTGTTCTCAATCTCCCGACTGCCTCTCCTCTCACGCTGTTTTCAATCTCACGACTTGCTCTCCAGTTGCACTTTTTTCAATCGCTTTACTCCCTCTCCTCTTGCACTGTTTTCAATCTCACGACACACTCTCCACATGCGCTGTTTTCAATCTCTTTATTCCCTCTCCTTACGCAGTGTTTTCAATCTCTCGCCTGCCTCTCCTCTCTCACTCTTTTCAATCTCCCGACTCCCTCTCCTCTCCTGTTGTTCTCAATCTCCCGGCTGCCTCTCCTCTCTCGCTGTTTTCAATCTACCGACTGACTCTCCTCTTGTGCTGTTTTCAATCTCCCTCCTGCCTCTCCTCTTGCGCTGTTTTCAATCTCCCTCCTGCCTCTCCTCTTGCGCTGTTTTCAATCTCCCGACTGCCTCTCCTCTCGCTCTGTTTTAAATCTCTCGACTCCTTCTCCTCTCGCGCTGTTTTCAATGTCACGACTTCCTCTCCTCTCGTGCGGTTTTCAATCTCTCGACTGCCTCTCCTCTCGCACTGTTTTCAATCTCTCGACTGCCTCTCCTCTCACACTATTTTCAATTTCCCAACTGACTCTCCACTCGCGCTTTCAATCTCCCGAATGCCTCTCCTCTCTCACTGTTTTCATTCTCCCGCCTGCTTCTCCTCTCGCGCTGTTTTCAATCTCACGACATCCTCTCCTCTCGCGCTGTTTTCAATCTCCCGACTGCTTCTCCTCTCTCGCTGTTTTCAATCTCACGACTTGCTCTCCAGTTGCACTTTTTTCAATCGCTTTACTCCCTCTCCTCTCGCGCTGTTTTCAATCTCACGACACACTCTCCACATGCGCTGTTTTCAATCTCTTTATTCCCTCTCCTTACGCAGTGTTTTCAATCTCTCGCCTGCCTCTCCTCTCTCACTCTTTTCAATCTCCCGACTCCCTCTCCTCTCCTGTTGTTCTCAATCTCCCGAATGCCTCTCCTCTCTCGCTGTTTTCAATCTACCGACTGACTCTCCTCTTGTGCTGTTTTCAATCTCCCTCCTGCCTCTCCTCTTGCGCTGTTTTCAATCTCCCTCCTGCCTCTCCTCTTGCGCTGTTTTCAATCTCCCGACTGCCTCTCCTCTCGCTCTGTTTTAAATCTCTCGACTGCCTCTCCTCTCGCACTGTTTTCAATCTCTCGACTGCCTCTCCTCTCACACTGTTTTCAATTTCCCAACTGACTCTCCACTCGCGCTTTCAATCTCCCGAATGCCTCTCCTCTCTCACTGTTTTCATTCTCCCGCCTGCTTCTCCTCTTGCGCTGTTTTCAATCACCCGACTGCCTCTCCTCTCGCGCTGTTTTCAGTCTCCCACCTGATTCTCCCCTTGCGTTGTTTTCAATCTCCTGACTGCCGCTCCTCTCACACTGTTTTCAATCTCCCGACTGACTGTCCTCTCGTGCTGTTTTTAATCTCCCACCTGCCTCTCATCTCGCGCTGTTTTTAATCTCCCAACTGACTCAACTCTCGCGCCATTTTCCTTCTACCGATTGACTCTCCTCTCGCGCTGTTTTCAATCCCTCGAATGCCCCTCCTCTCGCACTGTTTTCAATCTCTTTACTCCCTCGCCTCTCGGGCGGTTTTCAATCTCCCGACTACCTCTCCCCTCGCACTGTTTTCAATCCCTTTACTCCCTCTCCTCTCGCGCTGTTTTCAATCTCCCGACTGCCTCTCCTCTTGCGCTGTTTTCAATCTCCCGACTGCCTCTCCTCTCGCTCTGTTTTAAATCTCTCGACTCCTTCTCCTCTCGCGCTGTTTTCAATGTCACGACTTCCTCTCCTCTCGTGCGGTTTTCAATCTCTCGACTGCCTCTCCTCTCGCACTGTTTTCAATCTCTCGACTGCCTCTCCTCTCACACTATTTTCAATTTCCCAACTGACTCTCCACTCGCGCTTTCAATCTCCCGAATGCCTCTCCTCTCTCACTGTTTTCATTCTCCCGCCTGCTTCTCCTCTCGCGCTGTTTTCAATCTCACGACATCCTCTCCTCTCGCGCTGTTTTCAATCTCCCGACTGCTTCTCCTCTCTCGCTGTTTTCAATCTCACGACTTGCTCTCCAGTTGCACTTTTTTCAATCGCTTTACTCCCTCTCCTCTCGCGCTGTTTTCAATCTCACGACACACTCTCCACATGCGCTGTTTTCAATCTCTTTATTCCCTCTCCTTACGCAGTGTTTTCAATCTCTCGCCTGCCTCTCCTCTCTCACTCTTTTCAATCTCCCGACTCCCTCTCCTCTCCTGTTGTTCTCAATCTCCCGAATGCCTCTCCTCTCTCGCTGTTTTCAATCTACCGACTGACTCTCCTCTTGTGCTGTTTTCAATCTCCCTCCTGCCTCTCCTCTTGCGCTGTTTTCAATCTCCCTCCTGCCTCTCCTCTTGCGCTGTTTTCAATCTCCCGACTGCCTCTCCTCTCGCTCTGTTTTAAATCTCTCGACTGCCTCTCCTCTCGCACTGTTTTCAATCTCTCGACTGCCTCTCCTCTCACACTGTTTTCAATTTCCCAACTGACTCTCCACTCGCGCTTTCAATCTCCCGAATGCCTCTCCTCTCTCACTGTTTTCATTCTCCCGCCTGCTTCTCCTCTTGCGCTGTTTTCAATCACCCGACTGCCTCTCCTCTCGCGCTGTTTTCAGTCTCCCACCTGATTCTCCCCTTGCGTTGTTTTCAATCTCCTGACTGCCGCTCCTCTCACACTGTTTTCAATCTCCCGACTGACTGTCCTCTCGTGCTGTTTTTAATCTCCCACCTGCCTCTCATCTCGCGCTGTTTTTAATCTCCCAACTGACTCAACTCTCGCGCCATTTTCCTTCTACCGATTGACTCTCCTCTCGCGCTGTTTTCAATCCCTCGAATGCCCCTCCTCTCGCACTGTTTTCAATCTCTTTACTCCCTCGCCTCTCGGGCGGTTTTCAATCTCCCGACTACCTCTCCCCTCGCACTGTTTTCAATCCCTTTACTCCCTCTCCTCTCGCGCTGTTTTCAATCTCCCGACTGCCTCTCCTGTCTCGCTTTTTTCAATGTCCCGACTGCCTCTCCTCTCGCGCTGTTCTCAATCTCCCGACTGCCTCTCCTCTCGCGCTGTGCTCAATCTCCCAACTCCCTCTCCTCTCGCGCTGTTTTCAATCTCCCAACTACCTCTCCTCTCACGCTGTTTTCAATCTCCCAACTACCTCTCCTCTCACGCTGTTTTCAATCTCCCACCTGCCTCTCCTCTCACGCTGTTTGCAATCTTCCGACTGAATCTACACTTGCGCAGTATTCAATCTCCTGACTGCCTCTCCACTCGCACTGTTTTCAATCTCCCGACTGCGCCTCTTCTCTCACTGTTTTCAATCTCCCGACGGCCTCTCCTCTTGCGCTGCTTTCAATCTCCCGACTCCCTCTCCTCTCTCGCTATTTTCAATCTCCCGAATCCCTCTCCTCTCTTGCTATTTTCAATCTCCCGACTGCCTCTCCACTCGCCCTGTTTTCAATCTCCCGACTGTCTCTCCTCTTACCCTGTTTTCAATCTCACAACTCCATTTCCTCTCGCGCTCTTTTCAATCTCCCAATTGACTCTCCTCTCGCGCTGTTTGCAATCTTCCGACTGCCTCTCCTCTCTCGCTTTTTTCAATGTCCCGACTGCCTCTGCACTCGCACTGTTCAATCTCTTTAATTCCTCTCCGATCACACTGTTTTCAATCTCTTTACTCCCTCTCCTCTCGCGCTGTTTTCAATCTCCCGACATCCTCTCCTCTCTCGCTGTTTTCAATCTCCCAACTCCCTCTCCTCTCTCGCTGTTTTCAATCTTCCGAATGACTCTCCACTTGTGCAGTTTACAATCTCCAGACTGCTTCTCCTCTCTCGCTGTTTTTAATCACCTGACTGCCTCTCCTCTCCTGTTGTTCTCAATCTCCCGGCTGCCTCTCCGCTCGCGTGTTTTCAATCTACCGACTGACTCTCCTCTTGTGCTGTTTTCAATCTCCCTCCTGCCTCTCCTCTTGCGATGTTTTCAATCTCCCTCCTGCCTCTCCACTCGCTCAGTTTTCAATCTCCCTCCTGCCTCTCCACTCGCTCTGTTTTCAATCTCCCGACTGCCTCTCCTCTCGCGCTGTTTTCCATCTCCCGACTGCCTCTCCTCTCGCGCTGTTTCCAATCTCCCGACTGCTTCTCCTCTCACGCTGTTTTCAATCTCACGACTGCCTCTCCTCTCGCGCTGTTTCCAATCTCCCAACTGCCTCTCCACTCCTGTTGTTCTCAATCTCCCGACTGCCTCTCCTCTCACGCTGTTTTCAATCTCACGACACACTCTACACATGCGCTGTTTTCAATCTCTTTATTCCCTCTCCTTACGCAGTGTTTTCAATCTCTCGCCTGCCTCTCCTCTCTCACTCTTTTCAATCTCCCGACTCCCTCTCCTCTCCTGTTGTTCTCAATCTCCCGGCTGCCTCTCCTCTCTCGCTGTTTTCAATCTACCGACTGACTCTCCTCTTGTGCTGTTTTCAATCTCCCTCCTGCCTCTCCTCTTGCGCTGTTTTCAATCTCCCTCCTGCCTCTCCACTCGCACTGTTTTCAATCTCTTTACTCCCTCTCCTCTCGCGCTGTTTTCAATCTCTTTACTCCATCTCCTCTCGCGCTGTTTTCAATCTCTTTACTCCATCTCCTCTCGCGCTGTTTTCAATCTCCCGACTCCCTCTCCTCTCGCACTGTTTTCAATCTCCCGACTTCCTCTCCTCTCGTGCTGTTTTCAATCTCCCGACTCCCTCTCCTCTCTCGCTTTTTACAATCTCCCGACTGCCTCTCCACTCGCACTGTTCAATCTCTTTACTCCCTCTCCGATCGCACTGTTTTCAATCTCTTTACTCCCTCTCCTCTCGCACTGTTTTCAATCTCTTTACTCCCTCTCCTCTCACGCTGTTTTCAATCTCCCGACTCCCTCTCCTCTCTCGCTGTTTTCAATCTTCCGAATGACTCTCCACTTGTGCAGTTTACAATCTCCAGACTGCTTCTTCTCTCTCGCTGTTTTTAATCACCTGACTGCCTCTCCTCTCATGTTGTTCTCAATCTCCCAGCTGCCTCTCCGCTCGCGCTGTTTTTAATCTACCGACTGACTCTCCTCTTGTGCTGTTTTAAATCTCCCTCCTGCCTCTCCGCTCGCTCAGTTTTCAATCTCGCGACTTCCTCTCCTCTCGCGCTGTTTTCAATCTCCCGACTCCCTTTCCTCTCTCGCTTTTTACAATCTCCCGACTGCCTCTCCACTCGCACTGTTCAATCTCTTTACTCCCTCTCCGATCGCACTGTTTTCAATCTTTTTACTCCCTCTCCTCTCGCACTGTTTTCAATCTCTTTACTCCCTCTCCTCTCGCGCTGTTTTCAATCTCACGACATCCTCTCCTCTCGCGCTGTTTTCAATCTCCCGACTGCTTCTCCTCTCTCGCTGTTTTCAATCTCACGACTTGCTCTCCAGTTGCACTTTTTTCAATCGCTTTACTCCCTCTCCTCTCGCGCTGTTTTCAATCTCACGACACACTCTCCACATGCGCTGTTTTCAATCTCTTTATTCCCTCTCCTTACGTAGTGTTTTCAATCTCTCGCCTGCCTCTCCTCTCTCACTCTTTTCAATCTCCCAACTACCTCTCCTCTCATGCTGTTTTCAATCTCCCAACTACCTCTCCTCTCACGCTGTTTTCAATCTCCCACCTGCCTCTCCTCTCACGCTGTTTGCAATCTTCCGACTGAATCTACACTTGCGCAGTATTCAATCTCCTGACTGCCTCTCCACTCGCACTGTTTTCAATCTCCCGACTGCGCCTCTTCTCTCACTGTTTTCAATCTCCCGACGGCCTCTCCTCTTGCGCTGCTTTCAATCTCCCGACTCCCTCTCCTCTCTCGCTATTTTCAATCTCCCGACTCCCTCTCCTCTCTTGCTATTTTCAATCTCCCGACTGCCTCTCCACTCGCCCTGTTTTCAATCTCCCGACTGTCTCTCCTCTTACCCTGTTTTCAATCTCACAACTCCATTTCCTCTCGCGCTCTTTTCAATCTCCCAATTGACTCTCCTCTCGCGCTGTTTGCAATCTTCCGACTGCCTCTCCTCTCTCGCTTTTTTCAATGTCCCGACTGCCTCTGCACTCGCACTGTTCAATCTCTTTACTCCCTCTCCGATCGCACTGTTTTCGATCTCTTTACTCCCTCTCCTCTCGCGCTGTTTTCAATCTCCCGACATCCTCTCTTCTCGCGCTGTTTTCAATCTCCCGACTGCCTCTCCTCTCACGCTGTTTTCAATCTCCCAACTCCCTCTCCTCTCTCGCTGTTTTCAATCTTCCGAATGACTCTCCACTTGTGCAGTTTACAATCTCCAGACTGCTTCTCCTCTCTCGCTGTTTTTAATCACCTGACTGCCTCTCCTCTCCTGTTGTTCTCAATCTCCCGGCTGCCTCTCCGCTCGCGTGTTTTCAATCTACCGACTGACTCTCCTCTTGTGCTGTTTTCAATCTCCCTCCTGCCTCTCCTCTTGCGCTGTTTTCAATCTCCCTCCTGCCTCTCCCATCGCTCAGTTTTCAATCTCCCTCCTGCCTCTCCACTCGCTCTGTTTTCAATCTCCCGACTGCCTCTCCTCTCGCGCTGTTTTCAATCTCCCGACTGCCTCTCCTCTCGCGCTGTTTCCAATCTCCCGACTGCTTATCCTCTCACGCTGTTTTCAATCTCACGACTGCCTCTCCTCTCGCGCTTTTTTCAAATCTCCCAACTGCCTCTCCACTCCTGTTGTTCTCAATCTCCCGACTGCCTCTCCTCTCACGCTGTTTTCAATCTCACGACTTGCTCTCCAGTTGCACTTTTTTCAATCGCTTTACTCCCTCTCCTCTCGCACTGTTTTCAATCTCACGACACACTCTCCACATGCGCTGTTTTCAATCTCTTTATTCCCTCTCCTTACGCAGTGTTTTCAATCTCTCGCCTGCCTCTCCTCTCTCACTCTTTTCAATCTCCCGACTCCCTCTCCTCTCCTGTTGTTCTCAATCTCCCGGCTGCCTCTCCTCTCTCGCTGTTTTCAATCTACCGACTGACTCTCCTCTTGTGCTGTTTTCAATCTCCCTCCTGCCTCTCCTCTTGCGCTGTTTTCAATCTCCCGACTCCCTCTCCTCTCGCACTGTTTTCAATCTCCCGACTTCCTCTCCTCTCGCGCTGTTTTCAATCTCCCGACTCCCTCTCCTCTCTCGCTTTTTACAATCTCCCGACTGCCTCTCCACTCGCACTGTTCAATCTCTTTACTCCCTCTCCGATCGCACTGTTTTCAATCTCTTTACTCCCTCTCCTCTCGCACTGTTTTCAATCTCATTACTCCCTCTCCTCTCACGCTGTTTTCAATCTCCCGACTCCCTCTCCTCTCTCGCTGTTTTCAATCTTCCGAATGACTCTCCACTTGTGCAGTTTACAATCTCCAGACTGCTTCTTCTCTCTCGCTGTTTTTAATCACCTGACTGCCTCTCCTCTCATGTTGTTCTCAATCTCCCAGCTGCCTCTCCGCTCGCGCTGTTTTTAATCTACCGACTGACTCTCCTCTTGTGCTGTTTTAAATCTCCCTCCTGCCTCTCCGCTCGCTCAGTTTTCAATCTCCCGACTTCCTCTCCTCTCGCGCTGTTTTCAATCTCCCGACTCCCTCTCCTCTCTCGCTTTTTACAATCTCCCGACTGCCTCTCCACTCGCACTGTTCAATCTCTTTACTCCCTCTCCGATCGCACTGTTTTCAATCTTTTTACTCCCTCTCCTCTCGCACTGTTTTCAATCTCTTTACTCCCTCTCCGCTCGCGCTGTTTTCAATCTCACGACATCCTCTCCTCTCGCGCTGTTTTCAATCTCCCGACTGCTTCTCCTCTCGCGCTGTTTCCAATCTCCCAACTGCCTCTCCACTCCTGTTGTTCTCAATCTCCCGACTGCCTCTCCTCTCACGCTGTTTTCAATCTCACGACTTGCTCTCCAGTTGCACTTTTTTCAATCGCTTTACTCCCTCTCCTCTCGCACTGTTTTCAATCTCACGACACACTCTCCACATGCGCTGTTTTCAATCTCTTTATTCCCTCTCCTTACGCAGTGTTTTCAATCTCTCGCCTGCCTCTCCTCTCTCACTCTTTTCAATCTCCCGACTCCCTCTCCTCTCCTGTTGTTCTCAATCTCCCGGCTGCCTCTCCTCTCTCGCTGTTTTCAATCTACCGACTGACTCTCCTCTTGTGCTGTTTTCAATCTCCCTCCTGCCTCTCCTCTTGCGCTGTTTTCAATCTCCCTCCTGCCTCTCCTCTTGCGCTGTTTTCAATCTCCCGACTGCCTCTCCTCTCGCTCTGTTTTAAATCTCTCGACTCCTTCTCCTCTCGCGCTGTTTTCAATGTCACGACTTCCTCTCCTCTCGTGCGGTTTTCAATCTCTCGACTGCCTCTCCTCTCGCACTGTTTTCAATCTCTCGACTGCCTCTCCTCTCACACTATTTTCAATTTCCCAACTGACTCTCCACTCGCGTTTTCAATCTCCCGAATGCCTCTCCTCTCTCACTGTTTTCATTCTCCCGCCTGCTTCTCCTCTCGCGCTGTTTTCAATCACCCGACTGCCTCTCCTCTCGCGCTGTTTTCAGTCTCCCACCTGATTCTCCCCTTGCGTTGTTTTCAATCTCCTGACTGCCGCTCCTCTCACACTGTTTTCAATCTCCCGACTGACTGTCCTCTCGTGCTGTTTTTAATCTCCCACCTGCCTCTCATCTCGCGCTGTTTTTAATCTCCCAACTGACTCAACTCTCGCGCCATTTTCGTTCTACCGATTGACTCTCCTCTCGCGCTGTTTTCAATCCCTCGAATGCCCCTCCTCTCGCACTGTTTTCAATCTCTTTACTCCCTCGCCTCTCGGGCTGTTTTCAATCTCCCGACTACCTCTCCCCTCGCACTGTTTTCAATCCCTTTACTCCCTCTCCTCTCGCGCTGTTTTCAATCTCCCGACTGCCTCTCCTGTCTCGCTTTTTTCAATGTCCCGACTGCCTCTCCTCTCGCGCTGTTCTCAATCTCCCGACTGCCTCTCCTCTCGCGCTGTGCTCAATCTCCCAACTCCCTCTCCTCTCGCGCTGTTTTCAATCTCCCAACTACCTCTCCTCTCACGCTGTTTTCAATCTCCCAACTACCTCTCCTCTCACGCTGTTTTCAATCTCCCACCTGCCTCTCCTCTCACGCTGTTTGCAATCTTCCGACTGAATCTACACTTGCGCAGTATTCAATCTCCTGACTGCCTCTCCACTCGCACTGTTTTCAATCTCCCGACTGCGCCTCTTCTCTCACTGTTTTCAATCTCCCGACGGCCTCTCCTCTTGCGCTGCTTTCAATCTCCCGACTCCCTCTCCTCTCTCGCTATTTTCAATCTCCCGACTCCCTCTCCTCTCTTGCTATTTTCAATCTCCCGACTGCCTCTCCACTCGCCCTGTTTTCAATCTCCCGACTGTCTCTCCTCTTACCCTGTTTTCAATCTCACAACTCCATTTCCTCTCGCGCTCTTTTCAATCTCCCAATTGACTCTCCTCTCGCGCTGTTTGCAATCTTCCGACTGCCTCTCCTCTCTCGCTTTTTTCAATGTCCCGACTGCCTCTGCACTCGCACTGTTCAATCTCTTTACTCCCTCTCCGATCGCACTGTTTTCAATCTCTTTACTCCCTCTCCTCTCGCGCTGTTTTCAATCTCCCGACATCCTCTCCTCTCGCGCTGTTTTCAATCTCCCGACTGCCTCTCCTCTCGCGCTGTTTTCAATCTCCCGACTGCCTCTCCTCTCGCGCTGTTTCCAATCTCCCGACTGCTTCTCCTCTCTCGCTGTTTTCAATCTCACGACTTGCTCTCCAGTTGCACTTTTTTCAATCGCTTTACTCGCTCTCCTCTCGCACTGTTTTCAATCTCACGACACACTCTCCACATGCGCTGTTTTCAATCTCTTTATTCCCTCTCCTTACGCAGTGTTTTCAATCTCTCGACTGCCTCTCCTCTCTCACTGTTTTCAATCTCCCGACTCCCTCTCCTCTCCTGTTGTTCTCAATCTCCCGGCTGCCTCTCCTCTCTCGCTGTTTTCAATCTACCGACTGACTCTCCTCTTGTGCTGTTTTCAATCTCCCTCCTGCCTCTCCTCTCGCGCTGTTTTCAATCTGCCAACTGCCTCTCCTCTCTCGCTGTTTTAAATCTCTCGACTCCTTCTCCTCTCGCGCTGTTTTCAATGTCACGACTTCCTCTCCTCTCGTGCGGTTTTCAATCTCTCGACTGCCTCTCCTCTCGCACTGTTTTCAATCTCGCGACTGCCTCTCCACTCGCACTGTTTTCAATCTCTTTACTCCCTCTCCTCTCTCACTGTTTTCAATCTCCCGACTGAGTCTCCTCTCGTGCTGTTTTCAGTCTCCCGACTGCCTCTGCTCTCTCGCTTTTCTCAATCTCCCGACTGCCACTCCTGTCGCACTAGTTTCATTCTCTTGACTACCTCTCTTTCAACACTATTTTCAATCTCCTGACTCCCTCTCCTCTCGCGCTGTTTTCAATCTCACGACACACTCTCCACATGCGCTGTTTTCAATCTCTTTATTCCCTCTCCTTACGCAGTGTTTTCAATCTCTCGCCTGCCTCTCCTCTCTCACTCTTTTCAATCTCCCGACTCCCTCTCCTCTCCTGTTGTTCTCAATCTCCCGGCTGCCTCTCCTCTCTCGCTGTTTTCAATCTACCGACTGACTCTCCTCTTGTGCTGTTTTCAATCTCCCTCCTGCCTCTCCTCTTGCGCTGTTTTCAATCTCCCTCCTGCCTCTCCACTCGCACTGTTTTCAATCTCTTTACTCCATCTCCTCTCGCGCTGTTTTCAATCTCTTTACTCCATCTCCTCTCGCGCTGTTTTCAATCTCCCGACTCCCTCTCCTCTCGCACTGTTTTCAATCTCCCGACTTCCTCTCCTCTCGCGCTGTTTTCAATCTCCCGACTCCCTCTCCTCTCTCGCTTTTTACAATCTCCCGACTGCCTCTCCACTCGCACTGTTCAATCTCTTTACTCCCTCTCCGATCGCACTGTTTTCAATCTCTTTACTCCCTCTCCTCTCGCACTGTTTTCAATCTCTTTACTCCCTCTCCTCTCACGCTGTTTTCAATCTCCCGACTCCCTCTCCTCTCTCGCTGTTTTCAATCTTCCGAATGACTCTCCACTTGTGCAGTTTACAATCTCCAGACTGCTTCTTCTCTCTCGCTGTTTTTAATCACCTGACTGCCTCTCCTCTCATGTTGTTCTCAATCTCCCAGCTGCCTCTCCGCTCGCGCTGTTTTTAATCTACCGACTGACTCTCCGCTTGTGCTGTTTTAAATCTCCCTCCTGCCTCTCCGCTCGCTCAGTTTTCAATCTCCCGACTTCCTCTCCTCTCGCGCTGTTTTCAATCTCCCGACTCCCTCTCCTCTCTCGCTTTTTACAATCTCCCGACTGCCTCTCCACTCGCACTGTTCAATCTCTTTACTCCCTCTCCGATCGCACTGTTTTCAATCTTTTTACTCCCTCTCCTCTCGCACTGTTTTCAATCTCTTTACTCCCTCTCCTCTCGCGCTGTTTTCAATCTCACGACATCCTCTCCTCTCGCGCTGTTTTCAATCTCCCGACTGCTTCTCCTCTCGCGCTGTTTCCAATCTCCCAACTGCCTCTCCACTCCTGTTGTTCTCAATCTCCCGACTGCCTCTCCTCTCACGCTGTTTTCAATCTCACGACTTGCTCTCCAGTTGCACTTTTTTCAATCGCTTTACTCCCTCTCCTCTCGCACTGTTTTCAATCTCACGACACACTCTCCACATGCGCTGTTTTCAATCTCTTTATTCCCTCTCCTTACGCAGTGTTTTCAATCTCTCGCCTGCCTCTCCTCTCTCACTCTTTTCAATCTCCCGACTCCCTCTCCTCTCCTGTTGTTCTCAATCTCCCGGCTGCCTCTCCTCTCTCGCTGTTTTCAATCTACCGACTGACTCTCCTCTTGTGCTGTTTTCAATCTCCCTCCTGCCTCTCCTCTTGCGCTGTTTTCAATCTCCCTCCTGCCTCTCCTCTTGCGCTGTTTTCAATCTCCCGACTGCCTCTCCTCTCGCTCTGTTTTAAATCTCTCGACTCCTTCTCCTCTCGCGCTGTTTTCAATGTCACGACTTCCTCTCCTCTCGTGCGGTTTTCAATCTCTCGACTGCCTCTCCTCTCGCACTGTTTTCAATCTCTCGACTGCCTCTCCTCTCACACTATTTTCAATTTCCCAACTGACTCTCCACTCGCGCTTTCAATCTCCCGAATGCCTCTCCTCTCTCACTGTTTTCATTCTCCCGCCTGCTTCTCCTCTCGCGCTGTTTTCAATCACCCGACTGCCTCTCCTCTCGCGCTGTTTTCAGTCTCCCACCTGATTCTCCCCTTGCGTTGTTTTCAATCTCCTGACTGCCGCTCCTCTCACACTGTTTTCAATCTCCCGACTGACTGTCCTCTCGTGCTGTTTTTAATCTCCCACCTGCCTCTCATCTCGCGCTGTTTTTAATCTCCCAACTGACTCAACTCTCGCGCCATTTTCGTTCTACCGATTGACTCTCCTCTCGCGCTGTTTTCAATCCCTCGAATGCCCCTCCTCTCGCACTGTTTTCAATCTCTTTACTCCCTCGCCTCTCGGGCTGTTTTCAATCTCCCGACTACCTCTCCCCTCGCACTGTTTTCAATCCCTTTACTCCCTCTCCTCTCGCGCTGTTTTCAATCTCCCGACTGCGCCTCTTCTCTCACTGTTTTCAATCTCCCGACGGCCTCTCCTCTTGCGCTGCTTTCAATCTCCCGACTCCCTCTCCTCTCTCGCTATTTTCAATCTCCCGACTCCCTCTCCTCTCTTGCTATTTTCAATCTCCCGACTGCCTCTCCACTCGCCCTGTTTTCAATCTCCCGACTGTCTCTCCTCTTACCCTGTTTTCAATCTCACAACTCCATTTCCTCTCGCGCTCTTTTCAATCTCCCAATTGACTCTCCTCTCGCGCTGTTTGCAATCTTCCGACTGCCTCTCCTCTCTCGCTTTTTTCAATGTCCCGACTGCCTCTGCACTCGCACTGTTCAATCTCTTTACTCCCTCTCCGATCGCACTGTTTTCAATCTCTTTACTCCCTCTCCTCTCGCGCTGTTTTCAATCTCCCGACATCCTCTCCTCTCGCGCTGTTTTCAATCTCCCGACTGCCTCTCCTCTCGCGCTGTTTTCAATCTCCCGACTGCCTCTCCTCTCGCGCTGTTTCCAATCTCCCGACTGCTTCTCCTCTCTCGCTGTTTTCAATCTCACGACTTGCTCTCCAGTTGCACTTTTTTCAATCGCTTTACTCGCTCTCCTCTCGCACTGTTTTCAATCTCACGACACACTCTCCACATGCGCTGTTTTCAATCTCTTTATTCCCTCTCCTTACGCAGTGTTTTCAATCTCTCGACTGCCTCTCCTCTCTCACTGTTTTCAATCTCCCGACTCCCTCTCCTCTCCTGTTGTTCTCAATCTCCCGGCTGCCTCTCCTCTCTCGCTGTTTTCAATCTACCGACTGACTCTCCTCTTGTGCTGTTTTCAATCTCCCTCCTGCCTCTCCTCTCGCGCTGTTTTCAATCTGCCAACTGCCTCTCCTCTCTCGCTGTTTTAAATCTCTCGACTCCTTCTCCTCTCGCGCTGTTTTCAATGTCACGACTTCCTCTCCTCTCGTGCGGTTTTCAATCTCTCGACTGCCTCTCCTCTCGCACTGTTTTCAATCTCGCGACTGCCTCTCCACTCGCACTGTTTTCAATCTCTTTACTCCCTCTCCTCTCTCACTGTTTTCAATCTCCCGACTGAGTCTCCTCTCGTGCTGTTTTCAGTCTCCCGACTGCCTCTGCTCTCTCGCTTTTCTCAATCTCCCGACTGCCACTCCTGTCGCACTAGTTTCATTCTCTTGACTACCTCTCTTTCAACACTATTTTCAATCTCCTGACTCCCTCTCCTCTCTCGCTGTTTTCAATCTCCCGACTGCCTCTCCTCTCGCGCTGTTTTCAATCTCCTGACTGTCTCTCCTCTTGCACGGTTTTCAATCTCCCGACTCCCTCTCCTCTCGCACTGTTTTCAATCTCCCGACTCCCTCTCCTCTCGCACTGTTTTCAATCTCTTTACTCCCTCTCCTCTCGCGCTGTTTTCAATCTCCCGACTGCCTCTCCTCTCGCGCTGTTTTCAATCTCCCGACTCCCTCTCCTCTCGCGCTGGTTTCAATCTCCCGACTTCCTCTCCTTTCGCGTTGTTTTCAATCTCCCGACTGCCTCTCCACTCGCATTGTTCAATCTCTTTACTCCCTCTCCTCTCGCACTGTTTTCAATCTCTTTACTCCCTCTCCTGTCGCACTGTTTTCAATCTCTTTACTCCATCTCCTCTCGCGCTGTTTTCAATCTCCCGACATCCTCTCCTCTCGCACTGTTTTCCATCTCCCAACTGACTCTCCTCTCTCGCTGTTTGCAATCTTCCGACTGACTCTCCTCTTGTGCAGTTTACAATCTCCAGACAGCTTCTCCTCTCTCGCTGTTTTTAATCTCCCGACTGCCTCTACTCTCCTGTTGTTCTCAATCTCCCGGCTGCCTCTCCTCTCTCGCTGTTTTCAATCTCCCGACTCCCTCTCCTCTCGCGCTGTTTTCAATCTCCCGACTTCCTCTCCTCTCGCGTTGTTTTCAATCTCCCGACTGCCTCTCCACTCGCATTGTTCAATCTCTTTACTCCCTCTCCTCTCGCACTGTTTTCAATCTCTTTACTCCCTCTCCTGTCGCGCTGTTTTCAATCTCTTTACTCCATTTCCTCTCGCGCTGTTTTCAATCTCCCGACTCCCTCTCCTCTCGCGCTGTTTTCAATCTCCCGACTGCCTCTCCTCTCGCGCTGTTTTCAATCTCCCGACTGCCTCTCCTCTCGCGCTGTTTTCAATCTCCCGACTGCTTCTCCTCTCTCGCTGTTTTCAATCTCACGACTTGCTCTCCAGTTGCACTTTTCTCAATCGCTTTACTCGCTCTCCTCTCGCACTGTTTTCAATCTCACGACACACTCTCCACATGCGCTGTTTTCAATCTCTTTAGTCCCTCTCCTTACGCAGTGTTTTCAATCTCTCGACTGCCTCTCCTCTCTCACTGTTTTCAATCTCCCGACTACCTCTCCTCTCCTGTTGTTCTCAATCTCCCGGCTGCCTCTCCTCTCTCGCTGTTTTCAATCTACCGACTGACTCTCCTCTTGTGCTGTTTTCAATCTCCCTCCTGCCTCTCCTCTCGCGCTGTTTTCAATCTGCCAACTGCCTCTCCTCTCTCGCTGTTTTAAATCTCTCGACTCCTTCTCCTCTCGCGCTGTTTTCAATGTCACGACTTCCTCTCCTCTCGTGCGGTTTTCAATCTCTCGACTGCCTCTCCTCTCGCACTGTTTTCAATCTCGCGACTGCCTCTCCTCTCGCGCTGTTTTCAATCACCCGACTGCCTCTCATCTCGCGCTGTTTTCAGTCTCCCACCTGATTCTCCCCTTGCATTGTTTTCAATCTCCTGACTGCCTCTCCTCTCACACTGTTTTCAATCTCCCGACTGACTGTCCTCTCGTGCTGTTTTTAATCTCCCACCTGCCTCTCATCTCGCGCTGTTTTTAGTCTCCCAACTGACTCAACTCTCGCGCCATTTTCGTTCTACCGATTGACTCTCCTCTCGCGCTGTTTTCAATCCCTCGAATGCCCCTCCTCTCGCACTGTTTTCAATCTCTTTACTCCCTCGCCTCTCGGGCTGTTTTCAATCTCCCGACTACCTCTCCCCTCGCACTGTTTTCAATCTCTTTACTCCCTCTCCTCTCGCGCTGTTTTCAATCTCCCAACAGGCTCTCCCGTCTCGCTTTTTTCAATGTCCCGACTGCCTCTCCTCTCGCGCTGTTCTCAATCTCCCGACTGCCTCTCCTCTCGCGCTGTGCTCAATCTCCCAACTCCCTCTCCTCTCGCGCTGTTTTCAATCTCCCAACTACCTCTCCTCTCACACTGTTTTCAATCTCCCAACTACCTCTCCTCTCACGCTGTTTTCAATCTCCCACCTGCCTCTCCTCTCACGCTGTTTGCAATCTTCCGACTGAATCTACACTTGCGCAGTATTCAATCTCCTGACTGCCTCTCCACTCGCACTGTTTTCAATCTCCCGACTGCGCCTCTTCTCTCACTGTTTTCAATCTACAGACGGCCTCTCCTCTTGCGCTGCTTTCAATCTCCCGACTCCCTCTCCTCTCTCGCTATTTTCAATCTCCTGACTCCCTCTCCTCTCTTGCTATTTTCAATCTCCCGACAGCCTCTCCACTCGCCCTGTTTTCAATCTCCCGACTGTCTCTCCTCTTACCCTGTTTTCAATCTCACAACTCCATTTCCTCTCGCGCTCTTTTCAATCTCCCAATTGACTCTCCTCTCGCGCTGTTTTCAATCTCCCGACTGGCTCTCCTCTCACGCTTTTTTCAATGTCCCGACTGCCTCTGCACTCGCACTGTTCAATCTCTTTACTCTCTCTCCAATCGCACTGTTTTCAATCTCTTTACTCCCTCTCCTCTCGCACTGTTTTCAATCTCTTCACTCCCTCTCCTCTCGCACTGTTTTCAATCTCTTTACTCCCTCTCCTCTCGCGCTGTTTTCAATCTCCCGACATCCTCTCCTCTCGCGCTGTTTTCAATCTCCCGACTGCCTCTCCTCTCACGCTGTTTTCAATCTCCCAGCTCCCTCTCCTCTCTCGCTGTTTTCAATCTTCCGAATGACTCTCCACTTGTGCAGTTTACAATCTCCAGACTGCTTCTCCTCTCTCGCTGTTTTTAATCACCTGACTGCCTCTCCTCTCCTGTTGTTCTCAATCTCCCGGCTGCCTCTCCGCTCGCGTGTTTTCAATCTACCGACTGACTCTCCTCTTGTGCTGTTTTCAATCTCCCTCCTGCCTCTCCACTCGCGCTGTTTTCAATCTCACAAGTTGCTCTCCAGTTACGCTCTTTAAATTCGCTTTACTCCCTCTCCTCTCGCGCTGTTTTCAATCTCACAACGCACTCTCCACTTGCGCTGTTTTCAATCACCCGACTGCCTCTCCTCTCGCGCTGTTTTCAATCTCCCAACTGACTCTCCTCTCACGCTGTTTCCAATCTTCCGACTGACTCTCCTCTCACGCTGTTTTCAATCTCCCGACTCCCTCTCCTCTCTCGCTGTTTTCAATCTCCCGACTGCCTCTCCTCTCCTGTTGTTCTCAATCTCCTGGCTGCCTCTCCTCTTGTATTGTTCTCAAACTCCCAGCTGCCTCTCCACTCGCGCTGTTTTCAATCTCACAAGTTGCTCTCCAGTTACGCTCTTTAAATTCGCTTTACTCCCTCTCCTCTCGCGCTGTTTTCAATCTCACAACACACTCTCCACTTGCGCTGTTTTCAATCACCCGACTGCCTCTGCTCTCGCGCTGTTTTCAATCTCCCAACTGACTCTCCTCTCGTGCTGTTTTCAATCTTCCGAATGCCTCTCCTCTCGTGTTGTTCTCAAACTCCCGGCTGCCTCAAATCTCGCACTGTTTTCAATCACATGACTTGCTCTCCAGTTGCGCTCTTTTCAATCGCTTTACTCCCTCTCCACTTGCGATGTTTTCAATCTCTTTATTCCTTCTCCTTGTGCGCTGTTTTCAATCTCCCTCCTGCCTCTCCACTCGCACTGTTTTCAATCTCTTTACTCCCTCTCCTCTCGCACTGTTTTCAATCTCCCGACTGAGTCTCCTCTCGCGCTGTTTTCGGTCTCCCGACTGCCTCTGCTCTCTCGCTTTTCTCAATCTCCCGACTTCCACTCCTGTCGCACTAGTTTCATTCTCTTGACTGCCTCTCTTTTCACACTATTTTCAATCTCCCGACTCCCTCTCCTCTCTCGCTGTTTTCAATCTCCCGACTGCCTCTCCTATCGCGCTGTTTTCAAACTCATGACTGTCTCTCCTCTTGCACTGTTTTCAATCTCCCGACTCCCTCTCCTCTCGCACTGTTTTCAATCTCCCGACTCCCTCTCCTCTCGCACTGTTTTCAATCTCTTTACTCCCTCTCCTCTCGCGCTGTTTTCAATCTCCCGACTCCCTCTCCTCTCGCGCTGTTTTCAATCTCCCGACTTCCTCTCCTCTCTCGCTGTTTTCAATCTCCCGACTGCCTCTCCACTCGCATTGTTCAATCTCTTTACTCCCTCTCCTCTCGCACTGTTTTCAATCTCTTTACTCCCTCTCCTCTCGCGCTGTTTTCAATCTCCCGACTGCCTCTCCTCTCACGCTGTTTTCAATCTCCCAACTCCCTCTCCTCTCTCGCTGTTTTCAATCTTCCGAATGACTCTCCACATGTGTAGTTTACAATCTCCAGACTGCTTCTCCTCTCTCGCTGTTTTTAATCACCTGACTGCCTCTCCTCTCCTGTTGTTCTCAATCTCCCGGCTGCCTCTCCGCTCGCGTGTTTTCAATCTACCGACTGACTCTCCTCTTGTGCTGTTTTCAATCTCCCTCCTGCCTCTCCTCTTGCGCTGTTTTCAATCTCCCTCCTGCCTCTCCACTCGCTCAGTTTTCAATCTCCCGACTGCCTCTCCACTCGCTCTGTTTTCAATCTCCCGACTGCCTCTCCTCTCGCGCTGTTTTCAATCTCACGACTGCCTCTCCTCTCGCGCTGTTTCCAATCTCCCAACTGCCTCTCCACTCCTGTTGTTCTCAATCTCCCGACTGCCTCTCCTCTCACGCTGTTTTCAATCTCACGACTTGCTCTCCAGTTGCACTTTTTTCAATCGCTTTACTCCCTCTCCTCTCGCACTGTTTTCAATCTCACGACACACTCTCCACATGCGCTGTTTTCAATCTCTTTATTCCCTCTCCTTACGCAGTGTTTTCAATCTCTCGCCTGCCTCTCCTCTCTCACTCTTTTCAATCTCCCGACTCCCTCTCCTCTCCTGTTGTTCTCAATCTCCCGGCTGCCTCTCCTCTCTCGCTGTTTTCAATCTACCGACTGACTCTCCTCTTGTGCTGTTTTCAATCTCCCTCCTGCCTCTCCTCTTGCGCTGTTTTCAATCTCCCTCCTGCCTCTCCTCTTGCGCTGTTTTCAATCTCCCGACTGCCTCTCCTCTCGCTCTGTTTTAAATCTCTCGACTCCTTCTCCTCTCGCGCTGTTTTCAATGTCACGACTTCCTCTCCTCTCGTGCGGTTTTCAATCTCTCGACTGCCTCTCCTCTCGCACTGTTTTCAATCTCTTGACTGCCTCTCCTCTCACACTATTTTCAATTTCCCAACTGACTCTCCACTCGCGCTTTCAATCTCCCGAATGCCTCTCCTCTCTCACTGTTTTCATTCTCCCGCCTGCTTCTCCTCTCGCGCTGTTTTCAATCACCCGACTGCCTCTCCTCTCGCGCTGTTTTCAGTCTCCCACCTGATTCTCCCCTTGCGTTGTTTTCAATCTCCTGACTGCCGCTCCTCTCACACTGTTTTCAATCTCCCGACTGACTGTCCTCTCGTGCTGTTTTTAATCTCCCACCTGCCTCTCATCTCGCGCTGTTTTTAATCTCCCAACTGACTCAACTCTCGCGCCATTTTCGTTCTACCGATTGACTCTCCTCTCGCGCTGTTTTCAATCCCTCGAATGCCCCTCCTCTCGCACTGTTTTCAATCTCTTTACTCCCTCGCCTCTCGGGCGGTTTTCAATCTCCCGACTACCTCTCCCCTCGCATTGTTTTCAATCCCTTTACTCCCTCTCCTCTCGCGCTGTTTTCAATCTCCCGACTGCCTCTCCTGTCTCGCTTTTTTCAATGTCCCGACTGCCTCTCCTCTCGCGCTGTTCTCAATCTCCCGACTGCCTCTCCTCTCGCGCTGTGCTCAATCTCCCAACTCCCTCTCCTCTCGCGCTGTTTTCAATCTCCCAACTACCTCTCCTCTCACGCTGTTTTCAATCTCCCAACTACCTCTCCTCTCACGCTGTTTTCAATCTCCCACCTGCCTCTCCTCTCACGCTGTTTGCAATCTTCCGACTGAATCTACACTTGCGCAGTATTCAATCTCCTGACTGCCTCTCCACTCGCACTGTTTTCAATCTCCCGACTGCGCCTCTTCTCTCACTGTTTTCAATCTCCCGACGGCCTCTCCTCTTGCGCTGCTTTCAATCTCCCGACTCCCTCTCCTCTCTCGCTATTTTCAATCTCCCGACTCCCTCTCCTCTCTTGCTATTTTCAATCTCCCGACTGCCTCTCCACTCGCCCTGTTTTCAATCTCCCGACTGTCTCTCCTCTTACCCTGTTTTCAATCTCACAACTCCATTTCCTCTCGCGCTCTTTTCAATCTCCCAATTGACTCTCCTCTCGCGCTGTTTGCAATCTTCCGACTGCCTCTCCTCTCTCGCTTTTTTCAATGTCCCGACTGCCTCTGCACTCGCACTGTTCAATCTCTTTACTCCCTCTCCGATCGCACTGTTTTCAATCTCTTTACTCCCTCTCCTCTCGCGCTGTTTTCAATCTCCCGACATCCTCTCCTCTCGCGCTGTTTTCAATCTCCCGACTGCCTCTCCTCTCACGTTGTTTTCAATCTCCCAACTCCCTCTCCTCTCTCGCTGTTTTCAATCTTCCGAATGACTCTCCACTTGTGCAGTTTACAATCTCCAGACTGCTTCTCCTCTCTCGCTGTTTTTAATCACCTGACTGCCTCTCCTCTCCTGTTGTTCTCAATCTCCCGGCTGCCTCTCCGCTCGCGTGTTTTCAATCTACCGACTGACTCTCCTCTTGTGCTGTTTTCAATCTCCCTCCTGCCTCTCCTCTTGCGCTGTTTTCAATCTCCCTCCTGCCTCTCCACTCGCTCAGTTTTCAATCTCCCTCCTGCCTCTCCACTCGCTCTGTTTTCAATCTCCCGACTGCCTCTCCTCTCGCGCTGTTTTCAATCTCCCGACTGCCTCTCCTCTCGCGCTGTTTCCAATCTCCCGACTGCTTCTCCTCTCACGCTGTTTTCAATCTCACGACTGCCTCTCCTCTCGCGCTGTTTCCAATCTCCCAACTGCCTCTCCACTCCTGTTGTTCTCAATCTCCCGACTGCCTCTCCTCTCACGCTGTTTTCAATCTCACGACTTGCTCTCCAGTTGCACTTTTTTCAATCGCTTTACTCCCTCTCCTCTCGCACTGTTTTCAATCTCACGACACACTCTCCACATGCGCTGTTTTCAATCTCTTTATTCCCTCTCCTTACGCAGTGTTTTCAATCTCTCGCCTGCCTCTCCTCTCTCACTCTTTTCAATCTCCCGACTCCCTCTCCTCTCCTGTTGTTCTCAATCTCCCGGCTGCCTCTCCTCTCTCGCTGTTTTCAATCTACCGACTGACTCTCCTCTTGTGCTGTTTTCAATCTCCCTCCTGCCTCTCCTCTTGCGCTGTTTTCAATCTCCCTCCTGCCTCTCCACTCGCACTGTTTTCAATCTCTTTACTCCCTCTCCTCTCGCGCTGTTTTCAATCTCTTTACTCCATCTCCTCTCGCGCTGATTTCAATCTCTTTACTCCATCTCCTCTCGCGCTGTTTTCAATCTCCCGACTCCCTCTCCTCTCGCACTGTTTTCAATCTCCCGACTTCCTCTCCTCTCGCGCTGTTTTCAATCTCCCGACTCCCTCTCCTCTCTCGCTTTTTACAATCTCCCGACTGCCTCTCCACTCGCACTGTTCAATCTCTTTACTCCCTCTCCGATCGCACTGTTTTCAATCTCTTTACTCCCTCTCCTCTCGCACTGTTTTCAATCTCTTTACTCCCTCTCCTCTCACGCTGTTTTCAATCTCCCGACTCTCTCTTCTCTCTCGCTGTTTTCAATCTTCCGAATGACTCTCCACTTGTGCAGTTTACAATCTCCAGACTGCTTCTTCTCTCTCGCTGTTTTTAATCACCTGACTGCCTCTCCTCTCATGTTGTTCTCAATCTCCCAGCTGCCTCTCCGCTCGCTCAGTTTTCAATCTCCCGACTGCCTCCGTCTCACTCTGTTTTCAATCTCATGAGTGCCTCTCCTCTCGCGCTGTTTCCAATCTCCCAACTGCCTCTCCACTCACGCTGTTTTCAATCTCCCGACTGCTTCTCCTCTCACGCTGTTTTCAATCTCACGACTTGCTCTCCAGTTGCGCTCTTTTCAATCGCTTTACTCCCTCTCCACTTGCGCTGTTTTCAATCTCTTTATTCCTTCTCCTTGTGCACTGTTTTCAATCTCCCTCCTGCCTCTCCACTCGCACTGTTTTCAATCTCTTTACTCCCTCTCCTCTCGCACTGTTTTCAATCTCCCGACTGAGTCTCCTCTCGCGCTGTTTTCAGTCTCCCGACTGCCTCTGCTCTCTCGCTTTTCTCAATCTCCCGACTGCCACTCCTGTCGCACTAGTTTCATTCTCTTGACTACCTCTCTTTCAACACTATTTTCAATCTCGCGACTCCCTCTCCTCTCTCGCTGTTTTCAATCTCCCGACTCCCTCTCCTCTCGCGCTGTTTTCAATCTCCTGACTGTCTCTCCTCTTGCACGGTTTTCAATCTCCCGACTCCCTCTCCTCTCGCACTGTTTTCAATCTCCCGACTCCCTCTCCTCTCGCACTGTTTTCAATCTCTTTACTCCCTCTCCTCTCGCGCTGTTTACAATCTCCCGACTGCCTCTCCTCTCGCGCTGTTTTCAATCTCCCGACTCCCTCTCCTCTCCCGCTGGTTTCAATCTCCCGACTTCCTCTCCTCTCGCGTTGTTTTCAATCTCCCGACTGCCTCTCCACTCGCATTGTTCAATCTCTTTACTCCCTCTCCTCTCGCACTGTTTTCAATCTCTTTACTCCCTCTCCTGTCGCACTGTTTTCAATCTCTTTACTCCATCTCCTCTCGCGCTGTTTTCAATCTCCCGACATCCTCTCCTCTCGCACTGTTTTCAATCTCCCAACTGAATCTCCTCTCTCGCTGTTTGCAATCTTCCGACTGACTCTCCTCTTGTGCAGTTTACAATCTCCAGACAGCTTCTCCTCTCTCGCTGTTTTTAATCTCCCGACTGCCTCTACTCTCCTGTTGTTCTCAATCTCCTGGCTGCCTCTCCTCTCTCGCTGTTTTCAATCTCCCGACTCCCTCTCCTCTCGCGCTGTTTTCAATCTCCCGACTTCCTCTCCTCTCGCGTTGTTTTCAATCTCCCGACTGCCTCTCCACTCGCATTGTTCAATCTCTTTACTCCCTCTCCTCTCGCACTGTTTTCAATCTCTTTACTCCCTCTCCTGTCGCACTGTTTTCAATCTCTTTACTCCATCTCCTCTCGCGCTGTTTTCAATCTCCCGACTCCCTCTCCTCTCGCGCTGTTTTCAATCTCCCGACTGCCTCTCCTCTCGCGCTGTTTTCAATCTCCCGACTGCCTCTCCTCTCGCGCTGTTTCCAATCTCCCGACTGCTTCTCCTCTCTCGCTGTTTTCAATCTCACGACTTGCTCTCCAGTTGCACTTTTTTCAATCGCTTTACTCGCTCTCCTCTCGCACTGTTTTCAATCTCACGACACACTCTCCACATGCGCTGTTTTCAATCTCTTTATTCCCTCTCCTTACGCAGTGTTTTCAATCTCTCGACTGCCTCTCCTCTCTCACTGTTTTCAATCTCCCGACTACCTCTCCTCTCCTGTTGTTCTCAATCTCCCGGCTGCCTCTCCTCTCTCGCTGTTTTCAATCTACCGACTGACTCTCCTCTTGTGCTGTTTTCAATCTCCCTCCTGCCTCTCCTCTCGCGCTGTTTTCAATCTGCCAACTGCCTCTCCTCTCTCGCTGTTTTAAATCTCTCGACTCCTTCTCCTCTCGCGCTGTTTTCAATGTCACGACTTCCTCTCCTCTCGTGCGGTTTTCAATCTCTCGACTGCCTCTCCTCTCGCACTGTTTTCAATCTCACGACTTGCTCTCCAGTTGCGCTCTTTTCAATCGCTTTACTCCCTCTCCACTTGCGCTGTTTTCAATCTCTTTATTCCTTCTCCTTGTGCGCTGTTTTCAATCTCCCTCCTGCCTCTCCACTCGCACTGTTTTCAATCTCTTTACTCCCTCTCCTCTCGCACTGTTTTCAATCTCCCGACTGAGTCTCCTCTCGCGCTGTTTTCAGTCTCCCCACTGCCTCTGCTCTCTCGCTTTTCTCAATCTCCCGACTGCCACTCCTGTCGCACTAGTTTCATTCTCTTGACTACCTCTCTTTCAACACTATTTTCAATCTCCCGACTCCCTCTCCTCTCTCGCTGTTTTCAATCTCCCGACTGCCTCTCCTCTCGCGCTGTTTTCAATCTCCTGACTGTCTCTCCTCTTGCACGGTTTTCAATCTCCCGACTCCCTCTCCTCTCGCACTGTTTTCAATCTCCCGACTCCCTCTCCTCTCGCACTGTTTTCAATCTCTTTACTCCCTCTCCTCTCGCGCTGTTTTCAATCTCCCGACTGCCTCTCCTCTCGCGCTGTTTTCAATCTCCCGACTCCCTCTCCTCTCGCGCTGGTTTCAATCTCCCGACTTCCTCTCCTCTCGCGTTGTTTTCAATCTCCCGACTGCCTCTCCACTCGCATTGTTCAATCTCTTTACTCCCTCTCCTGTCGCACTGTTTTCAATCTCTTTACTCCCTCTCCTGTCGCACTGTTTTCAATCTCTTTACTCCATCTCCTCTCGCGCTGTTTTCAATCTCCCGACATCCTCTCCTCTCGCACTGTTTTCCATCTCCCAACTGACTCTCCTCTCTCGCTGTTTGCAATCTTCCGACTGACTCTCCTCTTGTGCAGTTTACAATCTCCAGACAGCTTCTCCTCTCTCGCTGTTTTTAATCTCCCGACTGCCTCTACTCTCCTGTTGTTCTCAATCTCCCGGCTGCCTCTCCTCTCTCGCTGTTTTCAATCTCCCGACTCCCTCTCCTCTCGCGCTGTTTTCAATCTCCCGACTTCCTCTCCTCTCGCGTTGTTTTCAATCTTCCGACTGCCTCTCCACTCGCATTGTTCAATCTCTTTACTCCCTCTCCTCTCGCACTGTTTTCAATCTCTTTACTCCCTCTCCTGTCGCACTGTTTTCAATCTCTTTACTCCATCTCCTCTCGCGCTGTTTTCAATCTCCCGACTCCCTCTCCTCTCGCGCTGTTTTCAATCTCCCGACTACTTCTCCTCTCGCGCTGTTTTCAATCTCCCGACTGCCTCTCCTCTCGCGCTGTTTTCAATCTCCCGACTGCTTCTCCTCTCTCGCTGTTTTCAATCTCACGACTTGCTCTCCAGTTGCACTTTTTTCAATCGCTTTACTCGCTCTCCTCTCGCACTGTTTTCAATCTCACGACACACTCTCCACATGCGCTGTTTTCAATCTCTTTATTCCCTCTCCTTACGCAGTGTTTTCAATCTCTCGACTGCCTCTCCTCTCTCACTGTTTTCAATCTCCCGACTACCTCTCCTCTCCTGTTGTTCTCAATCTCCCGGCTGCCTCTCCTCTCTCGCTGTTTTCAATCTACCGACTGACTCTCCTCTTGTGCTGTTTTCAATCTCCCTCCTGCCTCTCCTCTCGCGCTGTTTTCAATCTCTCGACTCCTTCTCCTCTCGCGCTGTTTTCAATGTCACGACTTCCTCTCCTCTCGTGCGGTTTTCAATCTCTCGACTGCCTCTCCTCTCGCACTGTTTTCAATCTCGCGACTGCCTCTCCTCTCGCGCTGTTTTCAATCACCCGACTGCCTCTCATCTCGCGCTGTTTTCAGTCTCCCACCTGATTCTCCCCTTGCATTGTTTTCAATCTCCTGACTGCCTCTCCTCTCACACTGTTTTCAATCTCCCGACTGACTGTCCTCTCGTGCTGTTTTTAATCTCCCACCTGCCTCTCATCTCGCGCTGTTTTTAGTCTCCCAACTGACTCAACTCTCGCGCCATTTTCGTTCTACCGATTGACTCTCCTCTCGCGCTGTTTTCAATCCCTCGAATGCCCCTCCTCTCGCACTGTTTTCAATCTCTTTACTCCCTCGCCTCTCGGGCTGTTTTCAATCTCCCGACTACCTCTCCCCTCGCACTGTTTTCAATCTCTTTACTCCCTCTCCTCTCGCGCTGTTTTCAATCTCCCAACAGGCTCTCCCGTCTCGCTTTTTTCAATGTCCCGACTGCCTCTCCTCTCGCGCTGTTCTCAATCTCCCGACTGCCTCTCCTCTCGCGCTGTGCTCAATCTCCCAACTCCCTCTCCTCTCGCGCTGTTTTCAATCTCCCAACTACCTCTCCTCTCACACTGTTTTCAATCTCCCAACTACCTCTCCTCTCACGCTGTTTTCAATCTCCCACCTGCCTCTCCTCTCACGCTGTTTGCAATCTTCCGACTGAATCTACACTTGCGCAGTATTCAATCTCCTGACTGCCTCTCCACTCGCACTGTTTTCAATCTCCCGACTGCGCCTCTTCTCTCACTGTTTTCAATCTACAGACGGCCTCTCCTCTTGCGCTGCTTTCAATCTCCCGACTCCCTCTCCTCTCTCGCTATTTTCAATCTCCTGACTCCCTCTCCTCTCTTGCTATTTTCAATCTCCCGACAGCCTCTCCACTCGCCCTGTTTTCAATCTCCCGACTGTCTCTCCTCTTACCCTGTTTTCAATCTCACAACTCCATTTCCTCTCGCGCTCTTTTCAATCTCCCAATTGACTCTCCTCTCGCGCTGTTTTCAATCTCCCGACTGGCTCTCCTCTCACGCTTTTTTCAATGTCCCGACTGCCTCTGCACTCGCACTGTTCAATCTCTTTACTCTCTCTCCAATCGCACTGTTTTCAATCTCTTTACTCCCTCTCCTCTCGCACTGTTTTCAATCTCTTTACTCCCTCTCCTCTCGCACTGTTTTCAATCTCTTTACTCCCTCTCCTCTCGCGCTGTTTTCAATCTCCCGACATCCTCTCCTCTCGCGCTGTTTTCAATCTCCCGACTGCCTCTCCTCTCACGCTGTTTTCAAGCTCCCAGCTCCCTCTCCTCTCTCGCTGTTTTCAATCTTCCGAATGACTCTCCACTTGTGCAGTTTACAATCTCCAGACTGCTTCTCCTCTCTCGCTGTTTTTAATCACCTGACTGCCTCTCCTCTCCTGTTGTTCTCAATCTCCCGGCTGCCTCTCCGCTCGCGTGTTTTCAATCTACCGACTGACTCTCCTCTTGTGCTGTTTTCAATCTCCCTCCTGCCTCTCCACTCGCTCAGTTTTCAATCTCCCTCCTGCCTGTCCACTCGCTCTGTTTTCAATCTCCCGACTGCCTCTCCTCTCGCGCTGTTTTCAATCTCCCGACTGCCTCTCCTCTCGCGCTGTTTCCAATCTCCCGACTGCTTCTCCTCTCACGCTCTTTAAATTCGCTTTACTCCCTCTCCTCTCGCGCTGTTTTCAATCTCACAACGCACTCTCCACTTGCGCTGTTTTCAATCACCCGACTGCCTCTCCTCTCGCGCTGTTTTCAATCTCCCAACTGACTCTCCTCTCACGCTGTTTCCAATCTTCCGACTGACTCTCCTCTCACGCTGTTTTCAATCTCCCGACTCCCTCTCCTCTCTCGCTGTTTTCAATCTCCCGACTGCCTCTCCTCTCCTGTTGTTCTCAATCTCCTGGCTGCCTCTCCTCTTGTATTGTTCTCAAACTCCCAGCTGCCTCTCCACTCGCGCTGTTTTCAATCTCACAAGTTGCTCTCCAGTTACGCTCTTTAAATTCGCTTTACTCCCTCTCCTCTCGCGCTGTTTTCAATCTCACAACACACTCTCCACTTGCGCTGTTTTCAATCACCTGACTGCCTCTGCTCTCGCGCTGTTTTCAATCTCCCAACTGACTCTCCTCTCACGCTGTTTCCAATCTTCCGACTGACTCTCCTCTCGTGCTGTTTTCAATCTTCCGAATGCCTCTCCTCTCGTGTTGTTCTCAAACTCCCGGCTGCCTCAAATCTCGCACTGTTTTCAATCACATGACTTGCTCTCCAGTTGCGCTCTTTTCAATCGCTTTACTCCCTCTCCACTTGCGCTGTTTTCAATCTCTTTATTCCTTCTCCTTGTGCGCTGTTTTCAATCTCCCTCCTGCCTCTCCACTCGCACTGTTTTCAATCTCTTTACTCCCTCTCCTCTCGCACTGTTTTCAATCTCCCGACTGAGTCTCCTCTCGCGCTGTTTTCGGTCTCCCGACTGCCTCTGCTCTCTCGCTTTTCTCAATCTCCCGACTGCCACTCCTGTCGCACTAGTTTCATTCTCTTGACTGCCTCTCTTTTCACACTATTTTCAATCTCCCGACTCCCTCTCCTCTCTCGCTGTTTTCAATCTCCCGACTGCCTCTCCTATCGCGCTGTTTTCAAACTCATGACTGTATCTCCTCTTGCACTGTTTTCAATCTCCCGACTCCCTCTCCTCTCGCACTGTTTTCAATCTCCCGACTCCCTCTCCTCTCGCACTGTTTTCAATCTCTTTACTCCCTCTCCTCTCGCGCTGTTTTCAATCTCCCGACTCCCTCTCCTCTCGCGCTGTTTTCAATCTCCCGACTTCCTCTCCTCTCTCGCTGTTTTCAATCTCCCGACTGCCTCTCCACTCGCATTGTTCAATCTCTTTACTCCCTCTCCTCTCGCACTGTTTTCAATCTCTTTACTCCCTCTCCTGTCGCACTGTTTTCAATCTCTTTACTCCATCTCCTCTCGCGCTGTTTTCAATCTCCCGACATCCTCTCCTCCCGCACTGTTTTCAATCTCCAGACTGCCTCTCCTCTCGCACTGTTTTCCATTTCCCAACTGACTCTCCTCTCGCGCTGTTTCCAATCTCCCAACTGCCTCTCCACTCCTGTTGTTCTCAATCTCCCGACTGCCTCTCCTCTCACGCTGTTTTCAATCTCACGACTTGCTCTCCAGTTGCACTTTTTTCAATCGCTTTACTCCCTCTCCTCTCGCACTGTTTTCAATCTCACGACACACTCTCCACATGCGCTGTTTTCAATCTCTTTATTCCCTCTCCTTACGCAGTGTTTTCAATCTCTCGACTGCCTCTCCTCTCTCACTGTTGTCAATCTCCCGACTCCCTCTCCTCTCCTGTTGTTCTCAATCTCCCGGCTGCCTCTCCTCTCTCGCTGTTTTCAATCTCCCTCCTGCCTCTCCTCTTGCGCTGTTTTCAATCTCCCGACTGCCTCTCCACTCGCACTGTTTTCAATCTCTTTACTCCATCTCCTCTCACGCTGTTTTCAATCTCTTTACTCCATCTCCTCTCGCGCTGTTTTCAATCTCCCGACTCCCTCTCCTCTCGCACTGTTTTCAATCTCCCGACTTCCTCTCCTCTCGCGCTGTTTTCAATCTCCCGACTCCCTCTCCTCTCTCGCTTTTTACAATCTCCCGACTGCCTCTCCACTCGCACTGTTCAATCTCTTTACTCCCTCTCCGATTGCACTGTTTTCAATCTCTTTACTCCCTCTCCTCTCGCGCTGTTTTCAATCTCCCGACTCCCTCTCCTCTCTCGCTGTTTTCAATCTTCCGAATGACTCTCCACTTGTGCAGTTTACAATCTCCAGACTGCTTCTCCTCTCTCGCTGTTTTTAATCACCTGACTGCCTCTCCTCTCCTGTTGTTCTCAATCTCCCAGCTGCCTCTCCGCTCGCGCTGTTTTCAATCTACTGACTGACTCTCCCCTTGTGCTGTTTTCAATCTCCCTCCTGCCTCTCCGCTCGATCAGTTTTCAATCTCCCGACTGCCTCCGTCTCGCTCTGTTTTCAATCTCCCGACTGCCTCGCCTCTCGCGCTGTTTCCAATCTCCCAACTGCCTCTCCACTCACGCTGTTTTCAATCTCACGACTTGCTCTCCAGTTGCACTTTTTTCAATCGCTTTACTCCCTCTCCTCTCGCGCTGTTTTCAATCTCACGACACACTCTCCACATGCGCTGTTTTCAATCTCTTTATTCCCTCTCCTTACGCAGTGTTTTCAATCTCTCGACTGCCTCTCCTCTCTCACTGTTTTCAATCTCCCGACTGCTTCTCCTCTCTCGCTGTTTTCAATCTCACTACTTGCTCTCCAGTTGCACTTTTTTCAATCGCTTTACTCCCTCTCCTCTCGCGCTGTTTTCAATCTCCCGACTCCCTCTCCTCTCATGCTGTTTTCAATCTCCCGACTCCCTCTCCTCTCCTGTTGTTCTCAATCTCCCGGCTGCCTCTCCTCTCTCGCTGTTTTCAATCTACCGACTGACTCTCCACTCGCTCAGTTTTCAATCTCCCGACTGCCTCCGTCTCGCACTGTTTTCAATTTCTTTATTCCCTCTGCTTGCGCGCTGTTTTCAATCTCTCGACTGCCTTTCCTCTCGCGCTGTTTTAAATCTCCCAACTGACTCTCCTCTCACGCTGTTTGCAATCTTCCGACTGACTCTCCTCTTGCGCAGTTTACAATCTACCGACCTCCTCTCCTCTCGCGCTGTTTTCAATCTCCCAACTGCTTCTCGTCTCGCGTTTTTCTCAAACTCCCAGCTGCCTCTCCACTCGCGCTGTTTTCAATCTCACAAGTTGCTGTCCAGTTACGCTCTTTAAATTCGCTTTACTCCCTCTCCTCTCGCGCTGTTTTCAATCTCACAACACACTCTCCACTTGCGCTGTTTTCAATCACCCGACTGCCTCTCCTCTCGCGCTGTTTTCAATCTCCCAACTGACTCTCCTCTCACGCTGTTTGCAATCTTCCGACTGACTCTCCTCTCGCGCTGTTTTCAATCTTCCGAATGCTTCTCCTCTCGTGTTGTTCTCAAACTCCCGGCTGCCTCAAATCTCGCACTGTTTTCAATCTCACGACTTGCTCTCCAGTTGCGCTCATTTCAGTCGCTTTACTCCCTCTCCACTTGCGCTGTTTTCAATCTCTTTATTCCTTCTCCTTGTGCGCTGTTTTCAATCACCCGACACCCTCTCCTCTCTCGCTGTTTTCAATCACCCGACACCCTCTGCTCTCGCACTGTTTTCAATCTCCCGACTGCCTCTCCTCTCGCGCTGTTTTCAATCTCCCGACTGCCTCTCCACTCGCACTGTTTTCAATCTCTTTTCTCCCTCTCCACTCGCACTGTTTTCAATCTCTTTTCTCCCTCTCCACTCGCACTGTTTTCAATCTCTTTACTCCCTCTCCTCTCGCAATGTTTTCAATAACCCGACTGAGTCTCCTCTCACGCTGTTTTCAGTCTCCCGACTGCCTCTGCTCTCTCGCTTTTTTCAATCTCCCGACTGCCACTCCTGTCACACTATTTTCATTCTCTTGACTGCCTCTCTTTTCACACTATTTTCAACCTCCTGACTGCCTCTCCTCTCGCGCTGTTTTCAAACTCCAAACTCCCTCTCACTCACTTTTTTCAATCTCCCTCCAGCCTCTCCACTCGCTCTGTTTTCAATCTCATGACTGCTTCTCGTCTCGCACTGTTTTCTATCTCCCGACTGCCTCTCCACTCACAATATTTTCAATCTCTTTACTCCATCTCCTCTCGCGCTGATGTCAATCTGCCGACTAACTCTCCTCTCTCGCTGTTTTCAATCTCCCGACTCACTCTCCTCTCTCGCTCTTTTCAATCTCCCGACTCACTCTCCATTTGCACTGTTTTCAATCTCGCAACTGCCTCTCCTCTCGCGCTGTTTTCAATCTCGCAACTGCCTCTCCTCTCGTGCTGTTTTCAATCTCCCGACTGCCTCTCCACTCACACTGTTTTCAATCTCTTTACTCTCTCTCCTCTCGTGCTGTTTTCAATCTCCCGACTTCCTCTCCTCTCGCGCTGTTTTCAATCTTTTTACTCCCTGTCCTCTCGCGCTGTTTTCAATCTCTTTACTCCCTCTCCTCTCGCGCTGTTTTCAATCTCCCGACATCCTCTCCTCTCGCGCTGTTTTCAATCTCCCGACTGCCTCTCCTCTCACGCTGTTTTCAATCTCCCGACTCCCTCTCCTCTCTCGCTGTTTTCAATCTTCCGAATGACTCTCCACTTGTGCAGTTTACAATCTCCAGACTGCTTCTCCTCTCTCACTGTTTTTAATCACCTGACTGCCTCTCCTCTCCTGTTGTTCTCAATCTCCCAGCTGCCTCTCCGCTAGTGTGTTTTCAATCTACCGACTGACTCTCCTCTTGTGCTGTTTTCAATCTCCCTCCTGCCTCTCCACTCGCTCAGTTTTCAATCTCCCGACTGCCTCTGTCTCGCTCTGTTTTCAATCTCCCGACTGCCTCTCCTCTCGCGCTGTTTTCAATCTCACGACTTGCTCTCCAGTTGCACTTTTTTCAATCGCTTTACTCCCTCTCCTCTCGCGCTGTTTTCAATCTCACGACACACTCTCCACATGCGCTGTTTTCAATCTCTTTATTCCCTCTCCTTGCGCAGTGTTTTCAATCTCTCGACTGCCTCTCCTCTCTCGCTGTTTTCAATCTCCCGACTCCCTCTCCTCTCTCGCTGTTTTCAATCTCCCTCCTGCCTCTCCACTTGCTCAGTTTTCAATCTCTCGACTCACTGTCCTCTTGCGCTGTTTTCAATCTCCCGACTCCCTCTCCTCTCGCATTGTTCAATCTCTTTACTCCCTCTCCTCTCGCACTGTTTTCAATCTCTTTATTCCCTCTCCTCTCGCACTGTTTTCAATCTCTTTATTCCCTCTCCTCTCGCACTGTTTTCAATCTCTTTACTCCCTCTCCTCTCTCGCTGTTTGCAATCTCCCGACTGACTCCCCTCTTGTGCTGTTTTCAATCTCCCTCCTGCCTCTCCACTCGCTCAGTTTTCAATCTCCCGACTGCCTCCGTCTCGCGCTGTTTCCAATCTCCCAACTGCCTCTCCTCTCACGCTGTTTTCAATCTCACGACTTGCTCTCCAGTTGCAGTTTATCCAATCACTTTACTCCCTCTCCTCTCGTGCTGTTTTCAATCTACTGACTGACTCTCCTCTTGTGCTGTTTTCAATCTCCCGACTCTCTCTCCTCTCGCGCTGTTTTCAATCTCCCGACTGTCTCTCCACTCGTGCTGTTTTCAATCTCCCGACTGCCTCTCCACTCGCACTGTTCAATCTCTTTACTCTCTCTCCTCTCGCGCTGTTTTCAATCTCCCGACTGCCTCTCCTCTCGCGCTGTTTTCAATCTTCCGAATGACTCTCCACTTGTGCAGTTTACAATCTCCAGACTGCTTCTCCTCTCTCGCCATTTTTAATCACCTGACTGCCACTCCTCTCCTGTTGTTCTCAATCTCCCGGCTGCCTCTCCTCTTATGCTGTTTTCAATCTACCGACTGACTCTCCTCTCGCGCTGTTTTGAATCTCCCGACTCAATCTCCTCTCTCGCTCTTTTCAATCTCTTTACTCCATCTCCTCTCGCGCTGTTTTCAATCTCTTTACTCCATCTCCTCTCGTGCTATTTTCAATGTCCCTCCTGCCTCTCCACTCGCACTGTTTTCAATCTCTTTACTCCATCTCCTCTCGCGGTTTTCAATCTCCCGACTGCCTCTCCATTCGCACTGTTCAATCTCTTTACTCCCTCTCTGATCGCACTGTTTTCAATCTCTTTACTCCCTCTCCTCTCGCACTGTTTTCAATCTCCCGACATCCTCTCCTCTCGCGCTGTTTTCAATCTCCCGACTGCCTCTCCTCTCACGCTGTTTTTAATCTTCCGAATGACTCTCCACTTGTGCAGTTTACAATCTCCAGACTGCTTCTCCTCTCTCGCTGTTTTTAATCACCTGACTGCCTCTCCTCTCCTGTTGTTCTCAATCTCCCAGCTGCCTCTCCGCTCGCGTGTTTTCAATCTACCGACTGACTCTCCTCTTGTGCTGTTTTCAATCTCCCGACTGCCTCTCCTCTCACGCTGTTTTCAATCTCCCGACTCCCTTTCCTCTCTCGCTGTTTTCAATCTTCCGACATCCTCTCCTCTCGCGCTGTTTTCAATCTCCAGACTGCTTCTCCTCTCTCGCTGTTTTTAATCTTCTGAATGACTCTCCACTTGTGCAGTTTACAATCTCCAGACCGCTTCTCCTCTCTCGCTGTTTTTAATCACCTGACTGCCTCTCCTCTCCTGTTGTTCTCAATCTCCCAGCTGCCTCTCCGCTCGCGTGTTTTCAATCTACCAACTGACTCTCCTCTTGTGCTGTTTTCAATCTCCCTCCTGCCTCTCCACTCACTCTGTTTTCAATCTCTAGACTATATCTCCTCTCGCGCTGTTTTCAATCTCCCGACTGCCTCTCCTCTCGCGCTGTTTTCAATCTCCTGCATGTCACTCCTCTTGCTCTGTTTTCAATCTCCCGACTCCCTCTCCTCTCGCGCTGTTTTGAATGTCCTGACTCCCTCTCCTCTCTCGCTCTTTTCAATCTCCCAAATGACTATCCATTTGCGCTGTTTTTAATCTCCTGACGGCCTCTCCACTCGCACTGTTTTCAATCTCTTTATTCCCTCTCCTCTCGCGCTGTTTTCAATCTCGTTATTCCCTCTCCTTGCGCAGTGTTTTCAATCTCTCGACTGCCTCTCCTCTCGTGCTGTTTTCCATCTCCCAACTGACTCTCCTCTCACGCTGTTTGCAATCTTCTGACTGACTCTCCTCTTGTGCAGTTTACAATCTCCAGACTGTCTCTCCTCTCGCGCTGTTTTCAATCTCCCGACTCCGTCCCCTCTCTCACTGTTATCAATCTCCCGGCTGACTCTCCAATCGCACTGTTTTCAATCTCCCGAATGCCTCTCATCTCTCGCTGTTTTCAATCTCCCGACTGCTTCTCCTTTCGCGCTGTTTTCAATCTCTTTACTCCCTCCCCTCTCGCACTGTTTTCAATCTCTTTACTCCCTCTCCTCTCGCACAGTTTTCAATCTCTTTACTCCCTCTCCTCTCGCGCTGTTTTCAATCTCCCGACTTCCTCTCCTCTCACGCTGTTTTCAATCTCCCGACTGCCTCTCCACTCGCACTGTTCAATCTCTTTACTCCCTCTCCTCTCGCACCGTTTTCAATCTCTTTACTCCCACTCCTCTCGTGCTGTTTTCAATCTCGCGACATCCTCTCCTCTCGCGCTGTTTTCAATCTCCCGACTGCCTCTCCTCTCGCGCTGTTTTCAATCTCCCGACTGCCTCCGTCTCGCGCTGTTTTCAATCTCCCGACTGCTTCTCCTCTCACGCTGTTTTCAATCTCACGATTTGCTCTCCAGTTGCACTTTTTTCAATCGCTTTACTCCCTCTCCTCTCGCGCTGTTTGCAGTCTCACGACACACTCTACACTCGCCCTGTTTTCAGTCTCACGACACACTCTCCACATGCGCTGTTTTCAATCTCTTTATTCCCTCTCCTTGCGCAGTGTTTTCAATCTCTCGATTCCCTCTCCTTGCACGCTGTTTTCAATCTCCTGACACCCTCTCCACTCGCACTGTTTTCAATCTCTTCACTCCCTCTCCTCTCACGCTGTTTTCAATCTCCCAACTGACTCTCCTCTCACGCTGTTTGCAATCTTCCGACTGCCTCTCCTCTCGCGCTGTTTTCAATCTTCCGAATGCCTCTACGCTCATGTTGTTCTCAAACTCCCGGCTGCCTCTCCTCTCGCGCTGTTATCAATCTCACGACTTGCTCCCCAGTTGCGCTCTTTTCAATTGCTTTACTCCCTCTCTTCTCGCGCTGTTTTCAATCTCACGACACACTCTCCACTTGCGATGTTTTCAATCTCTTTATTCCCTCTCCTTGCGCGCTGTTTTCAATCTCCCGACACACTCTCCTATCACGCTGCTTTCAATCTCCCGACTGCCTCTCCACTCACACTGTTTTCAATCTCTTTTCTCCCTCTCCTCTCGCACTGTTTTCAATCTCTTTACGCCCTCTCCTCTCGCGCTGCTTTCAATCTCCCGACTGAATCTCCTCACGCGCTGTTTTCAGTCTCCCGACTGCCTCTGCTCTCTCCCTTTTTCCAATCTCCCGACTGCCGCTCCTGTCACACTATTTTCATTCTCTTGAAATCCTCTCTTTTCACACTAATTTCAATCTCCCGACACCCTCTCCTCTCTCGCTGTTTTCAATCTCCTGACTACCTCTCCTCTCGCGCTGTTTTCAATCTCCCGAGCACCTCTCCTCTCTAGCTGTTTTCAATAACCCGACTCCCTCTCCTCTCTCGCTGTTTTCAATCTCCCGACTGCCTCTCCTCTCTCGCTGTTTTCAATCTCCCGACTGCCTCTCCTCTCGCGCTGTTTTCAATCTCCTGACTGTCTCTCCTCTTGCACCGTTTTCAATCTCCCGACTCCCTCTCCTCTCGCGCTGTTTCCAATCTCCCGAATGCCTCTCCACTCGCCCTGTTGTCAATCTCCCGACTGCTTCTCCTCTCACGCTGTTTTCAATCTCACGACATGCCCTCCATTGCACTTTTTTCAATCGCTTTACTCCCTCTCATCTCGCGCTGTTTTCCGTCTCATGACACACTCTCCACATGCGCTGTTTTCAATCTCTTTATTCCCTCTCCTTGCGCAGTGTTTTCAATCTCTCGACTGCCTCTCCTCTCGCGCTGTTTTCAATCTCCCGAATCCCTCTCCTCTCGCGCTGTTTTCAATCTCCTGACTGCCTCTCCTCTCCTGTTGTTCTCAATCTCCCGGCTGCCTCTCCTCTCGCGCTGTTTTCGATCTACCGACTGACTCTCCTCTTGTGCTGTTTTCAATCTCTATCCTGCCTCTCCACTCTCTCTGTTTTCAATCTCTAGACTACCTCTCCTCTCGCGCTGTTTTCAATCTCCCGACTGCCTCTCCTCTCGCGCTGTTTTCAATCTCCCGACTGCCTCTCCTCTCGCGCTGTTTTCAATCTCCCGACTTCCTCTCCTCTCGCGCTGTTTTCAATCTGCCGACTGCCTCTCCTCTCGCGCTGTTTTCAATCTGCCGACTGCCTCTCCTCTCGCGCTGTTTTCAATCTCCTGCATGTCTCACCTCTTGCTCTGTTTTCAATCTCCCGACTCCCTCTCCTCTCGCGCTGTTTTGAATCTCCCGACTCCCTCTCCTCTCTCGCTCTTTTCAATCTCCCGAATGACTATCCACTTGCGCTGTTTTCAATCTCCTTATTCCCTCTCCTTGCGCAGTGTTTTCAATCTCCCGACTGCCTCTCCTCTCGTGCTGTTTTCCATCTCCCAACTGACTCTCCTCTCACGCTGTTTGCAATCTTCTGACTGACTCTCCTCTTGTGCAGATTACAATCTCCAGACTGTCTCTACTCTCGCGCTGTTTTCAATCTCCCGACTCCGTCCCCTCTCTCACTGTTTTCAATCTCCTGACTGACTCTCCAATCGCACTATTTCAATCTCCCGACTGCCTCTCCTCTCTCGCAGTTTTCAATCTCCCGACTGCCTCTCCTCTCTCACTGTTTTCAATCTCCCGACTGCCTCTCATCTCTCGCTGTTTTCAATCTCCCGACTGCTTCTCCTCTTGCGCTGTTTTCAATCACCCGACTGCTTCTCCTCTCGCGCTGTTTTCAATCTCCCGACTGCCACTCCTGTCGCACTATTTTCATTCTCTTGACTGCCTCTCTTTTCACACTGTTTTCAATCTCCCGACACCCTCTCCTCTCTCGCTGTTTTCAATCTCCTGACTCCCTCTCCTCTCGCACTGTTTTCAATCTCTTTACTCCCTCTCCTCTCGCACTATTTTCAATCTCCCGACTGAGTCTCCTCTTGCGCTGTTTTCAGTCTCCCGACTGCCTCTGCTCTCTCGCTTTTTTCAATCTCCCGACTGCCACTCCTGTCGCACTATTTTCATTCTATTGACTGCCTCTCTTTTCACACTATTTTCAAACTCCCGACTCCCTCTCCTCTCTCGCTGTTTTCAATCTCCTGACTACCTCTCCTCTCGCGCTGTTCTCAATCTCCCGAATCCCTCTCCTCTCTCGCTGTTTTCAATCTACCGACTCCCTCTCCTCTCTCGCTGTTTTCAATCCACCGACCGACTCTCCTCTTGTGCTGTTTTCAATCTCCCTCCAGCCTCTCCACTCGCTCTGTTTTCAATCTCATGACTGCTTCTCGTCTCGCACTGTTTTCAATCTCACGACACACTCTCCACTTGCGCTGTTTTCAATCTCTTTATTCCCTCTCCTTGCGCAGTGTTTTCAATCTCCCGACTGCCTCTCCTCTCGTGCTGTTTTCAATCTCCCAACTGACTCTCCTCTCACACTGTTTCCAATCTTCCGACTGACTCTCCTCTCGCGCTGCTTTCAATCTTCCGAATGCCACTCCTCTCGTGTTGTTCTCAAAACCCCGGCTGCCTCTCCTCTCGCGCTGATTTCAATCTCACGACTTGCTCTCCAGTTGCGCTCCTTTCAATCGCTTTACTCCCTCTCCTCTCGCGCTGTTTTCAATCTCCCGACTGCCTCTCCTCTCGCGCTGTTTTCAATCTCCCGACTGCCTCACATCTCGCGCTGTTTTCAATCTCTCGATTGCCTCTCCTCTCGCGCGGTTTTCAATCTACCGACTGACTCTCCTCTCGCGCTGTTTTCAATCTCCCGACTGCCTCACATCTCGCGCTGTTTTCAATCTCCCGATTGCCTCTCCTCTCGCGCTGTTTTCAATCTCACAACTTGCTCTCCAGTTACGCTCTTTTCAATCGCTTTACTCCCTCTCCTCTCGCGCTGTTTTCAATCTCACAACTTGCTCTCCAGTTACGCTCTTTTCAATCGCTTTACTCCCTCTCCTCTCGCGCTGTTTTCAATCTCACAACACACTCTCCACTTGCGCTGTTTTCAATCTCATTATTCCCTCTCCTTGCGCAGTGTTTTCCATCTCTCGACTGCCTCTCCTCTCGCGCTGTTTTCCATCTCCCAACTGACTCTCCTCTCACGCTGTTTTCAATCTTCTGACTGACTCTCCTCTTGTGCAGTTTACAATCTCCAGACTGTCTCTCCTCTCGCGATGTTTTCAATCTCCCGACTCCGTCCCCTCTCTCACTGTTATCAATCTCCCGGCTGACTCTCCAATCGCACTGTTTTCAATCTCCCGACTGCCTCTCCTCTCTCGCTGTTTTCAATCTTCCGACTGCCTCTCCTCTCTCACTGTTTTCAATCTCCCGAATGCCTCTCATCTCTCGCTGTTTTCAATCTCCCGACTGCCTCTCCTCTCGCGCTGTTTTCAATCCACCGACTGACTCTCCTCTTGTGCTGTTTTCAATCTCCCTCCAGCCTCTCCACTCACTCTGTTTTCAATCTCGCGACATCCTCTCCTCTCGCGCTGTTTTCAATCTCCCTCCTGCCTCTCCACTCGCACTGTTTTCAATCTCTTTACTCCCTCTCCTCTCGCACTGTTTTCAATCTCTTTACTCCCTCTCCTCTTGCGATGTTTTCAATCTCACGACTTGCTCTCCAGTTGCGCTCTTTTCAAACGCTTTACTCCCTCTCTTCTCGCGTTGTTTTCAATCTCACGACACACTCTCCACTCGCCCTGTTTTCAGTCTCACGACACACTCTCCACATGCGCTGTTTTCAATCTCTTTATTCCCTCTCCTTGCGCAGTGTTTTCAATCTCTCGATTCCCTCTCCTTGCACGCTGTTTTCAATCTCCTGACACCCTCTCCACTCGCACTGTTTTCAATCTCTTCACTCCCTCTCCTCTCACGCTGTTTTCAATCTCCCAACTGACTCTCCTCTCACGCTGTTTGCAATCTTCTGACTGCCTCTCCTCTCGCGCTGTTTTCAATCTTCCGAATGCCTCTACGCTCATGTTGTTCTCAAACTCCCGGCTGCCTCTCCTCTCGCGCTGTTATCAATCTCACGACTTGCTCCCCAGTTGCGCTCTTTTCAATTGCTTTACTCCCTCTCTTTTCGCGCTGTTTTCAATCTCACGACACACTCTCCACTTGCGATGTTTTCAATCTCTTTATTCCCTCTCCTTGCGCGCTGTTTTCAATCTCCCGACACACTCTCCTATCGCGCTGTTTTCAATCTCCCGACTGCCTCTCCACTCACACTGTTTTCAATCTCTTTTCTCCCTCTCCTCTCGCACTGTTTTCAATCTCTTTACGCCCTCTCCTCTCACGCTGCTTTCAATCTCCCGACTGAATCTCCTCTCGCGATGTTTTCAGTCTCCCGACTGCCTCTGCTTTCTCGCTTTTTCCAATCTCCCGACTGCCACTCCTGTCGCACTATTTTCATTCTCTTGAATTCCTCTCTTTTCACACTAATTTCAATCTCCCGACACCCTCTCCTCTCTCGCTGTTTTCAATCTCCTGACTACCTCTCCTCTCGCGCTGTTTTCAATCTCCCGAGCACCTCTCCTCTCTAGCTGTTTTCAATAACCCGACTCCCTCTCCTCTCTCGCTGTTTTCAATCTCCCGACTCCCTCTCCTCTCTCGCTGTTTTCAATCTCCCGAATGCCTCTCCTCTCTCGCTGTTTTCAATCTCCCGACTGCCTCTCCTCTCTCGCTGTTTTCAATCTCCCGACTGCCTCTCCTCTCACGCTGTTTTCAATCTCCTGACTGTCTCTCCTCTTGCACTGTTTTCAATCTCCCGACTCCCTCTCCTCTCGCGCTGTTTCCAATCTCCCGAATGCCTCTCCACTCGCCCTGTTGTCAATCTCCCGACTGCTTCTCCTCTCACACTGTTTTCAATCTCACGACATGCTCCCCATTGCACTTTTTTCAATCGCTTTACTCCCTCTCCTCTCGCGCTGTTTTCCGTCTCATGACACACTCTCCACATGCGCTGTTTTCAATCTCTTTATTCCCTCTCCTCTCGCGCTGTTTTCAATCTCTCGACTGCCTCTCCTCTCGCGCTGTTTTCAATCTCCCGAATCCCTCTCCTCTCGCGCTGTTTTCAATCTCCTGACTGCCTCTCCTCTCCTGTTGTTCTCAATCACCCGGCTGCCTCTCCTCTCGCGCTGTTTTCAATCTACCGACTGACTCTCCTCTTGTGCTGTTTTCAATCTCCATCCTGCCTCTCCACTCTGTTTTCAATCTCTAGACTACCTCTCCTCTCGCGCTGTTTTCAATCTCCCGACTGCCTCTCCTCTCGCGCTGTTTTCAATCTCCTGCATGTCTCTCCTCTTGCTCTGTTTTCAATCTCCCGACTCCCTCTCCTGTCGCGCTGTTTTGAATCTCCCGACTCCCTCTCCTCTCGCGCTGTTTTCAATCTGCCGACTGCCTCTCCTCTCGCGCTGTTTTCAATCTCCTGCATGTCTCACCTCTTGCTCTGTTTTCAATCTCCCGACTCCCTCTCCTCTCTCGCTCTTTTCAATCTCCCAAATGACTATCCATTTGCGCTGTTTTTAATCTCCCGACGGCCTCTCCACTCGCACTGTTTTCAATCTCTTTATTCCCTCTCCTCTCGCGCTGTTTTCAATCTCGTTATTCCCTCTCCTTGCGCAGTGTTTTCAATCTCTCGACTGCCTCTCCTCTCGTGCTGTTTTCCATCTCCCAACTGACTCTCCTCTCACGCTGTTTGCAATCTTCTGACTGACTCTCCTCTTGTGCAGTTTACAATCTCCAGACTGTCTCTCCTCTCGCACTGTTTTCAATCTCCCGACTCCGTCCCCTCTCTCACTGTTATCAATCTCCCGGCTGACTCTCCAATCGCACTGTTTTCAATCTCCCGACTGCCTCTCATCTCTCGCTGTTTTCAAACTCCCGACTGCGTCTCCTCTCGCGCTGTTTTCAATCTCTTTACTCCCTCTCCTCTCGCACTGTTTTCAATCTCTTTACTCCCTCTCCTCTCGCACAGTTTTCAATCTCTTTACTCCCTCTCCTCTGGCGCTGTTTTCAATCTCCCGACTTCCTCTCCTCTCACGCTGTTTTCAATCTCCCGACTGCCTCTCCACCCGCACTGTTCAATCTCTTTACTCCCTCTCCTCTCGCACTGTTTTCAATCTCTACTCCCACTCCTCTCGTGCTGTTTTCAATCTCGCGACATCCTCTCCTCTCGCGCTGTTTTCAATCTCCCTACTGCCTCGTCTCTCGCGCTGTTTTCAATCTCCCGACTGCCTCCGTCTCGCGCTGTTTTCAATCTCCCGACTGCCTCTCCTCTCGCGCTGTTTCCAATCTCCCGACTGCTTCTGCTCTCACGCTGTTTTCAATCTCACGACTTGCTCTCCAGTTGCACTTTTTTCAATCGCTTTACTCTCTCCTCTCGCGCTGTTTTCAGTCTCACGACACACTCTCCACATGCGCTGTTTTCAATCTCTTTATTCCCTCGCCTTGCGCAGTGTTTTCAATCTCTCGATTGCCTCTCCTCTCGCGCTGTTTTCAATCTCCCGACTCACTCTCCTCTCGTGCTGTTTTCAATCTCCAAACTGCCTCTCCACTCGCACTGTTTTCAATCTCTTTACTCCATCTCCTCTCGCGCTCTTTTCAATCTCCCTCCTGCCTCTCCACTCGCACTGTTTTCAATCTCTTTACTCCCTCTCCTCTCGCGCTGTTTTCCGTCTCATGACACACTCTCCACATGCGCTGTTTTCAATCTCTTTATTCCCTCTCCTCTCGCGCTGTTTTCAATCTCTCGACTGCCTCTCCTCTCGCGCTGTTTTCAATCTCCCGAATCCCTCTCCTCTCGCGCTGTTTTCAATCTCCTGACTGCCTCTCCTCTCCTGTTGTTCTCAATCACCCGGCTGCCTCTCCTCTCGCGCTGTTTTCAATCTACCGACTGACTCTCCTCTTGTGCTGTTTTCAATCTCCATCCTGCCTCTCCACTCTGTTTTCAATCTCTAGACTACCTCTCCTCTCGCGCTGTTTTCAATCTCCCGACTGCCTCTCCTCTCGCGCTGTTTTCAATCTCCTGCATGTCTCTCCTCTTGCTCTGTTTTCAATCTCCCGACTCCCTCTCCTGTCGCGCTGTTTTGAATCTCCCGACTCCCTCTCCTCTCGCGCTGTTTTCAATCTGCCGACTGCCTCTCCTCTCGCGCTGTTTTCAATCTCCTGCATGTCTCACCTCTTGCTCTGTTTTCAATCTCCCGACTCCCTCTCCTCTCTCGCTCTTTTCAATCTCCCAAATGACTATCCATTTGCGCTGTTTTTAATCTCCCGACGGCCTCTCCACTCGCACTGTTTTCAATCTCTTTATTCCCTCTCCTCTCGCGCTGTTTTCAATCTCGTTATTCCCTCTCCTTGCGCAGTGTTTTCAATCTCTCGACTGCCTCTCCTCTCGTGCTGTTTTCCATCTCCCAACTGACTCTCCTCTCACGCTGTTTGCAATCTTCTGACTGACTCTCCTCTTGTGCAGTTTACAATCTCCAGACTGTCTCTCCTCTCGCACTGTTTTCAATCTCCCGACTCCGTCCCCTCTCTCACTGTTATCAATCTCCCGGCTGACTCTCCAATCGCACTGTTTTCAATCTCCCGACTGCCTCTCATCTCTCGCTGTTTTCAAACTCCCGACTGCTTCTCCTCTCGCGCTGTTTTCAATCTCTTTACTCCCTCTCCTCTCGCACTGTTTTCAATCTCTTTACTCCCTCTCCTCTCGCACAGTTTTCAATCTCTTTACTCCCTCTCCTCTGGCGCTGTTTTCAATCTCCCGACTTCCTCTCCTCTCACGCTGTTTTCAATCGCCCGACTGCCTCTCCACCCGCACTGTTCAATCTCTTTACTCCCTCTCCTCTCGCACTGTTTTCAATCTCTACTCCCACTCCTCTCGTGCTGTTTTCAATCTCGCGACATCCTCTCCTCTCGCGCTGTTTTCAATCTCCCTACTGCCTCGTCTCTCGCGCTGTTTTCAATCTCCCGACTGCCTCCGTCTCGCGCTGTTTTCAATCTCCCGACTGCCTCTCCTCTCGCGCTGTTTCCAATCTCCCGACTGCTTCTGCTCTCACGCTGTTTTCAATCTCACGACTTGCTCTCCAGTTGCACTTTTTTCAATCGCTTTACTCTCTCCTCTCGCGCTGTTTTCAGTCTCACGACACACTCTCCACATGCGCTGTTTTCAATCTCTTTATTCCCTCGCCTTGCGCAGTGTTTTCAATCTCTCGATTGCCTCTCCTCTCGCGCTGTTTTCAATCTCCCGACTCACTCTCCTCTCGTGCTGTTTTCAATCTCCAAACTGCCTCTCCACTCGCACTGTTTTCAATCTCTTTACTCCATCTCCTCTCGCGCTCTTTTCAATCTCCCTCCTGCCTCTCCACTCGCACTGTTTTCAATCTCTTTACTCCCTCTCCTCTCACACTGTTTTCAATCTCTTTAATCCCTCTCCTCTTGCGCTGTTTTCAATCTCACGACTTGCTCTCCAGTTGCGCTCTTTTCAAACGCTTTACTCCCTCTCTTCTCGCGTTGTTTTCAATCTCACGACACACTCTACACTCGCCCTGTTTTCAGTCTCACGACACACTCTCCACATGCGCTGTTTTCAATCTCTTTATTCCCTCTCCTTGCGCAGTGTTTTCAATCTCTCGATTCCCTCTCCTTGCACGCTGTTTTCAATCTCCTGACACCCTCTCCACTCGCACTGTTTTCAATCTCTTCACTCCCTCTCCTCTCACGCTGTTTTCAATCTCCCAACTGACTCTCCTCTCACGCTGTTTGCAATCTTCCGACTGCCTCTCCTCTCGCGCTGTTTTCAATCTTCCGAATGCCTCTACGCTCATGTTGTTCTCAAACTCCCGGCTGCCTCTCCTCTCGCGCTGTTATCAATCTCACGACTTGCTCCCCAGTTGCGCTCTTTTCAATTGCTTTACTCCCTCTCTTCTCGCGCTGTTTTCAATCTCACGACACACTCTCCACTTGCGATGTTTTCAATCTCTTTATTCCCTCTCCTTGCGCGCTGTTTTCAATCTCCCGACACACTCTCCTATCACGCTGTTTTCAATCTCCCGACTGCCTCTCCACTCACACTGTTTTCAATCTCTTTTCTCCCTCTCCTCTCGCACTGTTTTCAATCTCTTTACGCCCTCTCCTCTCGCGCTGCTTTCAATCTCCCGACTGAATCTCCTCTCGTGCTGTTTTCAGTCTCCCGACTGCCTCTGCTCTCTCGCTTTTTCCAATCTCCCGACTGCCACTCCTGTCACACTATTTTCATTCTCTTGAATTCCTCTCTTTTCACACTAATTTCAATCTCCCGACACCCTCTCCTCTCTCGCTGTTTTCAATCTCCTGACTACCTCTCCTCTCGCGCTGTTTTCAATCTCCCGAGCCCCTCTCCTCTCTAGCTGTTTTCAATAACCCGACTCCCTCTCCTCTCTCGCTGTTTTCAATCTCCCGACTCCCTCTCCTCTCTCGCAGTTTTCAATCTCCCGAATGCCTCTCCTCTCTCACTGTTTTCAATCTCCCGACTGCCTCTCCTCTCTCGCTGTTTTCAATCTCCCGACTGCCTCTCCTCTCGCGCTGTTTCCAATCTCCCGAATGCCTCTCCACTCGCCCTGTTGTCAATCTCCTGACTGCTTCTCCTCTCACGCTGTTTTCAATCTCACGACATGCTCTCCATTGCACTTTTTTCAATCGCTTTACTCCCTCTCCGCTCGCGCTGTTTTCCGTCTCATGACACACTCTCCACATGCGCTGTTTTCAATCTCTTTATTCCCTCTCCTTGCGCAGTGTTTTCAATCTCTCGACTGCCTCTCCTCTCGCGCTGTTTTCAATCTCCCGAATCCCTCTCCTCTCGCGCTGTTTTCAATCTCCTGACTGCCTCTCCTCTCCTGTTGTTCTCAATCTCCCGGCTGCCTCTCCTCTCGCGCTGTTTACAATCTACCGACTGACTCTCCTCTTGTGCTGTTTTCAACCTCCATCCTGCCTCTCCACTCTCTCTGTTTTCAATCTCTAGACCACCTCTCCTCTCGCGCTGTTTTCAATCTCCCGACTGCCTCTCCTCTCGCGCTGTTTTCAATCTCCTGCATGTCTCTCCTCTTGCTCTGTTTTCAACCTCCCGACTCCCTCTCCTCTCGCGCTGTTTTGAATCTCCCGACTCCCTCTCCTCTCTCGCTCTTTTCAATCTCCCAAATGACTATCCATTTGCGCTGTTTTCAATCTCCCGATGGCCTCTCCACTCGCACTGTTTTCAATCTCTTTATTCCCTCTCCTCTCGCGCTGTTTTCAATCTCGTTATTCCCTCTCCTTGCGCAGTGTTTTCAATCTCTCGAATGCCTCTCCTCTCGTGCTGTTTTCCATCTCCCAACTGACTCTCCTCTCACGCTGTTTGCAATCTTCTGACTGACTCTCCTCTTGTGCAGTTTACAATCTCCAGACTGTCTCTCCTCTCGCGCTGTTTTCAATCTCCCGACTCCGTCCCCTCTCTCACTGTTATCAATCTCCCGGCTGACTCTCCAATCGCACTGTTTTCAATCTCCCGACTGCTTCTCCTCTCTCGCTGTTTTCAATCTTCCGACTGCCTCTCCTCTCTCACTGTTTTCAATCGCCCGAATGCCTCTCATCTCTCGCTGTTTTCAATCTCCCGACTGCTTCTCCTCTCGCGCTGTTTTCAATCTCCCGACTGCCTCTCCTCTCGCGCTGTTTTCAATCTCCCGACTGCTTCTCCTCTCGCGCTGTTTTCAATCTCTTTACTCTCTCTCCTCTCGCGCTGTTTTCAATCTCCCGACTTCCTCTCCTCTCGCGCTGTTTTCAATCTCCCGACTCCCTCTCCTCTCGTGCTGTTTTCAATCTCCCGACTGCCTGTCCTCTCTCGCTGTTTTCAATCTCACGACTTGCTCTCCAGTTGCGCTCTTTTCAAACGCTTTACTCCCTCTCTTCTCGCGTTGTTTTCAATCTCACGACACACTCTACACTCGCCCTGTTTTCAGTCTCACGACACACTCTCCACATGCGCTGTTTTCAATCTCTTTATTCCCTCTCCTTGCGCAGTGTTTTCAATCTCTCGATTCCCTCTCCTTGCACGCTGTTTTCAATCTCCTGACACCCTCTCCACTCGCACTGTTTTCAATCTCTTCACTCCCTCTCCTCTCACGCTGTTTTCAATCTCCCAACTGACTCTCCTCTCACGCTGTTTGCAATCTTCCGACTGCCTCTCCTCTCGCGCTGTTTTCAATCTTCCGAATGCCTCTACGCTCATGTTGTTCTCAAACTCCCGGCTGCCTCTCCTCTCGCGCTGTTATCAATCTCATGACTTGCTCCCCAGTTGCGCTCTTTTCAATTGCTTTACTCCCTCTCTTCTCGCGCTGTTTTCAATCTCACGACACACTCTCCACTTGCGATGTTTTCAATCTCTTTATTCCCTCTCCTTGCGCGCTGTTTTCAATCTCCCGACACACTCTCCTATCGCGCTGTTTTCAATCTCCCGACTGCCTCTCCACTCACACTGTTTTCAATCTCTTTTCTCCCTCTCCTCTCGCACTGTTTTCAATCTCTTTACGCCCTCTCCTCTCGCGCTGCTTTCAATCTCCCGACTGAATCTCCTCTCGCGCTGTTTTCAGTCTCCCGACTGCCTCTGCTCTCTCGCTTTTTCCAATCTCCCGACTGCCACTCCTGTCGCACTATTTTCATTCTCTTGAATTCCTCTCTTTTCACACTAATTTCAATCTCCCGACACCCTCTCCTCTCTCGCTGTTTTCAATCTCGTGACTACCTCTCCCCTTGCGCTGTTTTCAATCTCCCGAGCCCCTCTCCTCTCTAGCTGTTTTCAATAACCCGACTCCCTCTCCTCTCTCGCTGTTTTCAATCTCCCGACTCCCTCTCCTCTCTCGCTGTTTTCAATCTCCCGAATGCCTCTCCTCTCTCGCTGTTTTCAATCTCCCGACTGCCTCTCCTCTCGCGCTGTTTCCAATCTCCCGAATGCCTCTCCACTCGCCCTGTTGTCAATCTCCCGACTGCTTCTCCTCTCACGCTGTTTTCAATCTCACGACATGCTCTCCATTGCACTTTTTTCAATCGCTTTACTCCCTCTCCTCTCGCGCTGTTTTCCGTCTCATGACACACTCTCCACATGCGCTGTTTTCAATCTCTTTATTCCCTCTCCTTGCGCAGTGTTTTCAATCTCTCGACTGCCTCTCCTCTCGCGCTGTTTTCAATCTCCCGAATCCCTCTCCTCTCGCGCTGTTTTCAATCTCCTGACTGCCTCTCCTCTCCTGTTGTTCTCAATCTCCCGGCTGCCTCTCCTCTCGCGCTGTTTTCAATCTACCGACTGACTCTCCTCTTGTGCTGTTTTCAATCTCCATCCTGCCTCTCCACTCTCTCTCTTTTCAATCTCTAGACCACCTCTCCTCGCGCGCTGTTTTCAATCTCCCGACTGCCTCTCCTCTCGCGCTGTTTTCAATCTCCTGCATGTCTCTCCTCTTGCTCTGTTTTCAATCTCCCGACTCCCTCTTCTCTCGCGCTGTTTTGAATCTCCCGACTCCCTCTCCTCTCTCGCTCTTTTCAATCTCCCAAATGACTATCCATTTGCCCTGTTTTCAATCTCCCGACGGCCTCTCCACTCGCACTGTTTTCAATCTCTTTATTCCCTCTCCTCTCGCGCTGTTTTCAATCTCGTTATTCCCTCTCCTTGCGCAGTGTTTTCAATCTCTCGAATGCCTCTCCTCTCGCGCTGTTTTCCATCTCCCAACTGACTCTCCTCTCACGCTGTTTGCAATCTTCTGACTGACTCTCCTCTTGTGCAGTTTACAATCTCCAGACTGTCTCTCCTCTCGCGCTGTTTTCAATCTCCCGACTCCGTCCCCTCTCTCACTGTTATCAATCTCCCGGCTGACTCTCCAATCGCACTGTTTTCAATCTCCCGACTGCTTCTCCTCTCTCGCTGTTTTCAATCTTCCGACTGCCTCTCCTCCCTCACTGTTTTCAATCGCCCGAATGCCTCTCATCTCTCGCTGTTTTCAATCTCCCGACTGCTTCTCCTCTCGCGCTGTTTTCAATCTCCTGACTGCCTCTCATCTCTCGCTGTTTTCAATCTCCCGACTGCTTCTCCTCTCGCGCTGTTTTCAATCTCCCGACTGCCACTCCTGTCGCACTATTTTCATTCTCTTGACTGCCTCTCTTTTCACACTATTTTCAATCTCCCGACACCCTCTCCTCTCTCGCTGTTTTCAACCTCCTGACTGCCTCTCCTCTCTCGCTGTTTTCAATCTCCTCACTGCCTCTCCTCTCTCGCTGTTTTCAATCTCCCGACTGACTCTCCTCTCGCGCTGTTTTCAATCACTTTACTCCCTCTCCTCTCGCACTGTTTTCAATCTCTTTACTCTCTCTCCTCTCGCGCTGTTTTCAATCTCCCGACTTCCTCTCCTCTCGCGCTGTTTTCAATCTCCCGACTCCCTCTCCTCTCCCGCTGTTTTCAATCTCCCGACTGCCTCTCCTCTCTCGCTGTTTTCAATCTCCCGACTGCCTCTCCTCTCTCGCTGTTTTCAATCTTCCGACTGCCTCTCCTCTCTCACTGTTTTCAATCTCCCGAATGCCTCTCATCTCTCGCTGTTTTCAATCTCCCGACTGCCTCTCCTCTCTCGCTGTTTTCAATCTCCCGACTGCCTCTACTCTATCACTGTTTTCAATCTCCCGAATGCCTCTCATCTCTCGCTGTTTTCAATCACCCGACTGCCTCTCATCTCTCGCTGTTTTCAATCTCCCGACTGCTTCTCCTCTCGCGCTGTTTTCAATCTCCCGACTGCCTCTCCTCTCTCGCTGTTTTCAATCTCACGACTGCTTCTCCTCTCGCGCTGTTTTCAATCTCCCGACTGCCTCTCCTCTCTCGCTGTTTTCAATCTCCCGACTGCCTCTCCTCTCTCGCTGTTTTCAATGTCTTTACTCCCTCTCCTCTCTCACTGTTTTCAATCACCCGACTGCCTCTCCACTCGCACTGTTTTCAATCTCTTCACTCCCTCTCCTCTCGCACTGTTTTCAATCTCTTTACTCCCTCTCCTCTCGCGCTGTTTTCAATCTTCCGACTGCCTCTCCTCTCGCGCTGTTTTCAATCTCCCGACTGCCTCACATCTCGCGCTGTTTTCAATCTGCCGATTGCCTCTCCTCTCGCGCTGTTTTCAATCTCTTTACTCCCTCTCCTCTCGCACTGTTTTCAATCTCTTTACTCCCTCTCCTCTCGCGCTGTTTTCAATCTCCCGACTTCCTCTCCTCTCGCGCTGTTTTCAATCTCCCGACTCCCTCTCCTCTCGCGCTGTTTTCAATCTCCCGACTGCCTCTCCTCTCTCGCTGTTTTCAATCTCCCGACTGCCTCTTCTTCTCGCTGTTTTCAATCTTCCGACTGCCTCTCCTCTCTCACTGTTTTCAATCTCCCGAATGCCTCTCATCTCTCGCTGTTTTCAATCTCCCGACTGCTTCTACTCTCGCGCTGTTTTCAATCTCCCGACTGCCTCTCCTCTCTCGCTGTTTTCAATCTCCCGACTGCCTCTACTCTCTCACTGTTTTCAATCTCCCGAATGCCTCTCATCTCTCGCTGTTTTCAATCACCCGACTGCCTCTCATCTCTCGCTGTTTTCAATCTCCCGACTGCTTCTCCTCTCGCGCTGTTTTCAATCTCCCGACTGCCTCTCATCTCTCGCTGTTTTCAAACTCCCGACTGCTTCTCCTCTCGCGCTGTTTTCAATCTCTTTACTCCCTCTCCTCTCGCACAGTTTTCAATCTCTTTACTCCCTCTCCTCTGGCGCTGTTTTCAATCTCCCAACTTCCTCTCCTCTCACGCTGTTTACAATCTCCCGACTGCCTCTCCACCCGCACTGTTCAATCTCTTTACTCCCTCTCCTCTCGCACTGTTTTCAATCTCTACTCCCACTCCTCTCGTGCTGTTTTCAATCTCGCGACATCCTCTCCTCTCGCGCTGTTTTCAATCTCCCTACTGCCTCGTCTCTCGCGCTGTTTTCAATCTCCCGACTGCCTCCGTCTCGCGCTGTTTTCAATCTCCCGACTGCCGCTCCTCTCTCGCTGTTTTCAATCTCCCGACTGCCTCTCCTCTCTCGCTGTTTTCAATCTCTTTACTCCCTCTCCTCTCTCACTGTTTTCAATCTCCCGACTGCCTCTCCACTCGCACTGTTTTCAATCTCTTCACTCCCTCTCCTCTCGCACTGTTTTCAATCTCTTTACTCCCTCTCCTCTCGCGCTGTTTTCAATCTTCCGACTGCCTCTCCTCTCGCGCTGTTTTCAATCTCCCGACTGCCTCACATCTCACGCTGTTTTCAATCTCCCGATTGCCTCTCCTCTCGCGCTGTTTTCAATCTCTTTACTCCCTCTCCTCTCGCACTGTTTTCAATCTCTTTACTCCCTCTCCTCTCGCGCTGTTTTCAATCTCCCGACTTCCTCTCCTCTCGCGCTGTTTTCAATCTCCCGACTCCCTCTCCTCTCGCGCTGTTTTCAATCTCCCGACTGCCTCTCCTCTCTCGCTGTTTTCAATCTCCCGACTGCCCCTTCTTCTCGCTGTTTTCAATCTTCCGACTGCCTCTCCTCTCTCACTGTTTTCAATCTCCCGAATGCCTCTCATCTCTCGCTGTTTTCAATCTCCCGACTGCTTCTCCTCTCGCGCTGTTATCAATCTCCCGACTGCCTCTCCTCTCTCGCTGTTTTCAATCTCCCGACTGCCTCTACTCTCTCACTGTTTTCAATCTCCCGAATGCCTCTCATCTCTCGCTGTTTTCAATCACCCGACTGCCTCTCATCTCTCGCTGTTTTCAATCTCCCGACTGCTTCTCCTCTCACGCTGTATTCAATCTCCCGACTGCCTCTCCTCTCTCGCTGTTTTCAATCACCCGACTGCTTCTCCTCTCGCGCTGTTTTCAATCTCCCGACTGCCTCTCCTCTCTCGCTGTTTTCAATCTCTTTACTCCCTCTCCTCTCTCACTGTTTTCAATCTCCCGACTGCCTCTCCACTCGCACTGTTTTCAATCTCTTCGCTCCCTCTCCTCTCGCACTGTTTTCAATCTCTTTACTCCCTCTCCTCTCGCGCTGTTTTCAATCTTCCGACTGCCTCTCCTCTCGCGCTGTTTTCAATCTCCCGACTGCCTCACATCTCGCGCTGCTTTCAATCTCCCGATTGCCTCTCCTCTCGCGCTGTTTTCAATCTACCGACTGAATCTCCACTCGCGCTGTTTTCAATCTCACAACTTGCTCTCCAGTTACGCTCTTTTCAATCGCTTTACTCCCTCTCCTCTCGCGCTGTTTTCAATCTCACAACACACTCTCCACTTGCGCTGTTTTCAATCTCGTTATTCCCTCTCCTTGCGCAGTGTTTTCAATCTCTCGACTGCCTCTCCTCTCGTGCTGTTTTCCATCTCCCAACTGACTCTCCTCTCACACTGTTTGCAAACTTCTGACTGACTCTCCTCTTGTGCAGTTTACAATCTCCAGACTGTCTCTACTCTCGCGCTGTTTTCAATCTCCCGACTCCGCCCCCTCTCTCACTGTTTTCAATCTCCCGACTGCCTCTCCTCTCGCGCTGTTTTCAATCTCCCGACTGCCTCTCCTCTTGTGTTGTTCTCAAACTCTCGGCTGCCTCTCCTCTCGCGCTGTTTTCAATCCACTGACCGACTCTCCTCTTGTGCTGTTTTCAATCTCCCTCCAGCCTCTCCAATCGCTCTGTTTTCAATCTCATGACTGCTTCTCGTCTCGCACTGTTTTCAATCTCACGACACACTCTCCACTTGCGCTGTTTTCAATCTCTTTATTCCCTCTCATTGCGCGCTGTGTTCAATCTCCCGACTGCCTCTCCTCTCACGCTGTTTTCAATCTCCCAACTGACTCTCCTCTCACGCTGTTTGCAATCTTCTGACTGACTCTCCTCTCGCGCTGTTTTCAATCTTCCGAATGCCTCTCCTCTCGTGTTGTTCTCAAACTCCCGGCTGCCTCTCCTCTCGCCCTGTTTTCAATCTCCCGACACCCTCTCCACTCGCACTGTTTTCAATCTCTTTACTCCCTCTCCTCTCGCGCTGTTTTCAATCTCCCGACTGAGTCTCCTCTCGCGCTGTTTTCAGTCTCCCGACTGACTCTGCTCTCACGCTGTTTTCAATCTCCCGACTGACTCTGCTCTCACGCTGTTTTCAATCTCCCGACTGCCTCTGCTCTCTCGCTTTTTTCAATCTACCGCATGCCACTCCTGTCGCACTATTTTCATTCTCTTGACCGCCTCTCTTTTCACACTATTTTCAATCTCCCAACACCCTCTCCTCTCTCGCTGTTTTCAATCTCCTGACTGCCTCTCCTCTCACGCTGTTTTCAATCTCCCGACTCCCTCTCCTCTCTCGCTGTTTTCAATCTCCCGACTCCCTCTCCTCTCTCGCTGTTTTCAATCCCCCGACTGCCTCTCCTTTCTCGCTGTTTTCAATCTCCTGACGGCCTCTCCTCTCGCGCTGTTTTCAATCTCCCGACTCCGTCCCCTCTCTCACTGTTTTCAATCTACCGACTGACTCTCCTCTTGTGCTGTTTTCAATCTCCCTCCTGCCTCTCTGCTCGCTCAGTTTTCAATCTCCCGACTGCCTCCGTCTCGCGCTGTTTTCAATCTCCCGACAGCCTCTCCTCTCGCGCTGTTTCCAATCTCCCGACTGCCTCTCCACTCGCACTGTTTTCAATCTCCCGACTCCCTCTCCTCTCTCGCTGTTTTCAATCTCCCGACTGCTTCTCCTCTCCTTTTGCTCTCAATCTCCCGACTGCCTCTCCTCTCTCGCTGTTTTCAATCTCCCGACTGCTTCTGCTCTCCTGTTGCTCTCAATCTCCCGACTGCCTCTCCTCTCGCGCTGTTTTCAATCTCCCAACTTCCTCTCCTCTCGCGCTGTTTTCAATCTCCCGACTGCCTCTCCTCTCGCGCTGTTTTCAATCTCCCGACTGACTCTCCTCTCACGCTGTTTGCAAACTTCTGACTGACTCTCCTCTTGTGCAGTTTACAATCTCCAGACTGTCTCTCCTCTCGCGCTGTTTTCAATCTCCCGACTCCGTCCCCTCTCTCACTGTTTTCAATCTCCCGACTGCCTCTCCTCTCTCGCTGTTTTCAATCTTCCGACTGCCTCTCCTCTCTCACTGTTTTCAATCTCCCGAATGCCTCTCATCTCTCGCTGTTTTCAATCTCTTTACTCCCTCTCCTCTCTCACTGTTTTCAATCTCCCGACTGTCTCTCCACTCGCACTGTTTTCAATCTCTTCACTCCCTCTCCTCTCGCACTGTTTTCAATCTCTTTACTCCCTCTCCTCTCGCGCTGTTTTCAATCTTCCGACTGCCTCTCCTCTCGCGCTGTTTTCAATCTCCCGACTGCCTCACATCTCGCGCTGTTTTCAATCTCCCGATTGCCTCTCCTCTCGCGCAGTTTTCAATCTACCGACTGAATCTCCACTCGCGCTGTTTTCAATCTCACAACTTGCACTCCAGTTACGCTCTTTTCAATCGCTTTACTCCCTCTCCTCTCGCGCTGTTTTCAATCTCACAACACACTCTCCACTTGCGCTGTTTTCAATCTCGTTATTCCCTCTCCTTGCGCAGTGTTTTCAATCTCTCGACTGCCTCTCCTCTCGTGCTGTTTTCCATCTCCCAACTGACTCTCCTCTCACACTGTTTGCAATCTTCTGACTGACTCTCCTCTTGTGCAGTTTACAATCTCCAGACTGTCTCTACTCTCGTGCTGTTTTCAATCTCCCGACTGCCTCTCATCTGTCGCTGTTTTCAATCTCCCGACTGCTTCTCCTCTCGCGCTGTTTTCAATCTCCCGACTGCCACTCCTGTCGCACTATTTTCATTCTCTTGACTGCCTCTCTTTTCACACTATTTTCAATCTCCCGACACCCTCTCCTCTCTCGCTGTTTTCAACCTCCTGACTGCCTCTCCTCTCGCGCTGTTTTCAATCTCTTTACTCCCTCTCCTCTCGCACTGTTTTCAATCTCTTTACTCTCTCTCCTCTCGCGCTGTTTTCAATCTCCCGACTTCCTCTCCTCTCGCGCTGTTTTCAATCTCCCGACTCCCTCTCCTCTCGCGTTGTTTTCAATCTCCCGACTGCCTCTCCTCCCTCGTTGTTTTCAATCTCCCGACTGCCTCTCCTCTCTCACTGTTATCAATCTCCCGGCTGACTCTCCAATCGCACTGTTTTCAATCTCCCGACTGCTTCTCCTCTCTCGCTGTTTTCAATCTTCCGACTGCCTCTCCTCTCTCACTGTTTTCAATCGCCCGAATGCCTCTCATCTCTCGCTGTTTTCAATCTCCCGACTGCTTCTCCTCTCGCGCTGTTTTCAATCTCCCGACTGCTTCTCATCTCTCGCTGTTTTCAATCTCCCGACTGCTTCTCCTCTCGCGCTGTTTTCAATCTCCCGACTGCCACTCCTGTCGCACTATTTTCATTCTCTTGACTGCCTCTCTTTTCACACTATTTTCAATCTCCCGACACCCTCTCCTCTCTCGCTGTTTTCAACCTCCTGACTGCCTCTCCTCTCTCGCTGTTTTCAATCTCCTCACTGCCTCTCCTCTCTCGCTGTTTTCAATCTCCCGACTGACTCTCCTCTCGCGCTGTTTGCAATCTCTTTACTCCCTCTCCTCTCGCACTGTTTTCAATCTCTTTACTCTCTCTCCTCTCGCGCTGTTTTCAATCTCCCGACTTCCTCTCCTCTCGCGCTGTTTTCAATCTCCCGACTCCCTCTCCTCTCGCGCTGTTTTCAATCTCCCGACTGCCTCTCCTCTCTCGCTGTTTTCAATCTCCCGACTGCCTCTCCTCTCTCGCTGTTTTCAATCTTCCGACTGCCTCTCCTCTCTCACTGTTTTCAATCTCCCGAATGCCTCTCATCTCTCGCTGTTTTCAATCTCCCGACTGCTTCTCCTCTCGCGCTGTTTTCAATCTCCCGACTGCCTCTCCTCTCTCGCTGTTTTCAATCTCCCGACTGCCTTTACTCTCTCACTGTTTTCAATCTCCCGAATGCCTCTCATCTCTCGCTGTTTTCAATCACCCGACTGCCTCTCATCTCTCGCTGTTTTCAATCTCCCGACTGCTTCTCCTCTCGCGCTGTTTTCAATCTCCCGACTGCCTCTCCTCTCTCGCTGTTTTCAATCTCCCGACTGCTTCTCCTCTCGCGCTGTTTTCAATCTCCCGACTGCCTCTCCTCTCTCGCTGTTTTCAATCTCCCAACTGCCTCTCCTCTCTCGCTGTTTTCAATCTCTTTACTCCCTCTCCTCTCTCACTGTTTTCAATCTCCCGACTGCCTCTCCACTCGCACTGTTTTCAATCTCTTCACTCCCTCTCCTCTCGCACTGTTTTCAATCTCTTTACTCCCTCTCCTCTCGCACTGTTTTCAATCTTCCGACTGCCTCTCCTCTCGCGCTGTTTTCAATCTCCCGACTGCCTCACATCTCGCGCTGTTTTCAATCTCCCGATTGCCTCTCCTCTCGCGCTGTTTTCAATCTCTTTACTCCCTCTCCTCTCGCACTGTTTTCAATCTCTTTACTCCCTCTCCTCTCGCGCTGTTTTCAATCTCCCGACTTCCTCTCCTCTCGCGCTGTTTTCAATCTCCCGACTCCCTCTCCTCTCGCGCTGTTTTGAATCTCCTGACTGCTTCTCCTCTCGCGCTGTTTTCAATCTCCCGACTGCCTCTCCTCTCTCGCTGTTTTCAATCTCCCGACTGCCTCTACTCTCTCACTGTTTTCAATCTCCCGAATGCCTCTCATCTCTCGCTGTTTTCAATCACCCGACTGCCTCTCATCTCTCGCTGTTTTCAATCTCCCGACTGCTTCTCCTCTCGCGCTGTTTTCAATCTCCCGACTGCCTCTCATCTCTCGCTGTTTTCAAACTCCCGACTGCTTCTCCTCTCGCGCTGTTTTCAATCTCTTTACTCCCTCTCCTCTCACACTGTTTTCAATCTCTTTACTCCCTCTCCTCTCGCACAGTTTTCAATCTCTTTACTCCCTCTCCTCTCGCACTGTTTTCAATCTCTTTACTCTCTCTCCTCTCGCGCTGTTTTCAATCTCCCGACTTCCTCTCCTCTCGCGCTGTTTTCAATCTCCCGACTCCCTCTCCTCTCGCGCTGTTTTCAATCTCCCGACTGCCTCTCCTCTCTCGCTGTTTTCAATCTCCCGACTGCCTCTCCTCTCTCACTGTTATCAATCTCCCGGCTGACTCTCCAATCGCACTGTTTTCAATCTCCCGACTGCTTCTCCTCTCTCGCTGTTTTCAATCTTCCGACTGCCTCTCCTCTCTCACTGTTTTCAATCGCCCGAATGCCTCTCATCTCTCGCTGTTTTCAATCTCCCGACTGCTTCTCCTCTCGCGCTGTTTTCAATCTCCCGACTGCTTCTCATCTCTCGCTGTTTTCAATCTCCCGACTGCTTCTCCTCTCGCGCTGTTTTCAATCTCCCGACTGCCACTCCTGTCGCACTATTTTCATTCTCTTGACTGCCTCTCTTTTCACACTATTTTCAATCTCCCGACACCCTCTCCTCTCTCGCTGTTTTCAACCTCCTGACTGCCTCTCCTCTCTCGCTGTTTTCAATCTCCTCACTGCCTCTCCTCTCTCGCTGTTTTCAATCTCCCGACTGACTCTCCTCTCGCGCTGTTTGCAATCTCTTTACTCCCTCTCCTCTCGCACTGTTTTCAATCTCTTTACTCTCTCTCCTCTCGCGCTGTTTTCAATCTCCCGACTTCCTCTCCTCTCGCGCTGTTTTCAATCTCCCGACTCCCTCTCCTCTCGCGCTGTTTTCAATCTCCCGACTGCCTCTCCTCTCTCGCTGTTTTCAATCTCCCGACTGCCTTTACTCTCTCACTGTTTTCAATCTCCCGAATGCCTCTCATCTCTCGCTGTTTTCAATCACCCGACTGCCTCTCATCTCTCGCTGTTTTCAATCTCCCGACTGCGTCTCCTCTCGCGCTGTTTTCAATCTCCCGACTGCCTCTCCTCTCTCGCTGTTTTCAATCTCCCGACTGCCTCTCCTCTCGCGCTGTTTTCAATCTCCCGACTGCCTCTCCTCTCTCGCTGTTTTCAATCTCCCGACTGCCTCTCCTCTCTCGCTGTTTTCAATCTCTTTACTCCCTCTCCTCTCTCACTGTTTTCAATCTCCCGACTGCCTCTCCACTCGCACTGTTTTCAATCTCTTCACTCCCTCTCCTCTCGCACTGTTTTCAATCTCTTTACTCCCTCTCCTCTCGCGCTGTTTTCAATCTTCCGACTGCCTCTCCTCTCGCGCTGTTTTCAATCTCCCGACTGCCTCACATCTCGCGCTGTTTTCAATCTCCCGATTGCCTCTCCTCTCGCGCTGTTTTCAATCTCTTTACTCCCTCTCCTCTCGCACTGTTTTCAATCTCTTTACTCCCTCTCCTCTCGCGCTGTTTTCAATCTCCCGACTTCCTCTCCTCTCGCGCTGTTTTCAATCTCCCGACTCCCTCTCCTCTCGCGCTGTTTTCAATCTCCAGACTGCCTATCCTCTCTCGCTGTTTTCAATCTCCCGACTGCCTCTTCTTCTCGCTGTTTTCAATCTTCCGACTGCCTCTCCTCTCTCACTGTTTTCAATCTCCCGAATGCCTCTCATCTCTCACTGTTTTCAATCTCCCGACTGCTTCTCCTCTCGCGCTGTTTTCAATCTCCCGACTGCCTCTCCTCTCTCGCTGTTTTCAATCTCCCGACTGCCTCTACTCTCTCGCTGTTTTCAATCTCCCGACTGCCTCCGTCTCGCGCTGTTTTCAATCTCCCGACTGCCTCTCCTCTCGCGCTGTTTCCAATCTCCCGACTGCCTCTCTTCTCGCGCTGTTTTCAATCTCCCGACTGCTTCTCCTCTCACGCTGTTTTCAATCTCACGACTTGCTCTCCAGTTGCACTTTTTTCAATCGCTTTACTCTCTCCTCTCGCGCTGTTTTCAGTCTCACGACACACTCTCCACATGCGCTGTTTTCAATCTCTTTATTCCCTCGCCTTGCGCAGTGTTTTCAATCTCTCGATTGCCTCTCCTCTCGCGCTGTTTTCAATCTCCCGACTCACTCTCCTCTCGTGCTGTTTTCAATCTCCAAACTGCCTCTCCACTCGCACTGTTTTCAATCTCTTTACTCCCTCTCCTCTCACACTGTTTTCAATCTCTTTATTCCCTCTCCTCTTGCGCTGTTTTCAATCTCACGACTTGCTCTCCAGTTGCGCTCTTTTCAAACGCTTTACTCCCTCTCTTCTCGCGTTGTTTTCAATCTCACGACACACTCTACACTCGCCCTGTTTTCAGTCTCACGACACACTCTCCACATGCGCTGTTTTCAATCTCTTTATTCCCTCTCCTTGCGCAGTGTTTTCAATCTCTCGATTCCCTCTCCTTGCACGCTGTTTTCAATCTCCTGACACCCTCTCCACTCGCACTGTTTTCAATCTCTTCACTCCCTCTCCTCTCACGCTGTTTTCAATCTCCCAACTGACTCTCCTCTCACGCTGTTTGCAATCTTCCGACTGCCTCTCCTCTCGCGCTGTTTTCAATCTTCCGAATGCCTCTACGCTCATGTTGTTCTCAAACTCCCGGCTGCCTCTCCTCTCGCGCTGTTATCAATCTCACGACTTGCTCCCCAGTTGCGCTCTTTTCAATTGCTTTACTCCCTCTCTTCTCGCGCTGTTTTCAATCTCACGACACACTCTCCACTTGCGATGTTTTCAATCTCTTTATTCCCTCTCCTTGCGCGCTGTTTTCAATCTCCCGACACACTCTCCTATCGCGCTGTTTTCAATCTCCCGACTGCCTCTCCACTCACACTGTTTTCAATCTCTTTTCTCCCTCTCCTCTCGCACTGTTTTCAATCTCTTTACGCCCTCTCCTCTCGCGCTGCTTTCAATCTCCCGACTGAATCTCCTCTCGCGCTGTTTTCAGTCTCCTGACTGCCTCTGCTCTCTCGCTTTTTCCAATCTCCCGACTGCCACTCCTGTCGCACTATTTTCATTCTCTTGAATTCCTCTCTTTTCACACTAATTTCAATCTCCCGACACCCTCTCCTCTCTCGCTGTTTTCAATCTCCTGACTACCTCTCCTCTCGCGCTGTTTTCAATCTCCCGAGCCCCTCTCCTCTCTAGCTGTTTTCAATAACCCGACTCCCTCTCCTCTCTCGCTGTTTTCAATCTCCCGACTCCCTCTCCTCTCTCGCAGTTTTCAATCTCCCGAATGCCGCTCCTCTCTCGCTGTTTTCAATCTCCCGACTGCCTCTCCTCTCTCGCTGTTTTCAATCTCCCGACTGCCTCTCCTCTCGCGCTGTTTCCAATCTCCCGAATGCCTCTCCACTCGCCCTGTTGTCAATCTCCCGACTGCTTCTCCTCTCACGCTGTTTTCAATCTCACGACATGCTCTCCATTGCACTTTTTTCAATCGCTTTACTCCCTCTCCTCTCGCGCTGTTTTCCGTCTCATGACACACTCTCCACATGCGCTGTTTTCAATCTCTTTATTCCCTCTCCTTGCGCAGTGTTTTCAATCTCTCGTCTGCCTCTCCTCTCGCGCTGTTTTCAATCTCCCGAATCCCTCTCCTCTCGCGCTGTTTTCAATCTCCTGACTGCCTCTCCTCTCCTGTTGTTCTCAATCTCCCGGCTGCCTCTCCTCTCGCGCTGTTTTCAATCTATCGACTGACTCTCCTCTTGTGCTGTTTTCAATCTCCATCCTGCCTCTCCACTCTCTCTGTTTTCAATCTCTAAACCACCTCTCCTCTCGCACTGTTATCAATCTCCCGACTGCCTCTCCTCTCGCGCTGTTTTCAATCTCCTGCATGTCTCTCCTCTTGCTCTGTTTTCAACCTCCCGACTCCCTCTCCTCTCGCGCTGTTTTGAATCTCCCGACTCCCTCTCCTCTCACGCTCTTTTCAATCTCCCAAATGACTATCCATTTGCGCTGTTTTCAATCTCCCGATGGCCTCTCCACTCGCACTGTTTTCAATCTCTTTATTCCCTCTCCTCTCGCGCTGTTTTCAATCTCGTTATTCCCTCTCTTTGCGCAGTGTTTTCAATCTCTCGAATGCCTCTCCTCTCGCGCTGTTTTCCATCTCCCAACTGACTCTCCTCTCATGCTGTTTGCAATCTTCTGACTGACTCTCCTCTTGTGCAGTTTACAATCTCCAGACTGTCTCTCCTCTCGCGCTGTTTTCAATCTCCCGACTCCGTCCCCTCTCTCACTGTTATCAATCTCCCGGCTGACTCTCCAATCGCACTGTTTTCAATCTCCCGACTGCTTCTCCTCTCTCGCTGTTTTCAATCTTCCGACTGCCTCTCCTCTCTCACTGTTTTCAATCGCCCGAATGCCTCTCATCTCTCGCTGTTTTCAATCTCCCGACTGCTTCTCCTCTCGCGCTGTTTTCAATCTCCCGACTGCCTCTCATCTCTCGCTGTTTTCAATCTCCCGACTGCTTCTCCTCTCACGCTGTTTTCAATCTCTTTACTCTCTCTCCTCTCGCGCTGTTTTCAATCTCCCGACTTCCTCTCCTCTCGCGCTGTTTTCAATCTCCCGACTCCCTCTCCTCTCGCGCTGTTTTCAATCTCCCGACTGCCTCTCCTCTCTCGCTTTTTTCAATCTCACGACTTGCTCTCCAGTTGCGCTCTTTTCAAACGCTTTACTCCCTCTCTTCTCGCGTTGTTTTCAATCTCACGACACACTCTACACTCGCCCTGTTTTCAGTCTCACGACACACTCTCCACATGCGCTGTTTTCAATCTCTTTATTCCCTCTCCTTGCGCAGTGTTTTCAATCTCTCAATTCCCTCTCCTTGCACGCTGTTTTCAATCTCCTGACACCCTCTCCACTCGCACTGTTTTCAATCTCTTCACTCCCTCTCCTCTCACGCTGTTTTCAATCTCCCAACTGACTCTCCTCTCACGCTGTTTGCAATCTTCCGACTGCCTCTCCTCTCGCGCTGTTTTCAATCTTCCGAATGCCTCTACGCTCATGTTGTTCTCAAACTCCCGGCTGCCTCTCCTCTCGCGCTGTTATCAATCTCACGACTTGCTCCCCAGTTGCGCTCTTTTCAATTGCTTTACTCCCTCTCTTCTCGCGCTGTTTTCAATCTCACGACACACTCTCCACTTGCGATGTTTTCAATCTCTTTATTCCCTCTCCTTGCGCGCTGTTTTCAATCTCCCGACACACTCTCCTATCGCGCTGTTTTCAATCTCCCGACTGCCTCTCCACTCGCACTGTTTTCAATCTCTTTTCTCCCTCTCCTCTCGCACTGTTTTCAATCTCTTTACGCCCTCTCCTCTCGCGCTGCTTTCAATCTCCCGACTGAATCTCCTCTCGCGCTGTTTTCAGTCTCCCGACTGCCTCTGCTCTCTCGCTTTTTCCAATCTCCCGACTGCCACTCCTGTCGCACTATTTTCATTCTCTTGAATTCCTCTCTTTTCACACTAATTTCAATCTCCCGACACCCTCTCCTCTCTCGCTGTTTTCAATCTCCTGACTACCTCTCCCCTTGCGCTGTTTTCAATCTCCCGAGCCCCTCTCCTCTCTAGCTGTTTTCAATAACCCGACTCCCTCTCCTCTCTCGCTGTTTTCAATCTCCCGACTCCCTCTCCTCTCTCGCTGTTTTCAATCTCCCGAATGCCTCTCCTCTCTCGCTGTTTTCAATCTCCCGACTGCCTCTCCTCTCGCGCTGTTTCCAATCTCCCGAATGCCTCTCCACTCGCCCTGTTGTCAATCTCCCGACTGCTTCTCCTCTCACGCTGTTTTCAATCTCACGACATGCTCTCCATTGCACTTTTTTCAATCGCTTTACTCCCTCTCCTCTCGCGCTGTTTTCCGTCTCATGACACACTCTCCACATGCGCTGTTTTCAATCTCTTTATTCCCTCTCCTTGCGCAGTGTTTTCAATCTCTCGACTGCCTCTCCTCTCGCGCTGTTTTCAATCTCCCGAATCCCTCTCCTCTCGCGCTGTTTTCAATCTCCTGACTGCCTCTCCTCTCCTGTTGTTCTCAATCTCCCGGCTGCCTCTCCTCTCGCGCTGTTTTCAATCTACCGACTGACTCTCCTCTTGTGCTGTTTTCAATCTCCATCCTGCCTCTCCACTCTCTCTCTTTTCAATCTCTAGACCACCTCTCCTCGCGCGCTGTTTTCAATCTCCCGACTGCCTCTCCTCTCGCGCTGTTTTCAATCTCCTGCATGTCTCTCCTCTTGCTCTGTTTTCAATCTCCCGACTCCCTCTTCTCTCGCGCTGTTTTGAATCTCCCGACTCCCTCTCCTCTCTCGCTCTTTTCAATCTCCCAAATGACTATCCATTTGCCCTGTTTTCAATCTCCCGACGGCCTCTCCACTCGCACTGTTTTCAATCTCTTTATTCCCTCTCCTCTCGCGCTGTTTTCAATCTCGTTATTCCCTCTCCTTGCGCAGTGTTTTCAATCTCTCGAATGCCTCTCCTCTCGCGCTGTTTTCCATCTCCCAACTGACTCTCCTCTCACGCTGTTTGCAATCTTCTGACTGACTCACCTCTTGTGCAGTTTACAATCTCCAGACTGTCTCTCCTCTCGCGCTGTTTTCAATCTCCCGACTCCGTCCCCTCTCTCACTGTTATCAATCTCCCGGCTGACTCTCCAATCGCACTGTTTTCAATCTCCCGACTGCTTCTCCTCTCTCGCTGTTTTCAATCTTCCGACTGCCTCTCCTCTCTCACTGTTTTCAATCGCCCGAATGCCTCTCATCTCTCGCTGTTTTCAATCTCCCGACTGCTTCTCCTCTCGCGCTGTTTTCAATCTCCCGACTGCTTCTCATCTCTCGCTGTTTTCAATCTCCCGACTGCTTCTCCTCTCGCGCTGTTTTCAATCTCCCGACTGCCACTCCTGTCGCACTATTTTCATTCTCTTGACTGCCTCTCTTTTCACACTATTTTCAATCTCCCGACACCCTCTCCTCTCTCGCTGTTTTCAACCTCCTGACTGCCTCTCCTCTCTCGCTGTTTTCAATCTCCTCACTGCCTCTCCTCTCTCGCTGTTTTCAATCTCCCGACTGACTCTCCTCTCGCGCTGTTTGCAATCTCTTTACTCCCTCTCCTCTCGCACTGTTTTCAATCTCTTTACTCTCTCTCCTCTCGCGCTGTTTTCAATCTCCCGACTTCCTCTCCTCTCGCGCTGTTTTCAATCTCCCGACTCCCTCTCCTCTCGCGCTGTTTTCAATCTCCCGACTGCCTCTCCTCTCTCGCTGTTTTCAATCTCCCGACTGCCTTTACTCTCTCACTGTTTTCAATCTCCCGAATGCCTCTCATCTCTCGCTGTTTTCAATCACCCGACTGCCTCTCATCTCTCGCTGTTTTCAATCTCCCGACTGCTTCTCCTCTCGCGCTGTTTTCAATCTCCCGACTGCCACTCCTGTCGCACTATTTTCATTCTCTTGACTGCCTCTCTTTTCACACTATTTTCAATCTCCCGACACCCTCTCCTCTCTCGCTGTTTTCAACCTCCTGACTGCCTCTCCTCTCTCGCTGTTTTCAATCTCCTCACTGCCTCTCCTCTCTCGCTGTTTTCAATCTCCCGACTGACTCTCCTCTCGCGCTGTTTTCCATCTCTTTACTCCCTCTCCTCTCGCACTGTTTTCAATCTCTTTACTCTCTCTCCTCTCGCGCTGTTTTCAATCTCCCGACTTCCTCTCCTCTCGCGCTGTTTTCAATCTCCCGACTCCCTCTCCTCTCTCACTGTTTTCAATCTCCCGAATGCCTCTCATCTCTCGCTGTTTTCAATCTCCCGACTGCTTCTCCTCTCGCACTGTTTTCAATCTCCCGACTGCCTCTCCTCTCTCGCTGTTTTCAATCTCCCGACTGCCTCTACTCTCTCACTGTTTTCAATCTCCCGAATGCCTCTCATCTCTCGCTGTTTTCAATCACCCGACTGCCTCTCATCTCTCGCTGTTTTCAATCTCCCGACTGCTTCTCCTCTCGCGCTGTTTTCAATCTCCCGACTGCCTCTCCTCTCTCGCTGTTTTCAATCTCCCGACTGCTTCTCCTCTCGCGCTGTTTTCAATCTCCCGACTGCCTCTCCTCTCTCGCTGTTTTCAATCTCCCGACTGCCTCTCCTCTCTCGCTGTTTTCAATCTCTTTACTCCCTCTCCTCTCTCACTGTTTTCAATCTCCCGACTGCCTCTCCACTCGCACTGTTTTCAATCTCTTCACTCCCTCTCCTCTCGCACTGTTTTCAATCTCTTTACTCCCTCTCCTCTCGCGCTGTTTTCAATCTTCCGACTGCCTCTCCTCTCGCGCTGTTTTCAATCTCCCGACTGCCTCACATCTCGCGCTGTTTTCAATCTCCCGATTGCCTCTCCTCTCGCGCTGTTTTCAATCTCTTTACTCCCTCTCCTCTCGCACTGTTTTCAATCTCTTTACTCCCTCTCCTCTCGCGCTGTTTTCAATCTCCCGACTTCCTCTCCTCTCGCGCTGTTTTCAATCTCCCGACTCCCTCTCCTCTCGCGCTGTTTTCAATCTCCCGACTGCCTCTCCTCTCTCGCTGTTTTCAATCTCCCGACTGCCTCTTCTTCTCGCTGTTTTCAATCTTCCGACTGCCTCTCCTCTCTCACTGTTTTCAATCTCCCGAATGCCTCTCATCTCTCGCTGTTTTCAATCTCCCGACTGCTTCTCCTCTCGCGCTGTTTTCAATCTCCCGACTGCCTCTCCTCTCTCGCTGTTTTCAATCTCCCGACTGCCTCTACTCTCTCACTGTTTTCAATCTCCCGAATGCCTCTCATCTCTCGCTGTTTTCAATCACCCGACTGCCTCTCATCTCTCGCTGTTTTCAATCTCCCGACTGCTTCTCCTCTCGCGCTGTTTTCAATCTCCCGACACCCTCTCCTCTCTCGCTGTTTTCAAACTCCCGACTGCTTCTCCTCTCTCGCTGTTTTCAATCTTCCGACTGCCTCTCCTCTCTCACTGTTTTCAATCGCCCGAATGCCTCTCATCTCTCGCTGTTTTCAATCTCCCGACTGCTTCTCCTCTCGCGCTGTTTTCAATCTCCTGACTGCCTCTCATCTCTCGCCGTTTTCAATCTCCCGACTGCTTCTCCTCTCGCGCTGTTTTCAATCTCCCGACTGCCTCTCCTCTCTCGCTGTTTTCAATCTCCTGACTGCCTCTCCTCTCTCGCTGTTTTCAATCTCTTTACTCCCTCTCCTCTCTCACTGTTTTCAATCTCCCGACTGCCTCTCCACTCGCACTGTTTTCAATCTCTTCACTCCCTCTCCTCTCGCACTGTTTTCAATCTCTTTACTCCCTCTCCTCTCGCGCTGTTTTCAATCTTCCGACTGCCTCTCCTCTCGCGCTGTTTTCAATCTCCCGACTGCCTCACATCTCACGCTGTTTTCAATCTCCCGATTGCCTCTCCTCTCGCGCTGTTTTCAATCTCTTTACTCCCTCTCCTCTCGCACTGTTTTCAATCTCTTTACTCCCTCTCCTCTCGCGCTGTTTTCAATCTCCCGACTTCCTCTCCTCTCGCGCTGTTTTCAATCTCCCGACTCCCTCTCCTCTCGCGCTGTTTTCAATCTCCCGACTGCCTCTCCTCTCTCGCTGTTTTCAATCTCCCGACTGCCTCTTCTTCTCGCTGTTTTCAATCTTCCGACTGCCTCTCCTCTCTCACTGTTTTCAATCTCCCGAATGCCTCTCATCTCTCGCTGTTTTCAATCTCCCGACTGCTTCTCCTCTCGCGCTGTTTTCAATCTCCCGACTGCCTCTCCTCTCTCGCTGTTTTCAATCTCCCGACTGCCTCTACTCTCTCACTGTTTTCAATCTCCCGAATGCCTCTCATCTCTCGCTGTTTTCAATCACCCGACTGCCTCTCATCTCTCGCTGTTTTCAATCTCCCGACTGCTTCTCCTCTCACGCTGTATTCAATCTCCCGACTGCCTCTCCTCTCTCGCTGTTTTCAATCTCCCGACTGCTTCTCCTCTCGCGCTGTTTTCAATCTCCCGACTGCCTCTCCTCTCTCGCTGTTTTCAATCTCTTTACTCCCTCTCCTCTCTCACTGTTTTCAATCTCCCGACTGCCTCTCCACTCGCACTGTTTTCAATCTCTTCACTCCCTCTCCTCTCGCACTGTTTTCAATCTCTTTACTCCCTCTCCTCTCGCGCTGTTTTCAATCTTCCGACTGCCTCTCCTCTCGCGCTGTTTTCAATCTCCCGACTGCCTCACATCTCGCGCTGTTTTCAATCTCCCGATTGCCTCTCCTCTCGCGCTGTTTTCAATCTACCGACTGAATCTCCACTCGCGCTGTTTTCAATCTCACAACTTGCTCTCCAGTTACGCTCTTTTCAATCGCTTTACTCCCTCTCCTCTCGCGCTGTTTTCAATCTCACAACACACTCTCCACTTGCGCTGTTTTCAATCTCGTTATTCCCTCTCCTTGCGCAGTGTTTTCAATCTCTCGACTGCCTCTCCTCTCGTGCTCTTTTCCATTTCCCAACTGACTCTCCTCTCACACTGTTTGCAAACTTCTGACTGACTCTCCTCTTGTGCAGTTTACAATCTCCAGACTGTCTCTACTCTCGCGCTGTTTTCAATCTCCCGACTTCGCCCCCTCTCTCACTGTTTTCAATCTCCCGACTGCCTCTCCTCTCTCGCTGTTTTCAATCTCACGACTGCCTCTCCTCTCTCACTGTTTTCAATCTCCCGAATGCCTCTCATTTCTCCCTGTTTTCAATCTCCCGACTGCTTCTCCTCTCGCGCTGTTTTCAATCTCCTGACTGCCTCTCCTCTCTCGCTGTTTTCAATCTCCCGACTGCCTCTACTCTCTCACTGTTTTCAATCTCCCGAATGCCTCTCATCTCTCGCTGTTTTCAATCTCCCGACTGCTTCTCCTCTCGCGCTGTTTTCAATATCCCTCCACCCTCTCACCTCTCGTTATTTTCAATCTCCCGACTGCTTCTCCTCTTGCGCTGTTTTCAATCTCCCGACTGCTTCTCCTCTCGCGCTGTTTTCAATCTCCCGACTGCCTCTCCTCTCGTGTTGTTCTCAAACTCTCGGCTGCCTCTCCTCTCGCGCTGTTTTCAATCCACTGACCGACTCTCCTCTTGTGCTGTTTTCAATCTCCCTCCAGCCTCTCCAATCGCTCTGTTTTCAATCTCATGACTGCTTCTCGTCTCGCACTGTTTTCAATCTCATGACACACTCTCCACTTGCGCTGTTTTCAATCTCTTTATTCCCTCTCATTGCGCGCTGTGTTCAATCTCCCGACTGCCTCTCCTCTCGCGCTTTCAATCTGCCAACTGACTCTCCTCTCACGCTGTTTGCAATCTTCTGACTGACTCTCCTCTCGCGCTGTTTTCAATCTTCCGAATGCCTCTCCTCTCGTGTTGTTCTCAAACTCCCGGCTGCCTCTCCTCTCGCCCTGTTTTCAATCTCCCGACACCCTCTCCACTCGCACTGTTTTCAATCTCTTTACTCCCTCTCCTCTCGCGCTGTTTTCAATCTCCCGACTGAGTCTCCTCTCGCGCTGTTTTCAGTCTCCCGACTGACTCTGCTCTCACGCTGTTTTCAATCTCCCGACTGACTCTGCTCTCACGCTGTTTTCAATCTCCCGACTGCCTCTGCTCTCTCGCTTTTTTCAATCTACCGCATGCCACTCCTGTCGCACTATTTTCATTCTCTTGACCGCCTCTCTTTTCACACTATTTTCAATCTCCCGACACCCTCTCCTCTCTCGCTGTTTTCAATCTCCTGACTGCCTCTCCTCTCACGCTGTTTTCAATCTCCCGACTCCCTCTCCTCTCTCGCTGTTTTCAATCTCCCGACTCCCTCTCCTCTCTCGCTGCTTTCAATCTCCCGACTGCCTCTCCTTTCTCGCTGTTTTCAATCTCCTGACGGCCTCTCCTCTCGCGCTGTTTTCAATCTCCCGACTCCGTCCCCTCTCTCACTGTTTTCAATCTACCGACTGACTCTCCTCTTGTGCTGTTTTCAATCTCCCTCCTGCCTCTCTGCTCGCTCAGTTTTCAATCTCCCGACTGCCTCCGTCTCGCGCTGTTTTCAATCTCCCGACAGCCTCTCCTCTCGCGCTGTTTCCAATCTCCCGACTGCCTCTCCACTCGCACTGTTTTCAATCTCCCGACTCCCTCTCCTCTCTCGCTGTTTTCAATCTCCCGACTGCTTCTCCTCTCCTTTTGCTCTCAATCTCCCGACTGCCTCTCCTCTCTCGCTGTTTTCAATCTCCCGACTGCTTCTCCTCTCCTGTTGCTCTCAATCTCCCGACTGCCTCTCCTCTCGCGCTGTTTTCAATCTCCCAACTTCCTCTCCTCTCGCGCTGTTTTCAATCTCCCGACTGCCTCTCCTCTCGCGCTGTTTTCAATCTTCCGACTGCCTCTCCTCTCGCGCTGTTTTCAATCTCCCGTCTCCGTCCCCTCTCTCACTGTTTTCAATCTCCCGACTGCCTCTCCTCTCTCGCTGTTTTCAATCTTCCGACTGCCTCTCCTCTCTCACTGTTTTCAATCTCCCGAATGCCTCTCATCTCTCGCTGTTTTCAATCTCTTTACTCCCTCTCCTCTCTCACTGTTTTCAATCTCCCGACTGCCTCTCCACTCGCACTGTTTTCAATCTCTTCACTCCCTCTCCTCTCGCACTGTTTTCAATCTCTTTACTCCCTCTCCTCTCGCGCTGTTTTCAATCTTCCGACTGCCTCTCCTCTCGCGCTGTTTTCAATCTCCCGACTGCCTCACATCTCGCGCTGTTTTCAATCTCCCGACTGCCTCTCCTCTTGCGCTGTTTTCAATCTCACAACTTGCACTCCAGTTACGCTCTTTTCAATCGCTTTACTCCCTCTCCTCTCGCGCTGTTTTCAATCTCACAACACACTCTCCACTTGCGCTGTTTTCAATCTCGTTATTCCCTCTCCTTGCGCAGTGTTTTCAATCTCTCGACTGCCTCTCCTCTCGTGCTGTTTTCCATCTCCCAACTGACTCTCCTCTCACACTGTTTGCAATCTTCTGACTGACTCTCCTCTTGTGCAGTTTACAATCTCCAGACTGTCTCTACTCTCGTGCTGTTTTCAATCTCCCGACTCCGTCCCCTCTCTCACTGTTTTCAATCTCCCGACTGCCTCTCCTCTCTCGCTGTTTTCAATCTCCCGACTGCCTCTCCTCTCTCACTGTTTTCAATCTCCCGAATGCCTCTCATCTCTCCCTGTTTTCAATCTCCCGACTGCTTCTCCTCTCGCGCTGTTTTCAATCTCCCGACTGCCTCTCCTCTCTCGCTGTTTTCAATCTCCCGACTGCCTCTACTCTCTCACTGTTTTCAATCTCCCGAATGCCTCTCATCTCTCGCTGTTTTCAATCTCCCGACTGCTTCTCCTCTCGCGCTGTTTTCAGTCTCCCTCCAGCCTCTCACCTCTCGCTATTTTCAATCTCCCGACTGCTTCTCCTCTTGCGCTGTTTTCAATCTCCCAACTGCTTCTCCTCTCGTGTTGTTCTCAAACTCTCGGCTGCCTCTCCTCTCGCGCTGTTTTCAATCCACTGACCGACTCTCCTCTTGTGCTGTTTTCAATCTCCCTCCAGCCTCTCCAATCGCTCTGTTTTCAATCTCATGACTGCTTCTCGTCTCGCACTGTTTTCAATCTCACAACACACTCTCCACTTGCGCTGTTTTCAATCTCTTTATTCCCTCTCATTGCGCGCTGTTTTCAATCTCCCGACTGCCTCTCCTCTCGCGCTGTTTTCAATCTCCCAACTGACTCTCCTCTCACGCTGTTTGCAATCTTCCGACTGACTCTCTTCTCGCGCTGTTTTCAATCTTCCGAATGCCTCTCCTCTCGTGTTGTTCTCAAACTCCCGGCTGCCTCTCCTCTCGCGCTGTTTTCAATCTCACGACACACTCTCCACTCGCACTGTTTTCAGTCTCCTGACTGACTCTGCTCTCACGCTGTTTTCAATCTCCCGACTGCCTCTGCTCTCTCGCTTTTTTCAATCTACCGCATGCCACTCCTGTCGCACTATTTTCATTCTCTTGACCGCCTCTCTTTTCACACTATTTTCAATCTCCCGACACCCTCTCCTCTCTCGCTGTTTTCAATCTCCTGACTGCCTCTCCTCTCACGCTGTTTTCAATCTCCCGACTCGCTCTCCTCTGTCGCTGTTTTCAATCTCCCAACTCCTTCTCCTCTCTCGCTGTTTTCAATCTCCCGACTGCCTCTCCTTTCTCGCTGTTTTCAATCTCCTGACGGCCTCTCCTCTCGCGCTGTTTTCAATCTCCCGACTCCGTCCCCTCTCTCACTGTTTTCAATCTACCGACTGACTCTCCTCTTGTGCTGTTTTCAATCTCCCTCCTGCCTCTCCGCTCGCTCAGTTTTCAATCTCCCGACTGCCTCCGTCTCGCGCTGTTTTCAATCTCCCGACTGCCGCTCCTCTCGCGCTGTTTCCAATCTCCCGACTACCTCTCCACTCGCACTGTTTCCAATCTCTCGACTGCTTCTCCTCTCACGCTGTTTTCAATCTCACGACTTGCTCTCCAGTTGCACTTTTTTCAATCGCTTTACTCCCTCTCCTCTCGCGCTGTTTTCAATCTCACGACACACTCTCCGCATGCGCTGTTTTCAATCTCTTTATTCCCTCTCCTCGCGCAGTGTTTTCAATCTCCCGACTCCCTCTCCTCTCTCGCTGTTTTCAATCTCTCGACTGCCTCTCCTCTCTCGCTGTTTTCAATCTCCCGCCTGCCTCTCCTCTCTCGCTGTTTTCAATCTCCCGACTGCCTCTCCTCTCGCGCTGTTTTCAATCTCCCGACTGCCTCTCCTCTTACGCTGTTTTCAATCTCCCGACTGCCGCTCCTCTCGCGCTGTTTCCAATCTCCCGACTGCCTCTCCTCTCGCGCTGTTTTCAATCTCCCGACTGCTTCTCCTCTTGCGCTGTTTTCAATCTCCCGACTGCCTCTCCTCTCGTGCTGTTTTCAATCTCCCGACTGCTTCTCCTCTCGCGCTATTTTCAATCTCCCGACTGCTTCTCCTCTTGTGCTGTTTTCAATCTCCCTCCAGCCTTTCCACTCGCTCTGTTTTCAATGTCATGACTTCTTCTCGTCTTGCACTGTTTTCAATCTCACGACACACTCTCCACTTACGCTGTTTTCAATCTCTTTATTCCCTCTCCTTGTGCGCTGTTTTCAATCCCTCGACTGCCTCTCCTCTCGCACTGTTTTCCATCTCCCAACTGACTGTCCTCTCACGCTGTTTGCAATCTTCCGACTGACTCTCCTCTCGCGCTGTTTTCAATCTTTCGAATGCCTCTCCTCTCGTGTTGTTCTCAAACTCCCAGCTGCCTCTCCTCTCGCGCTGTTTTCAATCTCACGACTTGCTCTCCAGTTGCGCTTTTTTCAATCGCTTTACTCCCTCTCTTCTCGCGCTGTTTTCAATCTCAAGACACAGTCTCCACTTGCGCTGTTTTCAATCTCTTTATTCCCTCTCCTTGCGCGCTGTTTTCAATCTCCCGACACACTCTCCTCTCGCGCTGTTTTCAATCTCCCGACTGCCTCTCCACTCACGCTGTTTTCAATCTCTTTACTCCCTCTCCTCTCGCACTGTTTTCAATCTCTTTACTCCCTCTCCTCTCGCGCTGTTTTCAATCTCCCGACTGAGTCTCCTCTCGCGCTGTTTTCAGTCTCCCGACTGCCTCTGCTCTCTTGCTTTTTTCAATCTCCCGACTGCCACTCCTGTCGCACTATTTTCATTCTCTTGACTGCCTCTCTTTTCACACTATTTTCAATCTCCCGACACCCTCTCCTCTCTCGCTGTTTTCAACCTCCTGACTTCCTCTCCTCTCGCGCTGTTTTCAATCTCCCGACTCCCTCTCCTCTCACGCTGTTTTCAATCTCCCGACTCCCTCTCCTATCTCACTGTTTTCAATGTCCCGACTGCCTCTCCTCTCGCGCTGTTTTCAATCTCCTGACTGCCTCTCCTCTTGCACTGTTTTCAATCTCCCGACTGCCTCTCCTCTCTCGTTGTTTTCAATCTCCCGACTGCCTCTACTCTCTCGCTGTTTTCAATCTCCCGACTCCCTCTCCTCTTGCACTGTTTTCAATCTCCCGACTGCCACTCCTGTCGCACTATTTTCATTCTCTTGACTGCCTCTCTTTTCACACTATTTTCAATCTCCCGACACCCTCTCCTCTCTCGCTGTTTTCAACCTACTGACTGCCTCTCCTCTCGCGCTGTTTTCAATCTCCCGACTCCCTCTGCTCTCTCGCTGTTTTCAATCTCCCGACTCCCTCTCCTCTTGCACTGTTTTCAATCTCCCGACAGCCTCTCCTCTCTCGCTGTTTTCAATCTCCCGACTGCCTCTCCTCTCGCGCTGTTTTCAATCTCCTGACTGCCTCTCCTCTTGCACTGTTTTCAATCTCCCGACTCCCTCTCCTCTTGAGCTGTTTTCAATCTCCCGACTCCCTCTCCTCTTGCGCTGTTTTCAATCTCCCGACTGCCTCTCCTCTCCTGTTTTTCTCAATCTCCCGACTGCCTCTCCTCTCCTGTTTTTCTCAATCTCCCGATTGCCTCTCCTCTTGAGAGCTGTTTTCAATCTCACAACTTGCTCTCCAGTTACGCTCTTTTCAATCGCTTTACTCCCTCTCCTCTCGCGCTGTTTTCAATCTCACAACACACTCTCCACTTGCTCTGTTTTCAATCTCGTTATTCCCTCTCCTTGAGTAGTGTTTTCAATCTCTCGACTGCCTCTCCTCTCGTGCTGTTTTCCATCTCCCAACTGACTCTCCTCTCCCGCTGTTTGCAATCTTCATACTGACTCTCCTCTTGAGCAGTTTACAATCTCCAGACTGTCTCTCCTCTCGCGCAGTTTTCAATCTCCCGACTCCGTCCCCTCTCTCAATGTTCTCAATCTCCCGACTAACTCTCCAATCGCACTGTTTTCAATCTCCTGACTGCCTCTCCTCTCTCGCTGTTTTCAATGTTCCGACTGCCTCTCCTCTCTCACTTTTCAATCTTCCGACTGCCTCTCCTCTCTCACTGTTTTCAATCTCCCGAATGCCTCTCATCTCTCGCTGTTTTCAATCACCCGAATGCTTCTCCTCTCACGCTGTTTTCAATCTCCCGAATGCCTCTCCTCTCTCGCTATTTTCAATCTCCCGACTGCTTCTCCTCTCTGGCTGTTTTCAATCACCCGACTGCTTCTCCTCTCGCGCTGTTTTCAATCTCCCGACTGCCTCTCATCTCTCGCTATTTTCAATCTCCCGACTGCTTCTCCTCTCGCGCTGTTTTCAATCTCCCGAATGCTTCTCCTCTCGCGCTGTTTTCAATCTCCCGACTGCCTCTCCTCTCGTGTTGTTCTCAAAATCTCGGCTGCCTCTCCTCTCGCGCTGTTTTCAATCCACCGACCGACTCTCCTCTTGTGCTGTTTTCAATCTCCCTCCAGCCTCTCCACTCGCTCTGTTTTCAATCTCATGACAGCTTCTCGTCTCGCACTGTTTTCAATCTCACGACACACTCTCCACTTGCGCTGTTTTCAATCTCTTTATTCCCTCTCCTCTCGCGCTGTTTTCAATCTCCCGACTGCCTCTCCTCTCACGCTGTTTCCAATCTTCCGACTGACTCTCCTCTCGCGCTGTTTTCAATCTTCCGAATGCCTCTCCTCTCGTGTTGTTCTCAAACTCCCGGCTGCCTCTCCTCTCGCGCTGTTTTCAATCTCACGACTTGCTCTCCAGTTGCGCTCTTTTCAATCGCTTTACTCCCTCTCTTCTCGCGCTGTTTTCAATCTCAAGACACAGTCTCCACTTGCGCTGTTTTCAATCTCTTTATTCCCTCTCCTTGCGCGCTGTTTTCAATCTCCCGACTGCCTCTCCACTCGCACTGTTTTCAATCTCTTTTCTCCCTCTCCTCTCGCACTGTTTTCAATCTCTTTACTCCCTCTCCTCTCGCGCTGTTTTCAATCTCCCGACTGAGTCTCCTCTCGCGCTGTTTTCAGTCTCCCGACTGCCTCTGCTCTCTCGTTTTTTCAATCTCCCAACTGCCACTCCTGTCGCACTATTTTCATTCTCTTGACTGCCTCTCTTTTCACACTATTTTCAATCTCCCGACACCCTCTCCTCTCTCGCTGTTTTCAACCTCCTGACTGCCTCTCCTCTCGCGCTGTTTTCAATCTCCAGAGTCCCTCTGCTCTCTCGCTGTTTTCAATCTCCCGACTGCCTCTCCTCTCGTGCTGTTTTCAATCTCCTGACTGCCTCTCCTCGCGCACTGTTTTCAATCTCCCGACTCCCTCTCCTCTCGCGCTGTTTTCAATCTCCCGACTCCCTCTCCTCTCGCGCTGTTTTCAATCTCCCGACTGCCTCTCATCTCTCGCTGTTTTCAATCTCCCGAATGCCTCTCATCTCTCGCTGTTTTCAATCTCCCGACTGCTTCTCCTCTCTCGCTGTTTTCAATCTCCCGACTGCCTCTACTCTCTCGCTGTTTTCAATCTCCCGACTGCCTCTACTCTCTCACTGTTTTCAATCTCCCGAATGCCTCTCATCTCTTGCTGTTTTCAATCTCCCGACTGCTTCTCCTCTCGCGCTGTTTTCAATCTCCCTCCAGCCTCTCATCTCTCGCTATTTTCAATCTCCCGACTGCCTCTGCTCTCTCGCTTTTATCAATCTCCCGACTGCCACTCCTGTCGCACTATTTTCATTCTCTTTTCTGCCTCTCTTTTCACACTATTTTCAATCTCCCGACACCCTCTCCTCTCTCGCTGTTATCAACCTCCTGACTGCCTCTCCTCTCGCGCTGTTTTCAATCTCCAGACTCCCTCTGCTCTCTCGCTGTTTTCAATCTCCCGACTGCCTCTCCTCTCGTGCTGTTTTCAATCTCCTGACTGCCTCTCCTTGCGCACTGTTTTCAATCTCCCGACTCCCTCTCCTCTCGCGCTGTTTTCAATCTCCCGACTCCCTCTCCTCTCGCGCTGTTTTCAATCTCCCGACTGCCTCTCCTCTCTCGCTGTTTTCAATCTCCCGAATGCCTCTCATCTCTCGCTGTTTTCAATCTCCCGACTGCTTCTCCTCTCGCGCTGTTTTCAATCTCCCGACTGCCTCTCCTCTCTCGCTGTTTTCAATCTCCCGACTGCCTCTACTCTCTCGCTGTTTTCAATCTCCCGACTGCCTCTACTCTCTCACTGTTTTCAATCTCCCGAATGCCTCTCATCTCTTGCTGTTTTCAATCTCCCGACTGCTTCTCCTCTCGCGCTGTTTTCAATCTCCCTCCAGCCTCTCATCTCTCGCTATTTTCAATCTCCCGACTGCTTCTCCTCTCGCGCTGTTTTCAATCTCCCGACTGCCTCTACTCTCTCACTGTTTTCAATCTCCCGAATGCCTCTCCTCTCGTGTTGTTCTCAAACTCTCGGCTGCTTCCCCTCTCGCGCTGTTTTCAATCCACTGACCGACTCTCCTCTTGTGCTGTTTTCAATCTCCCTCCAGCCTCTCCACTCGCTCTGTTTTCAATCTCATGACTGCTTCTCGTCTCGCACTGTTTTCAATCTCACGACACACAATCCACTTGCGCTGTTTTCAATCTCTTTATTCCCTCTACTTGCGCGCTGTTTTCAATCTCTCGACTGACTCTCCTCTCACGCTGTTTTCAATCTTCCGAAAGCCTTTCCTCTCGTGTTGTTCTCAAACTCCCGGCTGCCTCTCCTCTCGCACTTTTTTCAATCTCTTTATTCCCTCTCCTCTCGCGCTGTTTTCAATCTCCCGACTGAGTCTCCTCTCTGGGTTTTTTCAATCTCCCGACTGCCTCTCCTCTCGCGCTGTTTTCAATCTCCTGTCTGCCTCTCCTCTCGCGCTCTTTTCAATCTCCCGACTCCGTTCCCTCTCTGACTGTTTTCAATCTCCCGACTGCCTCGCCTCTCTCGCTGTTTTTAATCTCCCGACTGCCTCTCCTCTCCTGTTGTTCTCAATCACCCGACTGCCTCTCCACTCGCGTGTTTTCAATCTACCGACTGACTCTCCTCTTGTGCTGTTTTCAATCTCCCTCCTGCCTCTCTGCTCGCTCAGTTTTCAATCTCCCGACTGCCTCCGTCTCGCGCTGTTTTCAATCTCCCGACTGCCTCTCCTCTCACGCTGTTTCCAATCTCCCGACTGCCTCTCCTCTCCTGTTGTTCTCAATCTCCCGACTGCCTCTCCTCTCGCGCTGTTTTCAATCTCCCGACTCCCTCTCCTCTCTCGCTGTTTTCAATCTCCCGACTGCTTCTCCTCTCCTGTTGCTCTCAATCTCCCGACTGCCTCTCCTCTCACGCTGTTTTCAATCTCACAACTTGCTCTCCAGTTACGCTCTTTTCAATCGTTTTACTCCCTCTCCTCTCGCGCTGTTTTCAATCTCACAACACACTCTCCACTTGCGCTGTTTTCAATCTCCTTATTCCCTCTCCTTGAGCAGTGTTTTCAATCTCTCGACTGCCTCTCCTCTCGTGCTGTTTTCCATCTCCCAACTGACTCTCCTCTCACGCTGTTTGCAATCTTCTGACTGACTCTCCTCTTCGGCAGTTTACAATCTCCAGACTGTCCCTCCTCTCGCGCAGTTTTCAATCTCCCGACTCCGTCCCCTCTCTCACTGTTCTCAATCTCCCGACTAACTCTCCAATCGCACTGTTTTCAATCTCCCGACTGCCTCTCCTCTCTCGCTGTTTTCAATGTTCCGACTGCCTCTCCTCTCTCACTGTTTTCAATCTCCCGAATGCCTCTAATCTCTCGCTGTTTTCAATCTCCCGACTGCCTCTCCTCTCTCACTGTTTTCAATCTCCCGAATGCCTCTCATCTCTCGCTGTTTCCAATCTCCCGACTGCTTCTCCTCTCGCGCTGTTTTCAATCTCCCGACTGCTTCTCCTCTCGCGCTGTTTTCAATCTCCCGACTGCTTCTCCTCTCGCGCTGTTTTCAATCTCCCGACCGACTCTCCTCTTGTGCTGTTTTCAATCTCCCTCCAGCCTTTCCACTCGCTCTGTTTTCAATCTCATGACTTCTTCTCGTCTCGCACTGTTTTCAATCTCACGACACACTCTCCACTTGCGCTGTTTTCAATCTCTTTATTCCCTCTCCTCTCACGCTGTTTTCAATCTCTTTACTCCCTCTCCTCTCGCACTGTTTTCAATCTCTTTACTCCCTCTCCTCTCGGACTGTTTTCAATCTCTTTACTCCCTCTCCTCTCGCACTGTTTTCAATCTCTTTACTCCCTCTCCTCTCGCGCTGTTTTCAATCTCCCGACTGCCTCTCCTCTCGCGCTGTTTGCAATCTTCCAACTGACTCTCCTCTTGTGCAGTTTACAATCTCCAGACTGCTTCTCCTCTCTCGCTATTTTTAATCTCCCGACTCCCTCTCCTCTCCTGTTGTTCTCAATCTCCCGGCTCCCTCTCCTCTCGCGCTGTTTTCAATCTCCCGACTTCCTCTCCTCTCGTGCTGTTTTCAATCTCCCGACTGCCTCTCCTCTCGCACTGTTTTCAATCTCTTTACTCCCTCTCCACTCTCACTGTTTTCAATCTCTTTACTCCCTCTCCTCTTGCACTGTTTTCAATCTCCCGACTGAGTCTCCTCTCGCGCTGTTTTCAATCTCTTTACTCCCTCTCCTCTCGCACTGTTTTCAAACTCCCAACTGACTCTCCTCTCTCGCTGTTTGCAATCTTCCGACTGACTCTCCTCTTGTGCAGTTTACAATCTCCAGACTGTTTCTCCTCTCTCGCTGTTTTCAATCTCCCGACTGCCTCTCCACTCGCACTGTTTTCAATCTCTTTACTCCCTCTCCTCTCGCACTGTTTTCAATCTCCCGACTGAGTCTCCTCTCGCGCTGTTTTCAATCTCTTTACTCCCTCTCCTCTCGCACTGTTTTCAATCTCCCGACTGAGTCTCCTCTTGCGCTGTTTGCAATCTTCCGACTGACTCTTCTCTTGTGCAGTTTACAATCTCCAGACTGCTTCTCCTCTCTCGCTATTTTTAATCTCCCGACTGCCTCTCCTCTCCTGTTGTTCTCAATCTCCTGGCTCCCTCTCCTCTCGCGCTGTTTTCAATCTCCCGACTTCCTCTCCTCTCGTGCTGTTTTCAATCTCCCGACTGCCTCTCCTCCCGCGCTGTTTTCAATCTCCCGACTGCCTCTCCTCTCGCACTGTTTTCAATCTCTTTACTCCCTCTCCTCTCGCACTGTTTTCAATCTCCCGACTGAGTCTCCTCTCGCGCTGTTTTCAATCTCTTTACTCCCTCTCCTCTCGCACTGTTTTCAATCTCCCAACTGACTCTCCTCTCTCGCTGTTTGCAATCTTCCAACTGACTCTCCTCTTGTGCAGTTTACAATCTCCAGACTGCTTCTCCTCTCTCGCTGTTTTCAATCTCCCGACTGCCTCTCCACTCGCACTGTTTTCAATCTCTTTACTCCCTCTCCTCTCGCACTGTTTTCAATCTCCCGACTGAGTCTCCTCTCGCGCTGTTTTCAATCTCTTTACTCCCTCTCCTCTCGCGCTGTTTTCAATCTCCCGACTGAGTCTCCTCTCGCGCTGTTTTCAATCTCCCGACTTCCTCTGCTCTCTCGCTTTTTTCAATCTCCCGACTGCCACTCCTGTCGCACTATTTTCATTCTCTTGACTGTCTCTCTTTTCACACTATTTTCAATCTCCCGACACCCTCTCCTCTCTCGCTGTTTTCAATCTCCAAACTGCCTCTCCACTCGCACTGTTTTCAATCTCTTTACTCCCTCTCCTCTCGCGCTGTTTTCAATCTCCCGACTTCCTCTCCTCTCTCGCATTTCTCAATCTCCCGACTCCCTCTCCTCTCACACTGTTCAATCTCTTTACTCCCTCTCCTCTCGCACTGTTTTCAATCTCTTTACTCCCACTCCTCTCGCGCTGTTTTCAATCTCCCGACATCCTCTCCTCTCGCGCTGTTTTCAATCTCCCGACTGCCTCTCCTCTCACGCTGTTTTCAATCTCACGACTTGCTCTCCAGTTGCACTTTTTTCAATCGCTTTACTCCCTCTCCTCTTGCGCTGTTTTCAATCTCCCGACATCCTCTCCTCTCGCACTGTTTTCAATCTCTTTACTCCCTCTCCTCTCGCACTGTTTTCAATCTCTTTACTCTCTCTCCTCTCGCGCTGTTTTCAATCTCCCGACATCCTCTCCTCTCGCGCTGTTTTCAATCTCCCGACTGCCTCTCATCTCGAGCTGTTTTCAATCTTCCGACTGACTCTCCTCTTGTGCGGTTTACAATCTCCAGACTGCCTCTCCTCTCGCGCTGTTTTCAATCTCACAACACACTCTCCACTTGCGCTGTTTTCAATCTCTTTATTCCCTCTCCTTGCGCAGTGTTTTCAATCTCCCGACTCCCTCTCCTCTCGCGCTGTTTTCAATCTCCCGATTCCCTCTCCTCTCGCGCTGTTTTCAATCTCCCATCTCCCTCTCCTCTCGCGCTGTTTTCAATCTCCCGACTCCCTCTCCTCTCGCGCTGTTTTCAATCTCCCGACTGCCTCTCCACTCGCACTGTTCAATCTCTTTACTCCCTCTCCTTGCGCCCTGTTTTCAATCTCTTTACTCCCTCTCCTCTCGCACTGTTTTCAATCTCTTTACTCCCTCTCCTTGCGCCCTGTTTTCAATCTCTTTACTCCCTCTCCTCTCGCACTGTTTTCAATCTCTTTACTCCCTCTCCTCTCGTGCTGTTTTCAATCTCACGACTTGCTATCAAGTTGCGCTCTTTTCAAACGCTTTACTCCCTCTCTTCTCGCGTTGTTTTCAATCTCACGACACACTCTCCACTTGCGCTGTTTTCAATCTCTTTATTCCCTCTCCTTGCGCGCTGTTTTCAATCTCCCGACACCCTCTCCTCTCGCGCTGTTTTCAATCTCACGACTGCCTCTCCACTCACACTGTTTTCAATCTCTTTACTCCCTCTCCTCTCGCGCTGTTTTCAATCTCCCGATTGCCTCTCCTCTCACGCTGTTTTCAATCTCACAACTTGTTCTCCATTTACGCTCTTTTCAATCGCTTTACTCCCTCTCCTCTCGCGCTGTTTTCAATCTCACAACACACTCTCCACTTGCGCTGTTTTCAATCTCGTTATTCCCTCTCCTTGCGCAGTGTTTTCAATCTCTCGACTGCCTCCCCTCTCGTGCTGTTTTCCATCTCCCAACTGACTCTCCTCTCACGCTGTTTGCAATCTTCTGACTGACTCTCCTCTTGTGCAGTTTACAATCTCCAGACTGTCTCTCCTCTCGTGCTGTTTTCAATCACCCGACTCCTCCCCCTCTCTCACTGTTTTCAATCTCCCGACTCCCTCTCCTCTCTCACTGTTTTCAATCTCCCGACTGCCTCTCATCTCTCGCTGTTTTCAATCTCCCAACTGCTTCTCCTCTCGCGCTGTTTTCAATCTCCCTCCAGCCTCTCATCTCTCGCTATTTTCAATCTCCCGACTGCTTCTCCTCTCGCGCTGTTTTCAATCTCTTTAATCCCTCTCCTCTCGCGCTGTTTTCAGTCTCACGACACACTCTCCACATGCACTGTTTTCAATCTCTTTATTCCCTCTCCCTGCGCAGTGTTATCAATCTCTTGACTGCCTCTCCTCTTGCGCTGTTTTCAATCTCCCGACTCCCTCTCCTCTCTCGCTGTTTTCAACCTCCCGACTGCCTCTCCTCTCCTGTTGTTCTCAATCTCCCGGCTGCCTCTCCTCTCGTGCTGTTTTCAATCTCCCGAATGCCTCTAATCTCTCGCTGTTTTCAATCTCCCGACTGCCTCTCCTCTCTCACTGTTTTCAATCTCCCGAATGCCTCTCATCTCTCGCTGTTTCCAATCTCCCGACTGCTTCTCCTCTCGCGCTGTTTTCAATCTCCCGACTGCTTCTCCTCTCGCGCTGTTTTCAATCTCCCGACTGCTTCTCCTCTCGCGCTGTTTTCAATCTCCCGACCGACTCTCCTCTTGTGCTGTTTTCAATCTCCCTCCAGCCTTTCCACTCGCTCTGTTTTCAATCTCATGACTTCTTCTCGTCTCGCACTGTTTTCAATCTCACGACACACTCTCCACTTGCGCTGTTTTCAATCTCTTTATTCCCTCTCCTCTCACGCTGTTTTCAATCTCTTTACTCCCTCTCCTCTCGCACTGTTTTCAATCTCTTTACTCCCTCTCCTCTCGGACTGTTTTCAATCTCTTTACTCCCTCTCCTCTCGCACTGTTTTCAATCTCTTTACTCCCTCTCCTCTCGCGCTGTTTTCAATCTCCCGACTGCCTCTCCTCTCGCGCTGTTTGCAATCTTCCAACTGACTCTCCTCTTGTGCAGTTTACAATCTCCAGACTGCTTCTCCTCTCTCGCTATTTTTAATCTCCCGACTCCCTCTCCTCTCCTGTTGTTCTCAATCTCCCGGCTCCCTCTCCTCTCGCGCTGTTTTCAATCTCCCGACTTCCTCTCCTCTCGTGCTGTTTTCAATCTCCCGACTGCCTCTCCTCTCGCACTGTTTTCAATCTCTTTACTCCCTCTCCACTCTCACTGTTTTCAATCTCTTTACTCCCTCTCCTCTTGCACTGTTTTCAATCTCCCGACTGAGTCTCCTCTCGCGCTGTTTTCAATCTCTTTACTCCCTCTCCTCTCGCACTGTTTTCAAACTCCCAACTGACTCTCCTCTCTCGCTGTTTGCAATCTTCCGACTGACTCTCCTCTTGTGCAGTTTACAATCTCCAGACTGTTTCTCCTCTCTCGCTGTTTTCAATCTCCCGACTGCCTCTCCACTCGCACTGTTTTCAATCTCTTTACTCCCTCTCCTCTCGCACTGTTTTCAATCTCCCGACTGAGTCTCCTCTCGCGCTGTTTTCAATCTCTTTACTCCCTCTCCTCTCGCACTGTTTTCAATCTCCCGACTGAGTCTCCTCTTGCGCTGTTTGCAATCTTCCGACTGACTCTTCTCTTGTGCAGTTTACAATCTCCAGACTGCTTCTCCTCTCTCGCTATTTTTAATCTCCCGACTGCCTCTCCTCTCCTGTTGTTCTCAATCTCCTGGCTCCCTCTCCTCTCGCGCTGTTTTCAATCTCCCGACTTCCTCTCCTCTCGTGCTGTTTTCAATCTCCCGACTGCCTCTCCTCCCGCGCTGTTTTCAATCTCCCGACTGCCTCTCCTCTCGCACTGTTTTCAATCTCTTTACTCCCTCTCCTCTCGCACTGTTTTCAATCTCCCGACTGAGTCTCCTCTCGCGCTGTTTTCAATCTCTTTACTCCCTCTCCTCTCGCACTGTTTTCAATCTCCCAACTGACTCTCCTCTCTCGCTGTTTGCAATCTTCCAACTGACTCTCCTCTTGTGCAGTTTACAATCTCCAGACTGCTTGTCCTCTCTCGCTGTTTTCAATCTCCCGACTGCCTCTCCACTCGCACTGTTTTCAATCTCTTTACTCCCTCTCCTCTCGCACTGTTTTCAATCTCCCGACTGAGTCTCCTCTCGCGCTGTTTTCAATCTCTTTACTCCCTCTCCTCTCGCGCTGTTTTCAATCTCCCGACTGAGTCTCCTCTCGCGCTGTTTTCAATCTCCCGACTTCCTCTGCTCTCTCGCTTTTTTCAATCTCCCGACTGCCACTCCTGTCGCACTATTTTCATTCTCTTGACTGTCTCTCTTTTCACACTATTTTCAATCTCCCGACACCCTCTCCTCTCTCGCTGTTTTCAATCTCCAAACTGCCTCTCCACTCGCACTGTTTTCAATCTCTTTACTCCCTCTCCTCTCGCGCTGTTTTCAATCTCCCGACTTCCTCTCCTCTCTCGCATTTATCAATCTCCCGACTCCCTCTCCTCTCACACTGTTCAATCTCTTTACTCCCTCTCCTCTCGCACTGTTTTCAATCTCTTTACTCCCACTCCTCTCGCGCTGTTTTCAATCTCCCGACATCCTCTCCTCTCGCGCTGTTTTCAATCTCCCGACTGCCTCTCCTCTCACGCTGTTTTCAATCTCACGACTTGCTCTCCAGTTGCACTTTTTTCAATCGCTTTACTCCCTCTCCTCTTGCGCTGTTTTCAATCTCCCGACATCCTCTCCTCTCGCGCTGTTTTCAATCTCCCGACTGCCTCTCATCTCGAGCTGTTTTCAATCTTCCGACTGACTCTCCTCTTGTGCGGTTTACAATCTCCAGACTGCCTCTCCTCTCGCGCTGTTTTCAATCTCACAACACACTCTCCACTTGCGCTGTTTTCAATCTCTTTATTCCCTCTCCTTGCGCAGTGTTTTCAATCTCCCGACTCCCTCTCCTCTCGCGCTGTTTTCAATCTCCCGATTCCCTCTCCTCTCGCGCTGTTTTCAATCTCCCATCTCCCTCTCCTCTCGCGCTGTTTTCAATCTCCCGACTCCCTCTCCTCTCGCGCTGTTTTCAATCTCCCGACTGCCTCTCCACTCGCACTGTTCAATCTCTTTACTCCCTCTCCTTGCGCCCTGTTTTCAATCTCTTTACTCCCTCTCCTCTCGCACTGTTTTCAATCTCTTTACTCCCTCTCCTTGCGCCCTGTTTTCAATCTCTTTACTCCCTCTCCTCTCGCACTGTTTTCAATCTCTTTACTCCCTCTCCTCTCGTGCTGTTTTCAATCTCACGACTTGCTATCAAGTTGCGCTCTTTTCAAACGCTTTACTCCCTCTCTTCTCGCGTTGTTTTCAATCTCACGACACACTCTCCACTTGCGCTGTTTTCAATCTCTTTATTCCCTCTCCTTGCGCGCTGTTTTCAATCTCCCGACACCCTCTCCTCTCGCGCTGTTTTCAATCTCACGACTGCCTCTCCACTCACACTGTTTTCAATCTCTTTACTCCCTCTCCTCTCGCGCTGTTTTCAATCTCCCGATTGCCTCTCCTCTCACGCTGTTTTCAATCTCACAACTTGTTCTCCATTTACGCTCTTTTCAATCGCTTTACTCCCTCTCCTCTCGCGCTGTTTTCAATCTCACAACACACTCTCCACTTGCGCTGTTTTCAATCTCGTTATTCCCTCTCCTTGCGCAGTGTTTTCAATCTCTCGACTGCCTCCCCTCTCGTGCTGTTTTCCATCTCCCAACTGACTCTCCTCTCACGCTGTTTGCAATCTTCTGACTGACTCTCCTCTTGTGCAGTTTACAATCTCCAGACTGTCTCTCCTCTCGTGCTGTTTTCAATCACCCGACTCCTCCCCCTCTCTCACTGTTTTCAATCTCCCGACTCCCTCTCCTCTCTCACTGTTTTCAATCTCCCGACTGCCTCTCATCTCTCGCTGTTTTCAATCTCCCAACTGCTTCTCCTCTCGCGCTGTTTTCAATCTCCCTCCAGCCTCTCATCTCTCGCTATTTTCAATCTCCCGACTGCTTCTCCTCTCGCGCTGTTTTCAATCTCTTTAATCCCTCTCCTCTCGCGCTGTTTTCAGTCTCACGACACACTCTCCACATGCACTGTTTTCAATCTCTTTATTCCCTCTCCCTGCGCAGTGTTATCAATCTCTTGACTGCCTCTCCTCTTGCGCTGTTTTCAATCTCCCGACTCCCTCTCCTCTCTCGCTGTTTTCAACCTCCCGACTGCCTCTCCTCTCCTGTTGTTCTCAATCTCCCGGCTGCCTCTCCTCTCGTGCTGTTTTCAATCTCCCGAATGCCTCTAATCTCTCGCTGTTTTCAATCTCCCGACTGCCTCTCCTCTCTCACTGTTTTCAATCTCCCGAATGCCTCTCATCTCTCGCTGTTTCCAATCTCCCGACTGCTTCTCCTCTCGCGCTGTTTTCAATCTCCCGACTGCTTCTCCTCTCGCGCTGTTTTCAATCTCCCGACTGCTTCTCCTCTCGCGCTGTTTTCAATCTCCCGACCGACTCTCCTCTTGTGCTGTTTTCAATCTCCCTCCAGCCTTTCCACTCGCTCTGTTTTCAATCTCATGACTTCTTCTCGTCTCGCACTGTTTTCAATCTCACGACACACTCTCCACTTGCGCTGTTTTCAATCTCTTTATTCCCTCTCCTCTCACGCTGTTTTCAATCTCTTTACTCCCTCTCCTCTCGCACTGTTTTCAATCTCTTTACTCCCTCTCCTCTCGGACTGTTTTCAATCTCTTTACTCCCTCTCCTCTCGCACTGTTTTCAATCTCTTTACTCCCTCTCCTCTCGCGCTGTTTTCAATCTCCCGACTGCCTCTCCTCTCGCGCTGTTTGCAATCTTCCAACTGACTCTCCTCTTGTGCAGTTTACAATCTCCAGACTGCTTCTCCTCTCTCGCTATTTTTAATCTCCCGACTCCCTCTCCTCTCCTGTTGTTCTCAATCTCCCGGCTCCCTCTCCTCTCGCGCTGTTTTCAATCTCCCGACTTCCTCTCCTCTCGTGCTGTTTTCAATCTCCCGACTGCCTCTCCTCTCGCACTGTTTTCAATCTCTTTACTCCCTCTCCACTCTCACTGTTTTCAATCTCTTTACTCCCTCTCCTCTTGCACTGTTTTCAATCTCCCGACTGAGTCTCCTCTCGCGCTGTTTTCAATCTCTTTACTCCCTCTCCTCTCGCACTGTTTTCAAACTCCCAACTGACTCTCCTCTCTCGCTGTTTGCAATCTTCCGACTGACTCTCCTCTTGTGCAGTTTACAATCTCCAGACTGTTTCTCCTCTCTCGCTGTTTTCAATCTCCCGACTGCCTCTCCACTCGCACTGTTTTCAATCTCTTTACTCCCTCTCCTCTCGCACTGTTTTCAATCTCCCGACTGAGTCTCCTCTCGCGCTGTTTTCAATCTCTTTACTCCCTCTCCTCTCGCACTGTTTTCAATCTCCCGACTGAGTCTCCTCTTGCGCTGTTTGCAATCTTCCGACTGACTCTTCTCTTGTGCAGTTTACAATCTCCAGACTGCTTCTCCTCTCTCGCTATTTTTAATCTCCCGACTGCCTCTCCTCTCCTGTTGTTCTCAATCTCCTGGCTCCCTCTCCTCTCGCGCTGTTTTCAATCTCCCGACTTCCTCTCCTCTCGTGCTGTTTTCAATCTCCCGACTGCCTCTCCTCCCGCGCTGTTTTCAATCTCCCGACTGCCTCTCCTCTCGCACTGTTTTCAATCTCTTTACTCCCTCTCCTCTCGCACTGTTTTCAATCTCCCGACTGAGTCTCCTCTCGCGCTGTTTTCAATCTCTTTACTCCCTCTCCTCTCGCACTGTTTTCAATCTCCCAACTGACTCTCCTCTCTCGCTGTTTGCAATCTTCCAACTGACTCTCCTCTTGTGCAGTTTACAATCTCCAGACTGCTTCTCCTCTCTCGCTGTTTTCAATCTCCCGACTGCCTCTCCACTCGCACTGTTTTCAATCTCTTTACTCCCTCTCCTCTCGCACTGTTTTCAATCTCCCGACTGAGTCTCCTCTCGCGCTGTTTTCAATCTCTTTACTCCCTCTCCTCTCGCGCTGTTTTCAATCTCCCGACTGAGTCTCCTCTCGCGCTGTTTTCAATCTCCCGACTTCCTCTGCTCTCTCGCTTTTTTCAATCTCCCGACTGCCACTCCTGTCGCACTATTTTCATTCTCTTGACTGTCTCTCTTTTCACACTATTTTCAATCTCCCGACACCCTCTCTTCTCTCGCTGTTTTCAATCTCCAAACTGCCTCTCCACTCGCACTGTTTTCAATCTCTTTACTCCCTCTCCTCTCGCGCTGTTTTCAATCTCCCGACTTCCTCTCCTCTCTCGCATTTCTCAATCTCCCGACTCCCTCTCCTCTCACACTGTTCAATCTCTTTACTCCCTCTCCTCTCGCACTGTTTTCAATCTCTTTACTCCCACTCCTCTCGCGCTGTTTTCAATCTCCCGACATCCTCTCCTCTCGCGCTGTTTTCAATCTCCCGACTGCCTCTCCTCTCACGCTGTTTTCAATCTCACGACTTGCTCTCCAGTTGCACTTTTTTCAATCGCTTTACTCCCTCTCCTCTTGCGCTGTTTTCAATCTCCCGACATCCTCTCCTCTCGCACTGTTTTCAATCTCTTTACTCCCTCTCCTCTCGCACTGTTTTCAATCTCTTTACTCTCTCTCCTCTCGCGCTGTTTTCAATCTCCCGACATCCTCTCCTCTCGCGCTGTTTTCAATCTCCCGACTGCCTCTCATCTCGAGCTGTTTTCAATCTTCCGACTGACTCTCCTCTTGTGCGGTTTACAATCTCCAGACTGCCTCTCCTCTCGCGCTGTTTTCAATCTCACAACACACTCTCCACTTGCGCTGTTTTCAATCTCTTTATTCCCTCTCCTTGCGCAGTGTTTTCAATCTCCCGACTCCCTCTCCTCTCGCGCTGTTTTCAATCTCCCGATTCCCTCTCCTCTCGCGCTGTTTTCAATCTCCCATCTCCCTCTCCTCTCGCGCTGTTTTCAATCTCCCGACTCCCTCTCCTCTCGCGCTGTTTTCAATCTCCCGACTGCCTCTCCACTCGCACTGTTCAATCTCTTTACTCCCTCTCCTTGCGCCCTGTTTTCAATCTCTTTACTCCCTCTCCTCTCGCACTGTTTTCAATCTCTTTACTCCCTCTCCTTGCGCCCTGTTTTCAATCTCTTTACTCCCTCTCCTCTCGCACTGTTTTCAATCTCTTTACTCCCTCTCCTCTCGTGCTGTTTTCAATCTCACGACTTGCTATCAAGTTGCGCTCTTTTCAAACGCTTTACTCCCTCTCTTCTCGCGTTGTTTTCAATCTCACGACACACTCTCCACTTGCGCTGTTTTCAATCTCTTTATTCCCTCTCCTTGCGCGCTGTTTTCAATCTCCCGACACCCTCTCCTCTCGCGCTGTTTTCAATCTCACGACTGCCTCTCCACTCACACTGTTTTCAATCTCTTTACTCCCGCTCCTCTCGCGCTGTTTTCAATCTCCCGATTGCCTCTCCTCTCACGCTGTTTTCAATCTCACAACTTGTTCTCCATTTACGCTCTTTTCAATCGCTTTACTCCCTCTCCTCTCGCGCTGTTTTCAATCTCACAACACACTCTCCACTTGCGCTGTTTTCAATCTCGTTATTCCCTCTCCTTGCGCAGTGTTTTCAATCTCTCGACTGCCTCCCCTCTCGTGCTGTTTTCCATCTCCCAACTGACTCTCCTCTCACGCTGTTTGCAATCTTCTGACTGACTCTCCTCTTGTGCAGTTTACAATCTCCAGACTGTCTCTCCTCTCGTGCTGTTTTCAATCACCCGACTCCTCCCCCTCTCTCACTGTTTTCAATCTCCCGACTCCCTCTCCTCTCTCTCTGTTTTCAATCTCCCGACTGCCTCTCATCTCTCGCTGTTTTCAATCTCCCAACTGCTTCTCCTCTCGCGCTGTTTTCAATCTCCCTCCAGCCTCTCATCTCTCGCTATTTTCAATCTCCCGACTGCTTCTCCTCTCGCGCTGTTTTCAATCTCTTTAATCCCTCTCCTCTCGCGCTGTTTTCAGTCTCACGACACACTCTCCACATGCACTGTTTTCAATCTCTTTATTCCCTCTCCCTGCGCAGTGTTATCAATCTCTTGACTGCCTCTCCTCTTGCGCTGTTTTCAATCTCCCGACTCCCTCTCCTCTCTCGCTGTTTTCAACCTCCCGACTGCCTCTCCTCTCCTGTTGTTCTCAATCTCCCGGCTGCCTCTCCTCTCGTGCTGTTTTCAATCTACTGACTGACTCTCCTCTTGCGCTGTTTTCAATCTCCCTCCTGCCTCTCCACTCGCGCTGTTTTCAATCTCTCGACTCCCTCTCCTCTCGCGCTGTTTTCAATCACCCGACTACCTCTCCACTCGCAGTATTTTCAATCTCTTTACTCCATCTCCTCTCGCGCTGTTTTCAATCTGCCGACTCCCTCTCCTCTCTCGCTGTTTTCAATCTCCCAACTGCCTCTCCTCTCGCGCTGTTTTCAATCTCCTGACTGTCTCTCCTCTTGCACGGTTTTCAATCTCCCGACTCCCTCTCCTCTCGCGCTGTTTTCAATCTCCCGACTCCCTCTCCTCTCGCGCTGTTTTCAATCTCCAGACTGACTCTCCTCTCGTGCTGTTTTCAATCTCCAAACTGCCTCTCCTCTCGCACTGTTTTCAATCTCTTTTCTCCCTCTCCTCTCACACTGTTTTCAATCTCCCGACTGCCTTTCCTCTCGTGCTGTTTTCAATCTCCAAACTGCCTCTCCTCTCGCACTGTTTTCAATCTCTTTACTCCCTCTTCTCTCGCGCTGTTTTCAATCTGCCGACTGCCTCTCCTCTCGCGCTGTTTTCAATCTCCAAACTGCCTCTCCTCTCGCACTGTTTTCAATCACTTTACTCCCTCTCTTCTCGCACTGTTTTCAATCTCTTTACTCCCTCTCCTCTCGCACTGTTTTCAATCTCTTTACTCCCTCTCCTCTCGCGCTGTTTTCAATCTCCCGACTTCCTCCTCTCTCGCGCTGTTTTCAATCTCCCGACTGCCTCTCCTTTCGCGCTGTTTTCAATCTCCCGACTCACTCTCCTCTTGCGCTGTTTTCAATCTCCTGACTGCCTCTCCTCTCACACTGTTTTCAATCTCTTTACTCCCTCTCCTCTCGCGCTGTTCTCAATCTCACAACACACTCTCCACTTGCGCTGTTTTCAATCTCTTTGTTCCCTCTCCTTGCGCAGTGTTTTCAATCTCTCGACTGTCTCTCCTCTCGCGCTATTTTCAATCTCCCGACTCCCTCTCCTCTCGCGCTGTTTTCAATCTCCCGACTCCCTCTCCTCTCTTGCTGTTTTCAATCTCCCGACTGCCTCTCCTCTTGCACTGTTTTCAATCTCCCGACTCCCTCTTCTCTTGCAGTGTTTTCAATCTCCCGACTACATTTCCTCTCGCGCTGTTTTCAATCTCTCGATTGCCTCTCCTCTCTCGTTTTTTTCAATCTCCCGACTGCCTCTCCTTTCGCGCTGTTTTCAATCTCCCGACTCACTCTCCTCTTGCGCTGTTTTCAATCTCCTGACTGCCTCTCCTCTCACACTGTTTTCAATCTCTTTACTCCCTCTCCTCTCGCGCTGTTTTCAATCTCCCGACTGCCTCTCCTCTCGCGCTGTTTTCAATCTCCCGACTGCCTCTCCTCTCGCGCTGTTTTCAATCTCCCGACTGCCTCTCCTCTTGCGCTGTTTTCAACCTCTTTACTCCCTCTCCTCTCACGCTGTTTTCAATCTCTTTACTCCCTCTCCTCTCGCGCTGTTTTCAATCTCCCGACTTTCGCTCTTCTCTCGCTGTTTTCAATCTCCCGACTGCCTCTCCTCTCCTGTTGTTCTCAATCTCCCTCCTGCCGCTCCACTCGGACTTTTTTCAATCTCCCGACTGCCTCCTTCTCACGCTGTTCTCAATCTCCCGACACCTACTCTCGGTCTGTTTTCAATCTCCCAACTGCCTCTCCACTCGCGCTGTTTTCAATCTCACGACTTGCTCTCCAGTTGTGCTCTTTTCAATCGCTTTACTCCCTCCCCTCTCGCGTTGTTTTCAATCTCACAACACACTCTCCACTTGCGCTGTTTTCAATCTCTTTGTTCCCTCTCCTTGCGCAGTGTTTTCAATCTCTCGACTGTCTCTCCTCTCGCGCTGTTTTCAATCTCCCGACTGCCTCTCCTCTTGCACTGTTTTCAATCTCTCGACTGCATTTCCTCTCGCGCTGTTTTCAATCCCTCGATTGCCTCTCCTCTCTCGTTTTTTTCAATCTCTCGATTGCCTCTCCTCTCTCGTTTTTTTCAATCTCCCGACACCCTCTCCTCTCGCGCTGTTTTTAATCTCCTGACTGCCTCTCCTCTTGCACTGTTTTCAATCTCTTTACTCCTTCTCCTCTCGCACTGTTTTCAATCTCTTTACTCCCTCTCCTCTTGCGCTGTTTTCAATCTCCCGACTGCCTCTCCTCTTGCACTGTTTTCAATCTCTTTACTCCTTCTCCTTTCGCACTGTTTTCAATCTCTTTACTCCCTCTCCTCTCGTGCTCTCTTCAATCTCCCGACTGCCTCTCCACTCGCGCTGTTTTCAATCTCCTCCTGCCTCTCCTCTCGTGCTCTCTTCAATCTCCCAACTGCCTCTCCTCCCACGCTGTTTTCAATAGCCCTCCTGTCTCTCTTCTCGCACTGTTTTCAATCTCCCGACTGCCTCTCCCTTCACGCTGTTTCTAATCTCCCTCCTGCCTCTCCTCTCCCACTGTATTCAACCTCCCGACTGCCTCTCCTCTCACTCTGTTTTCTATCTCCCGACTGCCTCTCCTCTCGCACTCTATTCTATCTCCCGACTGCCTCTACTCTCGTGCTGTTTTCAATCTCCCGACTCCCTCTTCTCTTGCACTGTTTTCAATCTCTCGACTGCATTTCCTCTCGCGCTGTTTTCAATCCCTCGATTGCCTCTCCTCTCTCGTTTTTTTCAATCTCTCGATTGCCTTTCCTCTCTCGTTTTTTTCAATCTCCCGACACCCTCTCCTCTCGCGCTGTTTTTAATCTCCTGACTGCCTCTCCTCTTGCACTGTTTTCAATCTCTTTACTCCTTCTCCTCTCGCACTGTTTTCAATCTCTTTACTCCCTCTCCTCTTGCGCTGTTTTCAATCTCCCGACTGCCTCTCCTCTTGCACTGTTTTCAATCTCTTTACTCCTTCTCCTCTCGCACTGTTTTCAATCTCTTTACTCCCTCTCCTCTCGTGCTCTCTTCAATCTCCCGACTGCCTCTCCACTCGCGCTGTTTTCAATCTCCTCCTGCCTCTCCTCTCGTGCTCTCTTCAATCTCCCAACTGCCTCTCCTCCCACGCTGTTTTCAATAGCCCTCCTGTCTCTCTTCTCGCACTGTTTTCAATCTCCCGACTGCCTCTCCCTTCACGCTGTTTCTAATCTCCCTCCTGCCTCTCCTCTCCCACTGTATTCAACCTCCCGACTGCCTCTCCTCTCACTCTGTTTTCTATCTCCCGACTGCCTCTCCTCTCGCACTCTATTCTATCTCCCGACTGCCTCTACTCTCGTGCTGTTTTCAATCTCTTTACTCCGTCTCCTCTCGCGCTGCGTTCAATCTCTCGACTGCCTCTCCTCTCACGCTGTTTTCAATGTACTGACTGCCTCTCCTTTCGCACAGTTTTCAATTTCCCGACTGCCTCCCCACTCGTGCTGTTTTCCACTTCCTCAAGAAAATCCTTTTTAACTACAGCCCAATAAATGTTTTAGTCTTCCAGACTCTGTAAACTTTCAAAGCAAAAACTGTAAACACTTGAAGTCTACTTATCTTGTGTAAATAAAGATTGTGAAATTGACAGAACAGGTCGTACAATGAGAGTTTTTTTTTTCAGTCATTGGATGTGGGCATCACTAGCTAGGCCAACATTTATTGCCCATCCCTCATTGTTCTTATGATGATTTTGGTGAGCTGCCTCCTTGAACCACTGCAGTCCTTGTGGTCTTGGGACACGCACAATGCTGTTTGTGGAGAGAGTTCCAGGATTTTGACCCACCAACAATGAAGGAATGTCGATATATTTCTAAGTCAGAATGGTGAGCAGGTTGGCGTGGAACATCCAAGTGGTGGTGTTCGCATGTATCTGCTTCCCTTCTCCTTACAGATGGTCATGGGTTTGGAAGAGCTGTCAATTAATCAATGTTTTCCCTGGGACTCAGGTGTTTCAACAGTCTTCTGAGCTCTATCTGGAAGTGATATTCATGCATATAATGTTCTTGGAAATTATTTTTTTAAAGAGAGGTTTAGACTGTGTGTGTTAATTGGATTAAAGCCAACTAGTCCAGATGCTTTGATTTATCGTGGTCTGGAGATGTAAACAGAGGTAGAGGGTACATTTGTATTTTGTTTAATAGGGCTTTCAAGAGTGGGAGTGAAATCTTGCATCTAGCTAGGAGACACCAAGCAATATTTATATTACTAATAAAATTGGTACTATGAAAAAGGTTCAAAGGGCTGGCGATACAATGAAAATTTACATTCAAAGAGAGGGGCTAGATGTAACAGAAAGCAGGTTTGTGTGTGTAGGTCGGAGAAATATAAGATCAAAGCCTGTAAGCATACAACTGTCTGCAAGGAACCAAATTGAAAGGAACCTCATTTTGAATTCATAAGGTGAAAATGCTTTGCCTGGTGTCTGGTTAAATCTATTGGTTATTGTTGCCTTCGTTGAGACTAATTTGGGAATTTGTTTAAAGTTATGATAGTAGTAATTTGTAGCCATGTGTATGTGTTTAATTTGTTGCAAATTCATATTTGTCTCATTTAGTTTGATATAAGAACCTCTCAAGAACTGGTGGCCTTATTCCTGAATTTAGAACTGCAACTCAAAACATTCCAATTGAAAATTTAGGTCATGACAGTTGTTTAAAGTTTCCCTCTGGGATTTTAAATAACTTAGCCTTTACAAATTGCTGTGTCATAACAGCTCCCAGCAAAGCCTCATGATACATTCCTGGCTGAGAGACCAGACAATAATTAGAGTAGTAAAACACCTGAGCCCCAGGGAGGGAAATATTGCTTGATTGACAGCTCTGGCTCTCTGATCTGTTCTGTCAATTGCACCAATGTTTATTTATACAAGGTTAAGAGTTTTCAAGTGCTTGCAGTTTCTGCTATTGATACTTAAAAGGGTCTGGATGATTGACACTATTATTGGCCTGTAGTAGAAAGGATTTTCTTTTAAAAAAGTTGGAAGTTATCAACAAATGACTTGTTTTTTTTAAAGCTATTTTACATATACTATTGTCACTGCAGGGTTCATTGGTTCCATAAAGCTTATAGTTTGGGTGAATGGGCTTGGAAATGTCATAGCTTGAAATGGAGGCATAGGAGATGAGGGCTATCCCCTGACATAGGGGCATGAGGGAACATAGGGGTTATTTGAGAGCATACCATGGCAATAGGGGTTATAAAGGGCCATAGAGGGTGAGTGAGAGCATGAGAGGGACCTTTTGAACTTACCTTTCAAAAGGTTTTCTCCTGAAGACTATGGTTTGCGAAACTTCTGATGTTCCGTGAACAATGACTCCTTGAAAGGCTGGCCTGATTCCATTAAAATTGCAAAGGACTAGGGCGTGCCTATTCCTGCCAGGTCAGACAGCGGAGTGTGGGCTCACAACCTGAGCCAGCCCTAAAAGGCTCTAGTGAAAATCAGAAACTCCAGGAATGGGAATGGGAATTCTGGAAGCAGGTCCAGCAGCCCTTTCCACCCCTCCACTAAGTCTCCCTTGGTCCATGAAAATCCAGCCCTGAACACTTCAGTAAGGACAGTTCAGTCTGATTGTTGGAGGAAATATATTTTTCTTGCTCTGTTCACACAGGAATTGCATCCCCTGAGACTACTTTTTGATGTTTGGCTCATAGCAGCCTCCAATGAAAATGTCATCAGGATTTCAGTGGACAAGTGTAACAATGGTTGGTGCCACACTATCATTGCTGAAAACAAAATCCAGCCCTTTAGCTCAGTTCCCATGTGACAAAAATCATATTTCTTATGCTTCAGTTAACCAAGTGTTTCCATTTTGAGCTCATTTCAACACCAGTGTGAGCAGGACTTTGCGCTTGGGATCTAAGCAATACTCTGCATGTGACATCTCAAGCTTCCCCTTCCAACATCACTAAATCAGATTTTCTGGTTATTATCTCATTGGGAGCTTGCTGTGTACAAATTGGCTGCAATGTTTCCTATATTACAACAGCGACTATAAGTCAACAGTACTTCATTGGCTGTAAGGCATTTTGTGGCAACCTGAGGTCATGAAAGGTACAATAGAAATGCAAGGTTTTATTCATGTATGTGATTGTAGTCACAGGTAGAAAAAATTCCAATCAGCTTTTCAATCAGGCATTTTTATGAGATTAATATTTTTCATAAAATAATATTCTAAGATACAGTGTATGGATAATGTGAGATAATGTGGTAAGTGTTGTGATTGGAAGGAACAGGTGACTTTTGACCTATGTTTCCCAAAGCCCTCCAGCACTGGAGTTTATCTCAACTTATGTCTGTCTGTGCTGTAGACTCACTGAGGGAGATCTTAACATTGTGCTATTTTGTAAATCAGGTGGTGCAAGTCAATAGAAATAATAATGGAGAGAGATTTTAAGCGAGGCTACTGATTCACTATTGTGGGTTTTACCGGATAAAGTCTAACCGACCCCATTGATAAGGTCTGATCGCCAATTCCATTGTTTTATTGTGAGCGGTAGTAGGTGAATGATATTGGCCTTGATCTTTCACTGTCGACCAATTCCTGTCATTTGAATCAGCACGGAGAGTGTAGTGGATCTTTCATTGTTCACCATTGTTTGATGCTCAGCATGATGGTTATACAAGAGCAAAAGTGGAGGTGGACCACAGTTCCAGATAGAACTTCAGGAATGACGCACTGTTGACAAAATCCTGGCCATTTAGTCATTCCTCAAAATATCACAGCCCAGATTGTCTTTTGAAAAACACTTCCACCATGCTGCTGGCTGTCTCTAAGCAACACAAGTTACTCGCGGGCCCTCTGTTAATGTATACAGTCAATGGACAGCACGAGGAGACATGGCTGTACAGCAATCATTTAATACTGCAGCAGGCAGAACCAATTTGATATGTTGCCTGCAATGCTATGAACGGGCACAAATTAATCACCTGCCCTGGTCCCTTCATCCATTTTCGGGGATGAACCATTAAACCTCCACAGCACAGCACAGAAAGAGGCCATTCAGTCCATCATGCTCATTTTTGGAAGAACTCCCCTGTTCTTTGTCCATAGCCCTGGAATTTTTTTTTCATTTCATATATTTATCCTGTTTCCTTTTGATAGTTGTGGTGAATATGCTTCCACTATCCTTTCAGGCAGCATATTGCAGATCTCAGCACCTGACTGTGTGAAATTTGGAAGACAATCTGAGGAGCTCCTTACTTTTGCCCCCAATCATTATGCTCACTATGCCCTGATCAGTCCTGGTCTTCAAATTAAACACTAAATTAGCTGTGACGTTTTAGAGGTCCCAGTGAAACAGAGACAGTTACAGCAACATGAGAATAAGGCCTGTAAATTATTCCACCCCATTAGCGCAAGACAGAAGGCCTGCAGCTCTCCCGCAGACTGCCTCACTTGTTCCACTATGGGTTTAACAGCTAGTCAGTTGTTCCAAATGTGATCAACATTAGAAAAAAAGACTGGCATTGATACAGTGCCTTTCACAGCCACATGACATTCCAAACACTTTACAGTCCAATTACATGGAATTACACAGAATTTCCACAGAAACCGGTTGGTGCCAGCGTGTGCTCCACCCGAGCCTCCTCCCACCCAACTTCATCTAACCCTAACCTTCTATTTCCTTCTCTTTCATGTTCTTGAAGTGCTGTAATGTAAGAAATAGAGCAGGTAATTTGCACACAGCAAGATCCCATGAATAGCAATGTGATAATGACCTGATCATCTGTTTTAGGTGTTGATTGAGGGATAAATATTGGCCAGAACAACAGGGACATTTACATGCACTTTAGAGTGCAGACAGGATCTCAGCTTAACATCTTCTCCTAAAGACAGCACCAACAGTGCAGCACTCTCTCTGTACAGCTGAGATTGTGTGCTCAAGTCCCTTGAGTGGAATTTGAACCTATGGATTTCTGATTCAAAGGCTATAGTGTTACTCACTGAGGTACGGGACTTATCCTGAATGACGTGATAACTGCAGAGATTTTTAAAGAGCTGCAGGTGTAAACATTGGAGAATCATTTGGAATGTCCAAAAGACTGATATAACACCCACACAAATTATAATACACACTGTGTATTATAAAAATCACCCAGCATTTATACTGCAACTTGTTATCAATACCTTCCCAATAGAATTTGTACACAAATGTTTGTCTAAGAACACAACTAAAACCTGGACTCCCATTTGGCCTTGCTGCTGTCAATCAATCGGTTGGTTCATTACTTCCTCCTAGCTTACTGAGTGATGTCAGTCAAGGCTTGGGGTGAGGGAAGCTGTACCTGGGAATTCACTTATTTGGCTGCAGTTCCTTTTTGGCCAGGGGTATCTACATCCCAGCTCCCACAGTAGGAGACCTTCCACAAAACTCCTACTGGACTTACAGCAATTTGTAGCATCTGGGCTGTGGATCTTCTGCCCCACAGTTTGATATCCTGATGTATTATTTATTAATGCAAAATCCCAAGGAGGCAGTGAGTACTTCAAATTATTAATGGATTAATGTTTGCTATCATGAGCATGTTACATACGAACATACGCACATACCAACATACAAATTAAGAGCAGAACTGAACCATTCGGCCTGTTGAGCCTGCCCATTCAATAAGATCATGGCTGATCTGATTATATTACTAATTCCATATTCCCATCTACCACGGTAACCTTTGATTCCCTTGCCCAGCAAGAATCTATCTACCTCCATCTTAAAGATATTCAATGACCCCACCTCCAACATCTTCTGAGGCAGAGTTCCAAAGTCGTACAACACCCCAAGAGAAAAAATTCTCCTCATTTCTGCCCTAAAAGGGTGACCCCAAATTTTAAAACTGTGCCCCCAGTTCTGGACTTCTTTTCTGATATAATCTGAGATTCCTGAGATATCAAGGTTGTCATGAAACTATCATCTTTTTCATAATAGTATTGAGGGATATTGTAAGGCAGGCTTATGTGTGGTTATGTTAGAGATGCTTAGACTACAAGATTGAAATTATAAAAAGTGTTGGGTGTAAAGCAGACTTTTGAAATGGGGTTGGATAAGCTAGGATGAGGGTTCCATGGGTAGGATGTAAATGAAATTTGCATTTTTAGATAAGTGAAGGAGTTGTTTGATTTTCAAAGGGATGGTGTAATGTTTACAACTAACAAGGTAAATAGGACAAGGTCATTATGTTCATTTTTCCCAAAAGGAAAAAGGTCCATATTGATAACCTGAAAGATTTTTATATTATGGGAAAAGTAAATTTCCAAAGACATGTGATTTTACACATTAAAGAGGAAGAAGCATATAAAAGGAAGGATGGAAGGCTATGAGGTGGGTAGCTTTGCAACATCTTGAAAGGTACACTGTGGTAACCAGCCTTGGGGAAAAGCCTCTAGCCACTTTTGCAGAAGTCTGCTGTGTCCAAGTTGTGTTAAAAAGCCTTTGGATTTACACTGTCGAGTAGGTGCTGTGGTAACCTTGCTGGATTGTTTATTTAAATTTAAAATCTATTTTAGACTGTTGCCTTAAAGGGGATGTGTAGTTGGGAGTCAGGTTAATTAGGAATATTGGGATCTGTTATAATATCAAGGAACTGTAATATTATGTCTGTGTTTGAATTCTCTTCTTTTGTTAATAAATGTTTTAATTTAATTTTTAAAATCTCTAAAAGTTGCTAGTGGACTCACTACTTCTGAATTCAGTGCACAAATCTTCTCGTAATAAATACAAATTGCAAAATCATTTTGATAGCGTGGTCATGTTTCCCTTGTGGATTTGGTCCACTTGGTGCATATCACCTGCCAAATCATAACAAGGTAAAGAAGATATTCTCAAAGGTACAGGGAACCAGCGCTTATCCACAGAAGTAATCCAAGAAAAAAGTACCAAAAAAAACAAGCATAAGGGAAGACGTGACTATTCTAACACACTCCTGACTAGCCTCCCATATTTCACCTTCTATAAAATTAAGTTCATCCAAAACTCTATTTATTATATCCTAACTTGCACCAAGTCCCATTCACCCATCACCCCTATACTCGCTGACCTACATTGGCTCCCAGAATGAAAATGGGCAGAATTGTCCATGCCCGTTGGTGTCAGGCATCATGGCAGGTGTGAGCATACAATATGCAGGAAGGTCAAAAATCCGTTTCACAGCCTCGTGAAACCAGTTTGCAATCGTCTGCTCTGCTGCACATCGGGAGCTTCATTTTAATACATCTGCATATCATTATAAGCCCTGCTCACCGGAATCAACCCCCATGTCAAATTTACTGCCCACATTAGTGGGAAAACACGTCGGTGCGAATATATCTAGACAAGTGTGACATGCAGAAGTCGGGGCTTATCATTATGCCTTGCTCACATCGCGGACATCTGAGGGACAGGTGATGTTGAGCCCTACATCCACCGGACCCTGAAGAAGCGTGCATCATATGCTGGGTGGGTTCTCAAGGATGTGGCTCTGCCACGAAGCAGTTCTTGGAAGGTGGAAGGTCCCCATTGAGGATCTGCTTTGGGACATCAGTGTCTTGGCTATGGTCCACAACAGAGGGTCATCAAAGGGGTGGAGAGGAAGGAGTATGTTGAATTGGCGGGGAGAAGGTTTTAGCAGAGTGGTGGGAGGGTAAGTTTGAGGTCTAGGTTTGACTGGGAGAGGAAGGTGTGTCAGGGGAGGGGGTGAGGTTTGGGGTGGGGGAAATAACGGTGTCGTGGGGGACGATGGTGTCAGGGAGGGTTGATGTTGGGATGGGGAGGTAGTACGGGGGAGGGGGTGTAACGGGGGAGAAAGTGGCAACTGGGGAGGTGAGTGTAAGGGGGGACAAAGGTGTAAGGGAAGTAATTCAGAGGGGGGAAGCAGTTCAGTGGTGTGAAGGACTTTGGGTGGAGGTAAGAGTTTGGAGGGGGGCTGGATTCAGGGGGGAGGAAGGAGTAAGGTGGAGGAAGGAATAAGGGTGGAGGAAGGTGCAGGGGAAGGAGTTCAGAGGGGGGAAGCAGTTTGGAAAGGGGAAGGACTTTCGGTGGGTGTAGGAGTCCAGGGCAGAGAAGGAGTAAGGGGGAGGAAGGAGTAAGGGGGGTTATCCAGGTGAATGTGCAAGGGAAAGGAGTGGTCTGTGGAGTTGATGACTGCCTCCTGGGGAGCAAAATGAGGGTGGTCGTGGTGGTAGGAACGGCGAGAATGAGGGCAGAGTGAGCTTTGGGAGAGTTAAGGTGTGATGGTATCAGTAGAAGGGACACTGAAGGTGCTTGGTGTGGGCTTGGAGACAGACACGCACCCTGGGGGTGAGAAGGAGCAGGTCAGGGATGTAAATGTGGATGGGGATGGGATTCTTAGGAAGGTAGGGAATGTGCACCTTCACCTGGACATCCCAGAAAGAAAAGGGTTCTGGCTGATAGGTGACGGTGGGGAGGTGGAAGGTGATGCTGGGGGTAATGACAGTGATGGCGGAAAGGACATGAGTGACAGGAAAGGACAGAGAAGTTGAAGACAAATTTTACCAGCACCATGCTTCTAAAACCGAAAATGAAAGGGAACTCGTGTTGGGTGAGATTAGGTGCTGCAGGAAGTGTGGTCAGTGGGTGGGCGGAGATGCAGGTCAGCTCAGATGGGCAATTGAAAGTGATCCCCAGCAGGCAGCATTCAAAATGCTCATTGAGATGAGGGTGATCTGGGAAGGATCTGCGTGCGTAGGTTAGTGTTTGCACGCAGCTCCGACACACCGTTTCACACACACACACACACACACAAACACACACACACACACACACACGCACACACAAACACAAACACACACACACACACACAGACTTCTCCCCCCAGAATCACTCATGGGCCAAGTGCATGCAGCAGAACTGCTAGTGGTGGAGGATGCAGTGGAAGGACTCGTGAAGCCTGTAAATGAAGCTGAAAGACACCATCACAGATTATTCAGTGAAAGTGAATATATTTTCAGATTATGATGTGTCTAAATGTGTTCACCCGTGCAGACACTTGTGATCAGAATTTCTTAACTTTTCTAGGCCGAACAATTCTAGGTGCTGCCCTGACATCCACAGCAGGGGTGGAGGCAACCTGAGCAATTTTTCTCGTTCATTTTATGGGATGTGGGCATTGCTGGCTGGGCCAGCATTTATTGCCCATCCCTAATTGCCCTTGAGAAGGTGAGGGTGATCTGCCTTCTTGAACCGCTGCAGTCCATGTGATGTAGGTGCACCCACAGTGCTGTTAGGAAGGGAGTTCCAGGATTTTGACCCAGTGACAGTGAAGGAACAGCAATATATTTCCAAGTCAGGATGGTGAATGACTTGGAGGCGTACTTCCAGGTGGTGGTTTTCCCATCTATCTGCTGCCCTTGTCTGTCTAGATAGTAGTGGTCATGAGTTTGGAAGGTGTTGCATAATGAGCCTTGGTGAATTCCTGCAGTGCATCTTGTAAATGGTACACACTGCTGCTATTGTGCGTCAGAGTGAATCATCCAAGCAAGTGGGGAATATCCCATCACACTCCTGACTTGTGCCTTGTAGATGGTGGACAGACTTTTGGGAGTCAGGAGGTGAGTTACTCGCCCAGGAGTCCTATCCTCTGACTTGCTCTTGTAGCCACAGTATTTATATGGCTAGTCCAGTTCAGTTTCTGGTCAATGGTAACCCCCAGGATGTTGATAGTGGGGGTCAGCGATGGTAATGTCATTGAATGTCAACGGGCGAAGGTTAGATTCTCTCTTGGAGATGGTTATTGCCTGGCACTTGTATGGCACGAGTGTTACCTGCCACTTGTCAGCCCAAGCCTGGATATTGTCCAGGTCTTGCTGCATTTGGACATGGACTGCTTCATTGTGCAATCATCAGCGAGCATCCCCACTTCTGACCTTACAATGGAAGGAAAGTCATTGATGAAGCAGCTGAGGACAGTTGAGCTGAGGACACTACCCTGAGGAAATCCTACAGTGATGTCCTGAAACTGAGATGACTGACCTCCAACAACCACAACCATCTTCCTTTGTGCTAGGTATGACTTCAACCAGCTGAGAGTTTTCCCCTGATTCCCCTTGACTCCAGTTTTGCTCGGGATCCTTGATGCCACACTCGGTCAAATGCTGCCTTGATGTCAAGGGCAGTCACTCTCACCTCACCTCGGGAGTTCAGCTCTTTTGTCCATGTTTGAACCAAGCCAGTAATGAGGTCAGAAGCTGAGTGATCCTGGCAGAACCCAAATGGCGTATCAGTGAGCAGACTATTGCTGAGCATGTGCTGCTTGATAGCACGGTTGATGAGCCTTTCCATTACTTTACTGGTGATGGAAAGTAGACTGATGGGACAGTAAGTGGCCAGGTTGGACCTGTCCTGCTTTTTGCGTACAGGACATACCTGGGCAATTTTCCACATAGCCGGGTAGATGCCAGTGTTGTAGCTGTACTGGAACAGCTTGGCTAGGGGCATGGTAAGTTCTGGAGTACAAGTCTTCAGTACTATTGCCAGAAAGTTATCAGGGCCTTTGCATTATCCAGTATCAGTAGCCGTTTCTTGATATCATGTGGAGTGAAGCGAATTGGCTAAAGACTGGCATCTATGATGCTGGGGACCTCAGAAGGAGGCTGATATGGATCATCCACTTGGTACTTCTGGCTGAAGATTGTTGCAAATTTTTCAGCCTTATCTTTTGCACTGATGTGCTGGGCTCCTCCGTCACTGAGGGTGGGGATATTTCTGGAGCCTCCTTCTCCCGTTAATTGTTTCATTGTCCACCATCATTCATGACTGGATATGACAGGACTGCAGAGCTGGTTGGCCTTGTTGCCTCTGACGTCTTGAGCGTGCGTCCTCTGGTGAGCTGAAGCTTGAGGGCCCCAGCTTGCTTTGGCTATGCTCCAGGATAGGTGGGCCAGCTGCTCCCTCTGTGGTGATAGAAGACAAGGTTGAAGGGGTCATAGGCAAAGGGGGTTGCAGGGAGAGGATAGCTTCTGACATTACTAAGTGGATGACCCAGGGGTGTCCAGCTGCCGATCCTCCTCCCTTCGGGTGCCCGAGGGCCCCAGCCTGACTCCTTGAGGGGAAGAAGCACCGTGAGGGATTGAGGTGCCCCATTTCCCTCTCATGTTGCCACTGCAGGAAGTCACCCATGCATGCAGGTCTGCATGTATCTCAGCATTCTGCTGGACCAGGCTTCCGCTATCTTTCCCATGGGGCTTAAAGGAAGTGGCAGCAGAGACAGTGGATGCATTGGTTATAATATTCCAAAATTCCCTGGATTCTGGAAAGGTATCTGTGGAAAAATGCTAATATAATGCCCTTGTTCAAAAAGGGGGGAGGCAGAAAGTAGGAAACTGTAGACCAGTTAGTTTAACGTCGGCCACTGGGAAATTGTCGGAATCCATAATTAAGGAAGTAGTAATGGGGAATTTGGAAAGTCAAAATACAATCCATCAGTCAGCATGGTTTTAAGAAGAGTAAATCGTGTTTGACTAATTTGCTAGAGTTCTTTGAAAATGTGACAGGCAAAATGGATAATGGGGATTCTGTAGATGTTGTATATCTGGACTTCCAGAAGGCCTTTAATAAGGTGCTGCACAAAAGATTAATACACAAGATAAGATCACACAGAGTTAGGGGTAATATATTAGCTTGGATAGAGGATTGGCTAACCAACAGAAAGCAGAGAGTCGGGACAAATGGGTCTTTTTCTGGATGGCAAGCTGTAACTAGTGGGGTGTCACAGGCTCGGTCCTTGGGCCCCAAGTATTTACAATCTATATTAATGACTTGGATTCAGGGATAGAAGTACTATGGCTAAATTTGCAGATGACACCAAAATAGGTGGGAAAGTAAGTTGCAATGAAGAAACAAGAAATTTACAAATGGATATGGACAGGTTAGGTGAATGGGCCAAAATTTGGTAGATGGTGTTTAACGTGGATAAGTGTGAGGTTATCCATTTTGTTTGGAAGAATAAAAAGGCGACTTATTATTTAAATGGAGAGAAACTTCAGAATGCTTCAGTGCAGAGGGATCTGGGTGTCCTCGTGCATGAATCACTGAAAGCTTGTATGCAGGTACAGCAAGTAATAAGGAAGGCAAACGGAATTTTGGAATTTATTGCTAAAAAAATAAAGTATAAAAATAGGGAAGTGTTGTTGCAGCTGTACAAAGCATTGGTGAGACCGCACCTGGAGTACTGTGCACAGTTTTGGTCCCCTTACTTGAGGAAGGATGTAATTGCAATGGAGGCGGTTCAGAGGAGGTTCACTAGATTGATTCCAGAGATGCGGGGCTTGTCTTATGAGGAGAGATTGAGCAGCTAGGCCTATACTCGCTAGAGTTTAGAAGGATGAGAGAAGATCTAATTGAGGTATATAAGATGCTAAAGGGGATAGGCAAAGTAGACGTGGAGTAGATGTTTCCCCTTGTGGGGCATTCTAGAATGAAAAGCCATAGTTTTAGGCTAAGGGGTGGTAGATTTAAATCAGAGATGAGGAGGAATTACTTTTCTCAAAAGGTCGTGAATCTGTGGAATTCACTACCTCAGAGTGCAGTGGATGCTGGAACGCTGAATAAATTTAAGGAGGAGATAGACAGATTTTTAATTAATAACGATTATGGGGAGAGGGTGGGAAATTGGAGTTGAGGCCGAAATTAGATCAGACATGATCGTAATGAATGGCGGGTCAGGCTTCAGCGGCTGAATTGCCTACTCCTGCTCCTCGTTCTTATGTTCTTATGATTGGGATGATACGGTTATTTTTCCCGCCCACTACCACACTGAGTGCAGATCTGGGATGACACTGATGTCTCCATTTTAAAAATTCTCCTCCTTGTTTTCAAATGACTCCACATCCTCACCCCTTCCTATACCTGTAACCCTTGCCAGCCTTACAAGCCTCCGAGTTATCTGAACTCATCCAATTCTTTCTCTTGAGCATCCCCAATTTTAATCGTTCCACTATTGGCAGCCATGCCTCAGCTGTCTCGGCCATGAGTTCTTCAATTCCTTCCCAAAACCTCTCCACCTTATTACCTCATTTTCTTCCTTTAAGAAATAGCTTAAAACCTAGCTATTTAGCCAAGCATTCGGTCATCATTCCTAATATTTATTCACATCGTTTGCTGTTAATTTTCATCTGATGATGTCCCTCTGAAGGGCCTTGAGGTGTTTATGTTATTAAAGTTGCTTTATAAATATAAATATAAGTTGCTGTTGTTGAAGAAAAACTCCTAAAACAAACATACAACATGATCAGACTTAATAAGGGAGAATTCTCGCTTTAAGCCAAAAGATTTTGAGTTCAAGTCTTATTTTTGACCACAAAAATAAAGGTTGACAGTTCAGTGCAGTACTGAGAGGATGCTGCACTGTCAGAGGTGCCATTTTCATATGAGACAGTAAACCGAGGCTCTGTCTTTTTAAAAATTCTTTCACAGGATGTGGCCATCTCTGGCGAGGACTGCATTTTTATGCCCATCCCTAAGGTCTACTTTGTGATAGTGTGCTGGTTAATATGTAAAGTATTCACATTTAAATATATAATTGTGTAAATAGTTATATCATCATAGGAAATGATGCAAGTCATGTGATGCAGCAGCCATCTTAGTCTGCACAGTGAGCAGGTATTGAAGATGTGTTCAGCTTCTATGTCAGCTTTCAGCTTCATTTTTATTAGCCCAGCAAGATATAGCACAACATAGTGACAGTGATAGTGAGCAGATAGCATTGAGCCTGAACTGGAAACAATGATTTAAATGGGAATCCCTATCTAAAGCATTGTGGCTGAATCATCATTTTCACGTCAGAGAGTGACTATGTGAGTAGTGTGCCTGAGCCAGCAAAGAAAAGCAATGGCAGTTTCAGCTGCAGGGTTCAGTGCAGCATCATGTTTTGGTGTAGTCATTCCTGCCATCAACACATTTGCCTGTCATTGGCCATCATGACACCATGGGCCCTTTCTGCCTGCAAGCTTAAAACCCACAGTACAGCAGTACAACTCAGGGTGTGCTTCTTCTCATCTCTGCAGCTCTGAAAGCAACAGTTGCTCTTTAGGGAGAAAAGAATAGCAGGCAATGGCAGCAAGATTTCCAGGGATGGATTGGAAGCATCTGATATCCCAGGAGAGTTCAGATTGTCTATATGGTTTACTGAACTATACTCCCAAGACCATGAGGTTCTGGATGTGGAGAAGCAAGTTACAAAGATTAGGATCATCATCGGAAATGAAGGTTGTGTCAGGATTCATGTCTCTGGTCTCTCTGAGGTTGAGCAGGAGACTCCAGCAAAGCTATGGGTAACATTGGAAAGTCAGTTTCAGATTAAAGTGAATTTCAGGGTACACCATCTGGAATTCAGGTGGTACAGGAAGCCGACAATTGCCTAGATGCCTTTGTTAACCAATGTAGGGAGAAAGTGAAAGGGTATGATTTCTCTGATGCCAAATTAGAACTCTTGAAACAAATTATGGAATTGATTAGTGTCTCCAGTCCTATTGTGATGTTCCAGAGGGGCGTCCCAGAAAAGAGGAAAGAACACTGCATGGAGAAGATATCGGAACCAGCATGAGTACGGGGAAGCTTCAAAACGTGATATCAGCACAAAGGTGAGAGCTGATTGGTAAGTGTTTTTCTCCAGTTTAAAATAGATTAAGCTAAGGAAAGGGAATAGTTCTAGTTTTTATTTAAAGTACATAAATAATTTAACCTTTTATCCTGTATTTAACTTAAAGTAAGGGTTTTTTTATCAACTAGAGGCATGGCAGGGCAGCTCAGTCCCGTGTTTTGTACCACCTGCAACATGTGGGAAGTCCTAGTCGATCCTTGCACTCGGAGATTGAACGGCAGCTGGAGGCACTAAGGTGCATGCGCGAGGCTGAGAGTTTCATGGATAGCACGTTTCTAGATGTGGTCACCCACAGTTTATGGAAGTGCAGGCAGAGAGGAATGGGTGACCACAGGTCAGAAGAAAGGTGTCAGGCAGGTAGTCAGGAAATCCCCAGGATGCATCTCACTCAAGAAGCGTTTTTCTGTGTTGGAAAACGGTGAGAGTGACGGTTCCTCTGGGGAGTGCAGCCACGCTAATGGCACTGCGAGTGGCTCAGCTGCACAGTGGGGGAGGAAAAGGGGGGGGGCGAGAGCAATAGTGGTAGGAGACTTGATAGTAAGGTAAACAGACAGGCTTTTCTGCGGCCGTAGACGTGATTCCAGGATGGAATGTTGCCTCCCTGGTGCCAGGGTCAAGGGTGTCACTGAATGGTCGCAAGGCATTCTATGGGGGGAGGTCAAACAGACAGAGATCGTGGTACATATTGGTGCCAACGACATAGGTAGAAAGTGGGATGAGGTCCTGCAAACAGTATTTAGGGAGCTAGAAAGCAGATTTAAAAACAGGGCCTCAAGGGTAGTAATCTCTAGATTACTTCCAGTGACACATGCTAGTAAATATGGAAATAGGAGGTTAGTCCAGATGAATGCTTGGCTGGAGAGATGGTGCAGGAGGGAGGGCTTTAGATTTCTGGGACATTGGGACCATTTCTGGGGGCAGTGGGACCTGTACAAGGTGGACAGGTTTCACCTGAACCAGAATGGGACCAACATCCTTGTGGGGAGGTTTGCTAATGCTGTTGAGGAGGGCTTAAACTAACTTGGCAGGGGGATGGGATCCTGTGAAGAGGTTCAGTAGGAGGAGATGCACAGCCAAAATTAAAAGAGAGAGCAAGTGAATCTGGAAGGCATACAAATTATCAGCCAGTTAAGGCACAAGGGAGTTTGGCAAAGTTGCTTGGTATTTATTTTAATGCAAGGAGTCTGATGATTAAAGCAGATGAGTTGAGGGCACAAATTAACACATGGAAGTATGATGTCATTGCTGTCACAGAGATATGGTTGAGAGAGGGGCAGGATTGGCAGCTCAATATTCCAGGATATAGGGTCTTCAGGCGAAACAGGGGAGGTAACAGAGGAGGGGGTATCGCAATATTGATCAAGGAATTAATTACAGCAGTAAGGAGGGATGACATCCTCAAATGAAGGCATATGGGTAGAACTGAAAAACAGAAAGGGAGCAATCACATTGCTGGGAGAGTACTATAGGCTCCAAAACATTGAGAGAAATAGAAGAGCGGATATGCAGGCAAATTTCAGAGAAGTGTAAAAATAATAGGGTAGTAATAGTGGGGGATTTCAACTTCCCCAACATTAACTGGGTAACTGGGTTAGTCATAGTGTGGTAGGTTTAGAGGGAGCAGAATTCTCAAAATGCATCCAGGAGAGTTTTTTAAGCCAGTGCATAGAAGGTCCTACAATAGAGTCCTGGACTTAATTTTAGGGAATAAAGCTGGGCAAGTGGTAGAGGTATTATTGGGGGAGCATTTTACAGATCGTGACCATGACTCTGTTAGATTCAAGGTTATTATGGACAAGGATGGACCAGAAATCAGAGTTCTAAATTGGGGGAAGGCCGATTTTAATAAGATCAGATATGATTTGGCCAGAGTGGACTGGGGGCAGCTACTTTTAGGTAAATCTGCATCAGAGCAGTGGGACTCATTAAAGAAGGAAACAGGGAGAGTACAGAGCCAACATATTTCAGTAAAGACAAAGGATAGGACCAACAAATCCAGGGAACCCTGGATGTCGAGGGATATACAGGATTGGATCAAGAGAAAAAGGGAGGCTTATGGCAGATACCGAGGGCTCAAAACAGCAGAAGAACAAGGGGAATATAGAATGTGCAGAGGGGAACTTAAAAAGGAAATTAGGAGAGCAAAAAGGGGCATGAAAAAGCATTGGCAGGTAAAAAAGAGGAAAATCCAAAGTTATTTTACAAGTACATTAAGCGTAAGAGGATAACTAGGGAAAGAGTAGGGCCCATTAAGGACCAGAGTGGTAATTTGTGTGTGGAGCTGGAAGACGTAGGTTGGGTTCTAAATAAATACTTTGTGTCAGTGTTCACAAGTATTAGGGACGATGTGGGTACGAAAATCAAACAGAAGGACTGTGATATAATTAAAGAAATTAGCATAGAAAGGGAGGAGGTTCTAAGTGGTCTGGCAGACTGAAAAGTAGATAAATCTCCAGGCCCGGATGAAATGTATCCCAGGCTGTTGAGTGAAGCAAGGGAGGAGATAGCAGGGGCACTGGCAATAATTTAGAAGAGGTGCCAGAGGACTGTTATTCAAGAAGGGAGGAAGGGATAAACCAGGGAACTACAGGCCAGTCAGTCTAACCTTAGTGGTAGGGAAATGATTGGAAATAATTCTGAGGGACAGAATTAATCTATGCTTGGAGAGGCAGGATTAATCAAGGACAGTCAGCATGGTTTTGTTAAGGGGAGGTCATGTCTGACCAATTTGATTGAATTTTTCGAAGAGGTGACCTGGTGTGTAGATTAGGGCAATGCAGTTGACGTTGTCTACTTGGACTTGAGCAAGGCTTTTGATAAGGTCCCGCATAAGAGACTGATAACGAAGATAAAAGCCCATGGGATCCAAGGCAATTTGGCAAATTGGATTCAGAATTGGCTGAGTGGCAGGAAGCGAGGGTGATGGTCGAGGGGTGTTTTTGTGACTGGATGCCTGTGTCTAGTGGATTTCCACTAGATCGGTGTTGGGTCCCTTGCTGTTTGTGGTATATTTAAATGATTTAGACTTGAATGTAGGAGGGCTGATCAGTAAGTTCGCAGATGACACCACCATGGGGTGGTAAATAGTGGGGAGGATAGCCTTAGATTACAGGAGGATATAGATAGGCTGGTCAGATGGGTTGATCGGTGGCAAATGGAATTTAATCTGGATAAGTGTGAGTTGATGCACTTGGGCAGGATAAACAAGGCAAGGAAATACATGATGAATGGTAGGACCCCGAGAAATACTGAGGATCAGAGGGACCTTGGTGTGCATGTTCACCGGTCCCTTCAGGTAGCAGGACAGGTAGATAAGGTGGTTATGAGGGCATTTGGGATACTTGCCTTTATTAGCCGAGGCATAGAATATAAGAGCAGGGAGGTTATGCTGGAACTGTATAAACCATTGGTTAGGCCACAGCTAGAGTATTACATGTAGTTCTGGAATCCGTATTATAGGAAGGATGTGATTGCACTAGAGAGTGCAGAGGTGATTTACCAAAATGTTGCCTGGTCTGGAGAGTTTTAGTTATGAGGAGAGATTAGATAGACTGGATAGCAGAGGAGTTTGAGGGGGGACATGATTGAGGTGTATAAAATTATGAGGGGCATAGATAGGGTAGACAGGAGGGAACTTCTCCCCTTGATAGAGGGATCTATAGCCAGGGGGCATAGATTTAAAGTAAGGGGTAGGAGGTTTAGATAGGATGTGAGGAAGAATTTTTTCACCCAGAGGGTGGTGGGAATCTGGAACTCACTGCCTCAAAGGGTGGTAGAGGCAGAAACACTCATAACATTTAAGAAGTATTTGGTTGTGCACTTGCGATGCCATGGCATACAAGGCTTATGGCCTAGTGCTGGAAAACGGGATTAGAATAATTAGGTACTTGTTTGACTGGCGCAGACGGGCCTTTTTCTGTGCTGTAGAGCTCTATGACTCTAAGATATTAAAGGACAAATGCAGAAATGAGGCAGTTAACACAGAGAGACTGTGTAATAGCCTTAAGGTCTGAAACGCCTGTACAATATCCAGGGCATTCAAGCAGAATGAGGTGTACAGTAACTGCAGACTCTCCCATAAACCACATGGATGCCCGTCATACACCGACGTGTGCAAAGCCTGTGAGCTTAGAGGACACTGGGCCAAGCTTTGCAGAAGATCCAGCACCAGGAACACAGGGAATAGTGAGAGCAGGCAGCATTCAAACTGCAGAAGTATGCCACCCAGAGGCTAAGGGAAGCAAGAAAACTCCAGGAATTGCCAAAAGCACACATCCATACGGGAAATGGGGGAATGCCTGATCAACATGGAGGAGGTGGATCAAGCTGAAGACACTACAGAGGAACAATTATTTCACACGATCATCTTAGTGGTCAAGTGGTCAATTCTGTTAACAAAAAGAAAGCTTTTACAACATTCATAGGAACATAGGACTTAGGAACAGGAGTAGACCATTTAGCCTTTCTAGCCTATTCTGCCATTCAATAAGATCATGGCTGATCTGGTTATTGTCTCAGCTCCATTTTGCCTTATGCCCCCCCCCCCCCCCCCCCACAAAGCCCTTGACTTCCTTGTCTATCAAAAATCTAACTCTGGTTGCAATAAATTCAATGACCCAGCCTCCACTGCTTTCTGGGGAAGAGAATTCCATAGACTAATGACCCTTTGAGAGGAAAACTTTCTTCTCATCTACATCTTAAACGGTAGAACACTTATTCTTAAACTGTGTCCGCTAGTTCTAGTCTCTCTTGCAAGTGGAAACATCCTCCCGGTATCCACCCTATTTAATCCCCTCAGGATCTTAAATGTTTCAATAAGATCACCTCTCATTCTTCTACACTCTAATGGGTATAGGCCCAACCTGTTCAACCTCTCTTCATAAACCCCTCAACCCAGAAGTGAAGCTTCCTGAACTGTTTCCAATGCAATTATATCTTTCTTTCGAATAAGGAGATCAAAACTGTACATAACATTCCAGATGTGTATCACAAACACCCTGTGCAGCTGTAGTAAAACTTCCCTACGTTTATCTTCCATTCCCCTTGCAATAAATACCAACATTTTATTTGCTTTCCTAATCACTTGATGTAACTGCATATTAACGTTTTTTGATTCCTGTCCAGGACAGCCAGTTCCCTATGCCTCTGAGTTCTGCAATCTCTCTCCATTTAAATAATATGCTGCTTTTCTATTCTTCCTGCCAAAGTGGACAATTTCACATTTTCCCACATTATACTCTATTTGCCAAATTTTTGCCCACTCACATAACCTGTCTACATCACTTTGCAGACTCTCTATCTCCTCTTGACAACTTACTTTCCTATTTGTCTTGGTGTCATTGGCAAATTTAGCTGTCAAACATTCAGCCCCTCCATCCAAATCCAAGTACATTGTAAATAGTTGAGGCCCCAGAAATGACTCTTGTGGCACTTCACAGCTTGACCCATTTATCCCTATTCTCTGCTTATTGTTAGCCAACCAATCCTTTATCCATGCCATATGTTACCTCCTACGCCATGCAATCCTATCTTCTGTTGTAATCTATGATGTGGCACCTTATCAAATGCCTTTTGGAAATCCAAATACACATCTTCAGGTTTGCTTTTATCCACCTTGCTTGTTACTTCCTCAAAAAATGCTAATAAATTAGTTAACCATGATTTCCCTTTCACAAACCCATGTTGACGTTGCCTGACCAAATTATAATTTTCTAAGTATCCTGCTATAACCTTCTTAATAATAGATTCTGGCAATTACTGTATGACAGATGTTAGGCTAGCTGTTTGGTATCTCCCTCCTTTCTTGAATAAAGGTGTTACATTTGCTATTTTCCAATCCCCTCGGACCGTTTAGGAACCTAAGGAATTTTGGAAGATTACAACCAATGCCTCTGCTATCTCTGCAGCCATTTGTTTTAAGACCCTTGGATGCAGGCTGTCTGGTCCTGGGGACTTGTTAGCCTTTATGTCTGATAGTTTTCCCAACATCTTTTCTCTAGTGATGGTGATTGTTTTAAGTTTCTCCCTCCTGTTCACCTTTTGATTTTCACGTACCTTCGGGAAGTTTTCTAAGTCTTACAGTGAAGGCAAAGACAAAATACTTGATCAATACCTCTGCCAGTTCCTTGTTTTCCATTATCAATTGCCCACACTCAGTCTCTAGAGGACTAACACTAGCTTTAGTTACTATTTTCCTATTTAAATACTTGCAGAAACTCTTGCTATGTGTTTTTATATTACTAGCCAGATTTCTCTCATATTCTTCTTTCTCCCTCTTTAATTTTTTTTTTAGTTATTCTTTGCATATCTGTCTATTTCACCAGCATGTCTGTCCTCTTGAGGTCTATCAGTGTCCTCCTCACAGTTCACAATACTTCCAAGTTTTGTGTCATCTGTAATTTCTGAAATTGTGCCTTGCACACTCAAGTCAAGGCTAATAGAATCATGAAAAGTAGGATCTAATATCCGAGCCCTGGTGAACCCCATCTTCTCCTAGTCTTAAAAATAACTATTCACCACTACTCTCTGTTTCCTGTCCCTCAACAAACCTTTTATCCATGCTGCCACTGTCCCTTTTATTTCAGCGACTTCAACTTTGCTGATGAGTCCATTATGTAACACTTTATCAAACTGCTTTTGGAAGTCCATATACATTACATTGATCCTCTCCATTACCTCATCAAAAAAACTCAATCAGTTTAGTTAAACAGAGTTGGCCTTTAACAAATCCATGCTGGCTTTCCTTAATTAACCCACACTTGACCAAGCAGATGTTAAGTTTGTCCTGAATTATTATTTCTAGAAGCTTTCCTGCCACCGAAGTTAAACTGACTGGCCTGTAGTTGCTTGGTTTATCCTTACACCCTTTTTTGAGGAGAAAGACCAGTTCTGAGGAGCTTGACACCACTATCAGCAGAATTCCTCAGTCGGATAAACTTTACCTCAGCACAAGTGGGTGCGGACAACGAGGCAGGGCCCTCCTGTCTCAGACATCATAGCCTGGGAAAGATAAATGAGAATGGGCAAAGACTAGTTAAGCTTTGCTGCTACCATGAGCTTTTTGTAACTAGCACCTTCTGTCAGAACAAACTGTGCCACAAGGTGTCCTGGAGATATCCAAGATCAGGATATTAGCACCAGCTAGATGTGATCATTACCAGATGTAACTCACTGAACAGCATTCTCGACATGCACAACTACCACAGCGCTGACTGATACAGATTGCTCCCTGGTGAACATCAGGATGATGATGTAACCCTTGAAGCTTTTTCACTCAAAGCAGAAATGCTGTCCTCCTATCAACCTCAGCCACACTGCCGACCCAGATTAAAAACCAATAGTACCTCAACTCAATTGAACAGACACTCTCCTGCATTCCCACAGAGTGCAGATGCTTCAAGATACCATCTACCTCACTGTATTCTCAACATATGGGAAGCTAGAGTGGAAAAATGCTGACTGGTTCAAGGCTAATATCACAGTGATGGAAACAGAAAATGCTGGAAAAATTCAGCAGGTCTGGCAGCATCCATGGAGAGAGAAACAGAGTTAACATTTCAAGTCCATATGATACTTCAGAACTAAAGAGAAGTAGGGAGAAAGAAGTAGAAATGCTACTTCTCTTTATCTACGAAGAAGAGTCATATGGACTCAAAACGTTAACTCTGTTTCTCTCTCCACAGATGCTGCCAGACCGGCTGAGGTTTTCCAGCATTTTCTGTTTTTATTTCAGATTTCCAGCATCTGCAGCATTTTGTTTTTATCACAGTAATGGAACCTGTCATTGAAGCCAAGTGGTCTGCTCTCACTAAATTTGAGCGAGAAGAATCTGAATGCACTAAGAGCCACTCGAAGTAAGTTCAACAAACTTCTAGGCAGTGCACCAATGTCTACTGGTTACACCTTTGTCAGAATATCCAGACGTCCTTCGACATGGAATGCTAGGGGCATATATGAAGGGACCAAACTCCAAAGTGAGGGAAATTATTTCCAAACAGTTGGAAGTGACCTTTAAAGCAGTGCAATCAAGCTCTAAGAATAATCCTGTGAACACAAGCCTTTCACTGAGCCACAAGCTTGGCCATTTCACTCTTTAAAGGCTTCCGAGCCTGTCAGTTTCATCGATCAATGACTCCCATTGTGCTCTCATCTTATTGATCCTGGTGAATTGTACATAATTTGGGAATCCCGTGAGCTGCCTGTTAAGCTCAGAATGCCAAATTAGATCCTCAGTTAATTGCTTATTTGAATATTTTACACTCAGAAGTGTATTCAGAACAAAAGTAGACACCCGGAATAAGTACATTCTCACTATTAATAAAAATTCTAAAGGGAGGACTCATCAACCGTGGTTAACTAAAGAAGTTAAGGAAAGTATCAAACTTAAAAGCGTATATAACTGCACAAAGGTGTGTGGCAGGTCAGGTGATTGGTCAGAATATAAAGAATGGCAAAGAATGACTGTAAGGTTAATCCGGAGAAAGAATTTGAATATGAGAGGGAAACAGTTAGAAATGTAAAAATGGATAGCAAGAGTTTCTACAGGTATTTAAACAGGAAAAGAGTAGGTAAAGTGAGTGTTGATCCTTCAGAGACTGAGAATGAGGACTTAATAGTAGATAATTAGGAAATGGCTGATGAAATGAACAAATATTTTACTTCTGTCTTCATTATAGAGGACACAAAACATTCCAGTAATAACTGTAAAATCAGGAGGTGGAGCGGAGAGAGGAACTTGCTGAATTACAATCATTAGGGAAGTGGTACTGAGCAAACTGATGGAGCTGCAGGCTGACAAGTCTCTGGGTCCTGATGGACTTCATCACAGAGTCTTAAAAGAGGTGGTTAATGAAGCAGTAAGTGTGTTGGTGTTATTTTTTCAAAATTCCCTGGATTCTAGAAAGGTTCCATCAAATTGAAAAGAGGCAAATATAACCCCTCTATTCAAGAAGGGAGGGAGGCAGAAAACAGGAAACTATAGGCCAATTAGCTTGATGTCTGTCATGGGGAAGGTGTTAGAGTTGATCATTAAAGAGGTGATAGCTGGGCACACAGAAAAACTCAAGGTAATCAGGAAGAGGCAGCCTGATTTTGTGAAAAGGAAATCATGTTTAACCAATTTATTGGAGCTCTCTGAAGGAATAACATGTGCTGTGGATAAAGGGAAGCCTGTAGACATACTGTATTTGGATTTCCAGAAGGCATTTGATAAGGTGCCACACCAATAAAAGCTCATGGTGTACAGTTCTGGATGCCACACTATAGGAAGGATGTGAACACATTGGAGAGAGGGCAGGAGAGGTTTACAAGAATGGTTCCAGGGATGAGAAACTTTCAGCTATGAAGGTAGATTGGAGAGGTCGGGACTATTCTTCTTGGAGAGAAGAAGAATAAGAGGAGACTTGATAGAGATGTTCAAAATCATGAGGGGGATGGACAGAGTAGATAGGGAGAACTGTTGCTGCCTGTAAAAGGATCAAGAACGAGAGGGCACAGATTTAAAGTGATTTTCAAAAGAAGCAAATGTGACTTGAGAAAAAACCTTTTCATACAACCAGTGGTTCGGGTCTGGAATGTACTGCCCAGAAGTGTGGTGGAGGCATGTTCAATCAAGGCATGTATGAGAGCATCAGATGATTACTTGAATAGAAACAATATGCAGGGGTTTAGGGAAAAGGCAGGGCAATGGTACTAGGTCATAATGTTCATTGGAGAGCTGATACAGACACGATGGGCCAAATGGCTTTCTTCTGTGCCAATAAAATTCTGCGATTCTGTGTAGGGGGTAACATATTAGTCTGGATAGAGGATTGGTTGACTGACATGAAACAGAGAGTATGTATAAATGGATCTTTGTCTGATTGGTAGGATGTGACTAGTGGAGACCAGCAGGGGTCAGTGCTGTGGCCTCAACTTTTTACAGTTTACACCAATGACTTAGATGAGGGGAGTGAAGGCATTGTAGCTAAATTTGCAGATTAAATTAAAATGTATAGGAAAGTATGTTGTAAAGAAGACATAAGAATTTGTGGACAGATATAGATAAGTTGAGTGAGTGGGCAAAAATCTGTCAGGTAGAGTATAATGTGGGAAAATGTGAAGTTGTTCACTTTGGCAGGAAGAATAAAAAAGCAATTATTTAAACGGAGAATGACTACAGAATTTTGAGATGCAGAAAGGTCTAGATGTCACAAAAAGTTAGTATTCAGGTACAGCAAGTAATTAAGAAGACTAATGGAATGCTATCCTTTATTACGATAGGAATCAAACATAAAAGTAAGGATGTTATGCTTCGATTTTAACAGGGCATTGGTGAGACCGCATCCCGAATACTGTGTGCAATTTTCTTCTCCTTATTTAAGGAAGGATGTAAATGCATTGGAGGCATTTCAGAGGAGGTTTACTAGATGGATACCTGGAATGAGGATAAGTTGGACAGGCTGGGTTGTTTCCACTGGAGTTTAGGAGAGTGTGGAGTGACTTGATTGAAGCATATAAGATCCTGAATGGTCTTGACAAGGTGGATGTGGAAAGGATGTTTTCTCTTGAGGGTAAGTCTGGAAGAAGAGGTAAAATTAGGAGTCACCCTTATGAGCTGGAGGTGAGGATTATTTTTTTTCTCTCAGAGGGCTGTGTGACTCTGTGAAGTGGTGGAGATGGGGGTCAATGAATATTCTTAAGGCAGAGGTAGATAGATTCTTGTTAGGCAAGGGAATCAAAGGTTATCAGGGGTAGATGGAAATGTGAAACTCGAAATACAAACAGTTCAGCCATGATCTTAGTGAATGGTGGAGCATTCTCAAGGGGCCGAATGGTCTACTTATGCTACTATTGCGTATGTTTGTATGCACAAGACAGTTGTAAGGGGTGTTATGGAGAGGGCACGTGGCAAGGCTGCCTTGCCTGCAAACCCACCCAGGTTCAACCCAGAAGTGTGGGGAATCATGTCAGCTTCCCAATACGACCTCACTTTTTGCACTTTATACCCATCCACACCCGAAACCACATCCCATTGGCAGTTAAAATTTTGCCCAAACAGTGGGAAAGGAGCATCTCCTTAAGGTTAATGCCAACTAGTTTCCCAGCTTGGTTAGGTGGTGACGTCATCTCAGCCCATTAATCCTGCCTGGTTTCTTATTATCTATATTACAAGGAATGTTATGAAATAGATTAAAATTCACTGTAAACTTTATTCTCTTTGTTCATAGACAAGTGTCTATAAATAAATAAACCCGTGAGTTGAATTATAATAATTCTGAGTTCTGATGAAGGGTCACCAACTTTAAATGTTAACTCTGTTTCTCTCTCTCTGCAGAGGCATACTGGCATGTTGAGTGTTTCTAGCATTCTCTGTTTTTATTTCAGATTCCCAGCATCTGCAGTATTTTGCTTTTGATTTGGGAGAATTGGAAATGCACTGGGGAAAGTGCCAAGCAAGCAGGCTGCTTTGCCCTGGATGGTGTCAAGTTTCTTGAGTGTTGTGGGAGCTGTACTCATCCAGGCAAGTGGAGAGTATTGCATCACACTTCTGACTTGTGCCTTGTAGATCAGAGCTTCGCAAATTGTGGGTTGCAAGTCCCAGTGGGGCTATGAGAGAAGATTTTGGCATTGTGAGCTCTGAGGCATGCTGTGGAGCTCAGGCTGATTTCATCAGCTGGTTTTTGTTGGTGGGTGTGGCCTAATGCACTGCGCTCCATGGCCCAATTGCTGCTGCAAAAGAGGCCTGTGAAGAGGTAGGTGTTTGTTTTTGTAGAATGCCTATTTGTTCAATAATCACGATCATAATGCATTAATTATTATGTTTATATTATAATAATCGGAATCCTATTGCATCAATAATTAGGATTCTCTTGCAGCAATCCTCTAAGTCCTAATAGACTAATAATCTGGTTCCTATACATCCATAATCAGAATCCTATTACATTAAGATACAGGATCCTACCACATTAATAATCAAGATACTACAGTATTACATTAATAATCTGGTGCCTATTTCATCAACAATCAGGATCTTATTGTGTAAATAATCAGTATCTGATTACATGAATGACCAGTGTCCTATTACATTAATGACCAGTGTCCTATTACATTAATGATCAGGATCTAATTATATTAATTACAGTCCTGTTGCATTATTAATCAGCTGCCTATTGCTTCAAAAATCAGGAAATTATTGCACCAATAATCATTTTGCTAATACATTATTAATCAAAGTCCAGAGACATTAACAATCCATCAATAATCATTGCTGATGTTTCCAAAACATTCAGCACCATTCGCGACTCCTCAGATACTGAAGCAGTCCATGTCCAAATGAAGCAAGACCTGGACAATATCTAGGTTTGGGATGACAAGTGGCAAGCAACATTCATGCCACACAAGTGCCAGGCAATGACCATTTCCAACAAGAGAGTATGGAACCATCGCCCCTTGATGTTCAATGACATTACCATCACTGAATTCCCCACTATCAACATCCTGGGGGTTACCATTGACCAGAAACTGAACTGGACTAACCATATAAATACTGTGACTACAAGAGCAAGTCAGAGGATAGGACTCCTGTAATGAGTAACTCACCTCCTGACTCCCCAAAGCCTGTCCACCATCTACAAAGCACAAGTCAGGAGTGTGATGGAATACTCTCCATTTGAGGTCATACAGGGAAAAAGGTTGAGAAACACTGTTGAAGATGGTGGACAGGATTTGGACAGTCAGGAGGTGAGTTACTCACCACAGAATTCCCAGCCTCTGAACTGTTTTGTAGCCACAATACTTATTTGGCTGGTTGGCCGCATAGATATTTAAAACATCTTATTGTAACATTAAGGTACCATGTGTAATGAGCATTGTTGCAGCATCTACCATATCATGTACTTTGTTATCTATATTATGTGAATAAAGCAGTGCCTTATCCACAAATGTTGTTATTGATGCCATTACAGACAGGTGGAAAATATTTAACTTCAGTGTGATTTAAGTAGATCTCTAATGAAAGCCAACAATGTGGGAGAGAGTGATAGTAAGAGAGAGTGACAGAGAGATAGTGAGAGACAGAAATAAAGAAAGTAACAGATAGATTCCAAGGGATGGAGGAAGAGAAAGAGTAGCAGAGAGATCTGCATTCATTTAGCACCCATCACGACATCAGGACATCCCAAATCACTTTACAACCAATGAAATACATGTTGAATTGTTGTAATGTGGGAAAAGCAGCAACCAATTTTGCACAGCAAGATTCCACAATCATTAACCAGGATGTTGCCGTTAGAGCAAAGGTCCCGAGGTCGGGTGGAAATGCATCTCACTGGCACGCATGGGCAGGTGGCAGAACCTTTCCCCGAATCCTACCATCAGCAGCCAATTAAGGGGCTGTCAGCAAGGGAGTGTCCTAGTGCTGGCATTCTCTCACAGCTAGGAATTTTAAACGCTCCTTTGCAGCAGTCAGCCAGCTTGAACCCAGAGACAAGAAGGAGGGGCTAGACAGCTGAGACATGGCAGCACTGACGTGGTGGCAGAAAGAGAAAGGATTGCCACAGGCTTCACCAACAACTCCCTTGAGGCACTTTTAGATGAAGTCCGTAAAAGTTCTCTTCCCAGAAGAAAAAAGGTAGAGGTCAGCAAGGGTCACCAAAAAGACATAGCTGGAGGTGGCAGTTCTCGTGAGCAGGAGAGATGTCATTGCCAGAATCTGGATCCAATGTAGGAAGAGATTGTAACCAATCCTTCAGCAAGAACGCATTAAACTTAGAGGGAGCCAACATTAAAGGGTCAAAGTGACTGTACTATAAAGGCAGTTTGTAATATGACAGTCATTAGAATAGATCGAGTTTCTTCTCCGAGGATCCAACCGACCCTTCAAAACAAGCTGGAGCTGAACTAAAATTATTCAAACAGATACAGATGGATTGAATTCATGAATATGTTAACCAAGAAATAGCTGGTGCAATCAGACCACACAATTGTCTGCGTTTGTTCAGATTTAAATTACAGTCTTGACCATTGAACACATGTGGCTGTTAGCAACACTTACAAAATAGTGGCTGGGGTTCTGCTATATCTGGATCAGTTCCCCGACAAGATTGGAAATGGTCATCACCAAAAAAAAATTGGAAGAATTCCAAGAGGAGGACCCAACATCTGTGGTTAGCTAAAAAAAATTAAAGATTGTGTCAAACTTAAAGAAAAAAGCATATAATTGCACAAAGATGAGTGGCACGTCAAAAGACTGGGCAGAATATAAAAAAGAGCAAAGGATGACCAAAAGATTGATAAGGAAGGAAGAATTGGAGTACAAGAGAAAGCTAACTAGAAATATAAAGGCAGATAGTAAGAGTTTACATAGATATTTCAAAGAGAAAAGAGTTAACAAAGTGAGCGCTGGTCCTATAGTAAGTGAGCCTGGAGAATTAATAATAGAAAATAAGGAAACAGCAGATGAATTAAACAGGTATTTTGCATCAGTCTTCTCTATAGATGATACGAGTAACATCCCAGCAATAGCTGTAAATCTTGAAGTGGAAGGGGCAGAGGAACTTGGGAAAATTACAATCTGCAGGGAAGTGGGACTGAGAAAACTTTTGGAGCTGTGGGCTGACGAGACCCAGCTGGACTTCATCCTAGGGTCTTAAAAGAAGTGGCTAAGAAGCTAGTTAATGCGTTGGTTTTAATTTGCCAAAATTCCCTAGATTCGGGGAAGGTTCCATTAGATTGGAAAATAGCAAATGTAACTCCTTCATTCAAAAAGGGAGGGAAACAAAAAGCAGGAAATTACAGGTCAGTTAGCTTAACAACTGTGATAGGGAAAATGTTAGAAGCTATTATTAAAGGCGTTATAACAGGGTACTTTGAAAAAATTCAGGGTAATCAGGGAGAGTCAACATGGTTTGTGAAAGGGAAATCATGTTTACCCAATTTTTTGAAGAATTAATAGGTGCTGTGGATAAAGAGGAACCGGTGGATGTACTGTACTTAGATTTGTAGGAGGCATTTGATAAGGTGCCACGTCACAGGTTATTGCGAAAAATAAAAGCTCATGGTGTAGGGGGTAACATTTTGGCATGGATAGAAGATTGGCTAGCTAACAGGAAACAGAGGGTAGCCATAAATGGGTCTTCCTCTGGTTGGTAGGATGTGATGAGTGCTGTGCCACAGGGATCAGTGCTGTGACCTCAACGGTTTACCATATATATAAATGACTTGGATGAAGGGACTGATGGAATGGTTGCTAAATTTGCTGGTAACATAAAGATGAGTAGGAAAGTAAGTTGTGAAGAGAACGCAAGGAGGCTAGAAAGGGATACAGATAGGTTAAATGAGTGGGCAAGGATCTGGCAAATGGAGTATAATGTGGGAAAGTGTGAAATTGTCCATTCTGGCAAGAAAAATATGAGAAACTTATTATTTAAATGGTGAGAGATTACAGAGCTCTGAGATTCAGAGGGATCTGGGTGTCCTAGTGCATGAATTACAAAAGGATAGTGTGCAGGTACAGCAGGTAATTAGGAAAGCTAATAGAATGTTATTACTTATTGTGAGGGGAATTGATTACAACAGTAGGGAGGCTGTGCTTCAGTTATACAGGGCCTTGTTGAGACCACATCTAGAGTACCATGTATTGCTCTCTTTATTTAAGGAAGGATGTAAATGCTTTGGAAGCAGATCAGAGATCTAAACTAATACCTGGGTTGGGCTAGTTGTCTTAAGAGGAAAGATTGGATACACTAGGCTTGTATCTGTTGGAGTTTAGAAGAGTAAGAGGTGACTCGATTGAAACGTATCAGATCCTAAGGGATCTTGACAGGCGGATGTGGAAAGGATGCTTCCTCTTCTGGAAGCATCTAATACTAGGAGCCACTGGTTAAAAATAAGGAGTCGCCCACTTAGGACAGAGATGAGGAGAAATTTTTTCACTAAGTGTTGTGAGGCTTTGGAACTATGTTCCTCAAAAGGTGGTGGATCCAGAGACTTTGAATATTTTTAAAGCAGAGCTAGATAGACTCTTGATGAGCAAGGGGTTGAAAGGTTATCATGGGTAGGCTGGAACGTGGTGTTGAGATTACAATCAGATAAGTCATGATCTTATTGAATGGTGGAGGAGGTGTGAACAGTTCAGTGGCCAACTCCCGCTCCTAATGTGTTTGTTCATATGTATGCATGCCAAACTGGCACAGAAGGTAAACTCATTCACCAACCTGAAGCCCAGGATTTTCACCAAAAAAAACACTGTTATATGTTAATGGGCCTTTTACATTACCAGGATGTTACAATCAAAATGGGTGGGGAGAACATTGCATCAATCATTGACAGGTGTGATTTTGTGATATAAGAAGTGTGCATTTCAGGACAGAGGGAGTAACTTGCAAGGATAAGACACAACCATGGACGCAGGCACATATCTGCGTGCATACGTACACACACACACGATAAAAAAAATCTGGTAGAAGAAAGTTTTTCTAGAATATTTTGATTTGCAGATGATTTCTAAATCCTTTCTAGTTTTATTGGCAATATCTTTTCTGTGTGAGAGACAAACTAAAGTTGAAGGTATTTGAAGCTACAGTGCTATCAAGCTGCAGTTACTCAGCAATAACCTGCCCCTAGAAGTCCAGTTTGGGTTCCACCAGGGCCACTCAGCTCCTGACCTCATACAGCTTTGGTTCAAACATGAACAAAAGAGCTGAACTCCTGAGGTGAGGTGGGAGTGACTGCCCTTGATATCAAGGCAATATTTGCCGGAGTGTAGCATCAAGGAGCAAAACTGGAGTCAATGAGAATCAGGGTTTCCCTCCGCTGGTTGGAGTCATACCTAGCAGAGAGGAAGATGGTTGTGGTTTTTGGAGGCCAATCATCTCAGTTCCAGGACTTCATGGCAGGAGTTCCTCAGGGTCATGTCCTAGGCCCAACCATCTTCAGCTGCATCATCAATGACCTTCCTTCCATCATAAGGTCAGAAGTGGGGATGTTCACTGATGATTGCACAATATTCAGCACCATTGACAACTCCTCAGATACTGAAGCAGTCCACGTCCAAATGCAGCAAGACCTGGACAATATCCAGCCTTAGGCTAACAAGTAGCAAGTAACATTCACACTGCACAAGTGTCAGGCAATGGCCATCTCCACCAGGAGAGAACCTAACCAATGCCCCTTGATATTCAATGGCATTACCATCATTCAATCCCTCACTATCAACATTCTGGGGGTTACCATTGACCAGAAATTGAACTGGACTAACCATATAAATACCGTGGCTACAAGAGCAGGTCAGAGGCTAGGAATCCTGCAGTGAGTAACTCACCTCTTGATTCCCCAAAGCTGTCCACCATCTATAAGGCACAAGTCAGGAGTGTGATGCAATACTCTCCACTTGCCCGGATGAGTGCAGCTCCAACAACACTCAAGAAGCTTGACACCATCCAGGACAAAGTAGCCCGCTTGATTGGCACCCCATCCACAAACATTCACACCCTCTACCACCAATGTAAAGTGACAGCAAGTGTGTACCATCTACAAAATGCACTGCAGAAACTCACCAAGGCTCCTTGGATAGCACATTCCAAACCCATGACCAATACCATCTAGAAAGACAAGATGCATGGGAATATCACCACCTGGAAGTTCCCCTCCAAGCCACTCACCATCCTGACTTGGAACTATATCGCCGTTCCTTCACTGTGTCCTGGAACTCTCTCCCTAACCGCACTGTGGGTGCACCTATACCTCATCGGCTGCAGTGGTTCAAGAAGGCAGCTCACAATCACCTTCTCAAGGACAACTAGGGATGGACAATAAATGCTGGCCTAGCCAGCGAAGCACACATCCTATGAATTAATTTAAAAAAAACTGGAACCAATTAAAGAATCTTTGGGAGCAAGATTCAGCAGACATGAATTAATATCAGATATTGTATGTGGCCTTAAAATGGATGCTTCTTCCTTTTAAAGAACTATATGCTGCAAATTACTCACTGACTAGGAAAAATACAAACAACTAATGTCCTACAACATAGTCATTCCTAATTAACCCTATTCCTCCTTGATGTGTCAGAAATGTGCCTGTACTCAGTACTTCCACACAGGCTGTATTCTGAACTGTTGGAAGATAATTTGACAATACAGTGTAGCAGGGCTGAAAGACATCCATCACTGTTTTGATTAAATTTTATGATTTCTAATTGTATGACTGATATCCTTTTCATAACTTGCGCCCATCACCCCTCTGTCAAACAATCAAATCAGAGGGAGTACAGCTGTATTAAGTTTCAAGGGAGTAAGGCAAGGCTGGGTGGCCTCTACTTTAATGCCAGGAGTATTACAGGTAAAACGGATGAGTTAAGGGTGAGGATTAACACGCAGAATTGTGATATAGTAGTCATCACTGAGATGTGGTTGAGGGAGGGGCAGGATTGGCAGCTCAACATTCCGGGATGTAGAATCTTCAGGCGAGACAGGGGAGGGGGTAAAAGAGGAAGACGCATTGCATTATTAGTTAAGGAGTCAGTTACTGCAGTAAGGAGAGATGATATCTTGGAGGGGGCATCGAATGAAGCTTTGTGGGTAGAGCTTAGGAATAAAAAGGGGCAGCCACATTGTTAGGTGTTTATTATAGACCCCCAGATAGTCAGTGGGAAACTGAGGAGCAAATATGTGCACAATTTGCAGAGGTGTGTAAAAAATAATAATAGGGTAATTATATTAGGCGATTTCAACTTTCCCAACATTAATTGGGATAGACATAGTGATAGGAAGAAGTAACAAGCCCAGAGAACCATGGATGACCAGAGATATTCAGGATACGATGGGAAGGAAAAGAGATGCTTTTAGCAGGGGGGAGCAAATCAGCAGAGGCATTAGTGGAGTACAGGCCTGGATGGAGTGGATTTCTTGAAATGTGTACAGGAGAACCTTTTAGAGCAAATGTAGAGGGTTCAACAAGGGATGGCGCAGTGCTGGACTTAATTCTGGTGAATGAAGCCAGACAGGTGGCTGAGATGGTGGTGGGGGAGCATTTTAGTGATAGCGACCTCAACATGGTACAATTTAAGCTTGTTATGGACAAAGAAATAGACAAGTTGCAAAAAAATGTTTTGGACTGGGGGAGAGTGGATTTTAGTAAAATAAGGCAGGAGCTGGCCAAGGTAGACTGGGAACAGCTACTTGTGGGGAAATCTACAAAGAAGCAGTAGGATGCTTACTACTGCCTGTGACTCTGTATGAGCAAAACTTTATGTACATCGTATGAGTCAGACATATAATCAAGTAATCAGCCTATGTAACTGTTTGGACTCTGGCCAGGTCAAGGCCAGTGTAGAGCCTTACTTGTGTTCAACCAGAATCCTCATCAGTCTCAATATCTTATTAGTATAAGTAGCATACAGACAGATCCCTTGATATCTGCATCAAGATCCTCAACTTATACGGTGGCAGTAGACTGCGTAAAACCACATCATGGTTGCTTCTAACAGGTATCACATCAGCCGAGGTAATTCCTGAAGAAGACCATCAGCACATTTTCTAGAGTTTGAAGGCTGCCCTCTCTTCGAGCTCATGTGTCTTGCAATACTACAAACCCTCCAAATACGCTGATGTGTCAGAGAAGGGTCTTGGTGCGTGCCTACTACAGGACGACAAGCCTGTTGCTTTTACCTCAAAGAACAAAGAAAAGTACAGCACAGGAACAGGCCCTTCAGCCCGCCAAGCCTGCGCCGATCATAATGCCCGTCAACTAAAACATTTTGCACTTCCGGGGTCCGTATCCCTCTATTCCCATCCTATTCATGTATTTGTCAAGCTGCCTCTTAAATACCACTATCATACCTGCTTCCACCACCTCCTCTGGCAGCGTATTCCAGACACTCACTACCCTCTACGTAAAAAGCTTGCCCTGCACATCTCCTCTATAGTTTTCTCCTCTCACCTTAAATCTATGTCCCCTAGTAATTGACTCTTTCACCCTGGGAAAAAGCTTCTGAATATCTACTCTGTCCATGCCACTCATAATTTTGTAAACTTCTATCAAATGGCCCCTCAATCTCTGTCACTCTAGTGAGAACAATCTGAGTTTCTCCAACCTCTCCTCATAGCTAATAACCTCCAGACCAGGCAGCATCCTGGTAAACCTCCTCTGCACCCTCTCCAACGCCTCCATATCCTGGTAATGTGGCGACCAGAATTGCACGCAATATTCCAAGTGTGGCCTAACCAAGCTTCTATACAGCTACAGCATGACTTCCCAGCTTTTATATTCAATACCCCTAGCAATGAAGGCAAGCATGCCATATGCCTTCCTGACTACCTTATCCACCTGTGTTGCCACTTTGTGACCTGTGGACCTGTACACCCTGATCCCTCTGCCCGTCAATGCACTTAAGGGTTCTGCCATTTACCGTATAATTCCTACCTGTATTAGACCTTCCAAAATGCATTACCTCGTATTTGTCCGGATTAAACTCCATGTGCCATTTTTCCGCCCAAGCCTTCAACCGATCTATATCCTGTTGTATCCTTTGACAATCCTCTTCACTATCTGCAACTCCTCCAACCTTAGTGTTGTCTGCAAACTTACTAATTAGCTCAGATACATTTTCCTCCAAATCATTTATGTATACTACAAACAGCAAAGGTCCCAACACTGATCCCTATGGAACTTCACTAGTCACAGCTCTCCATTCAGAAAAGCACCCTTCTACTGCTACCCTCTGTCTTCTATGACCAAGCCAATTCTGTATCCATCTTGCCAGCTCACCTCTGATCCCATGCGACTTTACCTTCTGTACCAGTCTGCTATGAGGGACCTTGTCAAAGGCCTTATTGAAATGCATGTATATAACATCCACTACCCTTCCATCGTCAATCATCTTTGTCACTTCCTCGAAAAACTCGATCAAGTTAGTAAGACTTGACCTCCCCTTCACAAAACCATGCTGCCTCTCACTAATACGCCCATTTACTTCCAACTGGTAGTAAATCCTGTCACAAAGAATCTTCTCTAATAATTTCCCTACCACTGACGTAAGGCTCACCGGCCTGTAATTTCCTGGATTATCCCTGCTACCCTTCTTAAACAATGGAACAACATTGTCCATTCTCCAGTCCACTGGGACCTCATCTGTAGCCAGTAAGGATACAAAGATTTCTGTCAAGGCCCCAGCAATCTCCTCCCTCCCTCAGTACTCTGGGGTAGATCCCATCTGGCCCTGGGGACTTATCCACCTTAATATTCTTCAAGATGCCTAACACCTCTTTTATGATCTCAACATGATCCAGGCTATCTACACAGTCTTCCCTGGACAAATTGACCACTAATTCCTTCTCTTTGGTTAATACTGATGAGAAGTATTTATTTAGTATCTCCCCCATTTCCTCTGGCTCCACACACACATTCCCACCTCTGTTCCTGAGTGGGCCTACCCTTTCCCTGGCTACCCTCTTGCTTTCACCACCTCAAAGGCTCTCACCACTGCATAAGCTAAATACTCTAACATTGAACGCAGAACTCTTGCATTAGTATTTGGCATCCAGTGATACCACATGTATCTGTTTGGCAATTACTTCACAGTCCAACAGACCACAAGCTACAGGAGATGATTTGCTGGAAACCTCTCACCAGTGCACCACCACAGCTCCAGCATCTACTCGTGAAGATCCAAGGCTATGACTTTGATGCCCAACATAAACCAGGCTCTAAAATAGTAACCCCTGACATCCTGAGTTGTTTACCCAACCTGACCAAAAAGAGAGATGTGCCTATGGACCTCCACATGGACAATATCGAAAATGAGGTGGAAGACAATCTCCATGTTGACTTGATCCACTTCGGGCAAGGTCAAGCTGAAATGATACAACAGGCCACCCAAGAAGAGCCGGCTAAAGTAAGTCATTATCGCAGGTTGACCCGATCACATCAAGGATGCTCATGAAAGTATCTGGTCATTCTGGCATTTTAGAGTTGAACTGGGCATCTCCAGAAGCATCATATTCAAAGACAAGTAAGTCCTTATACCTCAGGCAATGCATCAAACTATGTTAAGTCACCTCAACGTCAGACATTTGGCACAGAATGAACAAAACGCCTTGCCAGGGAATCGGTTTATTGGCCAGGTATTAATAAGGACATTGACACAGATATGCCATACCTGCCAAATGCACCAACCACAGCAGGGCAGAGAACCATTGTTACTACATGGGATCCCCTCTGTCCCATGGTCGAAAACAGCTAATGATTTCTTCCATTTGGACAGCAAGGATTACATCTTGGTGCCTAAATATTTTACCAAATTCCCTTTTGTTCACCAGATCAAAGACACGACCAGCTTTACAGTTGTTGACACAGTGTGATTTTCAGCATGTTCGGTCTGCCTGAAACCATCGTCATAGGCAACGATCCTCAATACACAGGACAAACCTTCCAGGACGTGTGCACAAAATAGGATGTGAAATACATCACAGCTTCCCCACACTGCCGTCAGTCCAGTGGGTTAGCAGAATAAACCATCAGGACGGTCAAAGCAACACTTGTAAGGTGTTAGGCAACCAGGCAGACTTTCTGAATCACCATGCTCAACCTTCATGCCACACTACAGGGAGACGGTCTACTCTCACCTGCCAATTTGATGTTTGAGAGGCCAGCTCACGCCATCTCCCATTCCATCTACTCCCAGTCCAGATGAAAGCTCATGATGTTTTATGGAATGGAGTGGAATGGAGAGAGAGGATGTCCCAGCAGCATGATCAGAAATCAAAACCACTAACACAGCTAAATGTAGGTCAAAGTGTGCACATACAGGGTGATCACACAAAGACGAGGGTACAAGGAAAGGTACTGTGAAAGTGCACACAGCCACGGTCATATGAAGTTGAAATGCAAAACGGTCAGATCCTCAGAGGGAACCGTCGGCGCATTCACATCACGCATGCTGAACCACAGACAGATCAGACTGATGATGACTCAGACACAGAGAGTGTTATTTCAGTACCAACACTAAGACAAGATGATCCCACAATGAACAACGAAGAAACACAAATCAAGAATGTACAACCACAAGAACACAATACAACACCCTGAAAACTACATGGGAACAAGATACAGTCGTGTCATACAGCTGCCAAAGCATTATCTTCATATATAAAGGCTCAATACTGTGACTCAATCTTGTTATGCCTGATATTCACTGTTATGTCTGTTCTCACGAAGCTTTTCTTTTATCAAAAGGGAAAAGGGGGATGTGGTGATATTGTATTTGTGTCAGTGCTCACAATGACATGTATCTTTAAGAAGCTGCATAGTGACATCACTGTGACATCGCCGTGTGTGAGTCTGGACTATAAAAGTACTGCCTCCATGGTAGATGCTTACTGTTGTCTGTGCTCTCTATTGCAGATGCTTATTACTGCTTGTGATTCTGAATCAGCAAGACTCTATGTACATCTTATGAGTCAGGTAATCAGCCTATGTAACGGTTAGGACCTAGGCCAGTTGATCTGTGCCTGTGTAGAGCTGTGTATAATTGTTGCTAGTAATAAACTTCAGATACTTGTGTCCAACCAGAATCCTCGTCAGTCTCATTATCTTACTTAATTTGGTAGCATAGAGACAGATCCCTTGACATCTACATTGAGATCCTCACCATATATGGTGGCAGCAGACTGTGACATACCACGTCAGTGGGGACATGTAAAATGCAGGCCTTTGTTTTCTAATGCCTTTGTGGCCTTGCCCCCCTCTATCTCTGCATTCTCCTCCAGCCCCAAAACTCTCCAAGATATCTTCCCTTTTCTAATTCTGATCTCTCAAAATTCTGGATTTTAATTGCTCCACCATTGGTGGCCACAGCTCCAGCTATGCAGGCCCTAAGCTCTGGAATTTCCTCCCTAAACCTGTCCATTTATCATCTTCTCTTTCCTTTTTTAAGACATTCCTTAAAAACCAACAACCTTGACCAAGATTTTGGTCATCTGACCTAATATGTCCTCATCGAAGCAGGTGTAGGCCATTCAGCCCATCAAGCCTGCTCTGCCATTCAAACAGATCATGGCTGACCATCTACTTCTATGCCATTTTTTCTCATTATCCCTGTATCCCTTGGTGTCATTAGTATCTAGAAATCTATTGATTTCTGTCTTGCACATGCTCAATGGTTGAGTTTCCACAGCCGTCTGGGGTAGAGAATTCCAAAGATTCACCACCCTCTGATCTCATCTCAGTCTTAAGTGGCCTACCCCTTATTCTGAGACTGTGCCCCAGTTCTAGATCCCCCAGGCCGGGGAAACGTCCTTCCTGCATCTACCTTGTCATGCCCTGTAAGAATTTTGAAAGTTTCAATGAGATCTTCGAAACTCTCGAGAAAACAGACAACTCTCCTCATAAGACAATTCCGCCATCCATCATTGTCATTTTATGTTTGATTGTGCTCCTGTGAAGTGCCTTGATATATTTTTATATTGTTAAAGGTGCTATATAAATGAAAATTGTTGTGAAAGGGTCAGCCTTGCAATCAGGACCTCTTCTATCAAAATGTTGGGGGTTAGTGGTGCTGGACAGAGTAGATATAGAGAAGCTGTTCCCACTTGTAAAATGATCAAGAACGAGAGGGCAAAGATTTAAAGTGCTTTGTAAAAGAAGCAAATGTGAGCTGAGAAAAAACTTTTTCACACAATGAGTGGTTTGAGTCAGGAATGCACTGCTTGCAATTGTAGTGGAGGCAGGTTCAATCAAGGCATTCAAGAGGCTGTTAGATGATTATTTGAATAAAAGCAATGTGCAGGGGTACGGAGAAAAGGCAGGGCAATGACACTAGGTCACAATGCTCATTTGGAGAGCCAGTGCAGACATGATGGGCCGAATGGCCTCCAGTGCCATTAAAATTCTGTGAATACACAGTTCAGAAATAATGTTTGTTCTCTCTAACATCCTTCATTGGTTTTGACTACATTAACCAGTGGGTTCAGCCTTCCTTTAATTTTTCTTACTCCAATCTTCTCCTATTTTTCTCTTGAAGATGCTCCTTTTAACTGGAGTATGGTGCAGTAGATATCCAAACATTCTAGTAGCTCATCCAATTGAACATAGACAGTGTTCGACAGGAATGTGATCACCACATCCAGGTCCAGCCCCTGGTGTCCACATATACACACTTGCTGGCAGAAGTCACTGGGTACCAAATGAGTGAGAACCCTAAATTCCCACTCTTGCTATTGAAGGGGCTCTGAGGACAACCACAGTTCCCCTGCTCCACAGACAGGAATTAGGGAATCAATCTCCTTTCTAACACATGGACAGTAACTCAGGTTTTGTGTCCTCCACCGTTATGACATGGCAGATGATGTGTGCCAGATGGATCGAATCCACAAGGGAAACTTGATCATGCGGTCAGAACTGTTTTGCAATTTGTATTTTATTTGGAGATGCATGCTCTGAATTCAGAAGTAATAAGACTCCTACAATTTCAGAGATTTTTATAAAACTAAATTAAACATTTATTAACAAAGAAAAGATTTCAAGCACATAAGTAGGTCTACAAATTACTAATGTAGTAATTCCTAAAAACCCTAAATTAATCTGGCTCCTAGTTACACCTCCATTAAGGCAACAGTAAAAACAAATAGATTTAAACAGACCCAGGCAAAGCAACACGATACCCTGGTCAGTGATATTCAAAGTAAGTTTTCTTAGCTTCGGTTCCTATAGACAGCAACTTGATGCACAGAGGTTGGAGACTTTTCATACTTGTGTTAGATCTTAGAATTCCTTCCCCTCTTACACATAGCCTCATCTCCTTTATAGCTTTTTCTCCCTTTTTAATGCTAAGTCCATTGTTCCGATATGTCTTTGGAACTTTACCTTTCTCCTAATAAAATTTTTTTCATAGTACTAATTTTATCAGTAACCTTTGGGAAAAATAAACACACTGTTTGGCTTGGCTTCTTCTTGCTAGGTGCAACATCTTACCATCTCTTCAAAATTCAAACTAATCTAAGTTATCTAAAAATGCAAATGTTGCTTACACCTCACATTCTAAAACTTCAGCCATGTTTACATATTTAGCATTTCACACCTAGTTTCTTGTTGATAACTGAAAGCCTCCAGGCCAGCTGTCTCCAAATCAATTAAATCCCACACACATACACAAAGAGAAACTAATCCAAACCCCACTATTAACCCATTTTTATAATAAAGCACAATAATATTCTGATAATTATTATACTTTCATGACATCCACTTTTTGGCTCTTCTTGTTAGTTCAGTCAGGAATCAGCCATTCCATATTTTTAAGCCAAATCTATTTTGGTTCCATTTGTCTCAATTTACCTTCCAAATTAATGTTATTTCATTTTCGTATCCAAAAACATGTTGCTTCCAGAACATTCATTGGCAAGGCACCATGAGCAAGAAACCTGGCTCACTTTCCACCAGTTAAACTGCATAGGCTAGTACACACACAGGGATTGAACTAGAATTGTCGTGGCCTACATGTGATACTGGATTAGTGACCACTTCAGCCATTTAGCTAGACAGAGAGCTAGTTGTATTTCTTTAGTAGATGTGGTGATGTAATTGTGGACAATAATGTCTGTTTTTGTACAATTTGTCTTCTGTGAAATGGACTAGTTATCTTGCACTGTCTATAACAAGTGAGTCTTGTTTCCTACTCTGATTCCCCATGGATCAGAGTGGGTCATGCCCAATTTTTTTGTTGACCTACTTTACGTTTGGCTTTGTCCATACTCAGTTCATCACTCCACTCTTTTCATAGATTTGGTGATATAATTATAAATAATTCTTCCATGCTCCAAGTACTTTGTGCACTAACCCTTGGCATGAAAATTCTGCACAGAGTAGCAGAATGTTCTTGTTCATAATTCAGATTTTTCTCTCTCCCCATTGCCTTTTGAGGACTGCACTAATGCAACAATTCTCCTTCAACTTGGAAACCAAGTCAGTTTGTGCTGTCAAACAAACTCCTTTGCAGCTGTTCTCCCACAACCACAGTGACTTATATTGCAAATAAAATGTAGAAAATAAGATAGAATGGAGCCTCTCTCTTTGTATTGTTCTGCAAGATAACCATTGCACAGAAATTACAACATAGAAACAGGTCATTTGGCCCACCCAATCCATGTTTATCCTGCACACAAGATGTAGTTCTAATCCTGTGTGCCTGCTCTGTTGAGCTTAGGTTCCTGATGGGCACAACTGACAGAGGTAAACCACCAATCAGGCAAGGGGTCAAGTTCCCCCAAACCTCTAGGGATAGTGAAGCACACTAAATTGCACTCAGCACTAAGACACTGTACGATACTTTATACACTACTTAAATACCACTAAACTTACATGGATCACTACAAGTATTGGAGGCAAAAAGCATCACCTCATTCCCCTCTCTGCACCAAATTCCCACTTTCATCAAATTCTTGATTCTTATACTCTGTTCACAATGTAATCAATTTATAATCATTTTCACTGACTGTGATACTCTCTACTACAACCACCACTTCCTTAATAATGGATTGCAGCACTCTCCTGATAACTGATGCCAGGCTAATAGGCCTGTAGTTCCCTGTTTTCTCTCTCCCTCCTTTCTTGCAAAGCAGTATTACATTTGCTAACTTCCAACCCACTGGGACCATTCTAGTATCTAAGAAATTTTGGAAGATCATAACTAATACATCTACTATCTTTGCAGCTAACTCCTTTAAAACCCTAGGATACAGGCTATCAGGTTCTGGGGATTTGTCAACTTTTATTCCCATTAATCTCCAGTTTTTTTTTACTAATATTAGACAGCAACGGTTCAAGAAGGCATCTCACTAGCATCTTCTTAAGGGCAACTAGGGATGGACAATAAATGCTGGCCTAACCAGCGACGCCCAAACCCGTGGATAAATTTTTAATAAGTCCCTCACTCTCATTAGAACCCTGATTGCCCACTATTTCTGGGGGGGTTTGTGTCTTGTACTGTGATGACAGAGGAAAAATATTTGTTCAATGCCTTGTCATTTCCTTATTTTCCCCATTATAGTTTTCCTGTCTCAGCTTCTAAAGGACCAATGTTCACTTTAAGCTATTCTTTTCCTTTTTAGTTACAGAAACCTTTACAATTGTTTTTATATTTCTTGTTAATTTGCTCTGATACCAATTTTCTCCCTCATTATGACTTCTTTGATCATCCTTTTCTGGTTTCTAAAGTCCCCCAATCCACATGGTTACTCCTATTCTTGAGAATATTGTAAGCCTCTTCTTTTCATCTAATACCATCCTTAACCTTTTTAGTTAATAACAAATGGAACACGTTTTTCATGGAGTTTTTATTTCTCAATGGAATGTATATTTATTGAAACATATTAAATGTTGATTTAAATGTTCACATTTGCTCATCTACCATCATTCCTTTTAACTAATTGCCCAGTCTACCTTAGACAATGTGCCTCTCATTCTTACATTATTGGCTTTAGTTAAGTTCAATACTCAGTTTTGGATTTATCTACTTCACTCGCAAACTCAGAATCAAATTCTATGATATTATGATCACTCTTACTCAGAGAATCCTTCATTATGAGGTTACTAACTAACTCTGTTTCATTGCATTAAAAAAAAATCTAAAATAGCTTTTTCCTTAGTTGGTTAGGAAGAGTTGATGTGTTACTCTTACAGAATGCTGGTATCTATCTCCAGTGCAGGACATAGCAACAGCATTACTCTGCGGTTTGCTTTACGTGATGGTTCTGAGCCATGTACACAAGAAGATCCCAAGATGCTCCTGAAATTTCTGCTCAGTTGGTGAGAAAGGTCAATGAGAAACCCTGAGCTGGGGAAGAGAAAACAAGTCAGCCTTTTCATTCCTGTTCATTATTTAATCAGTGCTGGTGGAAAATACGCATTGTGGGCATTGGATGGGAACCGGCTGTGATGCACTATATTGTTGAATATCCTTCTGTCATCCACTGTTAATGTTCAGACAATCAGTGGCATAAAATGGGCAGTGTTACATCAGCTGTTGACTTTACTAACTTTCAGTTCCATAGGCTGTTCTGTGCAACTGTCTAAAATGAATGTCTACCCCATTATCCTTCGAATACATCAGAGAATAAATTGTATGTTGAGAAATTTATGAAGTTTGTTCAACATTCTCACCAGCTGCAGCAGTTCAAGAAGGCTGCTCACCACCACCTTTACAAGGGCAACTAGGGATGGGCAATAAATGCTGGCCCAGCCAGCGAAGCCCATATCCCGTGAATGAATTAAAAAAAGCTGTTCCACACCCCTACGGATAAATCTCAAGCTCATTTCTTTCCAACAACTGCTGGAAGACTGATTCCTTCAAAAAAGCTGGGCATGGTTTATTTTGCAATCTGAGTTAAACTACAGATCTCATTCTTTAGGATTGCACAGTGTCGTCAAACAGCAATTATAACTGGAGCTGGAATGTTTCTGTGTTAGGAACTATTCAGACTTTTCCAGGAAACTTGCGTCAAAATATTGGTTCTGCAGAACTCCAGTTGGAGGAGTTCCATAAATGGAATGTACAGAAAGTTTTTTTCCATCTTTGCCAGTTTTTTTGTTTGTTTTTCTTTTCTGGCTAAATTACTTTTGCAGCCAATTTTAAAAATATTTTCTCCATGAAGAGTTTTTGTACCAATCTGTTATTGTTCCTTTGCCACCCTACTTTGCACTGGAAGGCAGATCAGTGCTGCTACAAAAAATGTGTTAATAAAGCACTTTTACGTAATAAATTGGCCAAAGGGGCCAGGACAGAGAGGGGTTTGAAATTTTTAAACAGAATAGTATCATAGAATGGTTGTAGCACAGGTGAGGCCATTTGGCCTGTTGTGCCATGCTGGCTCCCTGCAAGAACAACTCAGCTAGTCCCATTTCCTATCTTTTCACTGTAGCCCTGGGAATTTTCCTCTTAAGTTAATTTTCTAATTCCCTTTTGAAAGCCATGATTAGCTATGCCCTCTACCCTCATTCCACAGTCTCAGACAGCATAGTCCAGATCCTAACCACTTGCGTATAATAATAGTTTTCCTTGTGTTGCCTCTGGGTATTTTGCTAATCACCTGAAATCTGTGTCCTCTGGTTCTCGATCCTTCCACCAATGGAAACAGTTTCTCCCTATCCACTCTGTCCAGTCCCCTCATGATTTTGAATACCTCTATCAAATCTCCTCTTAACCTTCTCTTCTCCAAAGAGAACAGCCCCAGCCTCTCCAATCTATCTATCCACCTAACTGAAGTTTCTCATCCCTGGAACCATTCGCAGAAATCTTTTCTTCTCCCTCTCCAGTGCCTTCACATCCTTCCTAAAGTGCAGTGCCCAGAATTGTACAATATTCCAGTTGAGGCCGAGGCCAGTATTTAATACAGGTTCATCACAACTTCCTTGCTTTTGTATTCTAAGATCTGAATTTTCACTCATGCGATGGGTGAGTACGCAGAGTTGGGAGAATTCCCAGCTCCGCCATCCTGACTTCTGTAAAAGTGTCCTGGAACTTCTGATTTTTGGACCTGGGGGGGATGGGGGGGCAGAGTGCAATGGGTATCGTAGCAGCTGACCCTGGAAACAGTGCGGAGGCAGCATGGGGACTGCCAGGTGTGGAGGCAAGCTGGGCAGAGAGGCCAGCCTCAGTGCTCTGGAACTTTGTCCCAGATGTGAAAAAAAGAATGAAACAAAAAACAGCCCACCAACACTCACCTCTCACAACCCCCTCACACTCCCCATGCCCCTTCCATGGCAATCCATGCCTGCAACCGCTTCCCCATGGTCCCTCATACCCTCCATGCCAACCTATGCCCTTCTACCCACGCCCATGCCTTTATAGCTCCTATGCCTACTTGGTCTCAACTCATGCTAATCCATGACCCCCACCTTTGTTATTACAGCCTCCATGCCAACTCACTCAGTGTGGGCAGACCTCAGGACCCATGCTGAGATTAAATAAAATAAATCTGTCAATGTACTCACTGTTAAAAAAATACACTCATTGATAGAAACCCATTGACTACATTTCTTCAAACACTTAATCCCTTTTAACAACAACCATTTTTATTCATAGCCCCATTTCAAAGAATTTATAAGCACATGGAGCTGTCAATCAAACTGTAAACTGACAGGTATTCCACTGTGATAGTGATAGGTTGTGAAATCAGTCATAAACCTATAATAATGGCCCTCAGTCTTATGTAAACTGACAGAACGAAATAGCAAGCACTGTTTATTTTTAACACTACAGCCAGTTTTTCCCCCCAAATATTTAAAGGGCAGGAAATTTAAATGACTCAACAGCTTGACAGTTCCCTTTGATAGCTCCCTTTGACTGTTTCAATGAGCTTGTCAGTTCCAATGAGTTTAGTCACTTTTTATGCACATTATTATCTATTTTTAACAATCCCAAAGGGCACTTGACCTCTCCCAAAGGTGTCTCGGAACCATATCCAAAAGGATACCTTACCTCTCCAAAGATCTCCGCAAGCTTTAGACTTTCTCCTACCAGGTGTAAAGTGCACAAGTCTTGGTTTGGACATGTGACTAGTCAAAATCAGACTGGCCTGAAGGCAGGTTTTTTTTAATTCATTCATGGGATGTGGCTGTCACTGGCTAGGCCAGCATTTATTGCCCATCCCTAATTGCCCTTGTTCAGTGGGCATTTAAGAGTCAGCCACATTGCTGTGGATCTAAAGTCACATATAGGCCAGACCAGGACAGCAAATTTCCTTCCTGAAAGGACATTAGTGAACCAGATGGATTTTTACAACAATCGACAATGGTTTTATGGTCATCATAAGACTTTTAATTCCAGGATCTTTTATTGAATTCAAATTCCACCATCTGTCCTGGTGGGATTAAAACCCAGGTCCCCAGAGCATAACCCTGTGTCTCTGGATCACCAGTCCCACTGCACTTTAACTAGAGGGAACAGATTTAGAGTAATTGGTAAAAGAAGTAAAAGTGACATGAGAAAAAATTTTTTCATGCAGCGAGTGGTTAAGGTCTGGAATGAACTTTATGAGAGTGTGGTGGAGGTAGGTTCAATCGGGGCATTCAAAAGAGAGTTATCTGAAATGGTAGAATGTACTAGTTATGGACAGCAGGTGGCAGAATGGCACTAAATGAATTGCTCATTGGGAGAGCTGGTGCAAACATGATGGGCCGAATGGCCTCCTTCTGCACTGAAATAATTCTGTCATTCTGTGAAAGCTAAGGGTGCCATATACTTTATGAATTGCTTTCTCAACCTACTTCAACAATTTGAGTACATACGCAGGTCCTCCTGCTCCTGCACCCTTTTCGAATAGTATCCTTCATTTTATATTGCCTCTCCTCATTTTTCTGACCAAAATGTATCACTTCACACTTCTCTGCATCAAATTTCATCTGCCGTGTATCTGCCCATTCCACCAACCCCTTTATGCCCTCATGAAGTTGATCATTATCCTCATTACAGTTCACAATACTTCTAGGTTTTATGTGTTCTGCAAGCCTAGGTCATTAACTTATATCAAGAAAAGCAGTGCTCCTAACACCCACCCCTGAGGAACCTCCTGGAAATCTTCTGCCAATCCAAAAAACAGCCATTCATCACTATTCTCTGTTTCCTTTCACTCAGCCAATTTCATATCCATATTGCTACTGCCCTGTTTATTCCAAAGGCTTTAGCTTTTTGGAAATCCACGCACACATCAATGGCATTACCCTCATCCAGCCTCTCTGCTACCTCATCAAAAAACTCAATCAAATTAATCTAACCCGGTTTGCCTTTAACAAATCCGTGTTGACTTTTCTTAATTAATTCACGTTTGTCTAAATAATAAAGTTAATTTTGTCCCAGATTATCATTTCTTAAAGCTTTCCCACCAACAAATCATAGGGCAGAAGCATCCCAGATTTTGCATGAAGTGTGGTAGTGGGCAGGTAAAATGATGTTTTACCCAACGGCCGCAATGGTGGCTTCTCATGCTGTATCATACCAAACCTGCTGCATTAATTATACGTTCCTGGGAAACACATTTCCATGGCGGGCAAGCACTCATTCGTCTGCCACACCATCACGCTGTCGCTTCATCACATCGGGTGCCATATTTAAAGTGCAGCCTCCCAGTGCTTCCAACCCATGGATGCTGCATGGAAGACATGGCCCCGAAAGGCAAGAGGCTGCAGTACTCTGGTTTAAAGACACGTTCCTCGAGCGCCTTTTGGATGCAGTGGAGGCTCACTGAGATGTCCTCTACCCCCACTCTGGCCGCAGGATGGGCAGCAACATCACTAATCTGGCTTGGGAGGCAGTGGGCAGCGCCAACACCCTGCAAAAGAGGACAGCCACCCAGTGCTGCAAGAGAATGAATGAATGATCTCCTTTGTTCAGCCAGGGTAAGTCGCTCTTCTCATCACTCTCAACTCACACACTCACAAACCCATCACACATCCACAGGGCCCCCACTCACTGCCAGTTCAAGGGATATCACCATTCACTCTCTCACGCACACTGTCACACTGATCTCAGCTGGTCCATGGGACCACTCACCACCCACATATGCCAGGCACACTTAGCATCTGAAGAAGAGTCATATGTCTTTCTCTCCACAGATGCTGTCAGGCCAGCTGAGTTTTTCCAGCATTTTTTGTTTTTGTTTCAGATTTCCAGCATCTGCAGTATTTTGCCTCTATACTTATCACCTGGCCTGGCAGGTGTCCTGATATACTCTCCCCATCACAAGCTGGCTCACAACACGAGGGAGAGGTCGCAGGCTGGTGGAGGAATGCCCAACATCAAAGTCCTCACAGACTTTGAGAACAGAGCTGGCTGGCGATGGCCGGGACGGGTCCTGTGCTGATGGCGAGATCAGCGCTGCTCTACCAAGTGAGGATCCAGCCGTGCAACATCCAGCAGACAACCGTGCTGTGAGTGATGTGTCCTGTTTCATAGGCCACTGTCATGCACCAATTATCTCTCCTTGCTTTCACAGGCATATCTGCCAAACAGCCGACAGAGTCCATGACCCAGGGCCTCCAATCAAGCCCCGAGGGAAGCTCTGAAGAGGAATCGGAAGACACCCTCCCTGATGTCCCATCACTGCACTCACCCACATCCTCCACCAGCGCACAGACACACCTCGGTGGGACCTAGCTTTAGAGTAGCCTCGGGATTACAACCTGGTGAGCACATCACACTGTCTGATCCACAGCAGGCAGTGGCAGGGACTTCCCAGGTGTCTCGCACTCAGACGATTGCTGGAGGCCAGAAATTTGCTAAGTCCGAGTCAGATGACGAGCTTCTGGATTCGGTCATGTCACAGTTGTTGGAGCTGCAAAGACAAGCTCGGGAACATCAGGAAGGGATGTCCCCTGCACTCCTCAGATTGCAAGGCATGATGGAGGAATCCGACATGCCAACGCATCAAAGTCAACACTGGTAGGATGGCAGCTGCCATGGAGATCTTGGTAAAGAATGACGCATTGCTCCTGCACTGCTGCGCAGGCTGAACTCCATCGCTGATGCCATTGTTGGCCTCCATCAGTGCGTACGTGAGAGGGGTGTGAGGCAGCTTGATCCCACTCCAGCTTCCCCTTCTCCTCAAGGAGTCAGCCAGGGGCCCTCAGGCTCTGAGGTCCCCCATAGAGAGTAAAGTTAGCAGGTGCATACCACAGAGCCATCCATCCAGGTGACTCTGGAAGTGTCCAGCCTATCTGAATCCCGTCTTCCTGTCAGCCCAGCAGCTCCAGCTCCACAGGCCGAGGAGGATGCCACAGCCACACAGCAGGACACTGAAAGCAGGCCGGGGCTCTCCGGGTCTCAGCCCTGCAGACGACGCCCACCAAGGTCATCACAGACAGGGCATAGCAGTCAGCAGGCTGCCTCCACCTCCACTGTGGATGTCCGGGGAGCACCCCAAGATGTAGCAGCAAGGTTAGGAAGGTTAAGAAGATGTAGTTGCACAGCTTGGGCATGGGTGTTAATCAAATAATAAACACTAAGATAAAAGCAAAAAACGGCGGATGCTGGAAATCCAAAACAAAAACAAAAATACCTGCAGAAACTTAGCAGGTCTGGCAGCATCTGTGGAGAGGAGCACGGTTAACGTTTTGAGTCCAAATGACCCTTCAACAGAACTAAGGAAAAATAGAAGAGAGGTAAAATATAAGCTGGTTTAAGGGGGGGTGGTGGGACAAGAAGAGCTGGATAGAGGGCCAGTGATAGGTGGAGATAACCAAAAGACGTCACAGACAAAAGGACAAAAAGGTGTTGAAGGTGGTGATATTATCTAAAGGAATGTGCTAATTAAGGGTAGAAAGCAGAACGAGAAAGGTACAGATAGCCCTAGTGGGGCTGGGGTGGGGGGAAAGGATCAAAATAGGCTAAAAGGTAGAAATAAAACAATGCATGGAAATACACTTAAAAATAATAGAAGTAGATGGGAAAAGAAAAATCTATATAAATTATTGGACAAAACAAAAAGGAGGGGGAAAATCGGAAAGGAGATGGGGTTGGAGGAGAGAGCTCATGATCTAAAATTGTTGAACTCAATATTCAGTCCGGAAGGCTGTAAAGTGCCTAGTCGGAAGGTGAGGTGCTGTTCCTCCAGTTGAGCTTCACTGGAACAATGCAGCAAGCCAAGGACGGACATGTGGGCATGAGAGCAGGGTGGAGTGTTGAAATGGCAAGCGACAGGGAGGTCTGGGTAAGGGAGGAGTGGACCAGGGTTCCCTGAGGGAACGATCACCCCCTACACCTCAACCCGCTTCCACCGCACCTTCCCATGCAACCGCAGAAGGTGTAACACCTGCCCCTTTACTTCCCCTCTCCTCACTGTCCAAGGGCCCAACACTCCTTTCAAGTGAAGCAGCATTTCACTTGCACTTCCCTCAATTTAGTCTACTGCATTAGTTGCTCCCAATGCGGTTTCCTCTACAATGGAGAGACCAAACGCAGACTGGGTGACCGCTTTGCAGAATACCTTCGGTCTGTCCGCAAGCATTACCCAGACCTCCCTGTCGCTTGCCATTTCAACACTCCACCCTGCTCTCATGCCCACATGTCCGTCCTTGGCTTGCTGCATTGTTCCAGTGAAGCTCAATGCAAACTGGAGGAACAGCACCTCATCTTCCAACTAGGCACTTTACAGCCTTCCAGACTGAATATTGAGTTCAACAATTTTAGATCATAAACTTTCTCCTCCATCCTTCTCAGGATGGTGGCCGGTGACTAGTGGAGTTCCGCAGGGGTCAGTGTTGGGACCACAACTTTTCACTTCATACATTAATGATCTAGATGAAAGAACTGAGGGCATCCTGGCTAAGTTTGCAGATGATAGAAAGATAGGTAGAGGGACAGGTAGTATTGAGGAGGCAGGGAGGCTGCAGAAGAATTTGCACAGGTTAGGAGAATGGGCAACGAAGTGGCAGATGGAATACAACGTGGGGAAGTGTGAGGTCATGCACTTTGGTAGGAAGGACAGAGGCATAGACTATTTTCTAAATGGGGAGAGAATTCAGAAATCTGGAGTGCAAAGGGACTTGGGAGTCCTAGTCCAGGATTCTCTTAAGGTTAACTTACAGGTTGAGTCGGTAGTTAGGAAGGCAAATGCGATATTGGCATTTATTTTGAGAGGACTAGAATATAAAAGCAGGGATGTGCTGCTGAGGCTTTATAAGGCTCTGGTCAGACCACATTTAGAATATTGTGAGCAATTTTGGGCCCCCATCAGGAAAGATGTTCTGGCCCTGAAGAGGGTCCACAGGAGGTTTACGAGAATGATCCCAGGAATGAAGGGCTTAACATATGAGGGACGTTTGTGGACTCTGGGTCTATACTTGATGGAGTTTAGAAGGATGAGGGGGGATCTGATTGAAACTTACAGAATACTGAAAGGCCTGGATAGAGTGGACGTGGGGAAGATGTTTCCATTAGTAGGAGAGAATAGGACCCGAGGGCACAGCCTCAGAGTAAAGGGAAGACATTTTAGAACAGAGATGAGGAGAAACTTCTTTAGCCAGAGCGTGGTGAATCTGTGGAATTCATTGCCACAGAAGGCTGTGGAGGCCAGGTCATTGAGTGTATTTAAGTCCGAGATAGATAGGTTCTTGATTGGTAAGGGGATCAAAGGTTACGGGGAGAAGGCGGGAGAATGGGGTTGAAAAACTTATCAGCCATGATTGAATGGTGGAACAGACTCAATGGGCTGAATGGCCTAATTTCTGCTCCTAAGTCTTATGGTCTTATCCCCACCCCTTTCTGATTTCCCCCTCCTTTTTGTTTTTTCCAATAATTTATAAAGATTTTTCTTTTCCCACCTACTTCCAATATTTTTAATTGTATTTCCATCCATTGTTTTATCTTTACCTTTTAGTCTATTTTGATCCCTTCCCCCCACCCCAACCCCACTAGGGCTATCTGTACCTTGCTCATCCTGCTTTCTACCCTTAATTAGCACATTCCTTTAGATAATATCACCACCTTCAACACCTCTTTGTCCCTTTGTCTGTGACATCTTTTGGTTATCTCCACCTATCACTGCCCCTCCAGCTCTTGTTGTCCTCCCCCCCCACCTCCCCTTAAACCAACTTATATTTCACCTCTCTTCTACTTTTACTTTTGAAGGGTCATTTGGACTTAAAACGTTAACTGTGCTCCTCTCCGCAGATGCTGCCAGACCTGCTGAGTTTTTCCAGGCATTTTTGTTTTTGTTATGGGTGTTAATCATTTGTACATAATGTTCACTATTGTCAATAAACTCCCAAGGATGTCTCCCTGCCTGTAGCTCCTTGTTCTGAGGAGCAGTGTTCATGTCACTCAGGTGTGAAACCTTTCTGCACAAGATAAAGGCAGGTGTCTCAGTCCAGGGCCTCTGCCGCTTGGTTAGTGCAGCCTTCAGACCAAAGTGATGTTCCAGCCTCACACTCCCTGGATACATTCCTGATGCCTGCACCTTGATGGTGCTGGTCATTGCTGCCAGAATGTCGTGGGCAGGCATTACAGAGTTCTTTTATACTCTCTGTGTGCTCTCAGCACCTTTAAGGTGGGGCTGGCTGCCATCTCTTCAGCATCTGTAACCAGTGACACTGTGCTCCTGAAGGGTCAGGTGCTGAAGGCTGACAAAGAATCGGATGCTTTTAAAGTTTAATGGCTACGTCTCTATGATATGACCCTGAGCGCAAGCGAGATGCCCTCAGCCAGACGAGAGTCGGATGTTCACAGAGGCTATATGTAGATCTATGGAGTGTCCTCACTGCATGTCGTTGTCATCATCCTCCCAGAATCGAGCGACTATTAGGGCTTCCACTGTGTCTCCATGACAGGAGCATTCCCACAGAAGGCCGTCTTCATCGGCGGCGGTCCCTCGGAATCGAGATGATGTCCGCCAGGCTTGGGAGACGGTGACTGAGGAGCCCAATTCTGGATCCACATGTTCTTCCACAGTGGGGACACGTTGTTGCGCAGAGGAGTGAAATCACAGCTTCGGGTTGGCTTCCTTCTCCTCTGCCGCTGCCATTCCGCTTCACTATCGAGTCACTGAGCCTCGAAGTGGCTTGCACCTGAATGGGCCAGATGGTGCCATGCCGAGCGATCGGCAGCATTATCCTCCAGTCAGAGTTGTTAATGCCTCCATGCTTTAGGGCGACCTTGAACATATCCTTATACCTTTTCCTTTGGCCACCCTTTGAGCTTTGGCCAACTGAGATCTTAAGACGGGAACCTGCGAAGGAGGTAGTTTTTGGGCATCCAGATGCAATGGCCTGTCCATCAGAGTTGGTTCCACAGGAGCAGGGCTTCAATGCCGGTAGACACAGCTTCATGGAAGATGCGCGCTTAAGTCCGGCAGTCCTTCCATTTGATCCCCAGGATTCAACGCAAGTCCTGCTGATGAAAGCTCTTAATGTGGCATCGGTAGACAGTCCATGTTTCACTGCATTAGAATCGGAACCTTTGTTGACTTGCAAAGGTCCCTACATCAAAGACACATTGGCGCACCTTGAAGAAGGCAGCGCTGCTACTGTTGGATCGGTGTTGGACTTCCTCATCGATGGTAGTCCCTTGGGAGAGGTGCTGCTGATATAAGGAAAGTGCTGCACATACTCCAAAGCCACCCCATCTATGGGGATGTCGTGGGGTTGTTCAACTGGCTGTGGGAAGGTTGGTGAAGGACCTTCATCTTGGCAATGTTTAAGGACAGGCCAAGCCTCTTATATGAGGTGTTGAAGAGGTCAAGTGTCCTTTGCATGTCCTGTACAGAGTGAGCCATTGCACAGCAGTTAGCCGCAAACTTAAGGTTGTGGGTGTCCATGGTGGTGAGTTTTGGTTTTGCCCGTAAGTGACCAAGGTTGAAGAGTTTCATGTCCAGACGATACTGAATGCTGACACCAGGTGGTAGCTCATCAGATGAGGTGGACAATGACAGTCAGGTAAATGGTGAACAAGGTGGGGGCGATCACACAATCTTGTTTGACCCAGGTCTGGATGTGAAAGTCGTCAGTGTCAGATCCTCCACTCAGGACTGTGGTGGTCATGTTGTTATGCAGGAGTCTCAGGATGGTGACAAACTTCAACGGGAAACCAAAGCATTGGATGACGATCCATAGAGCTTCATGATTTAAAGAATCAAATACCTTGGTCAGGTCGATGAAGGCGAGGAGCAATTCTTGATTTTGCTCCTGACATTTTCCTGGATCCATCTAGCCACAAAGAACATGTCCGCAATACCCTGGGATGGTCGGAAGCCATGCTAGGTTTCCGGGGGGAACCTCAGGACCGGACGAAAATGGTTCAAGAGGACCCTGCCAAGACTTTAACCCATGATAGACAGGAGGGAAATCCCCCTGGAGTTTTCACAATCAATTTGTCCCCCTTCTTGTGGATAGTAATGATGGTTGCATTCTTGAGATCTTGGGGGATGTCCCCTTCGTCCCAGAGGTGAAGGATGCACTGGTGGAGTTGTGACATGAGCTGAGAGCTGCCAGCATGTGGGTCTACCATCTGGCCCACAGGCTTTGTTAGTTTTCATCTGTTGAATGGCCTGATTAAGCTCACCGATGGTTGGTGGATTGTGAGGGAATCCTCCACAGGGTGTTGTGGGATGGCTTGGAGGGTCACCTCCAATATGGTGGAGTCCCAACTGAGGAGCAGTTCGAAGTGCTCCTTTCAACGCTGACAGATGGCGCCGTTATCCTTGAGGAGCTAGGAACCATCCTGTGATCGGGGAGGGTTTTGTCCGGTCAAGCAGGGTCCATAGATCGTCATGGTAGCCTGGAAGTTGCGCATGTCGTGCTAGTCAGCGTAGACCTGAATCCCGTCTGCCTTCTCCACCCACCAGTTGTTCCTCATGTCTTGAATGCATCACTGGACCTCAGCCTTCAGTTGGTGGCACACTGCCGACATATTCTGGGTACGTGGGAGATTTTGCCAGGCGATGAAGGCTGCTCGCTTCTGCTTGAGGAGATCGCGGATCGAAGTGTCATTGGCATCAAACCATCCTGGCTCCATCTTGGTGTGAACCCAATAGTCTGTGCGCAGGTGTCTAGGACATGGATGGAAAAGTGGTGGGCACTTGCCCCAATGCACTATGCAACTGGGAACTCTTCCTGCAATCCCGGGTCCTTCAATGCTGCAATATTCAGCTCTAGTGTCTTGGTGCCAGGCAGCTGTTCATCACCAAGCACACAAGTCGATGGTCCCTCCAGAAATATTCGGAACCCTTCATGGCTCTCTTGCCAAGCAAGTCCCTCAGGTCTCTGCTGCAGACAATGATGTAATCCAGGAGGTGCCAATGCCTCGATCTCGGGTGCCTCCATGTGGTTTTGAGTGGTTCTTCTGGCGGAAGACTGTGTTTGTCACAATCAGACTATATTGGGTGCACTTGGTCAAAAGCAGGATGCCGAGGGCACTGGCCTTCCCCATGCCATTCTTGCCGATAGTTCCACTCCAGATTTCGTGGTCACACCCAATTCAGGCATTAAAGTCACCTAGGAGGATGAGCTTCTCGTTCCTGGGGATGGAAGCAAGGACACTATCGAGATCAGAGTAAAACCTTGCATTGGCCACATATGACCATAAGACATAGGAGCAGAAATTAGGGCATTTGGCCCATCGAGTCTGCTCCGCCATTCAATCATGGCTGATAAGTTTCTCAACCCCATTCTCCCGCCTTCTCCCCGTAACCTTTGATCCCCTTAACAATCAAGAATCTATCTATCTTGGTCTTAAATACACACAGTGACCTGGCCTCCACAGCCTTCTGTGGCAATGAATTCCATAGATTCACTACTCCCTGGCTAAAGAAGTTTCTCCTCATCTCTGTTCTAAAATGTCTTCCCTTTACTCTGAGGCTGTGCCCTCGGGTCCTATTCTCTCCTACTAATGGAAACATCTTCCCCACGTCCACTTTATCCAGGCCTTTCAGTATTCTGTAAGTTTCAATCAGATCCCCCCTCATCCTTCTAAACTCCATCGAGTATAGACCCAGAGTCCACAAACGTCCCTCATATGTTAAGCCCTTCATTCCTGGGGTCATTCTCGTAAACCTCCTGTGGACCCTCTCCAGGGCCAGAACATCTTTCCTGAGATATGGAGCTCTAAATTGCTCACAATATTCTAAATGTGGTCTGACCAGAGCCTTATAAAGCCTCAGCAGCACATCCCTGCTTTTATATTCTAGTCCTCTCAAAATAAATGCCAATATCGCATTTGCCTTCCTAACTACCGACTCAACCTGTAAGTTAACCTTAAGAGAATCCTGGACTAGGACTCCCAAGTCCCTTTGCACTCCAGATTTCTGAATTCTCTCCTCATTAGAAAATAGTCTATGCCTCTATCCTTCCTACCAAAGTGCATGACCTCACACTTCCCCACGTTGTATTCCATCTGCCACTTCTTTGCCCATTCTCCTAACCTGTCCAAATCCTTCTGCAGCCTCCCCGCCTCCTCAATACTACCTGTCCCTCCACCTATCTTTGTATCATCTGCAAACTTAGCCAGATGCCCTCAGTTCCTTCATCTAGATCATTAATGTATAAAGTGAAAAGTTGTGGTCCCAACACTGACCCCTGCGGAACTCCACTAGTCACCGGCCACCATCCTGCGAAGGACCCCCTTATCCCCACTCTCTGCCAGACAGCCAATCTTCTATCCATGCTAGTACCTTGGGCTCTTATCTTACTGAACAGCCTCCTGTGCAGCACCTTGTCGAAGGCCTTCTGGAAGTCCAAGTGATAACATTCATTGGCTCTCCTTTGTCTAACCTACTCATTACCTCCTCAAAGAATTCTAACAGATTTGTCAGGCATGACCTCCCCTTGATGAAACCATGCTGACTTTGCCCGATTTTACCATGCACTTCCAAGTATTCTGAAATCTCATCCTTAATAATGGACTCTAAAATCTTACCAACGACCGAGTTCAGGCTAATTGGCCTATAATTTCCTGTCTTTTGCCTCACTCCCTTTTAACCAGTGGGGTTACATTAGCAGTTTTCCGGTCCTCTGGGACCCTCCCTGACTCCAGTGATTCCTGAAAGATCACCACTAACGCCTCCAATATCTCTTCAGCTATCTCCTTCAGAACTCTGGAGTGTAATCCATCTGGTCCAGATGATTTATCCACCTTCTGACCTTTCAGTTTTCCTAACAACATCTCCTTGGTAATGGCCACTCTACTCACCTCTGCCCCCGACTCTCTTGAACTTTGTGGATGTCACTCGTGTCTTCCACTATGAAGACTGAGGCAAAGTACCTATTCAGTTCCTCCGCCATTTCTTTGTTCCCCACTACTTCTTCTCCAGCGTCATTTTCCAGCGGCCCAATATCCACTTTTGCCTCTCTCTTACCCTTATATATATAAAAAAACTCTTGCAATCTTCTTTTATATTACTGGCTAGTTTACTCTCATATTTAATCTTCTCCCTCCTTATTTCTTTTTTAGTTGTCCTCTGTTGGTCTTTGTAGGCTTCCCAATCCCCTGGTTTCGCACTGCTCTTCGCCGCACATTGTCGGTTACAACAGAGGTGCAGGCATAGGGTTATCAGCCTCTCATTGACCCCCCATGGGGAGTTCGGAGAGCGCGGCAGCTATCCTGTTCCTCGTGGCGAAACTGGCTCCATGGATGTGGGAGTCACAGTCTGACTTCCATTTCCAGAAGCAAGTGTACCCTCCACTGTCTTCCCTCAGCTGCCCCTCCCCAGTGAGCCAGGGTTTGCTAAGAGCAGCAATGTCAATGTTGTGCCTTGATGTTCCTTAAGGGTATGTGCGCTGCCATGGGCCAGACTAGAGTCAAACATTCACAGATGGAATGTGAGGATCTATGGTGTCTCCTCACTGCATGTTGTCGTCATCCTCCACAAATCTAGCAGCTATGAGGGCCTGCCTCTCCTGGCCAGTGCGAGGGCCTCATCGCATTATCATTGCCTTTGAGGAGCTCCTCTTCCTTATCACTGTTGACGTCCTCCTCATCAGAGAAGACCTCCAGTCCTGCATTTCCTCTCAGTCTGCTCCTCTCCCTGTTGCAGTGCCAGGTTGTAAAGGGTAACAACGATGCATGACACCCTCTGCGGACTATATTGCAGGCTCCACCAGACCAGTCCAGGCACCAGAACCTCATTTTTAGAAACCCAATGGTCTGCTCCACCAAGTTGCAAGGCCGAGCTGCAGACACTGTGGCATATCGGGGGAAAGTTACCTGGACACTTTATTCCAGGAGGCAATAACACCCCTTAGGACAGAGTCTTCTGATCTGGTCAGTGTCAGGGACAGGAGGGTGTGATTGCAAGTGAGGCAGGTAAGGAGATCCAGAAGGCAGGAGTGCAGGAGCCTCCGCCCTTGCAATTGTCCAACTGGTTTGACGTTTTTCCAGCTTGTTTGGAGGAGAATGGAGGCTTCAGGGTGGATAAGCTAACTGGCCATGGCACCATGGTACAGGAAGCCATTCAAGTGGGGGAACGTAGTGATACTAGGGAACAGTATAGTCAGAGCAATTAACACCATTCTCTGCAGCAAAGAATGTGAGTCCAGACGGCTGTGTTGCCTGCCCAATACCAGGGTTCAGGACATCTGTTCAGGCCTGGAGAGGAACTTGCAGTAGGAGAGGGAGGACTGTTAGGAAATAGAGACAGTTTAAGTAAATTATGTTAGTATTTGTAGGTGTTAGGATTGAGTTTTAGGTTTAAAGTTTAAGTTTGATTTGTATTTCTGTATCTCTGTGTTAAGAAAGGTCACATGGAGTATTTATTTCATTTTAAAAAGGTGCCTGCATTTCTAATGAGAGTTTACGACTTAAAAAGTTAAACAAACAGGAATGGAAGCATTGGATGTTGACTAGCAACAGGAGCCTAGAGAAGCAAGTCCCTTCCATAGATACAAAGAAAAACTAAAGAAACAGCAGTTTTAAGTTTGAAGCCAGGACCTCAGAGAGACTGGGTACTGGTAGAGGGAGCTGCAGATTTCCCAAAAGAACCAAAAAGGTCCCAAGGCCAAAGGAGTGGAACAGAGGCAGGGAAAATCCCAAGAAGGCCTTCTAGTCAAAAGGAAGGACAAGAACCTGGAAAAGGTCCTGTTAAGTGAAGTTAAGAGTGAGAGGCAGAGAAAGGCTCCAAGCTTCAAGTTTAAATCTTCAAACTGCAGAAAGCAGATTTAAAGCGAGAACAGCTTGCAAGAGGCAAGAAGATCCAACAAGACAACTAAAGGTCTGTAACTCTTGGCTATGGGCATGTGAAGCAATGTGTACTGTTGACGGCTGAGTCGGTGAGGGAGAATGGTGGAAGACAGCTTGAATGCATGTGGTGACCAGGAAAGAGGAACATTGGAAGGAGAGTTCAAAACCCTGGAGGTAAACCCCTATGGAAGGTGTCTGAAGAAAGTGTTGGTTTGAGAGAAGATTCCAAAGTGAATTCCTGGAAAGTGGAGATTGGAAACACTTGTGTGAAGGACGGTGCTCAGTGAGACTGGTTGGCTCATGGTATGTATTGTAATACAGTTCATCTTTTCTCGTTTAATAAATGTTTTATTCTTTTGTTAAAAGTTCATCAGCTGACTCCGGTGACTGTTCAATAGCCACTCTCTACATATCTAAACAAACAAATTAAAAGTTAGGATCTATCAAGCTAGGTTCCACTCTAGGATCAGGCTTGTCCAAGAGTAACCTTAGCTGGGGATCGTAACGAGGACCCGGTTGTCATGGTCCATGTTGGTGCCAACGACGTAGGCAGGACAAAGAAGGAGGCTCTGCATAGTCAGTATGAGGAGCTTGGCACTAAATTAAGAAGCAGAACCTCAAAGGTATTAATTTCTGGATTACTACCTGAGCCCCATACAAATTGGCATAGGAAAAATCAGATTAGGGAGATGAATGCGTGGCTCAAAGCCTGGTGTGGGAGAAGTGGGTTCTGGTTCGTGGGGCATTGGCACCAATACTGGGGAAAGTGGGATCTGTACCGTTAGAACAGTCTACACCTCAACAGTGCTGGGACCGGTGTTCTTGCAAGCCGCATAACTAGGGAAGCAGAGGGGGTTTTTAACTAAGTAGTAGGAAGGAAGGGTACAAATTTGGGAAGGTGTGGTAAATCAAAGAGTAGAGACAAGGTAAAAGAGAAAGGTATTATTATGGGAAATGATAAACAGACCATGACAGGAAGGGATAGAGAATACAAATTTAACAGTAAATCATCAGATGAGACTAGAGGTTACAAAAAGAATCAAAGGATACAACTAAAGACTCTGTATCTGAATGCACAAAGGATTTGAAATAAAACAGATGAACTGAGAGTGCACACAGAAATAAATAAGTACGGTTTGATAGCCATTACAGAGACATGGCTGCAGGAGGACATGAATTAGGGCCTGAATATTAAAGGGTATAGGACAATTAGGAAGCACAGAAAGTGAGGAAAAGGTGGAGGGGTGGTCCTATTAGTTCATGATGGTGTTAGCACCTTAAAGAGGGATGACTTAAGGTCAGGAAATCAGGATGTGGAAATGGTTTTGGTAGAGATGAGAAATAGTAAAGGCAAGAAGTCACTTGTGGGAGTGTACAGGCCCCCTAACTGTAACCACATGGTAGAATGGAACATAAAGAAAGAAATAAAGGGAGCTTATCAAAAAGGCATGGTGATAATCATGGAAGATTTTAATCTACATATAGACTGAAAAAGTCAGATGGGCAAAAGTAGCCTAGATGAGGAGTTTCATAGAAGGTTTCCGTGATAGTTTCTTAGAACAGCATGTTCTGGAGCTAACCAGAGAGCAGGTTATACCCGATATTGTGCAATGAGATGGGATTAATTAATGGTCTCATAGTGAAGGAATCCCTAGGTAGTAACAACCATTATGTGCTTGAATTTTACATTCAGTTTGAGGGAGAGAGGAGTGGGTCTGAGACTATGTTTTTAAACTTAAACAAGGGCAATTACGAGAGCATGAAAACAGATCTGGCAAAAGTGAATTGACAAATTAGGTTAAGGGATATGTCAATAGAGATGCAGTCACTAATATTTAAGGGGATATTTCAGAATGCACAGAATAGATACATTCCAACGAGTAAGAAAAAGTTCAAGGGACGGACACACCATCCGTGGTTAACTAGAAAGGTTAAAGATAGTTTCAAACTTAAAGAAAAAGTATATAATTGTGCAAAGATATCGGGAAGGCCAGAAGATTGGATAGAATATGAGGAACACCAAAGGATGACTAAAAGACTAATAAGAAGGGAAAAATTAAAGTACGAGAGAAAGCTAGCCAGAAATATAAAAACAGATAGTAAGAGTTTCTATAAATACTTTAAAAAGAAATGTGTTCACAAAGTGAGCATTGGTCCTATAGAAAGTGAGTATGGAGAATTGATAAAGGAAAACAAAGAAATGGCAGATGAATTGAACAGGTATTTTGTATCACCTTTCACTATAGAGGATAAAAGTAACATCCCAGAAACAGCTACAAATCAGGAAATGGAAGGGAGGGAGGAACCGAGGAAAATTACAATCACCAGAGAAGTGTGACTGAGGAAATCATTGGAGTAGCGGGCTGACAACTGCCCAGGTCCTGGTGGATTTCATCTTAGGCTCTTAAAAGAAGTAGGCGGTGAGATAGTTGATGCATTAGTTTTAATTTTCCAGAGGTCCCATTAGATTTGAAGATAGCAAATGTAATTCCATTATTCAAAAAGGGAGGGAAGCAGAAAGCGGGAAACTACAGGCCAGTTAGCTTAACATTTTCATTGGGAAAATATTAGAAGCTATTATTAAAGAAGCTATAGCAGGGTACTTGGATAAGTTCAAGGTAATCAGGCAGAGTCAACATGGTTTTGTGAAAGGGAAATCATGTTTAACCAACTTATTGGAGTTCTTTGAGGAAGTAACATGTGCTGTGTGTAAAGGGGAACCAGTGGATGTACTGTACTTAGATTTCCAGAAGGCATTTGATAAAGTGCCACATCAAAGGTTATTGCGAGAAATAAAAGCTCATGACATAGCGGGTAACGTACTGGCATGGATAGAAGGTTGGCTGGCTAACAGGAGGCAGAGATTAGGCATAAATGAGTCTTTTTTGGGTTGGCAAGATGTAACGAGTGGAGTGCCACAGGGATCATTGCTGAGAACTCAACTATTTACAATTTATATAAATTACTTGGAGGAAGGGATGGATGCCTAAATATCAACTTGTGAAGTATGAACCTGAAATGGACACTTTCCTGTGAAGCAAAATGGAGTTCAAAACACATGGAACTGCAAAGACCCCGAGTTAATCTCCATTTCTGAATAAGTCTTGACAACATCATTAAAATGGAAATGACATTTCTGGACATATATTTGAGAAGTCATCAAAATACAAATAACCCTTGCTATGGTTAATGGTTGCACTTCTCCGACTAATTAAAATGCTGCTTTCACAATACTATTTTCAGACTCTTCGACTCCAAACTTGAAATCCAGAAAATGGGTGTGTAAAGCTCTGTCTGATCAAAATCGTATGGTCAGTGATACCTGAATGCAATTGTTTGACAATGGCCTAACTATCCAAAACTATTAATAATGACAATGCAAAGAGATGCTCTGGTCACAGGACAGGAACCAATGCCTAAATTTTCCGGTCCCACCCGCCACAGGAATTGTAGCAGGCGGCTTACATAATTTGATGGACCTGCAAAAGGTCTGTTGCCTTCAGGCGGGAATTTCCGGTCCTGCAGTGGGCGGGATCGGAAAATCCTGCCCCAGGTTTCTGTTAAGCAGATTTTAATAAGGCATATTCTGAGCAGACAAAACAGAAACATTTAGGCCATCGAAAGGGAAAAAACCCTGCCTAAGAAACACCAGTAGGCAGAGACTCAGATTGGCCTTGAGCTCTCTACCCGAAGAACTGTACCAGGACTTCCTTATTGCACCTTGACTGGAGAGGAACAAAAGAGATCTGCTGCTGTGAACATAAAACAACAGCGAATTGATCCTCCTAAACCTCCAGACTCTTATCTTCAGTGGATAAAAAGGATTGCAGACCTGCATCATTTCAACTCTTGACCCCCAGGGAAAAGCAAGTGCAACAGAGAGCTCTTGAAATCCTAAAACCAGAATGCTTACTACCTTTGTAAACTCAATCTTCTCTTGAGTGTGTGTGTATTTGTATGAATATAAGAGTAGGTGTTGTCACATATATATTCAGAGGTTGAATAATAAACATTTATCTTTCTCTTAAAACTTACGGGAAAAGTTGCCATTTGTCTGTTGCTGACAGTTACTGCACCCTGGGGTTAAAACACTTTATAAAAAAACAGGTTGTCTTTTGTCAGTTGATGTGGAAAAGAGGTGATCCATCCCTACCATCTCTCTCCTGTCTTTAACACAGTCCTCTTAGTAAAGAGCCCACAGATGCACCCAGCTTCCAATAGGTTTCTGTATCATCGTTTTGCCAACTTTGAATTACCATCTCTAGGCATTTTTCTCAGTTTTTGGAAAGTTCCTTAAATCAACCACCAGCAGCAAAGCCAATGATTCTTCTTCCCCTGACCATGCCAGAACAAATCCCCTGGGATCTATCAAGGGCTGCAGGATGTATCCCTTCAACTAGAGACTACTTCCCTCCTACATCTGGTTATAGTAGTTCACAAAGTCAAGCAGCCTTTTCCCTCTGCTGAACACACTGAACCTCTACTGTATGTGATATTCAGTGATTGTAGGGGAGCCTGTAAGCTGATTTCAAAAATGGCTTCCTTTGCCCTCTTTTCCATGGCAATGTGAAGCACATTAACTTTCTATCCAGGCAGAAATGCCAACTGATCCCAACTCACTTTTACCTAGGAAGTAAATGGATAGTTTACAGCACAACGATTTACAACCCAATACCTATAATAACTTTCTGGGACTATGGGAGACTCTGGGTCTACTCAAAGTAAACTCAGAGATTCTGGCCATTGTCTCCAAGTATAAATATCTGCTCAGTAGAATAATTTAAGCTTTCCTTTGATCATTCGCCTCAAATTCTGCTGTTGTATTCTGTTTTGACTCCTGTGACTTCAAATCTGCAGGTCAGTTCAAACCAAACAGAGTCAATTTGTTTGCATTTTATTTAACTCTTTGTTTCCAGTTGGAGGTTTCAAGCATTTTTTTACTCTCTGAAGTCAGCTTTTGATTCTCTGGGCACATCTTTGGCCTAGGAGTGCTTTTTACAGCAGGATTATAAATAGTTCCTGGCTCTTTGAGTACATTTTCAATTTCAGTATACTTGCCTCCCATCCCAAGAGATGGCAACACTTTCTCCCCCAACAGGCCATTCCCTAATATGAAATCAACAATTTTAATAGGCAATTCGGACACCACTCCAGCAAAAACAGACCCATTGACCAAAGCACAGTTTAAGTTCAATCTACACAATGGGACAAGTAAACAATTTCCATCAATATCCTGTATCACTCATTTTTTATTCAGCAAACTTTCTGGAGAAAAGTTCACATCTTTTCCAAACATCAAGCTTTGAGCTGAACTTGGATCCCTAAGAATCCCTAAGGATTTGGGAGGGGACCACAAATTCAAGGACTTTGGAAAGAAAAGTAAGGGTGAAGATGGGCAGTAGTTTTTAAGGATGGTGGGGTCAAGGGTTGGTACTTTGAGGAGAGGAGATGATGACATCAGATCTAAAGGAGAGAGAGAGAGAGACAACACCTGAAGAAAGAGAACTGTTAGCAATATCAGCTAACATGGGAATATGAGGCAATCAGGGCTTACCATTACAACAGAGTAAGTCAGACAGCGAATTCTGCCACCTGCACACAAGCAGTTAAACATGGAAATCCGGTCGCTGCTGTCCAAGTTACTCCGCTTGGCCATAGGGCATGCTGTAACAGTCTGCACTAATAGACTCGACACTGAAATTAATGCACTGGAGTGAAGTTAGGGCTTTCAATGTGGCACTATATACATATATTCTCTGCCTCTGTTTTTGAACTGTGCATTTGGAGGTTAAATAAATAAAATAGAAATAAAATAGTGAGGCTGAGAATATCTCCGCAATCTCCAAGGAAAAAACTAAAGGTTAAGCAAGTCACCATCTAGCATCACAGAATCACAGAATTTTAATGGTCTGAATGAACTGGTGTCAGCTCCTGATAACTTCATTAGCCAGCAGTAAAATCTTAACATCCAATTTATACGTAAGCTTATCATAGTTAACTGATGGAAAACGATTTATCTTGTGTGGTTCAGCCACAACATCATCACACAAAGAAATACTTAGGCACAAGTATGAAACAATCAGGCTGACTCTGAAACAGGGGAGGAAAGCATCACGACCATGAGGCTTTATTTCCAGCATTGTTGGTCTTTAACTGAAAGAGGTTGCATATTGAGAGTCAATATGAGTGTTTCTCAGGTCATTGAATAGACCTCCAAAAGCAGGCATGGAACTCCCAACTGGAACACAGCAATGACGGGCCTCTAAATGCCAATAAGAAACAAACCATTCATGACATCTCGGATACAGTTGAAGCACCAAGAAATAACCCAGACATATGTTAAAACTACAGTTTGACAGGGGTTTGAAAGAAAGAGTTCACTTGTTATTTGGTGTTTGGATAGACCTCTATCCTTCACAATAGTGGATACATCTCATAGCTGTCTCAGTTTGAACCTAGCAAGGACTGATAGTGATGAAATTAAATATCTGATCATAGTCAGGGAATCTGTAACATCTTGCAATTACAAGACTAAACTGTGGTGCTGGTGGTGTTATGACCACAGCCGATGTTAACTGATGTTAATTAAACTAAATCCCAGAGGGAAACTTGGTTTACGGCCATACCCTTTATTTTTGTATTCTGAAAATGAGAAGAAAACATATTGATCTCAGCAGCAAGAAATCCAGTAACACTTCTGGTTTTAAAAATAAAAAATAAAAGTTTTATTTACAAGAAGAAAAGAAAACTTAAGCACATAAGATTACAGTTACACAGTTAAAATTAGTCTTACAAAATATTCCCCCAAAAAAGGCTCCCTACTTGGTCAGACCCATGAGTAAACACCTCCTGGGCAACATTCCTTTACAGGTGTTTAAATTATAAAAATCCAGCAATATTACCCAAGCCAAACTGATTTAATAAAGGCATACCATATGACCTCTGAAACTCACTTCCACTCTACTGTGGAAATCTAGGACTTCAGAACAAAACTGCTTTTTGCAGCCCAAGACTTTTCTAGATGGCCTATTCAAACTGCATCTTCTCCCAGCCTAAAGCTGTTTCCAGGAAATCTTCCTCACACAGCCAGCCACCAACAACTAAGCTCTTCACAGTAACTCTATAAAATACCTTTTCCCACCCTTTCATCTCAGGTTCCATCATTCTCACAACACTTTGAAATTTAAATCCTTCCAAATATAAAATCTTACATGTTTCTATTTTGTCTCTGCTTTTGGGTCATTAAAATGTAACATACCCTCTTCTGTTTACACATGGAACTCCTGTAAGATGCAAAAATGTTTCTTATCACGTCTGACTTCCCTTTGATATTCAAACAAACTCTAAACTTATCTAAAAATGTAAATGTTAGATCCAGCCCATTTACTTGTACCTCAACCCACTATAATATCCTATTACAAATGCACAACTAACACCTCTATCCCGCCATGTCTTAACCTTCCAGACAACCTGTCTCTAGTAACCTTTCCCCAGTTTCATTAAATAATTTACCCACCCACACAAACACACACACACACACACACAGAGCCTTCTTCACAGAATAACACAAAGGGCAGAATTTTTAGCTTGGCGTGTGGGTGCACACCTGATCCGCTCGAGTGTAAAACAGCGAGTGAGGACAGCGGGCAAGCTTCCCAACGTCATTCCGTGCTCACGCAATGCTGTGGTCAGTGGGCGTGCGTGGAAGTCAGAAGTGTGCCCGCTGACAATTAAGAGGGCAATTAAGCCCACTAAAGGTCCAATTATCCTCATTTTTTTGTGGTCTGTCCAACCTCATGGTTGGCGGACAGACGAATCTGCCAGGCGGACTTTGCATTCTTGATGAAACCTCACCCTCTGGATTTTAAAATCTTTACTGATTGCTTTTAAATGCTTCAGCTCCCTGAGGCAGCATTCTGCCTTCAGGGAGCTTTCATTCCGCTCCTCCCCAACCCCCCTCAGCGCCTGCACTTACATCCACGCCCACCCTCACCCCGGCAGCGCTGAATATTTCTGCACAGGTTTCATGCTGGCTGCCTGTTAATTGGCCAGCCAGCGTGAAATTGCGGGCGGCGGTCCATTCCCTGGCTGCTCCCAGGTCATTGATCGCACCCGCACACTGATCTAAAAATCCTGCCCAATAGTCCTCAAAAATATTTTTCAAAAAGGCATTCTCAGAAGGGTGACTTCCAATGACTGCTGTTTCACTGAAAATGGTTTCTGCAGCTGAGTCAATCAGACAGAGCACAACCTCTTTCAATGATTTCAAATTCTTATCACTAGTGCAGAACAAGGGGTGTCAATAACATGTGTTTAAAGAGAAAATAGGCTGTCAGTTTAATAAACGTTCAGTCTGGAGTCTGGATCGATAGAGGGGAATCAGTGAGGGATTACACCCCTATCGGTTAACATGGCAATGGGTTGGAAACAAGTTGCTAGAAAAGAAGGGAGATAGCGTTACAAAAGCTGAGCTCTGCTTTTGTGAGATGCCCTGTACCATCAGCCACTTCTTGTGAGACATGTGTGGTGTTCGGTGAGGATGAAGGGCACATACTAAGAAGGCCCCAGCCTGCCGGAAGGACTGGAATTAATATTATCCTAACTTTGCACAGCTCAACCACCCTAACTTGAGCAATGCTAGTCCTGGCAACAAATTTGTCGATCATTCTGCAAACACGAAGAGTTCCTGCTGCCCTGTCATTTATTTAAAGAGCCACTGCACCCAGATTGCAGGTAAAGAGATTCTTAAAGTTGTTTTCAGAAAGCAGAAACTCCGAAGGGGAAAGGTTGGTGAGGGAATTGGGATTGAGTGGGGAACGATGATTCCTTGGTTACACATCAACAGCTTGCTCACCATGCTAGATAGCAGGTTGAGGGTGAACGGAGCTGAGAAGGAGCACAAGGCAAAAACATCCTCAATATTCCCGGCAATGCCACAGCTTCTGTTGCTGCCAACCCCATGATGCAAGGAACCATCTCCTCTGTTGGGCTCAGGAGAAGTAAACATCCACGTCCCCGGCCAACTCTGCTCCCTCCTATTATGGGCCACCTTGTCCTGCAAAAAAAGAAAGGCTAGAATGTCAGAGATTCTGCAGCACTGTGTTTGGGTGATGTGTCTGCTACTGCTGAATACATGGCAGCATGCAGAAGCAATGGGAACCGCGTGACAGATTGGCAGTATTGGTAGGTGAGGCTGAAGTGGAATATCTGGATGTTAGGTATGAGTCCTGAGTGCCAGGGAGTGCTGCTGGATGAGGGATGGGGGTGTGTATTAAGCAGCGTGAGAGGTTGGCAGTGTGTAGGTAGGAGATGTCATGTGAAGATGGGTTCACTGATATTGACCACCCCCATGAGGTCATTAGGCCTCTTTTTGCACTGCAAATCTCCCACCTTTTGGCATTGAGGAGTTGTACATTTGTTACATGTTTTCATGTATAGTTGGTCATGCCATCGGAGCAAGGGGGCAGGCTACCAGAAGGGCCAAACCAGCCCCCAGATTCAGTGAAGCCGCCTTGGTGCACTTCATGATCAACATGACGTACCCGTGCCAACTGCTGGCATGAGGAGGAAGCCCAGTCAGAACCGTGCTGCATGGAAGGAGGTGGCCAAGGAGGTCAGCAGTGTGGACGCAGTGAGAAGGGCTTAGTCCCGGTGCCACAAAAGGCTCAATGACCTCATGAGGTCAGCCAGGGTGAGTATGGCATCAGTATGAGCAATCTTGGCCCAGTGTGATAAAGCGATTGCAGCTCTCTGAATCAGAGGAGAGTCCTCCTGATGAAACACCCTCCAAAAAGTTCCTCTCCTCATTCGCATGAGCAGTCACTGAAGTGCTCACTGAAAAGCTGCAGTTTTAAAACCCACCCAAACAAGCTTGTCCATTAAAAAACAAATTCCCACTTGTTGTGATTCTTACCTTGAAGGTGTATTATGGAATGTTTTATTACTGTGAGTTGGGTCATTACTAACCTTAATTGGCTTCTCAATTGCCATTTGAGTAACGCGGGTGGGTTCCAACTTCTTGATCTGCTCAAGCGCCAAACGCTCCCGATTTGGGAGTGTTTAATTCAGAACCAGGAGTACATCCTCCTTCCATTCTCTCCTGAAGATGATCCTTGACAGCTGCCCTGCATCTCTGCTTCTGCCCACCTACACTGCTAAGGCTTCCAGCACCACATCCTTCACCCTAGAGCCACCTCACCGCCCTGGTGTTAACTTTGCCATTTAAATTACAACAATATTCTTCAGTGTGGTTTCCCTTTAAGAAGAGCAGGCTGGCTAAACACATGATTTGTGAAAAATGCTAGTGGGTGCCCCTGCTGACCACAGAGGCAGCCAGTTGAGTTAAGAATAGGACAGGAGCATGGAGCCGGTTGAATGATGCAAACATTCAGATAAGGCAGGTGGCTACACCAAATTTCCCACCTCAGTCTGAATGGGCACAGGCAAATTGCAATTGTGCCACACAAATGCCAGGCAAAGACCATCTTCAACAAGAGAAAATCTAACCATCTTCCCTTGATATTCAATGGTACTACCATCGCTGATTCCCCTACTCTCAACATCCTGCGTATTACCTTTACCAGAAACTGAACTGGAGTAGCCATATAAATAGTGTGGCTATGACAGCAGTTAAGAGGCTGGGAATTCTGCAGTGAATAACTCACCTTCTGACTCCCCAAAGCCTGTCCACCATCTACAAGGCACAGGTCAGGAGTACGATGGGATGCATTTCACTTGCCTGGGTGGATGCAGCTCCAACAACACCCAAGAAACTCAACACAAATCAGGACAAAGCAGCCTGCTTGTTTGGCATCCCATCCACCACCTTAAACATTCACTCCCTCCATCGCCGAAGCACAGTAACAGCAGTGTGTATCATCTACAAGATGCACAGCAGCAACTCACCAAGGCTCCTTCAACAGCACCTTTCAAACCCATGACCACTACCATCTAGAAGGACAAGGGCAGCAGATACATGGGAACATCACCACCTAGTTCCCCTCCAAGCCACTCACCATCCTGACTTGGAAATATATCACTGTTCCTTCACTGTCGCTGGGTCAAAATCCTGGAACTCCCTCCCTAACAGCATTGTGGGTGTACCTACACCACATGAACTTCAGCGGTTCAAGAAGGCAGCTCACCACCACTTTCTCAAGGGCACTTAGGGATGGCAATAAATACTGGCCTAGACAGCGATGTCCATGCCCTGTGAAAGAATAATTTAAAAATAAATCACAAATCACTATACCTGTACCTATAAATTGGTGCAATTCAATTTCTAGCCCAGTATATTAATGTCTGTTGCTTTATTGCATGATATTAACACACTCTCCCCATGGGAATGGAGTGGATCCACAGTTAATGCAATTACTGCATCATTCTAACTTGATTCCCAACTATCGTCAATGTAACTGGGGCCTCCTTTTAGACAGCCAAGGCACCTGCCTGACATTGATGGAAGTCTCATTGAGGTATGGCGGGCGCCTGCCTGCCGCTGGAATCTTCTGGTCCCACTGCAAGTCAATGGGCTTTTGGCTGGGGCGCCGCCTCGCCCACGATGGGTCCGACCCATGACGGGGCTGGAAAATCCCAGCCCTAATTGGGGTCTATCTTAGCAGCCAATTAACTGGGAAGAACACAGGCCCTTGAAGGTGGGAAAAAGGTGAAAATCACTATCATGTGGAACAGTGAATGTGAATATCTTCATTTGAGGGGAGCTCGATAAGTGCATGGTGCTGATATGGTTAGCTGAAGTAGGGTGAGAGAAGAGAACAGAATTTCTGGCAGGAATCAAAGACAATAGCTTTAATTTATCCAATATTTAGCTGGAGGAAATTTCTGCTCATCCAGTACAGGATGTTGGACAAGCAGTGTCACAACTTAGAGACAGTTGAGGAGTTGAGAGGGGTCTACTCCATCCATACCAAACAACGGAAGCAGCATGGAATAGACAGAGCTAAGCAATCCAACAACCAAAGGATCAGATCAGAACTCTGCAATCCTGTCACATCCAGTTGTGAATGGTGCTAGATAATTGAACAACTAACCGAAGGAGGAGACTGTACAAATATAAACTCACTATGATAGGGAGCCCAGCAATCAGTGCACATCAACCAAACAATCAGCTACACAGCATCCTGACTTGGAACTATATTGTTGCTCCTTTACTGTCACTGGGTCAAGATCCTGGAACCCCCTCCCTAACAGTGCTGTGGGTGTACCTACACCTTATCGAGTGCAGCCAGTCAAAAAGGCGGGCCACCACCACCTTCTCAAGGGCAATTAGAGATGGGCAACAAATGCTGGCCCAGCCAGTGACACTGACATCCTGTAAAATAATAAAAAATGTGTTGTTGTGGTCATGTTGGGTGTCATCAGTATATATATATATGAAAATTAACACTGCGTTGTGGATGATATTGCTGAGGGGTGAAATAAGAGAGGGCCAAGGATTGATCCTTGGGTGAGACCACAGGTAATTGTACGAAAGCAGGAAGAGCAGACATTGCAAATGATTCTCTGGCTACAATTAGATAAGAGTAGAACCAGGTGAGAGCACTCTCACCCAGCTGGACAACAGTGTTGGAGGAGGATGGTGTGGTCAGCCATGTCAAAGGCTGCAGACAGGTCGAGAAGGACAAGGAGAGAAAGTTTACCTTTGTCACAGTCACATAGAATGTCATTTGTGATTTGATAAGTGGCATATCAGTACTGTGGCAAATGCAGAAACCTGATTGGAGGGATTCAAACAAGAAGTTCTTGGAAAGATGGGAACAGTTTGGGAGGTGACAACATGTTCAATGACCTTCGAGATGAAAGGCAGATGTGGTAGTAGTTCGAAAGGACAGCAGGGACAAGGGTTGAGGAGAGGGATATTGGTGGCAGATTTGTGGAGAGGGTGCCAGTACCTGAAGAGAGAGATCATGGAAACTCGAAAGGGAAGTTGGGTGGCTAGCAAGGTTCTCTGTAAGCCTCGCGTACATGTGTAGCCATGCAGCAGCCCAGCAGGTCCCAAGGAGGCCACCCCCGTTTAAGATACCAGTCATACAGAACCATGTAAAAACATTTAAAGACACGATGCATTTGAATGAATAGTCCACAAACAATGGGAAAATTCAGAAGCGGTTTTGGTGGTCGGAGTTAAGTAGCAATAGGGTGAAGAGAACAGTGGGTCTCATGGACACAATGAGCTCAGAAAGATCATGAGGGGAGACAGGAGAGAAACTAGAGAAAGACGTGAATTCAGGGTTAGGCCACTGAGTTCCTGAGAGAACTAGGGGAAGGGAGGGAGGTTGCAAAGACAGCTAAGTCTTAGTGACAAAAAAAGTCAATAAGGTAATGCAACACTAGACTTCAAAGAGTAGGTCATGGCAGGAGGAAGGTTTGTGACCTCCTGGAGCCTGGAATAGAGATGGGTTTTTGACCGACCTCTTTCCATGGCCTGAATGGCCCAGGGCACCGGAATTTCCCCCCTCCCCCAGCTAAAATGTCAGTGGGGAGCCCACCAAGGAAAACACAGGCTGCCCCAATGCCAATTGCCCTTCTAGATCAGGAATTCCCTGCCTCAGAGAGGAAATGTCAGGACATGGTCCAGTAAGAAATGAAGTTTACATGTATCGCCCTAATGGATTTTGCAACATTGGCAATCTCCAGCATGGTACATATTACTGGAGGAGTTTGCAAAAGCTTCACTTGTTGCTCAAGCATATCTAAAGCTGCCTAATAATGACACCAGGTTGTTAAGATCATCAACAATTGCTGCACAGAAACTCAACAAAATTAAAGAATCTGACCTTAGTTGTGCAAAGTGGATGAGAGGCTTTAACTAATTTGCTTAGAAAAAAACTAGGGCACATTCAAAGTTTGGCCAAAGTACCTCTGCAATTTCCTGTCCTGTGTAACATTTCCTCAAACACCCTCAATGTCGAAGACAGAAATCTCTTTGCCTTATCTAAACACATCTTGTAGTCAGCTGACAATGTATCTCTGAGTGCTTTTGGGACCTGTCCACTGAGATGATGTATTGGAGCAAAATATCCCAAAGGCCCAATCCCCTTGGAGACGGGGGAGAAAGAGACCTCAATTCTAAGAAAAATCTTGCACAGGACATCTTTAAAATTACATTGTTATCTGGAAGTTTCAAATGTCAGAGCAGCTGCCGAAATAGCTGCAGATAGTTTTAAACCCAATTCAGCTGAAGTTTTGGAGAACACACACGTGCTCCTTTCTGAAAAAAAAACGTATATTTTAAACTAATCATTTTTGCAACATTCACAAAACTGGGACAGATTTCGAAATTACAAATCATCTGCTGAACATTTATTAAGTCATCCCAAGAGGTTCACCTGATGAAAAATAATTGCAGAATGTCTCTCCCTCTGCTCACATTCTGCAGTTTTCCAATCTGACTCTGCTACACAACACAATGACCTCATCCATGTGGTAAAATAAGACACAAAGTACTGGAGATAATTGCAGCAACATGGGATACCCTGATTATTGTCAGGACCTCATCGCTTGAGGAAACAAAACTGGATGTGGGATAAAACTATGAAAGGATTTTAGAAATATCTTTCCCCTAACCGATGTGGTGTTCATAACCTACATACCTTCCCCCAACTCACTTTGAAGATGTGTTAAATACTTCTCTTCTTTAAATATAATTGCTGCAATATGGAATTGTTTCTGAAAGTTGGCAGGTTTTCTCTTGGGAATTGTAAAATTAATGAAAAAACAAGAAATGCTCAGCACATATTTTGGAACTTTGTGGGATGGAAAGAAAAGATAAAATCACTCAGCAGCTGGGGCTCATTCCCACCCTGGAAAGCTATGAGTTTGATTGGCGTCAGGGTCAGATCAGAATTTGGGCTTTTGCATGATTTCATTCTCAGCGTCCCATTGCAAGGATATCTGGGAAGCTGCCAGCAAATCAATAAATCATGGCCAGTGTGAGCGACTTCAGTGAGAGAGCATTAATATCACACATTTCACAATGCCAGACAAGGTGTGGTCACAGCCAATTAATTACTTTTGAAGTCTTAACAACAATAACATATTTATAAAGTGCCTTTAATGTAACAAACATCCCAGGATGCTTTACTGGAATGTTCTAAAGCAAAATCTGATACCGAGCCACATAAGGAGTTATTAGGGCAGGAGACTAAAAACTTGGTCAAAGCAGTAGATTTTAAGGAGTGTCTTAAAGACAAAAAGTAATGTAGAAAGGCAGAAAGAATGACTTCAGTCTTCCCAGTATTTAATTCGAAGAAATTTCTGCTCATCCAGTGCTGGAGTCTGATAATTCAGCAAGAAAGGAGGAGTCGAGTGAGGGGGTGGTCTGCTAGAGCTGGGTGTCATCAACATACATGTGAGAACTAACACAGGGTTTTAGATGTCGCTGAGCGGCAGCATATAGATGGGAAATAGGAGAGGGGGCCATAGATAGATCCTTGGGGGACACCAAAGGTAATGGTGCAGGAACAGCAACAGAAGCTTTGCAAGTGATTCTCTGGCTATGATTCAATAGATAAGAATGGAACCACATGAGAGCAGTCCCACCCAGCTGGATGACAGTGGAGAGTTTTAGAGAAGATAGCGTTGTCAACTGTGTCAAAGGCCGCAGACAGGTCAAGAAGGACAGGGAGGGAAAGTTTATGTTGGTCACAGTAACGTAGGATGTCATTTGTGACTTTTGATAGGGTGATCAGGTTTTCAGAAGCCAAAACCTGGACGCATTGAAAAGCCTTGGGGAAAATGGGGCTTTGTGATGATTGACATGTTGGATGACCAATGGCAGGAGTCTGGGGGGGGGGGAAGTTTTAAGTGGAAGATCAAGTGATGACATCTCCTGGAATAAGTCCAGCCAGAGTTGGCAACCCTATTTCATAGATCGTTTAAAAGGCGTCATCAGCATTAGAACCGCCGGCATCAAAAAGGTTGTGACAACTTCCTTGGAGACGTCAAGTGGGTGGCGGGGGAAGGGATACAAGTGCACTGCATGCAATGCAATGTGATGTGATGGGTGTTTACAGGAAGAAGGACAAGTTACACACAGATTTTCTCCCTCCAGGCCCAGTTGTATTTTACAAAGAGGGAAACGGTGAAAACCTGGACGTTTGAGCTTTTTTCAGGAATTTGTCAGAATGCTGGCATATTTAATGAAAAACCAGGGCTGTCCTGGCAAAACTGGGTCATCTGGTCACCCTAAACTTTGATAAGAGCTGTTTTGGTACTGTGGCAGATCAATTGACTTTAAAAAATGCTACCCGCAACAATATTATGTTGGCGACAGCCTTAGCAAGCAGATAATGGGGCTTCCGCCTCTCAGTGGAAGGAAGTCCCCTCCCTTGAGAGCTGCTGGCCAATCTTATTGATTGGCAACTCTTGAAATCTCAGCAGCCCCAGCAGTCAGTAGTGGGAGTGCTTGGGACTGCAAGCAGGCCCACAACGAACACCAATGGCGCCTGGACCCAGAATAGGTCCAGGGCTTTTTGGGCGGGGAGGAATCGGGTGCCCTAAGAAAAGGGGCAAGATGGAGGTTGGGGGCTGGGCTTTAGAAGCCAGGCAGGGAGGCACAAAGGGGGGTGGCACAATCTTAAGGGGATTTTCCCCAATACACAAAGGGTATCCTCCCTTTCCTTCCCACCCTTTTACCAACTTTGGTGAAAAAACAGTCTTCCCACTCTCGGCTGCCTGCTACTGCATTATGGTATGGAGGTGGATTGAGGGCCTCAAATGGCCATTAATTGGGAACTGAAGAGCCTCAATAGGCCTAAGGGCGGGTGGGCTAAGTGAGCACTTTACCCATCCCTCATATTATGATGACCGGGTCCAGGGATGGGCGGGAAGCTGGTGGCTAGCCATCCGTCATATTTTATGTGCCCACCCCTGCCGAAAGCACACCCAGCAGGGAGGTATAAGATCCAGCCTATGGAATTCTGGGAGAGATGTGTGCAGTTGACTACATGTTCAAGGCTTTGGAGAGCAAAGGAAGGTTAGAGATAGAACACCTCAATTTTCCAAATTCCTGGGAATACAAGCCTAGTTTACACAACCAGTTTTCCTAATTTAACTGCAGTATTTTTCTGGTGACACTGTAACCCTCCAATACCAATATATCCTCCCTGAAGTGCAATGCCCAGAACTGAACCGTAAACTTGACTTGCATTCCCTCGAGTTTACAAGATTGAGGGTAATCTCATGCAGGTGTTTAAAACGTAAGATCATTTGATAAAGTAGTTACAATGGAACCATTTCTCTATGGGGACAATCCAGAACAAGGAGGTAAAAGACTAAAATTAGAGCCAGACTTTCAGGGGCAATGTCAGGAAGCATTTCTTCACACAAAGGGTAGTGGAAATCTAGAACTTCCTCAGCAAAAACCTGTGGATCTTGGGGATCAATTTGAGTTTTGAAATTTGTGAATTCTGGGGCTAAGGTGGGTAAATCATGTTGAAGTTTGGATCAACCATGACCTAATTGAATGGTGGACAGGCTCGCCTCCTATTGTAACTGTTTCTATCATCATTCTGAGCTGGGATCTACTTGGACAATTGGGTCCTACTTGAATGTATTTAGTGAGCTGCCCACATGATCAGAACAGTGATGAATTACCCAAACAATGGACTGTGGAATTTCCAATGGGCTCACTGCTCAAGATCTCCTTCAACATCACTGAGTGGGTTAAAATCCTAGAATTCTCCTCCTCACTGAGCACATGGATTGCATCAGTTCAAATAGAAGGCCCACCAACATCCACTCAAGGGCATTTAGGTATGAGCAATAAATCAGCATTTGTCCGTGATGCCCAGATTCCAAACATAAATTTAAAAATAAAATACAAAACAAAAAAATCCGATGAACTGCACTAAATGTTTGTGGCTGGACTGGGAGGATTCATAACTAGGAAATGAGACAGGAAAGGGTGTCTGTTCTTAGACATAGGAGCTGCTGCTGAAGCAGGTAAAGGCACAGAAGGAGATGGCAGGAAGATGCCCAAATAAATGCTATAGCATGGTGATTTTCACTACCAGATAGTAGATTTAGTGCTGGAAGCCTGTCAAACAAGCTGACCAGAACAACACGGATGAGCAGAATGTATCTTCATTTCTCTGTATTAGATCAGACTACAGCACACAGCCCTCCCACAGCACACTCAACACTTCCCTCCCCTGCACCACATACTTCACCACCAATCATGAGGGGTCACTGTATTTTCTCTCCTCTTGCCAAACACATACCCATTGATGCTTGCTACCTTTACACTAGGTATTCTTACCTTGTAGCAACTGCCAAACAAGGATGCCCTCAGTGTCTTCTTCCTCCCTTTACAGTCCACACGCTTCCTTTCTTTGAACACATTTATAAGTTTCTTCTTCTTCCCTCTCAGTATGGACACTGTGCCCTATATTGACACATTCTATTTCAACGTGTACTCACATATTCCCCCTCTCAGTGTCTACAGGAAAATAATAATTCATGGTAATGGTGACCATGAAACTACCACTGATTATCGTAAAAAACCATCTGGTTCACTAATGCCTTAAGGGAAGGAAATCTGCCATCCTTACTCAGTCTGGCCTATGTGTGACTCCAGGCTCACAGCAATGTGGTTGACCTTGCTGCCCTCTGAAATGGCCTAGCCAGCCACACAGTTCAAGGAGTATTAGGGATGAGTAACAAATGCTGCCCTTGTTCAGAGATGCCCACATCCCATGAAAGAATAAATAAATAAATAATGTAATTGCTTACAATAGAATCATAGACATTTCCAGCACAGAAGGAGGCCATTCGGTCCATCATGTCCTTGCTGGTGAACAAAGACCTGACTACACTAATCCCATTTTCTAGCGCTTGGCCCATAGCCCTGGAGGCTATGGCAACGCAAGTGAATATCTAACTACTTCTTAAATGTTACGAGAGTTCCAGACTCAACCACTCTTTCAGGCAGTGAGTTCCAGACTCCCACTACCCTCTGGGTGAAAAATTTTCTCCTCGACTCCCCTCTTAGTCTTATAACTCTTAAGTTAAATCTATGCCCCCTGGTTATTGACCCCTCTACCAACGGAAAAAGTGCCTTCCAATCCACTCTATGCCCCTCATAATCTTATACACCTCTATCAGGTCCCCTCTCAACCTTCGCTGCTCCAAGGAAAACAACCTCAGCCTATCCAATCTTTCCTCATAGCTCAGACACTCCAGCCCAGGCAGCATCCTGGTAAATCTCCTCTGCACCCTCTCCAGTGCAATCACCTCCTTCCTGTAATGTGGTGACCAGAACTGCACGCAATACTCCGGCTGTGGCCTATCCAGTGTTTTATACGGTCCCAGCATAACCTCCCTGTTCTTGTGTTCTATGCCTTGGCTAACAAAGGCAGCTATCCCATATGCCTTCCTAGCCACCTTATCTACCTGCCCTTCTACCTACAGGGATCTGTGGATATGCACACCAAGGCCCCTCTGATCTTCAGTATTTTCCAGGGTCCTACCATTCATAGTGTAATTCCTTGCCTTGTTAGCCCTCCCCAAGTGCATTACCTCATATTTTTCCACGGCTGAATTTCATTTGCCGCTTCTCTGCCCGCCCGACCAGTCCATTGATTTCCTCCTTCAGTTTACGGCTATCCTCCTCACTGTTTACCACCCTACTAATTTTCATGTCTTCCGCGAACTTCTTGATCATACCCCCTACATTTCAGTCCAAATCATTTATGTACACCACAAACAACAAGGGCCCCAGCACCGAGCCCTGCAGAACCCCACTGGAAACAGACTTCCAGTCACAGAAACATTCCTGTACCATCACCCTCTGCTTCCTGCCTCTCAGTCAATTTTGGATCCAGTGTGCCACTTTGCCTTGGATCCCATGGGCTCTTACTTTCTTGACCAGTCTGCCATGAAGGACCTTATCAAAAGCCTTGCTAAAGTCTATGTAGACCACATCAAATGCATTACCCTCATCAACATTCCCGGTTACCTCCTCAAAAAATTTGAACAGATTTGTCAAACACGACCTTCCCTTAACAAATCCATGCTGATTATCACTGATTAATCTGTGTCTCTCCAAATGCAGATCTATTCTGTCCCTCAGAATTCTTTCTAGTAACTTCCCCACCACCGAGGTCAGACTTACTGGCCTGTAATTTCCTGATTGATCCCTTCCTCCCTTTTTCAATAATGGAACAATGTTAGCAGTCCTCCAGTCCTCTGGCACCTCACCTGTGGCCAGAGAGGATTTGAAAATTACTGCCAGGGCTCCTGATATCTCTTCCCTTGCCTCCCTCAACAGGCTGGGATACATCTCATCCGGGCCTGCAGATTTATCTACTTTTAAGGCTGCTAAACCCGCTAGTACCTCCTCTCTCTCTATGTTAATTTCCTCTAATACTTTATAGTCCTCCACCCTGATGTCTATACCTGTGTCCTTTTCCATTGTGAAGACTGATGCAAGGTATTCATTGAGGAGTGTACCCATGTCTTCCGGGTCCACACACACATTACCTCTATGGTCCCTAATTGGCCCTACTCTTCCTCTAGTTATTCTTTTGCTCTTTATATATTTAAAAAGCCCCTTTGGGTTTTCCTTTATTCTATTCACCAATGCTTTCTCATGCACTCTCTTAGCTTTCCTAATTTCCTTTTTAAGTTCCCCCCTGCACTTTTTATACTCTGCTCGGGACTCTGCTGAATTGAGCCCTGGTATCTGCCATGAGCTTCTCTTTTTTCCTTAATCCTAACCTTTATGTCCCTTGACAGGGTCCTCCAGGCTTGGTTTCCCCCCCCCACCCCCGCAATTGTCTTTATGTGAACATATTTGCCCTGTACTCTCGCTACTTCCTCCTTGAATGCCTTCCACTGCTCTGACACAGTTTTATCTGCAAGTAGCTGCTCCCAGTCCACTTGGGCCAAATGAAATCTCATCTTAGTAAAATTAATCTTTCCCCAGTTTAGAACAACATAAGGGAGAGGAGTGAAACTGAGGGAGATCAGTAAATATCCAATTTGCAGCAGATGGAGTTGGCAAACATAGACATTGTCCAGAGCTGGGAACATCAGTGATGTTGGAGCCGACAGCCACATTTCACCGGTTCCAGGTTCAAGTCCCACTCCAGGATTTGAGCACAAAACTCTATGCTGACACTCCACTGCAGGACTGAGGGAGTGCTGCACTGTCAGAGGTGCCATCTTTAGGATGAGATGTTAAGCAAAAGCTCTGTCTGTCCTTTTAGATTGAAGAAGTGCAGGGTAGTTATCCAGTGTCCTGGCCTTTATTCCTCTTCAACATCACAAAAATAGACGATGTGGTCATTACCACATTGTCATTTGTGGGAGCTTGCTGTGCACATATCAGCTGCCACGTTTGCTACATTGCAACAGTGACTACACTTCAATTGGCTGTAAAGTGCCTTGAAACTTCCAATGGTAGTGAAAAGTGCTGTTTAAATGCCTGAATTTCTTTGACACATTGGCCTATTACCTGTTCCCCTCTTTGTTTCTTAAGGAATCACTCATTCAGGACACATGACAAACAGCACCAACATTCATCTGCTACTGTCAAACCAATCAGTGCCGAGCCAACCCTTGTCCCTCTCTCCTTTTTCCAGCCCCTTCACAACACATGTAAAAGTGGACTCAGTGGAGGAACTTCCTCCTGAAAGAGCAGTCATATTTGTCCCATCAGTCCCACCCCCAGTACAGAAACTGTCAATCTGGGCAGATTAGATAGTGAGTTCGAGGAGTCTCCACTTGAAGATACCTCAGGACAGGGCTAGAGGAAATGAGAGACCATGAGATGGTACTCTGGGCCAGTATAGCATCTGTTGAGACCTTCACATGTGCAGTAATATGAGGCACTGATCTTATGTTGCTGGATGCCAACACTCAACAACATTTAGTGTAAGGGTCACCTCTATGGGTATTGTAGGCAGGTCCTCAGTAGATGTCTGTGACACTGGCCCTATCAAATTGGTGTCATTCAGATTAGAAGGTCCAACCCCAGCTGTGATTACCTTGGCTAGGCTGGTGAGAACGAGGCTGTTCTCCTACAGGGATCTCCTCATGATGATTAGTGAGAGCCGAAAGCTGCAACCTCATGGGAGTGGTACACGTTGCTCATGAGAAAAATAGCATGCCTGCTCCTTTTTCACTCCTTGAACCAACAATTGCCTGATGCCCAGGAATCTGCCAGGCCAGGCTGCTATGTAGGTGACCAATGAGACCCTGCAATCTAAGTGCTTCCGCCATCAGGCTCCAGCTCCAAGGCAGCATTGAGCACGAGTGTCTCAAGATTCCTCACCTGAGCATCAACTGCCATACTGAAGCCCCTGGGTGAGCGAGTCAAAAGGAAGATGTGCCTATGGGCTGTTACACGTTTTAAAAGTTATTATGTTATCTATTAAAGAAATTGACAACTTTTGCATTTCCAGCTGTCTGTATTGTAGTTAGAAAGCAGGTGTGGAGTCAGGTTTCTGGCGATGTTTGGATCAGCAGTTGCAGGATGTATACTGGTACAGCTGCTAATGAGGATTACTAATGCAGGGAGTTGGTCAATATTTGAGAGGCAAACAGAGCACTTTTATTTACATAGAATTTACTGGACAGAAACAAGCTATTCAGCCCATCTGGTTTATGCTCCATATGAGCCTCCTCCCACCATACATCATCTAACCTTATCAGTGTACCCTTCTATTGCTTTGTCTCTTGTGTTTAATCTAGCTGCCGTTTAAATACATGTATCGTATTCACCTCATCCACTCCTTCCATTATCTCTGGACATCACTCTCTGGATAAAGAAGATTTTCCTAAATTCCCTATTTGATTTATTAGTCACTCTCTTATATTTATGGTCCCTAGTTCTGAATTTCCCCACACATTTACCTGATCAAACCCTTTATAATTTTAAAGGTCTCGATCAGGTTAGTTCTTAGCCTTCTTTCGAGCCCCCAGCCCATTTAGTCTTTCCTGTTGGTTCTAGCCCCTCAGATCTGGTATCATTGTTGTAAATCTTTTTGCACATTCTCCAGTGCCTTTTCCTTTCTATAACAGAGACAATAACTGTGCACAGGCTTGAAGGGTTCTCAAAATTCCCACATTTTTCATATCATCAACAAGGATATAACTTTTGGACTTTTATGGCAGAGGACCCGACTGCTGAGTTAAGTGTAGAACCCTGCGGACAGGAAGCTAGGCCCACGAAGGCCTGGGACTGGACATGTCCGGGCTTGTTGAGTGCAGTGTGGATTGTTGCCTGAAACCAGACAATGAGAGGAGACAGAATACGCATTCTTCCCTTTAAAACAATCAACCCAGAGAAAGACTTCATCATACACGTAACTAAAGCCCATCAAAATTTTGCATAAATAATAGCTACTAACTACTAAGGGAGGAAGGCCTCAATCAATGCACTTATGCGAACTCCACATATACAATGGCTTTCAGTTCAAGACTAGTGACGGGGACAGGAAGACAATGATAAACATCATGTGAGCCCATTAAAAACAACGAGACAATAATCACCTGAAGAAGTCCACCAAAATCAGACAAAGAACTAACCTTGATTTGGATCCAGACAAGAAATTCGAAAAACAGTATAACTGGGCCACCAGTTACGAAGGGGAGGAGGGTGAGCAGTTTTGGAGTGGTTGAAGCAGAGTTTAAGCAGGGAGAGGTAGCTGAGCCAAGCAGAGGGAGGAGATCTGGAGGTTTGCAGGCCCGCAGGCAACATCACAGCGAGGGGCATGGGATGGCAGGCTCAACCGAAGACTACAAGGCCGCAACCGCAGCCCTCCACGAAGATTGACCACCCACAACCGTGTCCTCCACTCAACTGGAGAACCTTCGCAGATTCCACAGACCAGGACCACGTGGGGACGGCAGGCCCCAGAGGACACAAAGAGCGTACCCCAAAACTGCAACCGGCTTACCTGGCTGGATTTCCAACTGTCAAGGGACCCTGGTTGGTGAGCATGATCCCTGACCTCTCCTGGTTCAATTTAGTTAGGTTTTGGGGGTGGGACAAGGGTAAGGGGATTAGTAGCGTGATTTTCCCTCGTTATGTCGTGTGTTCCCCATTCTTAACTAAGAGTACTTTGTAGGTCTGTATAATAATCCTAATGTTATAAGTTAATTTGTGACTTCAATAAATCCAGTTTTTTTTCTTGCACCAAAACCAGTTGTCTGCTGCACTTTGTCACAACCCCTCAAATAAGTCCAAAGTCTAGAACCCAGGGATTAGGAGTGATTCGGACTGCTCAGAAGTCAGAGGTGAAGCTGATACACACCACCACCCCCTACAGGCTCCCAAGTGTGATTAACCAAGGTTCTATGCAAGGTTAACATAAATTCTCAGCTTTTGAGTTCTATTTATATATTGTATCGATAGAAACTAAGGTAGCATCTTACAAAATCTCAATGTTCCAATACAATTTACAGCCAACAACAGTGATAAATGACGAATGCTCTGAATTTGAATAACCCCAGAGATCTTATACATCCACCTGAGAGGGCAGATGGGCCTTCATTTGATCTGAAGGACAGCACCTCTGACAGTGCAGCACCCCCTCAGCACTGCACTGGGTTGTCAGCTGGATTGTATGCTCTAGTCTCTGCAGTGGACTGGAACCTAAAATCTTTGGACTTATGGGGGAGAATGCTACCCACTGATCAAGGTTGACCTGAGAAGAATGAACAATCAGGCAAAGAGTTGACAATCTATTGATTATAAACATCTCTGTCTCCAAGATGGTGTCTTGGCTTCTCCCACTTCAGCTCCTTCCTCGCCAGATGTGAGAAGATTTGCTTGGTGTTCTAAGATTCCACATACATTACCATTGCACAATGAGGTTTTACACTAAATGGACACAATTAAACCCAATGCAGATGTACTCTGTGGACTGTACTGCAGAAACCCGTCAGAACTAGCCTTCTCCAGCCATTTGTTAAGGGAGTGTACAACAGATGTTGAAAAAAAAATGAAAAGGAGGCATTTGCAGGGCTTTGGGTAAAGAGCAGGTGGAATTGGGACTAATTGGACAGCTCATTCAAAGAGCCAGTACCAGCATGATAGGCTGAATGGTGTCTTTCTGTAATGTACCATTCTATGATTCTAAATTAATCAGCAAGTTTTGTCTTTACATAAGCTTAATAAAAGGCAATTAAACTTGGTTTCTAACTCTCTTTCAAATAGTTAAACTGTGCAGTTACAAGTATTCATGTAAACAGGCAGGTTATTGACAGTTCCATACCACTGTAATCATTGGACTTATGTCTGCTTAGATTCTACTTTTTCAGAATTCTGATTGATTGCACAAATATAGGGATAGTGACAGTGTGCAATCTTTACAATCTTTTTAATTGACAAACCAGCAACATGACATGTAGATTTAGTGAATCCCAGTGAAATGCACATTAATAGGAAATTTGGTTCATTTGTAATGTATGTTTACAAAGGTGAATGAATCTGCAGTGTCCATTCACTGATTACAATATAATTAAAATTTCTAATCTTTCAGTCCTCTATCACACCTCTTTACAAAGCCAGGGCACTGTTTGATTGCAGGAGCCTTGCTTTTAACAAAGTGCAATGCTGCCATCTGGTGGGATATTTTGTGTCCTCACAAGATCACTCAACGAAAGCCATTTGGACTATCTTAATTCATCCCTCATCACCCCATGATCATCTCCTAACATTAGTCCTAAACTTAACCCATTACTATTTTTAACCTGTGTCCTCTTGACCCACATCAACAATTTAATTTAAAATATAAACGTGAACATTTTCTACACCATTTACTATGTGGTGGTTCCATTTAAGGGTACGATAGTGTAATGATGAAGTTACTCCTTGAGTAATCCAATGTAAATGGCATTGATGTTAACCTAGACCAAACAGGCAAGAGAGGGAAGGCAGAGGTGGAATTAAAACTACAACACCAACTTATTTTTATATCGCATCTTTAATGTCATAAAATGCCCTAAGGCACTTCATAGGAACTTTATAAAATGGACACTGAGCCACATTAGAAGACATTAGGTCAGATGACCAAATGCTTGGTCAAATTCTTTGGAATTTTTAAGAAATGTCTTAAAAGAAGAAAGCAAGGTAAAAGATGGAGGAGTTTAGGGGGGGGAATTCCAGAGCTTGAGCCCTGCAAATGAAGGCGTGGAACAAATGGTGGAATTATGAAAATTGGGGCTGCTCAAGAGGCCAGAATTAGAGGAACACAGATATCTTAGATATTCTGGCATTGGAGTACATGAAGTACCTGGGTCAGCATGTGTGATTTCAGCTTGGCATCCTTACAAGATAGAGAGGGGCTGGTTATTTGTGCTCTAGTTACCAGTGAAAGGTTTACCATTTCTATGTAAATGCAAGTGTGGCATGTGTTGATACTGTACAGCAACAGTTTAGGGAGCCACAACTCCTTGAGGGACACAAATGCCTTGGGATGAAGCGAGGCTAGGTGTAGCCAGGGGTTCGGTGTTGCCCTCCTCAGCGAGGTTGTAGGAGAGGGGTAATGTGAGAGGCAGTAGAGTTAAGGTCTGATTGTGGGGAGCAGCCCTTGAGCTGAGCTGAGCTGCCACATCTACATGTAGAGCTGTGCTGTGTTCTACTGCACGTTCACTTAGCAGAGAACGACCACTTACAAGGTAAAGCAGAACTGGGTTTTCTCAGGCAGGAGGGCACAAAGTCAAGGCAATATGCAATGGGTTGTGAGAATGCTGAGAGACCCTTCACATAGGGCCAACTTTCACAGGGACATCAAGCTATTAACCAGCACTGATATCAGCAATGACAAGAACTTGACAAGAACGACTGACAGTTCACCCAGCAGTTCCAGTCTTAATGGTAACTTTCAGTAGAGTGCTTGGATTTCCTGCAGCACAAAGATGGCGGTGGAGGCGGGTGTTTTATCGGTTCAGACAGGTTTGACCCACCTCTGCTTACGCTTCTGCTTACCCATGTGTGCAGATGTGGGAGGCAACAGGCATGACTCCAGCCTGTCCTCACCTCCCACCAATGAAAATCACACCAGTCAACACTTCAAAGAATCACAGAATTATTACGGTGTAGGAGGCAGCCATTTGGCCCATCATGTCTGCATTAGTGCCAATTTTAACTTAGTGCCAATCTCCTGCCTTTTCCCCATAACCCTGCACGTTGCTTCTATTTAAATAACCATTTAATGCCCTCTCGAATGGCTCAATTGAACCTGCCTCCACCACACTTCCAGGCAGTACATTTCAAACCCTAATTACTCACGGTGTGAAGAAGTTTTTTTCGCACCTCACATTTGCTTCTTTTGCAAAACATTTTAAATCTGTGCCCTCTGGTTCTCAATCCATTTATGAGCAGGAACAGTTTCTCCCTATCTACTCTGTCCAGACCCCTCATGATTTTGAAAACTTCTATCAAGTCTCCTCTGAGCCTTCTCCTCTCCAAGGAAAAGTCCCAACTTCTCCAATCTTTCCTCATAACTGAAATGTCTCATCCCTGGAACCATTCTCATAAACCTCTTCTGCACTCTCTCCAAGGCATTCACATCCTTCCTATAATGTGTCGCCCAGAATTGTACACAATACTCCAGCTGAGGTCTAACCAGTGTCTTATATAAGTTCATCATAACCTCCCTGCTCTTGTACACTATGCCCCCATTAATGAAGCCTAGAATACTGTATGCTTTAGAAACAGCTCTCTCTACCTGTCCTGCCACCTTTAATGACTTATGTACACATACACCCAGGTCTCTCTGCTCCTGTATACCCTTTAGAATAGTATCCTTTATTTTATACTGTCTCTCCATGTTCTTTGTACCAAAATGTATCATCTCACACTTCTCAGCATTGAACTTTATCTGCCACCTATCTGCCCATTCCACCAATGTGTCAATGTCCTTTTGAACTTCTACCTGTCCTCCTCACAGTTTACAATTATCCCAAGTTTTTTGTCTTCCACAAACTTTGAAATTTTCCCCTGCGCACCAAGACCTAGATCATTAATATATATCAGGAAAAGCAAGGGTCCCAATACTGATCCCTGGGGAACTCCAGTATAAACCTTCCTCCAGCCCAAAAAATACCCATTAACCATTACTCTCTGTTTCCTATCCCTCTTCCCACTTCCCAATTCCAGGATGGAGGCAGGAATGCAAAATCAAGAAATTTTCCAATTCCAGCCTCCAAGAAGAAAATCCAGCCATTGTGTCTGTCTTGAAAGTAAAAGACACAAATTAAGTATCAGAAATAGAGGGTAACCTGAGGGTTAAGGAGAGTGAGGAAATTGAGGTTATATCAAGCGAGAAAAGGTGCTGGAGAAACTCAAAAGATTAAAATTTGACAAATCCCCAGGAACTAATGGCCTTGGGTTCTAAAAGAGATAGCTGCAGAGACAGTGGATGCGCTGGCCACGATTTTCCAAAATTCCCTAGATTATGGAATGGTCCCAGTGGACTGGAAGTTGGAAAATTTAACACTGCTATTCAAGAGAGGAAGGAGAGAGAAAAGAGTTAGCCTGATATCAAACATCGGGAAAATGTTGGAATCTATTATTAAGAAAGTCTTAATGATGCACTTAGAAAGTCATAGCATGACCAGACAAAGCCAACATGGTTTTACAAAGGTCTGATCATGTTTGACAAATTTGGTAGAGTTTTTTGAGTATGTAAGTAAAAGGGAACCAGTAGATGTGATAATATCTGGGAAATCAAAAGGTGTTTGATAAGGTGTGCATGAATCTGTGATACTCTTAAGTTACTTGATCGTACTTTAAGTGAAATTTTTGAATGAGATTTATGAAAATGAATCCACACAGAAGGGCATTGATAACTTCAGATAAAAGATGTGTTTTTTTTGCTTTAGTCAGTTGTACAAAAATCTTATCAGCATGTGTTGCAAGGTCAAAAGAGACTGGTCAGCGACACAAATGGCAAAATGTCACCATGCATTCCATGCTGCACTGTTCCTGCATTCACTGTGAGTGATGTCACATTTTGCCCATCAGCAGGTTGGCTAGCCACTCAGTGGAGGGAATAGTGAGGGAATTTGCAGGTGGTGATGTTCCCACGCACCTGCTGCCCTTGTCCTTCTAGGTGGTAGAGGTCACTCTGCCAAAGATGCCTTGGTGAGTGGCTGACTGCATCTTGTAGATGGTACACACTGCTGCTACTGTGCGTCGGTGGTGAAGGGAATGAATGTTTAATGTGGTGGATGGAGTACTGATCAAGCAGGCTGCTTCATCTTGGATACTGTCGAGCTTCTTGAGTGTTGTTGAAGCTGCACTCATCCAGGCAAGTTGAGAGTTTTCCAACACACTCCTGACTTGTGCTTTGTAGATGGTGGACTGGCTTTGGGGAGTCAGAAGGTGAGTTACTCTCTGTAGAATTCCCAGCTTCTCACCTTCAATTGCAGCCCCAGTTTTTATAAAAGCAAAAAACTGTGGATGCTGGAAATCCAAAACAAAAACAAAAATACCTGGAAAAACTCAGCAGGTCTGGCAGCATCTGCAGAGAGAAACACAGTTAACGTTTTGAGTCCGAATGACCCTTCAACAGAACTAAGTAAAAATAGAAAAGAGGTGAAATATAAGCTGGTATAAGGGGAGGGGGGGTGGGGGGGGGGGGTGGAACAAGTAGAGCTGCATAGAGGGCCAGTGATAAGTGGAGATAACCAAAAGATGTCACAGACAAAAAGATAAAGAGGTGTTGAAGGTGGTGATATTAACTAAAGGAATGTGCTAATTAAGGGTAGAAAGCAGGACAAGCAAGGTACAGATAGCCCTAGTGGGGGTGGAGTGGGGTGAAGGAATCAAAAAAGGCTAAAAGAGATAAAACAATGGATGGAAATGCATTTAAAAATAATGGAAATATATGGGAAAAGAAAAATCTATATAAATTATTGGGAAAAAAGGGGGGGATCGGAAAGGGGGTGGGGATGGAGGAGAGAGCTCATGATCTAAAATTGTTGAACTCAATATTCAGTCCGGAAGGCTGTAAAGTGCCTAGCTGGAAGATGAGGTGCTAAGACCATAAGATGTAGGAGCAGAAGTAGGCCATTCAGCCCATTGAGTCTGCTCCGCCATTCAGTGAGATCATGGCAGATCTGATAATCCTCAACTCCACTTTTCTGCCTTTTCCCCATAACACTTGTTCCCTTACTGATTAAAAATCTATCTCAGCCTTGAATATACTTAACAATCTAGCCTCTACAGCCCACTGCAGTAAAGAATTCCACAGATTGACTACCCACTGAGAGAAGAAATTCCTCCTCATCTCTGTTTAAAATGGGCAACCCCTTACTCTGAGATTATGCCCTCTGGTCCTAGATTCCCCAACAAGGGGAAACAACCTCTCAGCATCTACCCTTTCAAGCCCCCTAAGAACCTTATATGTTTCAATAAGTCGCCTCTCATTCTAAACTCCAATGAGCAACCTGCTCAACCTTTCCTCATAAGAAAATCTCTCCATCTCTGGGATCAACCTAGTGAGGCTTCTCTGGACTGCCTCCAATGCCAGTATATCTTTCCTTAGATAAGCTGTTCCAAAGATGTTCACAATATTTTAGGTGTGGTCTAACTGGTGCCTTGTATAGTTTTAGTAACACTTTCCTATTTTTATACTCCATTCCCTTTGAAATAAAGGCCAACATTCCATTTGCCTTACCTATTACCTGTTGAACTTGTATGCTAGCTTTTTGTGACTCATGCACGAGGACTCCCAAATCCCTTGGTGCTGCAGCTTTCTTCAGTCTTTCTCCATTTAAATAATATTCAGCTCCTCTATTCTTCCTGCCAAAGTGCATAACCTTACACTTTACTACATTATATTCCAGCTGCCAAATTTTGCCCACTCATTTAACTTGTCTATATCCCTCTGTAGACTCCTTGTGTCATCCTCGTCATTTGCCTTCCCACCTATTTTTGTGTCATCGGCAAACTTGGCGATAGTATATTCATTTCCCTCATCAATTAATATATATTGTAAATAATTGTGGCCTGAGCACTGATCCCTGGTTACACTAGTTACAGGTTGCCATCCTGAAAATGCCCCGCACCCCCCCCCCCCCCCGCCACCGTATCTCAACTCTCTATCGCCTATTAGTTAGCCAGTCTTCTATCCATGCTAATATACAACCCCCAACGCCATGGGCCAAAGTGGACAAGTTCACATTTTCCCACATCATACTCTATCTGCCATTTCTTTGCTCACTCAGAAATTGAAACAGAGGCCCGAACAATCCCCATCCATCACTACTCTCCTCCGTCTGGCTGAACATGTTCTCACGCTGAACAATTTCTCCTTAAACTCCTCTCACTTCCTCCAGATAAAAGGTGTGGCTATGGGTACCCGCATGGGCCCCAGCTATGCCTGTCTCTTTATGGGGTATCGATGGTACATCGATGATTACTTCGGTGCTGCTTCATGTTCTTGTCTGGACCTGGAAAAATTTATTAATTTTGCTTCCAATTTCCACCCCTCCATCATTTTCACATGGTCCATCTCTGACACTTCCCTTCCCTTCCTTGACCTCTCTGTCTCAATTTCTGGTGATAGACTGTCCACCAATATCCGTTACAAGCCTACTGACTCCCACAGCTACCTTGACCACAGCTCCTCACACCCCGCTTCCTGTAAGGACTCCATCCCATTCTCTCAGTTCCTTTGCCTCCGATGCATCTGTTCTGATGATGCTACCTTCAAAAACAGTTCCTCGGACATGTCTTCCTTCTTCCTTAACCGAGGTTTTCCACCCACGGTGGTTGATGGTGCCCTCAACCATGTCCGGCCCATCTCCCGCGCATCCGCCTTCACATCTTCCTCTCCCTCCCAGAACATGATAGGGTCCCCCTTGTCCTCAGTTATCACCCCACCAGCCTCCACATTCAAAGGATCATCTTCCGCCATTTCCGCCAACTCCAGCATAATGCCACCACCAAACATATCTTCCCTTCAAACCCCCGGCGGCATTCCACAGGGATCATTCCCTCCGGGACACCCTGGTCCACTCCTCCATCACCCCCTACACCTCAACCCCCTCCCACGGCACCTTCCCATGCAACCGCAGAAGGTGCAACACCTGCCCCTTTACTTCCCCTTTCCTCACTAAGGGCCCAAACACTTCTTTCAAGTGAAGCAGCATTTCACTTGCACTTCCCTCAATTTAGTCTACTGCATTCATTGCTCCCAATGCGGTTTCCTCTACATTGGAGAGACCAAACACAGACTGGGTGAGCGCTTTGCAGAACACCTTCGGTCTGTCCGCAAGCATTACCGAGACCTCCCTGTCGCTTGCCATTTCAACACTCCACCCTGCTCTCATGCCCACATGTCCGTCCTTGGCTTGTTGCATTGTTCCAGTGAAGCTCAACGCACACTGGAGGAACAGCACTTCATCTTCCAACTAGGCACTTTTCAGCCTTCCGGACTGAATATTGAGTTCAACAATTTTAGATCATGAGCTCTCTCCTCCATCCCCACCCCCTTTCCGATCCCCCCCTTTTTTGCCAATAATTTATATAGATTTTTCTTTTCCCACCTATTTCCAGTATTTTTAAATGTATTTCCATCTATTGTTTTAACTCTACCTTTGAGCCTATTTCCATCCCTTCCCCCCACCCCACCCCCACTAGGGCTATCCGTACCTTGCTTGTCCTGCTTTTTACCCTTAATTAGCACATTCCTTTAGATAATATCACCACCTTCAACACCTCTTTGTCCTTTTGTCTGTGACATCTTTTGGTTATCTCCACCTATCACTGGCCCTCTATCCAGCTCTACCTTTCCCACCCCCGCCCCCATTAAACCAGCTTATATTTCACCTCTCTTCTATTTTTACTTAGTTCTATCGAAGGGTCATTCGGACTCGAAACGTTAACCGTGCTCCTCTGCGCAGATGCTGCCAGACCTGCTGAGTTTTTCCAGGTATTTTTGTTTTTGTCCCAGTTTTTATAATGTTGGTGTAGTTAGGTTTCTGGTCAATGGAAACCCTCAAGATGTTGATGGTGGGCATTTAGTAATGGTAATGCCATTTAGTATCAAGGAGAGGTGGTTAGATTCTCTCTTGTTGGGGATGGTATTACCTGGTATTTCTGTGGCGAGAATTATCAGCTCAAGCTTGCATGTTGTAGCATGTGGGCATTAACTGTTCAGTGTCTGAGGAGTCACGAATGTTGCTGAACATTGTGAAATCATCAGCAAACATCATCACTTCTGGCCTCATGTTGGAGGGAAGGTCATTGATGAAGCAGCTGAAGATGGTTGGGCTGAGGACACTACACAGAATCTCACAGTGCAGAAGAGGCCTTCGGCCCATCGAGTCTGCACCAGCCACCCTGAGGAACTCCTGCAGTGATGTCCTCAGACTGAGTTGTTTGGCCTCTGACAACCACAGCCACCTTCCTTTGTGCTACGTATGACTCCAACCAGTGGAACTTCCCATTGACTTCAATTTTGCTAAAGCTCCTCGATGTCACACTTGGACCAGGGTTTTCCGGCCCCGTCGTGGTGGGACCTGCCGCAGGAGATTTGGCAGCCCAGCCAAAAGTCCATTGGCTTTCGGCGGGACTGGACGATCCCGGCAGCAGGCAGGGTGGAAAATCCCACCCATGGTCTTTTGTCAATGTTTGGACAAAGGCTTTAATGAGGTAGGAACCCAAATTGAGCATTAGTGGGCAGGTTATTTTTGTGTAAGTGCTGCTTGATAGCACTATCAACGACACATTCCACCACTTTCTGACGACCGAGAGTGGGCTGATGGGCTGTAATTGAACAGATTGGAAATTTTTCTGCTCCTTGTGGACAGGACATACCTGGGCAATTATCCACATTGTTAGCTATATGCCAGTGTTGTAGCTGTACTAGAACAGCTTGGCTAGGGACAGGGCTAGTTCTGAAGCACAAGTCTTCAGTACTATTGCTGGAGTGTTGTCACGGCTCATCGTGTTAATGGTATGTTAATTATGTTATTAAGGTATACAGGTGAAGGACATTGTTTAACAGAGTACCTAGAGCACCTATAAAGGGAGACTGCTGTGACACTGGGGTGGGAGGTAAAAGGCAGACATATGTAATTATGCATTCTGTAAATAAACCGCTTATCAAGAAAAGGATTTACAACTAGTTTCATACTTCATCACCTGAGTGGGATCCATTTAACATGGCAGCAGAACATAAGAACTAGGTGCAAGAGTAGGCAATTCGACCCCTCAAGCCTGCCCCACCATTCAATATGATCATGGCTGATCTCATTTCAGCCTCAACTCCAATTTCCCGCCCTCTCCCCATAACCTTTCAACTCGTTACTAATCAAAAATCTACCTCCTCCTTAAATTTATTCAGTGTCCCGGCATCCACTGCACTCTGAGGGAGTGAATTCCACAGATTCAAGACCCTTTGAGAAAAGTAATTCCTCCTCATCTCTGATTTAAATATACCACCCCTTAGCCTAAAACTATGGCCTCTTGTTCTAGAATGCCCCACAAGGGGATACATCTGCTCTACGTCCATTTTGTCTATCCCCTTTAGCATCTTATATACTTCAATTAGATCTTCTCTCATCCTTCTAAACTCTAGCAAGTAAAGGCCTATACTGCTCAATCTCTCCTCATAAGTCCTGCATCTCTGGAATCAATCTAGTGAACCTCCTCTGAACCGTCTCCAGTGCAACTACATCCTTCCTCAAGTGAGAGGACCAAAACTGTGCACAGTACTCCAGGTGAGGTCTCACCAATGCCTTGTACAGTTGCAACAACACTTCCCTATTTTTATACCCTATTCCTTTAGCAATAGTTGCCAAAATTCCATTTGCCTTATTACCTGCTGTACCTGCATACTAGCTTTCAGCGATTCATGCATGAGGACACCCGGATCCCTCTGCACTGAAGCAATCTGAAGTTTCTTTCCATTTAAATAATAAGTTACCTTTTTATTCTTCCAACCAAAATGGATAACCTCACACTTATCCACATTAAACTCCATCTGCTAAATTTTGGCCCATTCACCTAACCTGTCCATATCCATTTTAAATTTCTTATTTCTTCATTGCAACTTACTTTCCCTCTTATTTTGGTGTTGTCTACAAATTTAGCGATCATACCTTCTATCCCTGAATCCAAGTCATTAATATAGATTGTAAATAGTTGGGGCTCAAGGACCAAACCCTGTGGCACTACACTAGTCACAGCTTGCCATCCAGAAAAAGACCCATTTATCCTGACTCTCTGCTTTCTGTTGGTTAACCAATCCTCTATCCAAGCTAGTATATTACCCCTAACTCCGTGTGATCTTACCTTGTGTACTAATCTTTTGTGTGGCACCTTATCAAAGGCCTTCTGGAAGTCCAGATATACTACACCTATAGAATCCCCATTATCCACTTTGCTTGTCACATCTTCAAAAAATTCTAGCAAATTAGTCAAACATGATTTACTCTTCATAAAACCATGCTGACTCTGATGGATTGCATTTTGACTTTCCGAATGCCCCATTACTACTTCCTTAATAATGGATTCCAACAATTTCCCAATGACAGACATTAAACTAACTGGTCTACAGTTTCCTACTCCCCCCCCCCCCACCCTTTTTGAACAAGAGCGTTATATTAGCATTTTTCCAATCCACTGGAACCTTTCCAGAATCCAGGGAATTTTGGAATATTATAACCAATGCATCCACTATCTCTGCTGCCACTCTCTTTAAGACCCTGGGATATAGGCCATCAGGTCCTGGGGACTTATCACCCTTTAATCCCAATAGTTTGCTCAGTACTTTTTCTCTAGTGATGGTGATTGTTCTAAGTTCTTCCTTCTCTATACCCTCTGCACTCACTACCTGTTACTATTGGGGAGGTACTAGTGTCCTCAACCGTGAAAACTGAGGTAAAGTATTGATTACGAGTCTCTGCCATTTCTGCCATTAACTCCCCAGTCTCATCCTCCAAGGGACCAACATTCACTTTAGCTACTCTTTCCTTTTATATACTTGTAGAAACTTTTGCTATCAGTTTTTACATCTTGCACTAGCTTTCTGTCATAATTTACTTTTGCTCTTTTTATTTTTTTTTTTAGTAACCCTTTGTTGATCTTTAAAAGTTTCCCAATCTCTCAGCCTGCCACTGACCTTTGCAAGTTGGTATGCCTTAGCTTTTGCATTTTTGTTATTTTTAACTTTCTTGCTTAGCAATGGATGCTTTTCCCCCTCCTACCATCTTTCTTACGAACATACAAAATAGGAGAAGTAGGCCATTCAGCCCCTCAATCATGCTCCACCATTCAATAAGGTCATGGCTAAGCTGTTAGTGTTCTACTTTCTGATCTACCCCCGATAACCTTTGATTCCCTTGCCTAACAAGAATCTATCTACCTCTGCCTTAAAAATATTCAATGACCCTGCCTCCGCCACCTTTGGAGACAGAGTTCCAAAGTCACACAGCCCTCTGAGAGAAAAAAATTCTCCCCATCTCTGTTCTAAAATGGCACCCCCTAATTTTAAACCAGTGCCCCTAGTTCTGGACTCAACCACAAGAGGAAACATCCTTTCCACATCCTTCTTGTCAAGACCATTCAGGATCTTATATACTTCAATCAAGTCACCCCTCACTCTACTGAACTCCAGTGGAAATAAGCCCAGCCTGTCCAAGCTTTCCTCATAAGACAACCCGCTCATTCCAGATATCAATCTAGTAAACCTCCTCTGTACCGCCTCCAATGCATTTACATCCTTCCTTAAATAAGGAGGCCAAAATTGCACAAAGTATTCAATAATGCGGTCTCACCAACGCCTTGTATAACTGAAGCATAACATCCTTACTTTTATGTTCAATTCCTCTTGTAAAAAAGGATAGCATTGCATTAGCCTTCTTGATTACTTGCTGGACCTGCATACTAACTTTTTGTGACTCAAGCATGAGAACACCCAGATCCCTCTGTACCTCGGAATTCTGCAGTTGTTCTGCGTTTAAGTGATACTCTGCTTTTTTATTCTTCCTGCCAAAGTGAACAACTTCATATTTTCTTACATTGTACTCCATGTGCCAGGTTTTTGTCCACTCACTCAACTTATGTCTGCAAACACCTTATGCCTTCTTCACAACATACTCTCCTACCTATCTTTGTGTTGTTGGTGAATTTAGCTACCATGCCTTCACTCCACTCATCTAAGTCATTGATGTAAAGTGTAAATAGTTGGGGCCCCAGCACAGACCCTTGTGGGACTACATTCATCACATTCTGCCATTCAGACAACGACCCATTTCTGCATAGTCCATTTTTTGCCAGCCCGCCAATCCTCTATCCAGGCTAATATGTTATCCCCTACACCTAAGAGCTTTTATTTTCCGCAACAACCTTTGATGTGGCACCTTATCAAATGTATTCTGGAAATCCAAGTACAGCACGTCTACAAGCTCCCCTTTATCCATAGCACATGTTACTCCTTCAAAGAGCTCTAATAAATTGGTTAAACATGATTTCCCTTTCACAAAGCTATGCAGACTCTTCCCGAATGCTTTGTGTTTTTCTAAATTTGCTACTTTCCAGTCTTATGAAACCTTTTCAAGAATCTAGGGAATTTTGGAAAATTAACACCAACACATCTATTACCTGATCATTTAACTACCTCATTTAAGACACTAGGATGAAGTCCATCAGGACCCAGAGACTTGTCAGCCTGCAGTTCCATCAGTTTGGTCAGTACTGCTTCCCTAGTGATTGTAATTTCACCAAGTTCTTCTCTCTGCTCCACCTCCTGATTTTACAGCTATTACTGGAATGTTTTTTATATCCCCTATAGTGAAGACAGAAGCAAACTATTTCTTAATTTCCTTATTAGCTACTATTAAGTCCCCATTCTCACCCTCTAGAGGACAGACTCTCACTTTACCTACTCTTTTCCTGTTCAAGTACCTGTAGAAACTCTTGGTATCCTGTTTTCACATTTCTAGCTATCTCCCTCCCGTATTCTAATTTCTTTCTCCTGATTAACCTTTTAGTCGTTCTCTGCCATACTTTATATTCTGACCAATCACCTGACCTGCCACCCACCTTTGTACAGTTGTATGCTCTTTACTTAAGTTTGATACTTTCCTTAACTTCTTTAGTTAACCATGGATGCTGGGTCCTCCCTTTAGAATTTTTCTTTATAGTAGGAATATACTTATTCTGAATATTCTGAAAAATCCCCTTAAATGTTTGCCACTGCTTCTCTATTGATCTATCCCCTAGCTTAGTATCCCAGTTCTCTTCAGCTAGCTCAGCTTTCATCCACGTAGTTGCCCTTATTTAAGTTTAAAACACTAGTCTCCCTTTCATACTGGATTTAAAATTCAATCATATTGTGGCTATTTCTACCTAGGGGTGTCTTTACCCTGAGGCCATTAATTAATCCTGTCACATTACACAATACCAAGTCTAAAATAACCTCCACTCTGATTGGTTTCAGAATGTGCTGCTCTAAGAAACTAGCTCATAAGCATTTATGAACTCGTCATCCAGGCTACAACTGCCAATCTGATTTTTCCAGTTTATATGTAAAAACACAAATGATTATTATTGTCCCTTTATCACAAGCATCCAATGTTTCTTCTTGTATACGTTGCCTTACATTATGGTTACTGTTAGGAGTCTGTAGACCACCCCTACTAGTGACTTCTTTCCCCTACTACATCCTGATCCCCTGAATCAAGGTAATCTCTAGCTATTGCCCAAATGCCATCCTTGATTAACAGTGCTACCCCTCCACCTTTACCTAGCTTCCTATTCTTTTTGAATGTCATGTACCCTGAATATTCAGGACCTGATCATTGTCATTCTGCAGCCATGTCTCCATAATGACTATCAGGTCATACTTATTTACTTCAATGTGCACTGTCAATTTGTTTTCTTTGTTATGAATGCTATGCATATTTAAGATACAGAGCCTTTAATTTCTTGTATTGTTATCTTTGTGACATCTAGCCTTGATTCTTGGTGCATTCTTAGGTTTTTTTCTCTCTGTCCCTTCCTGCCATTCTTTGGCCCTCATTTCCCATATTGCTATTCTCCCTTCTTATCTTGTCTCTACTCTTTGATAAAGCACATCTTTCCATATTTGCCTCCACTATTTAGTTTCACACCCTCTCTACTTCCCTAGTTATGTGGTTTGCAAGAACACTGGTCCCAGCATGTTTCAGGTGTAATCTGCCCCCACTTTCCCCAGTGCTGGTGCCAGTGCCCCATAAACCGGAAACCAATTCTTCCAAATGATGTGTGCCTGCAGGTGAAGATTAGAAAATAAGATTTTTTTTCCAGACAGAAGGTTGTAATCTGGCTTACTTTAAAGAAGATTGGCTGAAACCAAGTGTAAATTGTCAGCGTATGATTTCCCACTGAAGTTCTTTGAATTCTCTAAAACATTATGATCAATTGAAAAATTAAGTGGCTATATGGAAACTGCTTATGTCTTTACTGAAGAGAAAACAAGGCATGGCCTTGGCACTGTCAATTCCTAAGAAAAGTAAAAGTTAGAGGCTCGTCAGCTCGATACTGAGGAAAGATTGGAACTTCTATGAAGGCTTATGGATAAGAATTACAAGAAAAATGATCTTTTGAATTTCTATAAGGCATGGTCAGGCTTTGATAGATTTTGAAAGATGGACAGTTACTCCATAGAGGAATGGGCATTGGCTGGGCAATAGCCAGCAAAGCCCAGATCCCATTAAACGATTAATAAAATTCATCATGGACTTTAACAGTCTATATAAAATATTGCAGAAATTCAATTTGGATTTTCTTTGTTCACAGCTTGCTTTCAGTGTTGGATTGAGCTGAAGTGTCGCATATCGATAGGCTCCTGGAGTTAGATTTCAAAAAGGGGCATATTTTTGGATCAGATGTCTGACGCTTTAAAAATGTTCCTGGGAAAGCAGTCACTTCCATCAGCCTTCATGGCACAAATGGGACATTCCGCAGTGTCACAGAAGATGGATGACTCAATGATCGCAGAATTTCAAGGCCGTTCAGACATGGAATGCAGGTGGCAGTGCAACAGAAGAATTACTGACAGAAGGAATAAGGATGGAGACATTTTTGGCAGATCTGGCAGAGAACAGGATTGGAGTGACAATAATAGACAAATAAATCCTGGGAATGCCTGGGGGAATGTTAACTAGTTGTTTCAGATATAATTTGAAATATCATTATGCAGCAAATTGCCCAAAGTGGAACAACAGGGTTTCCGAAGTGACTATAAAACAGAAGGCAGAATTTTCCAGCCTGTTGGCATCGGGCGTGTTTGGCGGTGTGAGAAGACAATATGGCGAGAAGGCCAAAAATTGGTTTCATAACGTTGTGAAACCAGTTTGCAATCGTCCATTCTGCCCATCCATGGCAGGCCGCGATTCCCGCCATCGGACATTGGGAACTTCATTGTAATACATTTGCATATCATTAAAAGCTCAGCTCGCTGGAATCATATCCCCAAGCTGGATCATCTGAGCATGTCAACGTGTTTCACAACTGTACATATGTGACATGCACCTAACGAGCTGTACTTCACTCGGGATTTCGAGGTTTCTTTGCCTGCCTTACTTTGGGCAGCAATCGCAGTCATCTGTGCCAGGCTTCACAGGCAGCACCACATTACTTTTAGGGGGCTCATGGGCACATCTCTGCCTACCAGATCAGCCATAAGGTGGGGGTGGGGGTGCAGGGCTAGGGCTTGCTTGGGGAAGGGGGAGAAGCGGCCTCAGACAAGGGAAGAGGCTGCAGGGCCAGGGCTGTACTGGGGAAGGAGGGTATCCCAGGGTTGTATAGGCGGGCACAAGTTGATCTCTGCACTGGCCTCAGGATGGTGAAGGCTAAGGATGCCGGCTCCAGAGGAGATGAGGCCAGGTGGGCATGTGAGAGTGTACTTGAGAGAATGAGTGGTGATGTCCCTTGAGCTGGCAGTGAGAGATATGCCAGCGAATGTGTGAGGGGTGAGTTGAGATAGATGAGATGGCTGACTTACCTTGGCGGCACGGATAAGATCATTCATGCTCTTTCTGCATTGGATGGCCACCCTCTTCTGTGCAGTATTGGCACTGATCACCACTGCTAACACCTACCAAGCCAGAGTGGTGAGACTGCTGGACCTCCTGCGGCCAGAGCCGTGGTAGAGGACATCATGGCGTCCCTCCATGGTGTCCAAAGAGCATTCCAGGGATATGTCACTGAATCAGAGGGGTGAACTCTTCTTGCCTTTCAGGGCCATGTCTTCTGTGCAGCAGTCCTGGACTAGAAGCACTGAGATGTGTGCACATTACTGCACTTTAAATAAGGCACCTGGCATGAGGAAGCAGCAAGGTGACAGCATGATGGGAAAATGAAAGCCTGCCCGCCATTGAAACAGAGTGCTTCCTGGGAATGCATGATTAATGAGGCGGGATTGGGGCGATATGGTGTGAAAAGCTGCCAAAGTGCATTTTCCCGCCTGCTACTGCACTTAGTGCAAATCTGGGACAATTCCTCCCAAAGAATTTGGAAATTGAAAATGATGATATTGATCAGCCTGAGGGAATTGTACTGGTCACAAGAAGCTTTAATCTGGTAATGAGTTGTGGATAATTAGTCCAATCAGGGGTCTGTTTAATTGCACTGCGTTGGACAGTGATTGCACCTCAGTGGTAGGTGGAACAGATTGGTTAAAATGTTATTTTGATTCGGTCAGCAGTAAGGATCAAATAAGGTCAGGGAATATGCAAGTTCTACTTGTTTCAGGTTTAGGGATGACAGCACATTGAGGTCATTGAATAGATTCCATGCATAATAATTGGAGGAACCCACTTTATTAATACAGATGTGTTATCTCGCAAGATAACCTTTCATGAAAATGGTTCAAATGAAATTGAACATGGAACATGATAAAGCAATCGTCTTTGGAAAGTCAATTAATTTGCAATTTACCCAATCAGGCCATTATTGCATCTCTTTCGCAAAACCTAGTATGTCTTACCAGAATACCAAAGAAACATTCATGGCATCTGATGAAAGGGATTTGAGAGAAAAAGGCAAATTGTCTTAAAGTTACATCAACAATTTGTCCTCCCTTCTTGTCACAGATTAAAAATCCTACTAAAGGAGGCAGGGGTGGTTGACGATGAGTATGCAAAGCTTATTGAAGAGATTAGAGAAAAGTGTGATAAATGCAACAAGTATCAGAGGATACTGTTATGACCTCTGGGAATCTCCCATCAGCATGAGACTTTAATGAAGTAGTACCTATAGATTTAAAGGCGTGGGCAAGGACATAAACATTTTCATCTTGCACTTAGTAGACATGGCAACAAGATCCAATCTTCTACAGTAATACATAGTAAAGACAAAAAAGCAATTGTAGACAACATCATGGATAAATGGATAGCGCCCAGATTTGGAGCATCAGCTAAGTTCCTGACTGACAATGGGGGCAGTTTGCCAATGACAAATTTAAAGACATGTGCAAAAATATAAACATTGCAGTTATGAACACTGCAGCTGAAAGTTCCTTTCAGTAATGGGCTTTGTGAAAGAAATCATGGGGTGATCAATGAAATGCTCCATAAGATCTTAGCCGACCAACCAAACTGCATGCTAACATCTGTCTTAGCATGGGCAGTCCATGCAAAGAATTTGTTTCAAATGATTGGGAACTATAGTCTGTATCAATTGGTCTATGGGAGGAATCCCAAAATACCTTGTGTTGTGTGATAATCCCCCAACTCTAGAAGGAACTACAATTAGTTCCACTTTTTCTGCTCACTTGAATGCCCTACATTAGGGAGAAGGGCATTCATCAAGGCAGAAATCTCAGAGAAAGTTTGGCAAACTTTATAGCTTGCATAAGACCATCAGAGCTCAACCTAAATCCTGGGGATTAAGTACAATATAAAAGAGAGGGTCTCAAAGAGTGGAAAGATCTGGATGATAGGTTATGATGGAAAGACAATGGTTCTCCAACATGGTAGTCAAACTATTATGATCCATTCACCTTGGTTGATTGGGATTGATTAGAAACATTCAGGATTTGAGCAATTAACAGAAGGTAATGAGGCACCCTCTACCTCACTCAAATGTTTAATAGAAGGAACAGAATCTGGCAGAAAAGGTGCCGGATGACAATAGGCAAAGTGATACTGACACACAGAAACAGGGCTATTGTACTCAAAGGACAACTGCCTAGGCTGGGTACTTGGGTGACGCACATGACAGAAGGGTTTAGTGAATGGAGGGATGCGACCATTGTAGAGAGAGCAGAGAAAGCCACCCGCAAATTCAAGCATTGGCTAAATGTCCATTGTCGGCTAAATGTCCAAGATGATGGAAAAGAGGTAAGATTTATGAACTGGCAAAATGAGGTGAAATGGTAGAAAGCAAGAAAACACGGTGAGTCCCCATAATGGATCTGGAAGTGACTCTGGCACTAGGAAATGATCATGTTCTGGTTTCAGAACCTCTGATCTTGGGAGGGTGAGATCCTGTGTAGAAACCCTTATGGCTGGGAAGTTTCGGTAGCTGCAAACAGATCAGAAGATAATGTAATAAAAGAGGCAAAACAAAAAGGGTTGGATAGTTGGAAGGAACGTGGTGCATAGTCTGAAATGCCTAATAGGGGCCAGCTACCCTTTTCGCACAGATGGATATGTAAAGAAAAAGTAGTCCCAGATGGCTAAATCGAGACACATAGCTTGTGTTTTTAAAGAGAGACCTGGAGATCAAGATATTAGAGTGGACTCCCCATGGCAGGAAAAGTAATCTTGAAAATGTTCTTTGTTTCTCCGTTGGTCACACATTTGTGGGAATGTAGGTTGATCAATATAAAAGCCACATTTCTGCAAGGTGAAAAACTTCAAAGACAAGTGTTTTTGAAACCATCTAAAGAAGCGAGGGATGTGGAAGGGAAACTGTGCAAATTAACCAAATGTGTTTATGGATTGAATGATACATCAAGGATATAGATTTCTTGGTTTGGTCTGTCTTGCTGAAAGTAGGTTGCACTCAACTAGAAACACATTCAGCAATGTTCTACTGGTATCACAAAGAGAAACTCTCAGGCAGCTTTACGAAGCAGGTCAATGATGTTCTGTGGGGAGGTTCTGCATTATTTGAGCATTTGTTATAGATAAGATCAGAGGGGAATTTAAGGTTGGAAGTCAGGCCTCAGGGGCCTTTAAATATATAGGCTTGGACACTGATCAGAATAGGCCAGGTGTAACCTTGAATCAACACTCGTATCTAGAAAGTGTTAATTGTCTCCCAATAGCTCAGGATACCCATGGCACAGAAAGATGATTTTAAATCCAAAGAAGAAACAAGTCAACGGACTTTTGGCTGGGCCGTTGAATCTCCTGCAGTAGTTTCTGCCATGGCCGGGCCAGAAAATCACCAATTATTGGACTGCTATGAAAAAGGAATACTGGCTTGAATAAATTGTTGGAGGTCGTAGAAAAGGGTCATCTTGTATGGATTATATGAGGTATGGAATATATTTTTTTCTCTCTGATTTGTTTTGTAATTTGAGTGTGTTCTAAAATTTTTGTTTGGAGAAAGAAAAGGGAAATCCGTTAGTGGTATATAAATTATGTTGTTATGAAACACAGGTAAAGAGCATTGTTTAATTAGGTACCTAGAGCACTTATAAAAGGAGACTGCCTTACATGAATGGTGGGCCCTGTGGGGGCTGAAGTGCTTTATTAAGCCGGTAATCATGTTTAATTTAAGTTTTGTAAGTTTCCTTTCAGATTTTGTCTTTTTGCAGTATCCCTTTAAGGGACTACCTTTTAATTTGTCCCTTGATTTGTTAATTTAGTTTAATCAAAATTATATAAAAGGAGGCTTCCATCCATGACTAGTGGGCCTTGCAGGGGCTGCAGTGCATAATTGGCCCTCAAAAATGACATTTTGCTTTAGTTTGTTAAGTTTCCTCTAAATCCTTATCCTTTCATTACAGTACCATTTTAAGGGGCTGTGAGTTTGGTTAATTCAGTTAGTTTGTTTCATTAGTCTGGTCAATTTCACAGGTGTTCAAAAGAGTATAAAGGGAGACTGCTGGGACACTGGGTAGTAGGTAGAAGGCAGGCATATGTAATTCTGCATTCTGTAATAAACATATAGTCCTGTGTTGTTGCTACACTAGGTTGGCACCTCATTTTTAGGTAAACCTGGTGCTGCTCCTGACATGCTCTCCTGCAATCTTCATTGAACCAGGGTTGCTCCCCTGGCTTGATGGTAATGGTAGTGTCAGGGATATATATGATGAAATCTGCAGTCTGCAAGCATGTCGGAGCTGTTGCCGGCCCAAACTTTGGTTTCAAAGCCTGTATTTTTTGAGAGTTCATAACTGGAAGACAAACCAAAATTCCATGTTTCTGGGAAAGTAAGGGGGGCAGCGGTGGGTGGTGGAGGTCTAACTTTGGATTCCTGGCTGTGGCATCAGGCTTCTGGGGAATCAGACTGTGACCTCAGGTTGCGAAGGAGACTGAGGCTGATTGACTCCAAAAGGAAAATACATAGAGCTCTCAAAGATCAGATTTCAGCAGGATGTCAAAGCAGGTAGGCTGTGGAGAGCAGTGTGTGGGACAGCTGAAAAGACTGAAAACCTGAAGACTGCTAAGAAGGTTCCACAGAAGTGTGCCTTTTTGGTGATGGCCATATCTGTGAATTGAGTAAAGCTGTTGTCAGAGGTGACTTGCTGACCAAATCCTGCATGAACAAAAGGGATTGAGCTCTACCTGAGAAAGACAGAATTTGAAGGACTGTCGCTGAATGGTGCCATATGTGCTAAGGATGCTTCCAATAAATCTGTGAGATCTATCTTTGTTGTATCAGCTAGTTGGAGTGTAATTTATAGTTTCTATTGAATACAATTTGTCTGTTTTACTGTTTAAGTTTAAGTTATAAAAGTGAAATGAAGAACGTGCACGGTTACGGGGAGAAGACCAGAGGACAGCGCCAGGTGAATTGCTCATTTGAGAGCCAGTGCAGATATGTTGGGCTGAATGGCCTCCTACTGCACTGTAAAGATTCTACAATCCTGTGAAATCTTGTCATTGGTTTCTTCTGCTGGAGCCATTTGGTAAATTCAGTTCTTTTAGATTATTGGTCTCCAGGGGGATCCGAACATATGCTGGACAATGAGGCTATAGGTTGTGCATGGGTACAATTCTGCTGCTGCTGATGGCCCACAGCACCTCATGGTTTTGAACTGTTATATCTGTTCTGAATCTATCCCATTTAGTGCAGTGGTAGTGCCACACAATACAACAGTAACAGTGTCAGTAACTGAATATTGAGCACATTCCCTATCAGTGACAGTAACTGTAATTTGAATATATTCCCATCAGTGACAGTTAATTGCATATTGAACATATTCCTGATTATGACACAGTTTATTAAGCTAATAACCTCCCTATATAATTAATGAAGTTGCTATTTGCATATTGATCACCCAAATTTTTGCCACTTTTTTTCAAACAGCCACTTTTGACAATGATTGTGTGATTTCAAATTATACCTGTTTTACTCCCATCTGACTGTGCCTCTCCTATAATATGTTTAACCAAGTCTTCCATGGATTTTCAGAATTCACAGCTTCACTTTATCTTCTGTTACATCTTATGGTTCCCAGGAGTCTGAAATAATCATTCTTTTAAACTCAAATGCTGGAGCTTTGTTGAATACACTTCTCAGATCAAACCATGTGCTGTGGACTAACACATTGTAGTTCGATAGGCCGAATGCACTGCAGTAGTGAGTGATGTGGCACTTTGAGTTCTTATGTATACATACACATGAACATGTAGCTCCCAAATCAACTTGGAATAATATAAAAATATTACACCTTCCTTTCCCAAACATTCAGCAATCTGATACACCAGTGCGCCCACTGAGGATTTTCATCATCAGCTGTCCCTCGATTCGAGGATGAAGTCTACTCAGGGACACAGGTTTCTGCCATGGGTCTTCATGTGACTGAACAGGCCAATTCTCAACCCACAGATCTTTGAGCACATGGGGCAGGACGCCCTATGGAATCAGGATTTCCTTCCTTTTCTTTCCTTCTCTGCTGCCTCTCTGCTTCATCATTCTTTTCTCTTTGATTTGCTTTGTAATTGTTTAAGTGCGTTATAAAGTTTTTGTTTAAAGAAAGAAAGGGAACTCTGTTAATGTGCATGTTAATTATATTGACATTGTGGCTCAAAGCATGAAGCAGCTTGATGGATAAATTGTCACTGTTTTGAACGATTGTTGGAAGCTCCTCCCAGTTATTAATGCCAATGCTGCCATGCTTCAAGGAGAGATTCAGAGTGTCTTTGAAGCATTTTACTTGTCCTCCCCGGAATGCTGGCCGGTTGAGAAATCAGGACCTAGTGGGTGAGACACTTTTCAGCCTTTGGGCAGGCTCCAGTTCATCGTAGTTGATTTTTCAGGAGTTTTGCCTAAATCCTTGTGAAGCTGAATTCAAGAAGGATACGAGCATTTATTTGATGGCCCTCCAATTGAATCTGGCAGAAATGTTACTGATGGAATTTCTCTAACACTCATGTGTCATGACATACAGTCCAGGTCTCACTGCAGTACAGCAGTGTGGTGATGAGAACTGCTCTGTACACTAGGACTTCTGTTGACTTGTGGAGGCCTGTTTTGTCAAACATTTGCTGCCATAGTGAAATTTTTTCTTACTTTTCCCACCTGTCTTCTTTCTCCCTTAATCCAATCTCTTGTTCCCTCTGTTTGTTTCTCTCTCCGTGGCTGATTTAATTTTGAATTGAAATACTCACTTCATCTCCTTCGGTTTATTTCACAATCCACAAATGTGATTGGTTAAGGAGATACCCTGAAACAAAAATGCTGGAAAAACTCAGCAGGTCTATCAGCATCTGTGGCGGAAGAAGGGTCATATGGACTCGAAACTTTAACTCTGTTTCACTCTCCACAGACGCTGCTAGACCTGCTGAGTTTTTCCAGCATTTTCTGTTTTTGTTTCAGATTTCCAGCATCTGCAGTATTTTGCTTTTATATAAGGAGATACCCTGTTCAGTCAGGATCCAGATGCCCCCCATTGCTCTTGCTGTACCACTATCAGATTGCACTTTCAGCAACTTTATGGGCGAAAATGGTTAAAGCCTAAACTTACAACAATAAATTTAACTAATGCAAAGAGCAAAATGCTTTATTCCTGAAACAATAATAGATCCATAAACTGTGCAGTCTAACGGAGCACTTACTATCTCTCTGCTGCTGATCATTCGATGTTAAGTGGGTCTCATTAAACTATACAAGGTCATTGTATTTTGACTCTGAAAACAAGATTGAAGAGACACCGTGCTAAATTCTACTCAGTGGCTTTCCATATCTCACATCAATCATATCAAAAAGGCTTACAATTGTGTGTATTCAAAAGTGCTTGGATTACAGAATTTCTCAGATCCACACAATATTTCCATACAATGAGATCACACTCAGATCCACATGGTATTCTGGTCAATGGGATCACACACAGATCCACATGGTATTCCGTACAATGGGATCACACTCGGATCCACATATTATAGTATTCTGGTCAATGGGATCACACTCAGATCCACACGGTATTCCAGTCAATGGGATCATACTCAGATCCACACGGTATTCTGGTTAATGGATCACACTCAGATCCACATGGTATTCTGTACAATGGGATCACACTCAGATCCACATGGCATCCCGGTCAATGGGATCACACTCAGATCCACATGGTATTCCGTACAATGGGATCACACTCAGATCCACATGGTATTCCGGTCAATGGGATCACACTCAGATCCATGTGGTATTCTGTACAATTTTTTAATTCCTCATTTGGAATAATGTTTGTGGAAATGACAATTCACTAAGTGTTCCTGTGATTCATTGAGGAAGAAAGTAGAAAAAAAAAGGAAGAACTGTGTTCATATAGCACCTTTCATGACCTCAGGACTTCTCAGTTGCCCTACAGCCAATTAAGTTCTTTCTCAAAGGTCATTTCTGTTGTAATGTCGGAAATGTAGCATTCAGTTGTGCACAGTTAGTTCCCACAAACAGTAATGTGCTAATGATCAGATAATCTGTTTTGGTCAACAACTTAAATTTCTATACCACCTTTAACATAGTAAAACACTCCAAGGTGTTCTCAAGAGCTTTACCAAGCAAAAATTGACACTAAAGCACATCAAGAGAAATTAAGATAGGGAACAAAAGCTTGTTCAAAGAGGGAGGTTTTAAAGAAAGACCTGCATTTATGCAGCACCTTCCATGACCACTGCATATCTCAAAGCGCATTACAGCCGATGAAGTGCTTCTGAAGTGTTGCAATATAGAAAATACAGCAACCAGTTTGCGCACAGCTAGTTCCCACAAACAGCAACGTGACAATGACAATAGAATGTTTTAGTGATGTTGGTTGAGGGATAAATATTGGTCAGGACACCTAGAGATAACTCCTACACTCTTCTTTGAAATGGTGCCGTTGGATTTTTACCTCCACCTTAAGAAAACAGACAGGGGCTTCATTTGATATTCCATCCTAAAGATAACACCTCCAACAGTACAGCACTCCCTCAGTACTGACCTTGAATGTCACCTTAAATCTTGTGTTCAAGTCTCTAGAGTAGGACTTGAACCCATAACCTGGTGATCCACTGAGCCAGAGCTCACACAGCGACAAATGAATGTGGATTGGTGAGATTTGGAGTTGGGGATATTTGATTGTGAGCAGTTTGTTGAAGGATTAATGTTGATTATCTTTGAGAATTTGGTGATTTTTTCCTAGTTTGTTGCTGTTTAACCCCTTGAGAAATCTGACTAAGGAGTGTGACAGCAGCAATGTGACATGGACACAGCTTGGAATTATTGGGCATTATCTTGCTGGTTGCTCATTGGTTTTTATCAAATTGTTAGTGAGGCTACCTTCGCTGCAGAAACTTCACCCATTTGGTCTCTGTGTCTCTACAACTGGAGGAGAAAGTTAAATCCAGGTTCCCATTCCTGACTGTTTTCATTTGCTGCATTGGGGTTTGGGCAGCATTAGGCTCAGTTGCAATGTCCTTATGGTATGACAGCTCATTGACAGCACTAACCCACAAAGAATGGCTGCTGCCACCTGTTGCACCCATCAGGAAATGGAGGGAGGTAATTAAATAGCAGAACTCAGAGAGATAGTTTAACTTACGTAGTGCATTTTGTTCAGCACAATAAAACTGGGAAAATTGTGAAATATTTAATGCAACAGTAATGGTTGCATTTCATTAACTAATGCCCATTAGCTTTAGAAAACATAGAGTGGGGGAAAATGCAAAGGGGAAGATCACAATCAGTGCAGGGGATGGAATGGAACAGGTAGCAGGAGTGAGGTTGAACAGGCAGTAGGAGTGGGGGTGCAGGGTAACAGATGGCAGGAGTAGAGTGGGACTGGGTTTTGAAAGGGTGGTGAGGATGAGACTGGGGGTTGGGATTTAATGGGTGGTGGAGGTATGGATGGTAGTGGAGTAAACAGGCAATGGAGTGTGGAAGGAGAGCAAAAGATGGTTGGGGGGGTGGTGGCGTGTAATGGGAGGGAGGGATGGTGATGGGGGTGGGGGTGGAATTTAACTTGTGCTGTGACAGTTGTGACACAAATTCATGAAACAATGACCATTAGTTTTGCAAAGTGTAGAGGGCCAGCACACCATTGTTGTCAATGTTTTATTAATTACATTGTTAAGGTTTAAAGGCAATTACATTGTTAATCAAGCGATGAATATTTGTACACCTATAAATGGACTGTCCCGTTAAGAGGTCAGGCAGCGGGTGGTCAAGGGTGGTCATCTGGTCCAATGGTTTGCATCTCTTCCACAGCTACATTCCTGGCCGGGCATGCTTAGCAAGAGAGCACATGGTGTCCGCTGGTACGGTGGAGGCCCTCCATGCACAGTGGACATTGCGAGGGCTGGGGTTTTATCAATCCCCTTAATCTCATTTTAATTTGAGTTTTGTAAGGTTTTTGCTTTTTGCAGTATCCCTTTAAGGGACTGCCTTTTAATTTGTCCTTTGAATTGTTAAGTTAGCTTATTCAGTTTTCTCAAAAGAGTATAAATGGGATCTCCCATTAACAGGTCCAGGCAGCGGGTGATCAAGGGGGTTGTCCACGGCTACATTCGCGGCTGGGTATCCTTGGAGAGGGAGCATATGGTGTTTGCCAGCACCGTCGAAGCGTTCCATGTCCAGTGGGCACCGTGGAGATTCGGGTGCTTTATTGACCCCTTTAATCACATTTTGGTTTAATGTTTGTAAAGTTTCCTTTACAACTTAGTCTTTCTTTTTTGCAATATCCCTTTAAGAGGCTGCCTTTTAATTTGTCCCTTGATTTGTTAATTTAGTTTATTTGGTTTCATCAAAATAGTATAAATGGGGACAGCTGGGACAATTGGGGTGGGAGTAGTGTTGGCTGTGAACTATGTCAATAAACTCTCTCAAGCAAAGGAAGCTGCTGTGTCCTAGTTTTAACTTTACCATCTGGCATCGATCCAGTTAACATTATTCTGGTTCTAAGTCTGAATATAATTTCAATAAGCATGGCCTCTATCTGGTTTGAGAATACTGGACAGTTGGGGGAATCTGGAAACTCAGCCGTTGAGACTAACTTGCAGTGTAGATTTACTGAAGTACTCAGTTATTACCATAAGACATAGGAGCAGAAATCTGGCCATTCGGCCCATTGATTCTGCTCCGCCATTCAATCATGGCTGATAAGTTTCTCAACCCCATTCTCCTGCCTTCTCCCCGTAACCTTTGATCCCCTTACCAATCAAGAATCTATCTATCTGGGTCTTAAATACACTCAATGACCTGGCCTCCACAGCCTTCTGTGGCAATGAATTCCATAGATTCACCACTCTCTGGCTAAAGAAGTTTCTCCTCATCTCTGTTCTAAAAGGTCTTCCCTTTACTCTGAGGCTTTGCCCTCGGGTCCTAGTCTCTCCTACTAATGGAAACATCTTCCCCACGTCCACTCTATCCAGGCCTTTCAGTATTCTGTTAGTTTCAATCAGATCCCCCCTCATCCTTCTAAACTCCATCAAGTATAGACCCAGAGTCCTCAAATGTTCCTCATATGTTAAGCCTTTCCTTCCTGGGATCGTTCTCATGAACCTCCTCTGGACCCTCTCCAGGGCCAGAACATCCTTCCTGAGATATGGAGCTCTAAATTGCTCACAATATTCTAAATGTGGTCTGACCAGAGCCTTATAAAGCCTCAGCAGCACATCCCTGCTTTTATATTCTAGTCCTCTCGAAATAAATGCCAACATTGCATTTGCCTTCCTAACTACCGCGTCAACCTACAAGTTAACCTTAAGAGAATCCTGGACTAGGACTCCCAAGTCCCTTTGCACTCCGGATTTCTGAATTCTCTCCCCATTTAGAAAATACTCAATGCCTCTATTCTTCCTACCAAAGTGCATGACCTCACACTTCCCCACATTGTATTCCATCTGCCACTTCTTTGCCCATTCTCCTAACCTGTGCAAATCCTTCTGCAGCCTCCCCGCCTCCTCAATACTACCTGTCCCTCCACCTATCTTTGTATCGTCTGCAAACTTAGCCAGGATGCCCTCAGTTCCTTCATCTAAATCATTAATGTATAAAGTGAAAAGTTGTGGTCCCAACACTGACCCCTGCGGAACTCCACTAGTCACCAGCCACCATCCTGAGAAGGACCCCCTTATCCCCACTCTCTGCCTCTTGCCAGACAGCCAATCTTCTATCCATGCTAGTACCTTGCCTCTAACACCATGGGCTCTTATCTTACTGAGCAGCCTCCTATGCGGCACCTTGTCAAAGGCCTTCTGGAAGTCCAAGTAGATAACATCTATTGGCTCTCCTTTGTCTAACCTACTCGTTACCTCCTCAAAGAATTCTAACAGATTTGTCAGGCATGACCTCCCCTTGATGAAACTATGTTGACTTTGCCCTATTTTACCATGCACTTCCAAGTATTCTCAACTAGTTTATCTTCTACCATCCTGGTAGTCACATGATACTATAGTTGTAACTCTTTCGAGTACAAACCCGTTTCCATCCGTTTCAGATGAAGTTACATTGTTTCATTGTTTGCCACTGTGAGATTTGAACTCTTGATACTCTTTTGAGTAAACCTGTTTCCATCTGTTTCAGATGAAGTTACATTGTTTCATAGTTTGCCATTGTGAGATTTGAACTCTTGATCTTAGGGTTACAAACCCAGTACCATAACCACTTGGCTATTTAGGCCAAGCCCTTTAAGATGTAACTCTTTCGAGTACAAACCCGTTTCCATCTGTTTCAGATGAAGTTACATTGTTTCATAGTTTGCCATTGTGAGATTTGAACTCTTGATCTTGGAGTTACAAACCCAGTACCATAACCACTTGGCCATTTAGGCCAAGCCTAAATGCAAAGGCCACCTGGCCTATTCACCTGCTCGCCAACCGAACAGTTGAGTGAGTAACTCTTTCGAGTACAAACACGTTTCCATCTGTTCCTATTCAGATGAAGTTACATTGTTCCTTAGTTTGCCATTGTGAGATGTGAACTCTTGATACTCTTTTTTTTGAGTAAACCTGTTTCCATCTGTTTCAGATGAAGTTACATTGTTTCATAGTTTGCCATTGTGAGATTTGAACTCTTGATCTTGGGGTTACAAGCCCAGTACCATAACCACTTGGCTATTTAGGCCAAGCCTCTCCAAGTATTCTCAAATCTCATCCTTAATAATGGACTCTAAAATCTTACTAATGACCGAGGTCAGGCTAATTGGCCAGTAATTACGTATTTATTGACAAGTTCTATTCTGCATCAAGCACTTGGGGGAAGGCAAGTACAATCAGGTCTTTTTACAATTCAATGTAGTCCATCATTATTGGGCAATCATACTGATGTTGCTGTAAGGATGTTCTAAGATTTTTAAAAGTTTGTTTTCTGCGAGCAGCGCCGATTCTGACAGCTGAAGCTTTGCCCTCAAGGATCTGCAGAGACCATGTCAGGAAAACAGCAGCTGCTTTCATATTGATGGTTAGTTCTTGTTGCATGCACAGTCAGTACCAGCCTCATGCTCAGAACGGCAGACCAGATGCAGACAGGGGTTGGCTTTAACTTGTTGTAATTGGCAGCAACGGCTTCAGAATGGAGTCGGTAACCTTGGAACCTCATTAACACAGACGCTATCTGTAGTTGTCACCCTGGCACAAGGTGGTATTGGGTTTTTTCCTCAAAGCATCTGCAGTCTTTGTGGGTTTCCACTCTACAAATCACTGCCATGCTGTATAGTAACAGAGGGCAGGATTTTATAGTGCCCCATCAGCGGTTTGAAGGTGGGGGTAAAATGCAGCATGTAGCCAATCTGTTGTCTACCCGCCTGCCCCAATTTATATCCCCTTTTATGTCATTAGGTCCTTAAGTGGGCAATTAAGCCTTATGCCATCCTCACCACATTACCCGTGGCAGTGAGAGGCTCCAGCCAGGTGGGTGGACCGGCAGTTTTTACTGGGCAAGCTAATGTCGGATAAAGACAGGGGAGACCTTCTTTACTGGTCCCCTATACCCAATGGAGACACCCCCTACAAAGTTATACACCCCTCCTTAACGCTCCCCTCCAAATTCTCAAACCCGGCATCCCTCCACCTTCACCCTTCTTGTTGGGGAATGCCAGCCAGGCCCTGCCAATACCCTGAACTTATCTGAAGTACAGCGTCCATAGTCTCTTCTTCAGGACTGGCTGTAGTCCCAGAAGTGGCCACTGCTACAACCTGGTGCTGCTGAGATTACAGAGCTGCCAGCGAATCAGACCTCCTCCCCAGATAGACAGAAATCTTGTCCTGAGCCAATTATCACCTAACCCAGCACTAAATGGCTGCGTATAGACAGGGATGCATTCCCCGTCAACTCTTTGGGTGGTGGTAAGGGAAAACCCACCATCTGAAAAATCCTGCCAGAGGTTTTGCTCTTTCCCTCATGCGGCACATGCCTGATCGGACTTATCCCCAACAGGGAGATGATAAGCAGGGTATTGGCAACTTTGCACAGGAAACAGCGGAGGGAGAATCAGATGCCAATACTCCATGCATCAGAGTAACCAAATTAAAAGAAAGTGAAAGTCTATGAAAAGCACAGCAGCCCATCCATTGGGCTGAGGGACTAACATGATCACAGAGTGTGTTCTGGAGGTGGAAATTTAAAGAAAAGAAAAACTTGCAGGTAAAGTGAGGTAAAAAGGAAGAATGCTTTGTGGTGATGATTCACATGCCACAGATACACTGATCAATCTGCCAAGCTCAAACCTCATTTGATATTCAAACTATAAGGTCAAAATCTATTATGTGGTTGGGGGTAATTAACTCCAGCTTCAATGTAAGCACCTTAAAGCACAGCTTTAGCCTGCGGCCATCTTGGTTCAAATTTCTTGTCTTTCCAGGATCATAATCCTTCTTTCAATTAAAATGCTGCAAGCTAATAATTCTTCTGGTTGTGACATGTAGCAACATCGCAGAGGTGTATTTGTGAAGATCTCAGCTTTATAGCACTCAAAAGTGACATGCTTATAACTTTCCCAAAAGTACCCAACAGAGGTCATGATCCTTGAACACTAATATGATGGGGGGATTGGAGGGCAGCAGGGGCGGTGGCAAACTGTCTGCTGCCCACTTCTGGAGGCATAAGGGGGTGCACATAAGTAATCAAACATTGTGGTCTTTTTTTTAAATCTCCTTGCAGATATAGAGAATCACAGCAAGTGGTGAGAGTGGAACCTGGAAATATGTGTTGGCCAAAGGAATTCTCACCCTTGTAGGATTAAAATGTTACATCCTGAAATGTCAAAAGACATGACCCAGTTCTCAATGACATGTTACAAATTGATGTAGGCAAATGTTTCAACCCAGGTAAATCAGATCCTGTATCAAAATATAAACATACGAATTAGCCTGTTCCGCCTTTCAATAAGATCATGGCTGATCCGTTTGTGGCCTCAACTCCACTCTCCTGTCTACCGCCTAGACCCTTTGACTCCCTTGTCAATCAAGAATCTATCTATTTCAGCTTTAAAAATATTCAATGACTCTGCCTCCACTGCTCTCTGGGGAAGAGAATTCTGTAGACCAACAATCCTCCGAGAGAAAAAAAGTCCTCCTCATCTCCGTCTTAAATGGGAGACCCCTTACTTTTAAACTGTGTCTCCTAGTTCTGGTCTCTCCTTCAAGGGGAAAATCCATTCAGCATCCACCCTGTGTCCCCTTAGGATCTTACATGTTTCAGTAAGATCACCTCTCAATCTTCTAAACTCTAATGACTACAGGCACAACCTGTCCAACCTTTCCTCATAAAACTCCTTTATGTCCAGGAATCAGTCAAGTGAACCTTCTCTGAACTGTTTTGAACACACTTATATCCTTTCTTAAATAAGGAGACCAAAACTGTATACAGTACTCCAGATACGGTCTCACAACTGCACCAAAATTACCCTACTTTCGTACTCCATTCCCCTTGCAAAAAAAAATTCCATTTGCTAATCACTTATACCTGCATACTAACTTTTTGTGATTTATGTACCAGGACACCCAGATCCCCCTCCACCACCGAGTTCTGCAATCTCCCTGCATTTAAATAATATACTACTTTTCTATTCTTCCTGCCATAAGACCATAAGACGTAGGAGAAGTAGGCCATTCGGCCCATTGAGTCTGCTCCGCCATTCAATGAGATCATGGCTGATCTGATAATCCTCAACTCCACTTTCCTGTCTTTTCCCCATAACCCTTGATTCTCTTGCTGATTAAAAATCTATCTCAGCCTTGAATATACTGAATGATCCTGCCTCTACAGCCCACTGCAGTAAAGAATTCCAATGATTGACTACCCACTGAGAGAAGAAATTCCTCCTCATCTCTGTTTAAAATGGGCAACCCCTTACTCTGAGATTATGCCCTCTGGTCCTAGATTCCCCAACAAGGGGAAACAACCTCTCAGCATCTACCCTGTGAAGCCCCCTAAGAATCTTATATGTTTCGATAACGTCGCCTCTCATTCTAAACTCCAATGAGCAACCTGCTCAACCTTTCCTCATAAGAAAATCTTTCCATCGCCGGGATCAACCTAGTGAGGCTTCTCTGGACTGCCTCCAATGCCAGTATATCTTTCCTTAGATAAGCTGTTCCAAAATTGTTCACAGTATTTTAGGTGTGGTCTAACTGATGCCTTGTATAGTTTTAGCAAAACTTTCCTATTTTTATACTCCATTCCCTTTGAAATAAAGGCCAACATTCCATTTGCCTTACCTATTTATTACCTGCTGAACTTGTATGCTAGCTTTTTGGGACTCATGCATGAGGACTCCCAAATCCCTCTGTGCTGCAGCTTTCTTCAGTCTTTCTCCATTTAAATAATATTCAGCTCCTCTATTCTTCCTGCCAAAGTGCATAACCTTACACTTTCCCACATTATATTCCAGGTGCCACATTTTGCCCACTCATTTAACTTGTCCACATCCCTCTGTAGACTCCTTGTGTCATCCTCATCATTTGCCTTCCCACCTATTTTTGTGTCATCAGCAAACTTGGCAATAGTATATTCATTTCCCTCATCAATTAATATATATTGTAAATAATTGTGACCCTAGCACTGATCCCTCTGGCACTCCACTAGTTACAGGTTGCCATCCTGAAAATGCCTCCCCCATATCCCAACTCTCTATCGCCTATTAGTTAGCCAGTCTTCTATCCATGCTAATATACAACCCCCAACACCATGGGCCAAAGTGGACAAGTTCACATTTTCCCACATCATACTCTACCTGCCATTTTTTTGCTCACTCACTTAATGTACCTATATCCCTTTGCACGCTCCAGTCTTTGTAATGTTCTCCAGTCACTGCAGTGCCGATTGGTTGCAGAAGGCCTCAGTTGTACTGTTGGATAATATGTACTCCTTCTTGAGGGCCACCTGGGTGTGAACAATGCTGAAGAGAGCCAGGTAGCCAGAGTGACCACCCCTATGGGTTGCAACCATCCTGGACCTTTGGATGGCCACCATGGCCAGGTCTGGAAGCAGTCCCAAGAAAAGATCCTCACTAAATATCAGGGATATTTGACTGAAATGCAGTCTGAAGTTCAGGATTAGTCCCTCCAAATGATGAAAGAGGAGCTTCAGCATATATACAACTGCAGGAACTCACCAAGGCATCTTAGGCAGCACCTTCCAAACCAAAGACCACTACCATCGAGAAGGACAAGGGCAGCAGATAGATGGGAAAAACACCACCTGGAAGTTCCCCTCCAAGCCACTCACCTTCCTGACTTGGAAACATATCGCTGTTCCTTCACTGTCGCTGGGTCAAAATCCTGGAACTCCCTTTCTAACAGCACTGTGGGTGTACCTACACCACATGGACTTCAGCGGTTTAAGAAGGCAGCTCACCACCACCTTCTCAAGGGCAACTAGGGATGGGCAAATAAATGCTGACCCAGCCAGCGAAGCCCACATCCCGTGAATGAATATAAAAAACGTGAAATGAATTAAAAAGCAGTTTACAACCTCACAGATCCAAATTGGGGCAGGTGTGGACCTTTCCACTGGACAGAGAGATGACAAAGCGGCTTGAGTCCGGATAGCTGAGGGAGTGGTCAGTGTGGAATGACTCAGCTGGAAATTTGGGACCTGAGGCCATTGAGAAATAGCGGGATAGGATCAATCCACACCCCTCATACCAGGGCTAGTGGAATTGGTACTAGGTCAGCCCAAAGGCAATGCAAAGCCAGGGGGCAGAGAGCAACCACGCACGCAGCCCGCAGCATCCAACCACTAGCGCACGCGCGCCGCCCGGGCCCGACCGATGCGCACGCGCGCTGCCCGGGCCCGACCGATGCGCACGCGCGCTGCCCGGGCCCGAACGCGGCCATGAAGAGGCGGAGAGGGGGCCAGTGTTTTCCCGGCGCGGGTTAGAGCTCCGAGTGGACACTGAGTCGAGAAGGCGCCGCTCGGCAATGGCGACCACAGCTCCTGGCTGGGGGGTATGGCCGATCCTGTGGCGGGCCCTTGTGCTGCTCTGGAGCTGCGGCGGTGGCGGCGGCTTGTGTCGGGGTGGCCCCGGGGTCAACGTTTACCTGAGCGTGGAGGAGATGCGGAGGCTGATCGGTGAGTGAGGGGCACCGGGGGCCGAGGTGGGGAGAGAGACCGGGGCCGGGGGCCGCTGCTCGGCGCCCGGAGTCCAAAGTGCAGTGACCACCGCTGAATGGGGAGCTGCTCCCGGGCCGGGCTGGGCCGGGCTGGGCTGGGCTGGGTCGGGTCGGGTCGGGCCTGGGCTGGGGCTTCATGCCCGACTGAGGGTCCCCCACCCATCCCGGGTACAGCAGGCGGTGTGGCGGGGGGAGAGGCCTAGGATCAGAGCTGGGCACTCGGGGGAGGGCTGATTAACATGGCTGCACTGATTTATCCAGAGGGTGGAAGCTGAGGAGCTTCTTACCCAACACAAAGAGTCTGATTCTGTGTGGTTACAGGCTAACTCCCACAGCTGCACCAACTTCACACAGCAACTTGCCATTTCCATCTAAATTATCTGGGTCAAACAATATGATTTAAATCCTATAGTTTACATAACGTAGCTTATTGATAAAATGCACTGTATCTGTGTGGAAAAGTTAAGTGAAACAATTTGCATAACGCTGAAAATTGTCTTGTTTGTAAATAATGACCACTTAGGAGCCCACTATTGCCAAGTGAGTTTATAAAAATATCCCTCGTAAATACAAACAGGACCCTCTTGTCCAGTAATACAAATCATACTCCCAAACTGGTCAGTGTCCAGCTGAAAGGGCTTGAATGGCTGAACATATTTATAACCATGAGGCGATGGTATGCTGTCATGCTCAATTTTGTGCAGTGAACAGTGAGAGAAAGCTTCATGGTGTGTGGTTGGGAGATTAATACACTAATAAGCATAGTGTACAGCTGCCTAACAGTGGAAGGGAAATGGCGAGGAGGGTAGTGTTGAATTTCAAAAGAACAGAGGCAGCAGGCTGGTGGAATGGGTGGACTAGTGACAGATGAATTTTAATGCAGCAAAGTGTGAAGTGATTCATTTTGTTAAGAAGAACAAGGGAAGACAATATAAAATAAAATAGAATACAGTTTATATGAGGCGCAGGAGGAGAAGAACTTGGAAGTAATTGTGCACAAATCATTGGAGGTAGCAGGGCAGGTTGAGTAAGAGCAGTTAGTAAAGCATATGAGGTTCTGAGCTTTAAAAAAAGGAGCATAAAGTATAAAAGCAAGGGAGTTATGTTAAACTTGTATAAAACACTGGTTCAGCCATAACTAGAGACCCCTAATTTTTGAACGCTGTCCCCTAGTTCTAGACTCCCCCACAAGGAGAAACATTCTCTTAGCATCCGCCCTTCTCACGTCCACACAGGATCTTATATGTTAAAATAAGATCACCCCTCATTCTTCTTAACTTCAAAGAGCGTGGGCTCAACCTTACCCTATCCCAGGAATCAGTCAAATGACCCTTCTCTACTGCTTCTAATGGCTTCCTCCTCTCTTTAGTAAGGAGACCAAAACTGTATACAGTACTCCAAGTTCGATCTCACTAAGGCCCTGTATAAATGTAGTAACACTTCCCTACTTCTGTACCTGATTCCCTAATCACTTGCTATACTAACTTCTTATGACAGAATACCCAGATCCCTCTACCACCAAGTTCTGTAATCTCTCTCTATTTAAATAATATGCTGCTTTTCTATTCTTCCTGCCGAAATGGACAAGTTCACATTTTCCCACATTATTCTCCATCTGCCAAATTTTTGCCCACTCACTTAACCTGTCTATATCTATTTGCAGATTCTACCTCCTCTTGACAACTTATTTTCCTCCCTGTCTTGGTGTCATGAGCAAATTTAGTTACCATACATTCAGTTCCTTCATCCAAGCCATTAATATAGATTGTAAATAGTTGAGGCCCCAGCACGTCCCTGTGGCATTCCACTAGTTACAGCTTGCCAACCCGAAAATGACCCATTGATCCCTACTCTCTGCTCCTTTTAGCTAACCAATCCTTTATCCATGCTAATTGTCTTAAGTCTGTGCCCTCTGATTCTCAACCCTTCCAGCAATGGGAACGGTTTCTCCCTGATCTACCTGATCCAGATCCCTCATGATTTTGACTCCTTGTTCATATGTAATACCTCTAACAAACTTGCTCTCAACCTTTTATTCTCTAAGGAGAGCAACCTTAACTTGTCTAATCAATCGATGTAACTGAAGTACCCTCATGTTACCCCCTACACCATGAGCTCTTATTTTTGCAGTAATGTGAAGACATTAGAGAAGGTCCAGAAAAGATTCACGAGGATAGTTCCAGGGATGAGTAACTTCAGTTACCTAGAGAGATTGGAGGAGTTAAACTATAAGGTTATTTTAAACTTACAGAATGGGCATGTGAATGACATTAATTTCAATATAGAGAAGTGAGAGGTGGTGTATTTTGGTAGAACAAAAATCACACAGTCCTTGGAAGAAGAGTCTAAATGGGCTTGGAGGAGCTAAGCATCTAGGGGTACAGATTCACAAATTATTAGAAGTAGCAACATGGGTTAATAAGGCCATGAAAAGTGCAAACAAAGCACTGGACTTCTTCTAGTGGAGTAGAATTGAAAATTAAACAAGTTACATTGAACTTGTATTGAATCTTGTTAGAGCACACTTACGGTATTCTGCACGGTTCTGGTCTTCATATTACAGAAAGGGTGTAGAGGTGTTAGAGAAGGTATAAACAAGATTTACAAGAATGGTACCAGAGCTGAAAGGTCATAGCTGACAGGAAAGCCTGAACTAGCTGGAGTTTAATAGGGTAAATTTAGAAAAAATGTCACCAGGGTGACCAGACTAGATTTCATAAATATAAAATAATCCCTGATCTAATAGGAAACTCAGTAGAAAGTTATTTACCTAGATAGTGATTAGAATGTGGATCTTGCTACTGCAGGGAACAGTTGAAGCGAAAACTATAGATGCATTTTAGGGGAATCATAGAATGGTCACAGCACAAAAGGAAGTCATTTGGCTTGTCCTGTCTTTGCTAGCTGTCTGAAGGAACAGTTCACCTGATGCCATTCCCCTGCTGCCTTCCCTCGGCCCTGAACGTTCTTCCTTTTCAGATAATAATCCAATTCCTTCTTGAATGCCTTGATTTAATCCTGCCTCCAACACACTCTCAAGCTGCGCATTCCAGACCATAACCGCTCGTTGAATGGAAGAAGTTTTTCCTGTTGTCACCATTGCTTCTTTTGCCAATTACACCCTGTACCTTAAATCTGAGCCTCTTCATTCTTGATCCTTCCGCCAATGGCAACAGTTTCTCCTCATCTATCCTGTGCAGACCCCTCATGCTTTTGAATACCTCTATCAGACCTCTTCTCAATCTTCTCTTCTCCAAGCAAAACAGTCCCTACTTCTCCAATCCATCTACGTAACTGAAGTTCCTCATCCCTGGAGTTATTCTTGTGAACCTTTTCTGCTTTCACACCCTTCCTAAAGTTTGATGCCCAGAACTGGATGCTGTACTCAAGTTGAGGCCAAACCAGTATTTTATACAAGTTAACATAACCTCCTAGCCGATGGCGCACAGAGGTGGAAAACCCTTACTATGAAATTGAGCTGTTTGATTGGGATTTAGTTTTTGGAATGTGTTCTCAGCCTGGTTATATTCTTGTTTTTATGGATATTATTGAAGTTTAATAAACTTAGCACCATCCAGTTCACAAGATTTCAAAGCACTTTTGGCAATCAATGGCAATTTAATGTTTATGAATGTTTTGTAGGTAAGTTATCTTGAATGGGGTTATTTAGGGTAGTGAAGGGTGAAATACTTGATCACAATCTAAAATGAAAAAGCAAAACAGAATTTGAAAAAAGCTGCAACCTTTTGTGGTTGTATAAGCACTTCGAACTGTTGTTTCGTTGTTTCATTTTTGTTTAGTGCTTGTTGAGATTTGTTTTCATTATAGAATAGTTTACTGATGAGTGCTAGTTAGGCCACATGACAAGTTGATGATATAATATCAGTTGTGCAAATGTCTGCTGCTCTTGATCTTCTATATAGGCCAGTGGTTCTCTTTTATTTACAAATATTGTTGTGCTGGCTCGGAGCTCCTCCCTGTGTGTGCTTCCCTCCTATGTGATACAGCCAGCCCACTTTTCATTGCACTTGTGGTAGCCACACTTCACACCTATCACCTGGCATGCACCAAACCTGCCTCTGGCTAAGCATTTTGCCCACGTATAAGGCCAGCATTGTCTGGTAAACGCTCATGGACTCCTGGAAAACCTCCAGGGACTCCAGTTTCAGGTATTCTAGGTGGTAGAGTTTGGCAGGTGCTGCCAGAGAAGCCTCGGTGAGTTGCTGCAGTGCATCTTGACGATAGTGTCCGCTGCTGCTGTGCACCAGTGATGTGGAGGCAGTTGTTGATTAAAGTGACCTATGGGCTGTTGATCAAGTGGGTTTCTTCTCCCTGGGTGATGTCAAGCTTCTTGAACGGAGCTGCACTCATCTGGGCAAGTGGAAGCTATTCCATCACACTCCTGGTTTGACTATTTAAATTCCAGTTTATATTGCAATCTTGGACAGGCCAGGCCAGTAAAATGCAGGCACTTGACCTCCAGATAACTGCAACTGGAACATAGGAAGAGGAGTAAGCTATTTGGCTCCTCAAGCCTGATACATCCTTCAGTTATATCATAGTTGATCTGAACCTCAACCTCATTTACCCCCTTCGTTCATAATCCCTTTATATTTTACCTGTCAAAAATCCAATCAGCCTGTTTTGAAAATTTCAATTCACTCAGCATTCTTCTGGCGAAGTGAATTCCAGACTTCCACTACTCTCTATCTCGAGTAGACATAGCCACCTGGAAATATGATGGCTTGACAATAACAGAGACCTGGCTCAAAAAAGGGCAGGACTGCATACCAGGTGTTCAGGAAAGATTGGGAAGGAAAGAAAGGAGGAGGGGAGGCAGTAATGATCAGAATGTTTCCAACGCAAGAAGGAAGGAGGCATGTCTGGATCTGGTTCTGGGGAATGAGGTGGACTAAATTGATCAAGTGTGAGTGGGGAAGTGTTTGGGAGAAAGTGATCATGGTATCATAAGGTTTAGGTTAGCTATGGAAAAGGACAAGGAGCAATCAAGAAAAATAATTAATTGGGCAAATGTGAATTTCAGTGGGCTGAGAACAGATCTGACCCAGGTCGATGACTGGATGAGTGTAGCTCCAACAACACTCAAAGCTTGACAAAATCCTGGACAGAGCAGCCTGATTGACCCAATCCTCCACCTTAAACATTCACTCCCTCCACCATCGATGCACAGTGGCAGCAGTGTGTACCATCTAGAAGAAGCATTGCAGCAACTCACCAAGGCTCCTTCGACAGCACCTTTAAAACCTGTAATCTCTACCACTTAGAAGTACGAGGGCAGCTGTCAAGTAGGAACATCACCACCTGATGATGATTCCCCTCAAATCACTCGCTATTTTGACTTGGAACTATATCGCCATTCCTTCACTGTTGTTGAGTCAAAACCCTGGAACTCCCTTCCAAAGAGTACTGTGGGTATCCCTACACATGGGCTGTAGCAGTTCAAGAAGGCAGCTCACCACCACCTTCTCAAAGGCAATTAGGGATGGGCAATAAATGCTGTCCTAACAGGATTTGTTAAAGCCAAATTGTGCCCACATCCCACAATTTTTTTTTTTTAAAATGGAGCCAAAGATTGACAGGCAACACTGTGATGGAGCAATGGGTTGCTTTTAAAGAGGAGATAGTTTGGGTACAATTAAGGTACATTCTCATGTAGGAGAAAGGTAAACCAAAGAGAAATGGAACCCTTGGGATGACATGTGTATGCCTGTCGGCTTCAGTGAGAGCCAAGCTGAATGAACTTTTACAGTAGGCAAATGAGATAAATAATGAGAAGCAAAGATAGAGTATGAGAAGAGACTGGGAGCTAACATAAAGGAAATCCAAAAGTTGTCTATAGGCAAATAAATAGTAAAAAGAGGGATGGGGCTGATTAGGGACAAAAGGGGAATTTGGGCATAGAAGCAGGGAGCATGGCTGAGGTGCTAATGAATACATAGCATCTTTCTTGGTAAATACAGATGCAGTCTACATCATGGTGAAAATGGAGGTAGTTGTGACACTGGATGGGCTAGCAATTGATAAAGAGGAAACTGAGAAAGAAAGAGATACTTCAAGCTGATATGTCATCAGGACCAGATGAGATGCTTGCGAGGATATTGAGGGAAGCAAGGGTGGAAATTTTGGAGACACTGGCCATAATCTCCCATTCCTCCTTAGATACAGGGGAGGTTACAGAGCACTAGAGAATTGCAAATGTTAGATCCTTTTTTGATCAAGGGTCTAAGGGTAAGCCCAACAACTTCTGGCCAGTCTGTTTAACGTCAGTGGTGGGAAAGTTTTGGAAACAATCTGGGACAAAGTTATTTGGACAAATGTAGCCTAATTAAGGAAAGTCAGCATGGATTTGTTAAAGCCAAATTGTGCTTAACATCAAGTTTTTCATTAAGGTAACAGGGTTGATGAGGGTAATGCTGTTCATGTGGTGTACATGGACTTCCAAAAGGCATTTAGCAAAGTGCCACAAATCTGGTTTATCAGAGTTAAAGCCAATAGACTAAAAATAACAGTGGCAGCATGAATATAAAATTGGTCAAGCAACAGGAAAGAGTAGTGATGAATGGTTGTTTTCTGGACTGGAGGAAAGTATGCATTGGGGTCGGTATTGGGAGCACTGCTTTTCTTGATATATTAATGACCTAGACTTCGAAGTACTGGACACAGTTTTAACCTTTTGCAGATGACAAAGCTTGGAAGTTTTGTGAACTGTGAGGAGGATAGTGGTAAACGTCAAGAGGATATAGGCAGACGTGGTAGATGAGATTTAATGCAGAGGAGTATGAAGTGATACATTTTGGCAGGAAGGAGGAGGAGAGGCAATATAAAATAAAGGATACAATTCAGAATGAATGGGTTGCAGGAGCCGAATGGGGGTGTGGGGGGCGGTGCCTGGTATGTGTGGAAAAATTGTTGAAGGTAGTAGGACAGGTTGAGAAAATGGTTGCAAAGGTATATGGGCTCCTGGCCTACATAAATAGAGGGTACAAAAGCAAGGATGTTATGGTGAACCTATATCAAACTCTGGTTCAGCCTCAACTGGAGTATTGTGTCTTATTCTGGGCATCACACTTTAGGACAGCTTTCAAGTGGGTGCAGTAAAGGTTTGAGAATGAATCCAGGGAAGAGAGACTTTAGTACTTGGATAGATTAGAGGAGCTATCCACGACGCCCGAAGGTGGCAGGACAGGTGGATAAGGTGTAAAGAAAGCATATGGAATGCTTTGATAAAAGCAAAATACTGCAGATGCTGGAAATCTGAAACAAAAACAAAAATTGCTGGAAGAAATCAGGTCTGACAGCATCTGTGGAGAGAAACACAGAGTTAACGTTTTGAGTCTGTATGATTCTTCTTCAGAACTGAAGAGAAATAGAAATGTGGTGAAATATATACTGTTTATGGTGGGTGGGTGGGATAGGTGAAGCTGGATAGAAGGCCAGTGATAGGTGGAGGCAAAGGAGAGATTGCAAAAGATACCATAAACAAAAGGTCGAAGGAGTGTTGATGGTGGTGATACTGGCTAAAGGAGGTGTTAATGGTGGCATTAAGAGTAGAAAGCAGGATGAGCAAGTGACTGATGGCTCGGGTGGGGTGGGGGGAAGGGAATGGTGTGGGGAAAAAAGATCGAAATAGGCTAAAAGGTGGGGATAAAACAATGAATGGAAATAAATTTTAAAAAATAATACAAATAGGTGGGGAAAAAATATATATATTTTTATGGAGATCAAAAAGGGGTGGGGTTGGAGGAGAGAGTTCATGATCTGAAGTTGTTGAACTCAATGTTAAGACCAGAAGGCTGTAAAGTGCCTAATCGGAAGATGAGTTGCTGTTCCTCCAGTTTGAGCTTTACTGGAACATTGCAGCAGGCCAAGGATGGACATGTGGGCACGAGAGCAGGATGGTGTGTTGAAATGGCAAGTGACAGGAAGGTCTGGGTCATGCTTGCGGACTGATGGAAGGTGTTCCACAAAGTGGTCACCCAGTCTGCGTTTGGTCTCTCTAATGTAGAGGAGACCGCATTGGGAGCAGCGAATGCAGAAGACCAAATTGAGGGAAGTGCAAGTGAAGTGCTGCTTCACCTGAAAGGAGTGTTTGGACCCTTGGACAATGAGGAGGGGGGAAGTAAAGGGGCAGGTGTTGCACCTTCTGTGGTTGCATGGGGAAGTACAGTGGGAAGGGGATGAGGAGTTGGGGGTGATGGAAGTGTGGACCAGGGTGTCCCAGAGGGAATGATCCCTACAGACTGCCGACAGGAGGGGTGAAGGAAAGATTTCTTTGGTGGTGGCATCATGCTGGAGTTGGTGGAAATGGCGGAGGATGATCTTTTGAATGCGGAGGCTGGTAGGGTGAAAAGTTCTGGGAGGGAGAGGAAGGTGTGAGGGCAGAGGCACGGGAGATGGGCCGGACACGGTTGAGGGCCCTGTCAACCACCGTGGGTGGGAAACCTTGGTTAAGAAAGAAAGAAGGCATGTCAGAGGAACGTTTTGTAAAATGGCATCATCGGAACAGATGCGACAGAAGCGAAGGAACTGAGAGAATGGAATGGAGTTCTTACAGGAAGTGGGGTGTGAGGAGTTATAGCCGAGATAGCTGTGGGAGTCGATGGACTTGTAATGAATATTGGTGGACAGACTATCACCAGAAATTGAGACAGAGAGGTCAAGGAAGGGAAGTGTCAGTGATGGACCATGTGAAAGTGATGGAGGGGTGGAAATTGGAAGCAAAATTAATACATTTTTCCAGGTCCAGACGAGAGCATGAAGTGGCACCGAAACAGTCATTGATGTACTGAAGAAAAAGTTGTGGGAGGGGGCCTGAATAGGACTGGAACAAGGAGTGTTCCACAAACCCCTTAAAGAGAGAGCTATAACTGGGGCCCATGCGGGTACCCATAGCCACACCTTTTATTTGGAGGAGGTGAGACGAGTTTAAGGAAAAATTGTTCAGTGAGAGAACAAGTTCAGCCAGACTGAGGAGAGTGGTGGTGGATGGGGATTGTTTGGGCCTGTGTTCGAGGAAGAAGCGGAGAGCCCTCAGACCATCCTGGTGGGGGATGGAGTTGTGGAGGGATTGGATGTCCATGGTGAAAAGGAGGTGGTTGGGACCAGGGAACTGGAAATTGTTGATCGGATGTAGGGCTTCAGAGGAATCGCGGATGTAGGTGGGAAGAGACTGGACAAGGGGGGGAAAGAACAGAGTCAAGTTAAGAAATGAGTGCCAAGGGGCAGGAACAGGCTGACACGATCGGTCTGTGGGACAGTCCTGTTTGTGGATTTTGGGGAGGAGGTAGAAGCGGGCTGTCTGAGGTTGGGGGTCTGTGAATTTGGAATCTGTGGGGGGAAGATCTCCAGAGGAGATGAGGTCAATGACAGTCCTGGAAAAAATGGCTTGATGTTCGGTGGTGGAGTTATGGTCCGGGGGAGGTAGGAGGAAGTGTCTGCGAGTTGGGGCTTAGCCTCTGCGAGGTAGAGGTCAGTACGCCAGGCAACAACAGCACCACCCTTATAGCAGCTTTTTTCCCACACTGTCCCCTCCCCCCACCCCCTCTAGGGCCATCTGTCACTTGCTCATTCTGCTTTCTACTCTTAATGTCACCACAATCACCTCCTTTAACCAGTATCACCACCATCAACACTCCTTCGACTTCTTGCTTATGACATCTTTTGCAATCTCTCCTTTGCCTCCACCTATCACTGGCCTTCTTATAGCTTCACCTGTTCCACCCCCTCTTAAACAGTACATATTTCACCACATTTTACTTCTCTTTAGTTCTGAAGAAGAGTCATACAGGCTCGAAACGTTAACTCTGTCTTTCTCTCCACAGATGCTGTCAGACCTGCTGAGTTTTTCCAGCAATTTTTGTTTTTGATGTGGAATGCTTTCCTTCATTGGACGAGGTATTGAATACAAAAGCAGGGATGTAATGCTGGAGCTGTATAAAATGCTGGTTAGGCCACTGTTGGAATTTTCTGTACAGTGCTAATCACCACATCACAGGAAGGACATAATTGCTCTGGAGAGAGTACAGAGGAGATTTACAAGGATGCTGCTTGGGCTTGAAAATTGCAGCTATGAGGAAAGATTGGGTAGGTTGGGGTTGTTTCCCTTAGCACAAAGGAGGCTGAGGGGTGACTTGATTGAGGTGTACAAAATTGAGGGGCCTAGATAGAGTAGACAGGAAAGACTTGTTTCCCTTAGTGTAGAGGTCAATTACCAGGGGACACAGATTTAAGGTGATTATTAGAAGGATTAGAGGGATATTAAGAAAGTCATTTTCATTCTGAGGGTGATGGATGTCTGGAATTCGCTGCCTGGTTTGGTGGTGGAGGCAGAAACCCTCAACTCATTTGGAAAGCACCTGGATCTGCACCTGAAGTGCTATAACCTGCAGGGCTACGGACTGAGTGTGGAAGGTGCGATTAGAATGGCGGCTATTTTTTTTCTTTCTGGTGCAGACATGGTCTCTTATTGTGCTGTAACTTTTCTATGGTTCTAAGCTGGGGCTGTTCTCTTCAGTGAAAAGAAGGCTGAGAGGAGATTTGGTAGAGGTTTTCAAAAGCATGAGAAGCCTGGACAGAATAGATGGGGAGGAATTATTCCCATTGATGGAAGGGCTGAGAATTAGATGACATTGATTTAAGATGACTGGCTAAGGTAGGAAAGGTGACATGAGGGGAAACCTATTTACGCAGTGGAATGAATTGTCTGAGCATGTGGTGGAGGCAGATTTAATCTGGCTTTCAAAAGAGAATTTGATAATTACCTGAGGAGGGAAAAAATGCAGTGCTACGGGGAAAGGGTGAGTACTATTTACTTAAATGAAAATTTGGCCAGTTTAAATTAATGGTCCTGATGCATCCTTCGTCTCAGTTGTTGGGAAAACAGCAAGTCTCCTGAATGAACAATGCCTTGAATAACCAGCTGCTCATACATTAAGAATTCAAATTGGGTGTCATAATTTTCACAATTTAGTCAGAATACAACTTAATGTGGCAATCTTTTACACTCTCCAAAGCTAGACAGGGAGTGCATGCTTACATACAGGAAGTAATGGAATGCTATGTGAGTGAATATGTGCTAGCTTTGTCTTCAATTGTTAAAGATTCTGCTGCTTTGAAGATACATCCTGATTTTTTTTTAATAAACAGTATTGTTATAGGAAAGTAAATTTCTGCCAGAAGTGATCAACAAAGTTTGCTGCTTGTTCAGTGACATTATGTAGGGCTCCTACTTTTGAGGTCCAGCGATTCTTAAAATTCTGAGCCAAGATTTCAAACCAGTCCCTTCATGGTTCAAAAACAAAAATACCTGGAAAAACTCAGCAGGCCTGACAGCATCTGCGGAGAGGGATACAGTTGACGTTTTGAATCTATGGGACCCTTCATCAGAACTTAGACATATAGAAATGAGATGAAATATAAGCTGGTAGAAGGGGGTGGGACAGGAGAGCTCGATAGGGGGCCAGTGATAGGTGGAGGCCAAGAAGCTTGAAACATCACCTGTATCCCTCTCCGCAGATGCTGTCAGACCTGCTGAGTTTTTCCAGGTATTTTTGTTTTTGTTCTAGATTTCCAGCGTCCACAGTATTTTGCTTTTATCTTACCCTTCATGGTTCCACTACCTAACTGCTCAATGTACTTTACTCCCTGGTTTGGGATAAGGCCATGTTAAACATCACAACCATGCTTGACTCCTCGGACTATCCAGAATAATGTTATGATATATCATTATGAACATGGTACTGACCTGAGATTTAGCTCTGAGCTACATTATCTAAAGTGTTATTACAACAGTGAAGCTTGGGTAGATATTCAGAATCACAGAATCACACAGTGCAGAAGAGGCCCTTCAGCCCATCGAGTCTGTTCCAACACGTGAGAAACACCTGACCTACCTACCTACCTAATCCCATTAATCAGCACTTGGCCCATGGCCTTGAATGTTATGACGTGCCAAGTGCTCACCCAGGTACTGTTTAAAGAGTGTGAGGCAACCCGCCTCCACTACCCTCCCAGGCAGCGCATTCCAGACTGTCACCACTCTCTGGGTAAAAAAGCTTTTCCTCACATCTCCCCCCCCAAACCTCCTGCCCCTCACCTTGAACTTATGTCCCCTTGTGACTGACCCTTCAACTAAGGGGAACAGCTGCTCCCTATCCACCCTGTCCATGCCCCTCACAATCTTGTATACCTTGATCAGGTCGCCCCTCAGTCTTCTCTGCTCTGCTCCAATGAAAACAACCCAAGTCTATCCAGCCTCTCTTCATAATTTAAATGTTTCATCCCAGGCAACATCCTGGTGAATATTCTCTGCACCCCCTCCAGTGCAATCACATCCTTCCTATAATGTGGCAACCAGAACTGCACACAGTACTCCAGCTGTGGCCTCACCAAGGTTTTATACAACTCCAGCATGATTTCCCTACTTTTGTAATCTATGCCTCGACTGATAAAGGCAAGTGTCCTATATGCCTTTTTCACCACCCCACTAACATGCCCCTCTGCCTTCAGAGATCTATGGACACACACGCCAAGGTCCCTTTGTTCCTTAGAACTTCCTAGTGTCATGCCATGTTGAACACTGTCAGGCTCGTAAAATTGCAAAAATAAAGTTATTTGATTTAAGCTATTTTGCAATGGCATAACCTGGATTGTTGGTAGTATTCAAGTATAAAATTGATTTGAGTTTGCAGTTTTTGCTTTTCTTTTCCTTTTTTACATATAAAAGCACCTCTTCCACTGAAATCTTCAAAACCCCACACGTCAGGAAATGATTGCTCCGGCAGTAATCATTTGATTTCTGGGGATTGTGAGTGATCTTAAATATACAGTCATGCTTCAAGCTGTATGTGGAATATTTCTAAGTTTAAGTTGATGCAAATATCAATTGTTCAATTACTTGCGCCATGACTTGTGGCTATAATGTTGAATGCTGCTCACTTATTATGTTTTGCTTAAAAGAAAATGTTACTTCTGCCATTGGATATGGACGTCTTATGTTTGTGAAAATATACAAAATGTAATAACAACATGTGCAAATATCAAGATTTAGATGATAAGATGGGAGAGATGAAGAATCAGATTCTAAAGAAGCCTAGGCCAATTGGGAGGGAGTGGGTGAGGGTGGGGGGAGATAGGAATTCTCAGATTCTCCTATCTGACCCTGCCATGTGGTCAGAACTAGCCATGAAATCACTCTGGCCTGATAGTTCCTTGCAGTGCCTACCTTTTTGAGGCGATCTCCACCTCAACCAGAAACAGTTCCAGGAATTCCACCACATGAGTCAGCAACCTGATCCAGAGATCTACTGTTCTTTGGGGAAGCAATTGCCTCCTGATGTTGAACATAAACCTGGCCTTATACAACTTAACATGTAACCGCCTTGTCTTCTCTCGAGTCAAAACCTATAGTAGTGTATCATGCCAAGTGTGAGAGTTGGTACTATTGTAAAAGCTAGTTTGAACTGGGTCGGCATAAAATCAATATTTATCTTTAAGCATGTATAATTCATGTTAGCAGCTGTGTTTAATTTTGAATTTGATCCAAGTGCAAACATAGCTCTGAAGACCAGAAGTAGGATAAATCTTATTGTAGAAAGGAAACAGTTACTGTCACTTAACTAATTGAAGTAGTTCATGTTCCATTTAGTCATGAGTATCAATAAACTTTTGTAAAATGTTATCTGAATCCTGACAGTGAGATAAAGGATTTGGACCCTGTGGAGTATGTGAAGAAGAATTGATCTCTTCCTCTTTTCTGCATTACACATTATGCACCATGTGTTTGAAGATTAAGGATATGTTAGAAACAGTTTTCCATTTTTACAAATTTTTCTACCTTATTTTTTGAATTCCAGGTATGCACACTATGTTAAATTCTTGTTGGCAAATTTTTAAATAGCTTGGTCGACGTGGACTAAAGATTTACAGTGACATCTGTAGCACATGTAAATATTTTAATATGTTACAGATACAACCTCCTTTTAAACCATTTATGATGATCTGTTTTTGTCAGCTGACTTTGTGGTATCTTCAGTTAAACCTCAGTAAAACACATTAGAATTCTGATTTGGGATGGGGGGGGTGCTTTAAAGTCTACACATTCAGTGTGTGCAAACAGTAGTGGAGAGGTTCTGTGATTAGTTTATTTCAGTCCATTTACAATTGAATCCTTGAGTTAATCGTGGTAATAAGTGAAGTTGTTGAAAACATGCCTTCTTCTCTGACAGCCGTCTTGCAAGTCTGCAAATTTTAAGTAGAACACAATTTTATTAATTTTGTTGCTTTTAGAATCACCACTTTTCAGAATTGGCTCGAAGCTTATGTTTAACAAGGAAAATATTGGATAATTTTGAAGTTGAGTTCCCACAGGGAAATAGAAATAAAGGAAAAAAATGTCAGCAATTGCCTGGTTACTGTAATCCACTTTTATGGCCAGTTTCAGAGCATAGAATTACATGGAAATTACATTAGGGAAGCAAGTTGTTTGGACCAACTTGTCTTGCTGGTGTTTATCCCTACAAAAGCAGAAGTCCTAAGCTTTTCCCTCAATCACCTGTCAAACCTTTCATTTGTTTATACATATAGTGTAGAAGTTCTGTTATAATTCACATAGTGTAAAATCAGTAGCTTCCTAAGTTCATGAGAATATAAGATGTAGGAGCAGGAGAAGGCCAGTTGGCCCCGTCATACAATACAATCATGGCTGATCTGATTGTGGCTTTATTCCTACTTTCCTTCCAGTCTGCCTCCCATGAACTTTGACTCCCTTTTAGATCAAAAATCAGCCTTGAATATATTTAATGATCCAACCTCTACTGCCCTCTGGGGAAGAGAATTCCAAAGACTAATGACCCTCAGAGAAGAAATTCCTCCTCATCTCCATCTTAAATGGGAGACCCCTTATTTTGAAACTGTCCCCTGGTTCTAGATTCCTCCACGAAGGGAAACATCCTCAACATCCACTCTGTCAAGGCCCCTCAGGATCTTATGTTTCAATGAGATCACCTCTCATTCTTTTAAACTCCAATGAGGATAAGCCACACCCATTCAACCTTCCTTCATAAGACCTCCTTTATCCCAGGAATCCACCTAGTGAATCTTCTCTGAACTATTTACAATACAAGTATACGGCTGCTTAAAAGCAAGGAAAGCAAAAATGTTCTCTAGGTGTGGTCTCATCAGCGTCCTGTACATTTGTAGCAAGACTTCCCTACTTTTATACTCCATCCCCATTGCAATGAAGACCAACATTCTATTCTCCTCCCTAATTACTTGCTGTACCTTACATGCAAACATTTGTAATTCATCTACGCTGACACCCAGATCCCTCTGTACAGCAACATTGTGCAGACACTTTCCTTTTAAATAAAAGTCTGCTTTTCTCCTCTTCCCACCAAAGTAGGCAAGTTCACAATTTCCCATTTAATACAGAGATGAGAGGTGATGTATTTTGGCAGAGGGCATAGGGAGAGCTGACGTCGACTTAACGGCATAGTTCTAAAAACCATGCAGTTACAGAGGGACCTGGGGCTTCATGTGCCTCAATCTTTGAAGGCAGCAGGACATATTGAGAGCGTGGTTAGCAGAGCATTTGAGACCTTGTGCTTCATGAACAGAGGCATTGAATACAATGTCAGGGGATTTATACAGGACCTTTATACAGCTTTGGTTTGGCCTCAGTTAAGAGTGGTCATCACGCTTCAGGGAAGGTGAATGCCCTTGAGAGGGTGCAGAGGAAATTTACCAGAATGGATCCCAGGGAGTTAGTTACAAGATTAGGTTGGAAAGGCTGGAGTTGTTCTCCTTGGAGCAAAGTGAGTTGAAGGGGAGTTTTGATGGAGGTGTACAAGATTATGATAGGGTTTGATAAGGTAGATGAGGAAAAGCTATTCCCATTAGCTGATGGTACAAGGACTAGGGGGATACAGATTTAAGATTTCAGGCAAGGGATGCAGGGGGAATGTGAATGGGAACTTTTTTACGCAGTGAGCTTGCTTTGACGAGAGTGGTGAAGTGGAGACGATGAATGATTTCAAAAGAAAATTGGATGCACACTTAAAGGGAAATAAATGTGCAGGGTTACAGGGATTGAGCCATACAGGTATGCCCTGCCCTCTGAATTGATTGCCCTGTGGGGAGTTGGCATGGAGTCAGTGGGCTGAAAGGCCACCTTCTGTGCCATAAATGACTTTATGGGCCAGATTTTCACGGAGGGGCATTCAAAATGGTGGCTGGGACTCAGATTCGTAAGTCCTGTTCTCATTTCTGGTAGAAACCATTTTCACTGGTAGGGGAAAGAAGGTGGGACATGCTTTGTGCATGCGTGGTGACCGAACCTGCTGGGATATTTAAAAGTGCTGCAGTGTTCAGACAGGTGCAATTTTCATCACTGGAAGTGACTGAACCTGCATTAGATGACTCAAACTTTATTGACAAGTTGCAAAGTCTTCTGAAGGCCTCTGGAAAGATATCTGTTCCTTGTACAGAGTGCTGGGTATTGAAAGTTTGACTACAAGGTTTTTCATCACAGATGGAGGTTTGTGGCTGACCCCCAAGGCTCGTGGAATTGAAAGGACATGGTTGTGTGGCCATCAGAATAATTCCTTGCCTTGGGCAGCTAGGTGGCAGGCAGAATAGACTGACTGCTAGGCTCACTGGGGGAAGAGTCTGTAGCAAATGAAAGTGGGGAAAACATATGCATGGTACCATCCCACATAAGGCTTTCCTGCACATCTGAGCATGTTTTTCAGGCTTTCATCCTGATGCATTCACGGCTGCCTCAGCTGTTCCAGCCCACACCACTGGGCTGTGGTTGGCTTCCTAGGGGCAAGGTACTCCTTAAGGAGATGGCTGCTGAGTCTCCTGAGGGGCCCCAATGTCGATCCAGTAGTGGCCATGTGCAGATGAGGAATATCACTGAGCGGGCTTACCTTGAAGAAGTTCTGTTTGTCTCTGCGACAAGATTTCCTTGTATAGAAAGATCAGTTCTGTTGAAGGGTCATGACTTGAAACGTCAACTCTTTTCTTCTCCGCCGATTCTGCCAGACCTGCTGAGTTTTTCCAGGTAATTCTGTTTTTGTTCTAAAGGTGTGGTTTAGATGACTTGACTGCTCTGGGGGAGCACTCCAGTACTCACCTGCAAGGGTCACGAGGATAGTTTGCTGCATGCCCCACAATATGGTGTAGCAGATGGGCCTTCACACCAAGAGGACAGAAGTTGGGAGAGAAGTATCTCATTGGAGGAGTAGGAGCATCTGATAGAATCTGATGAAGGTGACACAGGAAGAGGGCAACTTTGGGAAACATCCTGAGGGGCAGACATGGGTAACGGTTCCATGCAAGGTGCCATTATCATCAGGGCCCTCTTAACATAGAGGAGATTCACCGAACCAGCCTTTTGGATCTGCTGCAAATCTATTAGCAAATCCCCAATGAGACATAGCCACAGAATTGCCTTTACATTGGAGCCACATATCTTGAAGGAAATGCCCACCCCAACAAGAGAGAATACCAACAGGAAACTTAGATCTTCAGTGTCATCAGCATAGATGAATCCAGCATCATCACCCTTAGAGGTCAACATTGTCCACAGATTAACCTTGGGATTCCTTTAATTGCTGGACCTGCAAATTTCTGCTAGCAGAGAAGACTTCCTTGTGTCCAGACAGAGTCCACTGTGTTAAGAGTGCACTTGCGCAGGACCTGCAGGTATGCGTGCGTGTGCCAACAGAACTGCGGCGATTGGCCACTTTGCAGGTATAAGCCAACATGTGTTTGCCACACCTTCAACTACCTTCCACATTATCCACCCACCACTGACGCACAGCGTTATCAGTATGTGACATCTACAACATGCAGTGCTACAATTCACTGACGCTCCTTGTCAACACATGGCCCCTTCAACCTCGAAGGGGAAAGGCTTGGGTTGCATGGGAGCAACCACATTTGCCAGCTTCTTCCAAAGACACATGGCATCCTGACAGCCACTGTTGCATCAGTGGAAGTGGAACACTCTTGTACATCTGACTGCCTTCTGCACAGCACTCAGGTTTGAACTACACCGGATGAATTACATTTTACCAATAAGTTGGATCATTGCTCCTCCCTCAAAAGCACCTGTGGATGGACAGCATATGCTGGAATTGCCCTCTACATCTGTATTCCTTGGTGGGCTACAGCTTTTCTCGGAACGTCTGGATAATGAACCAACCTCCCACTGCTTCCATGCATGAGCGTTCAAACCAATACTTCTGGACTTCTGGCTGCAGTCTCCAGTGCCACTGGTAAGAAAGTGCTGCTTTCCGTTAACCTGGTAATTGAAGCTATTAGTGTGAAATGACAGATCAACACGTTCATTGAAGATAGTATGTGTATTTATGAAGCTCATGCATCTAACTCCTAACAGTAATATTAAGTAACATCATGGTGAACCCATCAGCGATCCAAGTTATCACGATGTCCCTGCTTGTGAACCCTCCTACTTTGTGCTCCCTGTGATGCCTTGGAGGACACGGAGGCAGGCTGCTCACCTTTCCCGTTGTATGGCATTGAGCAATGTGGTGGCCAGCCTCAATGTGCATGGGGATCTGTTGGGGACCTACCTGTTTGTGCATGGGTAACCATTGTCACTGGAACATTTACTTGCAGATGAAGGGTCTGGTGGCGGGCCTGGGGAAGCAGTGGAGTGCAGGAGGACATGCTAAGAACAGCACCAGGCATACTTAAAAATATGGTGCCAACCTGGTGAAGCTATAACATGGGACTACTTGTGTGCCAAACAGCATCAGCAGCAAGTAATAGACAGAGCTAAGCGGTCCCAAACCAACTGATCTGATCTAAGCTCTGCAGTCCTGCCACATCCAGCCGTGAATGATGGTGGACAATTAAACTGGGGAGGGCAGTGGCATAGTGGTATTGTCACTGGGCTAGTACTCCAGAGACCCAGGCTAATGCCCTGGGGACTCGGGTTTGAATCCCATCATGGCAGATCGTGAAATTTGATTTCAGTAAAAATCTGGAATTAATGACCATGAAGCCATTGTCGATTGTTGTAAAAAAAAAACATCTGCCGCACTTAACTGACTCCAGACCCACAGCAATATGGTTGACTCTTTTAAAAAAAAAATACCCGCCAAATGAGGGCAAATAGGGATGGGCAATAAATGCTGGCCTAGCCAACGATGCCCACATCCTGTGAATGAATAGAAAAAACTCTCAGGAGGAGGCTTCACAAATATCCCCATCCCCATTAATGGGGAGAGCTCAGCACATCAGTGCAGAAGATAAGGCTGAAACATTCGCATTACTCTTCATGTTACAGTCCCCAGCTGAGGTTACCTGGACAAGCCTGATCCCAGTTGATTGATCCTAATGTTTGTTTGTTTAGATATGTGATATGTGTTTAGAGTAGCTACTGAACAGAATCACAGTCGGCTGGTGAACTTTTAACCAAAGAGTAAAACATTTATTCACAAGACAAAATGAACTATATTACAATACTCCTTCACCCACAACTTAACTTTTACAGATATATACATATAAGGATAACGCGAGTTACAAAAGCTATCTTATACTCTAATGTCCACAGTAAGTACACAGTCCATGTACCAATAGGCACCCTGTGATCAGACACTCTGAAACTAGTGACAGATGCCAGCTCAACCAGATGCTATGGATCTCTCCTCAGCTACCCCCAGATGCTTGTCACACCGTGAGACAACAAGTCTCGCTGAACACCATGTTTCACATGAGGGTTTCCCATCTCCACTCTCCAAGATCTCACTTTGGAATCTTCTCTCAAACCGACCCTTTCTCTCAGACGCCTTCCACAAGGGTTCACCTCCAGGGTTTCAAACTCTTCTTCTGGTGTTGTTCTTTCCTGAGTCACCACATGCATTCAAACTCTCCTCCTCGCACTCTCTCTCACCACCTCAGCCGTCAACAGTACCACTGCTTCACATGCCCGTAGCAAAGGGTTACAGACCTTCAGCTGAGACTTTCAACCTTCTTGCCTCTTGCAAGCTGTTCTCACTTTAAATCTGCTTTCTGCAGTTTTTGCCTCTATAAATCTGAAGCTTGGAGCGTTTCTCTCTGCTCCTCATTCTTAACTTCATTAATAGGACATTTTCTAGGTCCTGCCCTTCCTTTGACTATATGTTCTTCTTTGGACTTTCCCCCTTTACATTCTCTCGGATTTTGGGGTCTTTCTTTAGCATGGCACTTGCTATTTGTTCCTTCTAGGCTGCTCCTGCCTAGCAGCTATCTTCAAAATCTGCTGAACTCCTCCAGGTTCCAAATCAAAACTGCTGTTTCTAGCTTTTGTGTGTGTTTGTGGGAGGGACCTGCCTCTCTGTACTCCTGTTGCTAGGTAACAGCCCAGTTCTTCTCTAGTTTGTTTATCTTTGCTGCAACTGTTGTTAAAAAAAAACTCAATGTGGGAAAATGCGAGATTGACCAGTTCAGCAGGAAGGATAAAAAATAGCATATTATTTAAATGGCTGGAGACTGTTGTATGGCAGAGGGATCTGGGCATCCTGGTATATTTTTAGTCTTTCATAGCATGTGGGTGTGGTTGCCCATCTCTAATTGCACTTGAGCTGAGTGGCTTGCTAGGCCATTCCAAAGAGCAGTAAAAAGTCGACCAAATTGCTGTGGAATCACATGTAGGCCCGACTAGGTAAGAATGGCAGATTTCCTCCCCTACAGGACATTAGTGAAGCAGATAGGTTTTTATGGCAATCGATGATAGTGCATAAACTAATTATAGTCCAGATTTATTAACTGAATGTAAATTCCCCCGGCTATCACGGTCAGATTTGAACCCATGTCCCCAGAGCATTAGCCTGGGCCTCTTGATTACTAGTCTAATGACATTACCACGACGAAACTGTCTCCCCATATGAATCACAAAAAGCTAGCAGCCAGGTACAGCAAATGAACAGGAAGGGAAATGGAACGTTGTTTATATTCCATTCCACTTGCAATAAAAGTAAGGGAGTTTTGCCACAGTTGCACAGGGCATTGGTGTGGTCACACCTGGAGTACTGTGAATAGCTTTGGTCTCTTTAAGGACAGTATTGTCCTTGCAAATACACAACTACCACCATCTAGAAGGACAACGGCAGCAGACACAAGGGAACACCACCACTGGCAAGTTCCCCTCCAAGCCACTCAGAATCCTGACTTGGAAATATATCACCATTCCTGGGTAAAAATCCTGGAACTCACTCCTTAATAGCACTGTGAGTGTACCTACACCACATGGACTGCAGCGGTTCCAGAAGACAGCTCACCACCACCTTCTCAAGGGCAACTATGGATGGGCAATAAATGCTGGTCCAGCCAGTGAAGCTCACATCCCGTGAATGAATATTTTTTTTAAATTGCATTGGAACCAGTTCAAAGAAGGTTCACTCAACTAATCCCTGGGATGAAGGGGTTATTCTAGGAGGAAAGATTTGACAGGTTCAGCCTATATCCAATGGAGTTAAGAATGAAGGGTGATCTTACTGAAACATTCAAAATCCACAGGGACCTTGGCAGCATATTTATTTATTCATTCATGGAATGTGGGCTTCGCTGGCTAGGCCAGCATTTATTGCCCATCCCTAATTGCCCTCAAGAAGGTGGTGGTGAGCTGCCTTCTTGCACCGCTGCAGTCCATGTAGTGTCGGTACACCCACAGTGCTATTCAGGAGGAAGTTCCAGGATTTTGACCCAGCGACAGTGAAGGAACAACGATATATTTCCAAGTCAGGATGGTGAGTGACTTGGAGGGGAACTTCCAGGTGGTGGTGTTCCCCCTATCTGCTTCCCTTGTCCTTCTAGATGGTAGTGGCTGTTGGTTTGGAAGGTACTGCCTAAGGAGGCTTGGTGAGTTCTTGGTGTAGATGGTACACACTGCTGTTTCTGTGCGTCGGTGGTGGAGGGCGTGAGTGTTTGTGGACGGGGTGCCAATCAGGTGGGCTACTTTGTCCGGGATGGTGTCAAACTTCTTGAGTGTTCCAACTGCACTCATCCAGGCAAATGGAGTGTATTCCATCACACTCCTGACTTGTGCCTTGTAGATGCTAGACAGGCTTTGGGCAGTAAGGAGGAGAGTTCTTGTTGGAGATGGTCATTGCCTGGCACTTGCATGACATGAATGATATTTGCCACTTGTCAGCCCAAGCCTAGATATTGTCCAGGTCTTTCTGCATTTGGGCATGGACTGCTTCAGTTGCTGAGTATTGTGCAATCATCAGCAAACATCCCCACTTCTGACCTTATGAGGCAAGGAAGGTCATTGATGAAGCAGCTGAAGATGGTTGGGCCGAGGACACTACCCTGAGGAGCTCCTGCAGTGATGTCCTGGAGCTGAGATGATTGAGCTCCAACAACCACAACCATCTTCCTTTTTGCTAGGTATGGTTCCATCCTGTGGAGAGTTTTCCCCTGATGCTAAACTTGGTCAAATGCTGCCTTGATGTCAAGGACAGACACCTCACTTCCGGAGTTCAGCTCATTTGTCCATGTTCGATCCAAGGCTGTAATGATGTCAAGAGCTGAACAACCCTTGGCAGAACCCAAACTGAGAATCAGTGAGCAGGTTACTGCTAAGCAAGTACAGCCTGATGGCACCGTCGATGACCCCCTTCCATCACTTTACTGATGATCAACAGTAGACTGATGGGGCAGTAATTGGCTGGATTGGATTTATACTGCTTTGTGTGTACAGGACATACCTGGGCAAAGTTCCACATTGCCAGGTAGACATCAGTGTTGGAGCTGTACTAGAACAGCTTGGCTATGGGAATGGCAAACTCTGGACTCCAAATCTTCAGTACTATTGCCAGAATAGTATTAAGGACCATAGCCTTTACAGTATCCAGTGCCTTCAGCTGTTTCTTGATCTAAGTGGAGTGCATCGAATTGACTGAAGATTGGCATCTGGGATGTCTCCAGAGGAGGCCGAGATGGGTCATCCACTAAGCACTTCTGGCTGTTAGGAAATAGAGATAGTTTACATAAGTTATTTTGTATTTGTAGGTGTTAGGAATGAGCTTTAGCTTTAAAGCTTAAGTTTATTTGGTATTTCTGTGTGTGGTAAGGAAAGGTCAAATTAAGTTTTAGTTTCACTTTAAAAAAGGTACCTGCATTTCCATTGAGTTTTTTTTTCACAACAGTTGCAGCAAATATAAACAAACTAGAGAAGAACTGGGCTGTTACCTAGCAACAGGAGTACAGAGAGGCAGGTCCCTCCCACAAACACACACAAAAGCTAGAAACAGCAGTTTTGATTTGGAACCTGGAGGAGTTCAGCAGATTTTGAAGATAGCTGCTAGGCAGGAGCAGCCTAGAAGGAACAAATAGCAAGTGCCATGCTAAAGAAAGACCCCAAAATCCGAGAGAATGTAAAGGGGGAAAGTCCAAAGAAGAACATATAGTCAAAGGAAGGGCAGGACCTAGAAAATGTCCTATTAATGAAGTTAAGAATGAGGAGCAGAGAAACGCTCCAAGCTTCAGATTTATAGAGGCAAAAACTGCAGAAAGCAGATCTGTACATAACATCAAAAAGCAGAAGTAGGCCATTCAGCCCCTAACCTGCCTGCCATTCAATCAGATCAGCCTGAGTGCCCTCAACTCCCTGATATTTCAAAATCTACCTACCTCCTTTTTAAATAATTTCAGTGATCTAGTCTCCACAACTCTCTTGGGTGGAGAATTCTGGACATGCAATACCTTCTGAGAGAAGAAATTCCTTCGCATCTCAGTTCTGAGTGAGTGTCGCCTTATTCTGTAACTGTCTCTTAGTTCATGATGCCCCTACTAGTGGAAACATCTCAACATCTACCCTGTCAAGCCCCTTCAGAATCTTTGACGTTTCAATAAGATCACCCCTCATTCTTCTAAACTCTAATGAATAAAGGCCTAACCTGTTTATCCGTTCTTGATAAGTTAACCCCTTCATCCCAGCCTAGTGAATCTCTTTTGAACTGCCTCCAATGCCAGTTTATCCTTTCTTAAATATGGGGACCAAAACTCTGCGTAGTATTCTAGGTGTGACCTCACCAACATCCTGTACAGTGGTACCAAGACTTTCCTATGTCTAAACTCCAACCCCTTAGCAATACAGGCTGAAATTCCATTTGACTTCTGAATTACTTGCTGCACCTACATGCTAACTTTTTGTGTTTCATGCACAAGAACATCCAGATCCCTCCATGTGCTGCATTTTTTGGAGTCTCTCTCCATTTAAATAATAGTCTGCCTTTTTCTTTCTACTAAAGTGCATGACCTCACACTTTCCTACATTAAACTCCAACAACCAGGTTTTTGCCCACTCACTCAACCAAGCTATACCCCCTTGCAGATTCCTTATGTCCTCATCGCAACATGCCCTCCCACCTATTTTTATATTGTCTGCAAATTTGGATACATTACACCCTGACCCCCTCCTCCAAGTCATTAATATAGATCGCAAATAATTGAGGCCCTAGGACTGATCCTTGTGGCACTCCACTAGTTACATCTTTCCAACCTGAAAAAGACCCATTAATCCTGAGTCTGCCATCTGTGTTAACCAATCCTCAATCTATGCTGATACATTACCCTCAATACCGTGAGCTCTTATCTTGTGTAATAACCTTTTACGTGGCATCTTATCGGATGGTTCTGGTCGCCACATTATAGGAAGGATTTGATTGCACTGAAAGGGGTGCAGAGGAGATTCACCAGGATGTTGCCTAGGATGAAATATTAAGTTATGAAGAGAGATTGGATAGACTTGGGTTGTTTTCGTTGGAACAGAGAAGACTGAGGGGCGACCTGATCAAGATGTACAAGATTATGAGGGGATATGGATAGGGTGGATAGGGAACAGCTGTTCCCCTTAGTGGAAGGGTCAGTCACAAGGGGACATAAGTTCAAGGTGAGGGGCAGGAAGTTTTGGGGGGATGTGAGGAAAATCTTTTTTATTCAGAGGGTGGTGATGGTCTGGAATGCGCTGCCTGGGAGGGTGGTGGAGGCGGGTTGCCTCACATCCTTTAAAAAGTACCTGGATGCACGCTTGGCATGTCATAACATTCAAGGCTATGGGCTAAGTGCTGGTAAATGGGATTAGGTAGATAGGTCAGGTGTTTCTCACGTGTAGGTGCCGACTCGATGGGCCGAAGGGCTTCTGCACTGTGAGATTCTGTGATGCCTTCTGGAAATCCAAATACACTACATCTACCGATTCCCCTTTATCAACTCTGCTTGTTATATCCTCAAAGAACTCTAGCAAATTTGTCAAACATGATTTCCCTTTCATAAAACCATGTTGACTCTGTTTGATTGCGTTAAGCTTTTCTAAATGTCCTGCTATTTCTTCCTTAATAACGGACTGTAGCATTTTCCCAACGACACATTAGGCTGGCTGGCCTATAGTTTCCTGCTTTTTGTCTCCCTTCTTGAACAAAGGCATCACATTAACAGTTTTCCAATCCGCTGGGACCCTCCCAGAATCCAGTGATTTCTGGAATATTTCGACCGACGATTCCACTATCTCTGGAGTCACTTCCTTTTAAAACCCTTGGATGGACGCCATCAGAGACTGTTCCAAGATCTTTCCTCCCGTTAGCTCCTTGCTTATGTGGTACCTGTGGGATATTTGTAGTGTCCTCCACCGTGAAGACCGATGCAAAATATTGTTTTAAATTATTTGCCATTTCCCTGTTCCCCATTATCAATTCTCCAGTCGCAACCTTCAAGGGTCCCATGCTCACTTTAGCCACTCTTTCCCTTTATATGCCCGTAGAAGCTCTTGCTGTTTGTTTTTATATTTCTTGCCAATTTATTTTCATAATCAACTTCCTCCCTCTTTATTAGTTTTTCAGTCATCTGCTGCTGATTTCTTAAAAAAAATTCCCAATCCTCTGGCCTATCACTAGTTTTAGCCGCTTTGTATGCCTTAATTTTTGATTGGATACTCTCCTTGGCCAGCTTTGTTAACCATGGGTGGTTCGTCCTTCTCATCGAACCCTTCTTTTTGACCAGGATAAATTTTTGCTGAGCATTATGAAATATCTGCTTAAATGTCTGCCACTGCTCACCCACTGATATTCCTCTTAGTCTATCTTCACAGCCCGCTTTAACCAACTCTTTCTTTATACCTCTGTAATTGCCCTTATTTAAGTTGAGGACACTGGTTTTAGACCTGAGTTGTTCACCCTCAAACTGAATTTGAAATTTTACCATGTTGTGATTACTACCCCTAGAGTATTCTTAACTACGATATCTCTTATTAATGTCACCTCATTACACATTACTAGATCTAAAATGGCCTGTTCCCAGGTAGGTTCTGCAACGTATTGCTATAAGAAACAATCCCTGATGCACTCTACAAATCCGTCTTCCATGTTACCCCTGCCAATCTGATTTGTCCAGTCATTATGCAGGTTAAAATCACCCATGATAGTTGTGGCGTCCTTCTTAGACAGCTCCATTATTTCCCAATTTATACTTTGTCCAACAGTGAGGCAACTCTTCAGTGGCCTATGGATGACTCCCACCTATGACTTCATCCTCTTACAATTCCTTATTTCCACCTAAACTGATTCCACATCACGACCTGTTGCACTTATATCACTACTCACTACCATACTGATACCTTCCTTTATTAACAAAGCTACCCCACCTTGCGACTGGAGAATTGATAATGGGGAACAGGGAAATGGCAAATAATTTAAACCAATTTTTTTTGCCTATTTTTCCGGAATGTTAAATACCCATGAATATTGAGTTCCCAGTCTTGGGCATCCTGCAGCCATGTCTCTGTAATAGCTATCAAGTCATATCCATTTATTTCTATTTGTGCTGCCAACTTATCTTTCTTGTTACAAATGCTTCTTGCATTCAGATAAAGAACCTTAAGCTTTGACTTTTTACCATTATTGCTCATTCTGGTTCTGATTTCTGCTGCGTTCTTCTGCTTATATTTTCTGCCCCCTCCTGTCACACTTTGATTATCATTCACCTCTTCACTACCCTGCACCTCTGCACTCTCATTTCTTTTTGATTTTTTTAAACTTCCCTTCAATTGAACCGTCCCCCCCACTAATTAGTTTCAAGTCCTATTTACAACCCTAATTATATGATTCACTAGCGCACTGGTCCCAGCAAGGTTCAAATGAAGTCTGTCCCAACAAAACAGCCCTCTCCTTCCCCAGTACTGGTGCTGATGCCCCATGAATCGGAACCCATTTCTCCCACACCAACCTTTGAGCCAGGTATTTACCTCTCTAATCTTACTTACCCTACACCAATTTGCACGTGGCTCCGGTGGTAATCCAGAGATTATTACCTTTGTGGTTCTGCTTTTTAATTTAGTCCCGAGCTGCTCGTAGTCCCTCAGCAGAACCTATTTCCTAGTCCTACCTATGTTGTTGGTACCTATGTATAGCAGAGCAAGAATCAATTGTTGGAGGCTGAAAAAGTTCAGGCAGAAGCAACCAAACACCTCTTTCCCTTCCTCAGTTTAACTCCCTGAAGCCCCTAACTCTGGCACTCTATTGTAAATCGCACTAATTTGGCTTCTTATATATGCTCCTAACACAAAAGGCCTATCTCAAGTCACTTGATGAGGATCCAGTTTCAGCTGGTTCTTAATTAAGCTGTTCTTTCACTTGAACCCTTGCTTTATGTGTGTTGAAACTGTGACTACCAACAAGAAGCTGAGAACAGCTGTATCTATGTCAACAAGATCACACATGAAGTCAATGAATTGACCCAAAGCATAGCTGATTTGGCACAAGATCCAACACTGCCTAGAACAGAAGACCAGCTCTACCTGAAGTGTGGACACAAGAAAACTGTTTTACAGTCGCACAGTACAAAAGCTGAGGATGCAATGAGGCTGTACTACATGTGCACAGCACCACACTGCAGCCATCGCTGGACTGAGTGAGGACACAGTGTTGCCCCTTGAGGTTTTGCTGTGCTGTTTTTGGACCCACTAGTGGGCATGTCAGTTCAGGAATAATGTAAAACTGTTAAGACATAGAAATCAACGGTATGGTAATGTTTATTTTTTTAAAGCCATGATACTACTAATCTTTTGCTAATTTTGTAAATACACAAATAAAACTTATTTTTAAAACAAAAAAAGTCCCTGCTTGAGGCTGGCAACTACAGAATTTAAACTATAGATTTCAGTTTAATGCCAGCTACAAACTGCAAACTAAATTTAGGTTTGTACAAAATAAAAAATTAGACTCTTACCCAACACTTGCATGCACTCAACTGTACCCACTGACACTGACCTACCCCTTAACCTAATTTCCCTGTTCTGTTTAGCTTGCTTTTTCATACTCTTGTATTTGTAAAGGTATTTGTATCTTTTAGTTAAGTTTGTTATATTCTAAAACATATCAACCATGAACCAGATTTTTGAAACATTATAATGCTACTGATGGCTGAACTGGATGCTTACACTTAGCTTATAGTACAGATAGAAGGAGGGCATTCTAATAAAACTCATTGAGGCCTTGAAATCCTTCCTCAAGTGTGGTGCCGAGAATTGAACACAGTACTCCAGCTGAGGGGCTAACCTGTGCTTTTTAAATGTTTAGCAGAACTTCCTGTTAATGACACTTTTTTAACAGCCTTCTTATCTACTGCCTCCAAAGATTCTTGTGCACACACTGATGCCCATTTGTGCACCATGCACACACCCACCCCCCTCCCCACTTTAAATTGTGCCATTGCATTCTGGTTGTGACTTGGCGTCCTAATCTACTGTGAGTGCACAGTGAAGAGTGAGGCAGTTGAGTAGTTTTCTTTCTACATTTACCACATGTTCCTACACGTGTTTGGATCGTGAGAGGTGTAGGTTTAAGTTTATTCTGTTGGATAGCTAATTGTCGTTGGGAGCGTAAGAAGGACTTGTTGCTATTACTGGTTTGCATTTTATCTGCAACGAGAAAAACTCAGTTTTTTTCCCCCTGATTTTCTTCACTTATCTTCCCTGCAATAGCTAAACTGTTACTGAAACTTAACATGCACAATTCATTAATTCTGCTGATTTGCAGATATCTTTAGTATTGCAACATCTGTGCTGAAATAAGCCAGTTGGGAGAAAGTAATTAATTCAGTTTGACTTGACTTGAATATCACTTAACTGATATGGACTCTTAATGATTTGTGGCAGTGTACATGAGGATGAGCAATAACAGTAAATCTTTGCAACTGAATATGCAATGTAGGGAAACAATGGAAAAATCAGAAGATGGTTTCAGGTGTACCAGATGGATAAATGTGACTTTGTGCGTGAATTTTTTTTTTCTCCCTTCTGGAATCTTTGACCCTATGCTGAAAACTGTTTTGATAAGTGTCTGTTGCCCTCTGCGATATAGCACCATGGACATTATTCATGAGACCTAGCAGTGAGATTTGAGGAAAGTGGATATAGATTTCTAGCTAATTACCATAACAGCAAGCTGTATATTTGGCAAGTCTGAATCCAGCAGTTTACAGAGTTTGAAGTAAACTTAAGGGTGAATAAGGAGTTGAGAGAGATGGCAGTGGGCAAAGGAAGAACCATAGAGAGTGACTGGGGGAAACAGGTGACCTGGAAAATGACTGATTGAGGAGAGTTAATAAGTGAAAAACAAATTGATTGATTGAAAGAAGAAAAATGGGAGTGAGTGGGAGAGGAATGCTGCCCTCAAACACTGCAACAGCCAGAGCACTTGTACCTTTCCTCTCGGCTTGTTCCCTCCTGCTAATGATCTGCCCCATGGGAACCCTTGTCACTTTTTGCCAGATACGCTCCATAAATCCCTCCCTGTACTTCAAAACCAGGAACCCAGTCCTGGTATTCCCACATGTTTGTTTTATTAGTTTGCCACATCCTGTCCATCCTTTCATCGTTGCTATATTCAACAGTTTCTCCTAGTGCTTTTGCATCCCACACAGGATTCTTCTTTTCCCCCCCACATCGCAAAAATTGTGACTGTTCCTTATAATGCTCCTACATCTTACAACCCTGTTTTGCTTGCAGGCTCTTGCAACTTCCTGGGGCTAACCTACCAACACTTCCTGACCCAACGGTCTTCCTGCTATGGCTGCCTGTAGTTCCTATACCCTAAGTACCTACAATCGGCAGTACGTGCCCTGCTGACTTGCACATTACCGCAGTATGACAAATGTGAAGCAGTTCTGTTATTTGGTCTGGTAGCTTCCCCAATAAATCAGGTCCAGAACGTGAGAGTTAAAACAGCTGCATAGCCTGAGCTACATAGTTAAATATGGTGGACAGGTTCCCCTTGTCCCCGGATAGCAAGCTTGAGAGGAAGCGTAATGTGATTTTCAAATGTATGCAGATTCTGATGGTTGGTTTGTTGAAATTATAAATGTAACAGCCTGTTTTCTTTAAAATAAGGCTAGTAATTGGAAATTTTTAACCATCCAGAAAATGTAACTGGGCTAATTAGTAAGTTTACAGACGACACTAAGGTTGGAGAAGTTACAGATAGTGAAGAGGATTGTCAAAGGATACAACGGGATATAGATCGGTTGGAGACTTGGGCAGAGAAATGGCAGATGGAGTTTAATCCAGACAAATGCGAGGTAATGCATTTTGGAAGGTCTAATACAGGTAGGAATTATTCAGTAAATGGCAGAAACCTTAAGTGTATCGTCGGGCAGAGGGATCTGGGTGTACAGGTCCACAGGTCACTGAAGGTGGCAATGCAGGTGGATAAGGTAGTCAGGAAGGCATGTGGCATGCTTGCCTTCATCGGCAGGGGTATTGAGTATAAAAGCTGGGAAGTCATGTTGCAGCTGTATAGAACCTTGGTTAGGCCACACTTGGAATATTGCATACAATTCTGGTTGCCATATTACCAGAAGGATATGGAGGAGTTGGAGAGGGTGCAGAGGATGTTTACCAGGATGCTGCCTGGTCTGGAGGTTATTAGCTATGAGGAGAGGTTGGAGAAACCTGGATTGTTCTCACTAGAGCGACGGAGATTGAGGGGTGACTTGATAGAAGTTTAGAAAATTATGAGTGGCATGGACAGAGTAGATAGTCAGAAGCTTTTTCCCAGGGTGGAAGAGTCAATTTCTAGGGGACATAGATTTAAAGTGAGAGGAGAAAACTTTAGAGGAGATTTGCTGGGCAAGTTTTTTTTTACGCAGAGGGTAGTGAGTGTCTGGAATTCGCTACCAGAGGAGGTGGTGGAAGCAGGTAGGATAGTGGTATTTAAGCAGCACCTTGACAAGTACATGAATAGGATGGGAATAGAGGGATACGGACCCCGGAAGTGCAAAGTGTTTTAGTTTGACAGGCAATATGATCGGCGCAGGCTTGGAGGGCCAAAGGGCCTGTTCCTCTGCTGTACTTTTCTTTGTTCTTTGTTCTTTATTCTTGCAAATCACTGGACAGTTATAAAAAGGAATGAATAAGGTTGAGTTGACAAACTGAAATTGTTTTAAATAGACATAGTATTATCTTTGTGTATCAGTAGATTGTGATGGTGAAACAATATATTAGAAGCGGTATCAAGGACATTCATATGTATCCCAGCGTAGATATAAATTCAGGCCATCGTGTCCTTGTGCCAAAGATTAAGATAAAACTGAAAATATCAAAAAAATAAAACAAGCATGAATAGGAACGTAGGAAATAGGCGCAGCAGTAGGCCATTCAGCTCTTCGATTGTGCTCAGTCTTTCAACTAGATCATGACTAATCTTCTACCTCAATGCTATCTTCCTGCATGACCCCCATATCCCTTGATATCTTTAATATCTAGAAATCTATCTATCTCAGTCTTGAACATACTCAGTGAATGAAACTTCACAGCCCTCTGGGGCAGAGAATTCCAAAGATTCACCACCCTCTGAGTGAAGAAATTCCTCCTCGTCTCAATCCTGAGACTGTGTCCCCTGGTTCTAGGCTCCCCCAGACAGGGGAAACTTCCTTCCTGCATCTACCCTGTTAAGCACTGTAAGAATTTTGTATGCTTCAATGAGATCACCTCTCATTCCTCAAAACTCTAGAGAATGTAGGCAGAGTCTCGTCGAGTGACATTGCCATGGCAAATGCAGCACTGATGGTGACTGACAGTTAACTGCCAAACATTGTTTGAAATTTAAACCAGGCGGCTTGAACCTGGCTGGTCAAGGCAATAACCTGAGGAGCAAATCAGCGAATGGCTGCCACTTATTTTGTTTAGCTGAAACAGGTGCAATGTATATACATGATCTTTCTGTCTGCAAAGAGCAGGGCCCAGTATGAACCCTAAAAAGACAATGGTAGCTGGAAGGAATACATTAGAAACTAGAGTGAAGATTGAAGTGGATGGTGTCACACTGGAACAAATGATGAGTTTGTCTATTTAGGACAAATGATAATGGAAGAAGGTAGATGTGAGGTCAAAATTAAAAGAATGATAGAGATAGCAAAAGTAATTTTGTGAAGATTAAGAATGTGTTAACAGTCCTCAAGCTTGTAACAAGGAAAAAAAATCATAAGATACTACATCCTATCCACATTTCTGCATGGCTCAGAAACATGGACAATAAGTAAAGACCTGTAGAAGAAAGTAGAGGCCTTTGAAATGTGAGTGCTAAAATTTCCATATGTAGACCAATGAAGAGGTGCTTCAATAGCAAGAACAAAAATAACTCTTTAAGAAGTGACATCCAGAAACGAGTGTGTCAGTATTTTGGCCATTCGATCAGAGCTGAAAGCTACAGAGATCTCTTCTAGAGGGTAAAGTGGAGGGCAGCAGAAGGAAGGGTTGATCTAGTTGTGGTTGGATGATGGACATTGCAGGGCAGTTGCAGTGGTTGTGTGAAGGTGGCACAAGACAGATGAGTGTGACATACCCTGACGGCATAGCTCCTGGTAGGGACATCTACAAGCAGCAGCAGAATTATCTCATTCTTCCATTGCTCATCAGGGGAAGCCTGGAGTTTGACAGAGCTGGGGGTGGAATGTGGGGTTAGGTTTGGTGATTTTAGGTATCTGCCAGTGTTAGAGGTGGGAAGACATGATTGAACACTGGGTGTGGGTGGTACCACTCGGAGTTTAGCAGCCCCGGTTGGTAACTTCCTAAGAAATTTCATAATATTTACAGCACAGGAATAGGCCATTTAGTCCAACTGGATTATGCCAAGGTTTACTCCACTCAAGCCTCCTTCATCTAACCCCAACAATTTATCCTTTCATTGCCATTTCCCTCGCCTGTTTATCTAGCTTTCCTCTTAAATGTATCGATGCTATTCACCTCCACTATTCCTTGAGGTAGCGAGTTCCACGTTGTGCAAAGAATTATGGAATGTACAGAACAGGCCATTCAACCAGCCAGTTCATGTTGGTGTTTATGGCCCATCTGGCCTCCTTCCACCTTTCCTCATTTAACTATCAGCATAACCCTCTTCCCCGCCTCCTCTAATGCATATCTGGCTTCCCTTTAAATACATCTATTCTATCCACCTAAAGCATTCTCGGTGGTGAAGTTCCACATTCTCACCCCTGTCTGGGTAAAGAAGTTCCTTCAGAATTCCCCATTTGATTTCTTGTTGATTATTTTATATTGATGGCCTCTAGTTTTGCTCTTCCCCACAAGAGGAAACAGCTTTGTCTACTCTACTAGAACCTTTCATGATTTTCAACACCTTCAGACTTTCATGAGAAAGGAGACCCAGTCTGTTCATCCTTTTCTGATGGTACAATATTGCAATTATGGCATTGCCCATGTAAATCTTATTTGCTTCCTTTTCAGTGCCTGTATATCCTTTTAATAAGATAGTGACCAGAACTGCACACCAGTGTTCTGTAAGCAAAGTTCGATACGGATTTAGCATACTTCTCTACTTTTCAATTCTATTTCTCTAGAAATAAACCTGATTGCTTGGTTTGCTTTTTGTTATGGTCTTATTGAACTGAGTAGTATGTGGCCTTTTTTTTTCTTACCAAAATGTAGCTACTCTAACTGCCCTGGGTAAAGAAATTTCTCTTGCATTCCTTATTGAATTTATTAGTGACTATTTTATGTGATTGCGAGTTCCACATTCTCAACACTTCTAGATAAAGAAACTTTTACTGAATTCTCTGTTTAATTTCTTGGTGACTATATTTTATTTATGGCCCTTGTGGCTCCTAGTTCTGGTCTAGCCCACAAATGGAAGCATCTTGTCTATGTCTGCCCTATTAAACTCTCATTAAATTAAAGACCCATCTCAGGTCACCCCTTATTGTTAAGGGTCCCAGCCTGTTCAGTCATTTTTGCACTGATTCTTATGGAACACCGCATCTCACCTTTTGTCATTCTGCATAACTACTTTTAACCCCTACACTCTTTTCTGATTTGTAACCAGCTTGTTTTCCATTCTGCTATTTGTCCCAGCTTCTCTTGTTCTGTCCTTAGCCATGAGTCTACAGTCTCGTACCTTATTGAAAACTTTTTTGAAATTCAAATTTATTACATTTACTGCATTTCCCTTATCTACACTTTATATTCCTTCTTCAAAGAATTCAATAACATTGAGCAGACACACAGTTTTGTTTTATTGGTTTTTTTTGGTTCCCGTCAATAATCAGAATATTTGTTTTCTTACTCAACAAAAACAAGGGATAATGTCAGAGGTTCTTCAACGGAAATCTTGTCGCAGAGACGAACAGAACTTCTTCATATGGAAATCTTGACAGACTTTGCTTCCAAAATGTAATTTTCTTTTGGAAGATTAGGGTTAAGAAAATTAGGATGAGGAAAGAATCTCTTGCTCTGTCTTTCCCTCCCCCTCTACCTCAACATTAAGTTAACCTGAATAAAACTATTGCTGCTTTTCTCCTCACAGCCTCAAAGAGCCAAAGAGATCTTGTTTGGGCCATTTGAAACTTTACTAAAAAAAAATGTGAATTTATTTCAAGAACATTGAGTGATTTGATTGGTTCTTCAACAAAGTGTAACGAGATTTGTACAAGGATATTTCAGTTGTAAGCATTGACATAAAAAGTGTTTGGACAAGAAATGTTCAGCATGAAAATGATTTTGATATTGTGTTGTGACTTGCTTCTTTCTTTGTTATTGCATTACTAGTGTGTACTTTTAGTAGCCTTGTTTGCCTGAAGTGTTCCGTGATATCCTGAGGATACAAAATACTGTTATAAAAATGCAAGCTCATTTGATAAATTTGCTTCATTTTTAAATCTTAGAAATTGCGATACATCTAATAGCATATAACAATTTCAATAACAACAATGCTTAACAGATCAGGGTTTTTTCTTTGCTTTATTAGATGTATTATTGGATATTTATTTAGATTATAAGAATAGTGAAGATACTGTTGAAGGTGCAGGAAGTTGGGACTTGCTTATTGATGGAAGAACTGAAAAACCTGGATGAAAAAGGGAGAAATGCCTGGCTGTTGTTTTTTTAAAAAAAATTCAAGATACACACTAGCAACACACTTAAATACTTTCATACAAATGTGCGCATAATTGTGCAGTTTATTAACTGCTACAAATACAAATCACTATGGTTTTTAAAAATTATCTCATAACTCTCTTGAAATTCTACATATTTTTTAAAGTTATTCTGTATCCCTTTGGCAATACCAGACTTTTTATGTAATACTGAAATTGGGCTCTTAAATTGTATTATTTGAAAAAGCATTTGTTCAATTTCAAAGTACAAACTGACCGTCTCCTAGTGGCTGACGATGAAAGTTTAACTGACTGACTGTTCTTCCCACGGCTACATACTGCTTTTAAATGCACGGCTATGCAGAACTACATTGTTTTGCAATCGCTTTTAAAATCCTTGAATAAAGCATCAAAACTTAAGTTTTTGAAATGATTGCATTTGTATAGCACTCATGGCCTGGAATATAATATCTGAGCACTTTACATAAGGCTGGGCACTGAGTTATGGAGAAAAAGGCAGAGACCCAAAATAGAAATCAGAGGAGAAGCTAAGGCACAGTCAAAGTTAAAAATCCCAAACTGGGTGAAAGGAGGAGAATAGACTTGTATAAATTAGCAAGTGCAAAAGCCACTGGTGCAGCCACGTTTGACCAGTGGAGCACATTGTGGGGTAATCTCAACATGGCCACTGTGGGATGCTAAAATTCCTGCTGATTTTTAGAAGTGGATGTGGGGCTTATCAGAGTAGCCTTCCAAATCTGAATAAGGAACAAAATAAGTTTGTTCTTGAAGAGCAGTTGTATGAGTGAAGCCTGTGTATAAGTGTGCATTAATAGCATTGCTTCCCTCCATTTTAGCTAAGGGTGCACATTCTCCTTGACACAGCAGGGTCCTAACTCTTGTACTTCATTTCGCTATTTATTCAATGTGAGTTTGCCACATTTAGGTTACAATTTTGACTTTACAGAATCACAGTGTGCAGAAGAGGCCCTTCGGCCCATCGAGTCTGCACCGACACGTGAGAAACACCTGACCTACCTATCTAATCCCATTTGCCTGCACTTGGCCTATAGCCTTGAATGTTATGACATGCCAAGTGCTCATCCAGATACTTTTTAAAGGATGTGAGGCAACCCGCCTCCACCACCCTCCCAGGCAGCGCATTCCAGACTGGCACCAACCTCTGGGCAAAAAAGTTTTTCCACACATACCCCCCAAACCTCCTGCCCCTCACTTTGAACTTATGTCCCTTTGTGACTGACCCTTCAACTAAGGGGAACAGCTGCTCCCTATCCATACCCCTCATAATCTTGTACACCTCAATCAGGTCGGTCCTCAGTCTTCTCTGCACCAACAAAAACAACCTAAGTCTATCCAACCTCTCTACATAACTTAAATGTTTCATCCCAGGCAACATCCTGGTGAATCTCCTCTGCACCCCCTCCAGTGCAATCACATCCTTCCTATAATGTGGTGACCAGAACTACACACAGTACTCCAGCTGTGGCCTCACCAAGGTTCCTTACAGCTCCAACGTGACCTCCCTACTTTTGTAATCTGTGCCTCGATTGATAAAGGCAAATGTCCTATATGCCTTTTTCAGCACCCCACTAACATGCCCCTCCATCTTCAGAGATCTATGGACACACACGACAAGGTCCCTTTGTTCCTCAGAACTTCCTAATGTCATGCCATTCATTGAATTCTTCCTTGTCAACTTACTCCTTCCAAAGTGTATCACCTCACACTTTTCAGGGTTAAATTCCATCTGCCACTTATCTGCCCATTTGACCATCCTGTCTATATCTTCATGTAGCCCAAGGTGCTCAACCTCACTGTTAACCACCCAGCCAATCTTTGTGTCATCTGCAAACTTACTAATCCTTCCCCCCCCCCCCCCCCCCCCCCCAAACATAGTCATCTATGTCATTTATATAAATGACCAATAATAAGTGACCCAGCACAGATCCCTGTGGTACGCCACTGGACACGGGCTTCCAGTCACTAAAGCATCCTTCTGTCATCACCCTCTGTCTCCTGCAAGAAAGCCAATTTTGAATCCACCTAATCAAATTACCCTGTATTCCATGTGCCTTTGTTATCTTTATAAGTCTCCCATGTGGGATCTTATCAAAGGCATTGCTGAAATCCATATAAATTACATCAACTGCAGTACCCTCATCTATACACCTGGTCACCTCCTCAAAAAATTCAATCAAACTTGTTAGGCATGACCTCCCTTTGACAAAGCCATGCTAATTATCCCTGATCAAACCATGCCCCTCCAAGTGGCGATAGATTCTCTCCTTCAGAATTTTCCCCAACAGTTTCCCTACCACTGACGTGAGACTCACTGGCCTGTAGTTCCCTGGCTTATCTCTACAACCTTTCTTAAATAGCGGAACCACATTAGCTGTTCTCCAGTCCTCTGGCACCTCCCCCGTGGCCAGAAAGGAATTAAAAATTTGGGTCAGAGCCCCTGTGATCTTCCCCCCCTTGCCTCCCTCAGCAGTCTAGGACACAAATCATCCAGACCTGGAGATTTGTCCACTTTTAAGTGACAGCATCTCCAATACCTTGTCACTCCCTATATCAATTTGCTCAAGAACCTCGCAGTCTCTCTCCCCGAGTTTCATTCCATCATCATCATTCTCTTGGGTGAAGACGGATGTGAAGTATTTGTTCAATATTCTGCTGATGTCTTCTGGTTCCACCCATAGATTACCCCCTCGGTCCCTAATGGAGGGGAATTAATTTTAAACAGCTCTGATTTCTCCCCTCTCAGGTCCGTAAACAGAAAGGTATTTTGATTCCCCCCGTTATAAGTGGTAGAGTATTTTTTCCAACCCCTCAGTTTTGGTGTAATCCAATTTCTGTTAACAACTCCACAGTAAACTCAGAGGGGTAGTTTATTCACACATTCAAACATGAGAGGAGGGGTGGCAACGTAGCCTCCTTCTTTACTTATACAATAAAAGAAGGGGGGAATTGAGAAAGAAGGGGATTTTTCTGCCAACAACTACAGAATAAAGAATTATTGTTTCACGTTAGTCCAGAGCCCAGAATCAAAGTCTAATGTTGGGTAATTCTCTTTCCCGGTAGAGTTGACATTCACGATGGGATGAACACTATATGGTAGAGATGAATTAGTCTTGTAGGCATTGGTGCAGAAATTAAATTTGGGCAGAGCTCTGGTTCAGAGCTGCTGCTTGCTAGATTTAGGATGCTAGACAGAGCTTTGCAACCACAAGACAATATTGTAAGTTTCACCAGTTTGGGTGAGGGAGGAGGGGTCATGTGACTCCCACCTTTCCACTCTGGCTTGGACAAAGGATGTATATTCCTTAGTCTGGATCCTTGAGGTGGGTAATGTTTTAAACATTAATAATTTCATAAGTGGTTTCTGGGACCTTTATCCTATCAGACTGGTAGTCTCTGTTGGCCAGACTTGGCCTTGGAATATAAATGGCCTTTGTACAATTTCCTTGTATTTGATCTCTGCAGTCACGGGGTCATTAGTGTCTCTTTGGAGAAAATGAGATGTCTCTGAATGCTAGAACGTTCCCTTTGTTTGAGTTGTAGCCAGCCATGGCTTCAGTAATTTTAAAGCCTTTGTCTGGTTTTTTATGATTTTATAAATTAGCCGTGTTGATATGTAGAATACATACCAGCAGTAGAACTTTCTCAAAATACTCGTGTCTTTTTTTATATTGATATTGCTGTTTTTAAATGGTTTGGGATGTTTATTATGTTAAATGTGTTTCTTATATACATTTTAAGTAGTTTGTTCAGTCACAGTTAAGGCCCTCTCTGTTCACTTCCTTGTATCACTCTCCACTTAAATCCTCCTTCCCCTTCCCTCCTTTGCTTCTGTGTCTGCCCCGGAATAAAAACGCTCCCAACTCACTGCAAACTGCACTTCAAAAATCCAAGCTGTATAGCACGCTTATTTTTTAATTCATTCACGGGATGTGGGCTTCGTTGGCTGGACAAGAATTTATTGCCCATTCCTAGTTGCTCTTGAGAAGGTGGTGGTGAGCTGCATTCTTGTACTGCTGCAGCCCATGTGGTGTAGGTACACTCAGTGTTGATAGGAAGGGAGTTCCAGGATTTTGACCCAGCGACAGTGAAGTAATGGCGATATATTTCCAAGCCAGGATGGTGAGTGACTTGGGAGGGGAACTTCCAGGTGGTAGTGTTCCCATCTATCTGCTGCCCTTGTCCTTCTAGGTGGTAGCGGTCATGGATTTTGGAAGGTGCTGTCTAAGGAGCCTTGGTGAATTTCTGCAGTGAATCTTATAGATGGTATCTTGTAGATGGTACACACTGCTGCTACTGTACGTCGGTGGTGGAGGGAATGAATGTTTGTGGATGTGGTGCCAATCAAATGGGCTGCTTTGCCCTGGATGGTGTTCAGTTTTTTCAGTATTGGAGGAGCTACACTCATCCAGGCAAGTGGGGAATATTCCATCACATTCCTGACTTGTGCTTTGTAGATGGTGGACAGGTTTTGGGGAGCCAGGAAGTGAGTTACTCATTGCAGGATTCCTAGCCTCTGACCTGCTCTTGTAGCCACAGTATTTATATGGCTAGTCCAGATCAGTTTCTGGCTGATGGTAACCCCCCCCCAGGATGTTGATAGTGCGGGTAATGCCATTAAACATCAAGGGACAATGGATTCTCTCTTGTTGGAGATGGTCATTGTTAGGCACTTGTATGGCGTGAATGTTACTTGCTGCTTGTCAGCCCAAGCCTGGATATTGTCCAGGTCTTGTTGCATTCAGACATGGCCTGCTTCAGTATCTGAGGAGTTGCGAATGGTGCTGAACATTGTGCAATCATCAGCGAACATCCCCACTTTTGACCTTATGATGGAAGGAGGGTCAGTGATGAAGCAGCTGAAGATGGTTGGGCCTGGGTCACTACCCTGAGGAACTCCTGCAGTGATGTCTTGGAGCTGAGATGACTGACCTCCAACAATCACAATTATCTTCCTTTGTGCTAGGTATGATTCCAACCAGCAGAGAGTTTTCCCCCTGATTCCCATCAACTCCAGTTTTGCGAGAGCTCATTGATGCCAAAATTGGTCAAATGCTGCCTTGATGTCAAGGGCAGTCATTCTCACCTCAGCTTGGGAGTTCAGCTCTTTTGTCCATGTTTGAACCAAGGCTGTAATGCGGTCAGGAGCTGAGTGACCCTGGTGGAACCCAAACTGGGCATCAGTAAGCAGGTTATTGCTAAGCAAGTGCTGTTTGATCCCTTCCATTACTTTACTGATGATGGAGAGTAGACTGATGGGACGGTAATTGACCGAGTTAGATTTGTCCTGCTTTTTGTGTTCAGGACATTCCTGGGCAATTTTCCACATAGCCGGCTAGATACCAGTGTTGTAGCTGTACTGGAACAGCTTGGCTAGGGGCACGGCAAGTCCTGGAGCACAAGTCTTCAGTACTATTGCCGGGATTTTGTCAGAGCCCATTGCCTTTGCGGTATCCAGTGCCTTCAATTTCTTGATATCACGTGGAGCGAATTGAATTGGCATCTGTGATGCTGTGGACCTATGGAGGAAGCCGAGATGGACCATCGACTCGGCACTTCTGGCTGAAGATTGTTGCGAATGCTTCAGCCTTATCTTTTGCACTGCTGTGTTGGGCTCCTCCATCATTGATGATGGGGATATTTGTCCTCCAGTGAGTTGTTTAATTGTCCACCTCCATTCATGATTGGATGTGGCAGGACTGCAAAGCTTAGATCTGATCCGTTGGTTGTCTGATCACTTAGCTCTGTATATCACTTGCTGCTTATGCTATTTGGCATGCAAGTAGCCCTGTTTTATAGCTTCACCAGGTTAGCACATCACTTTTGGTTATGCCTGGTGCTTCTCCTGGCATGCCCTCTCGCACTTTTCATTGAACCAGGGTTGATCCCCTGGCTTGATGGTAATGTTAGAGTGGGGGATATGCTGGGCCATGAGGTTGCATATTGTGGTTGAGTACAATTCTGCTGCCGTTGATGGCCCACAGCGCCTCATGGATGCCCAGTCTTGAGTTGCTAGATCTGTTCAAAATCTATCCCATTTAGCATGGTGGTAGTGCCACACAACACAATGGAGGGCATTCTCAAAGTGAAGGCGGGACTTCGTCTCCACAATAACTGTGCGGTGGTCACTCCTACCGATACTATCATGACCAGATGCATCTGCGGCAGGCAGGTTGGTGAGAATGAGGTCAAGTATGTTTTTCCCTCTTGGTTCCCTCCCCACCTGCTGCAGACCCAGTCTAGCAGCTACGTCATTTTGGACTCAGCCAACTCGGTCAGTAATGGTGCTACTGAGCCACTCTTGGTGATGAACATTGAAGTCCCCCACGCAGAGAACATTCTACCTTGCCACCCTCAGTACTTCCTCCAAGTGATGTTCAACATGGAGGAGCACTGATTCATCAGCTGAGGGAGGGCAGTACTTGGTAATCAGCAGGACGTTTCTTTGCCCATGTTTGACCTGATGCCATGAGACTTCATGGGGTCCGGAGTCGATGTTGAGGACTCCCATGGCAACTCCCTCCTGACTGTATATCATTGTACCGCCACCTCTGCTGCGTCTGCCCTGCTGGTGGGATAGGATGTACCCAGGGATGGTGATGGTGATGTCTGGGACATTATCTGTAAGGTATAATTCCGTGAGGATGATTATGCCAGGCTGTTGCTTGACTAGTCTGCGAGACAGGTCTCCCAATTTTGGCACAACCCCCAGATATTAGTAAGGAGGACTTTGCAAGATCGACAGGGCTATGATTGCCGTTGTCTTTTCCGGTGCCTAAGTCGATGCTGGGTGGTTGGTCCGGTTTCATTCCTTTTTTGTGTCTTTGTAGCGGTTTGTTACCAACGAGTGGCTTTCTAGGCCATTTCAGATCTCCAGTCTACCGCTCAACTGCACCCTCATTTCCACCTTCTCCCTACTCCACACTAATGCCATTACTCATCCAGGCTGTTTCTACACCTACACACACACACACACACACACACACACACACAACACACAACACACAACACACAACACACACCCCACCACCACCAAAACATAAAGCCCTCATCTCTGCCTCATCAACTCCAAGAATGTGGGTATGTCTAACAACCAGTTACTATTCTAGGATCATCACGGAATGCAAAGAAAGCTGCAGTTTGTTTTCACTGCTGCAAATTGTGGTCTTAAACAGTCCCCTCCAGCTTTACCTCTAACAATGAGTAGAAGGAGCTCAGAGATTTGTCACTAATTTTGTGATGATCCAATTATATGCCTCTGCTGCTTTCCTCCCCTGTCTCGGTGCTGATCTTTCACCTTTATCTATTTTTTCTCCTCTATGTCCTCATGCCTTCTCCGAGCTCATGGGGCTCATGAGACCCACCTCCTGCTCTCTCAACCTTATTCCCAATAAATTCAGGGGAGGGGAGGCGTTGGCATAGTGGTATTGTCACTGGACTGTTAATCCAAAGACCCAGGGTAATGCTCTGGGGACCCAGGTTCGATTCTCACCATGGCAGATGGTGAAATTTGAATTCAATAAATATCTGGAATTAAAAGTCTGATGATGACCATGAAACCATTGCCAATTGTCGTAAAAACCCATCTGCTTTAGGGAAGGAAATTGCCAATGGGCAATAAATGCTCCCCATTTTATAGCTTGGTGAGACAACACTTGCTTGGTTCCATTCTAGTCCATCCAGTCACATCCAGGGAATCACTTGCAATGGCTTCTCTTGCTCTCGTACCATTACCTCTAGTGTCCCCTAAGGATCTATACCTGCCCCTGTTCTATTTCTCACCTACCTGCTGCCCCTTGGTGACAGCGTCTGAAAACGCGGCTTTCGTTTCCACATGTACACTGACAGCATCAACTCTGATTCCTTCATTGTCTTTAAACTGCCAAACTGCTTGTTTGACCTCCAGTACCGATAAGCAGAAATTTTCTCCAACTAAACGTTGTGAAGACCAAAGCCGTTGCCTTCAGTCCCACCACAAACCTTGTTCCCTAGTCACTGAGTAAGATAACCTCTCACTTTTTTTGTAGTGCACAGTAATTTTGATTTTTGCGCAGCCATCTCGGAAACTTTTGTCTTGTCATGCGTTGGCATGACTAAAGGAAATATCCTCTCCTTGCCAACTGTCTGAAGCTTAACCAGACCTTGGTTGTCATATTTGACCTTGAGATGAACTTCTGACCACATTGCTGAATGAAAGCAGACTATTTCCAGCTCTGTAACATCGTTCAACTTCGCCCCTGCCTCAGGTCATCCGCTGAACTCCACATGTGTGCCTCCACATCCATTTATTATTCCAGTGCACCCCTGGCTAGCTCGCTCATCACTCTTGTGCTTGCTGACCCACATTGGCTTCTAGTTAAGCGAGTCTGTATTGTTAAAATTTCTGTTTTTGTTTTGAAATCCCTCCAGGGCCTCTTCCCTCCCTATCTCTGTAATGTAGCCCAGCCCCACAACCTTCTGCGATCACAGAATTGCAGATTCAGTTGTCAATTCTTTCAATTCTGGCCTCTTGAGCATCACCAATTTTCATTACTTCATCACTCGCTGCTTTTATTCTTTTTTTAAGACATTCCTTAAACCTACCTCTTTGACCAAGCTTTTGGTGATTGTTCCTAATATCTCCAATGTGACTGGCTGCATTTGCTGACACATACAGTTGCAATGTCTGACGTCAATGACAGCAACGTCCCAGGTAGCTGCCTGCATCAAAGATAATGCAGATCAAAGAAAGTCCAGAAAAGAACATTCTAGTTTTCGTTCTTCCTGTCCCCCACTCCTTCCTGCTCACTCCTGCCACTGCTCTCTCCCGCTCATAACTCAAACAGAGGGGAGCGGCGAAGGTGGACAGTGGGGGCAGGAAGGAACGGTGGAGGAAGCAGAAGAGGAAGTAAGGGTGTGGGTGGGAGTGGTAAGGGGCATGGGTGGGAGCAGCGGTGGGAGGCAGACAACAGGCACACAAAAATGCTGTTAGCAGGAGAAACCACACATTCTCTGGCGAACAGAGTGGGTGCTGAGCTTCTGTTTTTGCTCAGCAGCAAGAATTAGTGTTTTCCTCCTCACCAACTCATGACCTTTGTGCTGCTGCTGTGAACACTTGCAGGATTCCCATAGCAAAAGACAGTGCAGTGGGTAATTTACTGGCCCCAAAAACACCTAACCAAATTGTTCACAATCCATTGATCCTTTAACTTGTTCAATACATCTGGACTTTTTTTTCTTTTTGTTATGGCAATGAATAAAGTAGCAAGTATCATTGTACTTGTTTCTTTTTCTTCGGCTGAAGACAATTCATGCCAGTGTATGCTTCGCGGGTATTGGCACCCACATGATAGCACGTGCTTCTTGTACTTGGCAACATAGGAAGAGGAGTTTGTTATTCAATCCTCGAACCTGTTCCATCATTCAGTGAAATCATTGCTGATCTGTATCGTAACTCCATTCACCTGCCATGGTTTCATATCCTTCATTCCCTTGTGTAGTAAAGTTCTGTCCATCTCCAATTTGAAGTTATCAATTTAGTTGGCATCGTTTTTTTTTATGGCTGTGAGTTCCATACTAATACCAGCCTTTTGAGTGAAGAAGTGTTTTCCTAACTTTGCCCAGAATAGCCTAGCTCTAATTTGAAGGTGATTTCCGCTTGTTCTGGACACCAACCCCCCCTCCCCCCCCACCCACCCAAACCAAACTGGTGGAATTTCCTCTGCCAAATTTCTTCTACTTTTCAAAGTTCTAAAAATCTCAATCAATTTGCCCCTTTACCAATAGCTAACTGGAACTAATTATGTGCATCACATAATTGCACACGCACATTCGATTTGCCCTGAAATTTAATACACTGGTGTTGGTGCAATAGTGCTTTAGTTTTAGAAGAAACCAGAATTCCCAATGTGTGACGTGACTAACTAAACCACACTCATTAAATTTGCTTGCCAGTGCAAGCCTACAGGCCAAAGATGTTGAACTGGTGTCAGCAGGTGATATAATTTAGATTGTGTGCACATCAGAATGGTGGTGGATTCCAGAATAAGGGTATCTGATCGGCTGTTAAATTGAAACTGTAACAATGCTAGTCCGTCACCCCACTACCCCGCTTAGTTCACTTTTACATTATCAGTACTTTGATGGAACAAAGCACAGTCTCTATTGGCTGGACTCCATAGTTTTAGCAAGGTTGGATGGCAGTGTTCTGAAACTTGAACTAAAAAGATACCCTCCAAAAAATAGTGCTTGATTTTACTGCTGGAGATACAACATGAATTATATTTCAGTGAAGGTGCCAATGAGTAAAGTTGATGCCGAAGGTTAATAATTTGTAGTTTCATCAATTCTGTTTTAGGTCCATTTTAGCATTGCGTGTCACAATTGGTCCAAATTAGCTTAGGACTGAAGTTGTCATATTCGAAACGACCAAGTAATAAAAAAACTTTTCCAGATGCTTCTCCAGATCAGTAGTTAAAAACGCATTTATTTATGCAAATAGATTCCATCAGATACTGATGATGACAACTGTTCAGTCAGTGAGTACTGTTCTATCCTAAAAGAATTCCTGAGGCCGGTAAAAATGAAGAGGCAAACCTTGAGTAGATAATGCAGGCTTGCAGAGGCAGGAGTGGGTTGTTTCTGAGTCGCTTAATATTTCACATAACAGTACTTGGGAGTGTTACATCAGTGAACAGGTAATCATATGTGGCTTTGCATGCAGAATGAAAAGAACGTTTATCTCGTTGTTTTAGTGCTGATGTTTGCTGATTGAACCGGTGTTTGATTTCATCTGAACTTTCTTCTTGTCTATATCTAACCTGAAATGTTGCTGACTTTGAGGTGAGGGCATAAAGGTAAATGGAATTTCTCCAAAGATAAATGTTTTTCTTTTTAAAAAAAAACATGCTCAGTAGAAAGAAGGTATAAAGAACATGTTTTGCATTGAAAATCTTTCTCCCTCAACCAAAGATTTGATTTTACTTCCTCACCTGGAATTTAGAAGCTCCTTAATAGCTGTGAGCACAGAAGGAGAGCACTTTGGCATTGTGCTTATGCCAGCTCTTTTGTTGGAACAATCTAAAACTAATTTCACTTTGCCCATTACTCCTCTGTCTTCATAGATAAAAGCAAAGAACTGTGGATGCTGGAAATCCAAAACAAAGACAAAAATACCAGGAAAAACTCAGCAGGTCTGGCAGCATCGGTGGAGAGGAGCACAGTTGATGTTTCGACTCGAAATGTCAACAGTACTCCTCTGTCTTCCGTTGCTTCACATGTTTCCACACTTCTTTCAAAAATGCAAAGGTGTTTGCTTTAATCGCCTGACAGGATCCAATGCTCCAACAACTTGTTGCACGAATTAAATGCCTTACAACCCATTCTTCATTCTTTAATGGCAATTTTGAATTAATGACTCCTTGTTAGATTGCCCAACTAGAAGGAAATGACCCTTTCCTATTGACCTTTTTAAAAAGCCTTTATCATTTTAAAATGTCTGTTAAACTTTCTCCAAGTCTTCTGTGCTCCAGCGGAGGAAAATGTACCATGGTCTCTGGCCTCTGTTCATGATTTTATTTCCTCATCTCTGGTGTCATCTAGTGAATCTATCCTGTATTTTCCATGGGTTTACTTGAATTTCTAAAATGTGCTGACCAAAACAACACAACACAATACTGTAACTTCAGATTTATCATTGCATGCACTAGTTTATTGTTACCTCTTTGGTTTTGGACTCTATCCCTATTCATAAAACCTAAAATGTTATTGGCCTTTTTATTTGAATAGCTTTAGCTGCCTACATTCACACTTTCAAAAGGATTATGTGTTTGAAATGCACATGTCTCTGCTCATCCATATGCTTCAACCATTTTCCCAAGAGTGTAGACTCTTGATTTTAGTTTTTTACTTCTCAAAGTGCATGACACTTATAGTAACTACAGGCTGTTATCAATGGTGAGTAAGGTTTTAGACACCATAATTAAGGAATGAATTAACAGACACTTGGAGAATTTTGAGTTAATTAAAAGATTTGTAAAAGGCAGAATGTGTTTCACTAATGTAATTGAATTTTTGAGGGGAATATGGTGGATGTTGTCTGTATAGATTTTAAAAGTATTGTATAAAAGACTTGTTAACAAAATGAAGGGTCAGTGTTAGCTTGTTAGGACATAAAACAGGGAGCCATGGTAAATGGTTATTTTTCACACTTGGGGAAACTCTACAAGAACTATCCTCAAGAGTCAGTGCTAGAACCACTACTTTTTTTAATGTATATAAATGACTCAGATATTGAAATATAGAGAAAAATTGCAAAATTTGCCGATGGTACCAAACTTGGAGATGTGGCAAACTGAGAATGCTGCCAATCGACTGAAGCAGGACATAGATAAGCTCGCAGAATGAGTGGATAAGTGGCAGATGGAATTGAATACAGAGATGTGAGGTGGTGCATTTTGGGAAAAGGGATAAGGAGAGGCAATATAGATTAAATAGCACAGTTGTAAAGAGTGTGCAGGGACAGAGGGACTTGGACGTTCATGTGCATAGATCTTGGAAGGCGGCCGGACATATTGAGAGAAAGTTAGTACATGGGGTCTTGGGCTTCATAAATACAGGCATTAACTACAAAGTTATGCAGATACTTAATAAAGTTCTGATTATGTTGCAACTAGAGTATTGGTCCAAATCTTCTGATTTATGGGAAGAGTCCTCCAACTTGCTGATGTGACTTGGGATCCTGAGGAAGGCCCAACTTGTACACACCCGTGGTACTTATGCAGGAAGTTTAAAGTTCCGGTTTGACCCTGCCCAGATTGCTCCGTGATTCACATGATAGTAGGATCACATAGGCAGAACCTTGGAGACTTGGGCTGTTTGCCCTATACTTACCCTGGTTTTACCTGGATTTACCTGGAGCTTTTCATAGGTAGAAAACCTGCAAAACACTTAAGTAAATCAGCATCCACATCAATGCTCACGAGTCACACCCCACCCCACCTCTTACCCTGAAAGTGCACATCCCTTCCTTCCACCTGGACTCCCATGTCCCACCTGCCCCCCTCTCCCCCACTCCTGGCTTGCCTCCCGGAATCACTTGCTCCTGTCCAGCAGATGCCGGAAGAGTCATCATTGTTGAGGGGGGAGGGGGTGCAGTTTTAGCATGTTCTTGGGGTGAAGAGTGGATGAACATTGTCAGGGGATGGGGGAGGGATTTGAGTAGTGTTGGGGGATAAACAGTGTCAGGGACGGGGGTGGGGGTGAGCATTGTCAGGGGTTGATCTAGAATTTGTCCACAACTGACAATGGGCTACCTACCCTGCAATTACTGTCAATCCTTCTCTCTTTTCTTGAACAGGAATATTATGTTTGCTACTTTCTAGTCCTTGGTGTGATATTCCAGATTGCCAGTTGTTGAAGGATAGCCCTAGAGCAAACGTTTACTTGATCTGATGTTAAGTTAGAGTGCAACGTTGAAAGTATGCACCTAACTCTGTAACTTTTTCGAGTACAAACCCGTTTCCATCTGTTTCAGATGAAGTTACGTTGTTTCATAGTTTGCCATTGTGAGATTTGAACTCTTGATACTCTTTCGAGTACAAACCTGTTTCCATCTGTTTCAGATGAAGTCACATTGTTCCATAGTTTGCCATTGTGAGATTTTAACTCTTGATCTTGGGGTTACAAACCCAGTGCCATAACCACTTGGCTATTTAAGCCAAGCTAAAAATGAACTCTTGATACTCTTTTGAGTAAACCTGTTTCCATCTGTTTCAGATGAAGTTACATTGTTTCATAGTTTGCCATTGTGAGATTTGAACTCTTGATCTTGGGGTTACAAGACCAGTACCATAACCACTTGGCAATAACTCTGTACCCCGTGTGTCTCCATATACCTGCTGAAGTGAAACCCCAATTAATGCCCTCAATTGGAAATATTTAAACACAATCGATGTATAATTAACACCTGGTTAATTTGCACGTTTGTCAAATTATGGTCATAGCCTCTGCAATTTCTTCACTTCCTTCAACAGTTGAGAGAGCATGCTAATTATTTCAGCACCAATTCCTTTTCTGTAGTTATCGCTAAAATTTGATCCTTTTAAATTGGTTCTTGCACAAAAGAACAACTTATGCAATTAAATACTTATCTTTTTTGCGCTGAAAGAATATCAATTTGTTTGATATTTGATTTAAATAACTGAATTAGAAGCCAATAAATTGAGAATTTTCTGTGCTGTGTTGAAATCCCAGAAGGAAAACTTCAAAGCCTAAGACTTTGTAACTGCAGCTTTCGAAAATCAAAAGGATCACATTTTTTTCCCTTTTGAAAAGCTGTTTTCTAAATGTGCTTTTATTGCACCATCATAAATCCATAAAAGCTATTGATGGAAATATGGGTTGGGCTCTTTGAAAGCAGCTTAATTGCAATCCTGATTTCATTTGGTGTTTGATCAGAGGCTCACATACATTGAAGTTATAGAAAATATATTTATAAAATGCTTTCACAAACATGCTGGCTGCAAATGCTAGACAATTATATCTACTAACTTAGATATGTATATGTGGATGATGGCATCAAAACTTTGTCTATAGCAAGTGTAGTTGCAAATGGTCTTCAACATTCAAACAATAGAGGGATGGTTCTGTGCTAGAGGTTTAACAAGTAAAGCCATGCTGGAATTTCAAAGCAGGAATTAGAACTGCATCTCTTTTCGTCATGCTGAGAGAATTTATACATTGTTGTTCACGTGCGAATAACACTATTGATCATCAATAGACTTGAGTTTCTGTTCACTTATCATACATTTTGGGGATGGGCCTATAAACTCAAATGGCAGTTTAACAGTAACCTACAGCAGTGATGTGGCCACTGTAGAACAACAATGTTTAGTCACTATGATTTGGCACATGACATTGCAAAGATATGCTGGGGTTATTAAATTTCTGACTTTGGTACATCAGTGGGCAAATAATGGCCATCAACATTTTCATCCATGGATTGCTGGGGAACAACAGTATGAATGGAATTAACAGCAGTATTAGTTGAGAATAAAATGCTGGGGAATATTTTTCAAGATTGTACTATGTCCCACCACCAGGTTTTTCAGTCAAGCTTTACAGCTCAGTTATGGAGTGCAGTATTGTTTCATCCTAAAATAATGAACCATGATGCTTTCCAATCCCCTACTTGGTAGATATATTTCTAGTAGTTCCATGCAACTGTGTGGCATCAGCATAAACAGATTTGCTTGCTGTCTACTTAATGATATAGTTGCAAATAGTGTTTTTGTCTGAAATGCTTTTGGAATCCGCCACCTTAAATATTCATTCCATCCATCACTGGCGCACAGTGGCAGCAGGGTGTACCATCTACAAGATGCACCGCAGGAACTCTCAAAGACTTTTCCAACAGCGCCTTTCAAACCCACTAACTATACCTAGCATGACAAGGGCAGCAAATGCATGGGAACACCAACTCCAGGTTCCCCTCTAAGCCACTCACTATCCTGACTTGGAAACATATCGCCATTCCTTCACTGTCTCTGGGTGAAAATCCTGGAACTCCTTCCCTATTAGCATTCTGGGTGTACGTACACCACAGGGACTGCAGTGGTTCAAGAAGGCAGCTCACCACCACCTTCTCAAGGGCAACAAATGCTAGCCCACAGCCCATAAAAGAAAGAAAGTTATTGTAAGTGGTCTACAAATATAAATTCATGTTGTGAATCAGCAATTAAAAAAATTTTATGCATAAACTAATCAAATTATCCTGAGTTTCAAAATGCATGACAAATAAAATATTAAGCTGCCAAATTTCAAAATGAAATAACTACAATGTATTATGTTATCCTGAGTAACAGCAACCACCATCCTTTTTATTTCTTGATATTGAGAATTAAAAAGCAGTTCATCTAAAAATGTCAATAAATGCAAAAGAAGTCCAGACTTGCTGAATTATAAAAGGATTGATTGTAGATTTCCTACATTATAACAGTGACTACACTGCAGAAGTACTTCATTGGCTGGAAAGCACTCTCAGATGTTTGATCATGAAACCGCATAACCCCCCTCACCCCCCCCTTTCGCTTGCCAGAAAATACAATACCCATTTTCGCCTTGGTAATTTCCTCTGGCTTGATCTTTTTCTATGGCCTGCACCTATTTCAAACAAGTGAGCATGTACATAGAAGCCTCCCTTGAAAATCTGCTCTATTGCATTTTAATGTTCCTGCTTCTGAAACCACTGAAACATCTGGACAGAGCTGCAGCGACTAAAAATGGGTTGGGAAATTGGCTGGCTCCCTTATGGGCATGTGATCCTCCTCACCTGATTTTTCTTCACACTCTACCAGGAGGATACCAAAATTAATGGCTCCTTACTTAAATGGACGCAGCATTCAGAACAAGATAAATGAATTAACGGCACAAACAGAGGTTAATAGGTATGATCTTATAGCCATTACGGAGACATGGTTACAAGGAGATCAAAGCAGTGAACTAAATATTCAGGGGTGTGTGACTTTTTGAAAGGACAGACCTGAAGAAAAGGGTGGTGAGGTAACTTTGTTAGTATGAGATAGAGTAAGTATGATAGCAAGAAATGACCTTGGATCGGAAGATGCAGAATCCAAATGGGTGGAGGTAAGAAATAACAAGGGAAAGATGACATTGGTGGGAGTAGTCTCTAGGCCCCCTAACAGTAGCTATGCTGTAGGCCAAAGAATAAATCAAGAAATAATGAGGGCATGTAAAAAAGGCCATACATTAATCATGGGTGAATTTAGCATTCAGTTTGAGAGTGAGAAACTTGGGTTGGAAACCACTGTGCTCAACTTAAATAAGGGTAATTACAAAGGAATGAGGGCAGAGTTGACTGGACTGGGAAAGGAGTTTAGCAGAAAAGACGGTGGCAGACATTTAATAGCTGATGACTCACAACAAACAGTGAGGAAGAAGGATTCTAGGAAGGGGTAAACCCATAGTTAACCAAGGAAGCCAAAGGTTATGGGGAAAAGGCAGGAAAGTGGGGTTGACGATTATCAGATCGGCCATGATCTCATTGAATGGCGGAGCACAATCGATAGGCCGAATGGCCTACTTTCGTTCCTATGCCTTATGGTCTTATGATTCAATATGCCACCCAAGTTAGAAGCACAAAAAATGTGCACCAGCTTTTTAAAAATTCGAGGAGAATATGAAATATATATATCATGTTTTATCTCATATTCTGAGCCACAATTTAAATTTGTGCATTGTTTTCCATTGTCAGCAATATTTAGCTTTAGGTTTTCTGTGCATGTGTAAACAAGTGCATGTATGCAGATGGATCATAGAGTCATAGAGGCCTACAGCACAGAAAAGGGCCCTTCGACCCATCAAGTCTGTGCTGGTCAAACAAGTACCTAATTATTCTAATCCCATTTTCCAGCACTAGGCCCATAGCCTTGTATGCCATGGCATCGCAATTGCACATCCAAATACTTCTTAAATGTTATGAGGGTTTCTGCCTCTACCACCCTTTTGGGCAGTGAGTTCCAGATTCCCACCACCCTTTGGGTGAAAAAAATTCTTCCTCCCATCCTCTCTAAACCTCCTGCACCTTAATTTAAATCTATGCCCCCTGGTTATTGATCCCTCCACCAAGGGGAAAATTTCCTTTCTGTCTACCCTATCTATGCCCCTCATAATTTTATACACCTCAATCATGTCCTCCCTCAATCTCCTCTGCCCCAGGGAAAATAACCCCAGTCTATCCAATCTCTCCTCATAACTAAAACTCTCCAGCCCAGCCAACATCCTGGTAAATCTCCTCTGTACTTTCTCTGGTGCAATCACATCCTTCCTATAATGCAGATTCCAGAACTGCACGCAATACTCTAGCTTTGGCCTAACCAGCGTTTTATACAGTTCCAGTATAACCTCCCTGCTCTTATATTCTATGCCTCAGCTAATAAAGGCAAGTATCCCATATTCCTTCTTAACCACCTTATCTACCTGTCCTGCTACCTTGAGGGGGCAGGTGGACATGCACACCAAGGTCCCTCTGACACTCGGTACTTGCCAGGGTCCTAACATTCATCGTGTATTCCTGTGCCTTGTTTGTCCTGCCCAAGTGCATCACCTCACACTTAACCGGATTAAATTCCATTTGCCACTGATCAGCCCATCTATATCCTCCTGTAATCTAAGGCTATCTTCCTCACTATTTACCACCCCACCAATTTTCGTGTCATCTGCAAACTTACTGATCAACACTCCTACATGCAAGTCTAAATTGTTTATATATATATATATATATATATGTATGTGTGTGTATATATATATATATATATATATATATATATATATATATATATATATATATATATATATATATATGTATATATGTACCACAGACAGCAAGGGACCCAACCCTGTGGGAACCCCACTGGACACAGGCATCCAGTCACAAAAACACCCCTTGACCATCACCTTCTGCTTCCTGCCACTCAGTCAATTCTGGATCCATTTTGCCATGGATCCACATGGGAGGCTGATAACGAAAGTTATCAGCCTCCCATGCAAGACCTTATCAAAAGCCTTGCTGAAGTCCATGTAGACTGTCAAATGCATTGCCATCATGGGCGTCAGCAGCCATCTTGCATTGGCAGGAGTAAAAATTCTTGCTTGGCTCACTTTAATGTCTGGTATTTATACACTGCCGCTTTTCAGTTAGCCGGATTGGGAGGCACTGTACCTGTAATGCTTATTGAAAATACTTTCTTTGGCAAACTGCATCCTCTAAAGCATAAAGCTCTTTGTTTATTTAAGGATTCAAGTATACTGCTACGTTTGTATTGATAAATGCTTTCTGGTGTGCAGCAGTGCAAGCACGGTAAGTTAGAAGTTGGGTCATGTGTTGCTTTTGTCAAAGAATAAATACAGCAAATGCAGGTTACTTCAGGAAAGAGTAAAATTTATTAAGCACTGAACCGTACAATGGCCATTGGGAGCAGATCACAATGGATCTGCTCGAAGTTAGTGTTCAACAAGCAGTATTTATACAGTGGCTCCAGCTTGTTCACACAGTGATCCTGTTAGCTTGAGTGATCTTATTAACTTGCCCTTCTTTATTCTCTTATAATTATATCTATGTTAGCTAATTGATTTTGCTTACCCATACAGTTTCTTGATTGTCCCTTATCTCTTCTAACAATGTACTATTTCATTCCATGAGACAACATCTGATCCTTTTTATCTGAGTTATAATCATGTAACAATCAGGTAGTTATACATCAACCATTATCAGTGCATGCAGTTATATCTCACATTAGGTCAGGTAATCGGTATGTTAAATAAGTAATTACATCAGATGCATGACAGACAGTATTACGAAGACAGACAGTATACAAGACATGTTGCATCAAATTAGAACACAATCAACAGCCTACGAGACATAGAATACAAAGAACGGGGAAGTTTAAAAAAAACAAGCTGGCCACCATACTTATGTAATTAATCACACAAAGTTAATTTTATTTTGGCTATGCTCCAAGAATACTTTCCTGGTTTTCACACAAAGCTTACAATTTCATTTTAACATTTATCTGCACGCACATAAGGTTAAACATAGTCAGGATTGTTAACATTTCATGTCTTCCTCCTCCTTGTCTGTGGTGGGTTTCGCTAGGCTACGTGACAACTGGCTTTTTTCTTAGCTTAGTTCCTCTTACCTCTCTATTTCCTATCCTGTAATATTTTCTTTCTCACTTTTGAGTGCATTAAAAGCAAATGGTGTCAAGCCTGCTTCAGTGTCTTTGCATGACTTCACACCGGATTACACATGGTGCAGTATTTTAAGCATCCTGGCTTGGTTGTTGGGGCCACCCATTTCTAAAAGTTAGTCACCTGAGGAGTGTGAAGCTCTGAAACAAAAACAGAAAATGCTGGAAAAACTCAGATCTAGCAGCATCTGTGGAGAGAGAAACAGAGTTAACATTTTGAGTCTGTGTGACCCCCTTCAGAGTGAAGCTCTGCTGCTTTTACTGGTATCTCTATATGCAAGTGACAAGTGCCCTGTCACTGATGATGTGATGCACTCCATTTAATTTAAATTAATTAGAAAGGCCAATGCTGATTTTTTTTTTAATCTCAAGATTTTCATAGAGTAATTTGCATAGAGCATTCAACACTGTCGTTAATATTAGTTTATTGCTAATGCAAATCTTATTAATGTGATAACGTGGATGCTGAGTACAGGATCTGACCAAAAACCTTTCACCCAACCGCAATTGATAAAGGCGACTTGAAAATAAATCTCAGATTTACTCAGTGAATGTTGAGACTGAATTGAGGTCACAATGTAGTGTAACCTCGTGATTTCTTGGTGTACCTACAATGGAATAGTATCCAGTGTTCTACACTTCATTTGAATTGTGATGTATCTAGCTTTTTCCTGAGAGAACAGCTTTGTTTCTCTCAACATCAGGTTGGTAGTGATCAGGCTTCTAGTAATTTTATTTTCATGCACTCAGATTCCACTTAAAGACAAATGAACACAATCCCATCCCATTTTCAGGACAGTTTTTTTTTGCAGATTTGCATTTAAGTAACCCTGACTGCTGACAGTGCTTCCTTAAAACTCTCTCTGACATCAAACAGTCTAAGAATAAGCTTCAGAAACCTGCAATTCCTTACAGGAAACTAATTTGCTTTTTCACTATATAAACCCATCATCAGTATTACATGATCATTATGTCTTGATGAGAGCAGTTAGCATTTGGGGATGCTAATCCTCCTCTTTCTGCATTTACAGCAGAGTGAGGAACTTTAATATCAGCAAAGAAAAAGTATTAGAAAAAGAAGGGACTGAAAATAAATATTTATAAAATTAAATAATGGGAAGACTGAGGCCATTGTTTTCGGTTCCTGCTCCAAACTCCTTTCCCTAGCTACTGACTCCATCCCTCTCCCTAGCAACAGCCTGAGATTAAGCCAATCTGTTCACAGTTTTGGTGCCACGTTTAATCCCAAGTGAGCTTCTGACTTGAATTCGTGTCGCCACTAAGCCTATTCCACCTCTGTAGCGTTGCTGGACTTTACCCCTGTCTCAGCTCACCTGCTGTTAATACCTTCATTCAAGCTTTTGTCATTTCCAGACTTGACTCTTCCAGTGCACTTCTGGCTAGCCTCCCACAGTCCAACCTTTGTAAACTTAAAGTCATTCAAAACTCTGCTGCCTTTGTCTTAGCTTGCAGCACGACCCATTCTCCTATCATCTCTGTGCTCTCTGACCTACATTGGCTCCCTGTCAAGCAAAGTCTTGATCTAAAATTTGCATCCTTGTTTTCAAATCTCTCCATGGCCTTGCCCCTCCCTATCTCTGTTAGCTCCCCTAACCCCACAACCAGCCATGATATCTGTCTTGCTCTAATTCTGACCTCTTCTGTATCCCACATTTTAACTGCTCTGCTGTTGGTGTCTGTGTCTTCAGTTGCCTTGGCCCCAAGCCATGGAATTCCATCCTTACACTTCTCTACCTCGCTTTAAGTTACTCCTTAAAACCTGCCTCTTTGACCAAGTTTTTTGTGTCTGACCTAACATCCCGTGGCACGGCGTCACACTTTGTTTTCTAATACTCCTGGAAGCATCTTCACCGAATCAAAATCACAATGCAGAAGAGGCCCTTCGGCCCATCGAGTCTACACCGACAAGTGAGAAACACCTGACCGACCTACCTAATCCCATTTACCAACACTTGGCCCAGAGCCTTAAATGTTATGATGTGCCAAGTGCACATCCAGATACTTTTTAAAGGATGTGAGGCACCACCCTCCCAGGCAGTGCATTCTAGACTGGCACCACCCTCTGGGAAAAAACGATTTTCCTCACATCCCCCCTAAACCTCCTGCCCCTCACCTTGAACTTATGACCCCTTGTGACTGACCCTTCAACTAAGGGGAACAACTGCTCCCTATCCACCCTGTCCAAGCCCCTCATAATCTTGGTCACCTCGATCAGGTCGCCTTTCAGTCTTCTCTGCTCCAATGAAAACAACCCAAGTCTATCCAACCTCTCTTCATAACTTAAATGTTTCATCCTAGGCAACATCCTGGTAAATCTCCTCTGCACCACCTCCAGTGCAATCACATCCTTCCTATAAAGTGGCGACCAGAACTGCACGCAGTACTACAGCTGTAGCCTCACCAAGGTTCTATACAACTCCAACATGACCTCCCTACTTTTGTAATTGATGCCTCGATTAATAAAAACAAGAGTCCCATTGCCTTTTTCACCACCCCCCTCCACCTTCAGCGATCTATGGACACACACGCCAAGGTCCCTTTGTTCCTCAGAACTTCCTAGTGCCATGCCGTTCATTGAATACTTCCTTGTCAAATTACTCCTTCTAAAGTGTATCACCTCACACGTTTCAGGGTTAAATTCCATCTGCCACTTATCTGCCCATTTGACCATCCCGTCTATATCTTCCTGTAGCCCAAGACACTCAACCTCACTGTTAACCACCCAGCCAACCTTTGTGTCATCCGCAAATTTACTAATCCTAACCCCCACATAGTCATCTATGTCGTTTACATAAATGACAATAGGGGACCCAGCACAGATCTCTCTGGTATGCCACTGGACACTGGCTTCCAGTCACTAAAGCATCCTTCTGTCATCACCCTCTGTCTCCTATGACTAAGCCAATTTTGAATCCACCTTATCAAATTACCCTGTATCCCATGTGCATTTGCCTTCTTTATAAGTCTCCCATGTGGGACTTTGTCAAAGGCTTTGCTGAAATCCATATAAACTACATCAACTGCACTGCCCTCATCTACACACCTGGTCACCTCCTCAAAAAATTCAATCAAATTTGTTAGGTATGACCTCCCTCTGACAAAGCCATGCTCACTATCCCTGATCAAACCTTGCCTCTCCAAGTGGAGATAGATACTCTCCTTCAGAACTTTCTCCAATAGTTTCCCTTCCACTGACATGAGACTCACTGGCCTATAGTTCCCTGGCTTATCTCTACAACACTTCTTAAATAGTGGAACCACATTAGCTGTTCTCCAGTCCTCTGGCACCTCCCCCATGGCGAGAGAGGAATTAAAAATTTGGGTCAGAGCCCCCGCAATCTCCTCCCTTGCCTCCCTCAGCAGTCTGGGACACAAATCATCCGGACCTGGAGATTTGTCCACTTTTAAGCCTGCCAACACCTCCAATACATTGTCACTCCCTATATCAATTTGCTTACGAACCTCGCAGTCTCTCCCCCCAAGTTCGATATCATCATCCTCATTCTCTTGGGTGAAGACGGACGTGAAGTATTCATTCAACACTCTAGCAATGTCCTCTGGCTCCACCCACAGATTGCCCCCTTGGTCCCTTATGAGCCCTACTCTTTCCCTAGTTATCCTCTTCCCATTGATATACTTATAGAATATCTTGGAATTTTCCCTACTTTTACCAGCCAGAGCTTTCTCATATCCCCTATTTGCTCTCCTAATTGCTTTCCTAAGCTCTGCCCTGCACTGACTGTACTCCACTAATGCCTCTGCTGATTTGCTTCCCCTGTACCTGCAAAAAGCCTCTCTTTTCCTTCTCATCATAACCTGAATATCTCTGGTCATCCAAGGTTCTCTGGGCTTGTTACCCCTTCCTATCACCCTGTTGCGTCTGTACCCTCCCCATTTCCTTTTTGAACACCCCCCACTGTTCCTCCGTAGAGTTCCCCACAAGTAACTGTTCCCAATCTACGTTGGCCAGATCCTGCCTTATTTTACTAAAACCCACTCTCCCCTAATCCAAAACATTTTTTTGCAACTTGTCGATTTCTTTGTCCATAACAAACTTAAACTGTACCATGTTGTGGTCGCTATTGCTAAAATGCTCCCCCACCACCACCTCAGCCACCTGTCTGGCTTCATTCCCCAGAATTAGGTCCAGCAATGCACCGTCCCTTGTTGGATCCTCTACATATTGACCTAACAAGTTCTCCTGTACACTTTTCAAGAAATCCACTCCGTCCAAGCCCTTAACACTGTGTCTATCCCAATTAATGTCGGGAAAGTTGAAATCACCTAATATAATAACCCTATTATTGTTTTTACACACCTCCACAAACCGTGCACATATTTGCTCCTCAATTTCCAGCTGACTATCTGGGGGTCTGTAATAAACACCTAATAATGTGGTGCCCCTTTTTTATTCCTAAGCTCTACCCACAAAGCTTCATTCGATGCCCCTTCCAAGATATCATCTCTCTTTACTGCAGTAACTGACTCCTTAACTAATAATGTAACACCTCCTCCTCTTTTGCCCCCTCCCCTGTCTCGCCTGAAGATTCTATGTCCCGGAATGTTGAGCTGCCAATCCTGCCCTTCCCTCAACCACGTCTCAGTGATGGCTGCTATATCACAATTCCACATGTCAATCCTCACCTTTAACTCATCCGTTTTACCTGTAATACTCCTGGCATTAAAGTAGAGGCCACCCAGCCTTGCCTTACTCCCTTGAAGCTTATTGCAGCTGCTGTACTCCCTCTGACTTGATTGTTTTACTGTATTATAATGTGTCCCTATTCTGCTAACATTCTGTTTCCCCTCCCCCTGCCAAATTAGTTTAAACTCCTCCCAACAGCACTAGCAAACCCGCCCACAGGGATGTTAGTCCTGCTCTTGTGATGTTTCATTACGCTAAAGGTGCTATATAAGTATAAAATTGCTTTTGAAAGCCGATAAATGCCCAAGACCTGATGACCTACTTCCCAGGGTTCTAAAAGAGATGGTGGTTCCACTGATAATTTTTTTTCCAAAATCCCTAAGACCCTAGAATGGTCCTAGCAAATTATAGGTAAGCAGATGTAATACTGCTATTCAAGAAAGGAGGGCGAGAAGAAACAGGTAACTACAGGCCAGTTAGCCTGACATCAATTGTTGGGAAAATCCTGCACTCTATAATTAATAAAGCGCTTTTGAAAATGTAATTAGTAGAGTAGGTAAAGGGGAGCCAGTACATGTAAGATAATTGGATTTCCAAATGATATTCAATAAAGTGTCACACAGAAGGCAAGATAAGAGCTCATGGAGTTGGCGGTAATATTTTGGCATGAATAGAGCATCGGTTAACATACAGGAAGCAGAGAATAGGAGTAAATGGGGCATTTGCAAGTTGGCAGGCTGTGACTCGTGCTGCAGAAATTAGTGCTGGGGTCTCAACTATTTACAATCTATGTTATAACTTAGACAAAGAGACAAGTAATGTGTCCGAGTTAGCTGATAAATATAGACTAGGTGTGAATGTAAGCTGTGAGGAAGACATAAAGCGGCTTAAAAACAATATCGAGAGTTTGTGAGTGGGCAACAAGGTGACAGATGGAGAATAAGGTGGGGAAGTGTGAGGGTATTCGCTTTGGTGTTAAGAATAGAAAAGGACAATATTTATAAAAAGGTTTGAAACTTCTAAATGTTGATGTTCAGAGACTTGGGTGTACTCACATAAGGAACACAAACTTTGCTTGAAGGTACAATAAGCAATTAGGAAGGCAGATGGCATGTTGGCCTTTATTGCAAGTTGTTTGGAGTACAGGAACAAGGAAGTCTTGCTGCAGTGTTGCATGGTTTTGGTGAGACTACATCTGGAGGTTGGAAGGATATTCTTGCATGGGAGGCAGTACAGTGAAGGTTCACTAGATTGGTTCCTGAAATGAAAGGATTGTCCTATGAGAGCTAAGCATTTGAACCTATACTTTCTGAAGTTTGGTGGAATGAGAGATGATGTCATTGAATCATGCAAGATTTTGAAGGGGTTTGACAGAAGTAGGCACTGTCTGGGGAGTTTAGAACACGGGGCCACCTTCTGCAGATAAGGGATTGATCATTTAAGATTGATGTGAGAAATTTCTTTGGAATTCTTTACCCCAAAAGTTTGTGGATGCTGCTCCATCATTGAGTATATTTAAGGCTAACATAGATTTTTGGTGTCTCAGGGAATTAAGGGACATTGGGAGCAGGTGAGAACATAGATTTGAGGCCATTATCCATATTGAAAGATTGAGCAGGATCAACAGGTCCTGGGGCTTGGCCTAAATAGCCAAGTGGTTATGGTACTGGGTTTGTAACCCCAAGATCAAGAGTTCAAATCTCACAATGGCAAACTATGAAACAATGTAACTTCATCTGAAACAGATGGAAACAGGTTTACTCAAAAAGAGTATCAAGAGTTCAAATCTCACAATGGCAAACTATGAAACAATGTAAGTACATAATTTGCTTGGCCTAAATGGACAAGTGGTTATGGTACTGGGTTTGTAACCCTAAGATCAAGAGTTCAAATCTCACAATGGCAAACTATGAAACAATGTGGCCAGCGATGGTGGTATAGTGGGGAGCATCACTGCCTTCCATAAAGTTGATCCGGTTTCATTTCCCGGTCATCGCAGTTTGCTGACTTTTTGAGTCCACTTACAAATAGCCAAGTGGTTATAGTACTGGGTTTGTAACCCTAAGATCAAGAGTTCAAATCTCACAATGGCAAACTATGAAACAATGTAATTTTGCTTGGCTTAAATAGCCAAGTGGTTATCCTCCATCCCCCACCAGGATGGTCTGAGGGCCCTTAGCTTCTTCCTCGAACAGAGGCCCGAACAATCCCCATCCACCACTACTCTCCTCCGTCTGGCTGAACTTGTTCTCACGCTGAACAATTTCTCCTTCAACTCCTCTCACTTCCTCCAAATAAAAGGTGTGGCTATGGGTACCCGCATGGGCCCCAGCTATGCCTGTCTCTTTATGGGGTATGTGGAACATTCCTTGTTGCAGTCCTACTCCGGCCCCCTTCCACAACTCTTTCTCCGGTACATCGATGATTACTTTGGTGCTGCTTCATGCTCTCGTCAGGACTTGGAAAAATTTATTAATTTTGCTTCCAATCTCCACCCCTCCATCATTTTCACGTGGTCCATCTCTGACACTTCCCTTCCCTTCCTTGACCTCTCTGTCTCAATCTCTGGTGATAGACTGTCCACCAATATCCATTACAAACCCACCGACACCCACAGCTATCTCGACTACAGCTCCTCACACCCCACTTCCTGTAAGGACTCCATCCCATTCTCTCAGTTCCTTCGCCTCCGTCGCATCTGTTCCGATGATGCTACATTCAAAAACAGTTCCTCTGACATGTCCTCCTTCTTCCTTAACCGAGGTTTTCCACCCACGGTCGTTGACAGGGCCCTCAACCGTGTCCGGCCCATCTCCCGCGCATCCGCCCTCACTCCTTCTCCTCCCTCCCAGAAACATGATAGGGTCCCCCTTGTCCTCACTTATCACCCCACCAGCCTCCGCATTCAAAGGATCATCCTCCGCCATTTCCGCCAACTCCAGCATGATGCCACTACCAAACACATCTTCCCTTCACCCCCCTTATCGGCATTCCGTAGGGATCGCTCCCTCCGGGACACCCTGGTCCACTCCTCCATCACCCCCTACTCCTCAACCCCCTCGTATGGCACAACCCCTTGCCCACGCAAAAGATGCAACACCTGCCCCTTCACTTCCTCTCTCCTCACCGTCCAAGGACCCAAACACTCCTTTCAAGTGAAGCAGCATTTCACTTGCATTTCCCCCAACTTAGTCTACTGCATTCGTTGCTCCCAATGTGGTCTCCTCTACATTGGAGAGACCAAACGTAAACTGGGCGACCGCTTTGCAGAACACCTGCGGTCTGTCCGCAAGAATGACCCAAACCTCCCTGTCGCTTGCCATTTTAACACTCCACCCTGCTCTCTTGCCCACATGTCTGTCCTTGGCTTGCTGCATTGTTCCAGTGAAGCCCAACGCAAACTGGAGGAACAACACCTCATCTTCCGACTAGGGACTTTACAGCCTTCCGGACTGAATATTGAATTCAACAACTTTAGGTCGTGAGTCCCCTCCCCCATCCCCACCCCCTTTCTGTTTCCCCCTTCTTTTTTTTCCCAATAAATTATAAAGATTTTCCTTTTCCCACCTATTTCCATTATATAAAATAAAAAAAAACCCACTAGAGCTATACCTTGAGTGCCCTACCATCCATTCTTAATTAGCACATTCGTTTAGATAATATCACCAACTTTAACTTTAACACCTATGTGTTCTATTGTACTATTGTTGTTGACATCTTTTGATGATCTGCTTCTATCACTGCTTGTTTGTCGCTACAACCACACCAATTCCCCTCCACCTCTCTGTCTCTCTATCTCTCCGCCCCCCACACACACACCTTAAACCAGCTTATATTTCAGCTCTTTCCTGGACTCGAACTCAAGTTCTGTCGAAGGGTCATGAGGACTCGAAACGTCAACTCTTTTCTTCTCCGCCGATGCTGCCAGACCTGCTGAGTTTTTCCAGGTAATTCTGTTTTTGTTGAAGTGGTTATGGTACTGGGTTTGTAACCCCAAGATCAAGAGTTCAAATCTCACAATGGCAAACTATGAAACAATGTAACTTCATCTGAAACAGATGGAAACAGGTTTACTCAAAAAAGAGTATCAAGAGTTCAAATCTCACAATGGCAAACTATGAAACAATGTAACTTCATCTGAAACAGATGGAAACAGGTTTACTCAAAAGAGTATCAAGAGTTCAAATCTCACAATGGCAAACTATGAAACAATGTAACTTCATCTGAAACAGATGGAAACAGGTTTACTCAAAAAGAGTATCAACAGGTCCTGTATGGTTTACTCCTGCTCCCTTTCTTGTGTGTGATAACGAGAGACCCTGTCTTAGGTAGCAGTCTGGACCATTTAGTGCTGGAAGTGTGCTAAAGGAGAAATAGGACCAATTTACCCTGGTACAAACAGGCAGGGAATTACATGCATACAGAAGAAAAGAGGGGCGTATATTTGGGAAAAGTAGGGGCCTAATTAGGAGGGTTGGAGAAGAGCTGTGAAGTGGTACCATTTTAGAATTGGGATGGTAGGGTGGGTGAATATCGGTGAATTATTATTGATGTAACATTTTGTTGGATAGTTGAGAATTATCCTGTAGAAATGCAATGAGTTTTGCTTGGAATTTGGATTTCCACTTCATGTTTTCTTTCAATAGAAAGTTAAGCCAGCATTTGTTGCCCATCCTTAATAAATGAAGTAAATGAATATTGAATATATCTTTCATTAAGTTTCAAAGGCGATGTAACTACTTATTTGCCCATGTCAGGGTCATTATTGAGTTGCCAATTTTTTTCCAAGCTTGGTGTCAGCTTTTGCTAGGTTGGCATACATTTTACATTGCACTGGAGTTGTTACTAGGGAATTGATATTTGAAGTATTCATACATAAAAAGCTGAATGTAGAAGTGCTGTAGGATTTTTGGGAAATGCTTCTATTTGTTTCAAACCCCCCCATGGGGTAAATCGTGTAAACCAAACTAAATTTACTGAATGACCCCCAAATGAAGAAATTACCAGCAAGGTTCCACTTTTTGTAGAGTTTACTTTAACTTGCATTGGATTTGATTTGTGTTAATAATGAATTAACAGGAAAATGATACTTCAGATAAAAGGGTAAATTTCACTTTAAATAGCTGATACAATAACCACAAGCACCCGCATTACTCCATGCACAAATTCAGCACCATGTGTGGTTCCAAAGCGCTTTAATCGGTCTTTGGTATGGAGGATCTCTCACTTTACCACTCAATCAATTTGGCCCTCGAATCCCATCTACCAGCAGGTGTATTCCATCCAAGGCCCCCGGATACGGTTAGCATTGATGTGGCATGAATCTGCATATCCAGGGGCCTCGGATGGAATAGTTAGCATTGATGTGGCATGAATCTATCAACCCTCTCCCATTTGGGTCACGTTAGTCTTGATGACTTAGCTTTTTGGAATTCCTTTTCAGCCAACCAACCAACAATGCCCAGTTCACAGTTTGGCCACTTCTGGTAAAACACTCAGCTCTTTAGCCTCTCTGTGCTATTCACACAGCTTTCCGGGTTTTGGACTTCTTAAGCCAGTTTGCGCATTGCCTCCAAGAGTTTGTCTCCTTTTTTGTCAAACAGAAAAATTGACCTCTACCTGAATGATTTGCTTCTTCTCCTCACAAGAATTTGGGGCGTTCCTCTTTCTGTGTATGTTTTCTCCTTTGTTCTTTATTGCAGTATCTTCTTTGTCTGCCAGTAACATGGCTTTTGTGCATTAGTTTCCTTTCTATTGGTATTGTTTCCCAGTCAGGGGTTGCCAGGTATTCCTTATACAAGGAAATTACAATTGATCACTTTACAATTCATGCGAACTCTTAAGCCCTTTTTAAACGTTCTTAAGAACAATGATAGATTCCACAGACATTTTAAAGAAATTACAAATTTTCCTTATTGTACTGCTTATGAGTCAAAAGTCATCACACATTGCGCAGTAATAAAAACAGAAATAAAATATATCATTGGAGTTTGATTAAAAAATTTTTAGCAAAAAACAAAGCTGGTTTTAACAATTTTAAAGCATTTTGGTAATGTTTTCTAACATCAGGACATGATTCAGTATTAAATAATGAATTAAGCGATGGCATACTCTCCAATTGCCTGGATTAGTGTTCAAGTTCAACATTTGAACCTCAACACCCTCCAGGGCAAAGCAGTCTAATTGATTGCCATCCAATCCACCACCAAGCATTCACTCCCTTCACCACTGATGGCACTGCAACAACCTCGCCAAGTTGTCATCACCTTCCAAACCTCTTCCCTTGTCCTTCTAGGTAATAGAGGTAAGCAGATGCATGGGAACTACTTGCAAGTTCCCCTCCCAAGTTGCTACCTGACCTGGTCCTTCTTGTCATGGGGTCAAAATCCTGGAACGCCCTCCTGATGAGCACTGTGGATGTATCTATACCACATGGACTTCAACAATTCACAGGCAACTCATTGCTATCTTTTCAAGGGCAATTTGAGATAGACATAAATGCTGGCCTTGCTATTGACAGCCACATCCTGTGGATGAAGAAAAAAATTAAAACTCTGAGCCAATTACACTTGAGCTATAATAGTTTTGATTAATTCCAGATTTTCAAACTTAAACCTTATAGCACACACAAGGTATTGATTATTTTTTAACTTGACAAGATCAAGCATCACGAGTACCAGTATAACTTTGAATGGAGTATTTCAGTTGCATTCTCAGGTGAAAAATGTAATGAGAACCAAAACAAGTATCATCCTCGTGGCATAGTTAAATTATAGTCAGAGCAGTATTTGAAGTAGGCATGTACAGACAAGGTCAATCAGAAACGAGAAGCCTGGCTCAGCAAAGGTCAAGAATCAACACTGTAACTTCTTGAACTCTAAGGGTCACCACCATACTATATGGTTGTCTGCTTTCTCAACAGTGGGTGAAAGGTTGGAGGGGTGTGAAGGGAAATGGGGAATAGCATTTTACCATAAGAAGTCCCATTTTATTGTATCATTGTCGGAGGAACATTTTCAAAGAGTATAGGAATGTAAGACATGGTGCACTGTTTGATCACTGGCACATGTCCTTAACTGAACATTAATAAATTTTTGAGGAATTGCGTTAAACTGTTGTAGCATGTGAAATGAACGTGAAGTACTCTGGAGGTCACAATCCACTAAGTGAGTAATTGTTCCAGCATTTTTTATTTAAGAATGGCAATACATTTGAATGCCCACACCTTTTGTAACCAGCAGTTTTATGTCTTTGATTTGCATATGAACGTTAGAAGGCTGGGAAAGACTTCCATTCTCTTTTTGTTAATATGTAATGAAAAGGAAATGTGATTCCTCTTGAAGAAACATAGCTTTAATTTATATATGGTATGTTCCTTCAATTTCTTTTGACTAGACCTAGGAGTAGTTCTGAGAATGGAATTTAAGACCACAGCTTCTTTTATGCTAGTGTCCATCTTAATAAGTTATAAAATATAAGCCTCATATACAGCTTGAGCAGGCCTTCTATCCTTGACTGTTGAACATGATGGCCAGAGCCACTGATAAATTGTCCCTATGTTTTATTACAGTGCTGGAAATACTCAGCAGGCCAGGCAATATCTGTGGACAAAGAAACAGAGTTCATGTTTTGTGTTGATAACTGATGAGTTCCAACAAAGTCATTGACTTGAAATATTAACTCTGTTCCGCTCTCCACAGATACTGGCTGACATGCTGTGTATTTTCAGCACTTTGTTTTTATTTCAGATGGCCAGCATCCTCAGTATTTTGCTTTTGCATTTAAATAGTGCTGCCCATGGATGTCATCGGGTTCCCTTTTTTTCATTCCTTCATCCCGTAGGCATTGCTGGCAAGACCAGCATTTACTGCCCATCCCTGATTGCCCTTGAGAAGATGATGCATGTTCATGCAGTTTGTGTGGTGTAGGTCAGGGAATGATTGTGGCAGAGAAGGAAGCCATGATGAATGTGTGGCTGGAGAAATGGTGCAGGAGGAAGGAGGGCTTTAGATTCCTCGGGCATTGGGACCATGTCTGGGGGAGGTGGGACCTGTAAAAGTTGGATGGGTTATACCTGAACAGGAACGAGACCAACATTCTTGCTGGGACGTTTGCTTATGCTGTTGGGGCGGATTTAAATTAAGTTAGCAGGGGGATGGAATCCTGAAAAATAGTTCAGAAGGGAGAGAAGCGGGGATGGAGTTAGAAGTTAAAACGTTAATAAGTGAGTCTGGAAGACAGAGGAAACATAGCCTAGATAGTAAAGAAGTGAGTTTAGCAAGGCTAAATGGAATATGTCTTAATGCAAGGAGCTTGAGGAATAAGACAGACGAGCTGAGAGCACAGATAGGCATGTGGGAGTATGATATCATAGCTATGAATGAGACTTGGCTAAAAGAAGGGCAGGATTGGCAGCTCATCATTCCTGGTTATAGGGTATTCAGATGAGATAGAGGAGGAGGGATCGCAGTACTGATCAAGGAATCAATTATAGCAGTGAGGAGGGATGATATCCTGGAAGGATCATCAAATGAGGCCATATGGGTGGAAGTAAAAAACACAAAAGGGGCAAATGTGCTGTTGGTTGTGTACTATAGGCCCCCAACGGTCAGGAAGAGATAGAGGATCAAATATGTAATCAAATTTCAGAGAAGCGAAAGAATAATGCAGTAATAGTAGGGGATTTTAACTACCCAAATATTAACTAGGATAGTTTTACTGTGCAAGGTAGGGAGGGTTCAAAATAATTCAGTTGAATCCAGGAGAACATTCTTAGCCAGTATGTGGAAAGCCCAACAAGGGAGGGGGGCAGCTCGGACTTGATATTCGGAAATGAGCCCAGGCAGGTGGAAGGCGTATCAATAGGGGAGCATTTTGGCAATAGTGACCATAACTCAGTTTGATTTAAGATAGTTATGGGAAAGGGTAAGGTTGGGCTGGGAATAAAAGCTCTAAAGTGGGGAAAGGCTAGTTTTACTAAGATGAGTTATGATTTGGTCCAAGTGGACTGGGAGCAGCTACTTGCAGATAAAACTGTGTCAGAGCAGTGGGAGGCATTCAAAGAGGAACTAGCAAGAGTACAGGGCAAATATGTTCCCGTAAAGACAATAGGGGAGGGTGGGAGGGCGGGATGGGGGGAACCAAGCCTGGGGAGCCCTATCTGTCAAGGGATATAAAGGTTCAGATTGAGAAAAAAAAGAGAAGCTTATGGCAGACACCAGGGCTCAATACAGTAGAGTCCCTAGAGGAGTATAAAAAGTGCAGGGAGGAACTTAAAAAGGAAATTAGAAAAGCTAAGAGAGTGCATGAGAAAGCATTGGTGGGTATGAATAAAGGAAGACCCAAAGGGTTTTTAAAAATATATAAAGAGAAGGAGAATAACTAAGGAAAGATTAGGGCCAACAGATAGAGGTAATCTGTGTGTGGACCCGGAAGACATGGGTACAGCCCTCAATTAATACTTTGCATCGGTCTTCACAATGGAAAAGGACAACGCAGATATAGACTTCAGGGTGGAGGACTGTGAAATATTAGAGGAAATTAACAGAGAGAGGAGGTACTAGCGGGTTTAGCAGCCTTAAAAGCGGATAAATCCGCAGGCCCGGATGAGATGTATCCCAGGCTGTTGAGGGAGGCAAGGGAAGAGATATCAGGGGCCCTGGCAGTAATTTTCAAATCCTCTCTGGCCACAGGTGAGGTGCCAGAGGACTGGAGGACTGCTAATGTTGCCCCATTATTAAAAAAGGAGGAAGGGATAGACCAGGAAATTACAGGCCAGTCAGTCTAACCTCGGTGGTGGGGAAGTTACTAGAAAGAATTCTGAAGGACAGAATATATCTGTACTTGGAGAGAGACAGATTAATTTGGGATAGTCGGCATGGATTTGTTAGGGGAAGGTGTTTGACAAATTTGTTGGAATTTTTTGAGGAGGTAACCGGGAGTGTTGATGAGGGTAATGCATTTGATATGGTCTACATGGACTTTAGCAAGGCTTTTGATAAGGTTCCTCATGGCAGACTGATCAAGAAAGTAAGAGCCCTTAGGATCCAAGGCAAAGTGGCCTGTTGGATCCAACATTGGCTGCGAGGCGGGACACAGAGGGTGATTGTAGAGGAATGTTTCTGTGACTGGAAGTCTGTTCCCAGTGGGGTTCGCAGGGCTTGGTGCTGGGGCCCTCGTTGTTTGTGGTGTACATAAATGATTTGGATTTAAATGCGGGGAGTGTGATCAAGAAATTTGCAGATGATACGAAAATTGGTAGGGTGGTAAACTGAAGGAGGATATCAGTGGACTGGTGAGGTAGGCAGAGCGATGGCAAATGGAATTCAACCTGGAAAAGTGTGAGGTAATGCACTTGGGGAGGGCTAACAAGACACGGTATTACACTATGAATGGTAGGACCCTGGAAAATACTGATTTTGGAGGGACCTTGGTGTGCATATCCACAGATCCCTGAAAGCAGCAGGGCAGGTAGATAAGATGGTTCAGTAGGCAAATGGGATACTTGACTTTATTGGCTGATGCATAGAATGCAAGAAGAAGGAGGTTATGCTGGAATTATATAAAATGCTGGTTAGGCCACAGCTGGAGTAGTGTGTCTAGTTCTGGTCATCACATTATAGGAAGGATGTGATTGCACTGGAGAGGGTGCAGAGGAGATTTACCAGGATGCAGCCTGGGCTGAAGGGCCTGAGCTATGAGAAAAGATTTGATAGGTTGGGGTTGTTTTCCTTGGAGCAGTGAAGGTTGAGAGGGGACCTAATAGAGGTGTTTAAGATTACAAGGGACAGAGGATGGATAGGAAGGCATCTTTTCCATTAGTAGAGAGGTCAATAAACAGGGGGCATAGATTTATGGTAGGAGGTAGAAGACTAAGAGGGAAGTTGAGGAGAAATTCTTTCACAAAGAGGGTGGCTGAGTCTGGAACTCTCGTAACATTTCAAAAGTGTTTAGATATTCACATGCATTGCCATAGCCTCCGGGGCTATGGGCCAAGCGCTGGAAAATGGGATTAAGTAGTTGGATCTTTGTTGACCGGCGCAGACACAATGGGCTGAACGGTCTCCTTCTGTGCTGTAAACATCTATGAATCTGTGACGTAGTGTACTTAGTTTTTGGCCTTTTGGAAATCCATGCTGCCACTCAACAGTTAATACACAAGATCAAGGGCACATGGAGTTGGGGGTAATATATTAGCATGAATGGAGGATTGGTTAATGGACAGCGAGTAGAGATAAACAGCATTTTCAAGTTTGCAGACTGTGACTAGTAGAGTGCTGCAAGGAGTCGATGCTCGGGCCTCAGCTGTTCACAATCCATATTAATATAATCATAGAATGATCACAGCACAGAAGGAGGCCATTCCACCCATTATGCCAGTGCTGACTCTGCAAGAGCAATTCAGCTCGTCCTGTTGCTGGCCTTTTGCCCATTGCCCTGCAATTTTTTTCTCTTCAGATAATTACCAGTGACTTAGACGAGGAGACCAAGAGTAATGTATCCAAATCTCCCACACTGTTAGGTGTGAATGTAAGCTGTGAGGAGGACACAGAGGCTGTAAGGAGGTATGGACAGGTTTAAGTAAGTGGGCTACAAGATGGTAGATGGAGTATAATGTGGGGAAGTGTGAATTTATTCGGCAGAAGAATAGAAAAACAATATTTTTTTGAAAGATGTGAAACTCTTAGATGTTAGAATCATATCTCTTTAAACTGGATTTTACTATTTAAAATATAGAAGGACATTGCATTATTTGGACATTGGAGGCTATCTGAGAGTTTTTTTTAAAAGGGTCATAAGTTCACTTTGGAACTGTCAACAAGCAGGCCTCTTCCAAGCAATTACCTGAGCTATATGGTATTTGAGAAGGAGTTATTTGTTTTAAACTGCAATGCTCTTTAATTAATGAAAAACTGGAAGCCAAAAAAACAATCACATGGCAGAGCGAAACCTTAACTTTGAACCTGTGGTTTTGCTTTCAGCCTTGTTGGGGAAAGGCTGAGAATAGAAGGCTACCCTGACTAGCACACTCGCTCTCTGCTTTGTGAAACTTGTGGTTCACGACCTGTAGCCAGATAATCCTCACCTGAGTGTAGTTTGTCTGCATAATTTTGGACTTGCTAGCTAAGACAGGAAGAATTGGTCCAGCTATGCTCTCCTCCACGCTGAAGCATCGTTGGTGAACTTCCTGACATCTACGGAGCCCAGTTCCAAGGGAACTTCGGACTGACAACATCGAACCACCATGAACTTTAATTGTTTTTTCTTTCTTAGAGTTTTTTTTCTAGTCGCCTGACTCTGCAGATACTACCTTGATTCCTTGGCTGGGGAATCGAGAAGAAGGGGACACAGTCTTAGGATAAGGGGTTGATCATTTAGCACTGAGAAATTTCTTCACTCAACAGGTTGTGAATCTTTGGAATGCTGTACCCCACAGAGTTATGGATGCTCCATCATTGAATATATCTAGGGCTGAGATAGATTTTTAGACTCAGGGAATCAAGGGATATGTAAAATGGGTGGGAAAGTGGAGTTCAAGCCGATGACCAGTCATAATCATGCTGAATGACATGCAGGTTCACTGGGCTGTATGGTTCATTCCTGTTCTTTTGTCTCTGTTGCTTCTCCCTATTTCTTCTGCCAAAGTGCATCACCTCTCACCTCCCTTTATTAAATGCCATCTGACACCTCTTTGCCCATTTAGCTAGTCTATGTCCTATTGCAGTTGAATAGCATCATCCTCACTGTTTGTCAAACCTCCAATTTTTGAATCATTTGCAAATTTTGGAATTTTACTTTGTATTCCTGTGTCCAAGTCAATTATATATGTCAAGAAAGCAGTGGTCCTAGGTGATCTTTGGGGAACACCACCGAATATCGTCCTAAAGTTGGAAAACAACCATGACTCCCTTTTTTTTGTCCTTAGAGCCAATTTTTTTTTATCCTATTCCGTAAGCCTCAGTTTTATGAACCACCCAATATGGTACTTTTTCAAGAGCTTTCTTATAATATGTATGGACAACAACCATTGCATTCCCTTCAACAGCCTTCTCTGTTACTTCATCAAAATATTTAATTAGATTAGTCAATATCCTTGCAACCTTTCTTGAATGTGTGTGTCATATTTACTGCTCTCCAATCCTATGGCACCTTTCCCATATTTAGGGAAGATTGGAAGATGATCACCTCTTCCCATCTCTACCCGCACTTCCATTAGCAACCTGGGATGCACACCATCCGGACCAGTTAATTTATCCACTCTCAGCATACCCAGCCTTTCCATTGCTTCCTTCCTATCAGTTTTCACCTCTTCATTGTGTCCACCATCTCCGCTTCTGCTGAGGCTTTCTCATCCTCCTCAAGTATTCTAGCCTCACCTTATGCCTCCAATTATATATCACCCTCTTTGCCCCCAAAAGGTCACCCTACCTCTTACTCTTTATTTGCCGGTAGAAGATTTTTGGGTTTCCTTTTATATTAGCTGTCATTCTATTCTCATATTTTCTCCTTGTCAGTTGTATTATCCTCTTCACTCCCCCCACCTCAGCGTTTTTTGGCCTGGTTCTCACTTGAAGAATTCACCTCGCATACAGAATATATTTGTTTCATCAGATTTTTCTACCTCCCTTGTTACCAAGGAGTCCTGGTTTTAGCTCTGTTACCTTTCGCACTTGCTTGAATGTACCTAGCCTGTACCTAAAACTTCGTTAAAGATCATTCATTGCTCCATTACAATTTTTCTTGTCAGCCTTTGGTCCCTTTTACCTGACTGAACCCTTTCTCATCATATTGATGCTATCTCTCTCCCAATTTTAAAGTTCTATTTTAGATTGCCTTGCTCTTCTCCTTTGTGAATACCTTATATACAGTCACTACTCTTACACAAGTTCCAGCAGTGCAGCCTCCTGAGGTAGACCAAGAGCATACTGATCAAGGAAATTCTCCTAAACATGTTTCAGAAATCCTCCCCCTCCTTACCCTTTACTCTAACATAATTACCCAAATATTGATTGGGCTAAAAGTTTCCCAATGTCTATAGTTTTTGCACAAATCTCTGACTCCCTGCAAATTTGCTCTATCTCTTGCCATCTAGAGGCCATAGACCGCCCCCAGCAACATGATCATCCCCTTTTTGCTTTTCAACTCTAACCAAATGGATTCTGTCCTCGCCCCCCCCCCCCCCGCCACCTCAAGATATCATCTCTTTCCCAACACTACATTGTCTTCCCTAAACAGTACTGCTACACCACCTCCTTTTCCCCTTCCCCTATCTTTTCTGAATACCTCGTATCCTTGAATATTAAGTGCCTAGATCTCCTCACTTTTAAACCTAGTTTCCGTTATTGTTACTATATCATATTCCACGTGACAATTTGTGCTTGTAGTTCACCAAACTCATTCACCACACTGTGTTCACATACCTGCATTGTAATCCTGTCTTTGTCTTCCTTGTAAACCTCCTTAGACTGCTCCTATCTAATATGGCACTACTTCCTTCTGTGTACAATAAAAACTCCCCCTCCTTTATGCATATTGTTTCTTGTTTCTACTTCTATATGTTGGTTTCCATCCCGTCAATTGAGTTTAAACCCTTCCAAACCACACTGGTGAACCTTGCACGTTGGTCCCAGTCCTGCTATGGTGCAATGCTTCCTGATCTTCCTATTTATAATCTCACTAGTGCAAGGCACTGGGAGTAATCTGGAAATTACTACCTTCATGGTCCTTTTGTTTAACCTCCTCACTAGCTCCTGAAAATCTGACCATAGGACCTTAATGCTTGCTCTCTCTATGCCACAGTGCTGTTAAGGAGGGACTTCCAGGATTTTGACCCAGTGACAATGAAGGAACAGTGATACATTTCCAAGTCAGGCTGGAATGTGACTTAGAGGGGAATTTGCAGGTGGTAATGTTACCATATGCCTGCTGCCCTTGTATTTCTAGACAGCAGAGGTCGCAGGTTTGGAAGGGGCAGTCAAAGCAAGTGTGGCTTACCACTATCTGAGGTTGCTGCTGCTGCTCCAGGAGTTGGAACCTTGTGTCGAGCTGGATTTCCTGATTTTTTTATTGAAAGTTTTGAAAGTGCTAAAACCTAGTGCATTAGAGTTTGACTTGCAGATCAATAGCATCATCCAGGTGGCATCAGGAACTGTAGTAAGAAGTTAATAGTATCTGTGTGGAAGGGGAATTAGGAGGAGAGTGCCAAACTTGAAAGGAAATGAGAGGAAGTGTGACTGTGAACTTGGAAAGAAGTGGTTGTTTAAAAAAATTTTCAAAAATGCATCCACAATAACCTGCAATTTTTCTGCAAGTAGGGAATGAAAAATCTCTCTAGGTTTTTCCACAGTTTTCTTATGGCCCAGATAAAATTTTCCTGGCCAGCCTGAAAATGTTTCCGATGTCAGTTTCACCACAATCTGGCTTAAATGGTAGTGATCAGACTGATTACCTTGATTGACTCTGTTTCTGATCTGGAATTAATTAGAAGGCTTTCTTTGGTAACTAGAGGGAAGGGAATTCCACATCAGATCTAATTTTCTTTTTCTTTTGATATGCAGACTGGTTTGACTTTATGCAACAAGGATTTTTGTGCCCTTTTATACAGGCTGTTGTTGAAAAGCTTTTGGGACAGCATTATTTCCTTATTTTACTGTTCTGTAAACTACGTTTGTTTTCCTAAACAACATAAATAAACTGTTTCCTTTGTCTCCCCGCTGTGAACTGTTACTTGTCCTTACCCAATGTCAACTGTATTTCAGTGGGTCTTATTCCATAACATTCAGCCATCGGAACTTTGACCTCCCTTCCCAATTGAAGGCATTGTAGTGCTCAGTTATTTCAACATAGAATGGGATTGATACTGGAACTAGATTGAGAGAAAATATTTCCACTGACTGGGTAGTTTAGGACTAGTGGGCATAGCCTAAAAATTAGAATTGGACCTTTCTCGAGTGAAATTATAAAACACTTCTACATGAAAGAGTGATAGAAGTTTGAAAAACTCTTCCTCAAATGTTCATTGATGCTGAGCCAGCTGTTAATTTTAAATCTGAGATTGATAGATTCTTGTTACCCGGAGATATTAAAGGTACCTGGGGTAATGGTGGGTATGTGAGGTAGGTTGCAGATTAGCCATTGGATGGCAGAACAGGCTCAAAGGGCTGAATGGCTGCTTCCTGTTCCTGTGTTTCTCTAAATACTTCCCACAGTTTGTATGTATAATCATGATGGCAATGCAAGTATTATCATAGTTTATTATTGTTATGTACAGGGGAGAGAGGCAAAGCTGAACTCCTTTATTTTCTTGGTGTCTGTCCATAAGCAGAAGTGTTTTAATTTTTGAAATAGGCATGTTTCCTCAAATCCTGTTTGTGAGGTCAATTTTTAAAAGTGACTCGCAACAAACTAGTGAGAAATCAGAAGTATAGTTTATTCACACATTCAAACTCGAGGGATAGTCGCAACTTCATGTATACACACAAGCACACAATAAAAAGATAGGAAAGAGGAGTTTTTACAACTATAAATAACTTAAAATAAAAAGAACCACAAATATAGATATCAGTTCACAAGTTTTCCAGAGCCCATTAAGGGTTCCTTCACAAAGGAGTTACAGTTCAGGCAGGTTCAGCTAGCTGAAGCAGGAGTTGCAGAATTCCTTTTAAGTTGGTGATGCAAGAAGGTGAGGTTGGTATAAAGAGACTTGGTCTGTTCAACAGGCAGTGGCAGGAATCTTCCAGAGGAACAGGCTTTGAGGAGGCTTAGACTTGATGTAGACTGTTGGTCAGCCTGGAGTCCTGCTGTGGTATTAGCAGGCTGGAGGTTAAACAACAGCCTGAGTTGTGAGTCTCGAAATGTAATATTACTTTCCTATGGCCAGAAGTTTGGGATATGTGATGTTACCTATTAATGAGTCAGTTGTAGGTTAACAAACAGTTTCTATGCCTCCGGTCAAAATCCATTGTTCACCTTAGCAGATAAATGGTGGCTATTAGTGCCTCTGCCGATATAGCAAGTTTTGTTATAGGACCAGGCCGGGGGTGGGGGGCGGGGGGCGGGTGGGGGGATATCTGATCGTTGCTGGTCCCTGGTTTCATTGATTGTAATGTGTCCTCACAGTGAGAGGTGAGATTCAATAAGGATGAGGGTTAAGCTTTAGTCCTGTAACTGTTGGAAATTTCCAGAAACTGTAGCCAACTTGTGAATTGGATGACCTGTAGCAGCTATCTTTTTGTTCAGCAAAGTCCACTTTTTCAATAAGCAAACAGTCAGGTTTGATTTAAACAGTTTATGGTCCCTTTCATATCTTAGGAACATGACATTATACATGACATTATGCAAAACAACGTTTTAAGTGGAGTGGGGAAAGTCATGACTGTGGAGTTGCATAAAAACGTATATCACCATATGTGATAGCATGCCACTTACTCCATAACTGCCTCTCTTTTGTACCATGCTAGGATCATGTTGCTGTAGATATGCTATTGTAATGGTGCAAAATCCCAGGAAAATTTGTACCTGTATTCTTCATATTAGAACTTTATATTTTTTTAAGTAATTAGTTACCATTAGAATTACCCAGTTGAGTTTCAGATTATAATTGGTAATTAACTCACTTAATGAATTAATGTTGAATTTATGGCCCTTTCACCAAATCAGCAGGTAATTTTGTTGTGTGACCATTGCACTAGGGTGCAAATATTTTGTAAGTGGCTTCCTGTTTTGAGATTGTTTAGTTAGAATGTACATATGAGTATAGGTATTTTCCTATTGAAAATACATTAATTTTTTAAAAATATATTTATTTATAATGCATTTTTTGTGACTTAACTTCAGTGCAACTGACTTCAAAATTGTTGAACTTCTCAATTTTTACAATTGTCCTTTCATAGAGTACAGTAGAGTTTTTGAAGATAGGTCTGCACATGTCAAATCATGGTCATTTCCAAATGTGTAATGAAGCATTATTGTCATGATTTTTAAATTGCTGCATTTACCTTCTAATTTTAGTTGGAAGTGTTTGAGTGAATATTCACATTGCTATGGATGTCCAGCTTTGTTCTGTCAATTGCATGAATTCTCTCAAACTCCACACTTAAGTAATTGCAGATTCATATTTTGTTATGTAGAACTTGTTCATTACATATTTACAGTATTTTATGTCTCAAAAAGAATTTAAGGAGTTAAAAACAAGTTGTCCAGCTTTTGATCAGATGATATGCCCAAATTTAAGTTTATTTAGTGTGCTATGGTATCAAGCCTTTGAAGAGCCACTGACTGATTGACCAGTCTTACATGGGGAAGTGTTCTGAAAGCCAAAAGCCTGAGGCTGGTACGTGAGCAGCTTTCATGATACCCATGAAACCTCATTGATTAACAGGCCTGTAGCTGCACGATTTTATTTTGAACAATGAGGAGCTTTGGTTAATTGTGAGTGGTGTCAATTTTTCTGACCAATTGTGAAAGGTACTCATGATAAATATTTGTCTTGTGCTTCAAAGCAAAGGATGGGTATAACTATTACTGCAAGACTATGACAGAAGTACAATTTCAAAATTTGCAGAAATCACAGGATTGCTACAAAATGTAAGAGTGGGGAAGAGACTAGAGTGGGAGGGATGCTGTGGAGGTCTGGTGTTAGCAATAGCAGGAGGAAGATGTAGCTATATGGGTTGTCATGCCAGTAAAGGCATGTTATATTCATAACTTTTAAAATATGAATTTTACTCATGGGAATCTTTTGGAGCTATCTTTTAAAATGGACAGTGCTGCAAAAGATGTCTGCCAAAAGTCACGTGACCTGATCTGTGAATTCAAAATCTGTCACCCTGTCTCAGTTGATAAAAAAAATACATTCCAGATGAAGAGGTACCAACCACCCACATCCTGAAACCATCCAAATGGCATTCCTGAATTGAATGAGTCTTTCTGAAACAAAGATAGTGATTGTCTTAATACCCCTCAGGATGAATAGCTTCAAACAACAAACATATGATGGCTAATAAACCTAAGACCACCACTGTATTTGGAAAAGGGAACTGAGAAACCACATTGTAGGACAGCCATGTTGGTCTCTCTTTTAATAGAACCATAGAAAAGGTACGTGCAGAAAGAGGCCATTCAACCCATCGTGTCTGCACTAGCTGAAAAATAAAAAATAAAAAAAACTAGCTACCCATTCTACTCGCAGCTTCCAGCACCGGGTCTTGCAGGTTACAGCATTTCAGGTGCAGATCCATGTACCTTGTTGGGTGAGGTGAGGTGAAGTGGGAGTGTCTGCCCTTGACGTCAAGGCAGCATGTGACCTCAAGGACCCCTAGCAAAAGTGGAGTCAATGGGAATCGGGGGAAAAACTCTCCACTAGTTGGAGTCATACCTAGCACAAAGGAATGGTTGTGGTTGTTGGAGGTCAATCATCTCAGCTCCAGGACATCACTGCAGGAGTTCCTCAGGGTAGTGTCCTCAGCTCAACCATCTTCAGCTGTTTCATCTTCCATCATAAGGTCAGAAGTGAGGATGTTCGCTGATGATCGCAGTGTTCAGCACCATCTGCAACTCCTCAGATTCTGAAACAGTCCATGACCAAATGCAGCAAAACCTGAACAATACCCAGGCTTGGCTGACAAGTGGCAAGTAACATTTGCACCATGCAAGTGTCAGGCAATGACTGCCTCCAAGAAGAGAGTATCCAGCCATCGCCCCTTGATGTGCAATGGCACTGCCATCACTGAATTCCCCCACTATCAACATCCTGGGAGTTACCATTGACCAGAAACTGAACTGGACTAGCCATATAAATGCTGTGGCTACAAGAGCAGGTCAGGGGCTAGGAATCCTGTGGCAAGTAACTCACCTGACTCCCCAAAGCCTGTCCAGCATCTTAAAGGCACAAGGGAGTGTGCTGAAATACTCCCCACTTGCCTGAATGAGTGCAGCTCCCACAACACTCAGGAAGCTTGACACCATCCAGGACAAAGAAGCCCGCTTGATTGGCACCTCAACCACAAACATTCACTCCCTCAACCACCGATGCACAGTAGTAGCAGTGTGTACCATCTATAAGATGCACTGCAGGAATTCACCAAGGCTCCTTAAACAGCACCTTCCAAACCCACGACCACTACCATCTAGAAGAACAAGGGCAGCAGATAAATGGGAAAACCACCACCTGGAAGTCACTCACCATCCTGACTTGGAAATATATCGCCATTCCTTCACCATTGCTGGGTGAAAATCCTGGATCTCCCTTCCTAACAGCACTGTGGGTGTACCTACACCACATGGACTGCAGAGGTTCATGAAGGCAGCTCACCACCATCTTCTCAAGGGCAACTATGGATGGACAATAAATGCTGGCCCAGCTAGCAAAGCTCATATCCCGTGAATGAATAAAAAAAAATAAAAAAATCTTGTTTAAATGAGTTGAGGGTTTCTGTCTCCACCCAAACCAGGCAATGAATTCCAGACACCCACCCTCTGAGTGAAAAAGTTTTTCCCCATGCCCCCTATAATCTGTCTACCAATCGCCTTATCTCTGGGCCCCCTGATAATTGATTTCTCTGCTAGGGGAAGCAGGGCATTGCTGCCTCCTGATAACCTTGTACACTTCCATTAGGTCACCGCTCAGCTGCCTCTGTTCTAAGGAAAACAACCCTTGCCTATACAATCTTTCTTAGCTGCAATTTTCAAGCCTTGGCAACATTGGATGTGGGCATCGCTGGCTGGGCCAGCAATTATTGCCTATCCCTAATTGCCCTTGTTCCGAGGGCATTTAAGAATCAACCACATTGCTGTGGGTCTGGAGTCACATGTGGGCCAGACCAGTTAAGGACAGCAGATTTCCTTTCCTAGAGGGGATCAGTGAACCAGGTGCGTTTTTATGACATTGGACAGTCTTTTAATTCCAGATTTTTATTGGATTGAAATTTCGCTATCTGCCATGGTGGGATTTGAACTCGGGTCCTCAGAGTATTACCCTGGGTCTCTGGAATACTAGTCCAGTGACAATACCACTATGCCATTGCCTCCCCCATTCTGGTAAATCTCCTCTGTACTCTCTCCAGAACAATTATTTCCTTCCTGTAATGTGGCAACCAGAACAGCGCATAGAATTCCAGCAGCGGCCTAACCAACATTTTATACAGTTCCTGATTTTGTATTTGTAGAATAAAGGAAAGCTCTCCATATACTTTGTTTACCACCTTATTCGACTCTCCTGCCGCTTTCAGGAACCTGTGGACACGCATCCAGGGGTTCTCACTTCCTGTACCCCTCCCAATATCCTACCATTTATTGTGTATTCCCTAGCTTTAAGTGCTGTCAGCAGAAGACACAGCAGCAGGAGCAAGGGCAGTAACATCTATATCTTAAGAACTGGAGACTGCAACATCTCCAAGCCTGTTCCATTTCAGGGCTGCCAATTCAATAAGCTGACCTCCTGCTAACAAGACTACAAGCAACTAACTTCATGACTTGCAGAAAGTCCATCTCTTCAAGAGAATCCTGAAAACCCCTTTGGCACGTGATTCCAGCTTGAACTTAGTAAACTGCCCCATTCAGGAGTGAAGAAGTCCTTTCCATCAGGCCTGCAACACATGATTGTCCTGATCTGGAACACATGAATTAACTGCTCCTTTTGTTTATAACTCATAAAAGTGCACTATTCTCTTCAACTGTACTTCACTTGAGTGTGTTTGTGACCATGTAATTGAGTGCTGTAGCACGTCGGGATGAGTGCGTTAATAAACAATCTTTATTTAAATCCATAAAGCTTGCTGCTGGTTATTGAAATTGTCTACACGCTTGGGTTAAGAAACACGCACATCTTCCTTTGAAAAGCTTATTGATTACAGACAGTTGGGAAGAGGACAGGGATTTCAGTACTCCTTCTCCCTGTCTGTAACATAGTGGTTTCAATCCTGATAAATTCATTATCTGAAACTTACTGGAAGGGGAATGGGAGAAGCGTTTAAGGAGGCATTTGGTAGTAGTGCTTTGGGTTGTTTTGGCAAAGAGAGAGCCCTCATGAGAGCTTTATGTTGTTGAGCCAGGCCTGGCAATGGATGGCTAAGCCACACATATGCAAAGCATGTTCAAAACATGCACCTCTTTTGGACTTGAGAAAGCAAAGATGAGATTGTATTCGAGCTATGGTAAACATAGAAGTTGTTGACTGTTTTGCTGGGGATGAACATTGAGCCTGCTCCACCATTCAGTATGATCATGGGTGATCGATCCTCTATCTCAGCGCCATATTCCCGCTTTCCATCCATACCCATTGATGGCCCTAACATCCAAAAAATTATCAATTTCTTTCTTGAATATACTCAGTGACTTGGCCTCCACAACCTTCTATGGTAGAGAATTCCACAGGTTCACCACCCTCTGAGTGAAGAAATTTATCCTCATCTCAGTCCTAAATGGCCTGCCCCATGTTCTAAGACTGTGGCCCCTGGTTCTAGACTCCCCAACCAGGGGAAACATCCTCCTTGCATCCAGTCTGTCTAGCCCTGTTAGAATTTTATACATTTCAATAGATTCCCTCTCATTCTTCTAAACTCTAGTGAATACAGGCCCAGCCGAACCAATCTATCCTCATACGACCGTCCTGCCATCCCCAGTATCAGCCTAGTGAACCTTTGCTGCACTCCCTCCATGACAAGTATATCCTTTCTTAGGTAGGGAGACCAAAACTGCACACAATACTCCAGGTGCGGTCTCCTCAAGGCCCTGTATAACTGCAGTAAGACATCCCTACTTCTTAACTCAAATCCTTTTGCAATGAAGGCCAACATACCATTTGCCTTCCTAATTGCTTGTTGCACATACCTATTTACTTTCTTTGACTGGTGTGTGTAAAAGGACACCCAGATCCCTTTGTACATCCACATTTCCCAATATATCACCATTTAAATTATACTCTGCCTTTCTGTTTTTCACACCGAAGTGTATAACTTCACATTTATCTGCGTTATACTGCATCTGCCATGTGTTTGCCTACACACACAACTTGTCTAAATCGCCCTGAAGCCTCCTTGCATCCTTCTCACAACCCTGCCCAATTTTGTGTCGTCAGCAAACTTGGAAATATTGTATTTCGTTCCCTCATCCAAGTTATTTATATAATTCATGAATAGTTGGGGCCCAAGCACTGATTCTTGCAGTACACCAGTAATCACTGCCTGCCACCTGGAAAAAGACCCATTTATCCCCAGTCTCTCTTTCCAGTCTGTCAACCAATTCTCAATCCATGCCAGTATATTACCCCAATTCCCGTGTGCTTTAATTTTGCCCACTAGCCTCTTAAGTGGGACCTCATCAAAAGCCTTCTTGGAATCCAAATACACCACATTCACTGGTTCTCCATTATCGATTCTACTAGCTACATCCTCGAAAAACTCCAGTAGATTAGTTAAGCATGATTTCCCTTTCATAAACCCATACTGACTTTGTCTAATCCAGTTAATGCTTTCCAAGTGTTCTGTTACCATGTTTTTTATAATAGACTCGAGCATTTTCCCCACTACTGACGTTCGGCTAACTGATCTGTAATTCTCTATTTTTTCTCTCCCTCCTTTTTTAAATAGTGGGGTTACATTTGCCACCCTCCAATCTATAGGAACCGCTCCAGAGTCTATAGAATTTTTGAAGGTGATCACCACTGCAACCAATATTTCGAGTGTTATGAGATGTTTGAAAGTCCCAGAGGGAAACTTTAAACAACTGTCATAACCTACATTTTTATGTGGTATGTTTGAGATGCAACTCTAAATTCAGGAATCAGACCACCAGATCTTGAGAGGTATTATATTAAACTAAATGAAACATTTTATTAATTTATACAAGTTAAATATATACACATGGCTACAAATTACTACCATCATAACTTTTAACAAATTCCCAAACTAATCTCCATTAAGGCAACAGTAATCCATAGATTTTTAACAAGACACCAGACAAAGCATTTTTGCTGTATGAATTCAAAATGAGGTTCCTCTCACTTTGGTTCCTGTGAAGACAGTTATAGGCTTACAGCTATTTTGACCTTACATTGCCCCTATTCTACACATGAAAACTGCTGGAGTTATACCTAACCCAGCTCATTGAATGTAAATTTTCTTGTATCACCAGCCTCTTCTAACAATAAAACCTCTTTCATAGTACCAATTTTATTAGTAATATGGTCTCTGCTAGCTAGGTGCCAGATTTCACTCACCTTCTCAAATACTCTATTAAAAAAATGCAACTACACTATCTCTCTCACATCTCAAAAGTAGTACACAGCAAAGCAACCAGACTAGCTGGCTTTAATCCAATTAAGACACATCCACAGATTAAATCTCTATTTTAAAAGAAAAATATTTTCCAATAATATATACATTAATAGCTTCATGACATCCAGGGCCACTTCCTTTAGTACTCTGGGGTGTAGATTATCAGGCCCTGGGGATTTTTCAATTTTAACCCCATTAATTTCTCTAGCACCATTATTTTTTTTTTTACTAATACTGATTTTTTTTCAATTCCTCCCTCTCACAAGGCCCTTGGTTCCCTAACGTTTCTGGGAAATTATTTGTGTCCTCTTTTGTGATGACAGAACCAAAATATGTGTTCAATTTCTGCCATTTCTTTGTTCCTCATTATAATTTCCCCCGGTTTCTGACTATAAGGGAGACATTAGTCTTCCCTAATCTTTTTTTCTTCACATTTTTATAGAAGCTTTTACTGTCAGTTTTTACGTTCCTTGCAAACTTACTCTCATACTCCATTTTCCCCTTCTTGATCAACCCTTTTGTCCACTTTTGCTGAATTCTAAAGTGCTTCCAATCCTCAGGCTTGCTGCTTTTCTGGACAATTTTATATGTCTCCTCTTTGGATCTAATACTATCCCTAATTTCTTTTGTAAAGCCATGGTTGAGCCACCTTTCCTGTTTTTTTTTGAGCCAGACAGGGAATGAATAATTGTTGTAATTCATCCATACGTTCCTTAAATATTAGCCATTGCCTATCCACTGTCAACCCTGTTGAAGTCTAGGCAGTTAGGAATTTGAGAATGTGATTGCAAACGACTGGAGATGGTTGATCCTAGCGCGGATGCAAAAGAAAAGGCTTTGAAAGATGATTTTAAAAATGTTGGTAGTGAGGGTTAGCAGGGAGTTGTTACTTTGGTGATGGCGACCACGGGAATGCAAAGGAGGTGAGAGAAGGTGAGGCTGAGAAAACGGATGTAACTATAAGGGAATTGATACCGAGGAAGGAGATTTGAACAAGCGTGTGTTGGATTTGGAGGCTGTGATGCAAAGGGAGTTGAAGTAATGATTAAAATGACTTGGATGGGGATTAGTTTAATGCAGAAACTGAGGGAAGGAGAAGGATATCTTTGGGGGAAGCTCAAGTTTGGTTTGGACGGATGACAAGAATTTTAAAAGCATCTGAGTGAGGGGTTTGAAGAGAAGCTTTCAGAGAAATAGAGCTGGAGAGGCCAAGGTATAAGTTGGTGGTGTTACAACCGGGATGGGAGCAGTGCGCGAACTATCAAGCCCCACTACCCCACAGGCCATACCATTAATTTAAATGTTTAATTCTCTCACTGAATTGGCCAATTATGTTCCTAGACATCTGGGTCAAAATCTCTCCCTAAACAGCACTGTGGGTGTACTTACACCACATGGACTGCAGCGGTTCAAGAAGGCAGCTCACCATCAACTTTTCCAGGTTAACTAGGGATGGGCATTAAGTACTGGCCCAGCCAGCGAAGCTCACATCCCATGAATGAATAAAAAAGTAAAAAGATTGACCAGTTTCTTTCAAAATCACGGAATGATTAATTTATTTTTGAACAAAACTTCTTTTAACAAGTTGCAAGTACTGATGAACACACAATTATAATCGTGAAGTATACCTATCTGTCGATTCCTAAAGAATTGCCCAGCACGTGTGCACATGCAGACAAACAATGGACAAACAGATAATAGAGTCTCTGTGCAGAGATGGGCTTTGGAACATGGGCATTATAAACTAAAGGATAAAGTCTGCAGGATCTCGATGCAGCTTCATTAATTACATGTTTTGCAGTTCAGCACAAACAACTCCTTCTCAAGTACCATATAGGTCAGGTGTTTTCTTGGCAGAGGCCCGCTTATTTACAGTTCCAAGGTGAATTTATGACCTTTTTTAAAAAAAAATCCCAGGTTAGCACCCATATGTCCAGATTAAGCCAAACCCTTCCATTTTGCAAAAGAAAGCTTCAGTCTTAAGATAGATGATTCTAACACTGTCAAGGACTGTTTTATTACCTTGGCGGTTTGGATAGGGAAGATATAGCCACATGCCAAGGCTTTGGGTAAGGGACAAGCCAACTTTCAGCCATAGTTAAGATGTCAATCTGATCATCCTTAATAAAGATGTGAATGGCAAGAGTATCAATTGTTGTTCTGTTGGTAGAGTGCAGGGAGCTAGTGCTTAGAATGAGCATGATTAGGAAGATGGTTTTTGGGTCCGACTCTCGAGGATGCTGAGTGGAAAGGTCAGTGTGAGTTAAGGGTTGGAGCCGCTGTGGTTTTGGGGGCAGGGATGGGTGATATGCTATGTCTAATTGAAGAATGTTACGAGGAGCACAGAGTGTTAGGTGTGGGCTGGGGGAGAGTGATTCAAAATTGGGGTGGTAGCAGCAAAAAAAATGCGGCAATGTTAAAATAAATGGAAAAACATTTCAGAGAGAGATAAATGATAGCACGATCATGTGAGGAGCAGAGTGGGGCTCAGGAAACTGATGAAGAAAGAGAAATAGTAGAGTTTGGTACACAAATACGCATGTAGATGGACACTGATGGAATTTTGGATCTTATGAGCATGGTGAACATTGGACTAAACTTGCAGCTATCATAAACTGAGATTAGGAAGAAGACAATATTAAAAGGTGCACAATTAACTCTGATGGTTTGGAAGCTGTGGTGAGATGAAGCCATTTTGTAGACAGAATTTGTTAGCTGTACAAGGCAGAATTTGGTTTACCAGTTGATTTCTGGTGTTGCTATTGGGGAGGTGTGCCAGTGTTTGGCAAGGTAGTTCCAAGATATAACAACATTGTGAGGGGACGGCGGGTGGGGAGTTTTAAAGCTGTTTGGATCTGTTAGAAATATAGATCCAGGAGTGAAAAACATTACTAAATGTAATTGGCAGCCCTCTGCTTCTCAGTTCACCACCCACTCAATAGGAAAGAAGAAAAAGGGATGATCAAAGGAGCATTATGAAATAAACAAAAATAAACAAACCCAGCAAAGATTGGAAGAGGCTCGGTGATGCAGCAACACAGACACAACAGTCAGCACAGAGACAAGTATATCCTTTGACTTGCCATGCAATGTCATGAGAGATCTACTGGTCCAATTAAAGAGATCAATGTAAACACAAGCTTCAGTGCATTCTTAACTTGCCTTATTGATTTAACTGGGAGCTTTGAGAGTTGTCCAAATATCTTGCAGTGAACTCTTCACTAATTTTTCCCTGCTCGGCTTCAGCTGCAGTTGGTGCATTTATTTCCTTTCTTTGCCAACGTTGACGCAATTAAGGAAACAAACTGAAACTTTAGGAAGGCAGTGTTGTTTTGGCAGTGTATGATATTTTGTTTTGTTAAATCATAGACATATAAATGAAAGTATTGTACATGCTTCCTTGGTGTGTGTGTGTGAGCATTCATTCGTTATTTGCTTCCTTGAAGCATTCAGTGTCCTATTTTGCAGAAAAATGAATGTTAAATCTCATTTGTGTTGTTGGATTTCTTCCATTGGATGAACAGAATTATGCGTAACAAAAATTAGTGAGACTACTTGATTTTGTAATAAGTGATGCATGAAAGAAGAGTTTTCCTCTTGCACCTTGCTTATTTTGAGACATAATGCTGTAATTAGAATTCAGCATTAGAATATGTTTTTACTGTTATCTTGAAACTACCTTTATTTTATTGAGAGATAATGGAAGAGAATACATTTTCATGTCACTTTGCACAACCTCCAGATGTGCTTCATGCCCACTATAATGACTGTAGCAAAACAAAGCTAATTTTCACACACAGGTTCCACAAAAAGCACTGACAAGTGACCAGGTAACTTGTTTTTGGTGGTGCTGGTTGAGGTTTTAAGTCCACCTAAGAAGGCAGACAATGTCTCAGTTTAATATCTTTTGTGAAAGACAGCACTTCAGACAGAACTGCGTTGACTATCAGCCTGGATTTTGTGTGCAAATGTCTGGAGTGGGACTTGAGCCTGTGATCTTTAACATTGAGGTGCGAAGGCTACCACTATTTCCACCGATTGAGCTCTCTCCAATGTCATTGATAGTCCCTGAGCAGTGAGAGAGAGAGATCCAACTGTTCCAAATTAGTGTGGTGTGTTAGTGCTGGGAGATTCGATGTCAGAATTTTGTCTTCATTTTTTTTTTCATTGATTTGATGTTGGTGTCATTGGAAAGGCCAACATTATTGCCTTGCCTAACTGCCTATGAGAAAGTGGTGATGAAGTACAACCTTTAACCATTGCTTTCAGTGTGTATGGAGTTTTGTGTTTCTGGCCCAGTGATAATGAAATGGCAAAATATTTCCAAGTCAGGATGGTAAGTGGCTTGGAAGTAAACTTGAAGATGGTCGTGCTCCCATGTGTCGGCTGCCCTTATGGCATTGGAAGATGCTGTTGAAGGAGCCTTAGTGAGTTGGTACAATACATCTTGCAGATGCTGCCACAGTGCCCTGGTGGTGGAGGGAGTAAATGTTTAAGGATGTGAATGGCATGCCAATCAAGCAGACTAGTGGAGCTGGAGTGTTGAGCCTTGAGTGTTGTTGAAGTTCATCCAAGCAAATGAAGAAGATTCCATCACACTCCTCACTTGTGCCTCCTGGATGGTGGAGTCGGTTCTGAGTCAATTGCTGCAGAATATGGCTGCTCTGTTTTTGTGCTAACTCTCGGTATATTGACGGTGAGGAATTGGTGTTGGTAATGCTGTTGAATGCCAAGAAGAGGTGGTTAGACTCCTTTTGTTTTGTGTGTGTGTGATGGTTATGACCCAGTGCTTGTGTGGTGCAAATGTTAATTGTCCTATTTCAGCCCAAGTCTGAATGTTGTCCAGATTTTCCTGCATGCAGGCACAGACTGCTTCAGTATTTAAGTTGCAAATGGAGCTGAATACTTTGCAATCATCATCAACATCCCCACTTCTGACCTTATGATAGAAGGAAGGTCATTGATGAAGCAGCTGAAGCTGGTTGGGCCTAGGACACCACCCTGAGGAACTCCTGCAGTGATGTCCTGAGGCTGAGATGATTGACTTCCAACAACCACCACCACCTTCCTTTGCGCTAAGCGTGACTCCAATCAGATTCCAATTATCTTAAATTTTACTTGGGCTCCTTCATGCCACACTCAATGGAAAGTCACCTTACTGTCAAGTGCAGACTTGAGCTGAAATAGGACAATTAACGTTTGCACCACACAAGCACTGGGTCATAACCATCACACAAAAAGAGTCTAACCATCTCTTCTTGGCAATCAACAGCATTACCAACACCAATTCCTCTCCCTCACCTCTCGTATTTGTTTTTTTTTTGCCTTTGCTTATCCAAGGCAGTGAAGAGGAGTGGAGTGGAGTACAGGGAGGCGATGGCATAGTGATACTGCCACTGGACTAGTGACCAGTGACCTAGGGTAATGCTCAGGTTCGAAACCCGCCACAGCAGATGGATTTGAATTCAATAAAAATCTGGTATTACAAGTCTAATGATGACCGTGAAACCGTTGTCAATTGTTGTAAAAACCCATCTGGTTCAGTAATGTCGTCCTCACCTGGTCTGGCCTACATGTGACTTCAGACCCAAAGCAATGTGGTTGACTCTTAATGCCCTCTGAAATGGCCTAGCAAGCCACTCAGTTGTGATAAAATTGCTACAAAGACACAATAAAGGAATGAAACCGGATGGACCACCCGGCATTGACCCAGACACCAGAAACGACGACAGCAAACTCAGCCCTGTCGACCCTGCAAAGTCCTCCATACTAACAACTGGGGGCTAGTGCCAAAATTAGGAGAGCTGTTTCACAGACTAGTCAAGCAATAGCCTGACATAGTCATCCTCACGGAATCATACCTAGATAATGTCCCGGACACCACCATCACCTGGGTATGTCCTGGAGGGAGTTGCCCTGGAGGTCCTCAGCATCGACTCCGGACCCCATGAAGTCTCATGGCATCAGGTCAAACATGAGGAAGGAAACCTCCTCCTGATTACCACGTACTGCCCTCCTTCCCTCAGCCGATGAATCAGTGCTCCTGCATGTTTATCCCAGTTGGAGGAAGCACTGAGGGTGTCAAGGGCAGAGATTGTAGTCTGGATGGGGGACTTCAATGCCCCCCACCAAGAGTGGCTCGATAGCGCCACTACTGACCAAGCTGGCCGAGCCCTAAAGGACATAGCTGCTAGACTGGGTCTGCGGCAGGTGGTGAGAGAACCAACAAGAGGGAAAAACATACTTGACCTCATCCTCACCATCCTGCCGCAGATGCATCTGACCATGGCAGTATCGATAGGAGTGACCACTGCACCACACCTTGTGGAGATGATGTCCCGGCTTCACATTGAGGATACCCTCCATTGTGTTTTGTGGCACTGCCACCATGCTAAATGGGATAGATTTCGAATAGATCTAGCAACTCAAAACTGGACATCCATGAGGTATTGTGGGCCATCAGCAGCAGCACAATTGTATTTGAACACAATCTGTAACCTCATGGCCCAGCATATCTCTCACTCTACCATTACCGTCAAGCCAGGTGATTAATCCTTGTTCAATGAAGAGTGCAGGAGGGCATGCCAGGACTAGCACCAGGCATACCTAAAAGTAAGGTGTCAACATGGGGAAGCTATAAACACAGCACTACTTGTGTGCCAAACAGCATAAGCAGCAAGTGATTGACAGAGCTAAGCGATCCTGCAACCAGCGGATCAGATCTAAGCTCTGTAGTCCTGCCACATTCAGTCGTGAATGGTGGTGGACAATTAAACAACTCACTGGAGGAGGAGGCTCCACAAATATCCCCATCCTCAATGATGGAGGAGCCCAGCACATCAATGCAGAAGATAAGGCATTTGATACAATCTTCAGCCAGAAATGCCGAGTGGATGATCCACCTTGGCCTCCTCCAGAGGCCCCCAGCATCACAGATACCAGTCTTCAGCCAATTCGACTCACTCCACGTGATGTCAAGAAACGGCTGAAGGAACTGGATTTTGCAATGGACATGGACCCTGACAATATTCCAACAATAATACTGAAGACTTGTGCTCCAGAACTTGCCGCCCCCCCTAGCCAAGCTGTTCCAGTACAGCAAAAACACTGCCATCTACCCGGCTATGTGGAAAATTGCCCAGGAATGTCCTGTACACAAAGCAGGACAAATCCACCCCCTCTAATTACTGTCCCACCTGTCTACTCTCGATCATCAGTAAAGTGTTGGAACGGGTCATCAACAGTGCTATCAAGGGGCACTTGCTTAGCAATAACCTGCTCACTGACGCCAAGTTTGGGTTCCGCCAGGGCCACTCAGCTCCTTAACTCATTACAGCCTTGGTTCAAACATGGACAAAACAGCTGAACTCCAGAGGTGAGGTGAGAGTGACTGCCCTTGACATCAAGGCTGCATTTGACTAAGTGTGACATCAAGGACCCTAGCAAAACTGGAGTCAATGGGAATCAGGGGGAAAATTCTCCGCTGGTTGGAGTCACACCAAACACAACGGAAGATGGTTGTGGTTGTTTGAGGTTAGTCATCTCAACTCCAGGACATCTCTGCAGGAGTTCCTTGGTAGTGTCCTCGGCCCAACCATCATCAGCTGCTTCATCAGTGACCTTCCTTCCATCATAAGGTCAGAAGTGGGGATGTTCGCTGCTGATTGCGCAATGTTCACCATTCATGACTCCTCAGATACTGATGCCGTCTATGTCCAAATGCAGCAAGACCTGGACAATATCCAGGCTTGGGCTGTCAATGGCAAGTAATATTCACACTACACAAGTGCCAGGCAATGACCATCTCCAACAACAGAGAATCCAACCATTGCCCCTTGATGTTCAATGATATTACCGTTACTGAATTCCCCCACTGCCAACATCCTAGGGGTTACCATTGACCAGAAACTGAACTGGACTAGCCATATAAATACTGTGGCTTCAAGAGCAGGTCAGAGGTTAGGAATCCTGTGATGAGTAACTCACCTCCTGACTCCCCAAAGTCTGTCCACCATCTACAAGGTGCAAGTCTGGAGTGTTATGGAATACTCCTCGCTTGCCTGGATGAGTGCAGCTCCCACAACAATCAAAAAGTTTGACACCATCCCGGGCAAAGCAACCTGCTTGACTGGCATCACATCCACAAACATTCACTCCTCCACCACCGAAGCACAGCAGCAGCAGTGTATACCACCTACAAAATGCACTACAGGAGTTCACCAAGGCTCCTTCGATAGCAACTTTCAAACTTGTGACCCCTACCATCTAGAAAGACATGGGCAGCAGATACATGGGAGCACCATTACCTCAATGTTCCCCTCCAAGTCACTCACCATCCTGTCTTGGAAATATATCACTATTCCTTCACTGTCGCTGGGTCAAAATCTTGGGACTCTCTTCCTAACAGCATTGTATGTGTACCCACACCACATGGACTGCAGCGGTTCAAGAAGGCAGCTCACAACCACCTCTTGAGGGCAACTCTGGATGGGCAATAAATGTTGGTCCAGTCAGTGAAGCCCACGTCCCGTGAATGAATAAAAAAAAGTTGAGTGGTCTTAACGGAGCCCAACGTGAGCATTGGTGAGCAGGTTATTGATGAGTAAATGCTGCTTGATAGCATCCTTGCGCCCCACTACTTCATTGATTGTGGGTAGACCAATTCAGTTTTCCCTGCTTTTTATGCATTGGACATGCATGGAGCAGTTACTACTTTGTCAGGTAAATGCCAGTGTTCTTGCTGTGCAGGTGCAGTTTTGAGGTAAGAGCTATAAGAAAAAAAAATAGAGAGCATGAAAAGAGACTGGCAGCTAACATAATAGGGAACCCCAAAGTCTTCTATAAGCATATAAATAATGACAAGATTGTAAAAGAAATAGTAAGGCAGATTAAGGATAAAAAAAAGGGGACTTGCACGTAGAGGCAGGAGAAATAGTGGAGGTATTAAACAAGTACTTTGCATCTGTCTTTACAAAGGAAGAATATGCTGCCCAGGCTGAGGTGAGAGAGGAGGTGTTAGGCTATCTTAAGATAGATAAGGCGCCAGGATCGGATGAAACACATCCAAGCGTACAGAGGGAAGTGAGGTTGGAAATTGCAGAGGCACTAGTGATAATCTTCCAGTCTTCCTCAGACACAGGGGAGGTGCCAGAGGACTGGAGAATTACGAATATTACACCCTTGTTCAAAAGGAGTGCATGGATGAAGCTGACAACTACAGACCAGTCAGCTGGACGTCTGTGGTAGGGAAACTTCTGGAAGCTATGGTTCAGGACAAAATCAATAGTCACTTAGACAAGTGCAGGATAATTAAGGAAAGCCAGCATGGATTCACGAAGGAAAAATCATGCTTACCTAACTTGCTGGAGTTTTTTGAGGAGGTAACAGAGAAGGTTGGCAAGGGCAACACTGTTGATTATATAGATTTTCAAGAGACATTTGATACAGTGCCACACAACAGACTTGAGCAAAATTCTAGCTCATAGAATAAAAGGGAAAGCAGGCACTTGGATAATTGGCTGAGTGACAGGAAATCGAGAGTAGTGATAAATGGTTGTTTTTCAGATTGGAGGAAGGTCTGTCATGGAGTTCCCCAGGGATCAATGTTGGGACCCTTGCTTTTCCTGATATATTTTCTAGACTGTCATGTTCAGTGCATGATTTCAAAATTTGCGGATGATACAAAGATTGGAAATATTGTCAACCGTGATGAGGATAGTCTTGAACTTCAGAAAGACATAGACACGTGGCAGATGAAGTTCAATGCAGAGAAGTGTGAGGTGATTCAGTTTGGCTGGAAGAATATGGAGAGACAGTATAAAATAAAAAGAGAAACTCTAAAAGAGGTGCAGAAACAGAGGGACTTTGGTGTATATGTACATAAGCCTTTGAAGATGGCAGGGCATGTTGCGAGAGCAGTTAATAAAGCATATAGTATCTGAGACTTTATTAATAGGGGCATTGAGTACACGAGTATGGAGGTTATGTTGAATTTGTATAAGACAGAAGTTAGGCCTCATTTGGATTACTATGCCCAGTGTTGGGCATCATACTTGAGGAAGGATTGGAGAAAGTACAGAGGAGATGCACAAGAATGATTTCAGGGATAAAGAACTCCAGCTAGGAGGATAGATTGGAGAGGTTTGGACTGTTTTCCTTGGAGAAATTAAGGCTGAAGGAGATTTGATAGAGCTATTCAAGATCCTGAGGGGTATGGACAGAGTAAATAGAGAGAAACTGTTCCCACTCAAGAGAGCATCAAGAATTAGAGGGCACAGATTCAAAATGATTGGCAAAAGGAGTAAAAGTGATGTGAGGAGAATTTTTTCACCCAGATGGTGGTTGGAGCCTGGAACGAACTTCCTGAGAGGGTAGTGGAGCAGGTTTGATCAAATTATGCAGAAGGGAATTAGATTGCTGCCTGTAAAGAGAGAATGTGCAAGGCTCTGGGGATAAGGCAGGAGAGTTGGACTAGGTAGAATGCTTTTTCAGAGAACCAGTGCAGACTCGATGAGCCAAATGGTCTTCTGCATTGTAAAGATTCTCTGATTCTATTAAATGTGATTAGATCTTGCTCTGAAGTAAAGTTGAAGCACATTGAGTCTCTTTTATTTTGGAAAATCTAGCAGCTTCATCTGTCATAAAAGAACATGATAAAATTCTAATGTTGGACTTGGTAGACTAGGACACAAGCAGACATGGTGGGGCACAAAGCAGAGCCAACTATTGAAATGTGACCTACGCCTCTATAGATCACAGCTTGGGAGCTATAGCCTCACTTATAGCAACAGTGGAAAGCAATTGCACAGAGCTAAATGAGAACCAGAAACTTTTGAAATTATTGCTCTTGGCTTCCTGAACTGACAAAGGAAAAATTGATAAGAGTTGATGCTACACAGATGTGCAATTTTTTTTAAGGAAGGTCCAGTTTCATTGCAAACTTTGACAGGCAATTGTTGTCAACTGCTGTACTATAATAAAAAAAAAACAAAAAAAAGACTTCTCAGATATAAATTTAAATGAGAGTATATATTCAATCATTTGTGGTTATAGATAATTTACAGTTATTATCAATGATTCTCAGTTGCTTTGTGATGCTTTAGAAACGTAGAGCAGAAACAGCTCGAGGTATGCATTTTGTGTAGAATAGCGAATGTTCAAAATGCCACTTGGTTTGCATTTTATGATCATATAGGAGGGAAAAATGCATAAAATGCCTGCCGAACCATGAACTGAGGCAAGAGGAATTTCACCAAGAATGGAGGTGAATACTTGGAAGTTTAAGTTGTGATTGACTTGACCAAGCCTTTTTGGTGGTAATGTTAAACACTGAAGCACTGTTCACTTCAATGATTCCATTTTGGTACAAAAGTTATTTTGTTTGCTGTTCAGAACTAAGTTGGATGTACAGGTAAATTGTCTACTGCCATATCTGATTCAAACATAGTGTGGAAATACTGGACAAAAGTAAAATATTGCAGTTGCTGAAAATACTGGAAATATTCAACAGGTCAGGCAGCATCTGTGAAGAGTGAAACAGAGTTAACGTGTCAGGTCGATGACCCTGACTGAGGACACTGCTCTGCTATCTTGACTTTGGTATTTGGGACTTTGGATCAGTGTTTTCTCTCGTGAGACTCTTTACAAGCCCATACTCCAAGCGTCCCAATCTTGTTACTTAAGTCCCCCTTTTTTGATTCATGCTTGGAACCCTACACCAAATTTTTTTAAAGAACAAGTTAAAATGAAAATACACTTCACGTTAGACTCTGGAAACGAGTAAAAAAAATGAAAGCTGAAAAATGTAAGCAAAACGGAGTTGGAAAAATGGCCTAAAGCCATAGGAAGTGAGACTGGTGGCCTGAGGTCAGAGAAAGGGAGAGCTGCGGCTAGAAGAATCATACAGCATAGAAGATGACCATTTGACCCATTGTGACTGTACCAGCTCTCACTCTTTCCCCATAACCCTGAAATTGTTTCTGTTTCAAGGCTATATCCAGTTCCCTTTTGAAAGTTACCATTGAATCTGCTTCTGTTGTTCTTTCAGGCATCACATTCTATATCATTACCTGTTTCTTTTTAATTCTCATCTCACCCCTGGTTCTTTTGCCAAACTTTATTTTGCACTTTTCTTTAGATTGTGAATTATCTATACTTGAGTTGTTGTCCGTTGAGCTTCAACTGCAGGAAGCCGAGGGCAGAGGGAGCAAGGTGGAGAAATAAAAAGGTGACTGGAAGCTTGTGGACTGAACGAAGGTGTTCCACAAAGCGGTTACCTAACCTGCATTTGGCCCCTACAGTCCAGAGCAGACTTTGAGAGCAGTGGCTCTGGGGCTCCTTGATACCACACTTGGTCAAATGCTGCCTTGATGCCAAAGGCAGTCACTCTCATCTCACCTCTGAAGTTCAGTTCGGTTAGCTTGTCAATACTTAAGACTAAGGTTGTAATGAGACCAGGAGCTGAATGGCCCTGGCGGAGCCCAAACTGAGCATCAGTGAGCAGGTTATTACTGTGTAAATGCTGCTTGATAATACTGTTGATGGCACCTTCCATCACATTACTGATGATCAAGAGTAGACTGCTGTGCGGTAATTGGCTTGGTTAGATTTGTCCTCCTTTTCATGGACAGGACACAACTGGGCAATTTTCCATATTGTCGGGTAGATGCCAGTGTTGTAGCTGTCCTGGAACAGCTTGGCTAGGGGCACAGCAAACTTTTGAGCACAAGTCTTTAGTACTATTGACGGAATATTGTCATGACCTTTGCAGTATCCAGTTTCTTGATAACATGTGGAGTGAATCGAATTGGCTGAAGACTGGAATCTGTGATGCTGGGAACCTCCAGAGGAGGCCAGGATGGATCATCCACTCTGCAATTCTGGCTGCAGATGGTTGCAAATGCCTTGTCTTTTATTTGAATTGTCTATGCCTTTTCTTTTAGTTTTATGTTGTCTCTTACCTTATTAGTCGCCCGTGACTGGGTTTTTTTGGGAAGCTAGAGCTCTTGCCCATTTCAGAATATGAACAGGTTCTGTATCATGTTGAATTATTTATTTGAACCCTTCTCACTTATCTTCTGTCATTCACCCGCTAATAGATTTAATATAATTGTTGCAATTTTTATGTATCATGCCAATGCTTGGGGAATCTGACATACACCCGCATGAACCTTTTCCTGCACTCCAGGCCGTTGATAGAATGAAATCCCTTGTAGTTGTTGAATACTCCCGGTTAAGCTGGAGATGCTTCGGTTGCTATGAGTATGTGCAATCGCTGACACCCTTTACCAGTGGGAATCCAGCCAGAGACATGAATCCTAATGCCCTCCCATTCTGGTATTGTCATCACATGGGAAGATTACATAACTGGAAGCCCTGGCAAACAGCCCATCCACCTTAATTCTTGATGCATTTATGTGCAGCTGACTAGGACCCCCTCACTATGTCTCTGGCAATGCCCTGGAAGGAACCAGAGGAAAATAAATGGAGGATGTTGATCACTATTACAGCCATTGGTAATGCCTGGCCAACAGGTCATCTCAGAAGCTGTGGATGCCTGTGACCTCCTGACTCAACAATCTCAACCTCTGGAAAAATGTCAAAAGTCAAGGAAGCTGAGCTGTCTGTCTGTTCTGTTAGTGCCTCCTGTGAACTGGACCCTCTATCGCTGCGATTCACCCTGGCTCCCCCTCACCGCCATTCTCCCTCACCCCTGCTCCCCCCGCCCTGCTCCCACTCACCTTGGCTCCCCCTCGCTGCAGTTTCTCTTCATCCCTGCCCCCCCACCTCACTCTCATTACCCCTCCACCCTGCTCCCCCTGCCTCTCGCCCTCGCCCCCTGCTCGCCCTCGCTCCCTGCTGTCCCTCACCCCCCCCAGTTGCTGTTGCTCCTCTGTGTTGTCCGCCTACAGCTCCCTCTGTCTGAATTCCATTCAAAAGTAGTCATGATTCCAGCCATCCTGATCTCCAGTTTGTAGAAGACACCTGCAAACTGTACAAATAAGTCTCGCAACAGGTCTGTCACCAAAGCATTTCTGAGGGAATGGGGAAAGCAGCTGTGAGCACCGAGTCTTATTAATCTCGGGACCCCTGACATGATTAAGCCCCATGAAGTGCTGCTCAACTTTGCCTTCGTTTTAACGCTTCCCGTACAAGTTTCCTGGCCAACATCAAATTCAAATTGCAGCGAGAAGCACCCCAATTTGAATGTTATGATTGATGACTCTCCAGCCGGGATTACTTGAATGCATGCTCACCCACTTGGAAGTGTGTTTGTGGTGGATTTTGCTAATGTGACCCCCGATTCTCCCCTCTCACCCCCAGTTGTGATGGGGAAGAGGACAAAGTTGTTAAAACTCTTTCCTTGCGATATTCGGCAAGGATTTATGTGCAGTTCAAGAAAGGTAACATTTGGTAAGCATGTAAGATTTGGCCCCTGGTATGACATTTATCTTCACTCAAGATTAAAAGCTTACCCGTTCATCACTACATCACATCAGGTATTGTTGTGTCTGACTCTCCTGTGCTAAAACTGTCTAGTTCTCTAATCATCCCTATTTGACCCATAATATTGCAAGGGGTAATTACAAGTTTAAATTAATCTCAATTTAATTCCTGCTGGGACCTGTACTGTCTTCAGTTCTCCTGTTCACACTATTGTCAAGTGTTCTGTAACAACTCAAATCATCAGTGTTAACAGTGTTTCTCATGGCAATGAAAAGCTGCTTTGTTTTTGTTCACTCGGGTGTTGAGGCTGAAATGGTTTGCAATTCAGAAATGAATCGTGTCAAATTACAGAAGTCTCTTGCCCGGTTCATTGTTTGGCAGATCTCCTGAATTATTTTTACCCTTTTAATTTTTATAGTCAGATTCCTAGAGAGTGACACCCCAATATGTTGAATGACACACAAATAATCTCCTGTCACAGTCATTGTTTATCCTGCTTTGCCTCCTTTCTCATTTGCTTACAGTAGGTTTAGAACCAATACCGAACCAGATGCGTTCATTAGTGTGCATGCACCATTTTGATGCATTCAGCTAATTTAGTGAGCCAAAGAAGGAGATGGTAATGTAATAGCAGATTGAAAGACCTACGTACGGACTTTTGGATTGGTGTTGCCGTTAGCTGTGTAAGGTTTTGTATTAAAGCTTGGGCGCACTGCCAACAACAAGAGCCTGTCAGCAGATGGACACTTCATCACAGTGTTGTGCCTTTAGACTGGCATGGTTTATAAACTTAAGAACATGCGAAACCATAGCCCAAAAATTCCTGTCAAAATAATGACGAGACTAAGTGTGTTCACCATCCGTTATTTAACTGCAAATGCCACCCAGCTTTAGACAAAGGCCGTTGCACAGTTTCATACAGATCAACAAGTTACTGCTAGAGATGAACAATTCCCATCATTATCTTTGTGAAATGACATTTTGTTATCTGGTTCCCCATTAAAGTGGCATTGAGTGATGAGGGGTCCTGGTCCATGCACTGTATCTGTGAAGCCAATATGCCTCAAAGTTTTTAGTCAAGCCATTTCAAATCAAAATAGCCTTTTAACAGCAAGTTAAGTGTTAATTATTGCAAACCAACCTTTATGGCATTGAAAATTAATTGTTAGAAGTGTGATGGCTCAGTTGTTGTTAGTTATTTAAAGGAAAACTGAATTCTTTGACTTTTCCTTTGTCCCTTTTTCTTTCTTAATCCGCTCCTTCATCCCCAGAGTCATTATGGGACAGAGGAAATCATTCAACCTAAAGAGTTCATATCGACTCTCGGTACAGCAAACCATTCATTTCCCTGCTCCAATTCCATAACCCTACAAGTTTATTTCCTTCAAGTACTCATTCAATTTCATTTTGAAACCATTGATGCTCTCTGCTTATAGACAGCACGGTGAACAAATGGCTCGAGCCCCCTCTACAAGGTTGCCGATAAGGCCAATCCTATAGCACGTAGAGCTGTAGGAATCCCAACGCATATATTGACCAGTGAAGTTAGGCTTGTGGTAGAAAGTAGTGGCAAAGCCATGAACAGATTTCTCAACTTGTATACTGCACCATTTCAAAGGTGAATTTGAGCATGGGATGAATCGTTTAAGGTGTGCAAGGGAATTCTTTTAATGCAGATTCAAATTAGCAAAAGTATCATCTATGAAATCTATGAATTGGAATTACTCAAGGGGTAGGTGGTTAGGGATAATCCCATGGAAAACCCATTTCTTGTGGAAACTGACGAAAATCTTACTGAGAGCTGGCCTAGAGGGGAACCCATGGTAACACCATCTATTTGGGCATACATGATGCCATTAAAGCTTGGCTGGGCGGTCTTTCTCCTCCTCGCTCTGGGTGCCTGATGGCCCCTCTCTGACTCTTTGAGGAGAAGGTGCACCTGGAGTGATGTCAAGATGCCCCATTCCCCCTCCCACCAAGGCACTGTGGGAATGTACCCATAGCAATAGTGTGCAAGTCCAAATGCACATCTGGCAGAAACTGAAAGTCCTCCACCAGAAGACTCAGCTGCAGCTCCCAGACCACCTTTGAGGAGGAAACAGAATTATCCTCAGAGGAAGGACCATCACTGCGTTCACCTGCACCCTGCACCAAAGCAGATGCACGCATCTCGGTGGGACCTAGTTCTAGAGAAAGCTCGGGTTCACAATCTGGCAATCATCTCATGCACGGGACTACGGCTGGTGGAGGCAGTGACAGCTGAGGTCTCTGACACGGAGTACTGTTGAAGACCAGGTCTGCTGAGTCCAAGTCCGATGATGAGCCTCTGGACTCGGCCCTAATAGACCTCGTGGAGATGCAGAGACAGGCAGGAGAACATCAGGCAGGGTTATCAAAGGCCGTCCGCAGACTGGACCGAATGATGGAGGAGTCCATCCACGTTCTGTGTGCAGTCTTTGTTCCGGCATGTGAGCACTTTGAAGTCTCCATTGCAAGCCTTGGAGACCCAGGTCCAGCAGTTTCTGCCGGATTTGCACTTGAACTTGCACACTATTGCTATGGGTACGTTCCTGCAGTGCCTTTTTGGGAGGGGGAACGGGGCATTTTGACGTCACTCCAGGTGCACCTTCTCAAGGAGTCAGAGGGGGGCCTTCAGGCACCCAGAGTGAGGAGGAGGAAGACCCCCCCCCCCACTTCAGCCAAGCCGGGGGCATCCACCCAGGACACTCCAAGGGTGCCCTACTGCTCCACCTCCCCTCTGCCAGTAACTCCCATCACCTCCAGCAAATTAAGGCGAGGAGGGTCCACATGCACCTGAGCCGAGGACACTTAGCAGACCGGGGCCCTCAATGTCACGGGGTCACCAGAGGATGCCCATCGAAGTCATCTCCTGAGAACAGGGCGTGGCAGTCATCGGGCTGACTCCACCTCAGCTGCAGATGTCAGGGCTGCACCTAGATATGGTGAGAGGGTTAGAATGACTAAGTAGTATTAAATGCACACTGGTGGCACAGGTGTTCATTCATTGTGTTGAATTTTCACTTTTGTAAATACATGTTGCATCTATCCTTCTCCAAGCCTCATTGAACCAAATTGAACATGAATGGAATGAATGTCTCACGGTCATTTAAGGGTCCAAAAAGTAGCACCGCCTCTCCCCCCCCAACCCAATGAAATCCCATCTGGATATTAAGTTGCATAAATTCTCTCACAGTCTCACCACAGTGAGTAGCCTTTATTTCCACATCTGTGACATCAGGAAATGCACATCATCTGTGACACTGATGGCTGGCCAATATATCTATCAGCCTTAAATCTCGGGCAGACATACTTTGGGCTTTGAAGAAGTGCTAATCAAGGTTAGTGATTATCCTGATGTCTCTTGTTTGTGGATGGCACAAGTAGTCGTTGCGACTAATGTTATATTCCTTTCTCCAATGTGTAGAATGCAATGGCATTTACTTTGAGAGTCAGATCATGAAAAATGTAGTTTCAAACTTTGAAGCCCATAGGCTTCTATTCCTCTCTGCAGGAAATCGTAATGTCCACATTTAAGGCATTATCATTCCATGCTAAGTTCCCACTCTCCAGACATAGGACGCTGAACCAGGCAAGTAAGGATCAATCGGGAAAACTTCCAAATGTCTATAAGAGGGATGTCAATATGTGATTTCAGAGGTGTGTGCTCATCTTGATGAAGCTGTCTCCTTACTGTATCGATCTTACATTGGAGTTGGACGGCTGCTTAGCTGTGCTTTACATGCTCCTTGGGTACAGACAAAGCACACAACTCGATTTGGAAGTTATGGCATGATGGTGTTCTCTTTGACTTAGGCTATCTAGAAAAGAATGATCTTTGTGAGCTGGATAGTGTTGAGGACTGTGATATTCTGAAAGCATTGCGTACGCAAATCTCCTAAGGCCTCATCAGCAGGGTATCTGAAGGGAAGGTGTTGTCATTGGCTGTTGTGCCAGTAATGACTGGACTAGGTTTCGCTCTAATGCAAAGGTTTTCCAAGACAGAGACCTGTCAGGCTTGTGACCATTGCAGAGTTCCAATTGTTTACAGCTCATCAAATCGTTGTTCTGGTGAGGCAATCCCTGTGAGGACAATTCAAGCAAACCTTGCAGCTTTGCTACATGATGTCACTTTAAAGGTCACTGCGTTCTGATGTGCAACGGGCGACTGGAGGTGGGGGTGTGGCAATAGCAAGATGATGCCTCGGCATTCTGCATTGATGAGTGCTGACAGTGGGACAAATGGAGCTCTCCAGATGCTGCTCTCTGTTTAGCCGACCAAGCATGAAGCACTAAAGGCTGAATTGTGGGTTCAGATCGCCTGATTGAGCTGGTATCATTCTGACAAGAGTGCATCTCTGTGTAATTTGGAACTGCAGCCGCGTAAAAGCTGCCATGCATACTGACTTGGTGAGACCATGGGTGAAAGGACTGTACTATGTCGAGCTGCCTAAGGATGTGCGCTAAGAGAGTGTTAATCAGATTCCACAGCAGCTACATGTTGCCAAGGCTACACCCCCTTCCAAGGACAATCCCATTATTTGGCTACGGATTATTCCATGATCTTTGTGAGATGTTTGCCCTTTTGTGAGATGTTCAAGCTGAGAATGAAGGTGTTGGGGCGGCCCTTGCATCAAAAGCTGAAGGAAATGTCAATTGTGAGAATTTGTCATCACCTAAATCCTCCTGAAATCTTGTAACTATCAGGTTGTCACGGACATGTCTGCTGCTTGTACTCATGCAATGGGATCTTAACTGGCTCGCCTGAATCCTTGGCCTCTTCAGAGCCATCCCCTTCAATGTCCTCCTTGCCTAAGGAGACGTCTAGCTCCTCAATTTCTCTCTCAGGCAACACATCTCCTCCACCAACAGCACCCCCCCCTTTTTTTTTGCAGCGCAAGTTTGTGCAGGGCACAGTAAACAATGATGATGCAGGACACATTCTATGGTGAATATTGGAGAGCCCCACCTGACCTTTCCAAACATTGGAAACACATCTTAAGGAGGCCAGCCGTTTTCTCTATTCAGGACCTTGTGGTGGAATATGCTGCATTGTATCTCCTCAACTGCACTATGTGGATGGTGAACGGGCATCCTTAGCCAGGTCTTCCTTCCTTCCTGGGGAGACAAACCTGTAAGTACCGAAGTCCTTCAAAGATCTGTGGGGACCTACGAGTGAGTCAAGATGTAAGAGCCATGAGACCTTCCTGGGTACCTAGCAGAAGCATGCAGGATCTGTTTTCTGTGCTCACAAATTAGCTGGACGTTCAGAGAATGAAATACTTTTCCATTAATGAATCCCTCAGGTTGCTGCCAGGGAGCTCTCAAAGCTACACGTGTTTAGTCAATCGCTCCTGCACTTGTGGGAAACATGAGGTTGCTGCGAATCCCACAGTTCTGGCAACCTGGCTGTGTCATCCATACACTTGTGTGTAGCCTTTTGTGATATTCTGCCATGATGCCCTGGGTGGACCCACTGGCAAAAAAGTTCAGTGTGGTAGTCACCTTCATAGCCACTGGCATGGAATGCCTTCCAAACCCTTGTGGCATTAATTCTTCATGGAGTATCTCACACACACAATCACACAGTGCACACAGTCTGCGCCGACACGTGAGAAACACCTGACCTACCTACCTAATCCCATTTACCAGCACTTGGTCCATAGCATTGAATGTTATGATGTGCCAAGTGTTCATCCAGATACTTTTTAAAGGATGCGAGGCAACTTGCCTCCACCACCCTCCCAGGCAGTGCATTCCAGACCGTCACCACCCTCTGGGTAAAATAGTTTTTCCTCACATCCCCCCTAAACCTCCTGCCCCTCACCTTGAACTTATGCCACCTTGTGACTGACCCTTCAACTAAGGGGAACAGCTGCTCCCTATCCACCCTGTCCATGACCCTCATAATCTTGTACAACTCGATCAGGTCTCCCCTCAGTCTTCTCTGCTCCAACAAGAACAATCCAAGTCTCTCCAACCTCTCTTCATAACTTAAATGTTTCATCCCAGGCAACGTCCTGGTGAATCTCCTCTGCACCCCCTCCTGTGCAATCACATCCTTCCTATAATGTGGCAGCCAGAACTGCACACTACTCCAGCTGTGGCCTCACCAAGGTTCTATACAACTCCAACATGAACTCCCTACTTTTGTAATTGATGCCTCGATTAATAAAGACAAGAGTCCCGTATGCCTTTTTCACCTCCCCACTAACATGCCCCTCCGCCTGTGAGCTACCACAATCCTAAACAAGCAAAAGCACCTGTGGCACTGTCTTTTGCTCATCTCTGGGTAAGAACTGTGTTTTTTATATACCCTTGGTTGCGCTCATGTCTTCATGGATTTTCCCCTGCCTCGGGAGCATCTGGGTCTTCCTGGGGCCCTGCTGCTTCTTGCTACTTAGGCCAGTACTCTTCTCGGATCTGTGCCAATTAGTAACGGGCCCCTTCTCCTTATTCAAATCACAGCTATCAGCAAGACAGTGCTGTCTACAGCCTGCATTCTCAACTCCTCCTTGCACCTCTGAACTAATAGAATTGAGACATCATTTCAAATTTCCCTTGAATGCTCTCCCTCCTTCTCGAGGCTGGAATCCAGTGTCAACTCTTTGCTTGCCCTCAGTCTAGACGTGGCATCCCTTTCACCCCTTTCCGGGTCATAATATTCTGGAGTCCATAGTAGCTGAGCACCTCCTCGGAAAAGACTCGGCACTCACAATGAGAGTCTTGATTAGGGTGAATGGACCCATGTGCTGTAACCCTCATTTGGCTATTGTCAGCCTCACCTCCAATAGCCTAGACAACAGCTATCCTTGTACTAGCCTTGTACTTAGGCCATGATGGTAAAGAGGAGTTGAATTTTTAGCTGTTGAATTTCAAAGAGAAAGAAAGGAAGTTTTACAACTGGCAAAGATCATTAACGAATAAAGCAAAGATATTAAGTTTATTTTTCCCGAACATTTTGGCAATACAGACAACATGGAGGATTTTTATATTCTGGGAAAGATAACTCCCAAAGAAAATTAAGAACAATGGGTTTAAAGATGAAAGAGAAAAAACATATTTAAGGAAAGTTTGAAAGCTGTTGTGATCTTGAAGAGTATGTTGTGCAAGGACAGACTGGTGTTACTTCACTTCTAGCCACCCCAGAGAAGTGTTTGTTGATTCCACAAAGCAAGGTTTTGTTATAAGCCTTGGATTTCCATTGTCGAGTGAGAGGGAGAGAGAAGCCAGTGAAATACCTCCCCTATAGCAACAGGGGTGCCTTGTGGTAATATTACTGGATTTTTTATAAATTAAGAATCTATAAAGACTGTTGCCTGGAAAAGGGAGTTTATTTGTGAATCTAGCTAAGTAGAAATCTTTTGGGAAATGTATAAGACTAAATTTAACTATGTAACTGTAATCTTGTGTGTTTAAATTTTTTCTTTTGTTCATAAATGTTTTAATTTAATGTTCAAAATCTCCAAAAGTGGTAGTGGAATCTTTACTTCTGAATTCAGTGCACATATCTTCTTGTAATACATACCAATTACAAGTTGTCGTGATAGCTTGACCAAGTGTCCATTTGAGATTTGGTCAACCCGGCAATTACCACCAACCATGTCATAACAATATGCCCACGACAACATGGCCTCAGTCCTTCCCTCCCTATTCCTTCCTCCATCTCACCCTTGCCTCCCCCAGCCCTACCTCTGCCTCACTCTTCCCCACTCTTCCCCTCTGGTCATGAATCCCCTGCCCAGCCTTGGTGCAGCTTTTGCTACAGGCATCCGGTATATCTCAAGTGATTGTGTAAAAGGAAGGTGAAAGCAGCCTCTTTTGACCTCCAAGTCGTGGGTGAAGTGAAACTCTCCAGGTGTGCAGTCATAAAACAGAAACTTCTAATTAGCTGTTGGCGGGGCACTTATTTTGGAGGGAGAATGTGATTTTGGCGAGTTGGTCTGATAATGAGCATTCATGAGATGCTAATGGATGCAAATGGAGCTCCCCACTTTGCTCAATGGGAAGCTGAGCCTTTAACCTGCCTTGAAAATCAGGAGAGCAAAATTCCAAACTATTTTTCTGTTGGCGGAAAACTGATTTTTTCGTTCCCACCTAATTAAGTGGCCCCACCTGCCACAATTCTCAATGCTGTTGGGAGCAGAAGATTCTGCCCATAAAATGTAAGCAATTGCTGGGCCTTAAGTAACTCAATGTAGAGATAGAGGAGATTGCTAAAGTATTACATGAGTACTTTGCATCTGCCTTCACAAAGGAAGTGGATCATGTATGGGTTACATTGAAAGAGGAGAGGGATGTTAGGGACAGGATAGTAATAGAAAGAGAAGACCTGCTAAACAATTAGCATTACTAAATGGTATGCACCCTTGGTTCTGATGGACGCAAAGATAAAAATAGCAAAAGAATTGGCTTCAACTTTTCAATACTAATTGGATACTAAGGACTGGTGAGTCACTAATGTTATACCATTACGCAAGAAAGGGGAGAGGAATAAACCAGGAATCTAACAGGCCAGCCACCCTAACATTGGTGGTGAAGTTATTGGAAATCATTATCAGGGACAAAATAAACTTTTATTTGGAAAGGATTGGGTTAATGTAGGAGATTTGTTAAAGGCAATTGTGTCTGACTCACTTGATTTTATTCTTTGAGGTGACAGAGCATTGATCACGGTAATGCAGTGAGTGTATATATAGACTTTCGAAATACATTCAACAAAGTGCACTGAAGAAGCTTATGAAGAACATGGAAGAAAATATCAAAGGAAAAATGCTCAACTGGTGAATAGCTAGTTTTGTGATTTAAGAACATGCCTGGCGCAGGTAGTTTGGAAAAAGAACTCTTGTAGGATAAAGCAATAATGGAAAATCTTAAGGGGAAAATTGCAGTAAGGATATAAAATTGGTTCAGTGACAGGAAGCAGAAGTTGGTGATGAATGAATGATTTTCAGACTGGATGCTGCTTTATTACACTGTTTCCCCAAGGATCACTTTTGGGTTCATTACTCTTGCAGATTTTATAAATAGCCTGGCCTCTGCTGTAAGGAACAACATCACAATGTATCCAGATGATTGAAACTTAGCAAATTAGAAGACAGCGATGAGGATAGTTATAGGTTTCAGGATGACGTGGGCAGGGTGGTGAAATGGAAAGAAACATGATGGAGTTCAATGCAAAGAAATGTGATGTACCTTATGGACTTGTATGGAAAGACAGCAGACTATAAATTATACATAGACTTTGAGAAGTGTAGATAAGCATGGAGGGCCAGATTTTCGCAAAGTCGGAGATACTCCGCAGAGCTTTAAAAATGGTGGATGGAGCCCATATCCACTATTCCCATCCCCATTCCTGGTGTCTGCAGTTTTCATTAGCGCGGGTAATGAGCCTGGACTGTGCACTCTAGAACTGGCCGGCTCCATTGTGGGGGTAGGAATCTTCCCTCATGCATATCTGTTTCAACAACCTAATGTAAGTCTAGGCTCTCTTCTAAGCCTCTTTGTGCATGGACAAGAAGCAAGGGTGCAGGAGCAAGCATGATGTTCTTTCAAAGGGCCCAGCCCAGGACCAAACGGTCAACTTCTGTGCTGTAATTTGCAATGATTTAGTATGTTGGCATTGATGATGAATGTTTTCTCTCCACCCCCACCAAACTTTGAATTTGCAGTAGGTTCTTTCAGTGGAATCATACAGTGTGTTCTGTCCTTGAAGTTTTAGCATTGTAGTTGTGTTTAGTTGTTGGAACTGGAGCTGTAGAAAAATGTCTTTTGTTGATAATTACCAACCTTCAATTTTTGGAAATTTTAGTAGATGATTAATATTTCTGTGGTGGTCAGATATAGTACATAAGAATTTTGATGTGTTTCTGCTGGTTGTTGTTGAATGCTTTCTGTTTATTTTATGCCCATTCTAGTACAATCTGCAATCTAAAACATCCATAAGTAAAATGGGCATTTGCTTTTATTGGCCAAAATGTGATAATCAGCAGCCATTTTCATTGCCCTCAATTTCAAAGTTAACCATTATAATGTTCTGTTTATTTTGGGCAACTGTGATATTGTGCAAGTGAACTACCCATGAAAAACTGATGCATGTTTTTAAAAATATATTTATACTTAACAAAAATAGCAATACACAATATACCCAAGATGTAGTGCCCTATTGAAGTGTTTGGTTCTGTATCTTAGTATCTACATAAAATTTTCAGTAGCACTTTACTTTGTATGTATGAGGTGTTAGTAAAGTGCTAGTCATCATTTCAGTGTTATGATTTTTGCAGTTAATGGTTTGTTTTGCCTTTGCCACATTAACAGTGCTTATTAAATGTGAACTGCTGATGTTTGTGACTGAAAAACTTTGAAAATAATTTGCAATTTAGACACCATGCACATGGATTACACAATTTTCATTTTATTTCTCTCAACAGGTCTTGATGCTGAGCTATATTATGTACGGAATGATGTTGTCAGTCATTACGCACTCCCTTTCAAATTACTTGTACCGGGTGAGACCAACAGCCTTCATTTTACTTGGCACGCCAAATCCAAGGTAAGCTTTAAAGTTAGGGCAGGACAGGTTCCAGTGGAAATGCACCACATTCTGCAATCACATGCCTATTAATTACTACTACATGGAATGATTTGAAGCAAAGTTCTATTTATATTCATCACGTGGCTAATTCAGAACAGTACATTTTACAGTAGATGTCACAGACCTCCCCACTGGGAGAAGGGAAAAATCAGAGAAGGCCAAAATCAGAGAAGGCCATTCTTATGCACCTCTAATGATAAATTGCTGGGCAGTTTTTGTATATGCAAAGAAAATTATTACTCAAGGCCATTTCTAATCTCTCCTTTGTATCACTGTCCACTGACATTCCCTTCACTCTTCCAATCTTTCTTGTTTCTTTGTCTGTCTTCAGAATAATCCCTCTCCCAATCCATTTAGACCTGCCACTTTCAAAATCCCAACTGTCTCGCTGTTGGCCCTCCATTCATCGTGGCATTTTTTTTCAGCTACCAACCAGCTCAACCACATCCTTACTTACCTTTATCTTTGATGCACTTGTCCCCATTAAACCATTATTATTTATCATTCTGGTCATTTCCTCTACTTTGGCTCTCCTCCCCTCTCATTTAAGTCAAAAGGATACAAACTTGAACATATATATGACCACACCATCTTTCTGCAACACATCTCCTTTTTGTCCAGCTATGGGACTGCTCTCACCTGGCTTCATTCTCATCGAGTCAGTCATTGCCAGAGAACCACCTGCAATAGCCTCTCTCACTCCTGCGCCTGGTGTTCCCCAAGGATCTATCTCTGGCTCATTTCTATTTCTCATTTACATGTTGCCCTTGACATCATCCAAAAACAAAGTCACACTCTAGTGTCTACTGGCAACACCCAGCTCTGCCTCTTCAGCATCTTTTTTGACCCCTCCTTTTTCTAAATTGTCTGACTGCTTGTCTGACATCTGGTACTACATGAGTAAAAAATTTCTCTAATTAAATATTAGGAAGACTGAGGCCATTGGCTTCATTCTCTGGTATGAATGCAGTTAACTGGCATGAATGCTGTGCCCAAGATACTGACTCTTGTTCTCTCCCTGGCATCTGTCTGAGGTTGAAGTAGTCTGTTCACAACTTTGATGCCTTGTATTTGATACCAAGATCAGCTTCAAACATTTGTGCCATCACAAAGATTGCCTCTTTCAAGGTCTGGAACATCACCTGACTTTTCCCCTGTCTCAGCTCATCAGCTGCTGAAACTCTTATCTATGCTTTTGTTACCTCTAGATTCAAATGTTTCAACGCATCCCATGCTAGTTTCCCACATTCTATCTTCCATAAACTTAAGGTAACCCAAAACTCTGCTGCCTTTGCCCTAACTCTCACCAAGCTACATTCACCTGTGCTTGCTGATCTACATTGGTTCCTGGTTAAGCAATGCCTCTATTTTAAAATTCTCACCTTTATTTTCAAATCTCTGACTGGTCTTTGTTCCTCCCTATCTATATAACCTCCTCCAGCCCTACAACCCTCCAAAATATCTGTGCTTTTACGCATACCCATTTTTATTCACTCCTCCATTCATGGCTGTGCCTTCAGCTGACAAGGTGCTAAGCTCTGGAATTTTCTCCCTTAATCTCACCATCTCTCTATCTCACTCTCCTCATTAGAGATAACCTTAAAACCTACCTCTCTGGCCAGGCTTTGTCATCTGCCCTAATACTATTTTATGTGATTTTGTGTCGAATTTAGTTTAATAACAATCCTGTCAAGAGTCTTGGGACATTTCATTACACTAATGGCACTATATAAACAGAAGTTGTTGTGTATATTGACCATTCATTTAGTTAAAGGCAGTCTAGGGCAAAATAAAAATGTGATTGAATTTGATATTAATCACCATCTCTCAAACAGTATTTATGTTTAATTGTGTGGAAATAACGATAAAATGTTAGCTGAGGATCTTTCTCTGAGATTTCGTGAAGGACTGCTTCAGTATTTTCTTAGTTATTAACTGCCTGTCACAAAATGTGGCAGGTTATGGAATTGAATGCGATTGCCAGTTCTTTGCATAGAGGATTCAACAATAATAAAATTGATTTGCATTCCGAAGTGCTCTTCAGAGAGGAAGATGTTTTGAAGTGCTTTACATTAATGAAAAGGACCAGCGATTGTGAAGCAGCAGGGGCAAAGAGAAAACAAAATATTTAAGGGTGGGAGCCCATATAGGTGGTCAATGGCAAAGATTTTGAAATGTTGGAAAAAGCAGATCAGTGCAACAGGCAGAAGCAGAGTAGATGGCAAGGAACAGTGAACTAGTTAGAAGATTCCAACAACCCTTGTCAAAATGAGATAAGTGGATAAAGTAGCACATGGGCAGACAGAAGAATAAGAAATGAAAGATGAGGTACATCCAGCTAAACTCATTTTTCATTCTGTGAGGATTGAGCAAACAAGTGAAAGACTGGAGGAGCAGAGAGCCTGGGGATAAGAACTATCCTGTTAAGTAAAGACAAGGGGGTATGCAAGGACAAATGTTGGAGGAGATTGCTTAGGCAGCATTGGGTAAGACTGCAGGGATTTGAAAGCATGATTGAGAATTTTGGAGTCCACTCACTGGGAGCCAAGAGAACTTGTAATGGAGTAGATTGACAGTGGTATGGCACTTGTGCATTGAAGAGACAATATATACTTTGACTGGACAGTAACTTGAGGCAGAAAATTGTGCTGGGACAACCTTGAAGTGGTGAAAGCACGAGCTATGGATTTTAAGACTGTGGATAGATGGACATTGTTCTGAAGTAAAAGATTTGGCATTGATAACAAAGTGGAAAAGAGGAAGAAAGCCTAGATTGGTGTTGAGTGGTATAGGTTAATAGATTGGTACAGGATAATGGAGTCTAGGCAGGAAATGGTTTCAGTTTGGCTGACAATGTGCTAGTGGAGCTTTTGCTTTATTAGTCAGGAAGCTGGAAAATGGCACAATAGCCTTTGGATCTATAGAGGAGACCTAAAGATGGAGTTAAGTGCTGCATTCCTCCAGATTTTGCCCCCCTTTTTAACCCATATTTTCCCTCTCCTAGGAAGTTATATGATTGGGATTAGGAAGTACCTAGTGGTCATGCTACAAGTATTATGAGTGTCGTGCAGACTTGACAAAAAAACTGGTCATTTTTGTATGTTCATATATGGAAGCTGGCCCCAGATACAGCACCAGTTGGTAATGTTAAGTCATCAATAGGGGATCCAGGTTCCATCTCTGGGGTCCTTGCATGTAATAAAATATCATTATGTTAGAAATATAAAACCAAAGTGCTGGAAACATTCAGGTCAGACAGAATTTGTGGAGAAAAGAACAGAAGTAAAACTTCAAGTTCATCACCTTTGAAGATGGTACATTCTGAATTAGGAGTTAATTGTGAGAAAAGGAATGTTTTTGTTATATTTTTAGGGAATGTTGTGCTATTCTGTGAAGAAGGCTATGTGTGTTTGTGTGTGTGTGATTTAATTCAGCTGGGCAGTGATTAATAGGAGACAGGTTGTCTGGGGAGTTTAAAACATGAAAATGATGGAGGTGTTAGGTTTGAGGTACAAGTAAATAGGTTGGATCTAATATTTGCATTTTTAGATAAGTTGAGAGTTTGAATATCAAAGTGAAGTCAGAGAAACATGTTTGCACCTTGCAGGAGTTCCATAGATAAATAGAAGTGGGGATGTTGTATTTTATTGACCCGAAAGCAAAGACGAAATAGAGACATGAAAGATTTAATATTTGGAAGGATTTGCGTTTCAAAGAGGTGTGAAAACAAAGGAATCTGACATGAAAAGGGTATTACTGTAGCTGGGTGCTATGGCTGTTTGAGCTGTGGTAGCTGGAGTTAAGCTGTTAAGCTGGAGCTGAGTTGGGAGCTATGGCTCTGGGCTGGGAGTAGATGCAGGTTTGAATCAGCCATCCACTCAAGCCAGAAAGGTCCTGGGCTGCAAAAGCAGTTTCATTCTAAAGTTTGGGTTTCCACAGCAGAATGGAAGAGAGTTACGGGGCGTGTAGCAGGCCTTTCTTAATGCTACAGCAGTTACGCATTATGGAAATCAAGACTTAGACCATTCGTTCATTGCCATGAGTTCAAAACTTGGAATTAACTACATACTACCATTGCAGAAATGCCATCCTCACAGAACTCTAGCAGGAATTGGCAATAACTGCACCTAAGCTAATTTCAACCACGTCCTTAAATGTGAACTCCATTTGTGGAGGCACTGAGTTCAGTCAGGAGAATGAGCTTATTGTAGTGGAGGAAGATGCTTAAAAGTACAGATTCACAAACAGCTCATGGTACTGGTGTTTCTAGCTGTTACCCATCATTTGGAGGAATGGTGATTGGGCAGCATCCCTCAGTGCCTTGGTTAATGAAGACTAGCTAAGCAACTGCTCAGTTACTTAGCATTTTAGTTTGGTTCTAAGAAAACTAATGTCAAAACTCTGAACTCTTGGGTTTCTCACCGTTTAACATTTTTCACAAAAAATAGTTGGTTTGCTTGACCTTGCATCAGCATGAGCTGCACTTCTCATGAATCTGCCTTATCTCATTTAGTATGCAGACAGGACAGTACAAAAGCATAATCCACAATTTTTGCCTGAAATTGCATCTTTTTTGATTTGTCTTTTGAAGTCATGGTGAATATGTTTCATCCATCACCTTGATGAACTGGGTATCAAGGACATCCTTAGCAGGAGTGATGAAGCAAGCTTTCCCTGTGCTAAAGCATCTGGGACTCATGGTAATTGTGTCTGATACAGGCTTTCTTCCATCCGGGGCTTGTTTCTCAACAGCATTATGCAGAATCTATTTGTCAAATGGATTTACCATGTCCAATCAGAATTTCCACACAATCGCCAGGTTGCGACTGTAACATTACCTATGCAGACTAAACCTGATGGCTGCAGTTATATTCATGGTACCATATAAATATTTATTTCCGTAGCTGCTATAACTGAACCTTCATTCACAGAACTCTTTGGCCCACTGAAGGTTAAAACACATCTTTAACATGTGTATACATTTTTCCTAACACATAATGGAACATATGTGAGGATGCGATGCACAAGGTTACAGGGATAAAGCAGGGGAGTGGGATTAGGTGGAATGCTGTTTGAGACCCGATGCCGACTCAGTGAGCTAAATGGCCTCCTTCTGCACTGTAAAGATTCTGTGATTTTATGATATGACTTTACAGCATGGTATGTTGTACTTTATTCAAACTGTCATAAATTTAAACAGCCATATTCTGCAAATTGTGGAGTGTAACATCAGTTTTGGGTTTTTGCCACATGTTATGTTATGATGAATGCACCATGGAGCTATTGTCTCCCATACGTTTGTTCATTCAAAAGAGTGCAATGTCTGGACATATACCTTTTGCTTGCAGAGGACAGGTCCTGCATATGAATATACGTAACTTCTAGCAAGTGTAAGTGAACTACATTGCGAGCTCAACTGGTAATCTTAAATTGGCTGTTAGCATAATTCCTAGTACACTCGGGATGCTCAGCGAATTCTGTCCAATTGCTGAATCACATCTAACAATAGACATTACGTTTTGAATTTTGCAAGCGCAGGCTGGTTGAGTACGGTCAGTACTCTGTCTATTGCAAACAATAGAAAGGATGTGTTGTTTTATACGATTCACCAGTCTTTGGAATGTACGGCCTATGTACCTGACATTGCACTGGCACTGAAGTTCATATAGCACATTACTCGCATGAGTAGGCAGACTGACTTTTTGGCTTGACAGCAGTATCATGTTCGTGGAAAACAACAATCGTGTTGCCACTGCATATTAGTAGCATGAAATGACTAGCTTCACATCAGTTAAAAACAGGCAAAATAAATGTTTGGCAAGCTTAAAAAGTTACTTCCCCACCTCCCCCCCTGCTCACCCCAACCTTTACTTGTTCAACTAAACTTTGTAGAGTTATTGTGGGGGAATAGCATTCATAACATTCTTTGTGGAGAGTTTAATTAAGTGTGACCTTAATGATGTAAGTAGCTGATGGTAAATGGCCAAATGATCATTTTCATGACTTGTTCTCTTCAACATTTTCCATGACAGGTTGAATATAAATTGGGATTTCAGGTGGACAATCCAGCAGCTATGGACATGCCTCAAGCCAACATCTCTGCACAAGGGGAGGTTCCACGCACAGTATCAGGTGAGAAAGGATGAGAAACAACAATTGGCAGATGTTGATCAATTTAAAGGAACAGGTATTTTCTGTATTTTCCAATGTAACTTCATTATACCAAGTGATATTTTTAAAAAGCTCATGTAGAATTGTACTGTTTACACCCAGCATTTCCAAGTTAGGTTATTTGCGTAACTTCAGCTGCAGATTTCGATTGGAAATGGAAAAGTGTATTTGTGTGTAAATTTAAAGGGAGGGGAAAAATATTAAACGTCGAGAATAAAGGGACAAAAATGTGTGTTGGAAAGGTTCAGAAGGATTCCCAACATATCAGTAATCATGACCATTAAACTACGGATTGTCTTAAAAACCCATCTTGTTCACTTTTCTTTAGGGAAGGAAATCTGCTGTCCTTACCTGGTCTGGCCTACTTGTGCCTCCAGACCCTCAGCAATGTGGTTGACTCTTAATTGCCTTCTGAAATGGTCTAGCAAGCCACTCAGTTGTATCAAACTCTACAGGAAAGTCAAATAAGAGTAAAACTGGACACACCACCTAGCATAAATCTAGGCTCCAGAAATGACAAAGGCACGTCCAGCCCCATCAACCTTGCAACATCCTTCTCACCAACATCTGTGCAAAAATTGGGAGAGCTGTCCCACAGCCTAGTCAAGCAACAGCCTGACATAGCTATACTCACCGAATCATACCTTACAGATAATGTCCCAGACCCGCTGCCGCCTTCTCTGAGGAATGGATCCCAGCAGCAGGACACACCCAGCAGACATAGCACAGCAGTATACAGTCAGGAGAGAGTTGCTTGGGGGGACCTCAACATTAACTCTGGACGCCAGGAAGTCTGACAGGTCAAACATGGGCAAGGAAACCTTCTGCTCAATGCTACCTGCTACCCTCCCTTGTCTGATGAATCCTTATTTTTCATGTTGAGCACCAGTTTGAAGAAGCACTGAGGCTAGCAGGAGCATAATGTAATCTGGGTGGGGAATTCCACTGTCCATCACATAGAATGGCTTGGTAACACCACTGCTGAGCGAGCTGGACCAGTCCTGAACAACATAGCTGCCAGGCTGAGCCTGCAGCAGGTGGTGAGAGAGCCAACATATACTTGATCTCGTTCTTAACAATCTGTCTGTCGCAGATGTATATCTGTCTATGACAGTATTGGTAGGTGTGGCCACCACACTCATTGTGGAGACAAAGTTCTGACTTGGAGTGTATCTTGTGTGGACTACCACTATACTAACTTAACTCATCAAGCAGCTCAAAATTTAGCACTCAAGTGGGCCCTTAGCAGGAACAAGATTGTATTTTACTACAAACTGTAAACTCATGGCCCAGCTTATGCCTCATTCTGCCATTACCATTAAGCTAGAAGGTCAACCCTGATCCAAGGAGGAGTATAGAGGCCCATGCGCCAAGCAAACCTAAAAATGAGGTGCTTATCTTGTGAAGCTACAACACAGGACTTGGGTGCATGTTAAACAGCATGCAATATACAGAGCTAAATGATCCCACAAATGATGGATTGGTCAAGATGTTGTCCTGTCACATTCAGTTGTGGGTGAAGTTGGTCAATTAAATAACTAACAGGAGCAGATTCCATGAACATCCCCATCCTCAATGATGGTGGTGCACATGAGCGCAAAAGATAAGGCTAAAGCATTTGCAACCATCTTCAACCAGAAGTATGGAGTGAATGATTCATCTCTGCCTCCTCCTGAGGCCCCCAGCTTTACAGAAACCAGTCTTTAGCCAATTTGATTATTTTCCATGTGATGTCAAGAAATGGCTATGTGCGCTATGTACAACAGAGGCCATGTGCCCCCAACAACATTCTTGCTGTACTGTTGACAGGTTGTGCTGCTGAAATGCTGTGCCTGTAGCCAAGCTGTTCCAGTACCAGCTACAACAGAAGCTGAATGCATGGCTACCAATGGTAGAGTGACCAACATTAGGGGTGCTCAAGAGGCCAGAAATGGAAAAGCACAGATATCAGGAGCTTCTACCTTCTTCCCAAAATCCACAAAGAGGGCTGTCGTGGTAGACCCATCGTTTTAGCCTGTTCTTGCATCACTGAACTTATTTCTTCTTATCTCGACTCTATTTTTTCTCCCCTTGTCCAGTCTCTTCCCAGCTAAATTCTTGATTCTTCTGACGTCCTATGTCCTTTAAACAATTTCTAGTTTCCCAGCCTAACCGCTTCCTCTTCACTATGGATGTCCAATCCCTCTATACGTCCATCCCCCACCAGGACGGCCTGAGGCCACTTTTCCCTTGAACAGAGGCCCGAGCACTCCCCATCCACCACCACCATCCTCCCCCCTAACTGAACTTGTTCTAACTTTGAACAATTTCTCCTTTAACTTGTCTCACTTCCTCCATGTGGCTATGGGTGCCCACATGGGCCCAAATATACCTGTCTTTTTGTGGGTTACGTCGAGCATCCCTTGTTCCGGTTCTACTCAGGTCCCCTCCCACAATCCTTTGTCCAGCACATTGATGACTGTATCAACACCACTTCGCACTCTCAACTGGAACTGGAAAAATTAATCAATTATGCTTCCAATTTCCACCCCTTTCTCTCCTTCTCATGGTCCGTTCTGACATTTCCTTTCCCTTTCTTATTTTATCTGTCTCCATTTCCTATTAGGCTGCCTATTAATATTAATTACAAACCCACCAACTCCCTCAGCTACCTTGACAAACCACCACCCCCCCCGCACCCTGCTTCCTGTAAGGACTCCATTCCATTCTCCCAGTTCCTCTGTCTCCGTCACATCTGTTTTGATGATGCTACCTTCCACAACAGCACTTCCGACGTGCTTTCCTTTTTCTTGAACCGAGGATTTCCCCCCCTTCACAGTGATTGTCAGGGCCCTCAACTGTGTCCCACCCATTCCCACACTTCTGCCTTCACCCCTCCCCTCCCTCCCAGAACCATGATAGGGTTCCCCACGTCCTATCAGCCTCCGTAGTCAAAGGATTACCCACCATTTTCAACCACTCCTATCATCAAATACATCTTCCCCCCCACCTTGCCTGTCAGTATTCCGACAGAACCGTTCCTTACACCACGCTCTGGTCCACTCCTCTTTCACTCCCAATACCTCATTGCCCATCCCATGGCACCTTTCCATGCAATCACAGAAGGTGTAACACCTGTCCCTTTACCTCCTCCCTTTTAATTGTCCAAGGCCGCAGACACTCCTTCCAGGTGAAGCGGTGATTTACTTATACTTTATTCACTGCTCACAATGTGGCCTCCTTTACATTGGGGAGACCAAACGCAGACTGGGTGACTGCTTTGCGGAATGCCTTTGCTCAGTCCAGAAGCATGACCCAGACCTTCCTGTCATTTCAATTCACCTTCTTGCTCTCATGTTCACATTTCCGTCCTCAGCCTGCTACAATGTCCCCAATGAAACCCAATGCAAGTTGGAGGAACAGCACCTCATCTTCCGATTAGTCACTTTACAGCCTCTTGGACTCAACATTAAGTGCAACAACTTCAGCATGAACCCTGTCCTCCATTTTGAATATCTTTTCCCCTCAAGTGCCAGTCTGTATCTTGTTCTCATGTTTTTGCTTTCAGTCTGCGCTGACCTTTATTCTGCTATTCACATGTACCTGGACCAATTCTTTGTTTCTTCAATGCAATCATTACCACTCCCTTTGCCTTTGGTTCCATGACATCTTTGTTCAAAATCCCCTCCATCCAACCTATCCCTGACCTTCCCTTTTATACCATCTCTTTTTCAAAGACATAAACCCATCACATTCCTGCCTCTCTTCATTTACAAATATTGGACTCGAAACATTAATCTTGTTTCTCTCTCCACAGATGCTGCCCGACCTGTTGAGTTTTACCAGCACTTTGTTTTTATTACAGATAACCTGAGGGTTGTGGGGCTGGAGGTGATTACAGAGAAGGTAGGGGCGAGGTCACAGAATGATTTGAGAACAAGATAAGAATTTTAAAATCAAGCTACTACTTAACTCTGAATCAATGTAGGTCAGCAAGCAAGCACGTTAGGACAGGGGCAGCAGAGTTTTGGATGTTTAGAGTGTAGAATGGAAGGCCATCCGGAAGCATGTTAGAATAGTAAATTTAGAGGTAACAGAGGAGTGATGAGGATTTTAGCAGCAAATCAGCAGAGACAGGCTGGGTGCAGCAATGCTAGAGGCAAGGATAGTGGTCTTAGTTATGGTGCGTATATGCGGTCGTAATTACAACTTGGGGGGTCGCCTATCACACCAAGTTTGCAAACAAACTTGTTCAGCCTGAAACAGCTGCAAGGGGAAGAAGGAGAATCAGTGGCTATGGAGTGGAGTTTGTGGCAGGGACCAAAGACCATGACTTTGGTCTTCCTAATATTTAATCTGAGGAAATTTCTGCTAGCTTCACTCCTAGAACATTTTTGCAAGAGTTCCTTAGGATAGTGTCCTAGGCTAAACCTTTTTAAGCTGCTTTATCAATGACATTGCCTCCATTATATGATCATAATTATCATTGCAGTGTTCAGTTCCATTTGTGACTGCTCGGATAATGAAGCAGTTGTGTCTACATGCAGCAAGACTTGGACAACATTCAAGCTTGGGCTAAGTGACAAATTAAAGTTATGCTACAAAAATGTCAGGCCTTGACCCTCTTCCACAAGAGAGAATTTAACTACTTCCCCACAACATTCAACAGCTTTGCCATTTCCAGATACCCCATTATCAACACCCTGATGGTCTCCATTGGCCAAAAGCCTCAATGAATCAGCCACAAAAATACTGTGGCCAGAACAGCAGACCAGAGTTTAGGGGTTCTGCAGCATGTGATATGCCTCCTGACTCCCCAAAGCCTGTTCACCATCTGCAAGGCACAAGTCAGGAGTGTGATGGAATACTCTTCACTTGTCTGGATGAGTGCAGCTCCCACAACACTCAAAAAGCTCGACACCATCCAGGACAAAGCAGCCCACTTTACTGGCACCCCATCTACCATCTTTAATATTCATTCCCTCCACCACCAACGCACAGTGTGTGCCATCTACAAGATGCACTGCAGCAACTCACCAAGGCTCCTTCAACAGCACCTTCGAAACCAATGCCCTCTACCACCTAGATGGACAAGGGCAACAGATGCATGGAAACACCCCTCCAAGCCACTCTCTATCCTGACTTGGAACTATATTGCCTTTCCTTCATTGTCAATTGGGTCCCTTCCTAACAGCACTGAGAGCCTACCTTCACCACATGGACTGCAGTTTTTCAAGCCAGCAGCTCACCAATACCTTTTCAAGGGCAATCAGATATATTCTATCTGGTGAAGCTACAACACAGGGCATGTTAAATAACGGAAACAGCGTTCAATATACAGAGCTAAATGATCCCACAAACTGATGGATTGATCGAACTGTTGTCCTGCTGTGGGTGATGGTGGACAAATAATCAACAGGAGCAGGTAAATGCTGGTCTTGCCATTGATACCCACATCCCATGAATGAATTAGAAAAAGCCTTAGCCTTGATTGAAGGAATAAGAAGCAACTGGCAAAAATGAAAAGAAAGGAGCTGAAAGTGGAGGCAAATGACCGAGTTGGTCAATCATCAGATTCCTAGTTTGGTATTGCAGAATGGGCACTCCACTCACCATTCATTTAGGTTTGCTTTGGAGTAGGATTGCAACAAAGTCCAACCAAATTGCATGCCATAACTGATGGTTACTGTGTGTGCATATGACAACTGCTTTGTAGTTAAAGGTATCCTGGCTACAGATGGCATGTCTCTGGGTCAGGCTTTCTGTTGAACGGCATTCTAAAAAAGAACAGACTTAATGGTCATTGTCATGTAGCTGCAACAATGCCCATAAATAGGCATCTTGGTGTGGACAATCAGCTAATGCTACATACTTTTCACCCTGATGTATCACATTGCAAGACTGAAATGGTGATATTGATAGCATTGCATGACATGATAGGGCACTTTAGCATTAAATTTAATTAGTCATTCAAACATCTTTGTGATGGCCTTTGGGAAGAGGGGTTTCCTCAAGCACTAAAATGAGATTTGGCCAATTCTGTCTGCAGATACAGTCCTGTGCCCTGATAACTCTTTCGAGTACAAACACGTTTCCATCTGTTCCTATTCAGATGAAGTTACATTGTTTCATAGTTTACCATTGTGAGATTTGAACTCTTGATAATCTTTTAAATGTACAAACACATTTCCGTCTGTTTCAGTTGAAGTTACATTGTTTCATAGTTTGCCATTGTGAGATTTGAACTCTTGATCTTGGGGTTACAAACCCAGTACCATAACCACTTGGCTATTTAGGCCAAGCCCTGTGCCCTGATAGGTGAGCGCAGAGTGTCAATGTGGCAATCACCTTGTTAAAGACAGTTACTAGTTAAACAGGTGATAGGCATTGATAATCCCATTAAATAGAGTAAAAAGATATAGCTGGAACACTTTGTGTGGAAGCTACTTGGAAGTCAGTAGCACTGAGGAGCTGTCTTGAAAATAAACCAGCTTGAACTAAAAGACCAGCCTGGATTAATTCTTCCACTAGAACCTCTTATTGTTAATAACGTGCTAGCAAAGCGTGAACTTTAAGCTTTGCTGATTGATTGCTGTATGTGAAGCTTTTTGTCTCAATCCTCTGAGGGAAAAGAAGTGCACTGTTGCTGACAATTTAAATTAAGGAATGGCGGGGTGCAAAACCGCAAGCTTTGACTATCCACCAATTTTTTCTGACTCTGAACCTTATCAGCGATGGAAGGCTGAAGTTGAAATGTGGACCCAGGTTACTCCCATGCCCTGAAAGAAGCAAGGTATGGCTTTGGCGTTATCATTACCAGCCAAAAGTGAGATAAGGAGTAAGGTATTTTCATGTGGAAAGTGGATGATTTGGATCATGAAGAGGGATTGAACCTTCTGTTACAATTTTTGGATAAGCTTTACAAAAAGGATGAGTTATTGGAAGCGTATGAAGCTTGGAGGATCTTTGATAGGTTTAGGAAATCAGATGATCAGTCCATGGAAGAATATATCATGGATTTTGATAAATGGTACAGGAGACTACAGAGATTTGAACTTGAAATTCCAGAATTGGTATTGGCATTTAAATTACTGGACTGTGCTCGCATTTCTCATGTTGATCATCTTTTAGTATTAACGGGGATTCAATTCTGGGAGAAAGAACCTCTCCTAGATGAAATGGCTGCTGCCCTGAAAAAAGATTTTTGGGGAAACAGTCGTTCCCTGCCACTTTCTTAGCAAATGCGAACAACTGTGCTGTGAAGCGTAGGATAGAGGATTCAATGGTGGCTGAATTTCAAGGTCGACCAAACATTAGACAAAGTTTCCAATACAAAGATGGGGTTAATGACAGGAGGCCTGAAAATGGTCGTAACCCTAGCCAATTTGAGAGTCAGGACAAAATGTGTCTGGGATGGTGACCGTAGGCATTTAAATCCAAAAAATGCACAGGGAATGGTTATTCACTGTTTTCAGTGTGATTCCCAGTATCATTACGCGACGAACTGCCCACAGTGGTGGAATCGTGTTTTTGAAATGACCCACGAGATGGATTCATCTGAAATTGAAAACTATGATGGTGACTGCCATGATGGGATTGTATTGATCACAGAGTTTGAATCCGTTGATGAGTATCTTGATGGTAGATTCCTTCAACTGTGTAATTCTGGACAGCGGTTGCACTTCTACGGAGTGTGGCATGGACTGTCTTGACTGCTATCTGGAGTCTCTTGATGAGGCAGACAGGTGGAAGGTCAAGGAGTAGAAAGCTCTACCTGCTTCAGGTTCGGAGATGACAATACATTAGCATCCTCCAAACGGGTGGTCCTCCTTGGTAAGATAGCAGGGATCAATCCGTTCATCACGACTGATGTGGTTTCTAGGGAGATACCGCTATTGTTGAATCGGAACTGCGATGAAGGCAGCTCAGATGATGCTAGATATGAAGAATGATAGAGCAGTCATGTTTGGGAAAAAATGTGGACCTACATTTTACTCGGCCAGGCCATTACTGCCTGCCACTAAGGAAGCTAGAGATTTCTCATCAAAAAGTTCATGGAAGTTTTGTTAACTGCTGAGAATAAGAACTTGCAGTTTGCACATCCGGCGCCACGGAAACTGAAGACTCTGCTTAAGATGTGGGAGTGGTTGAAAAAGGATATGACGACCTTACTGAACAAATCACTGCTCAGTGTGAAATTTGCCTTAAATATCACAAGATACCACCACGTCCTGTTGTGAGCTGCCACTAGCCAGGGAATTTAACGATGTATTGGTGATAGACTTGAAAATTTGGGACAAGGTTAGGGGAATTTTTTTACTACACTTAATAGATATGGCACCCAGATTCAGCCTATCTACTGTGGTACAAATTAAAGACAAAAGGACCATTGTCAATAAGAGAAATGGGTAGGAACACCAACAGAGTTCCTCACAGATAATGGTGGGGAATTCGCCAATGATGAATTCGAGATATATGCAAAAATTTAACATCATAGCTATACACACGGCAACTGAGAGCCTGTTTAATAATGGCCTTTGAGAAAGAAGCCATGCAGTAATAAATGACATGTTACATAAAATATTAGCTAATCAACCAGATTGTAAATTGCAAACGGCGCTAGCATGGGCTAGGTTGGGGGGGGTACAGCCTGTACCAGTTGGTGTACGGAAGAAACCCGACATTGCCGTCAGTGTTATTAGATGCTCCCCCTGCTCTAGAAGGGACTAGCATTTGCTCCACCTTTTCTGCTCATCTGAATACTTTCATTAAAGCTGAGGTTTCGGAGAAAATTTGGCAGGCCCGACAACACCTCATAAGACCATTGGGAATGCAGTTTAGACAAAGAGACGAATGTTATAAAAGGGAAGGCCGGAAAGAGAGGAAAGGTAATGGGGAGCGATGAGAAAGTAGTAATTTACAACAAGGCAATCAAACTGTTAGGGTACATTCCTCGAGGTTAATTGGTACTGACTGTACCTTTACAGGTCCTGAACAGGACATAGAATGTGAGGAAGTACCATGCACTTCACATACACGTACACTGGGTAGTTATGAGGAGCAGACGATGGCAGACACAGGGTTGACTGACACTGAGGTACAGGACAATGCTATTCGTCCAAAAGGGCAACTACCCAAAGTAGAAACAAAGGTAACATACATGCCAGAAGGGACCATTGTGTGGAAGGATGCCACCATCATAGGGAGAGCAGGAAAGGCCACTGGTAAATATAAACATTGACTAAATGTGTAGGATGAAGGACAGGAGACAAGATCTATCGATTGGCAAATCGAGGTAAAGATGTGGAAACCCAGAAAGCGCATTATGAGTTCTGACAGTGGACCTGAAAGTGGTCGTGACCCTCAAAAAATATCACGGACTTGCAAACAGAGTTCTGTTCGCACAGGAGAAAGATCATAGAGTAGTAATCCAGAAAGGGAGAGGAATTTGAGTAGAGGCCATAGCTTAACAAGAAAGAGGACTAGAGAACAAGCTAGCAATCTCAGTAGAAGCTGAAGTCCTTATGACTGAGAGATTCTAGTAACTGCTAATGAATTGGAAAATAGTCTGATAAAGGAAGCCAAATGGAAAGAGTTAGAAAGTTGGAAGGAATTTGGGGTATATTCTGAAATACCTGACAGAAGACAGCCAGCTTTATCTCACAGAGGGACCTGTACAGAAAAAGTACTCCCAGAGGGCACATATAAGGCCAAAGCTAGATTAGTAGCCCGAGGCTTTGAAGAGAAACTAGGAGATCAGGATGTCAAAGTGGACTTGCCTATTGTGGGGAAAGTGTGTTTAAAGATATTTTTTAGCTATTTTGGCATCCTATTCCTGGGAGTGCAAACCAATTGATATGAAGACTGCGTTTTTACAGGGAGAGAAGTTTCAAAGGGATGTTTTTTTTAAACCACTCAAAGCAGCCAGGGATGTAGAAGGAAAGCAATGGAAATTGAACAAGTGCGTTTATGGGTTGAATGATACATCAAGAGTTTGGTATTTTTCCGTGAGGTCTGTCCTGTTCAAAACAGATTGCATTCAGTTAAAGGCAGACTCGGTGATGTTCTATTGGTACCATAAGGAGAAACTAGCTGAAACATTTATCATGCATGTTGATGATTTTCTGTGGGGAGGCTCTGTAGAATTTGAACAATGGGTAATTGAGAAGATAAAGAACGAGTTCCAGGCTGGAAGTCTGGCTTCAGATGCCTTTAAGTACATAGGTTTAGACATTAAGCAGAGGAAGTTAGGAGTGACATTGAATTAACAATCTTATCTAGAAAATGTTAATCATATCCCAATAACTCTGGTTAGATCCTCAGTAAAAGAGGATCCTGCAATCAGGGAAAAAACGGAACAGTTGAAAAGTTTGATTGGGCAGTTGAGCTAGTTGTGCACTCAGACTAGGCCTGACACGAGTTATGACGTGTTCGAGTTGATTACCAGGATGAAACATGCTTCAGTTGAGTAAGTGCTGAGAGCAAATAAAACACTTTAAAAAAATTAAATTCAGAGAGATGTGTGCTCAAGTTTTCAGCCTTGGGTGATCCAGAAGACATGAGGTTGGTAATTTTTAGTGATGCTTCACATGCCAATTTTCCAGATGGGTGCTCTGGCACAGCAGCGTTCATCATATTCTTGGTGGGAATGGAAAGAATGATAAATGTTGCCCGCTGGCTAGGGAGGCCAAGAAAATAAAAAGGCTTGTGAAAAGCACCTTAGCTGCTGAAACGTTGATATTAGTAGAAGCATTAGAAATGGGGGTTTACTTATCCAATATACTGATAGAAATATTATATAAGGGGCATTGTGAGAAAGGTTTGCCCATAGAATGTTATGTGGATAACCGGTCTCTTTGGGACAACGTTCATTCCATGAAAAGAGTCATTGAAAAAAGGCTTAAGAATAGACCGAGCCAACATAAAAGAAATGTTGGAAGGAGAGAGATCTCTAAGATACGATGGATTGACACAAGTCACCAAACTATCTGAAGAAGGGCCATACTGACTCAAAACATTAACTCTGCTTCTCTCTCCACAGATGCTGTTAGACCTGCTGAGTTTTTCCAGCATTTTCTGGTTTTGTTTAAGATTTCCAGCATCCGTAGCATTTTGCTTTTATCACGAACAATCAGACTGTTTTACGAAAAGAAGTGCCTGTTCTAAGAAATTACTAAATGTGTTGGAAGGGTGGGGGGCGCCTAATAGTATAATGATGCAATGAAAAAAATACTTTTTTGTTTTATAGTTACTTACATATATTTGTTAAAGGAAATACGGAAACTATAGATGTTGAAATATGTGACATTATTTCCTTCTGTTTGTTTAAGAAAATACTCTTTAAGTTTTATTTCAAAGTTCTAATTTAAAAAGAAAAGAAGGGAATCTGTCAATGTGGCAAACGCCTTGTTAAAGACAATTACTAGTTAAACAGGTGATGGGCATTGATTATCCCATCTAAACAGAATAAAAAGATATAGCTGGAACACTTTGTGTGGAAGCTACTTGGAAGTCAGTAGCACTGAGGAGCTGTTTTGAAAATAAACCAGCTTGAACCAAAAGACCAGCCTGGATTAATTCTTTCACCACAACCTCTTGTTGTGAGTAACACAGAGCACCTTAAAGGTAACCTGGGCTGTGTGGTATTCCTCTGTCAGCATGAGCGTGGTTGACTGGAGAATGGAATTTAGTGTGAGTTAAAATATGGGCATCAGTGTTTTGGAGGAGTGCAAGGTTACTGAGGGTCTAAGATGGGAGGCCTGCCAAAATAATATTGGAATTGTCAAGTCTAGAGGCAACAATGACACATGGGAACACCACTACCTGAAAGAGCCCCCCCAGCCCCAAGCCCCTCACAATCCTGACTTGGAAATATATCACCGTTCTTTTACTGTCGCTGGGTTAAAATCCTGGAACTCCCTCCCTAACAGCACTGTGGGTGTACCTACACCACATGGACGTCAGTGGTTCAGGAAGGCAGCTCACCACCACCTTCACAAGGGCAATTAGGGATAGCCAGGGGCACTCATGTCCCATGAACGAATAAAAACAAGCAAAGGCATAAATGGGGCAGTAGCAGATTAACTTAGGCAGGGACAGAGATGGGCGGTATTACGGAGGTAAAGGTCTTGGTGATGGTGAGTGCATGTGGTTAGAAACTTAGCTTGGAATCAGATAGGACTCTTGAGGTTGTGAATAGTCTGGTTCAACCTCTGGCAGTGACCAAGAGGGTGATGAAGATGATGGCTAGTTTGCACAGGGGACAAAAGACACAATAGCTTTGAGTTTTCCTATATTTAATTGGAGGTATGGAGTTCTGTCAAACTGCAGTTTCTCCTTACACAATGGTTCTAGGCTTAGGACTTCCACTTTGTCAAATTGCAGTACCTCTATCGTGGTATTACAAAACATAATATGTACCCACCCCAGTTCTGATAAGTCCCAGAACTCTCCTCCTGCTAAAACCTAGTTTTCCCGTTAGTGGATCTATATTCCAGCGCTGCCCCCAGTACTGCAGTATATCAGCTACCCAACTCCCAACTGGTATATCGTGTACTTTGAAATGAAAGGATTAACAAATTAAACAATTAGGGAAATGCATATATAAAAGCTAGGAAAGTAGTTGCTATTCACAAATGTGACCCCTAAAAATCTGACCAATTAAGGGAAAGTCTATCCCCTGGTATATTCTGCTTGAATCCTTCTACCAGAGCTATATACTAGTTATTAGAAGAAGTCAGCATGCAGCCCAACTGTAAATACAGGCTAATGAGGAAGTTTGTTTCCACTTGGAGTTGTGCTGCAGATCTTGAGTTGGGTGATTATGTTCCCAAGGAACGACCTTGGTTGTTCATTCCTAACTGCTACCCAGGCAGTACTATCCTATATAGCATTATATGCAAAAATGAGGAAGTTATGTAGCTAAATACATAGGTATAAAAAAATTTGCGAAGTTCTCTCAATTTTTCCAAGTCTGGAAAATGTGGATTCTTATACTTTGGTCCTTTTCAAGCCGTTTGCTCTTGAATTTTCAACTGAGATATATTAGATCATTGCCTCGAGCATGTCATTCCCAGGAGGGACCCCAGAAGATTCACTGGGGGGCCTCCATCCCTCGGAAATTCCCATGTGAGAATTGCGCCGCAATTGCCCAAGAAATTCAGACTCCAGATGAGTAAATTACCCAGTACTGGGAACCAACCAAAACTCTGATTTAAATCACAGACTCCATCTCTCTTACCAGAATAGTTAGCCAGGAAAAGTTATGGTTGAAACCACTTCTAACTCTGGGATAACTATAGCATTTATCACCTCGCAGGATCCCCCAAATACCGCCCCCCCCCCCACTGCCACCCACCCACCTCACTGACCATCCGACCCCCCCCCCCCCCACACTGATCACCTGAGACCTGAGCCCCTCCCACTGACCACTCCATCTGCTCCTGACCGCCGCCCCCCCTCTCACTTATCCTACCCACTTACTTTACACACTTACTTTCTCTCTGGCTTCTCAAAGTGGCTGGGTCCTTTAAACCAACCTGCTTTGTGGCAGCTAGTGCTGTAAAAAAGGGGGGTATGGCTTCACTTTCCCCAATGCTGCTCTGCCCTCGACTGAGAGGATTCCTGAACAGCTTTATTGCACTTTTCTCACTTTTTTTTTCTTGAACATTGCTGACTAGGCCAGCATTTATTGCCCATCCCTAATTGCCCTTGAGAAGGTGATGGTGAGCTGCCGCCTTGAACCGCTGTAATCCATGCGGTGTAGGTACACCCACAGTGTTGTTAGGGAAGGAGTTCTAGGATTTTGACCCAGCGACAGTGAAGGAACAGCGATCTATTTCCAAGTCAGGATGGTGTGTGGCTTGGAGGGGAACTTCTAGGTGTTGGTGTTCCCATCTATCTGCTGCCCTTGTACTTCTAGATGGTAGTGGTCATGGATTTGGAAGGTGCTGTCTTGGTGAATTCCTGCAGTGCATCTTGTAGATGGTACACACTTCTGCCACTGTCTGTCAGTGATGGAGGGAGTGAATGTTTGTGGATGTGGTGCCAATCAAGTGGACTGCTTTGCCCTGGATGGTGTCAAGCTTCTTGAGTGTTGTTGGAGCTGCACTCATCCAGGCAAATGGGGAGTATTCCATCACACTCCTGACTTGTGCCTTGTAGATGGTAGACAGACTTTGGGGAATTAGAAGGTGAGTTACTCGCTGCAGGATTCCTAGCCTCTGACCTGCTCTTATAGCCCAATATTTATATGGCTAGTCCAGTTCAGTTTCTTGTCAATGGTTACCGCCCCCCCCCCCCACCCCAGGATGTTGATAGTGGGGAATTCAATTATGGTAATGCTATTGAATGTCATGGGGTGATGGTTAGATTCTCTCTTGTTGGCAATGATCTTTGCCTGGCACTTGTGTGGCTCGAATGTTCCTTGCCACTTGTCAGTCCTAGCCTGGATATTGTCCAGATCTTGCTGCATTTGGACATGGACTGCTTAAGTATCTGGCCTGAGTTGGAAAGTTGGGTGCGAAATGTGCTGCTGCATTCTATGTAACTTAAAAGGAGCAGAGTGGCAGTCTGACTCCAATTGCCACTCCTTGGAAGTTTCGATCATTGTCCTTGGTGACTCCTTGTGTTTGTGTCTTTGAAATTGTCTTCAGTACTGAACTTACTGTTTACCATGTGTAAACCAGTGAGTGACATGCTGGGGCAAAAAAAGAGAAATCACTAGTCTGTCGATTACTTTTGAGCTACTAGAACTATTTTCCTGCCTTAGTAAGATTTGTCACAATTTAACAATTGTGAATCTAAATGTATACCTATAAACAACTTTTTGCACATAGCTCCTCTTCTCATCTCCTTAAGAGCTGTGGGAGCTGGTTAAAAGCTAAACTATCTTTCAATGAAGATGTCAGTTTGTTTGATTTCTCTGTATTTCCAGGACGTTTGTCCATTGTGGGATTTCCTTTGCTGCCAAAGTCCAGCTGTCATAAACCTGGACTATTGAAATGTGTTTGTATTTTAAAATTGCAGTTTTTGCCTTGAGTCTTTGGCCAGGCAGACTTAAACAGAAAGCTTCACAAGTTATCTGGTCTTTTGCAGTATTTAGAGTGGACCTCTTATGCACAGGAAAACTTGATTCGGAGGTGACCATGGAAGTGCAGCTTAACCTGACAATTAACTCTTCAAAGAACATCACAGTCCTGAACTTCAAAAGGAGGAAAATCTGCTACAAAAGTAAGGAGTGCCTTAAACAAGTGTTTTGTGTGTCCTTTGTCCCCTATCCCAAACTATTGAAGAAACAAAACACGTTTCACTCTTGGTTTAATTTTAAGATTGAAGTAAGGCAAATCTTATGTTGGTGTCCAGATTTGTAATTGGGTTTCCTCTTATAATTATCCTTGCTGAATTAAAATTCCACAATGCTTGAATGTCTTCTAATTTTGTATCCATATGGTTATCATGTGATGCTTATAGAGTGTGGGGTCTTGGAGAGGGGAGGGGCAGAGCACGACCTTGCTCTTACCTTATTGTCTCAATATGTAAATGCTTTCACTATTGCTTAAAAAAAGACATGTTGTGAAAGGTTTTTGCTTTGCATTCATCTGGACAGCCACAAGAGTAGCTATATCAGGGGAAACAACAACTTTAAACTATATGAGAAGAGAGTCCATTTGCCAACCAATCAGCGCACTCTTATACAGTATTAAGTTTTTGCTTCCCCTGACATTGGTATTTGTGCGACTGTATGTGGTATGCGTGCAAGATGAAAAGCTTCGACAAAATGTCTTTTTTTCAGCAATACTCAAGTTCTGTACTACCAAATGACTATTAAATGCTTTCAGTAAAGTTGTAGGATAATGTGAGGTACCCTGGCTGATTTTCCCTGGCACGTCAAAAAAAACCAAAACAAAATAGAGATACTACTCAGACCCTATAAATGAGACTATCTTCCTTAGAACAGTGAAGTTAATTATAGATTTGACAGGGGTGCTCAGAATCATGAAGGGTTTTGATAGAGTAAATGAGCAAAAACTGTTTCCAATTGCAGAAGGGTCAAAAACCCGTGGATGCAGAATGAAGGTATTTGGCAAAAAAAGCAATGGCAATGTGAGGAAAATACCTATTCTGAAGTAAACTATTATGATGATCTGGAATTCACTGTCTGGTAGAAGAGATTCAGTAGTAAATTTTAAAAGAGAATTGAATTGATACTTAAAAGGGAAAACACTGCAGGGTTGTAGAGACAAAGCAAGGGAGTGGGACCTTTTGGATTGCTCTTTTAAAGAGTCAACATATGCAACACAGCCATGCTTTAAGACTTTTGTAATTAATTTTTCCTTTACCACCAACATTAAGCTGGGTGGGAGTGACTGTGAAATTTAGTCAAATGGTGCAACTTATAATGAGAAAAATTAATGCAATGGAAGAGTGATGTCAGAATGTGCAGAGACCATGCCACATAATTAGTAATTTTTATTCCGAATCTTTGATCACAGCATGAAATTAGATTCCCTTTTTGAATCTCTACATTGTCTTGACAGCAAAACCAACCCTATTAATACATATTTATTCAGCTTCTCTCTGGTACCTTGATGAATCACTGACATGAAATGAACCTTAATACTGTGACCTTTGCCAATTAATCCTTTCCTGACAAAACACTTGGCCTATTTGTGGCCAACTGTTCAAATATGGGAAGGAGTGACAGGGAATGTGGATCCTTCATGTTTTGTTATTCTGTGTGGGCAGATACTTAGCCCTTGCATTGTCCATCCCTGGAATATCATGGTTGAGATGTAGAGCATGTCACATGGGGAATAAAGAGCAGAGGTTTTTATCTTGTGGGGTAGAGTTCCAAGGAACTGCATCATCACTGTAACTCCATTCCTTTTTAGCCAGAAATCCTTTCAATGTGCTTATTAGAGTGAAGAATACAATGGGTCACGTTTCCAATTTGGTTAACTATTATATTAAGTACTGACAGGTCAGGAAGTGTGTAACTAGATGACATCTGCCACTCAGTAGCTATATGGTGACCTAACGACAACCCCAGGAGAGCATCCCTTACTGCACAGTGATATTTTTTGTGTGGCTTGTATCGAGATTGTGTCAATTAGATCCAAACTGCACATAGCTTTGTTCTGTGAGTTAAATCCTATAGATGACCGGATAGAGGCTTCCTAAACTCACCGCAAGATGCTTCACAGCCACATAATGAGATATTAGGACAGGGACCAAAAGTTTGGTCAAAGAGGTAGGTTTTAAGGAGCATCTCAAAGGGGAGAGAGAGGTAGAACAACTTAAAAAGGAAATTCCAGAGCTTAGGACCTAAGCAGCTGAAGGCACGGCCATCAATGGTGGAGTGAATAATATTGGGGGTGTACAAGAGACCAGAATTGGAGGAGTGCAGATATCTCAGAAGTTTGTAGGGCTGGAGGAGGCTACAGAGATAGAGGATGGCAAGAATGGATTTGAAAACTTTTAAAATTGATGTAATGTTGGATTGGGAGCCAGTGTACGTCAGAGACTACGGGTGATGGGTGAACGGGACATGGTGTGAGTTTGGATACACTGGCAAACTGTACTCGAGAACCGAGGTGATCAACTCCGCTGTTGAATTCCAAATTTCACTACTTGTTACGGAGACAGATCTCTCAGTGGCTACCAGCTATGGATCTCAAAACAACTAACTGAATTAATATGTAAAACGACAAGGTTTAAGAATAATCCGATGCCAGGCAATGAACAAGCACTAATGACTGTTAATCTTTGATCCCTGATAATATAAAGACACTAATCTAGTGATCAATATGCTATTCTTTCTATCATTTTTTGTATTTTATATATTACTTGGAATGATTGATTATAAAACTCACCTCAGTATGGCCCTTGGCCGCAGTGCAAGTTGATTTTAAAATAAATGAAACTTTGATGTCCCCAGTACAGGGTCAAGAGGGTGGCAGTAACTGTAGAATAGGAGAGTTCATATGGAGGTAAAGATTAAGGGAGGAAAGGCAGGAAGTGAACTGATCAGAGAAGGAGAGCATGATGATGTTGAAATTGCCACGGATGAGAAATTGCTGAGCGCAGGCCAAGAGAGAAAACAATCGAAGATATCTCGATAAGGCATTTGGTGTAGTACTTGGGTGGATAGTAGAGAATGGGGATTTTAAATGACAGGCAAGAGAGATGGAATAAGTTGAAATGCCCAAAGGAAAAGAAGGTGCCAGAGAAGTAGGGAGACAGACTAAGGTGTAACTTGGTAATGAGGCCACACTACTATTGTGGCATTTGGGTGAGACAAGTGGTGAAAGGTTTACCCAGGCAGCGAGGCTACATTTGCAGGGGAGGTGTCATCACCTCTCAGCTAGGTTTCCTTAAATGCCATGAGGTCGATGCAATCATTCACAGTTAGCTGGTGGATGGCAAGGGCCTTGTTTTCAGGAGCGCAGAGCACTGGAAAGGGGTGAAATGAAAAGAGGCATGTTGGGAGAGAAAGGCCATGTATAGGTGAAGAAAAAAGTGTCACTAGAAGTGATGAGCTCAGTTTCAGGGTGACAGTCAAAACACACCTACAAATGGAAACGCACATTACATAGGCCTTTTATATGTAGCAAGATTATAAATCAGGACAGAGTACCAAAGCAAGGAAGTAAAAATGATTTAAATTAGGCAATCGCTATGCTGCAGTTTCATTACTGTACAGTTTAGGTGCTTCATGATATAAAGGACATTAAAGCCAAAGTACAGAACTGTTATACAGTGTAGATTCACTAGAATGATGCCAGGGATGGAAAACCATACTGTTGAAAAGGTACTTTAGATACTAGCGTATTTTTGTTAGAGCAGAGAAAGCCAAGGGAAGATTTAATAGCTTAAATAATGAAAATTTTGAAAAAGAGAGACTTACATTTATATAGCACTTTGCACAATCCAAGGACATCCCAAAATATTTTACAACCAATTAAGCACTTTTGAAGTGTAAGTGCAGTCGATTTAATGAAGGAAATGCAACAGTTGCACAAAGCAAGCACCCTCAAACAGCAATGTGATCATGATCAGATACTTTCCCTTTAGCGATGTTGGTTGGGGGTTATAGATAGTGTCCAGGATATTGTAAAATCATAAATAAGAGCAGGAGTAGGCTATTTCGCCCTTCAAGCCTGCTGTGCCATTCACTAACAACATAAGTCCACTTTCCTGCTAGTTCCCCATAATCCTTGAAGGGAGAACTCCCCTGCTCCTCTTAAATACTGCCTTGGAGTTTTTCATGTCCACCTGAAGGAGCATGTGGAACTTTGGTTTAACATCTTACCTGAAAGATGGTGCAGTGTAGTACTGAGGAAGTGCTGCACTGTCAGCTTTGATTTTTGTGTTCAAATCTCTGGAGTGAGACTTGAACCCATAATCTTCTGATTTAGAGACGGGAGTGCTACCAACTGAATTCTAATAGTGCCTGTGATTGAGGAGTTTATGTTGGGTCATCCATTTAAAATGACCACTTAAAGAGTAAGGAGAGAGGTTGAGATTCTTTTAATACCAATGATTCTGAAAACATGGAACTCTTTGTCATGGTGTGGTTGAGGCAGTGACTACTGCTCTTATGGGAAAATTGGCTGAATTTTTGAAAGGAAGTAAGATAGAGGGCTATGGAGGAAGAGAGGAGGGCAGTGCGATTAGATTGAAATTATGTTGGTAAAACACCGCAGAAATGATGGGCTAAATAGCTTTAAACTTCTGCAGTTTTAGCTGTCTACTTTACTTAGAAAAAGCATTGTTAGCAAATTGTTTAAAAATGTTTTATTTCCATTTGGCATTTGTTTGGGTGTGGTATTCTAGCACTCTGTACTTCAGTTCTTTAATAGTACATTTCCTTGGAGACTTTCAGATATGCAGGACAACTGCAAATTGCAACAACCAAAATAGTCGCTGTATCCCATTCTGGAGGCGAAATATAGGCAATTTAGCACAAATAACTATTCATTTTTTTTAAATTACATGTTACAACTTTTGTTTAAACCCCTCTAGAACCAGAACAGGAAGAAAAATCTCTGATTTACCCAGGCAAAAATAACAGCAAAGATGGAAGAACTGCATGTAAGTAATGACTTGGGGAAGGTTGGCTGTTGTCACAGAATTGTTACAGTGCAGAAGGAGGCCATTTGGCCCATCATGTCAGCAGTGGCTTTCCAAATGAGCATTTCACTTCATGCCATTCTCCTGCCTTCTCCCCATAACCCTGCACATTGTTCCTCTGCAGATAACCGTCTAATTCCCTGTTGAATTCCTAGATTGAGCCTGCCTCCATCACGCTCTCCAGCAGTGCATTCCAGACCTTTGCCACTAGCTGCGTGAAAATGTTTTTTCTCACTTTTGTTTCAGCTGCAAAGTACTTTAAATCTGTGCCCTCTCATTCTCAATCCTTTCACGAGTTGGAACAGTTTCTCCCTATTTACTCTGTCCAGAATCCTCATGATTTTGAATACCTGTGCCAAATCTCCTCTCAGCCTTCTTTCCTCTAAGGAAAACAGTCCTAACTTCTCCAATCTATTTTCATTACTGAAGTTCCTTATCCCTACAGCCAGTCATGTGAATCTTTTCTGTACTCTCTCCAATGCCTTCCCACCCTTCCTAAAGTGAGGTGCCCAGAACTGGACACAAAACTGCAGCTGAGGCCAAACTAGTGTCTTGAACAAGTTCAAATCACCGCCTTGCTCTTGCACACTCTGCCCTTATTTGTAGAGTAAAGAGTTGATAGTTAATCAGACAATGATGTTAGTGATGATGTAAGCGTGACACCAGAGTCAGATGACCAAGAAAGCAAGATGCATAACTGTCTTTGTCCAGAGAACAGTGAATTTACCATGAGGTCTTTGTAACTAGTTCAAATAAATAATTTTTTAAAAAATTATATACTGACTATCTCCAAGTCACTCAGAGTAAGTGAAACCTCATCAAAACTTGTTGGCAGCGTTCGAAGCTGCAGTTTAACAAACTGAGACCACAGATTGGTAACTCACAGGTGAAGACCTTGGAATAACTCACCTTCACAACGAAGAACAACAAAATTAAAACATACCTTGGTAGGGACAGTAAACCGTTCATGATGTCAACAGCCATTGATCAGCCACTACCCCTTCCACAGCCCTTCCAACATATCGAGGGTCCAGAGCAAAGACAGCGATGTGAGGTCTGGAGGCAACAGTTCGAAAGGTACCGAACAGCTTTGGACTTACAAGAAAAGCCCCAAAGCCACCATGTCAGTACCATTCTACACATAGTTGATGATGTCAGGTGACCTTGTCATTATTTGAGGAGATTATGAGGGCCTTTGATAATTACTTCTGCCCTAAGAAGAATCTGGTCATTGAATGGGCAAGAATTCAACCAAAGGGGTCAAAGGCTGAATGAACCCATTGATTCATTTATTAATGACTTGTATCGACTGGCCAGTAGTTACAGTTACGGAGCTTTAAAGCTAAGTTAACTCACGACTGCCCTGTAGCCGGCTTGCTCGACGACGTGCTGTCAGACCTTTATAACCCAAAGAGGATTTAACATTGGAGAAGGCTGAACAGTTTGCAAGGCAGGCAAAGGTGCAACAGCAAAATTGCGGTGCACTTTGTGGAGATGGTGAGGCTCACGTAGGGTTGATTCAGTGCTAAAATGTTCCGGATGCAGTGCCAAAAAGCAGCATCACCGCAGAGAATGCCCAGCAGGGGGAGCCAAATGCTTTCCCTGTGGCAAGACCGGACATTTTTAAACAACTGCAGATCAAAAGCACAATTTAAGGGAAGAGAGCAGGAACAAGCTTTTAACCATTATAGCATCACAGCAAATTGGAAATATAGACATTCAGGATAAAAGGTTTCCAGGGAGAAATAAAAGATCTCAACAAGCAGCTCTGGCTTATAGATCTGGAAGTCAAAGGATACAGAAAATAATTTACACTAGGACTGGGGTCACAGCCTTACTAGACAAATTGGACTGGCTTAGTGATATTGAGATCCAGCCATCAAAAGTAAAGCCTCAGGGGCCAGGAGGGGCAGATGTCAAAGTGAAGGGTCAGATCACCACAACCCTGAGACATAAAGAAATGAATAAAACTCTTTATATCCTACAGAACCAGCAACTTCCTCGGCTCAGCGGGGCAGTGTTCAGGACTTTGATCTTCTACAAAGGGCCAATGAGGTAACACAGGATGACAGCGCAGCCATATTTAGGAATTAATTTTCTAGGTTGTTCTGCAGACTGGGAAAGCTCAGAAGCGGGTATCACATCACTCTACTCCCAGATGCCAAACCCGCCTGCTTCTTTACCCTTAGGAGGGTACCACACCCGCTGATTGAGAAAGTCAAAGAGCAAACTGACAGGAAGCTGCATCAAGGAGTGATCTCTCCTGTTACAGTGCCTACACAATGGTGCTCAAGGCTAGTGACAGTCCCTAAACCTAATGGCAAAATCAGGCTCTGTGTTGACCTGACACAGATGGGTAAAGCTGTTGAGAGAGACACCCAATTTCTTCTATTATTGACAGTGTGGTGAAGTTGTCCAAAAGTGTTCTTACGACGAATCTGGATGCCAACAGCAATTTTTGGCAGATTCCCCTTGATCAAGAATCAAAGTTGTTGATAACGTTTATGCTTCGGTCACTTTTGTTTCAGTCAGCTTCCATTTGGCGTATCCTCTGCGCCAGAAATCTTTCAATGTACTATATCCAACATTCTTGAAGGCAAAGAAGGAATTATTTGCCACATGGATGATCTACTCATCCATGCTGCTACCAAAGAAGAACACGATCATAGATCCTAGTAAGCCTCATTCCGAATGAAAAGTATGAGTTTGGCAAAACCACCATCCAGTTTTTAGACCATATTATACACTAAAAAGGGATAACGGTAGACCTGCAAAAGACCAAGGCGATTAAAGAATTTCCTAAGCCCCACAGCATTGCTGACATAAAAAGATTTTTAGGCATGGTCAATCAGGTGGTGAAATTGATCCCAAATCTGTCTGCCATCAGCGAACCTTCATAAGACCTGCTAAGAAAAAATCAGCAGTAGTGTTGGGGAGTGGAGCAGAAGAATGCCTTTGACAGGATTAAAGAGCTGCTCATCTCTTCAAATGTGCTTGCACATTATAGAGTCATAGAGGTCGACAGCACAGAAATAGGCCCTTCAGCCCATCGAGTCTGCGCTAGTCAAACAAGTACTTAACTATTCTAATCCCATTTTCCAGCACTAGGCCCATAGCCTTGTATGCCAAGGCATCGCAATTGTACATCCAAATACTTCTTAAATGTTATGAGGATTTCTGCCTCTACCACCCTTTCAGGCAGTGAATTCCAGATTCCCACCACCCTTTGGGTGAAAAAAGTCTTCCTCACATCCCCTCTAAACCTCCTGCCCCTTACCTTAAATCTATGCCTCCTGGCTATCGATCCCTTCACCAAGGGGAAAAGTTCCTTCCTGTCTACCCTATCTATGCCCCTCAGAATTTTATACACCTCAATCATGTCCCTTCCCTCAATCTCCTCTGCTCCAGGGAAAATAACCCCAGCCTATCCAATCTCTCCTCATAACTAAAACTCTCCAGCCCAGGCAACATCTTGGTAAATCTCCTCTGCACTCTCTCTAGTGCAATCGCATCCTTCATATAACGCAGATTCCAGAACTGTACACAATACTCTAGCTGTGGCCTAACCAGCGTTTTATACAGTTCCAGCATAACCACCCTGCTCTTATATTCTGCGCCTTGGCTAATAAAAGCAAGTATCCCATATGCCTTCTTAACCACCTTATCTACCTGCCCCTCTACCTTAAGGGACCGGTGGACATGCACAACCAAAGCCACTCTGATCCTTGGTGCTTCCCAGGGTCCTACCATTCATCGTGTATTCCCGTGCCTTGTTTTTCCTGCCCAAGTGCCTCACCTCATACTTATCCAGATTAAATTCCATTTGCCACTGATCAGCCCATCTGACCAGCCTGTCTGTATCCTCCTATAATCTAAGGCTATCCTCCTCACTATTTACCGCCCCACTAATTTTTGTGTCATCTGCGAACTTACTGATCAACCCTCCTACATTCAAGTCTAAATCGTTTATATATACCACAAACAGCAAGGGACCCAACACCGATCCCTGTGGAACCCCACTGGACACAAGCATCCAGTCACAAAAACACGCCTCGACCATCACCCTCTGCTTCCTGCCACTCAGTCAATTCTAAATCCAAATTGCCTTGGATCCCATGGGTTCTTACCTTCGTTATCAGTCTCTCATGCGGGACCTTATAAAATGCCTTGCTGTAGTCCAAGTAGACGACGTCAACTGCATTTCCCTCATCTACACACCTGGCCACCTCTTCGAAAAATTCAATCAAATTGGTCAGACATGACCTCCCTTGACAAAACCATGCTGACTGTCCTTGATTAATCCCTGCCTCTCCAAGTGTAGATTAATTCTGTCCCTCAGAATTGCTTCTAATAGTTTCCCCACCACATGGGTTAGACTGATTGGCCTGTAGTTCCCTGTTTTATCCCTTCCTTCCTTCTTGAATAACGGTACCACATTGGCTGTCCTCCAGTCCTCTGGCACCTCTCCTATAGCCAGAGAGGTATGGAAAATTATTGCCAGCACCCCTGCTATCTCCACCCTTTCCTCACTCAACAGCCTGGGATAAATTTAATCCGGGCCTGGAGATTTACCTACTTTTAAGCCTGCCAGACCACTTAGAACCTCCTCCCTTTCTATTCTAATTTTTTTAATTATATCACAGTCCTTCTATCTGATTTCCACACCCATGTTGTCCCTCTCACTGTGAACACCGACACAAAGTATTCATTTAGAACCCTACCTACATCTTCTGGCTCCATACACAAATTATCACTATGGTCCTTAATGGGCCCTACTCTTCAAAGAATCACAGTGCAGAAGACGCCCTTCGGCCCATTGAATCTGCACCGACATGTGAGAAACACCTGACCTACCTACCTAATCCCATTTACCAGCACTTGGCCCATACCCTTGAATGTTATGACGTGCCAAGTGCTCATCCAGGTACTTTTTAAAGGGTGTGAGGCAATCCGCCTCCACCACCCTCCCAGGCAGTGCATTCCAGACCGTCATCACAAAAAGTTTTTCCTCACATCCCCCCTAAACGTTCTGCCCCTCACCTTGCACTTATGTCCCCTCGTGATTGACCTTCAACTAAGGGGAACAGCTGCTCCTTATCCACCCTGTCCATGCTCCTCATAATCTTGTACACCTCGATCAGGTGGCCCCTCAGTCTTCTCTGCTCCACCGTAAACAACCCAAGTCTATCCAACCCCTCTTCATAACTTAAATGTTTCATCCCAGGCAACATCCTGGTGAATCTCCTCTGCACCCCCTCCAGTGCAATCACATCCTTCCTATAATGTGGCGACCAGAACTGTACACAGTACTCCAGCTGTGGCCTCACCAAGGGTCTATACAACTCCAACATGACCTCCCTGCTTTTGTAATCTATGCCTTGATTGATAAAGGCAAGTGTCCCATATGCCTTTTTCACCACCCCACTAACTTGCTTTTCTGCCTTCAGAGATCTATGGACACACACGCCAAGGTCCCTTTGTTCCTCAGAACTTCCTAGTGCCATGCCGTTCATTGTATCCTTCCTTGTCAAATTACTCTTTCCAAAGTGTGTCACCTCATACTTTTCAGGGTTAAGTTCCATCTGCCACTTATTTGACCATCCCATCGATATCTTCCTGTAGCCCAAGACACTCAACCTCACTGTTAACCACCTGGTCAATCTTTCCCTAGTTATCCTCTTGCTCTTAATGTACTTGTAAAATAACTTTGGATTTTCCTTTATTTTACCTGGCAATGTTTTTTCATGCTCCCTTTTTGCTCTCCTAATTTCCTTTTTAAGTTCCCCTCTACATATTCTATATTCCCCTTGTTCTTCTGCTGTTTTGAGCGCTCGGTATCTGCCATAAGCCTCCCTTTTTCTCTTTATCCAATCCTGTATATCCCTCGACATCCAGGGTTCCCTGGATTTGTTGGTGTCACCCTTTGTCTTTACTGGAATATGTTGGCCATGTACTCTCCCTATTTCCTTCTTGAATGAGTCCCACTGCTCTGATGCAGATTTGCCTAAAAGTAGCTGTTCCAAGTCCACTCTGGCCAAATCACATTTGATCTTATTAAAATCGGCCTTCCTCAATTTCAAACTCTGATTTCTGGTCCATCCTTGTCCCTTTCCATAACAACCTTGAATCTAATGGAGTCATGATCACTATCTGCAAAACGCTCCCCCTTTGATACCGCTACCACTTGCCCAGCTTCATTCCCTAAAATTAAGTCCAGGGCCAACCCCTCTCTTGTAGGACCTTCTATGTATTGGCTTAAAAAGCTTTCCTGGATGCATTTTAAGAATACTGCTCCCTCTAAACCTATCACACTATGACTAACCCAGTTAATGTTGGGGAGTTGTAATCCCCCACTATTACTACCCTATTATTTTTACACTTCTCTGAGATTTGCCTGCATATCTGCTCTTCTATTTCTCTCTGACTGTTTGGGGGCCTATGCAATCCCAGCAATGTGATTGCTGCTGTTTTGTTTTTCAGTTCTACCCATATGGCTTAATTTGAGGAACCCTCTAAGATGTTGTTTCCTTGATCAATATTGTGATACCTCCCCCCCCCCACCCCCCCACCCCCTTTTACCTCCTCCCCTGTCTCACCTGAAGACCCTATATCCTGGAATTTTGAGCTGCCAATCCTGCCTCCCTCTCAACCATGTCTCTGTGACAGCAATGACGACATACTTCCATGTGTTAATTTGTGCCCTCAGCTCATCTGCTTTAATCATCAGACTCCTTGCATTAAAATAAATACCATCCATCCTTGTCAAACTCCCTTGTGCCTTAACTACCATAATTTCTATGCCTTTCAGACTCACTTGCTCTCTCTTCTAATTTTGGCTGTGCATCTCCCCCTGCTGAAGCCCCTCTCAGTACCCCATCCCCTTGCGAAGTTAGTGTAAACCTTCCCCAACAGCACTAGCAAACGTCCCCACAAGGATATTGGCCACATTTCAGTTCAGGTGCAACCCACCTTGTACAGATCCCACCGCTCCCAGAAATGGTCCCAATGTCCCAGAAATTTAAATCCCTCCCTCCTGCACCATCTCTCCAGTCATGCATTCATCTGGACTAACCTCCTATTTCTATACTCACTAGTACAAAACCCAGAGATTACTACCTTTGAGGCCCTGTTTTTTAATCTGTTTCCCAGATCCCTAAATTCTGCTTGCAGGACCTCATCCCTCTTTGTACCTATGCCATTCGTACCAATATGTACCACTATCTCGGTCTGTTTGCCCTCCCCCTTTGGAATTCCCTGCAACCGTTCAGTGACACTCTTGGCCCTGGCACCAGGGAGGCAACGTATCATCCTGGAGTCACGTCTACAGCCGCAGAAATGCCTGTCTGTTCCCCTTACTATCGAGTCTCCTTCCACTATTGCTCTTCCCCTGTTTTTCCTTCCCCCCCCCCCACCCCTCCCGTGTAGCTGAACCACTGATAGTGCCATTAGTATGGCTGCACTCCCCAGAGGAACCGTCACTCTCACCGTTTTCCAACACAGAAACGGTTCTTGAGCGAGATGCACCCTGGGGATTTCCTGACTACCTGCCTGACATCTTTCTTCTGACTGATGGTCACCCATTCCCCCTCTGTCTTCACTTCTGTAAACTGTGGGGTGACCACATCTAAAAATATGATATCCACGAAACTCTCAGCCTTGTGGATGCACCTCGGTGCCTCCAGCTGCCCCTCAAGCTCCGAAACTCGGAGCTCAAGTAGCTGCAGCTGGTGGCACTTCCTGCACATGTGGTCAGTCAGAGTGCAAGGAGCATCTAGAACTTGCCATATGTTGCAGGTGGTACATAACATGGGACTGAGCTGCCCTGCCATGCCTCTAGTTGAAAAAAAACACCTTATTTTAAGTTAAATACAGTTAAAAAAAAGTTAAATTATTTGTGTACTTTAAATAAAAACTGGAACCTACCTTTCCTTAGCTTAAATTGAATCAGACCATGAAACTATCATCAATTGTAAAGACCCATCAGGTTCAGTCATGTCCTTTAGGGAAGGAAATCAGCTGCCCTTGGTTTTTTCAATTCATTCATGGGCATGTATTTGTTCAGAGGGCATTTAAGAGTCAACCATATTGTTGTTGTGATGAATATGGAGTCACATGTAGGCCAGACCAGGTTTCCTTCCCTAAAGGACATTAGTCAACCAGATGGGTTCCAACAACAATCGACACTGGTTGCGTGACCATCATTAGACTTTTAATTCCAGATTTTTATTGAATTCAAATTTCACCATCTGCCGTGGTGGGATTCGAACCCCAGTGCCCAGAGCATTACCCTGGGTCTGTGGATTACTAGTCCAGCGACAATACTGCTATGCCATTGCCTCCCTTATGACCCCAAACTGCCGATTACAGTGGCAACTGATGTATCAGCGTTAGGGTTTGGAGCTGTTCTTCTACTGATATAAGAGGATGGCAGGAAAAAAGCAGTTCATTATGCTTCTAGTTCATTGACAGAGACTGAAGAACATAGGAGTAGGCCATATGACTCTTTGAGCCTGTTCCACCATTCAATAAGATCATGGCTGAGCTGGTTGTGGTCTCAGCTCCACTTTACTGTCTGGCCCCCATAGCATTTGAGTCCCTTGACTAACAAAAATCTGTCAAACTCTGCTGAATAAATTCAAAGACCCTCTACTGCATACCATTACGCAACAATTGAAAAGGAAGCACCAGCAGCGACATGGGCCTGCAAAACATTTTCAGGTTACTTAATGGGCTTACAATTCAGGATTGAGACGGACCACAAGCCTCTGGTTACACTCCTGAATTTGAAGGAAATTGCTAAGATGTTGCCAAAGATACAGGGTTTCTGGCTAAAACTCATGCGCTATGACTCTATGACAGAGTGCATGCCAAGGAAAAGTCAGACAACTGCTGGCACACTGTCGAGAGCTACAGTTGACAGGATACAGTACATCACTTGAAGCTCATCTCTGAGGTGGAAGCATATTCTTCTTCAATAAAAAGTACCCTACCAGCCTCTGCAAACAAACTCCAGAGGATCAGACGAGCCCAGCTGAAACACACACAATGCAGCCAAGTCAGAACATACTTATAGGGTGGTTGGCCTGAATATGTCCCAAGCAATCAGGTGTTAAGACATTGCAATGAAGAACAAAAACATCTGATGATTGTTGATGACCACCTTGTCTTCAATGACAGGCTAGTAATCCCAAGAGCAATGCAAGGAGACGTTCTCTGAAAACTCTGTGTTGATCATTTAGGCATTACTAAATGTAGACATGGACACAACCATTAGTATGGTGGCTGGGAATTGTGAAAGCCATAAAAGAATTTATTTTGATGCACCATACTTGTGCCATCAACATCCAGGAGCCAACAGAACCATTAATACCATCAACATTTCCATCCAGACGTTGACAAAGACTAGGAATGGACCTGTTTGACTTCAGAGGAAAAATCGACCTATCTATCTCATAATCATTGACTGTTACTGTCGCTGGTTGAAATCAGCAGACTCCATACCACAACTGCAAAAGCTGTGGTAAAAGTTTTGAAACACATTTACTCTCCCATGGTATTCCGAATGAGGTAGGCTCGGACCATGGTCCACAGTTTGAATGAACATTTCCGACAATTCACCATGTGACCGGTTCGCCACACCATGCACAGACTAATGGAGAAGCAGAAAGAGGTATAAAAACCATCAAAATGTTGATGGAAAAGCAAGATGACCTAGAGTTAACCTTACTCAATTAAAGGGCAACTCCATTAATTAATGGCTTTTTGCCAGCAGAACTGCTGATGGGGAGAAGGCTAAAGACCCAACTTCCTTCATTACAAAAAGACCATCACTGAGTAAGATGTCACGAGCAAACACACTATGAGCAACAATCCAGTTGGTATAATCACCAGCATAAAATGGGAACACTACCCATGTTAGAATCTTGGTAAAAGGTGCAGATAGGAGACAGTTGAGCAGAAGGTATATTCATAGAACAAGCTAAGAAGCCGTGATCGTACCTTGTAAAAACACCACTTGGGAGTTCTCTGATAAAAACAGGCTCTGTTACCCTTAGAAGCCGCAAGGAGACAATTGTTCCAGCATTACCATGATGGGACTGATGAGAAGGACTCTACTGCAAACAACCCCAGAAGTGATGAGACCAGGAATTGAGCTTGGACCAGCACCCTCAACCAAGAATACTCAAGACAGGATCAGGCAGAGTCTTGAAAGCACCAGATAGGCTCTACCTATGAGGTTACAACTTTGTGGGGAGATGATGGGAATGTAAATAGTTTAACAAAATAATTTAACAACTTGAGATTATACTTGGGGGGAGATGTTGAGTAAAAGGTTAATGATTATGTTAATCAGACAATGATAATGTAAGCATGTCATCAGGGTCAGATGCCCAGGGGGCTCCAAAAGAGCAAGACACAGAACTGTCTGTGTCCAGAGAATAATGTACTTACCATGAGGTGTTTGTAAATAGTGTAAATAAATAGTTTCAAGAAAAACTATACACTGACCATCTCCAAGTCACTCATAAGAGTAAGTGAAACTTCCTCAAAACACTATTAATGAAACCTGTGATACTGTATGCTTTAGTAACCGCGCTTTCAACCTGTCCTGCCATCTTCAATGATTTATGCACGTATAGATTCAGGTCATTCTGCTCCTGCACCCCATCTAGAATTGCACCTTTTATTTTACATTGTGTCTCCATGTTTTTCCTACCAAAATGAATCACTTTGCATTTCTCTGTATTGAACTACACCTGCCACCTGTCTGCCCATTCCACCAACTTGTCCAAATCCTTTTGAAGTTTGATACTATTCTCCTCACAGTCCACAAAGCTTCCAATTTTGTACATCTGCAAGTTTTGAAATTGTGCCCTGTACACCAAGATCTAGGTCATTAATGTATATCAGGAAAAGCAAGGGTCCCAACAGTGACTCCTGTGGAACTCCACTACAAACCTTCCTCCAGTCCAAAAAACATCACTATCCACTGTTCTGTTTTCTGTCACCCAGCCAATTTTGTATCGATGTTGCTATTGTCCCTTTTATTCCATGAGCTATAACTTTGCTCACAAGTCAGTTGTGTGGCACTATATCAAACGCCTTTTGAAACTCCATGTACACCACATCAACAGCATTGGCTCCATCAACTCTCTCTGTTACCTCTTCACAAAAGCAAGTTAGTTAGTTAAACATGATTTTCACTCAAGAAATCTATGCTGACTTTCCTTAATTAACCTACATTTCTTCATGTGACTTTTAATTTTGTCCGGAATTATTGTTTCTAGATTTCCCACCGCTGAAATTAAACTGCCTTTCCTGTAATTGCTGGGCTTATCTTTATACCCTTTTATATCAACTTTAAGTACAGACAGCCTATCCAATACCACCCTATCAATTGTAAATCGTTCCATTGTCTGAATTATCTCCTCTTTCACCATGGCCTGAATAGCATCTTGTTCCTCGGTAAAGACAGATGCGAAATATTCATTTAATACCTCAGCTATGCCCATGCTTCCATGTCCCTAATCAGCTCTATTCTCTTCTTACCAACCTTGCTGACTGCCAGTCTCTCTTCGTACTCCTCCTTTGCTTCTCTTAATGCTTTTTCACCTCCTCTCTGAACCTTCCATATTCAGCTGTTTCTCAATTATATCTCCTACCTGACATATGTCATAAGCATA